>NW_022681453.1:117320454-118588371 GCF_009764315.1 Trachypithecus francoisi | reverse complement strand
CACGCACACAAATGTTCATCACAGCACTATTCACAGTAGCAAAGACATGGAATCAACCTAAATGCCCATCACTGACAGACTGGATAAAGGCAATGTGGTGCATATACACCATTGACTACTATGCAGCCATAAAAAAAGCGAAATTATGTCTTTTGAGGGAACATGGATGGAGCTGGAGGCTATTATCCTTAGCAAACTAACACAGGAACAGAAAATCAAATACCACATGTTCTCACTTCTAAGTGGGAGCTAAATGATAAGAATCTATGAACACAAAGAAGGAAACAACAGATACTGAAACCTACATGAGGTGGAGGGTGGGAGGAGGGAGAGGAGCAGAAAAGATAACTATTGGGTACTGGGCTTAATACCTGGGTCATGACATAAACTGTACAACAAACCCCCGTGACACGTGTTTACCTATGTATCAAACCTTCACATGTACCCCCAAACCTAAAATAAAAGTTTCAAAAAAGAAACTTACCATTTTATAATTAATGACTTATTTCAAAAAATGTAAAAGAATACAATAAAATATTCATCTCCAAATATATGAGCAGACAATTTCATGATCAGAAAAATTTGAGAAAGTACTGGAATGTCAGCTTTGTGAGGGTAGGACCTTGTCTGTCCTGTTTCAACTGTGCCCTGTGAATATTTATCAAGTTATTTGTTGAATGAGTCTTGTCCGTTCCTATTATTTCATTAACCATGTATGATCACTGAGCTTAAAAGTAATGATTAGGCTGGGTGCGGTGGCTCACACCTGTAATCCCTGCACTTTGGGAGGCCTCGGCTGGCGGATCATGAGGTCAGGAGATTGAGACCATCCTGGCTAACATGGGGAAACCCAGTCTCTACTAAAAATACAAAAAAAATTAGCCGGGCGTGGTGGCGGGCACCTGTAGTCCCAGCTATTCGGGAGGCTGAGGCAGAAGAATGGCATGAACCCAGGAGGCGGAGCTTGTAGTGAGCCAAGATGGCGCCACAGCACACCAACCTGGGCGACAGAGCAAGACTCAGTATCAAAAAAAAAAAAAAAAAGTAATGATTAAACTAACACAAAGCTAACACAAAGAAATGAATGATAAAGGTCTCAGGTGATGGATACCCTAATTATCCTGATTTGCTCATTACACATTGTACTTGTATCAAAATATCACATGTACCCCATAAATATGTATAACTACTATGTATTCATAAAAATTTAAAAATGTATTTAAAAAGTTTTTAAACTCAAAAAAATTCAAAAGAAAATAAAAGTAACAATGAAAGATGCATGGGTAGTAAAATGTCAAATAAACCAGGCTGGGTGCAGTGGCTTATGCCTGTAATCCCAGCACTTTGGGAGGCCGAGGGGGACAGATCACTTGAGGTCAGGGGATTGAGACCAACCTGGCCAACACGGTGAAATCCTGGCTCTACTAAAAATATGAAAAATTAACTGGGCATGGTGGTGCATGCCTGTAGTCCTAGCTACTTGGGAGGCTGAGGCAGGAGAATCATTTGAACCCGAAAAGAGGAGATTGCAGTGAGCCGATATTGTGCCACTACATTCCAGCCTGGGCGACAGACAGACACTCAGCCTCAAATAAAAAATAAAATAAACTGGCTCCTCTTAGCATATGCTGCTGAGTCTTCTAAAGTATTGCTTTTTAAAGTTTAGTTATCTTTTAATTTTAGTAGGACACAATTTATCTGCAGAGAAAGCCAATCAAAATGATGTGTTATAATGTACAGAATAAGAATTTTACTTAAAATATAAACTGCTAATCCTATTTCTTAAATGTTCTTCATTAAAATGACTTTATGCTTCCCAAGTATCAATAAATATTAAACAATATTCAGGAAAAAAATATGAATTTCATGTGTTTTAATAATTTGCCAAACTTCCTTAAATTGGATATTATCAGAAACCAATAGAGAAAACAGGAGAAAACTAGAGCCAGAAAAAAGGCATATTTAAAACAAGAAAACTATTGGGCAAATCAAAAAATGAAACTGGTGAATTTTCCAAAACATTAAAAAATAACTCATGTGAGATTTTGTTCCCCCTTCAATGTGATTTACTTAACCCCACCCCAACAAACGTCACTGAGAACACAGGCACTTAATCATTGAAGCCAGAGTTGACTGAAAGGCAAAAGAAGCATCCCACTCTCAGAGCCTCGTTGCTTCCCACTGGCCCGCGATCACAAACTGTTATGTGGCTTTCCCCCATCTCCCTCCCGACCTTAACCTCCCGCCCCTGGCAAAACAAAAGTTTAGATTAATGGTGGAAGCAGGCGATCGATCTGGGGCAGGGCTTTTTTATTACTCAACAACTTGCAGTAGAGTGAAGAAATCACTTCACCTCTTTGGGCCTCAGTTTCCTCATTTGCAAAATACCTGACTTTACTGAAAAATAAGATTTTTTGAGGCTCAAATGACATACTATATGAGAAAATGAAACAGTAAAACCTTATGCAAATGTGGTTTTAGGTGGTTACTGCTTATTTCAGATTATCTTCTCCCAAGTACATTAAAGAAATCTTAGGATTATGAAACTACATTATTGCAGGTCCTTTTCCCTTGGCTTTATTGGAAAGTTCCAGAATTGCCCATGTTTTTCCCATCAATTACATCACTTCACTAAGAAGAAGGTTGAGTGGATTAGTGGTTAGGTTATGGGACTAGGCATAATACTTCCTGTATTCTTATCTGACTTGGCCATTGTTTTGTTTTTGCCTCAGGGAAATCTTAAAGTCTTAATTTGCTATAAAAACAAATACATATCGGGAATATTTACTTTGAAAAAGGGTCATGAGACTGAATGGATTCATGCAGGCTAAGTGAATTTTGTTTTTTTGGAACAAAATCTGTTTTCTAAAGCAATTATATGTTGTATATACAAAATTGAGGGAAAAGGAAAAAATTTGATTGAATTTTTACTTGGTCATGACCAATGTATTTACATTCTTATTCAAACTTTACAAGCTGTATGGTATATAACATGATGGCCATTTTTACAGATAAGGAAGCTGAAGTTCAGTCATTTACCCAAGGGTCACCAGCTATCCTAGGTAGAGGTAGGATTAAAACTCTCTTCTCAGGCCGGGTGTGGAGGCTCACGCCTGTAATCCCAGCACTTTGGGAGACCGAGGCGAGTGGATCACCTGAGGTTGGGAGTTCAAGATCAGCCTGACCAACATGGAGAAACCTCATCTCTACTAAAAATACAAAAGCAGCCAGGCGTGGTGGCACATGCCTGTAATCCCAAATACTTGGGAGGCTGAGGCAGGAGAATCACTTGAACCCAGGAAGCAGAGGCTGCTGCAGTGAGCCGAGATCATGACGTTGCACTCCACCCTGGGCAAAAGGCAAAACTCGGTCTCAGAACAAAAACAAAAACAAAAAACAAACAAACAACAACAACAAGAAGAAACTAAAAAGCCTCCCTTCTCAAAGTGCTGGAGAATCGCTTGAACCTAGGAGGTGGAGGTTGCAGTGAGCCCAGATCGCGCCATTGCACTCCAACCTGGGCAACAAGAGTGAAACTTCGTCTCAAAAATAAAACAAAACAAAAAAACCCCTTCCTTCTCTCTGATGTAAAATCCCCACCTATTTCACCAGACCTCTGCTACTCATAGTGTGGTCCATGGAAAAGCAACCTGAGTATTGCCTGGGATCTAGCTAGAAATACAGACGCTCAGGTCACTCCTCTGCCCTTTAAATCATAGTCTGCATTTTAGTAAGATTCTCACATTACATGTTGAGACTCTTTCATTTGACCACCTATCTTCTGACAGAGACTGCTGGCATAAGTGGTTATCTTCACAGCTGACCTGATTCCTGGAGGAGCCCCCCAATACCCACACACATCCCAACACATAACATCTATACACACAGCTACACCAGCTCAAGCCCCAGGCAAAATTCATCAGCACTTCTCTTTATATATGGCACTGCCTTTTTCCATCATCATAATCTCCCAATATCATGTCAATTAATTATACATGATCTTTTTCTGGGCTAGAGTATATACTCTATGGGAGTAGGATGGATTTTATCCATTTTGTATCCTGTGTGCCTGTAACTTAAATGACAGTTGATTAAATGATTAAGTGAAGTACCAGTTCTCTGGGAAACTCCCAGAAATAATCTTTTAGAGACCTTTTAATGGGGCTGGCTTCTGGTCATTTGGGAATAACAAGGTGTCGTCGCGTACCTTTTTATAAATTAAATAAGCATTAACATGTCCCTTTTATAATGTCATCGTGTATTTGCTTAGGCCATCATTTTAATCACTTTGGAATAAGACTGAGATTTTGTCTTTTTTTTAGCATAGATCCAAAAATTCATCAGCTAAATACGAACTCTCAGAGAAGGAAGCAAACTCACCTTTCATTTGCGTTGGGTTTAGCAGAGTAAGTTATTCTCTGCTTTCTTTCTTAGATTCCCTCTCTTTGGTGGTCACTAGTGGGATCATAAAGACAGTGTGGAGTGAGGTGACTGGGTAGAACATAAGGATGAAGTGTCAAAGATTTTTAAGGAGAAACAAGAGTTTCCACCATTTGCTTTCTCCTCTGTAAACCCGATCCTAAAAAGTCTGGGAAACTCCAAGCCACCTTGGTTTCCTGTACACACACAGAACTTTCTCAGTCAGCAATTCAGTTTGTAGCCGAACTTGTTAACAGAAACAAATGATAACATGATAAAAAGCAATGGAGAGCTGCAATTTATTTTTAAATTATTCAGACAAAAACATGAAAATAAACTAAATAAATATTTATCATACATACATATATACACACATAGACGGGGAAGGAGAGAGAGAGAAAGCACAGCAGCATGTTAATCATTGGTAAATCTGAGAAAGGGCTTAAAGTTATGTAATTTCTTTCAACTTTTCCATAGGTTTACTTTTTTTAAATCAAAATAAACAGTGGGGAGAAGGAAACAACAATGGAGAATATTTTAGTCCTTAAAGAGGTGATGATCAGGGCACAGATGTTAAATTTAATGAGATTATTGTATTTATGTTATACAGAATTGTGTCACATCATACAGTAACTAGCCTATGGCTTTGAGCTTAGGAGGGATTCATGTAGTTTTTGAACAGCAGGGTAAAATACTTGAACCCACTGTAAAAACATACTCAGGGTACATCTAGAGGGTTCAGCCTACCCTGCTCCCACCTCAGGATTCTCGGGGCTGTGTGACACCAGTATTCACATATCTCATCCTTTGAAAGGAGGCTCAGGAAAAGGTGGATGTGCTGTCTTCTGCATCCTCGCTACTCAGTGTGGTCCAAGGACGGCAACATTGGCGTCTCCTGGGAGCTCGTTAGAAATACAGACTATCACTGTCTGGCCCCAGCCCAGCTACAGCAAAAATGAATTCATATACACATTAGTATCATTCCCATTAGAATAAAAATGGGCTAAAGCCCTTTACCTGAATTAAGTATCTTCATGCTTACTTATCAATAGATGTAAGATATATAGCCATAAAGATTTCTTAGAACTTAGTCTGTTTCACTAACACATGCAAGAGAAATGTTTTTCTAATCAAATATAAGTAGCTATAACTTTTTAAAAAGTTTCTTCAGAGCATTTTTTAAAAATGTGGATGATTTTCCATATATGAACTAAATATCTCCCATACATTATTCTGATTATGGTTAGTGAAAATTTTAGATTATAGGTCTTTTACACTTGATCTTAGCCAAAAGGCCGAGAAGCAATAGATTATAGGTCTTATAAACGAAAGCATTTTTTTAGTCCTGGAAAATACTATTCTGAAATAGAAAATGATACCAATTAGAATGCTTTAATTAGTTTTTAAAATATAGAAGTGTGCTGTGGGTTATAAAAGTTTGTTGAACAATCTTCTAGACATTTATAATTGTCTTCTCAGTTGTCCTTTAACTAGAGATAATTAAAAGTAGTTTGCTAACAGTTCAAGAGTTTAGGAATTCCTTTTCTTTTATTATTCTGCACCATGGCTAAGAAAAATGAGAGGAAAAAAGGATCTTTCACTATCACCTTCCGTCTCTAGTCAGAGTTGAAACTTGAGGTCTCAGAGGTAACCTTCTTTAAGATAGAGATAAATGGCACGGAACCCAGGCATCAGAGAAAAGATGTATTTGTTACTTGGAAATTTTAATGAAGTCCCTGTTAGGATGAAAATTGTGGGCCTTCTTCGGAATAAATATGTCCAGCGTAATTATTAAGCTTAAAAAATGCCAAAGGGGGGAAAAAACCCCTCACATTTGGAGCCCTGCATCTGGAAGCTTTTTATCTCTCCCTAGGAAATCTTTGTGGCTCTTTGTTTCTGTCAAGGAGGAAAATGTGCTTGTAAATTTCACCCAAGAGAAAGCATATCTTTGCATCCACTGCATCAGGAAGGAACAAATACAACCCAGGGAACAGACAGCAAAAAGCCAGAAATTACCAAGGATTGGAGGGTGGGGTGAGGGGTGGGTGGAATGATGCAAGGAAAAAAAAAACCCCACCAAACTCAGTCTGGCAGAAAATTTTGGTGAGGAAGTTATCTGTGCCAACCTTGACCTCAAAGAAAAATACTCCACCCTCTTAAAGCTGCTAAGATGGCAAGGGAGGCAGTGCCTCCACTGGCTGTCCAGACCTCCCCAAACAAATGGATTCCTCCATGACCAGCCAAAGCAAACTTCCCACTGCACACCACACATGCATCTGTATGCACAGAGGTCTGTCTTGTGTGCCAGGCAGTTGCTTGTGGTGTGACTTGAAAGGAGCCAGGGAAATCATACCAAACTTTCTCAAACTGCCTGTTTGGGTGCCTAAGATTCAACTAGTATTGGTTCATTCCTTTATAGTAAGAATTATACTCACCCTGAAGTTTTCTTAAAATGCGAACTAAGTCTGGGAGGACATTGCATGCAGACCAAGCCTCTTTTGTATAAAACTTGAGGTCTTACTTCTACAGAAGGGGACTCTTTTTTTTTTTTTTTTTTTTGAGACGGAGTCTCGCTCTGTCGCCCGGGCTGGAGTGCAGTGGCCAGATCTCAGCTCACTGCAAGCTCCGCCTCCCGGGTTCACGCCATTCTCCTGCCTCAGCCTCCCGAGTAGCTGGGACTACAGGCGCCCGCCACCTCGCCCGGCTAGTTTTTTGTATTTTTTAGTAGAGACGGGGTTTCACCATGTTAGCCAGGATGGTCTCGATCTCCTGACCTCGTGATCCGCCCGTCTCGGCCTCCCAAAGTGCTGGGATTACAGGCTTGAGCCACCGCGCCCAGCCCAGAAGGGGACTCTTAAGGTAATTATTCAAATGAGAAAGAATGACGTTCAAACCTCTTTACTGCTGCTACCCATGCTTCCTTATTCTCACTTCTTACAGGGGGTGTGAAATGTTTTCATACAACACAAAGTCATTTACCCTTCAGAGGAGGCAGAAAGAGAAAGATGGAGTGGCAAAAATCCTAGCTGCATTGCACACTTACATTGCTGCATGTTCTACTTTCAGGCTGTGAGAGAATGGGCTCATCTGGAATTCCTTAGAGCTATATCACCATGACTGGAATTTCAGCCTGTCAAAGGGGTTTCTCCCATTTGTTGGGCAAAACTACTTCTTGTATGGGGGCCCCAGGATATCACCTTTTCAGTTAGAAATAGGATTGCATCTGTGGTTTGAGAA
Source organism: Trachypithecus francoisi (assembly GCF_009764315.1). NCBI lineage: Eukaryota > Metazoa > Chordata > Mammalia > Primates > Cercopithecidae > Trachypithecus > Trachypithecus francoisi. Next base: position 118,580,715 of record NW_022681453.1, on the reverse strand, counting down.
AGTGTCAATTACTCTGCATATTTCAAATGCCCTCTCTTGCAATCTATACCATTAAAATACTTTATGCTCTTAAATCTTTCTGGAGATGAGGCCCAGTGCTTCAACCAGAAACCTCAGTGGAAACATTTATTGCATTATTTTAAAGAAACACTCATAATTAGTTAAATCTGTAACCTTGAATATTCAATTCCTACTAACATAATTTTAACGATCTCTTCAAAACAATTTATTTTTGTTGTCAAGCTTGGTGACCATCTCCTGTGCCTCTTGCCAGGCTCACACTGGCTCGTTCAGAAGGAATTTTTCAGTATGATCCCTGATCTGAGGGGTAAAACATTGAATTGCTTCAATTTATAGTTAAAGAGAAAAGTTGCTATCTGCTAGAAGGGTCAATGGGTGCTGCACAAAAAGGGAAGAGAGAGAGAGCTGAGCACTTAGAGGTGAATTGGGGACGCATTCCCTTTGTCAGTCTTGTGTAATTCAGACTTGGGGTTGAGTCTTGCACATGTGAGTGTGCTTGCATGTGCACACACACCCCAGGGAATCTCAGCTAGTGAGTCTGATTGAAAATGATTCATACATATAAGATCAATATATGTTTCAGCTAACAAGTCTACCAACCTCAGGTTTCTACAGTGTGCCAGGCACGAATACCTATAACATCATGTCAGAGATAGCAGTGGAACATTTCGAAGAGCATCTAGGACTATTAAGAAAATCTCAATACAGTCTGGGTGCCATGGTTCATGCCTGTAATCCCAGCACTTTGGGAGGCCGAGGTGGGTGGATCATCTGAGGTCAGGTGTTCGAGACCACCCTGGCCAACATGGTGAAACCTCATCTCTACTAAAAATACAAACATTAGTTAAGTGTGGTGGTGGGCGCCTGTAATCCCAGCCTAATCAGGTGGCTGAGGCAGGAGAATCGCTTGAACCCGGGAGGTGGAGGTTGCAGTGAGCTGAGATCGTGCCACTACACTCTAGCCTGGGCGACAGAGTGGGACTTCGTCTCAAAAACAAACAAACAAACAAACAAAAACACCTCAATCCAAGTAGAGGATGTCTTTAGCATCTTTCATATCACTTTAATCTCCTCTTCTTGTCTGCTGGGGCTTCTTCCTCTCTCCTGAGTTACCCCCTTTGGCCTGCACTGAACTGACTCCCTTCCCAGGTCTGCCACCTTCTGATACGTTTCACAATCTTAAGAGATCACTCTCTTTTTCTCGACCTCCTGCTCCTTCCCTTTACTCCATTCTTACCTCTGTCGAAACTTCTGTTGCAGTTCTTCTTTGTAAGCAACAGTATAACAACTTGCAATTTACAAAAATATAGATAATTACTTTGACCCCAAACAACCCATCAGGATGATATAATTATTCCTATTTTAACATAAAGACAAAATATAAGGCTCAGAGATTCAGTGTCTTATTCAAGTTGCAGGGTGAGTGACAAACGCCTGTCTTTCTGTTCCACACCTGGGTCTTCTACCATCAACTGCACAGGTTGCGTAACTACCTGGGCCGTGCTCTCTTCTCGGCACCAGTCTACCAGGCTTCCCAGGGCAGGCTAGAGGCTCCAAAAAGATGTGAGAAAGTGTCTTTCTTGGACTTCACTTTTTTTTTTTTTTAAGTAAGAAAAAAGAAAAAAGAAAGAAAGAAAAGAAAAAGCAACTTTGGTAAATTTGCAAATGAGGTAATTTTCTTGATGTTATATCCCTTTATTTTCTCATCATGTGACAGCCTTACCCTACTAGAGATACCCTAGTATCTCCTTAATAATTTTAACTTGACCATGTTTATTAGAGGAGGTAGCACCTGGGCCCAAACTGGGTCCCCACTTTGAGAGAAACTCCACCTTGAATGAGTTAATAAGCATGAGAGTGAAGGAGTGTGTCCTTGTGGGTGCAGGTGCCTGGGAGGGAGACTGGAGGGGGTTGGGGAAGGAATCCCGGGATCTCTTGCAAGTCTGAGTTCCATGGAGAGAGAGAGAGGGCTGGATGCAACCCTGAAGGTGTCTTTTTTTTCAAATGACTTACTGAGGCTCATGACACAAGCAGTGCTGGTTCAGGGCCCTCCCTGATGGCGAGGTGTAAGGGAGAGGTGTGGAGATGGGAAAGAGCCAGGTTTCTGACAGAGGGAGGCTTGAAGGAAACACAGCTCATTTGTGTCTTTGAGGGAAGTGGCAGGAAGGGACATGAAAGTGACTTTCACCCAGGGGAACAGAAGCCGTGGTTCCGATTCTGGAGTCCTCAGAGGAAAAGGATTGTCAGGAGACTATGTGAGACATCCCAGACTCCTGTAAAAATAACGGAGGCACCTTTGAGGTGGGGAAAACACCTAAGTCTTGCACTTACGCAAAAAGGAGTTTGTGAAATATGACTGTCAATGGCAACAAGACTTCTACTACTGAAATTAGCAGGCCCTTGGGAGGCTAATAGCTAAATACTGAAAAATCTCAACATAAATGCGGACTAATCTTCCAGTCTTTTTTTTTTTTTTTTTCAGATGGAGTCTCATTCTGTTGCCCAGGCTGAAGTGCAGTAGTGTGATCTTGGCTCACTGCAACCTCTGCCCACCAGGTGCAAGCGATTCTCCTGCCTCAGCCTCCCAAGTAGCTGGGATTATAGGTGCCTGCCACTGCGCCCAGCTAATTTTTGTATTTTTAGTAGAGATGGGGTTTCATCATCTTGGCCTGGCTGGTCTTGAACTCCTCATCTCAAGTGATCCACCTACCTTGGCCTCCCAAATCTTCCAGTCTTTCATAAGCAATATAACAATTCAGCTTTCAAATAACTGTTTTTGAAAAAAAGTATATATTTGTTCTTATAGCATTTACAGGCAAAGTTTCCTTGAGAAGACTGCCCATTGGGTGACACCAGCTTTCTCAGTATCCACTGGGCAAAGATGCTAAGTGGTGTATGGAGATGAGTCAGCCTTTCCAGGCCGCCTTCCCCTGCCTACGCCTAATAACCTCTGACAAAGTCCCTTGTGAAACTGAGGCACTTAGGCAGGAAGTGGGAATTGGCCCATCCCTTAGAGAGTTGAGACAAAGCTGAAAATGAAGGGAAAGTGCGTTTTCTATGAGAGTATTTCCTCATTCCTTTTCTCCATGGTGAGTATACATCCAGCCTGAAGACTTAGCTGTGTGAAAGTGCAGAAGCCCTGGGGCTCAGACAACTCTGAATTGAATTCCTATTCTGTACTGCATGAGACCAAGGACAATGGATGGGTAGACAAATGGCACTAACTGTGAAGGACAGGGCCACATTCCAGTTAGGAACTCTGCATTCAGACTGCCCAGGCGTGATTCTCTGCTCTACTACTATTGGGTGACTTGGGGTACAGTATGTAACCTTGCTGAGCCTCAGCTTTCTTGTCTGTAAAACTGGAAAAGTGGTACTACCTCATAAGGTTGGTATGAGGATGAAATAAGAAAAAAAATACAAGATCCATAGCTTCTGGTACGTTTCATGCACTCGATAAACATTACCTATTAACTGTGGCTGTTTTTAATGCACTTGTATTTATTTATACCTGATTTGGCATTATTGTTTTAAGGTTCATTTATTGTCTTTTAGTTAGGAGTTGCTTTTCTCTTTGAGGAGGTGTTCTTATCTCTTACTGATCCAAGACCCCTAACCCTCTTTCCAAACTCATCTTTAGATTAGGGGTATTTGCTTTGTACTTTTTGTTTGAGTGCTTCTATCGCAATACTATCCTCAGTGCATTCTAATTATCTTTTTGTTTGTCTCCTTCACTCAATCAGGAAATGTTTGAGGGCCAGGGTTCTTTCCCCCAGAGCCCAGCACATATTTGGCCTTTGCCAAATGCTTTTAGATAAGTGTAGATGTGGACAGATATCCTTATCTAAAAGAGATTTTGATCAGAAAGAGGAGAGAAGCTTGAAATACTACCCTACCATATATATCAGAATATAAGTGCCCTGGGCTAGAGCTGACAAGTGGCCCAAAACACAAGAGACCGTGTTTTCTGCCTCTAACAGCAGTAGTTGACCTGCAAGGCTATCTTCCTGGAGCATGTGGCGATCAGGGTGATCTGGGAAGCACACCCCTAGCCTCAGTATGGCCTCCAGACAACATAGCTACAGCCCTAGGGAGTGCCTATGGAAAATGGAGAACTTGGCTGAGGAACGGCAGTCAAGAACTGAATTTGACTCCTCCCTCGGCTATTGATTTTCCCTTCAGATAATCTCCCCAGTCCATACCCTCCATTCTGATCCCATAACCTTGGCTTCAGTTCAATTTCTTATCAATTCTTGCCTGAACTACTGACTTGACTCACTGGTCTCTTCCATTTCATTCTCCACAGTGCTTCTGAGGTGAGCATTCTACAACAGATTTGTCCTCACTCCCTGTCCCCTCCCCAACCCGCCCCCAACACCTGCCATTGTTCAAGATCTATCTGCTGCCCTTTGAATAAAGTCTGAATTCCCTAACAGGGCTCACTAATCCCTTCAGGGTGGGCCTCTCCTATCTGCCCATTTTTCATTCTTCTTTCCCCATTCTCATTCATCTTCCCCCAATTCCCTACCTGTGAAGTTCCTAAACAGGCCCCTCTTCCAAGTCCATGTTTTTATATCCTCTAGAGTCTTCCTAGTCCCCTCCCTTGTTTGTTAGATACAATGAAGTACCTAGATCCATGCTGCCCAGATATTTCCACCACCACAGCAATAATCACATTAGATTGTAATGCACTAATTACTGCATTCATTCATCCAACTTCTATCATTTTTTCACTCAAAGCCTTTATGGTGTGCTTCCTGTATACTTTTCTTGATGCTAGGTACACATATATATAAGCAAGCCAGACAAAGTCTCCTGCCATCATGCAGTTTGCATTCCAGTGGGAGGAGACAAATAATAAACACATGAACAATGTATATTCCAATAAAAAGGTGATCCAAAAGTCTGAAATCTGAAATGTTCACAAAATTCAAGGTCTTGAATATCTGTGGCTTGCCCACCCCTGAAGTTCCATGACAGGGAAATCTGAAATCTGAAAGTTTCTGAGCACTGGCATGACACTCAAAGGAAGTGCTCATTGGAGCTCGTTTTGGTTCTTGGATTAGGGGGATGTTCCACTGGTATAGTGCAAGTATTCCAAAATCTGACAAATCTGAAATCCTAACTCTTTCTGGTCCCCAGCATTCTGAATAAGGGATACTCGATCTGTACAAATTTTTGAAGGAAATAAATAGGTTGAAGTGAAATGTTGTTTGGAGACTGCCATGAGTATGTGGCTGGGTGGGAATCAAGGAAGGCCCCTCTGAAGGAGGTGATATTTGAATGGACTTGAAAAACACAATGAGAGGAAAGCTATACACAGAGCTTGTATGATGCATTTAGGTAAATCTCCAGGGAGGGGCTCAGCTTGGTGTGCTGGAGGAAGGAAAGAGGCCACTCACTCTCTATGGAGCACATCATGAGTCCCCACTAGTTATAAGCTCTCCCAAACCCCGGAAAGTATCTCATGCCTTACCGCATTTCCAGGGTCTAGCCAAGTGCCCAGAAAATAATAGGTGTTAGTAAATATTTGAATGAGTTGCTATAATTTTAAAGTTATATTTTCCTTGGTATTTAACCATAATAGCTTAAAAGGGGCTTATATTTTTGAGAGTTTATATCCTAGGGATTTCTATCCTAGGAACTTAAATAAAATATTCTTGTCACCATTCCAAGGGACTTGTTCATGGTTTGTTCTCTGGGCTCTGCTCCGCTCTCTGTTGGCTGCCATTTTGGAGAAGATTGCTACCTGGTCCACTGCTGCAAGCCTACCACAGTAGGGAATAAAGTCCTGCTGGGCTTAAAATGTACTTTAGTAATGTGGCTAGTTACTAGTTGTTATCAATATAAATATATGAGTACCAACACAGAGAACAAACCAAACTAGAAAACCTCCTGGAAATGGTAAAGGAAGCCATTGGTTCGCAAATGCCTACACAAACAAAAGAAACATTTTGAAGTATGTGGATTTAAGAAAAATAGCACTATTCTCTCTTAATCACAGCGTTTTTCAGTTGTCTTCTATTAATCAAATTCCCCATAGTCTTTCCATATTAAGATATTCATACTGCATCATCACTTAAAGATTCATAGGATCCCCCAGTCTCACAAGGTCTTGAATACCTGTGGTATTCAACATCCCTGAAGTTCCATGGCAGTCAATGTTTTTATTTCCTGAACGGGCTCTCCTTCTGAAGCAAAACTTTTCTAGAAGGAACCAACTTTTACTTCAAATGGTGTGATTGTTATTTTTACAAATTCTGTCCAACTGAGCATCTTTCTGGAACAGTTTTCAAACTTGTTCCTCAATAATAACTTTTTCTTTTCTTCTTCTTTTTTTTTTTTGATACAGAGTTTCGCTCTTGTTGCCCAGGCTGGAGTGCAATGGCACAATCTTGGCTCACTGCAACCTCCACCTCCCGAGTTCAAGCAATTCTCCTGCCTCAGCTTCCCAAGTAGCTGGGATTACAGACATGCACCACCATGCCCGGCTAATTTTTTGTATTTTTAGTAGAGACAGGGTTTCTCCACATTGGTCAGGCTGATCTTGAACTCCCGACCTCAGGTGGTCCGCCCGCCTCGGCTTCCCAAAGTGCTGGGATTACAGGCATGAGCCACCGCGCCTGGCAATAATAACTTTTTCTCCTTGATGCTTGATGAGAACTTCTCCTGAATTACTGTCATATAAAAGAGATCCATGGTGCTATCAATTACCTTAGCTGATTCCACTTAACCTGTTGAGCCTGATGACGATTGAATCAATGGCTTAATAACGTGCTATTGCCGGGCACGGTGGCTCAAGCCTGTAATCCCAGCACTTTGGGAGGCCGAGACGGGCGGATCACGAGGTCAGGAGATCGAGACCATCCTGGCTAATACGATGAAACCCTGTCTCTACTTAAAAAATACAAAAAACTAGCCGGGCGACGAGGCGGGCGCCTGTAGTCCCAGCTACTCGGGAGGCTGAGGCAGGAGAATGGCGTAAACCTGGGAGGCGGAGCTTGCAGTGAGCTGAGATCCGGCCACTGCACTCCAGCCTGGGTGGCAGAGCAAGACTCCGTCTAAAAAAAAAAAAAAAATAACGTGCTATTTTTTAAAAGAACAGATTTATCTTTACTTACAGCAAACACATTAAAATTTAAAAAAGTAGGCAATAAGAAACTTTAGACTTTGGAGGTGAGGGACAGTTCTGAGGTTAGCATGTAGCTGTCACTTAGATTTAACTCCAAGCCCAAATCTCACTGGAATGATCTTTGATACATACCATAGAGAGAGAGAAAGCTCAGGGCTATCAGAAATAAAAACCAAGAGCAGCTTTATTTGCTGTGCTGAAGCAGACCTGGCTGGCTGCACAATGGCAAGAGAGGAATGAAGCATTCTAGACCACTTCCCAATACAACATCTTGCAACTTTTAGCTCTTGGCATAAATGGCTTTGTTGCCTCCGCTATCACAGCGACAGTGGGACCCGCAGATACGGCAGCGTGCAGTGGCGGTCCAATGGCTGATGACACAACAGGAATAGCACGAGCAGAAGGAGACTGCTTCATGAGCACGTACCACACCTCTCCAGGGCCTCGACCTAAGTGAGGGACACAGGCAACTGAGGTCCTTCAGATGCAGGCAGGGTGAGTGAGGGCCCACAGAATTTGGGTTTGAATCATTAATGCGACTCCATTAGTACCCTCATGGAATAAACACAATCCTGAGTTTTGTGCTGGGGCAAAAGGAAGGAATGCCTAAAGTAAAATTAAAGAACAACATGAATTTGTGTCGTTTTGTTTTTTTTTTTTTCACTCAAAATTGGATAGTTAGATGAAAATATTTTTAGACTATAATCTGGCCATGAGTAATGTACGCTTTTATGTTTGACTGAATAAAAAGCAAATCCAGGATGTCAACTAGTATTTTCAACTGGTGTCTCCTAGTATCTTCCTTGTAAAGCAACTTAATTACAGAATTTATAGTTACAAGCACATTTCCCTGAGTTTTTCTGGTTTCATACTTTCTACTTCCTAAAAAGTACTTCTAATGTACTTGTGATGTAGATTTCTTCTTCATGCAGAACATACTTTAATATTCTTGTTTTTGGCAAGATTTTACAGGAACATGTTACTTCCAGGAAGTGACTTCGTAAAAATATTAATAGAAACACCTTTATAGTATTTATAGGTGTTTAGTCTCTAAAATTATGTCAGATTGGATTTTTAAAAATCCTATAATTGCTAAAATTAGCACATTAAGAAACTCAACTTTTATCCTGTGTATCAAATAAGCACTATGAAAATACATAGAAGATAAAGGGGATAACTTAAAAATGTAATATTTATTGATTTTTTTTGAATTATAAAAAGAGCATTCGGATTGTAGGATACTTAGAAAAAATTGAAACACATTAATAAGAAAACAAACCACAAATCTGGTAATTCTAAACTGTTAGAGACAACCACTGTTATAATTTGGGAGTGTTTCATTTTTTAATTTTTCTATACATATTACATATACAAATAATAGAACAGGATAATATTGCATGATGGTTTTGATAGCTGGTTGTTTCCCCATTAACTATAATTTCTCAGCTCTTATTTCTGTAGTACTTTGGAAGGTATAATTACGTATTTTCTTTCAGTGATTATCTTTTTGTTATTAAAAGCATTTTGAAATAATTTTATCTGTTTACCAAAGCCAATAATGTAACTGTATCTATTAATTAATGTCTGTGTATAATGAGAAACCTTTCAGGCTTTTACTGTCCGGACTGTCTCATCCCACTTCACAATTTTGATTGAAGTAATCTGGTGTATAGACCTAACTTATTATTGTTGTTTTACGTTATTAACTTTTCTTCAAGACTTAGTTTTGAAATTTATTTTGTTTTGTGCATAGATTCACAATGGTTCTTAAGATCTTATTGTAGGTTTAACTAGTTTCTATTTCTTCCTAGTATCTCTTTATGGTATGATGCCCTCATTCTTGAGTTCTTTATCTTGATCTTTCCCTAGTTAGGCTGGATTGTATCACTAAACTCTGAGCATGATACTTTCTGAGCACTGGTTTATAGAAGAATGTTGGTCTTTCCTACAAACAACCTTTTGACTAAGAACATAATTTCTGTCTCTCTCTCTCTCTCTTTTTTCTTAAGAGATGGAGTCTCTCTATGTTGTCCAGGCTGCAGTGCAGTGGCCACTCACTGCAATGGTCATTGTGTACTACAGCCTTGAACCCCTGAGCTCAAGCGACCCTCCTGCCCCAGCCTCCTGAGTATCTGGGACTCAAGTGTGTGCCACAGTGTCTAACTGCGAATGTAATTCTAAATTCTTTTCCTCCCCAGTGTGGAAGCCAGTTTACTGCTGCTGTTTAGTTATCTGGGGGAGAAATCCATAGTTATTCTTCATTTAGGTTAGTGGTTCTCAATTCTGGCTGCACATTCAAATTACTGGGGGAGATTTTTTAGAAATCTCAATGCCCAGGCACCATGCCAGAATAATTAAATCAGAATTTTTAAGGATGGGGTCCAGACATATTATTTTTTAAAATTTTAATTTAATTTAAATTTTTTATTTATTATTATTTTTCAAGACAGAGTCTTGCTGTCACCCAGGCTGGGGTGCAGTGGTGCGATCTCAGCTCACTGGAAACTCCGCCCCACTGGTTTAAGTAATTCTCCTGCCTCAGCATCCAGAGTAGCTGAGATTATAGGTGTGCGTCACCACACCCAGCTAATTTTTGTATTTTTAGTAGAGACACGGTTTCAGCATGTTGCCCAGGCTGGTCTCGCACTCCTGACCTCATGATCTGCCCACCTTGACCTCCCAAAGTGCTGGGATTACAGGCGTGAGCCACCAGGCCTGGCCAGACACGTTATTTTTTAAAGGCTCAACCAATGATTTTAATGCATAGTCAGAGCCGTGAAACAGTGCTTAAGAAATAAACTGTGTTTTCCTGCCTGGACATTTATAGTTTTTTTGTTTGTTTGTTTTCCTTAAATCTTGAAACATTTAACAGGATATGTCAGGTGCCAATATCTCTTCATTAATTTTGCCTGATAACCTTTAATTTTATAAGCTCAGCAATTTCCCTCTATTGTTTATTTGAATATTGCTTTCACCACATTCATTCTATTTTTTCTTTCTTGGATCCTTGGAACATGTTGATTGGATATCTTAGTCTGTTTGGGCTGCTATAACAAAATGCCATAAACTGGGTGGCTTATAAACAACAAAAATATACTTGTTGTGTTTTCCATACAATCTCTTTCTTATTCTAGTATTTATGGATAAATAAATAAATTTATGGATACTGGAAGTCCAAGATCAAGGTGTCCACAGATCGCATATCTGCATATCTGGTGAGGGGCTGTTTCCTTGTTCATAAATTTCTTCTCCCGGCAGGGTGCATTGGCTCACGCCTGTAATCCCAGCACTTTGGGAGACCAAGACAGGCAGATGACCTGAGGTTGGGAGTTCAAGACCAGCCTGACCAATGTGGAGAAACATCATTTCTACTAAAAATACAAAATTAGTAGGGCGTGGTGGCGCACACCTGTAATCCCAGCTACTCAGGAGGCTGAGGCAGGAGAATCGCTTGAACCCAGGAGGCGGAGGTTGCAGTGAGCCGAGATTGTACCATTACTCTCCAGCCTGGGTGACAAGAGTGAAACTGTCTTTAAAACAAAACAAAACAAATTTCTTCTCTCTGTGTCCTCATGTGGTGGAAGGGGGAAGAGTCTTTCTGGGTCCTATTTTATGAAGACACTATTCCTATGACGGTGTTGCCTTCATGACTTACTCCCCTACCAAAGGCTCCACCTCAGAATGCCATAATGTCGGGTGTTAGGGTTCCACAAATGAATTTGGGGAGACACAAACATTCAGTCTGTAGCACTGGAAATCTTGGATCCTCCCTCATATTTTTTTTTCTGCCCCCCTCCCCCCCACTTTTTTCTTGAAACAGAATCTCTCTCTGTCACCCATCTGGAGTGCAGTGACATAAAAATAGCTCACTGCAGCCTTAACCACTTGGGCTCAAGTGATGTTCCCACTTTAGCCTCCCAAGTAGCTAGGACTGCAGGTGTGTACCACCACATCTGGTTTTAATTTTCCTCTAGGGACTGGGTCACACTACATTGCCCAGGCTGGTCTCAAACTCCTCTGTTGCCCAGGCTAGTCTCAAACTCCTGGGCTTAAGCAATCTTCCTGCCTTGGTCTCCCAAAGTGCAGAGATTACAAGTGTAAGCCACCATGCCTGGCTTATATTCTTATGTGTTAATTTTATTTTCTGTGGTTGTCAATCTGCTGTCTGTTGCCTTTGACAAAGTTTATAATACTGCAGTTGTGTTTTCCATACAATCTCTTTCTTATTTCAGGATGTTTCTTTTTTGTGGGCACTTGCTCTACTTTTATAAATATTTTATAAATTCAAACTTCCTTTGAATTTTGTTGAACATATAAATGAGAAATACCTTACAATGTCTTGCTGTTATTATCAGAATACATTTCTACTGATTATCCATAAGGTAGTCTTTTGCATTTTACTGTAGTTTCACTTATGTTTAACAGAGGCTTGCCTTGACCACAATTTTGTTAGGCTCCAAACTCTCTTCTCCACCAGGCCCTGACTTTTGGGCTTTCGTGTCCTTCTCTGCATTGTCCAATTTTAGCAAGAATTCTGTTGTCAGTGTATTGAGGATCCTCTACTCTCAATAGGTGATGACCCATGATATCTGATTGGGTTCCTCATCTTCCGCCATCTCCCAGGTGATATCTGATCATCTCGGCCTGCCTTCAGCAAGATTCCTGTTAGATTAGTTTTAGTCAGAATGTTCCCTTGCCTCTCATGTTTCCTCTTAGTAATCTTCTACCTACTCACCTGCACCCAGCTCCTTGGCAATACATTCCCACTTTTTCGTGTCATATTCTGATTTGAGCCAAATATCTCTTCCCTACTACAAAACTCCATTGCATAGCGCCCCCTTGAATAGATGATTCCTTATTGTTCTTTAGCAAGTGATATGAATAATTTTTTCTGTAATATTTTCTCAGTTTGGGTGTTTATAAAGCAGTAAATACTGGTTCTGGGTCTTTTCCGAATTATAGACCCCATTGAGAACTGGATTAATGGCCACATCGTAACATTTGCGTATAACTTCATAGACAAACCGCTAAAAGCTCTGTGATGTCTACATGAAGGCCCATGGACCCCATGATAGACTCTTGATCTAAATTAACTTCTATCCTTGCTCAATATTGACTTATAATGAAATGGCAGGTGAGAGAGTGGCTCAGAAATTGGACGAGCGTTCCTGCTCACATCTTTCAAGTCCATGGTGTTATCGCCACTGTTCTGGGCTTGGTTTGGTGAAACCCCTCTAAGGTAAAGGGTTTTAGTGGTGTCTTGACAGGGTGTTTGTTAATTTCCAGTCACTCATTCTTGCCCTGTAGGTGTAATGGACTGTCTAATAGCTAGAAGAAGTCATTTGGATTTTCTAGCAAGTGGTCACATACCTCCATCTTGTAAGTTTTTACTTAGAAATTTAAGTGGCAATGACTATCAAGAAATTTAAGAATGTAACAATTCCATCAAGAAAGGAAGCATCACTCTTTCTCCTAGAGGCGCACAGCCCCCACCTCTAGACCCTGTAATGTCCGTGAGGTGATGTGCTCTTCTGTTTTTTGCCTTTTTCATTCTGTAGATGCAGCTCCGTTGGATTTAGGGTTCTAATAAAGGAAGGAAGAAGTGTGAGACAAAATTATTTTCCTTCCTTTGCAGGTAAAAAAAATTGTTTTTCTGCCTGGATTTTTACAGGAGACTTTCTTTTACCTTGAAATTCAGACTTTCATCAGGATATGCCTCTGTGCAGAATTTTCATTCAATATTTTCCTGCTATCTAGAAAGCTATTTTGATCTGCAGATTAAAAGGTATCTTCGGCTTATAAATGATTTCTTTATTTGTGATCTTAAATATTGCTTCACTTCCATTTATTCACTCTCTGTATTCTGCATCACATGTCTCTCCAACTGCATCTCTGTCTTATCTGGCTTCCCTTTTTAAAACAAATTTAATTTTTAATTTTTGTGGGTAAATAGTAGGTATATATATGTATGGAGTACATGAGATATTTTGATACACATATACCACGCATAAGAATCACATCCTGGAAAATAGAGAATCCATCACGTCTAACATTTATCCTTTGTGTTGCAAACAATCCGTACTTTTAGTTATTTTAATATGCACACTTAGATTACTATTGACTATAATCACTCTGTTGTGCTATCAAATACTGGATCTTATTTATTAGTTAGATTTTTTCGAACCCATTAGTCATCCCCACTTTCGTCCCACTCCCCTACTACCCTTCTCTAGCCTCTTAGTAACCATTTTTCTACTCTCTATCTTTTTTAGTTCATACAAATAAGTGAGAATATGTGAAGTTCATCTTTCTGTGCCTGACTTATTTCACTTAACATAATGACCTCCAGTTCCATCCATGTTGTTGCAAATGATAGAATCTCATTCTTTTTTTCTTTTTTTTGGGGGGGGGTGGGAGACAGATACATATATATTATTAAAGGATTTAAAAAGACTTAATTTTTTTTTATTTCCATAGATTTTTGGGGAACAGGTGGTATTTGGTTACATGAGTAAGATCCTTAATGGTGATTTGATGCACCCATCACTCTAGCAATATACACTGAACCCATTTGGTAGTCTTTTATCCCTCACCCCCTTCCCACCCTTTCCCGCCGAGTCCCCAAAGTCCATTGTATCATTCTAGGTCTTTGCATCCTCATAGTTTATCTCCCACTTATGAACAAGAACATACAATGTTTGGTTTTGCTTTCCTGAGTTACTTCACTTAGAATAATCGTCTCTGGTCCCATCCAGGTTGCTGCAAATGCCATTAATTCATCCCTTTTTAGAGCTGTGTAGTATTTCATCCTATATATACACCGCAGCTTTTTATTCACTTGCTGATTGATGGGCATTTGGGCTGGTTCCACTTTTTTTTTTTTTTTGAGATGGAGTCTGGCTCTGCCACCAAGGCTGCAGTACAGTGGCATCATCTTGGCTCACTGCAACCTCCACCTCCTGGGTTTAAGTGATTCTCCTGCCTCAGCCTCCCACGTAGCTGGGATTACAGGCACCTGCCACCATGCCCAGCTAATTTTTACATTTTTAATAGAGACGGGGTTTCGCCGTGTTGTCTAGGCTGGTCTCAAACTCTTGACCTCAGGTGATCCAACCACCTCAGCTACCCATAGTGCTGATATTACAGGCGTGAGCCACTGTGCATGGCCTTGGTTCCACATTATTGTAATTGTGAATTATGCTGCTATAGACATGTATGTGCAAGTCTCTTTTTCATATAATGACTTCTTTTTCTTTGGGTAGATACCCAGTAGTGGGATTGCCAGATCAAATGGTAGTCCTACTTTTAGCTCTTTAAGGAATCTCCACAGTGTTTTCCATGATGGTTGCACTAGTTTACATTCCCACCAGCAGTGTAGAAGTGTTCCCTTTCCACCGCATCCATGCCAATATCTATTATTTTTTGATTATTTGATTACAGCCATTTTTGTGGGAGTATGATGGTATTGCATTGTGGTTTTGATTTGCATTTCCCTGATCATAAGTGATATTGAGCATTTTTTCATATGTTTCTTGGCCATTTGTATATCTTCTTTTGAGAACTGTCTGTTCATGTCCTTAGCCTGCTTTTTGGTGGGATTATTTGTTTGTTTGTTTTTCTTGCTAATTTGTTTGAGTTTTTATGAGATTCTGGATATTAGTCTTTTGTCTGATGTATAGATTATAAAGATTTTCTCCCACTCTGTGGGTTGTTTGTTTATTCTGCTGACTGTTCCTTTTGCTGTGCAAAAGCTCTTTGGTTTAATTAAGTCCCACTTGTTTTTGTTTTTGTTGCATTTGCTTTTGGGTTCTTGGCCACAAAATCTTTGCTAAGCCAATGTCTAGAAGAGTTTTTCCAATGTTATCTTCTAGAATTTTTACAGTTTCAGGTCTTAGATTTAAGTCCTTGATCCATCTTGAGTTGATATTTGTATAAAGTGAGAGATGAAGATTCAGTTTTATTCTCCTGTATGTGACTTGCCAATTATCCCACTTGTTGAATAGGGTGTGCTTTCCCCACTTTATGTTTTTGTTTCCTTTTTCCAAGATCAGTTGCCTGTAAGTATTTGGGTTTATTTCTGGGTTCTCTATTCTGTTCCATTGGTCTCTGTGCCTACTTTTATACTAGTACCATGCTGTTTTGATAACTATGGCTTAATAGTATAGTTTGAAATCAGGTAATGTGATGCCTTCAGATTTGTTCTTTTTGCCAAGTCTTGCTTTGGCTATGCAGGGTTTTTTTTTGTTTCCATATGAATTTTAGGATTCTTTTTATAGTTCTGTGAGGAATGATGGTGGTATTTTGATGGGAATTGCATTAAATTTGTAGATTGCTTTTGGCAATGTGGTCATTTTCACAGTATTGATTCTACCCATCCATGAGCATGGGATGTGTTTCCTTTTGTTTGTGTCATCTATTACTTCTTTCAGCACTGCTTTGTAGCTTTCCTTGTATAGGTCAATATACCTCCTTGGTTAGGTATATTCCTAAGTATTTTATTTTTTATTTTTGCAGCTATTGTAAAAGGGGTTGTGTTCTTGATTTGATTCTCAGCTTGGTCACTGTTGCTGTATAGCAGAGCTACTGATTTGTGTACATTAATTTTGTATCCTGAAACTTTGCTGAATTCATTTATCAGTTTTATGAGGTTTTTGGAGGAATCTTTAGGGTTTTCTAAGTGTACAATCACATCATCAGCAAACAGTAACAGTTTAACTTTCTCTTTACCAATTTGGTTGCCATTTATTTCTTTCTCTTGTCTGATTGCTCTGGCTAGTGCTTCCAGTACTATGTTGAATAGAAATGGTGAGAGTAGGCACCCTTGTCCTGTTCCAGTTCTCAGAGGGAATGCTTTCAACTTTTCCCCATTCAGTATTATGTTGGCTGTGGTTTTGTCATAGATGGCTTTATTACATTGAGATATGTCCCTTGTATGCTGATTTTGCTGAGGGTTTTACTCATAAAGGATTTTGTCAAATGCTTTTTCTCCATCTGTTGAAATGATTATGTGATTTTTGTTTTTAATTCTGTTTATGTTGTGTATCACATTTATTGAGTTACATATGTTAAACCGTCCTTTCATCCTTGGTATGAAACCCACTTGATCATGGTGGATTATCTTTTTGATATGCTGTTGGATTCAGTTAGCTAGTATTTCGTTAAGGATTTTTGCATCTATGTTCATTAGGGATATTGGTCTGTAGTTTTCTTTTTTTGTTATGTCCTTTCCTGATTTTGATGTCAGGGTGATACTGGTTTTATAGAATGATCTAGGGAGGATTCCCTCTTTCTCTATCTTGTGGAATAGTGTCAATATTATTGGTACCAATTCTTCTTTGAGTGTGGTAGAATTCAGCTGTAAATCCATTGGTCCTGGAATTTTTTTTGTTGGCAATTTTTTTAGTAACAATTTCAATTTGACTGCTTGTTATTGGTCTGTTCAGGACTTCTGATGCTTTCTGATTTAAGCTAGGAGGGTTGTGCCTTTCCAGGAATTTATCCATCTCCTCAAGGTTGTCTAGTTTATGCACATAAAGGTGTTCATAGTAGCCTTGAATTATCTTTTGTATTTCTGTGGTGTTGGTTGTAATATCTACTCTTTCATTTCTAATTGAGCTTATTTGGGTCTTCTCTCTTCTTTTCTTGATTAATCTTGCTAATGGTCTCTCAATTTTACTTATCTTTCCAAAGAACCAGCTTTCTGTTTAGTTTATCTTTTGCATGTTGTTGTTGTTGTTGTTGTTGTTCATTTCAGCTTCATTTAATTCTGCTCTGGTCTTGGCTATTTCCTTTCTTCTGCTGGGTTTGGGCTTGGTTTTTATTTCTCTAGTTCCTTGAGGTGTGACCTTAGATTGTCTGTTTGTGCTCTTTCAGACTTTTTGATGATGGAGGCATTTAAGGCTATGAACTTCCCTCTTAGCCCTGTCTTTGCTGTATCCCAGAGGTTTTGATAGGTTGTGTCACTATTATCACGTAAGTTTGAATAATTTTTTAATTTTCATTTTGATTTCATTGTTGACCCAGTGATCATTCAGGAGCAGGTTATTTAATTTCCATGGATTTTGCATGGTTTTGAAGGTTACTTTTGGTGTTGATTTCCAGTTTTAGTCCACTGTGGTCTGAGAGAGTACTTGACATAATTTAAATTTTCTTAAATTTATTGAGACTTGTTTCATGGACTATCATATGGTCTATCTTGGAGAAAGTTCCATGCACTGATGAACAGAATGTATATTCTGGGGTTATTGGGTAGAATGTCCTGTAAATATCTGTTAAGTCCATTTGTTCCAGGGTATAGTTTAAATCCATTGCTTCTTTGTTGACTCTCTTCTTGAAGACCTGTCTAGTACTGTCAGTAGAATATTGAAGTCTCCCACTGTTACTGTGTTGCTGTCTATCTCATTTCCTAGGTCTAGTAGTAATTGTTTTATGTATTTTGGACCTCCAGTGTTACGAGCATATGTATTTAGGATTGTGATATTTTCCTACTGGGCAAGGCCTTTTATCATTGTATAATGTCCCTCTTTGTCTTTTTTAACTGCTGTCGCTTTAAAGTTTGTTTTGTCTGATATAAGAATAGCTACTCCTGCTTGCTTTTGGTGTCCATTTGCATGGAATGTCTTTTCCCACCCCTTTACCTTGAGTTTATGAGATAGGTGAGTCTCTTCAAGGCAGCAGATACTTGGTTGGTGAATTCTTATCCATTCTGCAATTCTGTATCTTTTAAGTGGAGCATTTAGGCCATTTACATCCAATGTTAATATTAAGATGTGAGATACTATTCCATGCATTGTGCTATTTGTTGTCTATATACCTTGGGTTTTTTTTGTTGTTGTTGTTCTTGTTGTTTGTTTTATAGGTCCTGTGAGGTTTATGCTTTAAAGAGAGTCTTTTTTGATGTGTTTCCAGGATTTGTTTCAGGATTTAGAGCTTCTTTCAGTAGTTCTTGTAGTGCTGGCTTGGTAGTGGCAAATTCTCTCAGCGTGTTTGTCTGCAAAAGACTGTATTTTTCTTTCATTTATGAAGCTTAGTCTTGCTGGATGCAAAATTCTTGGCTGATAATTATTTTGTTTAAGGAAGCTGAAGATAGGGCCCCAATACCTTCTAGCTTGTAGGGTTTCTACTGAGAAATCTGTTGTTAATCTGATAGGTTTTCCTTTATAGGTTACCTGGTGCTTTTGCCTCACAGCTCTTAAGATTCTTTTCTTTGTCTTGACTTTAGATAACCTGATGACAATGTGCCTAGGCAATGATCTTTTTGCGATGAATTTCCCAGGTGCTCTTTGAGCTTCTTTTATTTTTTTTTATTTTTTTATTTTTTTTTCCCCCAGGTGGAGTTTCACTTTTGTTGCCCATGGTCTTTGAGCTTCTTGTACTTGGATGTCTAGGTCTCTAGCAAGGCCGGGGAAGTTTTCCTTGATATTCCCCCAAATATGTCTTCCAAACTTTTAGATATCTCTTCTTCCTCAGGAATGCCAATTATTTTTAGGTTTGGTCATTTAACATAATCCCAAACTTCTTGGAGACTTTGTTCATTTTATTTTATTCTTTTTTCTTTGTCTTTGTTGTGTTAATTCCAAAACCTTCCCTTTGAGTTCTGAAGTTCTTTCTTCTGCTTGTTTGATTCTATTGCTGAAACTTTCCAGAACATTTTGCATTTCTCTAAAAGTGTTATCTATTTCCTGAAGTTAGGATTGTTTTTTATTTATGCTATCTATTTCACTGAATATTTCTCCCCTAATTTCTTATATCATTTTTTTTTTATTTCCTTAAATTGGACTTCACCTTTCTCTGGTGCCTCCTTGATTAGCTCTATAATCAACCGTCAGAATTCTTTTTTTAGGAAATCAGAGATTTCTTCTGGGTTTGAATCCATTGCTGGTGAGCTAGTGTGATTTTTTTGGGGGGTTGCTAAAAAACCTTGTTTTGTCATATTACCAGAATTATTTTTCTGATTCCTTCTCATTTGGATAGGCTATGTCAGAGGGGAGATCTGGGGCTCAAGGCTGCTATTCAGATTCTATTGTCCCACATTGTATTCCCTTAATGTCTTCCCTTTTTCCTAGGGATGTGGCTTCCTGAGAGCCGAGCTGTAGTGATTGTTACTTCTTTTCTGGATCTAGCTACTAGCAGGGCTACCAGGCTCTGAGCTGGTACTGGGGGTTGTCTGCACAGAGTGCTGTGATGTGAACTGTCTTCAGGTCTCTCCACCATGGATACCAGCACAGTATTTAGGTCCATAGGAGCAATCCGCTTCCTTCAGAAGGTCTGTGGATTCTCTTGGCTCTCCTGCTGTATTCCTGCAATAGTTCTGGAGCAAAAATTCACAATGCAATTCCTCATATGCTGCTCTGTCCGTCTGAGTGGGAGCTGCAATCCAGTCATGCCTCCTATTCACCATTTTCCTTCGTTCAATTGATCTCATTCTTTTCTATAGCTGAATAGTACTCCATTATGTATATGTACCACATTTTCTTTATCCTTTGATCTGTTGATGGACATTTAGGTTGCTTGCAATTGTTGGTGATTGTGAATAGTGCTGCAATAAACATTGGGAGTGAAGATATCTCTTTGATATACTAACTTTCTTTCTTTGGGTTTTGTTTTCCCTTTCTTTTTTCTTTTTTTTTGAGATGGATTTGTGCTTTGTCGCCCAGGCTGGAGTGCAGTGGTGTGATCTGGACTCACTGCAACCTCCACCTCCCGAGTTCAAGTGATTTTCCTGCCTCAGCCTCCCGAGTAGCTGGAATTATAGATGCGCACCACCACACCCAGTTAATTTTTGTATTTTTGGTAGAGACGTGGTTTCACCATGTTGGCCAGGCTGGTCTTGAACTCCTGACCTTGTGATACGCCCACCTTGGCCTCCCAAAGTGCTGGGATTACAGGCATGAGCCACTGTGCCCAGCCTTGTTTTCCCTTTCTTATTTACTACAGGAAAATTAATTAAGATTGCCAACCATATTAATGATTCTGTTTTCTGCCTTGTTAATTCTGTTCTCCACTGCTTCTAGTTCAGTACACAGTCTCACAATTGCCTAATTATTTTGAAAATGTTCTTTCTTTAGTCACGTGGTTCTCCTTTCAGTCACCTGGTTTCCCCTTCTAGTTCAGCTAATTCTTTTCTCAACTCTGCCTATTATTGATCAATTTATCTTTTATCACTTGTTTAAGAGTATACATGTATTTTGAAAATTAAGATCACAATATAGATGCAATAAAAAATTTATGTTTCTAAAGTAGATGAGTTTCTACAGTCTGATCTTCCTCTACCTTTTGCGTGCTATGTTTTCTTTCCTTTATACTACAAATTCTCCTGGGGAGTTGTGGCAGAATCTACTAGTTGTCTCTGTGTGTTCCAGCCTCCCTAGTAGCTAGATGTGCTCATAAAACTAAGTTACAGGAGCTTACACCTGTAATCCCAACACTTTGGGAGCCTGAGGCAGGCAGATCACTTGAGGTTAGGAATTTGAGACCAGCCTGACCAACATGGTGAAACCCAGTCTCTACTAAAAATACAAAAATTAGTTGGGCATGGTGGTTCACACCTGTAATCCCAGCTACTCAAGAGGCTGAGACAGGAGAGTAGCTTGAACCCGGGAGGCAGACATTGCAGTGAGCCAAGTTCATGTCACTGAACTCCAGCCTGGGCGACAGAGTGAGACTCTTCCTCAAAACAAAAATCAAACAAAACAAAAACTAAGTTCCAGCCAAAGGGATATAAATGGATATGCTATGCACAACTTCTGAGGAGTGTCTTTAAATAGAAGGAGGAGTGCCTCTTTGCCATATTTTATTGTAGCTGGAATTCAGATGTAATGACTGTAGCTCAAGCAGCCTTCTTCCACAGTGAGGTAGAAGCCAACTGCCAAGGATGGCAGAATAGTAAAATAGAAGCATCCCAGGTCCTTGACACTATTGAGCACTGTAGCAGCCCTCAACTGCCTACTTTTGAACTTCTTTTAGATGACAGTGAACTAAATTTCATCTTGGTTAAGTTAGTATTATTTTGGGTGTTCTGTCACAGCTAAACCTAGTCCTAGCTATGTGAGAGTTTTCTGTTTATTTATAATTAAGCAATGAAAATTTGTTCTAGTTATCTCCTCCACAAAAGCAGGTGAAGGGATTTTTAAAAACCTCTTCTTCCTTTTTGGGGGGGAATACTTTTAGGGATCTTTTAAATCTGAAAAGGAGGATTGTGACTAGTTTCTTAATCTAACAACTTCAGGGAGTCAGGACCATGTATAAGCCTGGAGAGGCACCTCTTTCCTACATCTCTACCCGTTTTTAGTAAGAGTGTAACTTACATATCATAACTGTTAAGTGTATAGCTTATTGAATCTTAAAATATGTATATATTCATGTAATCACTATCCACATATAGAAATAAAATATTTTCCGCAACCCAACAGGATTTCTCGCCCTCCCATAGTCAAATCCCCATGCTCTTCTGACCTCTGTCACCTCTGTCAGATTATATGTGACAGCTTTAGACTTTGCGTAAGGGCAATCAGAATGTGCCTGTGCACAGAACGTACCTGTGGCAGTCATAGAGGAGTATCGTTCAGATCTCCTTCAAGAGAGAATCTGCTACAAGGGAGTGCATTTGGTTAACAGTCTCCAGATGTGTGAGCTTCAGTGTCTGTCTTGGCTTTTGAGACATGGCAATGCGCTCTCTGGGTAGCAGCAGTCAATGATTGAGCGTGGATATGGTATAAAGATTTCCTATTTCTGGCCAGTGAGTAATTCCTATGTGGATAACTTTGTATTGAAGCTTCTCATTGCACTGGAAAAGACTTTCCCAGAGCTTCAGTGGAGGCTGAGGCCCTTTCTACCCAATTCTCCATCCTTCACCCTCTAAATGTCAGGCTTAACGTCTTTCCATGTCCACTTATATTCCCAGCAAATCTTTTGCACTTCTAACTCAAACCTGGCATCTGTTTCTTGAAGGACTCAACCATTGTCCTACATTTTGAGTCTGGTTTCTCTTGCTCAACATTACGTTGATGAAATTCATCCATGGTTTTGCACATGCAGGAAGTTTGTTCTTTTTCTCATGTAATCTAAAAATGGTACACTCAGGCCAGGCTTGGTGGCTCACGCCTGTAATCCCAGCACATTGGGAGGTCAAGGTGGGCGGATCACCTGAGGTCAGGAGTTCGAGACCAGCATGGCCAACATAGAGAAAACCTATCTCTACTAAAAGTACAAAAATCAGCTAGGTGTGGCAGTGTCTGGCTGAGGCACTAGAATCACTTGAACCCAGGAGGCAGAGGTTGCAATGAGCTGAAATGATGCCACTGCATTCCAGCCTGGGTGACAAAGTGAGACTGTCTCTAAAAAAAATAACTATACTTGTTCTACTGTAAGTTTTTGACTTCATAAATAAAGCTCCTGTGTCCATGCTTGTACATGTATTTTGATAGATTTAAACACTCGTTTTTGTAGGTTATATACCTGAAAGTGAAATTCTGGGTAATAGAGTGTACATATGTTTAGTTCTAGTCAAACATCTTCCCAAAGTTTTTAAAAAATCTGTTTACACTTTTGCCAACAATTTTTGAGAATTCCAGTTGCCCTATGTCTTCATCAACACTTCTTACTGTCAACTATTTGTCTTTCCCTGTGACTGGTGCTTATTCACTTATTGGTCATCCATCCATATGCTGCCCACTTCTGTAACGTGTCTGTTACAGTTGTTTTTTTTTTTTTTTAACTCATTTTTCAGTGGTTTTTAGTTATAGTCTTACTGATTTGTGGGAATTCTTTATATAGTCTGGGTATGAGTCCGTGGTTGGCTACATCTATTACAAATATCTTCTCCCAGTCTGTGGCTTGCCTTGTCACCCTCCCCATATTGTCTTTTGATAAACATAAATTATTCATTTTTAAGAAGTTTAATTTTTTCAATCTTTTATTTTCTGGCTAGTGTTTTTGGTGTCCTATTTGAGAAACTTTGCCTAAACAAAGATCATAAAGACATTATGTTTTCTTCTAGAAGCCTTATTTATTTATGTTTTACATCCAAATCTATGGCCCATTTCAAATTAATTCTTATGTATTATGTGAGGAGGGGTCAATTATTTAAAAAAATATATTTATCTAAACTTCATCTTATAGGGTTTTTTTTTTTTTTTTTGAGATGGAGTCTCACTCTGTTGTCCAGGTTAGAGTGCAGTGGCATGATCTTGGCTCACTGCAACCTCTGCATCCTGGGTAGGGGCAATTCTCCTGCCTCAGCTTCCCGAGTAGCTGGGATTACAGATGTATGCCATCACGCCTGGCTAATTTTTGTATTTTTAGTAGAGACAGGGTTTTGCCATGTTGTCCAGGCTGGTCTTGAACTTCTGACCTCGGGTGATCCACCCACCTCAGACTCTCAGAGTGCTGGGATTATAGGCGTGAGCCACCATACCTGGCCTATAAGGTTTCTTTTTGTTTTTGGTGAAAGTGCTGGGTTAGTTGACAGATTTTGTGGTGAGCTTCCTATCTAGGGCTTCTAAGGGCCCCCAGGCTCATTTCTGGCATGTGATATAGCTGCCCTACCCCTACTTCCCAGGCGAGGTCTCTAGCCAGGTGCCCACTGCCTCAGCATTCTTTGATGGCCCGCTACTTGGGGTAGCCACTTAGGCCTTGCCTTCAGGGCCTGCTCCACAGAGACTGAAAAATCTCCAAAGCTTTGGGAAATCATCCAATATTACAACTATTGCCACCATGCATGGGCTTTCTGCTTGAAATATTTACTACTGCCGGGCGCGGTGGCTCAAGCCTGTAATCCCAGCACTTTGGGAGGCCGAGATGGGCGGATCACGAGGTCAGGAGATCGAGACCATCCTGGCTAACACGGTGAAACCCCGTCTCTACTAAAAAATACAAAAAACTAGCCGGGCGAGGTAGCGGGCGCCTGTAGTCCCAGCTACTCGGGAGGCTGAGGCAGGAGAATGGCATGAACTCAGGGGGCGGAGCTTGCAGTGAGCTGAGATCTGGCCACTGCACTCCAGCCTGGGTGACAGAGCAAGACTTCGTCTCAAAAAAAAAAAGAAAAAAGAAAATAAAAAGAAATATTTACTACTGTTTTCCAACTCTAATACCATCAAATTCTCACCATTTTCAAGAGCCGAAGGAATCACTGACGGGCTCCTGCTGTTGGCCTCCAGGCTTCATCCCTCCAGGTCAAGCTGCTCCTTTGGTGATGGCAAATTGGCCTGTGTTGTCCTTCTTTAATCAGGTCCAAACTCCACAGGATTGAAAAGAAATTCTTTGAAGTTTCTGGCATTTATATGGCTTCCTTCCCTAGCTTCCAGTACTGATTTAAGGTTTTACATATTTTAAATTTTCTAGGTCATTTTGGATGGAACTGGAAGCCAGGTGGTTCAAATATGTGCCCTCAACCTCCAATATTTCCCTTAAAATATAGTAAGATGTGTTTTACTTTAAGTCTTATGAGAATTGTGAAGAGAACAATGCTCTGTCAGCTCTAGGAGAAAATATTTATTATTAATAGTAAACATTATTCATTAATATTTTCAATTACTAGTTAGTACTCATTTATTTACATATTTATTATGTATTTCACCCTAGACTTTTTTCTTTTTTCTACTTTTGAAATGTAGTTGAGATCTTGCTGTAGTGTATCAAATTTTATGTTGCTTGTAAAACTTGTTATTGTAAAGTGAACATTTCTCCATGCTATTGATAATTTTTCTTTTAAGTATGTGTTACAATCCGGTTTTTTAACGTCTTCGCGTATCTGAATACATATCTGCATGTGTTTGTATAGACAAAGGAAAAATTATGAAAAGATACGCACCAGATTGGAAAGAGTCAGGGATATGGATCTAGAATAGGAGAGGAAGGGTATTACTTTCAGTTCATGAACTTCTATATTGTTTAAATTGTTACTATAAAATGTTTTTAATATAAAAATGCTCTCAATTTCTTGAGTTAATTTCTCAATTTCTTGAGTTAATTCAATTTCTTGAATTAATTTTTAAATTCCATGACTACATCATATTTCATTACCGATTCCATTATGTTGCATGTTTAGGTAATTTCTATTTTTTTCATGACCTAAATATCTTTATTCTGAAAGCTACACACACACACACACACACATACACACCACACACACACACACACAATTTAGTTTTCTTAGAATTTATTCTTGGAAGTAGAATCACTCCAGTGAGAACATTACAAGACAAATGCTTAATCATTTTCCAAAATGATTTTTCTCCTTTTATTTTACAAGCAGAGCATATAATTGCCCATCTGTTTAAATTATAATTAGATTTGGTAGCTTATAATAGAAAATTAGAACCAACAGCTGCTCAAATACCCAATTACAAAATTTCATACACAGTGCACAAAAAACCCTTCACAAAATTGTGAAGTCCAGAGGTAGCAATACAGGGGATATGGTGTCCTTTGAAATCAGTAGACACCTAGCTTCTCGTTGTTTCACGATGCTTCCATCCTCAAGGCCACAATATGATTGCTGAACTCTGACCATTGCACCCCCATTCCAGGCTGTTGGAAGGAGAAACGGGGATACCAAAAGAGGAATACCTACTATTTGAGCCTAGCTTCTTAAAGAATCATATCTGGCAGTCCAGCAACATTGACATTTCAGTGGTTTTATCTTAGTCATATGGACATACCTAGCTACAAGAGAGGCTAGGAAATATACCTTCTGGTAGAGTACATTACTGCTTCAAATAAAAAAAGGATTATGTTACTGAGTAAAAAGAGGAGATGGACTTTATACAGAAAACTAACATGTTCTGCCACACCCAGTGGCTACCATCCTGCTCTCACCATAATTATGTTTTCTGGTTTAAATTGGAGCTATCGTTTGTCGTTAGTGAGTTTTTGTATTTATATACCTATATATCATAAGCAGAATTCTCCAGAAAGCAGACTCTGAGATGGAGATATGTAAACAGAAAAGTCCCTGGGACCAATACTTGTAGGGCAAGGAATAAGCAGGACTGGACAACAGAGGACAGAGGAAAATGTTGGGCTGAGGGGCAGTCTCAACAAATGTCTCAACTAAACTATAGGGAATGCTGAAGCTGGGATGGCTCTTCAGAATTGTTCCAAGTTTGACTGAGGGGGTCAGACTTTTATAACCCGGACTGGCCAGTCACTGTATGAAGGTTGACTGGGTAAAGGAAGCATGCTAAGGCAATCCCTGAAGCTGGGGGTAGTAAGTTATTCAGTTCAGAAGGGTAATCTAGGTGGGGAAATTTTATTTCCTTTTGTGATTTGTCTGCTTATTTTCTTTGCTCATTATTATAACAATATTAAACTTTAAAAAGCCAATTTAAAACTTCAGTGTAAGGGCGGGCACGGTGGCTCACGCCTATATTCCCAACACTTTCAGAGGCCGAGGCAGACTGATCACCTGAGGTCAGGAGTTTGAGACCAGCCTGGCCAACATGGTGAAACCCCGTCTCTACTAAAACTAGAAAAATTAGCTGGGTGTGGTGACGTGCGCCTGTAATCCCAGCTACTGGGGAGGCTGAGGCAGAAGAATCACTTGAACCCAGGAAGCAGAGGTTGCAGAGAGGCGAGATTGTGCCACTGCACTCCAGCCTGTGTAGCAGAGCGAGACTGAATTAAAAAAAAAAAAAAAAAGTCAGTGTTACTTTTGTTTAAATATTTTGTTATTCTCTGTTCATTAAAATTAGACACTCAAGAATCTCATACCCAGATTTCGCACATTAACATTAATGGTATATTTGCTTCAAATCTCTGTGATCCTCTCTTTAAAAAAAAAAAAAACACCCAAATCTTTACCTACACAGCTAAAGTCTCACCTCTGATACTTTCTCACTCTTTCCCCCTCTAGAAATGGTTTTTATTTTATTTGTATCCTTCCCATATATGTTTTTATACTTTTAGCACAAATATGTGGCCAATGATTAATTTTTACAACTTAATAGATTATTAACATTTTAATACATAAATAATTTGATTTTTTTTTTTCCTTTTTTGAGACAGTCTGACTCTGTCACCCAGGCTGAAGTGCAGTGCCGTGATCTCAGCTCACTGCAATCTCCGCCTCCTGAGTTCAAGCAATTCTCCTGCCTCAGCCCCCCAAGTAGCTGGGATTACAGGTGCATGCCCCGACACCCTGCTAATTTTTTATTCTTAGTAGAGATGGGGTTTCACCACGTTGGTTAGGCTGGTCTCAAACTCCTGACCTCAGGTGCTCCGCCTGCTTCAGCCTCCCAAAGTGCTGGGATTACAGGCATGAGCCACTGCGCGCAGCCAATTTGATATCTTTTAATGAGAATTCAAAATAAATAGAACATTATATTCATAAATATTATGCCTAAATTTTCTTGCAAATCATAATAAAAAGATATTTTTCACAAAGCTGCCTTTGTTTATTGCATTCTTATTGTTAGCCATGTCTCTTTTTATTAGAAAATATTAAAAATCTTCACTTGGCAGAAGCACCAAAAGGAGTGGAAGAAATCACTTTACAAGTCAATGAACAAATCATATTCAACCCCTTCCACAATAATTCTTCTCAGTCAGACCAAGAGAAATTGGAATGAAGTGAAGTTCTGGGAGAACAAATTGTTCTGTATTTGTTGAAAAACAATGCCAAGTCTATGGCAAGGAAAAAAGAGACAATATTCAAATTACTAAAATCAGGAATGAAAAGGGGGACATTAATGTTGACTTTACATAAGTATAAAGGGATTATAACAGAATACATTGAACACTCTTATGCCAACAAATTAGATAACCTAGATGAAATCAACAAATTCATAGAAAGACACACTTACCAAAATTGACCCAAAGAGAAATAGAAAATCTAAATAGACTTAACAACAAGCAAAGAGATTGAATTAGTAATAAAAATT
The DNA here is from genome assembly GCF_009764315.1 of Trachypithecus francoisi. Classification (NCBI taxonomy): domain Eukaryota; kingdom Metazoa; phylum Chordata; class Mammalia; order Primates; family Cercopithecidae; genus Trachypithecus; species Trachypithecus francoisi. The sequence continues at coordinate 118,552,683 of NW_022681453.1, read as the reverse complement.
TCCTCCCAAAATGTCTCAGGGCCAAATGGCTTCACTGGTAAATTCTACCAGATGTTTAAAGAATTAACACAAATCCTTCACAAACTCTTTCAAAAAGTAGACGAGAAGGGAACACTTCCCAATTCGTTCTATGAGGCTGATACTATCCTGATACCAAAACTAGGCAAAGACATCACAAGGAAAAAAAGATAAACATATCTTTTATGTATACAGATGCAAACATCCTCAATGATATACTAAGAAACAAAACTCAGCACATTTAAAAAGATGATACAACATGACTAAGTAGGTTTTATCCTAGGGGTGCAAGTTTGGTTCAACCTGTGAAAAGCAATTACTATAATATACCATATTAATAGAAAAAGTCAGATAATAATCACAATAATGCATAAAAGCATTTAATAAAATACCACACATTTCATAATAAAAACTAGGAATGGACGGGAACTTCTTCAATCTTACAAAGGACTTCTACAAAATATCCAAAGCTGACATTATATGTAATGATGAAAGACTAAAAGCTTTCTTCCTAAGATCAAGAAGAAGATAAAGATATCTGTTTTTGCCAGTTCTATTTAGCATGGCACTTTAGGTTCTATCCAGAGCAGTAAAGCAAGAAAAAGAAGGAAAAGAAGGCATTCAGATTAGAAAAAAGAAGTAAATCTATTTCTAACTGCAGATGATCTTGTATATAGAAAATCCTACAGGATCCACAATAAAGCTATTAGTATTAATATTAGTATTTATAAACAAGCAAAGTTGTAGATAGAAGATCAATATACAAAAATCAACTGTTTTTTATACACTGGCAATGGACAAAATGAAATGAAATGGAAATACTCAGAAACAAAGTTAACAAAAAACTGCAAGAGTTACATACTAAAAACTACAGAACATCCTGAGAAAAAAAACTTTAAAAATCTAAATAAACAGAAAGATATCCCTGTTCCTAGACAGAAAAACTTAATATTGTTATAATAATATCTCCAAATTGATGTACAAATTCAGAGCAACGTCTTTCAAATTCTCAGCACTCTCTCTCTCTCTCTCTTTCTCTCTCTCTCTGTAAGGAAAAGCTGTGTAGTACTGGCATTAGGGTAAACATATAGATCATTGGTATAGGACTGAAGATTCAGAAATAAATTAACATTTATGATCAATTGATTTTTGGCTAGAGTGTCAAGATAATTCAATGGGGGAAAGATAAGTCTTTTCAATAAATTGTGCTGGTGCAACTAGAAATTCATGCACAAAAGCATAAAGTTGGATTCCTAACCTCATACCAGATAAAACAATTAACTAAAAATAAATTAAAGATCTAAATGTAAAAGCTAAAACTCTTTAGAAACATACATGTAAAGCCAAAAGTGGTGGTGTATGCCTGTAGTCCCAGCTACTCAGGAGATGAGGCAGGAGGATCACTTGAGGCCAGAAGTTTTAGGCTGCAGGACACTTTGATGCTTGCACTTGTGAACAGCTACTGTACTCCAATCTGAGCAAAATAGCAAGACCTTGTCAAAAGAAAAGAAAAGAAAAGAAAACATAGGTTTAAATCTTTGTGACCTTTGATTAAGCAATGGCTTCTTAGATGTATTACCATAAGCATGAACAACCCTGCCCCTTACCCCCAAAAGGCAAGTTGAACTTAAAATAAAAATCTTGTGCTTCAAAGGATATTATTAAGAAAGTGAGGTCGGGTATGGTGACTCACACCTGTAATTCCAGTGCTTTGGGAGATGGAGGCAGGAAGATAGCTTAAGTCCAGGAGTTCAAGTCCAGCCTGGGCAATACAGTGAGACTCTGTCTCTACAAGAAAATTTAAAAAACTAACCAAGCATGGTGGCACACCTGTCATCCTAGCTACTCAGGAGGCTGAGGCAGGATTGCTTGAACCCAGGAATTCAAGGATGCAATGAGCTATGACGGCACCGCTGTACTCCAATCTGGGTGACAGAGCAAGAACCTGTCTCTAAAATAATAATAATAATAATAATAATAAAAGTTTAAAAAAAGAAAGTGAGAAGACAACATACAGAATGGAAAAAATATTTGCAAATCATATGTGTGATAAGAATCTAGTGTCCAGAATATATAAAGAACTCTTACAACTCAACAAAAAGACAAATAGCCCAATTTAAAAATAAGCACAGCATCTGAATGGATACTTCCCCACAGAAGATATGTAAATGGCCAATAAAGTGTGAAGATGCTCATCATTAGCCCATCAGAGAAATGTAAGTCAAACCCTTAATGATATACCACTTGGTAAATGCTATTTGATAGCTATAATAAAAAAGGAAGATACTAAGAAGCCTTGGTAAGAATGTGGAGAAATTGGAACCCTCATACACTGCTGGTGCGACTTTAAAGTGGTGCAGCTGCTTTGGAAAATAGTTTGAGAATTCCTTAAATGGTTAAACATAGAGTTACAATATGATCCAGTAATTCTACTCCTAGGTAAACACCCAAGAGAAATGAAACATATGTTCATCCAGAAACTGGTACACAAATGTTTATAGCAGTATTATTCATAACAGCCCCAAATTGGAAACAACACAAATGTTCATCAACTGATGAATGGATAAACAAAATTGATACATTCATACAGTGGAATATCACTCAGTCATAAAAAGGAATGAAGTACTCATAAATGGCTGAGCTTTGAAAACATTATGGTAAGTGAAAGAAGCCAGTCATAAAAGGCCGCAAGTTGTGTGATTTCATTTGTATAATATATTTAAAGTAGGCAAATCCCTAGAGATTGAAAGTAGCTTAGTGTTTGCCAGGGGCTTACGGTAGAGGGGTGGAGAGTGACTGCTACTAGGGATACGGAGTTTCTTTTTGGATCATGAAACTGTTCTGGAATCAGATAATAGTGATGGTTGCATAACTTTGGGAATATGCTAAAAACCACTAAATTTTACATTTTAAAAAGATAAATCTTATGGAACGTGAATTATATCAGAATTCAGATATAGTAGACTCCCTTGATCCTTGAGAGATGTTTCAAGACCCCCAGTGCATGCACGAAACTGCAGATAGTACTGAACCCTATGTATGCTATGCTTTTTCCTATGCATACATACATACCTACGGGAAAGTTTAATTTATAAAGGAGACATAGTAAGAAATTAACAGTAATAAATTAATAATGAAAATAGAATAATAATATACTGTAATAAAAGTTAGGTGAATGTAGTTTTTCTCTCTGAAAATATTGTATGTAATATTTCTGCACTGGGTAACTAAAACACAGAAAGGGAAACTGGATAAGCAGGGAGTATTGTGAAAGCTAGCATCTAGCATCTAGGTGTTGTGAAAGACATTCAGGATCATTCTTTCCACAAGAAGCAGTCTTGTAATGCTCTATCCAATAGAATCCCAATTTTATTTAAAAATGGCATAGGAAAAATTAAAACTAGAATATAGTAAACAATGCTCACCTCTAGACTATTAATCATTTCATTTGTCCTTTTCACATTTATTCTTTATAATAGGTCAAGCTTAGATTACACATTATGTAAAGAAATAGGAAAATAAAAATAAAAACAGAACAATTCCTAAATGTCATTGCTAGGAGCTTTTGCTAGCTGGTGGGAAGGGCAGCGGTAAGAAAATGTGTCACAGACCTTATTCCACTTACAGAGACAAATGGTGCAATAGAAATCCCTACCTAAAAATTCAAGTTGGCCTAAGTCTAAACCTGTACATTCAAAGTGTCTGCCAGTATTTTTGTGTAGTTAAGGGTAAAGATCGGGGTGAATGGGTTTTCTGTTTGAGCAGGACTTGTGATGGGCAGTGTCTTTATCACTAGCAAACCCTTAGGCCATAGTTTGGAAGGTGGAGATTGAAGAAAGGAAAAGAAGAATGGCATTAGGTAATCATGTAAAGGTCTACTTTCAGGGTTTATTTTAGGATAAGTCTTTGTAGATTGTCAGAGCTGTTAGGAAGATTTTTCCATTTAATGTGATTTAGTTTAGACAGTATGATCTTTAAGAACTATTTGTCTTTCGGAAGTACGTGGGTGTGTGTTTTACCCACAGGGCACCGGCGTCAAGATGAGAAGATCTAAGTATATTCAGAAAGAGAATGGGGAATCATGTCTCCACTTGACCCTGGCAGAGGGACCTTGAAAATTTTGGGAACTGGGTCACCAAAGGCCACTCTGGATTCACTTGTAATCTAGAGTGAATAGAAAATTCTATAATTGCTATTCTAGATAAGATTATTCAGATTTGAGAAATGGATTCCTGTTAGTTATTGTGTCCTATGGATTGTTCTGGTTGTTGAGATGAATTCTAGGGCAAGGCATGCCATTGTGGTGGTGAGGAGGTTGGGGTTTAAATGAATGAAGATTCTCATTGTGAAGAATTGAAACATGACCCTGACTAGGAGAGGAAGGTACTACAGGAGTCGTTCCAAGCCAAAAAAGCCAGCCCCAGCCGGGCGCGGTGGCTCACGCCTGTAGTCTCAGCACTTTGGGAGGCTGAGGTGGGCGGATCATGAGGTCAGGAGATCAAGACCATCTTGGCTAACACGGTGAAACCCCATCTCTACTAAAAATACCAAAAATTAGCCGGGCGTGGTGGCAGGCACCTATAGTCCCAGCTACTCGGGAGGCTGAGGCAGGAGAATGGCGTGAACTCGGGAGGCGAAGCTTGCAGTGAGCCGAGATTGCGCCACTGCACTCCAGCCTGGGCGACAGAGCGAGACTCCGTCTCAAAAAAAAAGAAAAAAAGAAAAAAAAAAAAGAATGAAGCTGAGCCACTGGGCAAACACGGATCAAATCAAGAACCACTACACTCACCACAAACACATACAATAAGCATTTTTAAGCTGTTAGAGCCACGCAATTATTTGTTCCTATGACCTTTGACTTCTGTTGGATCTCCCTGTGCTGGTCCACTCTTCTTTCACCTCTTTCTCTAGGCTGCAACTCTGCTCCCTTATTAGGTCAACATGTGTAGTTCCTGCATTACTGTATCATTTATCTTTACCCCAAGAAGTATGTAATTTTAATAGAAAAGGGAGTTCTCATTTAACTCTCTAATGACACAATTTTGTGACTATCTAAAGCAAGTCATTTAGCCTTTCTGAACCTTAATTCTCACATCTGTAAAACTGATGACTACTTACGTATTTCCCAGGCTTGCTGAGTAAAGCAATTATAAAACACTCATCAATGTGAAAAATAACGTAGAAAGATTCTGTTCTCCACGCTTCAAAAACCTTTGCTGCTAAGAAAGCTGCCAATACCTGCTTTGGGCATTGTGGGTGCTGCAGACTAGGAGCTCTAAGGCATGTTCCCCATGCAGAACAACCAGTCCCAGAGAAGATACACTATGGGAGATTCTGCTGGTCTTACAAGAGAGGTGGAAGTCTAGAAGAGCCTCTTTCTTCCAAAGAAAGAAAGAAAGAAGGAAGAAAAGGGAAATAAATTAGTGCAGCCATTATGGAAAACAGTATGGCAGTTCCTCAAAAAACTAAAACCAGAACTACCACATGATCTAGCAATCCCACCACCAGGTATATTCAAAGAAAAAGAAATCAGTATGTCGAAGAGATATCTTTACTCCCATGCTTAGCGCAGCACTATTTGCAATAACCAAGATATGAAAACAACCAAAGTGGCCATGATGTATATAACTGATATGGTTTGGGTCTCTGTCCCTGTCCAAATCTCATGTCAAATTGTATTCCCCAATGTTGGCGGTTTGGCCTGGTGGGAGGTGATTGGTTCAGGAGGCTAATTTCCCCCTCAATGTTGCTTTCATGATATGTAAGTGAGTGCTTGTGAGATTTGGTTGTTTAAAAGTGTGTGGCACCTTCCCCATCTCTCTTTTCCATCTGCTTCAACCATGTAAGACATGTCTGCCTCTTCTTCACCTTTCACCATGCTTGTTAAGTTTCCTGAGGCCTCTCCAGCCATGCTTCCTGTACAGCCTGCAGAACTGCAAGCCAATTAAACCTCTTTTCTTTATAAATTGCCCAATCTCAGGTATTGATAGCATGCAAGAATGGACTAATGCAATAATGGAACATTATTCAACCATAGAAAAGAATGAAATATTGTCATTTGTGGCAACATGGATGAGCCTGGAGGACATTAAGTGAAAGAATCCAGGCACAGAAAGATAAGTAAGTCCCACATGTTCTCATTCATCTGCAGAAGTTCAAAAATTTGATCTCATAGAAGTGGAAGTAGAATAGTGGTAACTAGAGGCTGGAAACTAGTGACTGGGAGGGGAGACAGGGAGAGGTTGGTTAATGGGCATAAAATTATAGCTAGACAACAGGGTTAAGTTCTAGTGTTCTATTGCACTGTAGGGTGACTATAGTTAACAATAATTTATTACATATTTTCAGATAGCTAGACGAGAGGGTTTTTTTTTTTTTTTGAGATAGAGTTTCAGTCTTGTCACTCAAGCTGGAGTGCAGTGGCACAATCTTGGCTCACTGCAACCTCCACTTCCTGGGTTGAAGAGATTCTCCTGCCTCAGCCTCCCGAGCAGTTGGCATTACAGGTGCACACAACCACGCCCAGCTAATTTTTGTATTTTTAGTAGAGACGACATTTCACTATGTTGGCCAGGCTGCTCTCGAACTCCTGACCTCAGTTGATCCACCTGCCTCAGCCTTCCAAAGTGCTGGGATTACAGGCGTGAGTCTCTGCACCCAGTCTAGTAGAGAGGATTTTGATGCTCCCAACATGGAGAAATAATCAATTTTGAAGTGATGGATATGCTAATTACCCTGATTTGTCATTACATATTGTATACAAGTACGGAAATATCACTTAGGGACAAGTGCAGTGGCTCAAGCCTGTAATCCCAGCACTTTGGGAGGCCAAGGGGGGTGGATCACAAGGTCAGGAGATCGAGACCATCCTGGCTAACATGGTGAAACCCCATGTCTACTAAAAATACAAAAAAAAAATTAGCCGAGCAGTGGTGGGCACCTGTAGTCCCAGCTACTTGGGAGGCTGAGGCAGGAGAATGGCGTGAACCCAGGAGGCGGAGCTTGCAGTGAGCTGAGATCACACCACTGCACTCCAGCCTGGGTGACAGAGTGAGACTCTGTCTCAAAAAAAAGAAACAAAAAAGAGATATCACTCAGTACCCCATAAATACATACAGTTTTATGTCAATTAAAATAAGAATAATAATAAAAGAAAATGGGGGAAAAGAGCTGAGGCCTTGAGGAGCAGGTCACTGGGAGGAACAGAGCTACCTTGGGGTGGCTGCTGGTGGAAACTGAGATTTGGATCTGGTCTGAGGTGGGGATGTACAGCTGGGGATTCTGCACTGAGGCAATAGGAGCAAATGCCTTAACAATAGCCCGAGAACCCCTTTCCTGGAGTAACTGTGTAAGGTTAAAATCAAGGAACAAAAGTGGAAATCAAATCTGTACATCTGTAAATCACAATTTTATGTACTGCATAAACAACTTTTTATTGTTTTCTTTTTATTTTAAATGTTCTACGGTGTGTTTGTATACTCCGAAAAAAATGACTTTAAAAAATAATTTGAAAATGAAAGAGATATAATAGCCCTAAACATAGAAATGGTAATATAATGACGGCACTTTAGGAATCATCAAAAAAGATACAATGAAGACTGAAAATCAATATGAAAAATGGTATAATGATACCAAAAAAACAAGTGTATGTATATAGTATAATTAAAACTATATAAAATATATACAAGAAAACTAGAAGGGAATATATGAAAACACTGATAGTTGTGTTATGAAGGTTTTAAAAATGTTTGAGCAATTTTTAAAATTTTCCCCAATTTTTAAACCTTTAAGACTGTTTTATTAATTCAAATCTTTACAAATATCTCAGGGCTTTTGGGGACAAAGCACAGCTAGGAATAAAACAAACCCAGAATACAAATTATTCACACGGAATGCTGTGACTCTGGGCTGGTGAGATTTAGGGATGGCTTCTACCAAGTGAAAGAAATGTGGGACCATGGATGGCAGATACAGGCTGTTCTCACTTCTTTCCGGGGGCTCACAAAGATGAGAAGGGCCTTGTGATCTTCAGAGAGTGAGCTGTGTCTTAAGAGTTACCAGGATTCATGCTACTCTCCAGATGTATTTGCTTTGTGTAATCCCTGAGCCTTCAATAAACACTGGTTTGAACACACTGGCCTTGTTTCTGCTCGTTGTGGGCAAAAAGGGAAGATCATTGTGGCCATCTCAGACTTCACTGGGCCAGAATGTCGTGCACGGAAATGGATTAGGAAATGGAGTCAGGGGCTCTGGACTTAGCTCTTCCCTTCCCAGTAAAGACAGTGTCCTCCTGGTGACGCTCCGGAAGCTTCAGGGCTTTATTTGAGCTCTGGCTGGAGGCATTTCCCATCAGCTGTCAGGTGGCTTAGAGTAGAGGGAGTAGGTGGCCCAGAGCCACAGGGCAGCTCGTCTGTGGCTGTTGCCCAAAGCTGCTAACTTTGTGGTTGCTAAGTGGCCAACATTCATTAGCAGTCTTCAATTCTGTCCAGTTTCGAAATGACACTCAAGATGCTTAATCTCCTCTTAAAACAGGAGCACTTTGAAGCTGTGGCTGAAGATTCCATATGTCAGGATAGTCTCAGCAATGTTTTTTTTTTCTCTCAGAACCAATCATTAACTAAGTTGCTACCTCTTTAAAAATTTTGATCCACTCCTGCTTCTTCATCCCTGCTGCCACTGCCTGGGTGCCCCCATGATTTTATGTCTATGTTATTGCAATTGTCTGGGAATTATTTCACCGCCTTTGTTCTTAGGAATCTCACTCCAAAATGACCAGAATGCTTTTAAACATAGATTTGACCATGTTACTCCCATATTCAAAACCCTTCATTGATTACAGGATACAGTCCACATGGCCCTTCATTGATTATAGGATACAGTCCACATTTCTTAGTCTGAAATTTTAGATGCTTTAAAATTTCTCCCCATTCACATTTCCAACCTCATTTTTTTAAACCACTGGTAATATGTTCTAACTACACAATACTACTTAAAAGTCCTTTTTTCTTACTGTCTTTTTTCTTTCTTTACTTCCTTTTTTGCTCTGTCCTTTCTCTTCATCTTATTTCTTAAAACAACAGGAACAACAAAAATCTCCATAAACATGGGAAATAAAAATGAAAGAAAAATTTCCAATCTAATGACCTCAACAAATAATTACTTTAATATATTAGATAGTAGTCTAATATTTCTTCTGCGCACACTAATTCTGGGTTCTAAACATTTAAATTATTCTTCTTTTGGAGAAGTGGAGGTTCAGAGAAATCCAGACAAATTTTCTTCTTTTTTTTTTTTTTTTTTTTTGAGACGGAGTCTCGCTCTGTCACCCGGACTGGAGTGCAGTGGCCAGATCTCAGCTCACTGCAAGCTCTGCCTCCTGGGTTTACGCCATTCTCCTGCCTCAGCCTCCCCAGTAGCTGGGACTACAGGCGCCAGCCACCTCGCCCGGCTAGTTTTTGTATTTTTAGTAGAGACGGGGTTTCAGCGTATTAGCCAGGATGGTCTCGATCTCCTGACCTCGTGATCCGCCCGTCTCGGCCTCCCAAAGTGCTGGGATTACAGGCTTGAGCCACCGCGCCCGGCCTTTCTTCATTTTTTAATGTCACTCCTCATCTCTTGTTTTAATCACAAGTTAGGCGGTATAAAATTTAGTCCTTAAATGCAGAAAAGCAAAATACCTACTGCACTTTTCTCTGACTCCATACATTGATTTCTGTTTCAAATTCCATTCTTGCCAAGCCTCCCCCACTTTTCCCTGAGCTGCATCAAATCCTCACCGTCATCTAGCCACAGCGGCATCGGCTGAGACCTTCATCCTGATTGTTCCTTAGGTGCTGTTTAGTGCCAGCCACTGAAGAAAACCCCCTTGTTTCCACCCACGTGGCCCCATCTGGTTTCAGGGCCTCCTCCGTGCTATTTTGGGGTGTGAGGAGATCATTTTTCAACGCCCACCGTGTGCGGGGGCTGTGAACTCTGCATCCTCCCCAATACTTTTCGTGCTGCTATTTCTTCTCAGGGTCTTGCCTCCTTTCCCAAGCTCAGCCTGTGGAATAAAGCTCAGACCCATCTCTCGGGTAGCTAACGATGCCACCACCCTCTCTGCTTCTCCAACTCTCCTTTTCCAATCTTTTTCTAGTTTGAGTCCTTTCAGTTCTCCTAAGGAGCTAGACTTAAAAAACGTAGAAATCTGAAAAGACTCCTTTTTGGTGCTTGTTGCCATCCTGAGTTCTTCCTGAGATGTAGGTCTAATCCAGTGTTTAAATGAAGGCAAAGGGCAAAGCAGAAAACGAAACACTGGGGAGGCCTTTAATATTTCTAAAATACTCTTTTGACACAATAGCAGAGAGAAAATTTTGCTTTCTGCTTTTTTTAGTTGACCATAAGTATCACCAAATATTATTACTTAGCCTTTAAAATAACTTTTAATACTTGCCTAATCATACATTGCCTAAATTCCAAGAGGCATGGGATTTTTTTTTTTTTTTTTGTGACAGACTCTTGTTTCGTTGCCCAGGCTGGACTGCAGTGGTGTGATCTCGGCTCACTTCAACCTCCACCTCCCTGGTTCAAGTGATTCTTCTGCCTCACCCTCCTAAGTAGCTGGGATTACAGGCATGCACCACCATGCCCAGCTAATTTTTATATTTTTATTAGAGATGGGGTTTTGCCATGTTGGCTAGGCTGGTCTCGAACTCCTAACCTCAAGTGATCCACATGCCTTGGCCTCCCAAAGTGCTGGGATTACAGGCGTGAGCCACCATGCCTGGCTTTGTTGTGTTTTTTGGTTGTGAGGAATGTTGAAGCTCACTGTGAGGGGGCCAGAGGTGGAGAGAGGACCCTGGGAGAGGGAATTTGTATCAAAGGTGACTTCAGGGTCCTCAGTTTCTGGCTATCACTGCCAGCAATGAAACGATAGAAGCATGAAGGTAAATTAGACACATTTATTTGAGTTTCTGTCTGTGTTTATATTAAACAAAGAAGTTCTATGGTTTTGGGCTCCCCAAGAGCCTGATGCTTTCTGAAAGATCAAATATGTACCTCATATCTTTTTGTTGTTGTTGCCATTGTTGTTATTGAGACAGTCTCACTGTGTCGCCCAGGCTGGAGTGCAGTGGTGCAATCATAGCTCACTGCAGCCTCAACCTCCCAGATTCAAGTGATCCTCCTGCCTCAGCCTCCCTAGTAGCTAGGACCACAGGCATGTGCCACCACTCCCAGCTAATTTTTTTTTTTTTGAATTATTATTTGCAGAGACAAGGTCCATTATATTGCCCAGGCTGGTCTCAAACTCCTGGGCTCAAGTGATCCTCCCACCTTGGCCTCCCAAAATGCTGGAATTACAGGTATGAGCCACCAGGCTCAGCCTACCCCATGTCTTAGTGCAGTTCACAATTGGGTAGGTAACACCAAATAAGAGCATCATAGATATATGGAGAGCTTGAGAAAATAAGTAAAAAGGCTGTTTGCTATTTAAAAAATTTAGTCTGCTGGCCTTGATATAATATCCAGTACACTAGACTCTGATCTAACGGTTCAAGTTCAAATTTACTTAATTCTGTTTGCATATAACATGACATATTGCAAAGTACTTTCATGTCTAGAATTTCTACATAGAATGAACCCCAAGGTGGCAAATTTGTTGGAAGAGATGAGAAGATCAAGGGAATTATTTTGAAGCAGCCTTTGCATAACAAGCACAAGACTTTTTCCTTAGATTGTGTATTTGGGCCAATAGACATCGATCTCCAGCCACCTTAGGGCACAGCTACTGAAGGTAGGTACAGGCTTGGGTGGTCTGACAGTCCTTCCTTGTTATGTGATCTTGAGCAACTTACATAACTTCTTTAGGTGTTAATTTTCTCATTTGAGATATGAATAACCGTATCTACCTATTAAGGTTATGATAAGGATTTGAGACAATGTAAAGTGCCTGGCACACAGTAGGTATTCAGTAAAAAGTAGCTATTATTCGTAAATATTATTCCCACAAAAGCATTTATGAGCACAAACAGGATAATTACAGAGGAAAGATGAAACTAAGAAAACAAAACAAAACTAACACCAACAACAAATTACTCAGCCTGTGATGATTGTCCTTTTGGGAGTTTTAAAAAGCTGATCATTGCTTGATTTCATGATATTATCCTTCCCCAGGCCCCACAAAGTATTATATGACATGTTTATTAGTTTAAGTGGTTTTGCTTCTTGAGACTTTAGAATTTTGTAACACCCTTTGTGCTACTGAAGATTCTCTGGGGAGTTACAAAACCAGTATCGAGATTTCCTTTTAAAATATTAACAAAAAAGTAAATAAATTATCTCTCTCTAACACAGGCAGAGCCAAGATAACATCTAATAAAGGGCTGGCTTCATACCTAGGCTGACAACAGAATGCTATTTAACCACCTTGTCCCTTCCCTCTGTCTTGCTTCCCCTCGCCCTTCCCACAAATAAGCACTGGAAATTAAAAAGCTGCAATTCTACCCCAAAGTAATTACCTTGGTGCATAGATAGGACATTCCAAAGGGCAGAGAAGAGCGTGTACTAACGATAAGAAAAGAAGAAAAACCAGAGAGTGAGGACCAGTGCGCATAGGATTCAAGAAGTAGGTCTGGACAAGAGCAAACAGGATGAAAACCCTAATGAGGATTTGGGAGGTGGAACACAGCCAAGGAGAAATGACTACAATATATACAACCCAGTTTACACTCCTGATGCTCATACAGCAATTGGGTTCAATAGTCTCCTGAAAAAAAAAAATAGCTTCTCCTCCCAAATCTCTCCAAAAGCATAAATGCTAACTGCAGAAATGTCAATGAACTCTTACCTGAGAATGTTCTTTTTTCTTTTTTTTTTTTTTTTTTTTTTTTTTTTTTGAGGCGGAGTCTCGCTCTGCCGCCCAGGCTGGAGTGCAGTGGCCGGATCTCAGCTCACTGCAAGCTCCGCCTCCCGGGTTCACGTCATTCTCCTGCCTCAGCCTCCCGAGTAGCTGGGACTACAGGCGCCGGCCACCTCGCCCGGCTAGTTTTTTGTATTTTTAGTAGAGACGGGGTTTCACCAAGTTAGCCAGGATGGTCTCGATCTCCTGACCTCGTGATCCGCCCGTCTCGGCCTCCCAAAGTGCTAGGATTACAGGCTTGAGCCACCGCGCCCGGCCCTGAGAATGTTCTAACCACTCTTAGAAATCAGTATTTCTTAGGAAACTTGAGTTCTTAGCCTAGTTCTGCTATTAATGATTTGGGAGAGTCTGAGGAAATTACTCTACCTGTTTTCACCCCAGTGACCTGATTCGTATTCTTCTGTTGAACAAGTATTTGTGTAGCAACTACCAGAAGCCAGGTATTATGATACATCTTGATGGCAAAATGGAGAATGAGAGAGGCATGGTTTTTGACCTTATGGAACTCACGGTGTAGTGGAAGTAGCCTAAATACAAACACAATGATGGTGAATCCAATGAAAGGTGAAGAAAGAACATTAGGCTGAAGCTGCATGATGGCCAGGGCACTGAGGCTGGCAAGACAGGTCAGCCTGAAGACTGACAGGGGAGGGGCCCCAGGGAGAAGAGGCTGAGGCAAAGCCTCAAAGGCCGTATGCTGCAGGGCCGCGGAGGCATAAGGAAGGCCAAACCATGGGTTTCATTTGAAACGCAATGGGAAGGCCCTGGAAAAACAAAAGCAGAGGTAGGATGGTTTATAAATATGTATGGTTTATAAATATGTCACATTCCTAGCAGTTTGAAAATTCTATTATTCTGACTATCCATCCTAAACACTTATGGCCCAAGTAGTCTCTTTAATGTAAGAGAAATTTCTCCAACCTGAAGAATAGTCTTTGGATTAGAAAATCTCTTTCCAGGTACCCTGTGACCTCTCCTCTCACCTTCTACATTCACCTGGCATGTTTATCTCTCTATCTTTGTGACCATTCCCAGGTCTGCAATTTCTTGGCATCTTCCTTCCAGCCCCACATCCAAGTATACTTCTCATACCTTGTTGACATTTGATGAACTATGCTCCAACTTGCCTTCAATTCCCTATAAACCCGGAGTGTCACCTGCCTGAAGCCTCTAGCTTTAGCGTGCTAAGCCATGAGAATTCTTCTCCATGAAATCATTTACTTTCCCATAAAATTTGCTTGAGAACTGTTTAATAAGCTCCTTGTCAAGGAAGAGAGAAGGAACTCAACAAACATTTGTATTGTACCCTGCATCTCCCACAAAGATAAAGTTGTTGTCTCCAAATTACGGCCTCTGTAGACATCCTAAACCCTTTAGGCTTAAGTGTTTTAGGATATCCAGTGAGAATTCAACAAACATCACATGGCGGGGAACCGTAACCACAATGTCTGCTTTTCAGCACTTTAACTGGTGGGATCTGAGCAAAGAACTGGCCTTTCAAGACTCCATTTCTCACAGAAGTACAGTAATTTCTTCCTCATGTATTAATTTAGTTTGACAATATACTGCAGCTATTGTGCAGCTTTTGTGTTTTATGGTTTGACACAAGAAGGGACAGCTCTAATACCTTCGAATTTTGTATGGATTGTGAGTGCCCAAAGCCGACATTTTCCAGCAGCTGGTAAACAGCTTTAAGATTGAGAATCTCTTCCTTTTGCTCTCATTTGCCTGGAGAGTCGTAAATGTCATAGTCTTGTAACTTACGCACAAATAAAGCCCATTGGTAAGTCTGTAAAAGCAGTCTGGACACATGCACACAGTGACATATGAAGACACTTCATTATTTCTTTTCCTGGTGGCAGTGCAAGGAAAGAGCATGGAAGAGATACCCGCCCAGCTTCCAGATGAACTGCATGTTTAAAGCTTAGTTGAAAGATGTACTTAGCATTCAACTGAAACATGCAAGTCTGATGAAAGAGCTATTTTCATCAGGTTTTTCTATAGTTTAAACAATTTGGAATAAAAAGATTGGATTGTTAGATCAGAAAGAAGGGCAATTACAATGCACAGACCATTTTCTAAGAATAGTTGTATTTATTGATTAAGAATTTAAAAACAACCTCTTTCGTTGCCTTTTACGTTTATTCTCATCTTTTTAAAAAACTCTCACTCTACCTCTTTTTGTAGGATTATGTCTAATTACTGGTTATTTTTTTAAATTTCAGTTTCTTCAGAATTATCTGTTCATTTGTTTTCCAGAATGTTAAGTCCTCCTGGCAAAGCCTTACAATCTATTTTCCTTGAACCTATAAGAACCTTGTTAACTGTGTGATACGCAGCAAACCAAACATTTGTGTGGTATCTATCTGCCTAGGAGATAAAGCTGTTCTTGCAATTAAAGTCCTGGAAGACATCAATAACCCCCTTTTGCTTTAGGCATTTCAGGAGAATTGCCAAGAGAGAAAGAGGGAGGGGAGACAGAGCTGGAGAGGGGGAGAGAGAGAGGGGAGACTGAGAGAGAGGAACAACTCTAGATGTATGAAGAACCTCAACCTCAATCTCTTGCAGTAAGAAAATGAGTATACTAGGGCAAATAAACATCTTGAAGAAAAGACTTCATTAGCAAATTGTTTTTTATTAGGTTTTTAAAATAAAGTTACTGCTTGATCTAATGCAACAATCTTGATTTTTCTATTTTAGTTCAATGTATAGCTGTGTGTTGAATTTTTCTAAGAGAATAAAAACTGCTCATTAATTCCAGTAAATTCATTGAAAGAAAAGTTAATTATAATAATGTCCTTAGTTTTCCCCAAAGATTATGGATACGATGGGGCCTAATTCCAAATTTTTTTATAGACCATTTTTCCAAATTCCACAAATCCAAATAAAGTTCAATTTTAAAGGCTTCTATATATTACAGAGTTTTCTTCAAAAGTTTTCTCCAGAGTCTAGCCAATTTGTAAACTGTCCTCAAAGCCACAGTGACCTACTTTGATGATTGAAATGCTTTATTTGAAAAGCAAAAGATATATTTTATGAAAATGCTTACATTAAAGAATACAATTATTACAACAAAATGATTATCAAAATGACTGCTCTATTGTTCAATGAATTATAGTTTTCTGTTATTCTAGAAATGAATGTTAGTTCCTTCATTTTCTAAATTAGAACCTTCTGCATGCATAATGTATGTTGGTGGTAACTGGTGTGCATGTGTGTGTCTGTTTCCCACCGTTCCCCTTACTTCAATACCCAGTAAGTTGACACGGCTGCTATTTGTGAATACAACATATCAGGAATCTAAAAGAGTCAACACGAACTCTTTAGCACCTCAACTTACATTTTGGGTAGTTTCCTATGCGAGTCCTTAATGAAAGGCATTCTCTTCCTTCCTTCCCTTTTCTCTCCTCTTCCCTTTTCTCTCCTCTCCCTTGATGTCCCTCGGATAGCATTGGGGAAGACACTGCAATGTACGGAGCTAGTTTCTGCTGACCTGCAGCCTGCTCTTGAATTTGAAATTAGGTCTTCAACATGAGGCTGTCAGCATTTTACCAAAATACTTCATTGATGTGTAATAACACATTTAATAACACATTTAACAAATGGCAAAAAATCAATCATGATCTGAGAGATTTAGATCTCATTTCTGAATAGAGTAAGTTGAAGATTTCCCAGAGTTGTTTTCTTCTAATAGCATCAAAGCTATATTGGGATTGGCCCAGAAAGCTGTTAAGTTGTTGCAGGGGTCCGACGTCAAACTTGTTTCAGAGGAGCTAACCTAAGTGGCTTCTTGAGCTACTTTTTTATTGGATTCTGGAATCTGGAGACCTAGAAGCCCTGGAATTTTTCAGAAGCAGTCACAAGAATTTCTGAGTTTTTGCATCCAAGGACTATTGAAAGGGACAGGTATTCCAATTCCTAAGCAGACCAGGGCTAAAGGAAAGAAGGAAGGAAAAGAGAGAGAGAGAGACAAAGGGGGTAGAAAAGGGGAGGGAGGGAGGAAGAAAGGGAAGAAAGAAAGGAGGGAGAGAGGGAAGGAGGAAGGGGCAGATGAGGGAGGAAAAACAGCAAAAACATAAATTTGTTTAATATTTAAAGGTTAAACTTGTGGCACGTTTACCTCTGAACGTTTTCTCTCCCACACACACCACAGTGTATGCACATATGTGTGTGTGTGTGTGAGAGAGAGAGAGAGAGAGAGAAAGAGGAAGGGTACAGTTTGTTTATACTTTGATTTTCATTGCTTCACCTAGCCATCTTCAAATTCGTTCTCCTCTTCTCACAAACATTTCTCCTACTCTTAATCACCTATTTACCATTCCATTCCCCACTCTGCCACACTGCTTGCTCCAGTCCACCAAGATCCTGTGTTTATCCTGCTTGTTCAGCCTTCCCTGACCACCCTAGCCCAGAGCTGTTTGTCCCCTTGGTCTCCCACTTACAGTCTGAACTAGCCATTTGGCCCATATCAATGACAGCCTGGTAGTGCCACTTATCTCATCTCATGTATAGGTCTTATCTGTCCAATTAGATTCAGAACTCTTAAGAGCAAGAGCTATTATCTTTCACTTTTTTCTTTTTTTTCTTTTTAAAAACTGTATTGCACATAAGAGCTTACACATAGTGGTAGGTGGTCAATAAACATTAGTTGATTAATTGGTCAATTAAACAGTTGAGAATATATTGTTTTATCAAGGCTACCTTGTTGGTTAAATAACTTGTCAGTTTAACAACCTTCATAAGCAAGAAAATTTTATTTGTGAACTAAACTTCAAGGTTCAAATTTGTGAAACTTCAGTATAGAAACAGAGGATAATTCTTCCTCTGTTCTTGTAGCAATGCCTTACATTTATTAAAATATCTACCCTAGCTGTAGTATCCATTTTGAATTAGAATTTTTGAGGAGATATGTGTTGGGCTATATAAAAAGAAAGAAAAGAATCAGTTACTGGTGTAGCATTATTGTGATTTCACAACCCCTTTCAATACATCAAAATTTCTTCTCCAAATTTCTCCCTAGAAGTGCAATTTTCACAGTAGCCAAAGATCTACTTAAGACTAATTTCCCTTCCTGCTGTATTTTTGTCCAGATTGTACTGTTCAATTTAGATTAGAAGTCAGGGGGCATTTCTTTGTTGTTTCCTGGACAGGACTGAAAATAGAGTTTGTCACAACAAGAAGTAATTACAGAGCACTTAATATTTGTAAAGTGCTTTCCAATCTTGTACCAGTTTGTCTTTGAAGCAGTATTGTTGATGTGGGCTACTTATCTCCTGAATTTCCAGATGGAGAAAGGGGCAGAGAGGTTAAGTGGCTTGCCTGAAATTTAATAGTATGTTACTTGTAATGCTCCAGTATTCAGTATTAATGCTTCACAAGTCTTGAGTGAAAAAGGTTATCCATATTTTCTTTCTAGTTTTGAAGGCAAATATAATTCTAGGGCTACCCATTAGCCACTGTTTTGCAGGATAGCAGAATTATATGGTTTGTGAATTTTAGTCCTTAAGAGATTAGAAGATACTTTAACAAAATAAAATTAATTAAAGAAGTTTTAAGTAACTTAGTGCATGAAAATAATCGTTTTGTGGTATAGAGGTGCATAAAAAACTATATAGGACTTTTTTACCACAGTAGCCAAGTAGTTGAAACATCAATTTAAAAGCTAACAATAAAGCTCTCTCCCACTAAATAGCTTTTAGGCAATTAGACTTCTATTTTACTTGTGATAATTTTATACATTGAGAGAAGGGGTTAGGGCCAGCCTGCGAGTGTGAGGTGAAGGGTGTTGGTGCAGATAGCCTGCCCTCACTGGATCTCAGCTTTCAGATGCCAACTTCCAGACCTGTCACTGCTAAACTCAGTGAATGGTTTAGAGCCTTAGATTTTTTCCTATCTAGATTTATCATAGACATTTCATTGCCCACAATCAGAGAAAGCCATCTTGGTATTCTATTTTACTCTGACGGCTTCTTGTGTTGTGATTGGTTTCTTTCTTGGGAGATGGGGTGCAAATGGAGGAGGGGAGCTGTTAATAAATGCACTATTACCCAGGTTAATTAGTACCTTTGCTCATATATGTCCAGTTTTCAGTTTGGAACAAGATTAAATGCCTCTAATTTAAACATCATTGAGGAAGCGTTCTATGAAGCCCCTAAACAATATTTAAATTCTTGTCCCACAAGCCAAGGAGGGCCAAGGAATCTCACCCCTTTCAAGCCCATTAGCCAAGAATAACTTTAACCACAGTTTCAGGAAATCCCCTCTTTGATGGGGCTCTGGAAAAGTTGAATGAATAGTTACTGTTATCCTTACTTTATATATCAAGACACATTTTTGCAGGAAGAGAGAATTGCATACCCATTAAGGTCTCTACAGCTCAGATATTCTTGGCCCCATCTTTGAAACTGATCATCAAGTAGATGTTGGTAATCCTGATATATTTTGGTGGGGAGGTGGGGATCAAATAAAGTAAGCTATAAAATCTTTCAAAAGTGACTACTCAGAAAAAAAATAAAAGTAAGTTCTCTCATTTGAAGTGGTCAGTCTTTTTCACTCTCTGAGAAAAGCCTTTCTGGCTACCTTAGCTAAATAAGTTCACAGTAATCCCTAGAATTTATGTAGAATAAAATGTAAAAGGTGTTATCTTTAGTTCTTATGACAGCTATATTCATCTTGTGTCTGCATAAAGCCGAGTCTTTAGAAATATGGCCTTTGGCTCCTCTTAATATATCAATTAAAGTTGAAAAGATTTTATAATCTTAATATTGACTTATTTTTAATGAACTATAATTCTTCTTCTTTTTTTCTACTATATCATTAAAGGCCTATTAAATTAGAGAGGTTTTTTGCCCAAGGAGATATATAGTATATAGAGTCAAATGAAAAATTCATCTTGGAAGTGACACCCCAAAGCAATCTCACTATGATAATCCAAGAATGTAACCACGGAACACATTTCTCTTCAATTTCATAGCTGGCATGTTTATTGCCTATTTATTTAACTCTGTCCATCTCTGGAAAAACCTAACATTAAAGATGTTATTCATTTTTCAAAGTGTGCTTTTGGGGACAAAGGGGCAGAGCAAGAAGGTGGAATAGAAGGCTCCACCAATCATCTCCCTGCCCTCCCTCCTCCCAGGAATACCAAATTCAACAACTATAAAAAGCTCCTTTGTAAGACTTACCAAAAATCAGGTGATTACTCACAGTATTTGGTTTTAACTTCATAACTTTGAAAGAGGCACTGAAGAGAGTGGGAAAGACCCTATTAAATTGTTGACACCACCCCTACCCCATCCCTCTACAGTGGCTGCATGGCATAGAGAAACCTGTGTGCTTGAAAGAAAGAGACTGCAGTGATCATGAGACTATGCATTGAACTCAGTGGTGCCCTGTCACAGTGGAAAGCAAAACCAATCTGAACTCAGCTGATACCTGACCATGGAGGGAGTATTTAAATAAGCCCTAGCCAGAGAGGAATCATCTACCCCAGTGGTTGGAACTGGAGTTCTAGCAAGCCTTGCCACCATGGGCTGAAGTGCTTTGGGACCCTAAATAAGTTTGAAAACAGTCTAGGCTACAAGTACTGCAAGTTCTAGTGCTGAGCTGGCTCAGAGCCAGTGGATCTGGGGGCACATGACTTACTGAGACACCATCTGGGGAAGCTAAGGAAGTGCTCATACTGCTACTCCCCCAACCCCAGGTGAAACAGCTCTCAGCTCCAAAAGAGACCTCTTCTTTCCACTTGAAGAGAAGAGAGGGAAAGGTATAGAGGACTTTTGTCTTGCACCTTGGATACAGCTCAGCCACAGTAGGATAGGGCACTGGTCAGAGTCGTGAGGCCCCATTTCCAGGCCCTAGCTCCTGGATGACATTTCTAGACATACCCTGGGCCAGAAAGGAACTCACTGCCTTGAAGGGAAGGACCCAGTCCTTGCAGGATCCATCACCTTATAACTAAAGAGGTCTTGGGCCCTGAATGGGCCTTGGGTGAGACTATGAGTTGTTCTGGCTACCCAGCACATTCGCAGCTCCAGTAGCTATGGGGAGAGAATCCTTCCGCTTGAGAAAAGCAGAGGAAAAAGTAAATCAGACTTCGTCTCGCACTTTAGGTACCAGCTTGATCACAGTATAGTAGAGCACCAAGTGGGCTCTTGGAGTCCCTCATTCCAGGCCTTGGCTCTTGGATGACATTTTTGGACCTGTGCTGGGCCAGAGGGTAGCCCACTGCCCTGAAGGATGAGTCCCAGGCCAGGCAACATTCACCACAAGCTGACTAAAGAGCCCTTGGACCTTCAGTGAACATTGGTGGTAGCTTGGCAGTACTCCCCATGGAACTGTGGTGGTGGCGGCCATGGGGTAAGCCTCCTCTACCTGTGGAAAAGGGGAGGGAAGAGTGGGAAGGACTGTGACTTGTGGTTTGAAGGCTAGCTCAACTGCAACACAATAGAGCACCAGGTAAAATTCTAAGGTTTTTGACTCCAGACCCTAGCTCCTGGACAGAATCTTTGGGCCTGCTCAGGGCCTGAAGGAACGAGCCTGACTGACTTCACTACCTGCTGATTGCCGAGCACTAGGGCCTTGAGTGAACATAGTTGGTAGCCAGGTAGTGGTGACAGCAGGCCTTGGGTGAGGCTCAGCGCAGTCCCAGTGACCACAGGGATGCTTGTGTCATCCCACTCCCAGCTCCAGATGGCTCAGTACACAGAGAGAGACTCCTTTTTTTGGGGGGGGGTGGGCGGTGGTGCAGGGTGAAAGGGAAGACTACAAGTGTCTCTATCTGGTAATTCAGAGAATTTTTCTGAATTATCCAAGACATCAAGGCAGTACATCTATGAGTCTGCAAGAACCACAGCATTACTGGGCTTGAGTTACCCCCTAATGCAAACACTGCTTAGATCACAATATTCAAGTCCTATTGAGTACCTGGAAAGTCTTCCTAAGAAGGATGGGAACAAACAAGCCCAGACCGTGAAGACTGCAATAAATACCTAACTCTTCAATGCCCAGATACTGATGAACATCAACAAACATTACGACTATCCAGGAAAACATGACCTCACTAAATGAACTAATTAAGGCACCAGGGACCATTCCTGGAGAAACAACAGAGAATTGAAAATAGGTATGTTGAGCAAAGTCAAAGAAATTCAAGATAAAACAGAGAAGAAATTCAGAATTCTATCAGAGAAATTCAACAAAGAGATTGAAATGATTAAAAAGGATCAGGCAGAAATTCTGGAGTTGAAAATGCAATTGAAACACTGAAGAATGCATCAGAGTCTCTTAATAGCAGAATTGGGCCGGGCGCGGTGGCTCAAGCCTGTAATCCCAGCACTTTGGGAGGCCGAGACGGGCGGATCACGAGGTCAGGAGATCGAGACCATCCTGGCTAACACGGTGAAACCCCGTCTCTACTAAAAAATACAAAAAACTAGCCGGGCGACGTGGCGGGCTCCTGTAGTCCCAGCTACTTGGGAGGCTGAGGCAGGAGAATGGCGTAAACCCAGGAGGCGGGGCTTGCAGTGAGCTGAGATCCGGCCACTGCACTCCAGCCTGGGCGGCAGAGCGAGACTCTGTCTCAAAAAAAAAAAAAAAAAAAAAAAAAAAAAAAAAAAAAAAAAATAGAATTGATCAAGCAGAAGAAAGAATTAGTGAGCTTGAAGACAGGTTATTTAAAAATACAGTGAGAGGAGACAAAAGAAAAAAGAATAAAAAAGAATGAAGCACACCTACAAGATCCAGGAAATAACCTCAAAAGCACAATTTTAAGAGTTTTTGGCCATAAAGAGGAAGTGGAGAAAGAGATAGGGGTAGAAAGTTTATTTAAAAGGATAATAACAGAGAACTTCCTAAACCTAGAGAAAGACCTAGAGAAACCTAAAGAAAAACCTCACCCAAGCAGATTTAACCCAAAGAAGCCTACCTCAAAACATTTAATAATGAAGCTCCCAAACCTCAAAGATAAAGAAAGGATCCTTAAAGCAGCAAGAGAAAATAAACAAATAACATACAATGGAGCTCCAATATATTTGACAGCAGACTTTTCAGTGGAAACCTTGCAGGCCAGGAGAGAGTAGCATGACATACTTACAATGCTGACAGAAAAAACTTTTACCCTAGAATAGTATATACAGTGAAAATATCCTTCAAATATGAAGGAGAAATAAGGACATTTCTAGAAAAACAAAAGCAGAGGGATTTAATCAACACCAGACCTGTCCTATGAGAAATGCTAAAGGGAATACTCCAATCAAAAAGAAAAGAACATTAATGAGTGATAAGTAATTACCTGAAGGTACAAAACTCACTGGCAATAGTAACTACTCAGAAATACACAGAATATTATAACATTGAAACTGAAGTATGTAAACTACTCTTAAGTAGGAAGTCTAAAAGGTGAATCAATCAAAAATATTAACTACAACGACTTTTCAAGACATAGTACAATAAGAATACATAGAAACAACAAAAAGTTAAGAAGTGAGGGGGTGAATTTGAAATATAGAGTTTTTATTAGTTCTTATTTTGCTTATTTTTTTGTTTATGCAAACAGTGTTATGTTATTATCAGCTTAAAATATTGGATTATAAGATAGTATTTGCAAGCCTCATGGTAACCTCAAATCAAAAAACATACAACAAATACACACACAAAAAAAGCAAGAAATTAAATCATACCAGCAGAGAAAATCACCTTCACTAAAAGGAAGACAGGAAAGAAAGAAAGAAGAAAGAGAAGACTGCAAAACAACCAGAAAACAGATAACGAAATGGCAGGAATAAGTACTTTCTTATCAATAGTAACATTAATATAAATGGACTAAGCTCTCCAATCAAAAGATGTGAAACGGCTGAATGGATTAAAAAAAGACCCAGTGATCTGTTGCCTGCAACATACACACTTCACCTAAAAAGACACACACAGACTGAAAATAAAGGGATGGAAAAAGATACTCCACGCCAATGGAGACCAAAAAAAGAACAGGAGTAGCTATACATATATCAGACAAAACAGATTTCAAGACAAAAACTATACAGACAGACAGAAAAGATAAATGATGAAGAGGTCAATTCAGCAAGAGGATATAACAATTTTAAATATCAAGTGTCCAGATATATAAAGCAAATATTATTAGAGGTAAAGAAAGAGATAGACTCTAGTACAATAATAACTAGAAACTTCAACATCCCACTTTCAGCATTGGACAGATCTTGCAGACAGAAAACCAACAAAGAAACATTGAACTTAATCTGCACCTAATCTGTGCTACAGACCAAATGCACCTAATAGATGTTTACATAACATTTCATCCAATGGCTACAGCATACACATTCTTTTTCTCAGCATATGGATAATTCTCAAGGATAGACTGTATGTTAGGTCACAAAACAAGTCTTAACATATTTAAAAATATTGAAATAATATTAAGCATTTTCTCTGACTACAATGAAATAAAACTAGAAATCAATAACAAGAGGAATTTTGGAGACTACACAAACACATGAAAAGTAAACAGTAGCCTCCTGAATGATCTGGGGGTCAATGAAGAAATTAAGAGGGAAATTAAAAAATTTCCTGAAACAAATGATAATGGCAATATGACACACTAAAACCTATAGGATAGAGCAAAAGCAGTACTAAGAGGGAATTTTGTAGCTATAAATGCCTACATCAAAAAAGAAGAAAAACTTCAAATAAACAACCTAATGATGCATCCCAAAGAACTAGAAAGGCAAGAGCAAACCAAATCCAAAATTAGTAGAATAAAATAAGTAATAAAGATAAGAGGTTAGATAAATGAAATTGAAATGAATACAATACAAAAGATCAATGAAACAAAAGTTGGTTTTTGGAAAAGATACACAAAATTGACAAATCTATAGCCAGACTAACTAAGAAAAAAAGAGAGAAGACCCAAATAATTAAAATCAGAAAGGAAAAAGGAGACATTACAACTGATACTGCAGAAATTCACAAGATCATTAGTGGCTACTATGAGCAATTACATGCCAATAAGTTGGAAAATCTAGAAGTAATGGATAAATTCTTGGATACAAACAGCCTACCAAGACTGAATCATGAAGAAATCCAAAACCCGACCAGATCAACAACAAAAAGCGAGATTGAAGACATAACAAAACTTTCCCAGCAAAGAAATGCCTGCGCCGCAATGGCTTCACTGCTGAATTCCACCAAACATTTAAAGAAGAACTAGGCCGGGCGCGGTGGCTCAAGCCTGTAATCCCAGCACTTTGGGAGGCCGAGACGGGCGGATCACAAGGTCAGGAGATTGAGACCATCCTGGCTAACACGGTGAAACCCCATCTCTACTAAAAATACAAAAAACTAGCAGGGCAAGGTGGCGGGCGCCTGTAGTCCCAGCTACTCCGGAGGCTGAGGCAGGAGAATGGCATAAACCCGGGAGGCGGAGCTTGCAGTGAGCTGAGATCTGGCCACTGCACTCCAGCCCGGGCGACAGAGCAAGACTCCGCCTCAAAAAAAAAAAAAAAAAAAAAAAGAAGAACTAATACCAATCCTATTCAAACTATTCTGAAAAGCCAAACTTATTTTATGAGGCCAGTATTACCCTTATACAAAAAGCAGAAAAAAACACATTACAAAAGGAAATTACAGGCTAGTATCTCTGATGAATATTGATGCAAAAATCCTCAATAAAATACTCACAAACTATAGCAAACTGAATTTAACAACACGTGAAAAAGATCGTTTATTATGACCAAGTGGAATTCTTCCCACTTGGATGCAAGGATGTTTCATCATACACAAATCAATCAATGTGATATATCATATCCCAGAATGAAGGACAAAAACCATATGATCAATGATCATTTCAATGTATGCTAAAAAAGCATGTGATAAAATTCAACATCTCTTTATTATGAAAACCTTCAACAAAACTGGATATAGAAGGAACATACATCAACATAATAAAAGCCATATATGAGGCCCCCATAACTAGTATCATACTGAATGGGAAAGAACTGATGGCCTTTCCTTTAAGATCTAGAACACAAGGATGCTTACTTTCTCCTACTGTTATTCAACACAGTACTGGAAGTCCTTGCTAGAGTGATTAGACAAGAGAAATAAATCAAAAACATCCAAATTGAAAAATAAGTCAAATTATCTTTATTTGTAGATGATACAATCTTATATTTGGAATAACCTAGAGACTCCATCAAAAAACGATTAGAACTGATAAATTCAGTAACATTGCAGGATACAAAATCAACACACAAGAATCAGTAGCATTTTTGTACCAATAAGTTTTTTTATAAGCTAACAGCAAACAATCTGAAAAAGAAATCAAAAAAGTAATTTCATTTACAATAGCTACAAATAAAAATAAAATATCTAATAATTAATCTAAGAGGTGAAAGATCTCCCTAATAAAAACTATAAAACACTGAAGCAAGAAATTGAAGAGGACACCAAAAATTGTAAAGAAATTTTATGTTCATGGATTGGAATAATCAATATTGTTAAAAGGTTCATACTATCCAAAGCACTCTATACATTCAACGCAATTCCTATCAAAATACCACTGACATTCTTCACAGAAGTAAAAAAAAAATCATAAAATTTATATGGAACCGTGAAAGACCCAGAATAGCCAACCATATTCTAAGCAAAAAGAACAAACCTGGAGGAATCACATTACCTGACTTCAAATTATACCACAAAGCTATAGTAACCAAAGCAACATGGTACTGGCATAAAAACAGACACATAAATCAGTGGAACAGAATAAAGAGCCCAGAAATTACCTATATATCTGCAATGAACTCATATTTGACAAAGGTGCCAAGAACATACACTCAGGAAATGATGCTGGGAAAACTGGATATTGATATGCAGAAGAATGAAGCTAGACCCCATATCCTGTGCCGTATATAAAAATCAAATCAAGATGGATTGAAGACTTAAATCTAAGACCTCAAAGCATAAAACTACTAAATGAAAACACTGGGGGGAGTCTCCAGGACATAAGAGTGGGCAAAGATTTCTTGAGTAATACCCTACAAGCATAGGCAACCAAAGCAAACATGGACAAATGGGATCACATCAAGTTAAAAAGCTTCTGCACAGCAAGGGAAATAATCAGTAAAGTGAGGAGACAACCCACAGAATGGGAGAAAAAAATCTCTAAACGACCTATCAGACAAGAAATTAATAACCAGAATGTATGAGGAGCTCAAACAACTCTATAGGAAAAAATACAATAATCTGATTTTAAAATGGGCAAAAAATCTTAATAGACACTTCTCAAGAGAAGATGTACAAATGGAAAACAAATATAGAAAAAGGTGCTCAACATCACTGATCATCAGACAAATGAAAATCAAAACTTCAATGAGCTATCATTGCACACCAATTAAAAGGGCTCCTATCCAAAGATGGGCAATAACAAACACTGGCAAGGATTTTGAAAAAAGGGAACACTTGTACACTGTTGGTAGGAATGTAAATTAGTACAGCCACTACGAAGAACAGCTGGAAGTTCCTCAAAAGCTAAAAATTGAGCTACAATATGATCCAGCAATCACACTCCTAAGTATATACCCAAAAGAAAGGAGATCAATATATCAAAGAGATATCTGTACTCCCCTGTTTTTTGCAGCACTGTTTACAATAGCCAAGATTTGGAAGCAACCTAAGTGTCTACCAGTGAATAAAGAAAATATGGTGCATATATACAATGGAATACTATGCAGCCATAAAAAAGAATGAGATCCTGTCATTTTCAACAACATGGTTGGAACTCTAAGTCATTGTGTTAAGTGAAATAAGTCAGGCACAGAAAGTCAAACTTCATATGTTCTCACTTACTTGTGGGATCTAAAAATCAAAACAATTGAACTCATTGGAAGTTCAATTGCAAATGGTAGTGGGGGGATTGGGGGTAATTGAGGAAGGCTAATGGGTACAATATAGAGTTAGAAAACATGAATATGACCTATTATTTGCTAGCACAACAGGGTGACTATAGTAAAAATGATTTAATTGTATATTTTTTAATAACTAAAATAATACAATCAGCTCTTTTGAAACACAAAAGATAGATAAAAGGTGATGGATACCCCATTTATTTTGATGTGATTATTAAGAATTGCATGCCTGTATCAAAATATCTCATATCACTCATAAATATATATATCCACTGTGTACCCACAAAAATTAAAAAAAAACTCTAATTAAAAACAAACAAAAAATGAAGTGTGCCTTTGGGCTGTGAGAAAGAATCTTGAGAACTCATGGTGGGTCATTTGAGTATGTGAATATCAAGAAAAACCAGATAAAAACCAACATTTTCACCCTTTTGCATAAGTTTTTTTTTAAAGATTCTTTTTATGGAAGATCCTTAGAAAAGGGTTATTTAGTTGTGCTGCTGCATTAGTAGTAGAAAATAACAATTGATGACAGTTGTTAGGTGCTGTTTGTGAAAGGCAGTGAGACAATTACTTTAAATGCAGCACTCTAAACAAGAACCCTATGATAATACTAATAAAAAGCCTATGATAATTCTAGGGTATTGTTATCCTATGTGAGCAGAAGAATGCGACTGAAGCTTCGAATAGTAAGGGATTTGCCTGTGGTCACATCACTCATAGGAAACAGAAGTGGAGCCAGAACTTGGGAAGTTTTATCCAAAGCCAGGCCCTTAGCTCTTCTAGCTACATCTAGCTGCTTTTTGTGAGTTAGCACATAGGGAGGTAGAACATTTTCCCATAGCTGGTGGGCTGTGATCCACTATTTGCTGAACACTTGCTCTATGTAGAGTACTGGAGCTCATAAACTCAAACATGTTTAAAAAATAGTCCACAAAATAACATGAAATAAAATTTAATTTAAACAAAACTTAATTTATATAATTTAATATATGTATGGTGCTGGACTGAAAAGACCAAAGATAGACATTCCTTATTTTGGTGGACAAAAATTATTTTCTCAGAATTTTGAAATTTCTGGTTAGGGAGGAGATTTCAATCTGAGAGTCTTTAGCAGTGGCAATAAGGATGCATAATGGTCTCTTCCCACCTCTACCAGTAAAGTTATTTCAGGAAACCATGAGGGGTTTTTAGTGGTGGATTCCACCTTACAGTTAGTGGTTTGGGAACCTAGAAAATAATATAACCTCAGGGAATTTCAGATTTGGGAATTAATTTATTTATTTGATGGATCAAATTACACTGAGTTTCAATGCACATATACATTAGATATATATGTAAAAAATGAACCTTGATCCCTACCTCACACCATACTAAAAAAGTAATTCTAGATGGATTATAGAACTAAATGTGAAATGAAAAGCAATAAAACTTATAGAACAGAACATAGGAAATTATCTTGGTAACTTTTGAGTTGAAAAAGATTTTTTTTAAACAGGATACAAAAAATACTCATAATAAAGGAAGATTAATCCATTAACGGGTGGGCGGAGCAAGATGGCCGAATAGGAACAGCTCCAGTCTCCAACTCCCAGCGCGAGTAATACAGAAGACCGGTGATTTCTGCATTTTCAACTGAGGTACTGGGGTCATCTCTCCAGGGAGTGCCGGACAATCAGTGCTGGTCAGCTGCTGCAGCCTGACCAGCGTGAGCTGAAGCAGGGCGAGGCATCGCCTCACCTGGAAGCGCAAGGGGGAAGGAAATCCGTTTTCCTAGCCAGGGGAACTGAGACACATAACACCTGGAAAATCGCGTAACTCCCACCCCAATACTGCGCTTTAAGGAAACAGGCACACCAGGAGAATATATCCCACACCTGGCCGGGAGGGTCCCACTCCCACAGAGCCTCCCTCACTGGTAACACAGCAGTCTGCGGCGATCTATCCGCAAGGTAGCAGCGAGGCTGGGGGAGGGGCGCCCGCCATTGCTGAGGCTTAAGTAGGTAAACAAAGCCGCTGGGAAGCTCGAACTGGGTGGAGCTCACAGCAGCTCAAAGAAACCTGCCTGTCTCTGTAGACTCCACCTCTGGGGACAGCCCACAGCTGAGGTCCAATAGGGAAAGCAGCGGGGGCCAGTGCAGAGGCGAACGACTCTGTCTGACAGCTTTGGGGAGAGCCATGGATCTCCCAACGCGGAGGTTGAGATCCGAGAACGGACAGACTGCCTGCTCAGGTGGGTCCCTGACCCCTGAGTAGCCTAGCTGGGAGACATCCCCCACTAGGGGCAGTCTGACACCCCACACCTCACAGGGTGGAGTCATCCCTGAGAGGAAACTTCCAAAGGAAGAATCAGACAGGTACACTCGCTGCTCAGCAATATTCTATCTTTGGCAACCTCTGCTGCTGATACCCAGGCAAACAGGGTCTGGAGTGGACCTCAAGCAATCTCCAACAGACCAACAGACAGTCCTTCTGACTGTCAGACGGAAAACTATCAAACAGGAAGGACACCTATACCAAAACCCCATCAGTACGTCACCATCATCAAAGACCAGAGACAGATAAAACCACAAAGATGGGGAAGAAGCAGGGCAGAAAAGCTGGAAATTCAAAAAATAAGAGCGCATCTCCCCCTGCAAAGGAGCGCAGCCCATCGCCAGCAACGGATCAAAGCTGGTCAGAGAATGACTTTGATGAGATGAGAGAAGAAGGCTTCAGTCCATCAAACTTCTCAGAGCTAAAGGAGGAATTACGTACCCAGCGCGAAGAAACTAAAAATCTTGAAAAAAAAGTGGAAGAATTGACAGCTAGACTAATTAATGCAGAGAAGATCATAAACGAAATGACAGAGATGAAAACCATGACACGAGAAATACGTGACAAATGCACAAGCTTCAGTAACCGACTCGATCAACTGGAAGAAAGAATATCAGCGATTGAGGATCAAATGAATGAAGTGAAGCGAGAAGAGAAACCAAAAGAAAAAAGAAGAAAAAGAAATGAACAAAGCCTGCAAGAAGTATGGGATTATGTAAAAAGACCAAATCTACGTCTGATTGGGGTGCCTGAAAGTGAGGGGGAAAATGGAACCAAGTTGGAAAACACTCTTCAGGATATCATCCAGGAGAACTTCCCCAACCTAGTAGGGCAGGCCAACATTCAAATTCAGGAAATACAGAGAACGCCACAAAGATACTCCTCCAGAAGAGCAACTCCAAGACACATAATTGCCAGATTCACCAAAGTTGAAATGAAGGAAAAAATCTTAAGGGCAGCCAGAGAGAAAGGTCGGGTTACCCACAAAGGGAAGCCCATCAGACTAACAGCAGACCTCTCGGCAGAAACTCTACAAGCCAGAAGAGAGTGGGGGCCAATATTCAACGTTCTTAAAGAAAAGAATTTTCAACCCAGAATTTCATATCCAGCCAAACTAAGTTTCATCAGTGAAGGAGAAATAAAATCCTTTACAGATAAGCAAATGCTTAGAGATTTTGTCACCACCAGGCCTGCCTTACAAGAGACCCTGAAGGAAGCCCTAAACATGGAAAGGAACAACGGTACCAGCCATTGCAAAAACATGCCAAAATGTAAAGACCATCGAGGCTAGGAAGAAACTGCATCAACTAATGAGCAAAATAACCAGTTAATATCATAATGACAGGATCAAGTTCACACATAGCAATATTAACCTTAAATGTAAATGGACTAAATGCTCCAATTAAAAGGCACAGACTGGCAAACTGGATCAAGAGTCAAGACCCATCAGTCTGCTGTATTCAGGAGACCCATCTCACATGCAGAGACATACATAGGCTCAAAATAAAGGGATGGAGAAAGATCTACCAAGCAAATGGAGAACAAAAACAAGCAGGGGTTGCAATCCTAGTCTCTGATAAAACAGACTTTAAACCATCAAAGATCAAAAGAGACAAAGAAGGCCATTACATAATGGTAAAGGGATCAATTCAACAGGAAGAGCTAACTCTCCTAAATATATATGCACCCAATACAGGAGCACCCAGATTCATAAAGCAAGTCCTTAGAGACCTACAAAGAGACTTAGACTCCCATACAATAATAATGGGAGATTTCAACACTCCACTGTCAACATTAGACAGATCAACGAGACAGAAAGTTAACAAGGATATCCAGGAATTGAACTCATCTCTGCACCAAGCGGACCTAAGAGACATCTATAGAACTCTCCACCCCAAATCAACAGAATATACATTCTTCTCAGCACCACATCGCACTTATTCCAAAATTGACCACATAATTGGAAGTAAAGCACTCCTCAGCAAATGTACAAGAACAGAAATTATAACAAACTGTCTCTCAGACCACAGTGCAATCAAACTAGAACTCAGGACTAAGAAACTCAATCCAAACCGCTCAACTACATGGAAACTGAATAACCTGCTCCTGAATGACTACTGGGTACATAATGAAATGAAAGCAGAAATAAAGATGTTCTTTGAAACCAATGAGAACAAAGATACAACATACCAGAATCTCTGGGACACATTTAAAGCAGTGTGTAGAGGGAAATTTATAGCACTAAATGCCCCAAGAGAAAGCAGGAAAGATCTAAAATTGACACTTTAACATCACAATTAAAAGAACTAGAGAGGCAAGAGCAAACACATTCAAAAGCTAGCAGAAGGCAAGAAATAACTAAGATCAGAGCAGAACTGAAGGAGATAGAGTCACAAAAAACCCTCCAAAAAATCAATGAATCCAGGAGTTGGTTTTTTGAAAAGATCAACAAAATTGACAGACCGCTAGCAAGACTAATAAAGAAGAAAAGAGAGAGGAATCAAATAGACGCAATAAAAAATGATAAAGGGGATATCACCACCGACCCCACAGAAATACAAACAACCATCAGAGAATACTATAAATGCCTCTACGCAAATCAACTAGAAAATCTAGAAGAAATGGATAATTTCCTGGACACTTACACTCTCCCAAGACTGAACCAGGAAGAAGTTGAATCCCTGAATAGACCAATAACAGGCTCTGAAATTGAGGCAACAATTAATAGCCTACCCACGAAAAAAAGTCCAGGACCAGATGGATTCACAGCTGAATTCTACCAGAGGTACAAGGAGGAGCTGGTACCATTCCTTCTGAAACTATTCCAATCAATAGAAAAAGAGGGAATCCTCCCTAACTCATTTTATGAGGCCAACATCATCCTGATACCAAAGCCTGGCAGAGACACAACAAAAAAAGAGAATTTTAGACCAATATCCCTGATGAACATCGATGCAAAAATTCTCAATAAAATACTGGCAAACCGGATTCAGCAGCACATCAAAAAGCTTATCCACCATGATCAAGTGGGCTTCATCCCTGGGATGCAAGGCTGGTTCAACATTTGCAAATCAATAAACGTAATCCAGCATATAAACAGAACCAAAGACAAGAACCACATGATTATCTCAATAGATGCAGAAAAGGCTTTTGACAAAATTCAACAGCCCTTTATGCTAAAAACGCTCAATAAATTCGGTATTGATGGAACGTACCTCAAAATAATAAGAGCTATTTACGACAAACCCACAGCTAATATCATACTGAATGGGCAAAAACTGGAAAAATTCCCTTTGAAAACTGGCACAAGACAGGGATGCCCTCTCTCACCACTCCTATTCAACATAGTGTTGGAAGTTCTGGCTAGGGCAATCAGGCAAGAGAAAGAAATCAAGGCTATCCAGTTAGGAAAAGAAGAAGTCAAATTGTCCCTGTTTGCAGATGACATGATTGTATATTTAGAAAACCCCATTGTCTCAGCCCAAAATCTCCTTAAGCTGATAAGCAACTTCAGCAAAGTCTCAGGATACAAAATTAATGTGCAAAAATCACAAGCATTCTTATACACCAGTAACAGACAAGCAGAGAGCCAAATCAGGAATGAACTTCCATTCACAATGGCTTCAAAGAGAATAAAATACCTAGGAATCCAGCTTACAAGGGATGTAAAGGACCTCTTCAAGGAGAACTACAAACCACTGCTCAGTGAAATCAAAGAGGACACAAACAAATGGAAGAACATACCATGCTCATGGATAGGAAGAATCAATATCGTGAAAATGGCCATACTGCCCAAGGTTATTTATAGATTCAATGCCATCCCCATCAAGCTACCAATGACTTTCTTCACAGAATTGGAAAAAACTGCTTTAAAGTTCATATGGAACCAAAAAAGAGCCCGCATTGCCAAGACAATCCTAGGTCAAAAGGACAAAGCTGGAGGCGTCACGCTACCTGACTTCAAACTATACTACAAGGCTACAGTAACCAAAACAGCATGGTACTGGTACCACAACAGAGAAATAGACCAGTGGAACAGAACAGAGTTCTCAGAAATAATACCACACATCTACAGCCATCTGATCTTTGACAAACCTGACAAAAACAAGAAATGGGGAAAGGATTCCCTATTTAATAAATGGTGCTGGGAAAATTGGCTAGCCATAAGTAGAAAGCTGAAACTGGATCCTTTCCTTACCCCTTATACGAAAATTAATTCAAGATGGATTAGAGACTTAAATGTTAGACCTAATACCATAAAAACCCTAGAAGAAAATCTAGGTAGTACCATTCAGGACATAGGCATGGGCAAGGACTTCATGTCTAAAACACCAAAAGCAATGGCAGCAAAAGCCAAAATTGACAAATGGGATCTAATTAAACTAAAGAGCTTTTGCACAGCAAAAGAAACTACCATCAGAGTGAACAGGCAACCTACAGAATGGGAGAAAATGTTTGCAACCTACTCATCTGACAAAGGGCTAATATCCAGAATCTACAAAGAACTCAAACAAATATACAAGAAAAAAACAAACAACCCCATCAAAAAGTGGGGAAAGGATAT
Source organism: Trachypithecus francoisi (assembly GCF_009764315.1). Classification (NCBI taxonomy): domain Eukaryota; kingdom Metazoa; phylum Chordata; class Mammalia; order Primates; family Cercopithecidae; genus Trachypithecus; species Trachypithecus francoisi. The sequence goes on along the minus strand of NW_022681453.1, from coordinate 118,517,975 downwards.
GAACAGACATTTCTCAAAAGAAGACATCCATACAGCCAACAGACACATGAAAAAATGCTCGTCATCACTCGCCATCAGAGAAATGCAAATCAAAACCACAATGAGATACCATCTCACACCAGTTAGAATGGCAATCATTAAGAAGTCAGGAAACAATAGATGTTGGAGAGGATGTGGAGAAATAGGAACACTTTTACACTGTTGGTGGGATTGTAAACTAGTTCAACCATTATGGAAAACAGTATGGCGATTCCTCAAGGATCTAGAACTAGATGTACCATATGACCCAGCCATCCCACTACTGGGTATATACCCAAAGGATTATAAATTACTCTACTACAAAGACACATGCACACGTATGTTTATTGCGGCACTATTCACAATAGCAAAGACTTGGAATCAACCCAAATGTCCATCTGTGACAGACTGGATTAAGAAAATGTGGCGCATATACACCATGGAATACTATGCAGCCATAAAAAAGGGTGAGTTTGCATCCTTTGTAGGGACATGGATGCAGCTGGAAACCATCATTCTTAGCAAACTATCACAAGAAGAGAAACCAAACACCGCATGTTCTCACTCATAGGTGGGAACTGAACAATGAGATCACTTGGACTCAGGAAGGGGAACATCACACACTGGGGCCTATCAGGGGGAGGGGGGAGGAGGGAGGGATTGCATTGGGGAGTTATACATGATATAAATGTTATGCACATGTACCCTAGAACTTAAAGTATAATAAAAAATAAAAAATAAAAAATAAAAAAAAAAAAAACAAAACAAAAAAACCAAAAAAAAAAAAAGGAAGATTGACATACTGAACGTAAAATTAAAAACTTCTGTCATTCAAGACATCAATAAGTGATTTAGAAGGCAAATCACAAAATGGGAGGATATATTTGCAATGCATAGAACTCACAAAGGACTCATAGCCAGAATATTTAAGGAACTTCTATATGTCAATAAGAAAAAGACATTTCAGTAGAAAATGTGCAAAAGACTTAGCAGGGAAGTTATAAAAGAAGATATCCAGTAGCTAATAAATATTAAAACTTATCAGGGAAATACAAATGTGATTTCACTGTATCCTCATCAGAATGACTAATATTAAAAGGACTGACCATAACAAGGCATGGCAAGGATGTAGAGTAACTTACACTTCTGGTGAGATTGTAAGTTGGTACCCTTGCTTTAGAGAACAGTTTGACAGTATCTCCTAAACTAGAACATACATATATGCTATGCCAAATGATTTCAATTCTAGGTATGTAACTAATAGAAATGCATTAATATGTTTTTTTAAAAAAAATTCATAGCAGCATTATTCATACTATCCCCAAACTGGAAACAACCCATTGTTTATCAACAGGAAAATGGAGAAATGAATTATTGTATATTAAGACAATGGTATACAATGGAGAAATGAAAAGAAGTGTACTGCAGATGCATGCAGCAAAATGGATGAATCACCATAAATGTAATGCTGCTTGAGAAAGGTCACACACAAAAGAATACATACTATAAGGTTTCATTTATATGAAGTCCAAAGATAGGCAAAACTTACTAATGGTAACGGTAATAGAAATCGGGATATTGTTTATATGAGCACAGTGTAATTTCACCTAGTCTGACTATATTTATATTTTTATACGATATAAAAGATGTCACCATCCCTCTGAAGTTTTACCTGATATTTTCCTTCTGTAATTACAAGGATATATTATTTGTGTTTCTATTTAGCATTTCCATAATTCTATCTTGCTTCATGATTAGCTTTTTAAAGAGTGTCTGCTTTTCAAAAGAAGACATACATGGAGCCAACAAGCATATGAAGAAAAGTACAATATCACTGATCATTAGAGAAATGCAAATTACAACCACAGTGAGACACCATGTCACACTAGTCAGAATGGCTGTTATTAGAAAGTCAAAAGAAGATGACAGATGCTGGAGAGGTTGTGGAGAAGAGGGAACACTTATACACTGTTGGTGGTAATGTAAATTAGTTCAACCATTGTGGAAAGCAGTGTGGTGATTCCTCAAAGAGCTGAAGACAGAACTACCATTTGATCCAGCAATCCCATTATTGGGTGTATACTCACAGGAATATAAATCATTCTACCATAAGGACAAATGCAACAAATGTTCATTGCAGCACTATTCACAATAGCGAAGACTTGGAATCAACCTAAATGCCCATCAGTGACAGACTGGTTAAAGGCATATACACCATGGAATACTATACAGCCATAACAAAGAACGAGATCGTATCTTTCATGGGAACATAGATGGAGCTGGAGGCTCTTTTCCTAAGCAAACCAGCCTGGGAACAGAAAACCAAATGCCGCATGTTCTCACTTATAAGTGGGAGCTAAATGATGAGAACTTATGAACACAAAGAAGGAAACAACAGACACTGGTGTCTACTTGAGGGTGGAGGGTGGGAGGAGGGAAAGGAGCAGAAAAGATAACTGTTGCAAACTGGGTTTAATACCTGGGTCATGAAATAATCTGTACAACAAACCCCTGTGACACGAGTTTACCTATGTAATAAACCTTCACATGTACCCCCGAACCTAAAATAAAAGTTAAAAAAAAGTCTGTTTTGTTCTTCTATTACTAACTCCATTCCGTTATGTACATATGTACTCACACACTATCCCCATTTCAATAAATACGTTCAGATAGTGATAAAGAAGACAAAGTTGAGAGTATGTAAGAATAGTACCAATAAAGTTTTAAAATTAATCTTTTTAGTGAGTATGGCATACATTAGTCCCTCCTTATCCATAGGGGATATATTCCAAGACCCCAGTGGGTGCCTGAAACCGAAGATAGTACCAAACCCTACATAGACTATGTTTCTTCATACACACATACCTGTGATAAAGTCTCATTTGTAAATTAGGCACAGTAAGGGATTAACAACTATAATCATAAAATACAACAATTATAACAATATACTGTAATAAAAGTTATGTGAACCTCATCCCTTATTTGTTCTGTGTCTCAGAATTTTATTTTGTACTGCACTGTGGGTAACTGAAGCCATGGAAAGCAAAACCAGAGGTAAGAAGGGCACTTCCTAGGTGTGCCCTTTTACATCCTAGGTGTAAAAATCAATTAATTTTCACAAATTGAACAACCCCAATGTAATAAATACACAGATTAAGATATCAAACTTTTGCAGTACCCCAGCCATGACAGATCCAAAAGTAACAGACATTTCCAAATTACAAATTATTGGGGTTATTTTTCAGAAGTAAGACAGACCCCCACCCAGACTTTGATTCCAGTATCAAGATTGACGACACCACACACATTCCAAGAAGTGATGAGAAGGTTTATTGCATAGTGAGACTTTCTAGGGAGAATATGGTAGGCCTCCCACGCTGTTCTGAAAATGGTTTGGAGAGAGCAAGAAAATGAGACTGGCCTAAGGAGGTTGGGGTGGGGCCAGGGTGAGTGTTTCTTCATGCAGAAAGGCATTTGCGAAGTCTCAACCATGCACTGTTATCAAAGAAGGGAGCACCAAGATTTTTAAATCAATTTGGTCAGATGTGTGGCAGAAGGGAAGAAGGAAGGGCATGGTTTTAAAAATATCCACAATCGAACATCAAAACATAGAATCAGACTTTTTAATCTTTATTAATTTATTTAATTTTAATTTTATTTCATTTTATTTTGAGACAGGGTCTCCCTCTGTCTCCTAGACCAGAGTGCAGTGGCATGATCATGGTTCACTGCAGCCTCAACCTCCTTGGCTGAAGTGATCCTCCTGCCTCAGCCTCCCAAGTACCTGGGACCACAGGCGCATGCCAGCACGTGTGGCTAATTTTTGTATTTTTTGTAGAGACAGAGTTTTGCCATATTGCCCAGGCTGGTCTCGGACTCTTGGGTTAAAGCAATCTGCTCACCTCAGCCTCCCAAAATGTTGGCGTTACAGGCATGAGCCACTGTGCCCAACTAGACTTTTCATTACACAAACACAACCAACGTTAATTTCTTGCTCATGCTTCATGTCCAAGATGGTTTGGGTGGGGGCACTGGTCCATATCATCTTTACTCTAGATTGTCAGAGAAACTATTCTCTCAAGTATTGCTGACTTTCTAGCAGAGAAAAATGAAAAAATAGCCAGTTTCATGAAAGATCTTAAAGCTTCTGCCCAGAAGTGACATGTGCCAATTGTACTTGTATTTATTCACCAAAGCAAGCCACATAACTCTGCTGGATACAACAAGGGAAGAAGTATGCGATCCACCATGTGTTTAGAAGGAGGAGTACCATGGTGGAAAGATTATCCTAACACAAAAATATAAAAATAAAATATAAAATAGAAGGAAGAGCACCAGAGAAAACAATGAACAACACTGTTGTCTACCCCAGGTTGATGTTAAAGGTAGAGTAGGGCATTGACAGGTGAAGAAAATAACACTGTTGAAATGGAAGGATTAACATGAGTAAAGATGTGAAGGGTACGTGGTAAGGCCCAACCAGAGTACCTAAAATAGACACATGGAAATGAGCTTAGAAAGCCTTGAACATTGAGTATTTTGAATTTATAACATGCGATGGCAGAAATAATTTTTAGAGTATTAAAAAGTGTTTTCAGTAAGGTGATTTAGATATAGTAAATAAGAAATTGGAATTCTATTATAATAGAGGAGAGCAAATGGAGGTCTAAACTCGACAGTGGCAGTGGGGATGAAAAAGTGGAGGCTGCACCTCTGGAGGTCCAACTGGATATGAGATGAGAATAAATAGTGATAATTATTCCATTTTCTTCTGCCTTGGTTGACTGGAAGAATGATAGTGACATGTCATAGGGCACAAAGAACCAACCGGGGTAAATTAATGTTTGCTTCTGAAAATGCTGAGTTTAAGGTGATGGAAGCACAAGGAATAGAGACTCAAAAACTATTGTATAACACCTAAGAACAGAACCAAAACTGGAGTCATAGATGCTAAAATCAACATCCAATAGGTGACTTTTGAAGCCATGGAACTGGATGAGGTTGCCCAATGAGAGAGACTACAGAGTTAGAAGAAAAAAAAAAAAAAAAACTGGCTGGGTATGGAGGCTCACACCTTAACCCCAGCACTTTGGGAGGCTGAGGTGGGCGGATTACCTGAGGTCAGGAGTTCAAGACCAGCCTGACTAACATGGAGAAATCCTGTCTGTACTAAAAATACAAAAAATTAGCCTGACGTGGTTGTGCATAGCTGTCATTTCAGCTCCCGGGAGGCTGAGGTAGGAGAATTGCTTGAACCCAAGAGGCAGAAGTTGCAGTGAGCCGACATCGCACCATTGCACTCCAGCCTGGGCAATAAGAGCAAAACTCCATCTCAAAAAAAAAAGAGAAAAAGGTTGAAGATGGAACTTTGGTGAACACCTACATCTGGGGACCATGCTGATCATATAAAAGCTAATAAAGAAAACAAAAGAAGAGTCTGTCTGAGACAGGAAAAGAGCACAAGCTTCTTGAGGAGAGATTCAAGGGGTGGGGTGGGGGGAAGGAGTGGTTCACAGTGGCAAATGCTGCCAAGGGGACACATAGGAGGAACTGTGTCCAAATGTAAGATGAGACCTGCCAGTGGTCCTCTGACCTTATATGCATTGAATCAGCCTGAGAAAGGGGCCAACACAGAGGAAAACAGCTGAGTGAGACAGAATCTGGAGAGAAAAGTACACATCCCTGCCTCTAGCTGGGCTTGAAGCAAGATCTGAGTGTGCACTTTTCCGTTATGTGACCCAATCAACTCCCTCTATTAAAACTAGTCAGAGTTTAGTATTCCATCATTTGCAACTAAGAGTCCTAATACGTAACATCACTTAAAGCCATGTACACATCCTTCTATATCATAGGTGGGATTTTAAAGAACTAACATTTGTTGAAACCTATGAAGTCACGACGATGAGAAGGACATTCAGAATAGAATTGAATTGAACATTTGTCTTTCCTTAAATTATTAATGGTTTCACTATATGAATAGGAAAAATGTTGCAATAAGGTAAACATCAACTTTTGAATCATCATTGTACAGTCTTCTTTGAGATACAGTTATGGAGATAATTAGTTGTTGTTTTCCTCAGCCTTTAAAAAAAATGACATTGCCACAAACAAAAGGATCGTATCTTTGATCTTTTTAAAGGAAAACATTTCCATCTTTATGATATAACTGCAAGGTCCCAAGATCTAAAAGGATCTTTACCCATACGGGCTGCATGGGCTGGTCTTCCTTATTTGTTTTTCAATTAGTTTCCAATTGACATCAAACACAGCAGCAAGACCCTTTTCTCTTTTGTGTTACAAGCAGCATCAATTTGTGAATTGTAAATACCCAAACTCTCTCCTGAAGATTTAGCTTAACCAAATTGTCCTCAGGCAAGAGATGAGGAATTCATCCTCTACTTGCAGGATTAAGAAAAAAATTAACTTTCAAAAGGAGCAGGAAGAAGCTTGTCCACAATAAATCACTAGCAAGCAAGTGTTCTGAAAGGGAGAAGGTTGATATTAATAGAGGCAGCATTTTTCTTTCAGTAGAAAAGTTCTTTCAGTGAATTTGGAACTGACAGCCTTCAAAACTAAGGAAGTTAAGGATTAGAATGGCACAAATTTAAGAAGAAATATTACTGTGTTTTATATACTTGAAGATGTTTCTTCCTCTAATTGGGAGGTAGTTACATTCAAATGTCCAAATTGTCTACAGCATTTGTAAACTCCACATATCTAAGGCTACAGTTCACTTTTTGTGTATATGTAAAGGAGTTTGGCTGATCCATTTAATTATCAATGGGAATAAAAGTACCAATGGGGATACAAATGTGGCTTGATAAAGAGATGGTCTTTAGACTCGGCATATACTTATACAGAAAATTTCTTAATGCATTATCATATATTAGAGAGAAAAAGGCAATGGCCCGGGGGTCAGAAGACTGGTTGCTTTACTGTTACCAAATTAGAAACTTGGATAAATTAGCTAATCTCTCAGGATCTCAATTTCCTCATCTGTTACAGGTTATTGGGGAAGATTCTATTGAGACTTTGGCTGACATTTTAGCTACTATTGCTATGTAACAAATTATCCCAAATTTACTGGCATAAAACAACATTTTATCATACAAATGCGTTCTATGGGTTTGATATTCAGACAGGGCTCACCTGGGCAATTTTTTTGCTTCTTGGGGCAATTGCCAAGGTCTTCTCAGTTGGCCGATGAGATGGTCCAAAGAGTTCAAGACAGCTTCACTCACCTTTCTTGGCAGAGATGAGCTCAGTCTGTCAACTGGAGTGCCTGTACATGGCTTCTCTAGCATCGTGGCCTCTCTGACTTGCAGATTTTAGGGTGGTCATACCTGTTACACTGCAGCTGACTTCTCCCACAGCAAGCACCCCAAAAGAACCACATGGTTCCAACACAGCAACCTTAGAAGTCACACACCATTCTTGCTGCTCTCCGTTCATTGCAAGGCTGCTCAGATTTAAGGGCAAAGAATATCAATTCGAACTTTTTATGAGAACAACATCAAATAATTTTACATCCACATTTTAAAACCACCACACTTAGGGATAAGGTTCCAGATGTTATATCTCATCATCATTCTCCGACACACTGTGTCCACTCCTGTATTTCATTCGTTCATTCATTCATTTATCAAATATTTTACTTCATACTCTGGGTCAGGAATAGTGGGTAGCCTATCAAAAAATTGACTGGCAAAGCAGAAACATAATCTCTGCTCTCACATAGTTTATGGTCCAATGCAGGACACATATATTAATGAAACACAGGCAAATATACAATTATAAAATCTACTACAAGCCACAGAGGAAAAGCACAGGGATCTCTGGGTACACAGCAGAGAGATCTGGCTCAATTGAGGTAAAGGGGAGGCTTGCCTGTGGAAGGAATGTCCACTTTGAAGTATAAAGAATGGATTGGAGCTGCGTAGGTGAAGAGTATCAATACTGGCCCTAAGTCTTGGTCTCCTAATTTAGAAGAACCCATTGTTTCCACCCGACTTCTTAGCAGTCATTCATTTCGTCAGGTATTGATATTTGATACTGAATATGTAGCCTCTGATTATTTGTTCTTGCCTTCTTGGACCTCTACTAGCTCCCTACTGTTAGCTGAAGAAAATCAGTAGGTTTAGTATGACACTGAAAGCCCTTCACGTGCCGGCTTCCTCCTAACTTCTGGCCTCATTTCCTCCATCCATTTTGGATTCCATGCTCCAGCTACACCAGCCTGCTTGCTATTCTCAGAGCATGCATTGATTTTCATGCCTCTGCACTTTTTTTTTTTTTTTTTTGAGGCGGAGTCTCGCTCTGTCGCCCAGGCTGGAGTGCTGTGGCCGGATCCTGGCTCACTGCAAGCTCCGCCTCCCGAGTTCATGCCATTCTCCTGCCTCAGCCTCCCGAGTAGCTGGGACTATAGGCGCCCGCCACCTCGCCCAGCTAGTTTTTTGTATTTTTTAGTAGAGACGGGGTTTCACCATGTTAGCCAGGATGGTCTCAATCTCCTGACCTTGTGATCTGCCCGTCTCGGCCTCCCAAAGTGCTGGGATTACAGGCTTGAGCCACCGCGCCCGGCCTGCCTCTGCACTTTTATTCTCACTGACCTCTCTTTCTGAGATGTGTTTCCTCCTTGTCTCCACCATTAAAATGCTATAATCTTTGCAGGTCTTGATCAAGTGCCACTCCATTGTGAAGGCTTTCCTGATTCCAGGGCATAATTACTCTATCCTCAGCGTGTTCTCTATAGCTCTTTACTGATACATCTTTTCAATTCTGCTTTGCTGTCTGTTTCTTCACTCCTACCGGATTTAAAATCCTTGAAGACAGGAACTGTGTATGAAATAGGCCTTGGTCCTGCAAAGTGTCTATCACAGTGTTTTCCACATAGTAAGTGCTCAATACTTGTTTGGAGAATGAAGGAATGAATGAATCATGTATACTTGGCCCTCCCTTTTTACTTTCTACTTTCATGGATTCAATCAACCACAGATCAAAATATTTTTTAAAGCAAATGAAAAAAATACAACAATTAAAAATAACAAATAATATAGTATAACCATTATGTACATAGCACTGACATTGCATTAAGTATTGTAAGTAACCTAGAGATGATTTAAAGTACAAAGGAGGATGTACCTAGGTTATACGCATATACCACTTTTATATAAGGAACTTGAGCATCTTCTGATTTTGGTATATGTGGGGTCCTAATCCTGTCCCCTTACTGAGGCACAGCTGTATATCATTTTGAAGATTACAGGGCTACCAAGCACAGGGCCATTTGCTACCTTTTTGCATGCTCAGCACTTAATGTCGTGGATGGTGTCCAATATTAATATTCACTGTAAATAAGCTGGTAGCATTTCATATGTGCATATTTTAAAGACCACTGAACTTACTAGATATTTTTTACAAAATACTGCTTACATTTTTATGCACTTCCATTAAATTAAGAAACTCTTTGGGGCAGGCATTGTGCCTTCTCTGTATTTGCACCTTTATTCTCCCAGATATTTGTTTTACATATGAATTACTGATGTAAAATAAAAATTCTTGTTAGCTGTTTCTTAGATTCAAAAGTTACTCAGATACTCTCACATTTATTGATACATATCACTGTGCTAAGCAATATGGGAATATGGTTCATATATGCATACGCAGTAGAATTGTGTAAACATAGTTTGTGATGGATTTGGACATGCTCTGAAGGAAGTGATATGTTTTGGGAAGTAATGACCACATCCAGCTATCCAGCAAGTCTTTGATATAACTCAATAATACTTAAGTAGGTCTCAATCTTGTCCTTCAGTATTGCCATTATACAAGTGTTTTGGCTGTCTTTATTTGCATATTGTTTTTATTGTATTTGAAGAGGATGGTAAGGGCAACTCTGGTTGGAGTGGTAGAGCCAGAAGGCTGAAAAGAGAATTGATAGTCATAAAATCTAGACAATTAGAGTCAGAGGGGCTAGAAGATTACAGTAGTGGGTCCAACCGCCCTATTCCACAGACGAGAAAACAGGATCAAGTTCACACACTTGCCTTTGTACTCCATGGTGCTCAATCTTTGGGAGCCTGCAATCAAAAAGAAGACCTCACAGGTGAAAGGAAGCAGTTTTCTGGCTGTTTTTCTTTGAAGGGTCTCTTCTGTTTGCACTGTTCCAGAACACACCTGTTGGATTCCTGTCAGAGCTTAGCAAGTGCATGCTTATTTATACCACCAATGACATCATTCATTCATCTTGGAAGCCATAGTGCTCTCCCCCACAAGTTCTCAGCAGTTACTAAGATGTCCCCTGATTTCATTGACCTCTATGTGTCTTCAATCCTTGACCTTTAAGGCTCCCTGGTGCCAGAATGTCTGCAGCTGTAGGATCAAAGACCCTTGGGGGAAAAAATCCATTCTCAAAAAAGAGGGCGATGGGGTGAGTTATTAGGAAAACCAGCTACATGGCCCAGAGCCTTTGTTCATCTGGAAAATGCCTGAACTATATTCTGAGTATAAACATCAAGCCCTAAGACCGAAACACAGCACAAGTCAGAAACAGAGTTGATATTAAAGCTCAGGTCTCCTGCCTGCCAGTCCAGAGCCACATTCTGTCTGTCTTCTAAAAGAACTTGATGTGTCTCATACAAAGTACGTGCTCAATAAATGTCTTTGAACTAGATGAATGAATGAGGTGGCATATAATGACAGATACAAATACAGCAAAATTTTCAAGATAAGAGCAAAAGACAAAGCGGTAATTTAAACGTAAAAGACAAGGTTAGACCTTTTAGTGTATGTCCTAGAATTAAATCTAAATTCGGTTTCCAGCTTCCTGGCAAGCAAAGCAAAAAGGGCAATGCACTGGACTTGACCAAGATCTCATTGCATAAGAGACACAGCACTCCAGAGAATCACATGTTTTCCTCACTTTTCTATCTCTAGGAGAAATGAGTCTTGTGGGAAATCTTCTTACTATACCAAAGTGTTGTTTATATTTTGAGAACATGTGAAGATTCTTCCTTGGTGTACAGCCAAACTGCTTCTTTGCAACAATTTAGTCCCCTTCCCAAGTGTTGGTTGTTCAAAGAGAATAACTCCGTTTTGGTTACCATTCCCCTGCTGCCTGCAACTGCTGTTTCCAAACCTCAGCCAAGACCCATTGTTTAAGTGGAACCTCAGAACATTCTCAAAATATTTGGTAAGCACTCTCTAGTTATAGATGTCCTTCCTCTGCTAGTCTTACAAAGCTAGATGCTAGGATATTTTTGCAGTCTATTATACTTAGCACAGTTTATAATCCTTGGCTCTGTTATCTCAGGCACCCCCTTAAGAATCCCTTAACAAATAAAGTAACCTGAGTAGAATAAAGTCCTTGTTGATTGATCTGAGCTTTGCAGTGCACTCAGCCCAATCTCACTTTGCAGCTCTCTGCTCTGGCTTCCTCCTGCCCAAGCCATCCATTCTGTTTAGGCATTCTCTGCTATTTATGGCCAAGCTCCATATTTTTCCTCTTGTTTTTCACTATGTCTATGATAGTGTCCATCTCCATACCTGAAATCATAATTCCACTTTGAGCATATTTTCCTGATATTTGCCAAACAAAGCACGTGAAAGCTTGTATGCATTAAATTCACTTGAAACAGTGACACGTATTTCTTTTAGTCCCAGAATGTTATACATTCAATTAACTGGCTCCTTTATTTTATGGGTGAGAGAATGGAAACCTGAAAAAGTAAAATGATTTGCTTTTCAGTCCTTATCCTGGTAAGTATTTAACCTGTTCAAACTACTTTGTAATGTTTACTTTTATATTATCTTCATTTTGTGGACTGGGAGATTTCATTTCCCAATTCATTGCATCTTGACCCCTGGCTGGCATCCTGCATATTCTTGGGTTTTTTTGCTTTTTTTTGTTTTTGTTTTTGTTTTTTTTGAGACAGAGTTTTGCTCTTGTTGCCCAGGCTGAAGTGCAGTGGTGTGATCTCCGCTCACTGCAACCTCTGCCTCCCGAGTTCAATTGATTCTCCTGCCTCAGCCTCCTGAGTAGCTGGGATTACAGGCGCCCACCACCATGCCTGGCTAATTTTTGTATTTTTAGTAGAGACAGGTCTTCACCATGTTGGCCAGGCTGGTCTCGAACTCCTGACTTCAGATAATCCACCCACTTTGGCCTCTCAAAGTGCTGGGATTACAGGCATGAGCCACTGTGCCCGGCATGCATATTCTTAATTCTTAATTCTTAATACATTAATGAACTAAGTGAAATTAAAATTATTTTATATTCTATTTCAACCTAAGAAAAAAATGAATGAATTAATCAATTAGGGTCACTTTAAAGTAAAAATGAAATATATAAAATATTTTGGTCATTTGGGTATTTCAAGGCAGAATTGATAACCTAAATTTTTTCATTTTTCTAATCATTTTTTATCGTTATAACATATCAATTATGAATACCTTTCTTCCCTACCAATTCTGACAACTTTTTCTATTGAAAATATCTATTTTTTTAATGCTATGATTTTAAAAAATCATCATAAAGACTCTATCCTCATAGGTAAATTATGTCTTCTAGGATGCCTAATGGGCAATGCAAGTCTTATTTTTAAGAAGTAGATTTATAGACTAGAAAAACAATGCAGTCTTTGTAGGAGCTTCTACAAACAGGAGATGTGAGAAGCATTCAAAACAAAGATGGGGTCATCTTTAAAAATATAGGAAGTTTTGATCTTTCTCCTTGCCTAGAGCAAGGTGAAAGGGTAGAGTCCTAAACTAAGTCTGATCTGTATATTTAAGTTAAACAACACTTTCAACGTGTATGGGCAAGCAGCAGCATTCAAATGGTAAAAAATACAGGCTCCAGATTTTGTAACTATACGAATATATCATTGAAAATAATACCTTTTTCTCCCTCCTAGGTTTAACTACAGGAAAACGAATCCTTAAAAAGGAATGATTCGATGGTGTAAGAATGCAAATTTGGCAAAGTAATAAAACACTAGTAATTCTGGACATTTTACATTCTTGCCTATAACTGAAAGTTCTGTACTTCTTTCTAGGGTTGGTATGCTTCCCAGCCTTATAACCACTGATACTTTTGACAGATCTTGGAAAGAGTGACTCATTTATGAAGACGCACAACGTTTAAGAAAACAACCACAGGATAATGAGGGAAAGGTGTGACGACTAGGCTTGTGTTTTGACTAATCTTGGGGAAATGTATAAGCCTTCCAGATATTTGCTAATTTCTCCAGGAGAGAGCATATTTGTCACTGCAAAGTCCATCCAGTTACGGTGAAATGATTTATAGAAGCACTCTTGATTCGTGAGGGCTGACACCTAGCCACTCAACTGCCATAGTGAGCTTAAATCTGTTTGGCAAACCTAGCACAATATCTAGAAACATTGCTTAGATATATAAATCTATCAAGGATACTAGGAATTAACATTTCTGAAGTCATAACCGTTTGATTTTTTTTGCAATAGAAACTTCTCACCCCTGCTTGCTCTCGTTCACTGAAGCAAAAGTGTCTCGGTATTTTGTTTTGAAATGGAAAAAAAGTGTTAAGGAGTTGTTCTCTTCTGTCATGTTTGCAGTTATTGCTTGATGGATTCTGCTAACTCCCAGGAGAATCCAAGTGGGAGGACAAGTAGAAGGAACAAAGAGTCCAAAGGCTGGAGCCCTCAGTTCATTGTTTATGGACCATTCCTGCAGTCCCCAGAAGGGGCATGGTAAGTGGACTAGACACCCACTTTCAGGCAGCACTCATCTGGCACCCAGACACTGGAACAGAGATATGAAGCAGAAGCCCAGTTATCTAAACCCAGTGATAAAGGCAGAGATGGAGAAGCAAGAGTGGTTTGATGTAGGAGTCTCAGTATGTTGACTTGAGCCCTTAAACTCTTCTGGCTTTGATTCAGGTCTGCAAACTGGTTGTTAAGGGCTGGGGCAGGTCCATCTGCATATGGAGTCCAGGTCAAGGTCTACCATATGGGAGGCCAGTAGTGTCACTACAATTGTGCGATTTGCACAAAAGCACCTGGCCAGGCTGAAACCTAGCCCAGAGCTCCTGTTCTCCATACCACGTGCTTCACACAACCTGTGTTGTCTCATCAACAACACCTTTTCATAAATCTGAAAAGATTCCCTATGTGCCCGAAGTGACCTGCCAGGAGGCTCATTTTGGCCCAGGACTCACAATCAGGCAGCTCCCCAAACTTATACTTCTGGAGATAACCCCAAGATATGTTATTCCTACAATCAAAGATATACTTAGGATTGAAAGCAGGAGACTGGTTCATTGTTCGCTGAAACCTATGCCCTGTTGTAAGACCACCTATCACTTGTGGTGTAACATTTGTGTGAATCAGAAAAAGGCAGATACAGCCCTGCACCAGGTTTGGCAATCGTGAGCCAAATTTTAATACCCACTCTTCCCCTTGGTCAACCTGCACAGTCATACCTGGTGACTCTGCCTATATGTCACTTTAAAAAAATAAATCTGGAAACTATTTTGTAAATTGCAAACTTATATCACATATATTTTTTGTTGTGGAGTGTTAATTGCTTTAATAATGGAAAATCCTTTTTATAACTAAGTTTTAGCATACCTTCATTTAAAAATATACCAGGACTATAAAAAAAAAAAAAAAAGGAAATGGACTTGGTCTCTCTCTCTCTCTCTCCCTCTCTCTCTCTCTCTCTTTCTCTTTCACTTCACCTTTGAGAAGGCCCAGCCAAGGAAGAGAAGGGAAGGAGACTGGAGCTGGAGGCTTGCAGGCTTGACACCTTCCACTCCAAATACTGGACCTAACGGAGGCTGCCTGTCATCTCTAATAACTTTTCCTCCAGGAAATGTCATTGCTTCATTGCATTGCAAGAAAATGATGTCATAATATAGGGCCCTGATCCGTTTCCTGACTTTTAACCTGAGTCTCATAACCTTTTTCAGCTGTACTGAACCCAGAAAAAATGAAACACATTGAAATGGGAAGGCCAGCACGTCTCAAAGGCCTTTGAGGCCCCAGGGTGGGGCTAACTTATGCATATATATTAATGATCAAAATACAGTCTTGTTTGGGTGTCACATCCTGGATATGGCATGGACCCAGTACCTAGGAAATGGAAAGGAAATAGGCTTCAGGATGTGTCTGTAATTTCTTGGCAGAAACCCTTCCTCTTCCTATATTGGGTTTAATTAGTAGTGACAATGTTAAATTTAATTAGGATGGCTTGCATGTTTTTTCTTCTGATGGTGGTTTTTGTTGTTAAACTCCATGTGAAAATTAAGAATGGTCCCTGAACTAATATTTGAAATCTTACATACTGCATTTGTGTCTCCACATCTTAGGACTGGTTACAAACCCAGCCCAAATGACATTATGGAGCTATTTCCTGGAATGTCAAGGGCTGAAATTGCCCTGTCAAGAATGAGTCTGTTCTTTCAGGGATTTCAGAAAGCAAGGGCTCAGATTGCATTCTTGCTCTGTTATTATAAGTTTTTCCTGGCAGGAAACCACTGGGTCTCAGATAATTTGCATATATCCAATGAGAGTGATCTACTGTTCTATGGAGGTTTTCAAGATTGCATGACAACACCATGGAAGAATCTCATATGGGGAAAGGGGATTTTTTTCCCCCTTTCCCTCAGCCCCATTTTAAATAGTTTCCTTCCCACAAGCTGATGTGTCCACATTCAAAGAGTTATAAGTAACCCAGCCCATTTTCCTGCCTTGGCCTCTGCCACTAGTTCTATAATATCAACAGCCACACAAAACTGGAAGCAAGTTGTTTAAAGTAAAGGTGCTTATTCCTTCCAGTCTGTAAAACAGACTTTTGTGGCATATGAAGGCAAGAAATAATCTTTTAGTTCTTCCAGGCAAGGGCATAGCTAAATGACTCCTCATTTCTTGTTAACTGTAAGGGCAAGAAATACCCCCACATATTTAGTGATATCTGAATATAATTTTTAATGTTATACATGGGATTTCAATTAACCTAAAAGACATGGTACTGGACTACTACGCTTGGTACCATAAAAGTTTTGTATCTGTTTGGAATCCTCAGAACTGTGTACAAAAATATTAAAGTGTTCAGATAATGTACTGACACATTTGAAGACCCTACTTGTGTAATCACCAGACCCAGGACTAGATATTTTATTACTCCATTAAAATGACAAATAAACGTGTGTTGACTGAAGAGCCAGGGGCTGGGAGACACTTACAGGACTTCCAGACACCAGCAACAAGACTTCCTTTTATGTCACAGGAACCCAGTGGAGAATGACTCAAGTAACTGTATCATGCTCATATTATTTGAGCATTCCTTCCCATTATTGGGTGCCCTGGTTATTTATTTGCTTACATTTGCTTTCTTATTTACATCCCACTCTGTTCTGAAGAAATTTAAGGTGACCGCTGGGCATTTTATCAAGAGTTGGAGCTCTGGCTGCTATGGCATCAATTGTAGGACCAGCTGTGTGCCTTTGAACATGTCACTTAGCCTCTCTGAATATCGGATTTTTCATCTGTAAAATGAAGGTATTTAACAGTTTCGTGTCTAGTGTGTTATACATAATTTTTTTCTCAACTTGTTAATTATCAAATGAATGGACTCTATGTAGACTGTTATTCAAAGGCATCCAATAAATGCGTTGCATGACTCTATAACACTACACGCCACTTTTGAGTGCTCATGGTATGTTGGACTTTCTGCTCTGTGCTTTACCTATGAGGTATCACTGAATTCTCTCAGCACAACTGTAAATTAGCTACCCCCATCAGCTCCATCTGACTAGGAGAAAACTGAGGGGGTGCCCTAAGATCACAGAGGGCCAGGAATTCCTCATTCCAAAGCCCCACCCACTTTCTACTATAGGACATCGGTGCATCCCAAACTTTAGTGTGCATCATTGTCACCTGGAGGACAACTTCCTAAACCAGACTGATGAGACCCAAGCCCACTTTCCAGTTCATACAAGTTCCCCGGTGATGCCAATGCTGCTGGTCTGGGGACCACAATCTGAGAGCCACTGCATTATGCTATAAAGAACTACAGTTGCAGGACCAAGACATAAAGAATGCAAGAAGCAGATCTCTAACCAAATGAAGAAAGAACCTGGACATTTTGAGCTACTCAATAGCTGAATGGGTTGCCTCTTGGGAATGGCTCAACTGTAAGGGGCATATAGATCTTGGGACATTTGATGAGAAGTTGGCCTAATGGGCCTTGAAGGTGCCTTCTAACTATTAAACCGTCATGAGTGCCAAAGACAAGAGACAGAGAGTCTAGGAGGGAGGGTCACACTCCCTGTGCAGAAGACCCTTCTCATTACGGCACAATTCAGTGTTTTAACTGTGCTTTGAAGATTTTGAGTCACTTTGATAATGGCAATGAAGAAAACCTGAGAAAAACGTTTCCTCAATTTAGGTAATACAGAATTACAGTTTAATGAAACACCACACAACGAACAAGAGAAACTTAAAGACAACATTCATTCACTGTACATTTATATTTCGAATTTTAAAATTTCTATAACAATAATATAATTTCAATTTTTATGTCATATAAATCAGAAAAAAGTTAATTTTAAAAGGCTAAAATATAAAACTATTGAAATTTTTATTTTATAAGGACATAGAGGGAAAGGGTTTACAGATCAAAATTATTTTGTAAATATTTCAAAATAAATATCACATATAAGGCAAATTTAGGAGGAACACTGCTCCAAATTTGCTGTCCATTCTTTCGACCCTAGGAAAAAAAAAAAAAGAAGTGTTTATTTCTATAGTTTGTCAAAGAAAAGAAAGTGTCACTTCTGACATTTAATTTAGCCTTTTTTTTATGTCATAGGAACCCAGTGAAGGATGACTCAAGCAACTGCATCATGGTCTCACTTAAGGATTTAAGAGGAATCAACAGAGAACAAAATTGGTGGTAGTGGTGAGAGGGGGTGGCAGAAAGATATAAAAAAGAAATATATGTGTAATAAAATAATCTGACATAATCATAAAACAGGAAAAACCATCACTTTTGTTGGTAGGCCTAAGGAGGTGGGAAAGCTCTCTGTTGAATGCTCTGTTGGTCATTTGCTGTTAGTTTTGTCTGGTTTGGATTGGGTTGGGGCTTTCCAGAAATTAACAGAAGGTTAAAGGGCACTGTGCAAAATCTTTGATTGTGAGCCAAGAATTTAAATTTCATTAGGAGTGAGGGGAAGGAATATTTCTTGAGCACCTGTCAAGCGTATGCCCTGTATCAGACTCTTATGAGAAATCATATCCTTTTCATTCTTGCAACATGTGAGGTAGGGGTTATCTCCATTTTATAAGCAGGGAAACTTAGGCTCAGAGAGGTTTGCTATCAGTTTGCTCAAGGCTAGTCAGATGATTAGTAGTAAAAGAGATAATAAAACCTCAAACTGTCTGACTTCAGACGTGCCACTGCACACCAGATTCTCTATGTCTCATAAATAATGGTGAAAACAATTCTTCTCCAACAAACCACTGCTCTTTGGCATGGAAATGCAAATCCACTTTTTCTCTCTACCCTTTCCTGGAGAATTCTTAGATTCCATAGTACATTCCCTATGACATGTAAGTTGATTTTAGATTTGAAATACTCCCGCTGTAAGTTTAGGTAAGATTTAAGCTATGGCTAGGAAGACATAAAAATGAAATTTAATATTGCAATCTGCTACTCTTTTCACCCCCACACTCCCCATCTGACCTTTCCTGGTCTCTTTTTTACTTTACACTGCACTTACCCTCTTCTAACACACTGTTTAATTTTTTATGTTTATTGTTTATTCTGTGTCCTTCTGCTTGAAAATAGACTCCACATTTTTTGTGTTTTCTTCATAGATGCATATCAAGTTTCTAGAAAAGGGATCAGCAAACTTTTCTGTAATGGGCCACATGATGAATATTTTAGGTATTGTGGGCTATGCGACTTCTGTTGCAACTATTTACCTCTACCATTGTGGTGTTAAAGCAGCCATAGACAATGTGTAAACAAGTGATCATGGCTATGTTCTAATAAAAGTTTATTTACAGGCACTGACATTTGAGTATGATATAATTTTCATGTGATGTAAAAATTTTTAGTTTTTTCTTTCCCAATTGTTTAAAAATATAAAAACTATTTTTAGCTTGCAGGTCATATAAAAACAGGCGGATGGCAAGTTTGGGCCCTTGGGCTATAGTTTGGCAACCCCTGGTCTAGAAAATCATACCTGGTACATATTAATAGTATGTGCTCAGAAAATAGAATTTACTAAAGTTATTCCAATAATAAACATTATATCCCAGTATCTCCCTGAATCTGAGACTAGCTCCCCATCCCACGAAACAATAGCCAGCTCAGGCAGCACTCCAATGCATACCCCAGGTCTATGGGAATGGCTGCTGCTGCAAAGCAGGACTGAATTTACTAAGACACAAACTGTTTGCACTAGACTAGACCTATGAGAGTATCCAACCAGCACTTCCCAACTGCTGTTGGCCACACCCCTGGGACACAGAGAAGACCTTCTGCAAAGAAAAGTTATTGCATCGTTAAAAGCTTTAGAATGTCTATTTTAATTTCAATTTAAACGTTAATAATAAATCAATTTGCTTTTTAAGAATCCTTTGGGGCCGGGCGCAGTAGCTCACACCTGTAATCCCAGCACTTTGGGAGGCTGAGGAAGTTGGATCACGAGGTCGGGAGTTCAAGACCAGCCTGACCAACATGGTGAAACCCCCTCTCTACTAAAAATACAAAAAATTCGCCGGGCATGGTGGTGGGCGGCTGTAATCCCAGCTACTCAGGAGGCTGAGGCAGGAGAATTGCTTGAACCCAGGAGGCGGAGGTTTCAGTGAGCCGAGATCGCGCCACTGGACTCCAGCCTGGGTGACAGAGCCAGACTCAATCTCAAAAAAAAAAAAAAAAAGAATTCTTTGGGAACATCAGGGTGGGTGTTGGTTTATTTCTCATCAGAACATTGTTTTATACTACAACTGTTTTAAACTATCATCCATTTTTAACTGTCTTCTTTGCCTAATTCATATAATCATCATGGTATTTGTTTGTTTGTTTTGCGATGGAGTCTCACTCTCTGGCCCAGGCTGGAATGAGGTGCTGTGATCTCGGCTCACTCCAACCTCTGCCTCCCAGTTCAAGTGATTCTTCTGCCTCAACCTCCTGAATAGCTGGGAATACAGGCATGCGCCACCATGTCCAGCTAATTTTTGTACTTTTAGTAGAGATGGGGCTTCACCATGTTGACCAGGCTGGTCTCAAACTCCTAACCTCAAGTGATCCACCCGCCTTGGCCTCCCAAAGTGCTGGCATTGCAGGCGAGAGCCCATAATGGTCTTTGGAAATAGACAGATGGTATGTCGAACACTGATGTTGAAAAAGGAACATTGATGTTGAAACAGAAAGCATAAAAATGATAATAATTTTCCCAATGTTCCTCAAGATTATCTTCACCAAACCCTTATGTTGCATTCATCTGCTTAGCACTCAAAGTACATCAGAATGTATCTCACAGTTCTGTGTTAAAAAGAAAAAATTAAACTGGATGTGGTGGTACACACCTGTAGTCCCAGCTACTTGGGAGACTGAGGACTGCATTGCTTAAGCCCAGGAGTTTGCAGTGAGCTATGATTATGCCACTGCATTCCAGTCTGGGTGACACAGCAAGACCCAATCTCAAATATATATGTGTGTGTATATGTGTGTATAAATATATAAATACATATATGCATGTATGTGTGTATATATATGCCTATACAAGTATGTGTGTATATATGTGTGTGCATATATGTATATATATATGTGTGTATATGTGTGTATATATGTATGTATATACGTGTATATGTGTGTATATATGTAGATACACACATATGTGTGCATATATATATTCAAAGTACATCAGAATGTATCTCATAGTTAAACACAAATTTTAATATATGTATGTATATATATACACACACATCTATACACACATATACATATATATACACACACATATACACACACATACTTACATAGGCATATATACACACATACATGCATATATATTTATATTTATATTTATATAAGATTGTATGTGATTTAGTTTTTCTTTTTTTTTTTTTTCTTTTTGAGATGGAGTCTCACTCAGTTGCCCAGTCTGGAGTGCAATGGCATGGTCTCAACTCACTGCAAACTCCACCTCCCCAGTTCAAGTGATTCTCCTGCCTCAGCCTCCCGAGTAGCTGGGATTACAGGTTCTCGCCACCATGTCCGGCTAATTTTTGTGTTTTTAGTAAAAATGTTGATTCTCTATGTTGGCCAGGCTGGTCTTGAACTCCTGACCTCAGTCAGGCCTCCCAGAGTGCTGGGATTACAGGCGTCAGTCACCGTGCCCAGCCTGATTTAGTTTTTCATTCATTATCACTGAAGTTTAGCAACATCAGCAATGTGCTATTTGCAGAGAAATGCTTACAAATACTAACTTGATACTTTTTCTCATATCCCTATTTGTTTATTGATAAAAACAAATCAAATGTGATAATTACAAACCTTAAATCATATAATATATTTTGGTTGATTTTTGATTGAGTGTAACACACGGTTAAATGTAATTCTAAATTTTAGTATATTTTGTCCTCCTAAAGTATACAAAATCCTAAACATAATACAATGTAACTATAACATTTGTCCAGAAAAATCATGTTTTTATTACACATTCAGTTTAATCTTAATTAAGTAGAATGGCACTTGTTAAATGGAAAAAGTACAAATTTACCTAACTATATTATGACTATTATAAATATTATATTAAATTTTGTGTTATAATCTTTTATAGTTTTGTGTTATATAAACTTTTAAGTTGTTTTAACTTTATACCATAATAAAATGATGAAATTTTTTAAGAGTTTTTATGAGATTATCATTATGAAAGGGGCTTTAAACCAGAGAATGATGGGAAATACTGGTCTAGTCCACTTTGTTTTATAGATCAGTTAACCAAGACCCTGAAAGGGAAATGGATGGCTCAGTCCGTGAAAATTAAGCCTAGGTTTCTTGAGCAACTAGCAAAGCTTCATATTACGTAACTCTAGGGGGCGCTGTTCATACTGTTGTGGTGCCATTTTCATAAACTAATGAGATCGGTGGCCTCCAGAGTTGTGCAGTGCAATGGCCTTGGCTTTTAGTTACTCAATGCTTAATCCGTGAAAATCCCTTTTGTTAAATCTTGCTTAGATATTTTCCTGAAGTTTTCAATATATTATTTGCAAGACCTCTAAGTTCTCAATTTCTATTTTCCAAACTGAGTCCCACATGAGAAAAGGCAATAAAGAAGCATTAGCGGCTGGGCACAGTGGCTCATGCCTGTAATTCCAACACTTTGGGAGACGGAAGCGGGTGGATCACAAGGTCAGGAGTGTGAGACCAGCCTGTCCAGTATGGTGAAACCCCATCTCTACTTAAAAAAAAAAAAAATACAAAAATTAGCCAGGTGTAGTGGTGCATGCCTGTAGTCCCAGCTACTCGGGAGGCTGAGGCAGGAAAATCGTTTGAACCCAGGAGGCGGAGGTTGCAGTGAACCGAGATCGCACCATTGCACTCCAGCCTGGGCAACAGAATGAGACTCCGTCTCAAAAAAAAAAAAAAAAGAGTAGTTCACTTGACAGTTAATCAGATTCTATTTTTCTTTTTAAATCAGGCCTTATGCTGGGGGCTACAAATCAGAGTTGAACTGTCATGCTTTCTGCCCTCAAAAAGTTTGAAATGGGTCAAGAAGCAATAATATATCAAGAAAATGATAAGGGTGCACTATTAGGGATGTGCTGTAGACTGCAATGCTGGCACAAAGGAAGAAGTGATCTGTTCTGTCCAGGGATGGTTGAAAAGAGAAAAGCCTCACAGAGAAGGTAACACTGTTTGCCATGGGAGATTTAGTAAAAGAAAAGCAGAAGTTAGTTGTAAATAAAATTGGCCTAGATTAAAACTGTCTTGTAATCCACACCCTTCAGTGCTAGATTTATTATAAATTCAAAGCAAGGTATCATTTATATCTGATAAGTGACTAGGATTAACTAGAGAGTACTCAGGGCAAGCTTCAGTACCTCTTTGCCTAGAGTGATAGGAAGGAGGCCTCTAATTTCCTCTATTAAGTTCTTACAATGCCTTTTGATTAATGATGAGATGTGAAACTGAGTATTTACCCTCAGTGACAAGAGTGTGACCCATATTAAATCCAATCACTTTGTCTGGGTCTCTCATAAGCCTGAAACTTTCAACATCTTTCTAGGTTCCTCTCTTGTCCCACATGCTGTTACAAAGTCCTGTGGCGTCTACCTTCTACATATCTCTCAAAGGTGTCACCTCCTCTCCATACCCACTGTTGCTGACTAATTCAGATCCTGTTATTCTTCATCTGTTCTCTAGGTCCTCTTGACCTAAGCCTCATTTCCCTTTAATTCCTGTAAGTCAATGGTAGGCAGGATGTGCCTTGCTCATATTTCTGTCTCTAACCTTTAGTTAGATATCAGGCACATAATATATAGTCAATAAATGTTGAGGAGCAACTATGAATAATAAGTATTGTATTTAAGCGTTGGGTTCACAATCTGACACATGACAAGAGAAGAGTCATGCTGTAATGAACAGAAGATACTCCTCTTGTCAAAGGTGTTAATTTCAGTCCAGCATCTTGTAATTTCATTGCTCCATCAGCTTTTATTTTCAGCTATCACATTAGGTTTGTTATATGATGTAAGTGAGGAGAAACACTTAAAAACATTTTTTTTGACTGGGTGCGGTGGCTCACACCTGTAATCCCAGCACTTTGGGAGGCCACAGCGGGCAGATCATGAGATCAGGAGATCAAGACCATCCTGGCCAACATGGTGAAACCCTGTCTCTACTAAAAATACAAAAATTAGCTGGGTGTGGTGGTGGGCGCCTGTAGTCCCAGCTCCTTGGGAGGCTGAGGCAGGAGAATTGCTTGAACCTGGGAGGCAGAGATTGCAGTGAGCCAAGATCATACCACTGCACTCCAGCCTGGCTACTCCATCTCAAAAAAATAAAAGATTTTTTTTGTAAATAAACTGAAATTTTATCTGTAAATAATATAAAAGTTTTCTTTTTTTTTTTTTTTTTTTTGGCGACAGAGTCTCACTGTATTGCCCGGGCTGGAGTGCAGTAGCTGGATCTCAGCTCACTACAAGCTCCGCCTCCCGGGTTTATGCCATTCTCCTGCCTGAGCCTCCCGAGTAGCTGGAACTACAGGCGCCCACCACCGCGCCCGGCTAGTTTTTTGTATTTTTTTAGTAGAGACGGGGTTTCACCGTGTTAGCCAGGATGGTCTCGATCTCCTGACCTCATGATCCGCCCGTCTCGGCCTCCCAAAGTGCTGAGATTACAGGCTTGAGCCACCGCGCCCGCCAAAAAGTTTTCTTAAGACTGCAATTGTCTTGTTATGACAGATTGAATATTGAGCAAAGAAAGATGCTGCCCTAAAGTGGTTAAAGTGATCTGGGAATCTGTGATAGATCTCACATGAGTAGCATTCCCAGCACGTACTGTGTCTTGAGCTAACATAGCAACACAGTGATGTGGTAGACACCAGGGACATATCAGCGTGGCTTAGGACAGGTAGAGAGCCAGCTGTTCCATTCTTTAATAATTGTCTTTTTCACTTGTTTTATGTAGTTCCTCCTTGATGCTAATCTACTCAAATAGAATGAAGTTTCATTTCAAGTTCACAGATTAGGATAGATCTGGAAAGGTCCTTGGAGGTTGGCTGGGGTCTGAGAGATGAGGAAGCTCAAGTCCCCGATACCTGATTTGGGCAGCAGTGAGCTGCCAGCTTGTCTACATAGTCCCTTCTGGCTTCTCTGGCCAGTCTGGGAGGGGAATTGTTATTGTGTCGTTCCACACCCCACACTCCTCCATTGTTTTCACCCTAATTACTTCCTCTGTTTCTCTCTCTTCTTTCCTATGGGAAAACCCAGGCATCCAGCAATAGGCCTCAAGTCTTCTCCTCTTTAATTAGTAAAACTTACAGTATCAAACCAACATTGTTACATTCTAAATGGTATTGTATTCACATGTTAGCACCATTGCAATCATTCAGATATATTGATCAATATACATGCCGTTTTCTCTGCATTCTTTCATGGTTATAGAAAATGGAGACTTCTGCTTTTTACTAAAGTTTCTGCTTTTTATAAAACAAATACTTTTTGTTTCAAATATATTTCTCATTTGTTTAAATATGTTGTATTTAATATCTATTCAAAAACAAACTTATGGCCAGGCTTGGTGGTTCATGCCTGTAATCCCAGCCCTTTGGGAGGCCGAGGTGGGCAGACCACCTGAGGTTAGGAGTTCGAGACCAGCCTGGCCAACATGTTGAAACCCCATCTCTACTAAAAATGCAAAAATTAGTTGGGCATGATGGTGTGCACCTGTAATTCCAGCTACTTGGGAGGCTGAGGCAGGAGAATCGCTTGAACGCAGGAGGCGGAGGTTGCAGTGAGCTGAGATGGTGCCACTGCACTCCAGCCTCGGTGACAGAGTGAGACTCTGTCTCAAAAAAAAAAATATTAATAATAACATTTTAGATTAAGATGGGGAAGCAAAGAAAAAAACCCACTAGAATATGTTATATTAAAAGATTAAATTGACTGCATGTCAAGAGGAAAATATGTTGAGCCTCATGATAATTTATAAAGTAAAAAACACAAAAAGCAGTTCTCAGGATCCTGACCCCTCCCCACCTACCACTCCCTCTGTGACAAAATATCAAACTTACTGTAATACATTACAATCAACACTTCAGTCTCATTTCCTCTCTCGGCAAGTTGCTATCACCCTTGGTGTGGTCCCAGTGATTAAATGAAATGCAAATATCCTGGAAAAATGGCCTTCATTTCTAAAATATGAATGTTAGTTTTCGTTTGTGAGCAATGTAAGAAAGATTTTCCAAGAGAAGCATGACGATACCAGGTCAGTAGGTGGGACTCACACGGGACTGCTGATATACCACCTAAAGGAGGTGACACAGTGCAGCGGCTGGGAGCCTGCACCCCAGACTTTGTGAGACCTGAGACTGAATTCTTAGTTCTACATGGCTGTCTCAGTGTCCTCATCTGTGAAATGGGCATCGTGAACTTTGGAGTGATGTGAAGAATAAAAGAGGTACAGCACCTGATAAACAGTAGCTGCCCAATAAATGACACCTACAATTCTTCCTCTATTACCCATTTTTATGTCACTGTTATTATGCTAGAGAAACAGAAGTAGTAATGCCCTACGTTGTGATTCTTTTTCCAGGTTCTGATTTCTCTACTGACCAATGTGAGGAGACTTCCTAACACAATTTGTGACGAAGAAATACAATGAGTTATTATTGTTCTGTGGTCCTGCATGTGTTCTAATTGGATCTACACAAGGGGGATTAGTTCCAGGAGCATCAGAAAGATGTTACTATAGCCGAACCTGAGGCCCCAGACCTTTAGGGTGAGAATCATAGATGAATTCATTTCAAAGCATATTCATATTGCAATGATCCAGTGTAAGTCCTTTGGAAGATTTGGGGCCAGCACGATGCTGCTCATTTTTCTTCTGTCGGATGGCAGAGGGTCCTCCACTGACAAATATTCTGCCTCCGTATGTTTTGGGATTGCATTTCAAGGTTTAACCACATCTCTTATGTGAAGCAAATATTTCTCAATTCATTGAAAAAAGTAAAACCACTGTATCACATGACAAGAAGGAAATATTTTCTTTCCCCCTTTCATTAAAAAAGACACAAAACACAACACCGAATAATGAAAGGAAAACAAACAGGGCCATTCCATTCCGTGGAGGAGGGGCTGAGTAGCCGCAGGGGACAGCTGCAGTGTGTCTGGCGTCCCAATTCTTTCCTTTCCCATCACTTTATTACTTATTGGACCAAGAATGTAGACAATTCCGGCTATGGTTGTTTTGTGTTTTCGTTCCTCGACTTAAACTCTGTGTTATGCGTGTTTGACCCCTGTGCTGGGTCTTGGAGCCGACAGAGTCACTTCAACATTCTGCATGGAGCCTTCTAAGCAGGTGGCTGTTATTCCTTTCTCAGCCCCCACCCCTTCCTGTGAGGCCCTGGGCAGTCGCAAGGACTCACATGCCCCTTTGTGTTTATCAAAGTTGTTAAACCTTTCATGCCTCTTTCAAGCATTTCTCATTGCGGTCGTGGTTGGGTACCAATTGACGAAACATTCATACACCTTCACTGTGTGAACTTTAACATGATGACCTGGATTCTGCTGAAACAAGGCAACACAGGGAGGAAAGAAATAATGGATGTGGTGGTTCCTTAGGGGGTGCTTGATTCATTTCTGAAAACATATTTTTGAACATATAGAAAAAACCTCTTAGAAGTGAATATTTTTCATTATAATATTGATTGTTACATATGGATCTTAAAAACAACGGTTGACTTTGTTCCACAGTTCATGACAATACAAATATAAAACGACCACTTTTCCAAATCTTTTTTGTAAACCATCACTTTTGTTTACAAGCTTTCATGACTCTTGAATTTTCTGATATGCACATTTACATTAAAAAATGTTAATTTTCAGGGTGACACTTAAAAGTGCAGCTTTTTATTTATTTTTTTTTATTTTTTTATTTTTATTATACTTTAAGTTCTAGGGTACATGTGCATGACGTTTATATCATGTAAAACTCCCCAATGCAATCCCTCCCTCCTCCCCCCTCCCCATGATAGGCCCCAGTGTGTGATGTTCCCCTTCCCGAGTCCAAGTGATCTCATTGTTCAGTTCCCACCTATGAGTGAGAACATGCGGTGTTTGGTTTTCTCTTCTTGTGATAGTTTGCTAAGAATGATGGTTTCCAGCTGCATCCATGTCCCTACAAAGGACACAAACTCATCCTTTTTGATGGCTGCATAGTATTCCATGGTGTATATGTGCCACATTTTCTTAATCCAGTCTGTCACAGATGGACATTTGGGTTGATTCCAAGTCTTTGCTATTGTGAATAGTGCCGCAATAAACATACGTGTGCATGTGTCTTTGTAGTAGAGTAATTTATAATCTTTGGGTATATACCCAGTAGTGGGATGGCTGGGTCATATGGTACATCTAGTTCTAGATCCTTGAGGAATCGCCATACTGTTTTCCATAATGGTTGAACTAGTTTACAATCCCACCAACAGTGTAAAAGTGTTCCTATTTCTCCACATCCTCTCCAACACCTGTTGTTTCCTGACTTCTTAATGATTGCCATTCTAACTGGTGTGAGATGGTATCTCATTGTGGTTTTGATTTGCATTTCTCTGATGGCCAGTGATGATGAGCATTTTTTCATGTGTCTGTTGGCTGTATGGATGTCTTCTTTTGAGAAATGTCTGTTCATATCCTTTCCCCACTTTTTGATGGGGTTGTTTGTTTTTTTCTTGTGTATTTGTTTGAGTTCTTGGTAGATTCTGGATATTAGCCCTTTGTCAGATGAGTAGGTTGCAAAAATTTTTTCCCATTCTGTAGGTTGCCTGTTCACTCTGATGGTAGTTTCTTTAGCTGTGCAAAAGCTCTTTAGTTTAATTAGATCCCATGTGTCAATTTTTGCTTTTGCTGCCATTGCTTTTGGTGTTTTAGACATGAAGTCCTTGCCCATGCCTATGTCCTGAATGGTACTACCTAGATTTTCTTCTAGGGTTTTTATGGTATTAGGTCTAACATTTAAGTCTCTAATCCATCTTGAATTAATCTTTGTATAAGGGGTAAGGAAAGGATCCAGTTTCAGCTTTCTACTTATGGCTAGCCAATTTTCCCAGCACCATTTATTAAATAGGGAATCCTTTCCCCATTTCTTGTTTCTCTCAGGTTTGTCAAAGATCAGATGGCTGTAGATGTGTGGTATTATTTCTGAGGACTCTGTTCTGTTCCATTGGTCTATATCTCTGTTGTGGTACCAGTACCATGCTGTTTTGGTTACTGTAGCCTTGTAGTATAGTTTGAAGTCAGGTAGCGTGACGCCTCCAGCTTTGTCCTTTTGACTTAGGATTGTCTTGGCAATGCGGGCTCTTTTTTGGTTCCATATGAACTTTAAAGCAGTTTTTTCCAATTCTGTGAAGAAACTCATTGGTAGCTTGATGGGGATGGCATTGAATCTATAAATCACCTTGGGCAGTATGGCCATTTTCACGATATTGATTCTTCCTATCCATGAGCATGGTATGTTCTTCCATTTGTTTGTGTCCTCTTTGATTTCACTGAGCAGTGGTTTGTAGTTCTCCTTGAAGAGGTCCTTGACATCCCTTGTAAGCTGGATTCCTAGGTATTTGATTCTCTTTGAAGCAATTGTGAATGGAAGTTGATTCCTGATTTGGCTCTCTGCTTGTCTGTTACTGGTGTATAAGAATGCTTGTGATTTTTGCACATTAATTTTGTATCCTGAGACTTTGCTGAAGTTGCTTATCAGCTTAAGCAGATTTTGGGCTGAGACAATGGGGTTTTCTAAATATACAATCATGTCATCTGCAAACAGGGACAATTTGACTTCTTCTTTTCCTAACTGGATACCCTTGATTTCTTTCTCTTGCCTGATTGCCCTAGCCAGAACTTCCAACACTATGTTGAATAGGAGTGGTGAGAGAGGGCATCCGTCTTGTGCCAGTTTTCAAAGGGAATTTTTCCAGTTTTTGCCCATTCAGTATGATATTAGCTGTGGGTTTGTCATAAATAGCTCTTATTATTTTGAGGTACGTTCCATCAATACCAAATTTATTGAGCGTTTTTAGCATAAAGGGCTGTTGAATTTTGTCAAAAGCCTTTTCTGCATCTATTGAGATAATCATGTGGTTTTGTCTTTGGTTCTGTTTATACGCTGGATTACGTTTATTGATTTGCGAATGTTGAACCAGCCTTGCATCCCAGGGATGAAGCCCACTTGATCATGGTGGATAAGCTTTTTGATGTGCTGCTGAATCCGGTTTGCCAGTATTTTATTGAGGATTTTTGCATCGATGTTCATCAGGGATATTGGTCTAAAATTCTCTCTTTTTGTTGTGTCTCTGCCAGGCTTTGGTATCAGGATGATGTTGGCCTCATAAAAAGAGTTAGGGAGGATTCCCTCTTTTTCTATTGATTGAAATAGTTTCAGAAGGAATGGTACCAGCTCCTCCTTGTACCTCTGGTAGAATTCAGCTGTGAATCCATCTGGTCCTGGACTTTTTTTGGTGGGTAGGCTATTAATTGTTGCCTCAATTTCAGAGCCTGCTATTGGTCTATTCAGGGATTCAACTTCTTCCTGGTTTAGTCTTGGGAGAGTGTAAGTGTCCAGGAAATTATCCATTTCTTCTAGATTTTCTAGTTGATTTGCGTAGAGGCATTTATAGTATTCTCTGATGGTTGTTTGTATTTCTGTGGGGTCGGTGGTGATATCCCCTTTATCATTTTTTATTGCGTCTATTTGATTCCTCTCTCTTTTCTTCTTTATTAGTCTAGCTAGCGGTCTGTCAATTTTGTTGATCTTTTCAAAAAACCAACTCCTGGATTCATTGATTTTTTGGAGGGTTTTTTGTCTCTATCTCCTTCAGTTCTGCTCTGATCTTAGTTATTTCTTGCCTTCTGCTAGCTTTTGAATGTGTTTGCTCTTGCCTCTCTAGTTCTTTTAATTGTGATGTTAGAGTGTCCATTTTAGATCTCTCCTGCTTTCTCTTGTGGGCATTTAGTGCTATAAATTTCCCTCTACACACTGCTTTAAATGTGTCCCGGAGATTCTGGTATGTTGTATCTTTGTTCTCATTGGTTTCAAAGAACATCTTTATTTCTGCTTTCATTTCATTATGTACCCAGTAGTCATTCAGGAGCAGGTTGTTCAGTTTCCATGTAGTTGAGTGGTTTGGATTGAGTTTCTTAGTCCTGAGTTCTAGTTTGATTGCATTGTGGTCTGAGAGACAGTTTGTTATAATTTCTGTCTTGTACATTTGCTGAGGAGTGCTTTACTTCCAATTATGTGGTCAATTTTGAGTAAGTGCGATGTGGTGCTGAGAAGAATGTATATTCTGTTGATTTGGGGTGGAGAGTTCTATAGATGTCTATTAGGTCCGCTTGGTGCAGAGATGAGTTCAATTCCTGGATATCCTTGTTAACTTTCTGTCTCGTTGATCTGTGTAATGTTGACAGTGGAGTGTTGAAGTCTCCCATTATTATTGTATGGGAGTCTAAGTCTCTTTGTAGGTCTCTAAGGACTTGCTTTATGAATCTGGGTGCTCCTGTATTGGGTGCATATATATTTAGGAGAGTTAGCTCTTCCTGTTGAATTGATCCCTTTACCATGATGTAATGGCCTTCTTTGTCTCTTTTGATCTTTGATGGTTTAAAGTCTGTTTTATCAGAGACTAGGATTGCAACCCCTGCTTTTTTTTGTTCTCCATTTGCTTGGTAGATCTTCCTCCATCCCTTTATTTTGAGCCTATGTATGTCTCTGCATGTGAGATGGGTCTCCTGAATACAGCAGACTGATGGGTCTTGACTCTTGATCCAGTTTGCCAGTCTGTGTCTTTTAATTGGAGCATTTAGTCCATTGACATTTAAGGTTAATATTGTTATGTGTGAACTTGATCCTGTCATTATGATTAACTGGTTATTTTGCTCGTTAGTTGATGCAGTTTCTTCCTAGCCTTGATGGTCTTTACATTTTGGCATGTTTTTGCAATGGCTGGTACCGCTTGTTCCTTTCCATGTTTAGGGCTTCCTTCAGGGTCTCTTGTAAGGCAGGCCTGGTGGTGACAAAATCTCTAAGCATTTGCTTATCTGTAAAGGATTTTATTTCTCCTTCACTGGTGAAGCTTAGTTTGGCTGGATATGAAATTCTGGGTTGAAAATTCTTTTCTTTAAGAACGTTGAATATTGGCCCCCACTCTCTTCTGGCTTGTAGAGTTTCTGCCGAGAGGTCTGCTGTTAGTCTGATGGGCTTCCCTTTGTGGGTAACCCGACCTTTCTCTCTGGCTGCCCTTAAGATTTTTTCCTTCATTTCAACTTTGGTGAATCTGGCAATTATGTGTCTTGGAGTTGCTCTTCTGGAGGAGTATCTTTGTGGCGTTCTCTGTATTTCCTGAATTTGAATGTTGGCCTGCCCTACTAGGTTGGGGAAGTTCTCCTGGGATATCCTGAAGAGTGTTTTCCAACTTGGTTCCATTTTCCCCCTCACTTTCAGGCACCCCAATCAGACGTAGATTTGGTCTTTTTACATAATCCCATACTTCTTGCAGGCTTTGTTCATTTCTTTTTCTTCTTTTTTCTTTTGGTTTTCTCTTCTCGCTTCATTTCATTCATTTGATCCTCAATCGCTGATACTCTTTCTTCCAGTTGATCGAGTCGGTTACTGAAGCTTGTGCATTTGTCACGTATTTCTCGTGTCATGGTTTTCATCTCTGTCATTTCGTTTATGATCTTCTCTGCATTAATTAATCTAGCTGTCAATTCTTCCACTTTTTTTTCAAGATTTTTAGTTTCTTTGCGCTGGGTACGTAATTCCTCCTTTAGCTCTGAGAGGTTTGATGGAGTGAAGCCTTCTTCTCTCATCTCGTCAAAGTCATTCTCTGACCAGCTTTGATCCGTTGCTGGCGATGGGCTGCGCTCCTTTGCAGGGGGAGATGCGCTCTTATTTTTTGAATTTCCAGCTTTTCTGCCCTGCTTCTTCCCCATCTTTGTGGTTTTATCTGTCTCTGGACTTTGATGATGGTGACGTACGGATGGGGTTTTGGTATAGGTGTCCTTCCTGTTTGATAGTTTTCCGTCTGACAGTCAGAAGGACTGTCTGTTGGTCTGTTGGAGATTGCTTGAGGTCCACTCCAGACCCTGTTTGCCTGGGTATCAGCAGCAGAGGTTGCCGAAGATAGAATATTGCTGAACAGCGAGTGTACCTGTCTGATTCTTTCTTTGGAAGTTTCCTCTCAGGGGTGACGCCACCCTGTGAGGTGTGGGGTGTCAGACTGCCCCTAGTGGGGGATGTCTCCCAGCTAGGCTGCTCAGGGGTCAGGGACCCACCTGAGCAGGCAGTCTGTCCGTTCTCGGATCTCAACCTCCGCGTTAGGAGAACCACGGCTCTCCCCATAGCTGTCAGACAGAGTCGTTCGCGTCTGCACCGCCCCCGCTCTTTCCCCTAATGGACTGCAGCTGTGCGCTGTCCGCAGAGGTAGAGTCTACAGAGACAGGCAGGCTTCCTTGAGCTGCTGTGAGCTCCACCCAGTTCGAGCTTCCCAGCGTTTTGTTTACCTACTTAAGCCTCAGCAATGGTGGGCGCCCCTCCCCCAGCCTCGCTGCTGCCTTGCGGATAGATCGCCGCAGACGGCTGTGTTAGCAGTGAGGGAGGCTCCGTGGGCGTGGGACCCTCCCGGCCAGGTGTGGGATATATTCTCCTGGTGTGCCTGTTTCCTTAAAGCGCAGTATTGGGGTGGGAGTTACCCGATTTTCCAGGTGTTGTGTGTCTCAGTTCCCCTGGCTAGGAAAAAGGGATTCCTTTCCCCCTTGCGCTTCCAGGTGAGGCGATGCCTCGCCCTGCTTCAGCTCACGCTGGTCAGGCTGCAGCAGCTGACCAGCACCGATGTCCGGCACTCCCTAGCGAGATGACCCCAGTACCTCAGTTGAAAACGCAGAAATCACCGGTCTTCTGTGTCGCTCGCGCTGGGAGTTGGAGACTGGAGCTGCTCCTATTCGGCCATCTTGCTCCGCCCCCCCCAAAAGTGCAGCTTTTTAAAGCGTTGTCAATGTTTTGCTTATATAAGAAAAAAGAAGTGTGAATCAGTAGTAACATACTTTATATTATAATTTCTAACGAAATGTTTAGAATATTGCTTATCACTTTCTGCATGTGGGGAATCTAACAACAGAACTGTACGGGGGGCAAATGAAATATACAATCATTATGTAGAATTCTGTGTTTGGACAAAGTATCTGCTTTTCCTTTTAAGAGAGCTGTGCATTTTCTGAAATTTTAGTAAACAATATACTTATTTCACTGCTGGAAATTGTGCCTAATAGAGCAGAGATTTCTACGTGGTAGCAGTGCTCAGGCTGTGTGTGCGCCTAATGGGCTTGGCACAGTGGTGTATTTAATAATACAGAACATCGTGTCCTATCATGTCAGCCACGCATCCTCGCTAATGAAACACAATCTGCTGCCATTATATATCAAGTGGTGTCAAGTCATCCAAAAACACTCACCAAGGAAATACTGCTTATTAAATTTATCTAGAATGTTCACCCAAATTAGTGTTGCATTTTATGCAGATGGGGAAACTGGGACTGTCAAGAAGTGACACTAAGAGAGTCTTGTGCTAGGAGGAGAATCTTTTATAAAATGCAGTATGATTCTTAAACTTCACTGGCCATCAGATTTCTTGGGGTATGTGTTAAAAATCAACATTCTGTGCCTCCAACTCCAGAGTTTCTGACACAATAAGGGTCAGATGGCACCCAGAAATCTGACTTCACAAGAACCCTGTGTGATTTTGACATCACTGGTCTACTCTAACAAATGAGTTATAGTTGTGTTGGCCCTATACCCAGCTGAGAAGACACACACCAAGAAGTTGTGTCCTGAGCAAGATAGGAAAGGCTAAACTCTAAATCTGAAGAATCTTGCTTTTGAACCTAGCTCATTTCTGTTTTCAATTCATTTCTCTCTCCCCAGGCACTTCAGGTGGCCTCACTGTTGAATCTTCATGGAGGTGACTTACCAAGTTCCTCATTTATTTTTTCCCTTTCTCCCTGCCCTCCGTCCCACATTAAACCTCTGTGTTATGCCTAAGGTGACAGCCAGATGTCTGATGAATGGTCCATGTTGAGTGGTTGTGACTGCCAGCACTTCAGTGTGTGGTGCTCCTAGGCATGCATTCCTTTTAGCAAAGGGCTCCAGAA
Organism: Trachypithecus francoisi; assembly: GCF_009764315.1. NCBI lineage: Eukaryota > Metazoa > Chordata > Mammalia > Primates > Cercopithecidae > Trachypithecus > Trachypithecus francoisi. The sequence goes on along the minus strand of NW_022681453.1, from coordinate 118,483,049 downwards.
AGTGTAGACGTTTGCCACAAGGAAGAAATCTCAAATACTAAACTTCCAGATGCCTTGGCAGTACAGTGGGGGAGGTGATTTTGGTTTGCTTCCCTCAACTCTTGGCAAGTCTCCTTGTAAAATCAACTCTGTTCCTAAGAATGCACAGGATTTCCTTTGCAGACTTGCGTAGAAGTTGAAGAGGAGAGAACTGACCACAAAAGGCATCAAGAGTGCCAAATTCTTGTATTCCAGCTTTGCTGGTTGGGGTGGATAGGATCAACCTGAAAAAAAGATTGGCTAACACTACCCAAATGCATTTGACCCTAATATGATACTAATCTAAATCATAAAGCCAGCATGAGAGTTTGCAGTGGGAAGTATCTCTTTCCAAAGGGAAGCTGTTCCACCCAGGAAGGATCAGCATCAGCTGTAGGAGTTTAGAATCAGGTCACTTCTGCTCTTCTCCCAGATGCCCTACTCCAGCCCTCCTGGAGGCCAGGGTCATGCACTTTAACAAACAAGCAGAGGGGGAAAGGTTGCGAAGCCAGTGATGAGGAGGGCCAAGATGAAGCTGGCTCTATTAGGAGAAATGGTTCTAGTTCTAAATCTAGCCCTCTTACTCTAGCTGTGTGTCCTTGGGCAAGATATATAAACTCTTTAGCCTCAGTATTCTGTCCATAAAGTAGGGAAGTACACTGACATATAGTAAGCACTCTGTTATTATCATAGCATTAGTGGTATTATTAGCTCTTCTGGAAAAAGCTAGAAAGCTGGACTTGATGTTGGGGTACCTCAACCTCTTTGCCGGGGTAGGAATGGAAACACTGGGAGAATTTCTTCTATGCATTTTCAAGCCACAGCGCATCTGAATTATGGGTTAGAAGCCAAATTAAGGTATCTGTATTCAACTATTAAAATATTAAGGATATTATTACATCAATTTCCTCAAAAAGTTCTTATTCTTTGTCTCTATTAGTACTATTTATTGTGTAAAATTTAATTAGATAAAATAAAGCAAATTGTCAAATTCAATCCTATATTGTAAACTGCAAAATAACATTGCAAAGCATCATGCAGATGTTTAGGGTTAAAATTCAAGGTTTGACCTGATGAGGTGGCTCATGCCTGCAATCCCAACAGTCTGGGAGGCTGGAGCAGGCAGATGACTTGAGCCCAGGAGTTTGAGACCAGCCTGAGCAACATGGTGAAAACTTGTCTCTACAAAAGATAAAAAAAATTAGTTGGACATGATGGCTCGCACCTGTGGTCTCAGCTACTCAGGAGGCTGAGGTGGGAGGATCACTTCAGCACAAGAGGCAAGTGTTGCAATGAGCCGAGATCGTGCCATTACACTCCATCCAGAGTTGATGACAGAGCAAGACCCAGTCTCAAAAAAAATAAATAAATAAATAATTAAATAAAATTCAAAGTTGGCTTATCTTAGCATATGTTTTCCCAGGGGAAAAAAATACTATATTTTCATGACCTCTTAAACTTAGAATCAGATACAGGGATGCAGATTCATTGTTCATAAAAAGTTCAGTGTTTCTTATCACTTATTTAAAAAATGTATTTTATTTTATTCCAGCTTTATTGAGGTATAATTGACAAATAATGTTATATAAATTATAAGAGTATATATGAGAAACGTGAAATATTTATCACAATCAAGTCAGTTAACACATCCAAGACCTCACATATTTACCTTTTGTGGTTGTATGGTGAGAACACTTAAGATCTACTCTCTTAGCAAATTTCAAGTGTACAATACATTGTTGTTAAATAGTCATCATGCTGTACATTAGATCCCTAGAACTTACTCAACTTACAACAGAAAATTTGTACCCATTGACCAATTTCTATCCATTTCCTTCACCCCACAGCACTTGGCAACAACCATACCACTCTCTGTTTCTATGAGTTTGACTGTTTAAGATTCCACGTATAAGTGAGATAATACAGTATTTATCTTTCTCTGTCTCACTTATTTCACTTAGCATAATCCCCTCAAGTTTCATCCATGTTGTTGCAGATGGCATGATTTCCTCAGGTTTTTAAGGCTGAGTAGTATTTCATTGTGTGTATTTTATTTATCTGTTCATCTGTGGATGAACACTTGGATTGTCTCCATGTCTTGTCTATTGTGGATAATGCTGCAGGGAACATGAGAGTTCAGATATCTCCTTGGGATGTGTTTTTGTTTTCCTCAGTTGTATACCCAGAAGTAGCATTGCTGGATATGAAGTATTTCTATTTTTAATTTTTGGAGGAGCTTCCATACTGTTTTCTTTTTATTATTATACTTTAAGTTCTAGGGTACATGTGTACAACGTGCAGATTTGTTACATAGGTATATATGTACCATGTTGGTTTGCTGCACCCATCAACTCATCATCTACATTAGGTATTTCTCCCAATGCTCTCTCCCCCCCAGTCCCTCACCCACTGAAAGGCCCCAGTGTGTGATGTTTCCCTTCCTGTGTCCAAGTGTTTTCATTGTTCAATTCCCACCTATGAGTGAGAACATGCAGTGTTTGGTTTTCTGTCCTTGTGATAGTTTGCTGAGAATGATGGTTTCCAGCTTCATCCACGTACCTGCAAAGGACATGAATTCATCCTTTTTAATGGCTGCATAGTATTCCATGGTGTATACGTGCCACATTTTCTTAATCCAGTCTATCACTGATGGATATTTGGGTTGGTTCCAAGTCTTTGCTATTGTGAATAGTGTTGCAATAAACCTATGTGTGCACGTGTCTTTATAGTAGCATGATTTACAATCCTTTGGGTATATACCCAGTAGTGGGATCACTGGGTCAAATGGTATTTCTAGTTCTAGATCCTTGAGGAATCACCACACTATCTTCCACAATGGTTGAACTAATTTATACTCCCACCAACAGTGTAAAAGCATTCCTATTTCTCCACATCCTCTCCAGCATCTGTTGTTTCCTGACTTTGTAATGATTGCCATTCTAACTGGTGTGAGATGGTATCTCATTGTGGTTTTGATTTGCATTTCTCTGATGACCAGTGATGATGAACATTTTTTCATGTGTCTGTTGGCTGCATAAATGTCTTCTTTTGAGAAATGTCCATTCACATCCCTTGCCCACTTTTTGATGGTGTTTATGTTTTTTTCTTGTAAATTTGTTTAAGTTCTTTGTAGATTCTGGATATTAGCCCTTTGTCAGATGGGTAGATTGAAAAAATTTTCTCCCATTCTGTAGGTTTCCTGTTCACTCTGATGTTAGTTTCTTTTGCCATGCAGAAGCTCTTTAGTTTAATTAGATCCCATTTGTCTATTTTGGCTTTTGTTGCCATTGTTTTTGGTGTTTTACTTATGAAGTCTTTGCCCATGCCTACATCCTGAATGGTATTGCCTAGGTTTTCTTCTAGGGTTTTTATGGTTTTATGTCTTACATTTAAGTCTTTAATCCATCTTGAGTTAATTTTTGTATAAGGTGTAAGGAAGGGATCTAGTTTCAGCTTTCTACATATGGCTAGCCAGTTTTCCCAGAACCATTTATTAAATAGGGAATCCTTTCCGCATTTCTTGTTTTTGTCAGGTTTTCCAAAGATCAGATGGTTGTAGATGTGTGGTGTTATTTCTGAGGCCTCTCTTCTGTTGCATTGGTCTATATATCTGTTTTGGTACCAGCACCATGTTTTGGTTACTATAGCCTTGAGTATAGTTTGAAGTCAGGTAGCGTGATGCCTCCAGCTTTGTTCCTTTTGCTTAGGATTGTCTTGGCTATGTGGGCTCTTTTTTGGTTCCATATGAACTTTAGTTTTTTCCAATTCTGTGAAGAAAGTCATTGGTAGCTTGATGGGGATGGAATTGAATCTATAAATTACCTTGGGCAGTACCTCCATACTGTTTTCAATAAGGGCTATGCCAATTTATATTCCCACCAATGGTGCACAAGGATTCCCTTTTCTCTGCATCCTCACCAACACTTGTTATCTCCTACCCTGTTGATAATAGTCATTTTAACAGGTGTGAAGTGATATTGCATTGTGGTTTTGATTTGCATTTCCCTAATAATTGGTAATGTTAAAGAGCTTCTCAACACCTTTTCATGTACCTGTTGGCCACCTGTATGTCTTCTTTGGAAAAATGTGCATGCAGGTCATTTGCCCATTTTAAAATCAGATTATTTATTTCTTGCTATTGAGTTGTATGAGTTCCTTATATATTTTGGATATTAATCCCTTGTGTATATGGTTTGAAAATGTTTTCTCCCATTCTGTAAGCTGCTTTTTCATTTTGTTGAATGTTTTATTTGCTGTGCAGAAGCTTTTTAGTTTGATGTAGTCCCACTGTTTATTTCTGCTTTGGTAGTGTGTGCTTTTCATGTCATATCCAAAAAAAGCATTGCTAAGACAAATGTCATGGAGCTTTATCCCTATGTTTTCTTTCAGTAGTTTTACAGCTTTAGGTCTTACATTTAAGTCTTTAATCCATTTTAAGTTAATTTCTGTGACTGGCCTAAGATCGGGGTCCAAGTTCATTCTTTTGCATGTAGATATCCAATTTTCCTAATACCATTTATTACAAATCATTTCCTCATTGTGCATTCCTGACACCCTTGTCAAATATTACTTGATTGCATATGTCTGAGTTTTTGTTTTATGTAAAACATTTTTATTTTATCACGGAACTCTTTTGGGCATGGAACTCTTTTCCATTAGCATAGGGGTAGCTTCAGTTAGTATTCTATAGCAAGGCAATAAATGTCCCATCAAGTGGAAATTCTCAAGTTCAGTTTTGTTATTGAAAAATACTCACAGTCTTTTGCCATCAGCCCCAATGAGTGCTCCACACAAAGGGATATGCAGTGAGTAATTCATCTGGACTAGCACTCCAGCTACTACCCTACGCTTTGTGGGCTTAGGTGATTTTACTAGTTCCCATTTAGCATGTTTAACTAACATTTCCTAAAAGAGCAGATTTACATGCCTTCAGCTTCATAGTGCTAGAAAGGGGAAACATCCCAGTCAGATGCAGTATCCGTTTTAACAAGACATTTAGGTAAAGGAGTTCAACTACCTCACATAAAGCTTGTTTAAACATCTTAAATTTTATAATCATATTAATTTATATGCTTTTATGTTCTGGTCCCAGGCCTTTTCTACCCCCATACCATTTTACCTTTCATGGTGAAAAAGGGTTTGTGTTCCCAGCAGGGAGTTGCATCTGTAAGACATATGAGGGACAGCAAATTTGATAAGGCTTCTTAAACAGTCCTGTGATTCTGTGGGAGGGGCACCCATGTAAAAGGGGTCCACTTAGCCCCCAAATTTACCATGACCTGGCTAATGGGTGTACTTGCTGGAAGGATATCCCAGTCGTCATAAAGCCAGTCCAATGTGGCTTGCATGCGAAGCATATTAACTGCTTCATCTGGGGTGGATCACTTGGTATTTTATAGGGAGAGTTGGGCAGTCCTCTTCTCAGGGCAAGCAGCCCTTACAGTGTCACTTATCCAGTTTACTAGGCTGATTGTTCTCTTAGAAATAACCTCCTATACATTTGGATTACATGTACTTATTAGTGATTAGTAGTGAACTGTGAGTCTTGCATGAACCCAAACAAGCTCTTAAATTCTGTGACATTTAAATTTAAGAATTTTGTCCTTAAAGTGGTTATTTTTACAATTCGCTATAGTAAAGATTTTTTAAGAAGTTGATGATACCAATCTATGAAATGGAACAATTCCCTTATATTATACATTCTGCTTTTTAATGGTTACTTGGTTTTACCCTTCCCCCATAATGACTGTTTTTTGTTGTTGTAGTTTTTTTTTTTTTTGGTAATCACAGGGCTCAGAGTTAACTTTTGTTGCCCTGGCCTAATTGTTCCTTTTGTTAAGTTTTATTTGTATAATTTTTACTTCATTTTAAAGCAATCATTAAATGGTTTTTAACTAGAGGAACAAACTATTTTCCTTTTTTTAAGCAAAATCAACATCTTTGTGTTTTATAAACTTTACCAAAAACATATTTTATGCTCTCATTATTTTAACTTTTAATAATCCAAATTTCCAGTGAAAATAAAAACCAAGGGTCTAACATGACTTTAAGATTTTAAATTACTGGAGAGAGTTTTGAGATTAAATTTACCAGATTAATTTTATCACAGATTACCAAGGTTATGGGAATTAAATGACATCTGAGCTAACTTCTACCAGTCCAACGGGCACTTTTATTCTGCATACCTATTATATCTATATCTTTATATGTGTCATGGGGAAGTGATATTTCACTACCAAACTCCATGAAAGAGTTCTAATCAAGTAACTTTTAAAAAGCCACTTGATTACTACTGTATCCTATATGCTCTTGATATCCAGGTCTGGCACATAATAGGTACTCAGTAATTTTTTTAAATTAATAAATGAAAATGACTGGCTAATTTTTTTGTGTGTTTTTAGTAGAGATGGGGTTTCACCATGTTTGCCAGGCTGGTTTCGAACTCCTCACCTCAAGTGACCCACCTGTATCAGCCTCCCAAAGTAGTAGGATTATAGGCATGGACTACCATGCCCAGCCCCAAAGGATATTTTATTTGCTTGTTTAAAAAACAATTCCCTTTCCTACTTTAGATAATTAATAGAAGTTACAGGAGCCAACAAAAGGTGAAGGAGAGAGCTATTATCCAAGACCTTTTCGAAAAGAAAGAGTTTGAATTTTTGAGATGTCAATCTGAAGGATGTCAAAGAGATAGATCATAGAACTTAAAAATTAAAAACTTTTTACATTAAAAATAAGTCAATATTTGTAATAAAATCTTGTTTTAACTAATTAATTTTGTATTAGTGTATTTTTAATATTAAAGACCCATCTCTAGAAAGTTTCTTCTTAATCATAGCCAACTGAATTATACAACCCCTTTTTTAAAAAAATATTTCTTTTTACTAAACTTATTATGACTTACATAGACCATTTACAACATGCTTAGACTTTCTGTTTTGTCCTAAATATCCCTCTTTCTTGAACAACAAGGCCATTTTATTTTAGGACAAAAATTCATATATGGGTTTATTTCTGAGCTCTATGTCCTGTTTCATTGGTCTATTGTGTTTTTATGCTAGTACCATACTGTTTTGATTGCTACAGCTTTGTAATATAGTCTAAAATCAAACTGATGTCTCCAGCTTTATTCTTTCTCAAGATTGCTTTGGCTATGTGTGGTCTTTTGTAGATCTATGCACATTTAGGATTATGTGTTCTACTTCTGTGAAACATGCCATTGAACTTTTCATAGGAATTGCCCTGAGTCTATAGATTACTTTGGGTAGAGTGGACATTTTAACAACATTAATTCTCCTGATTTATGATTATAGGATACCTTTTTATTTAGTTGTGTGTTCAATTTCTTTCATTAGTATTTTATAGTTTTTAGTATACAGATCTTTCACATTCTTGCTTAAATTTATCTTAAATATTTTATTCTTTTTGATGCTGCTGTAAATAGGACTGTTTGTTGTTAATGTATAGAAACACAGCTGGTTTTTGTATGTTGAACCTGCATCCTGCAGCTTTACTGAATGTATCAGTTCTAACATTTTTTAAATGGAATCATTAGGGTATCTATATATAAGGTCATGTCATCTGCAAACAGAGTCAATTTTGCTTCTTTCTTTATGATTTGGATTTTTAAAATTTCTTTTTCTTGCCTAATTGCTCTGGCTAGGACTTCCGGTACCAGCTGAATAGAAGTAGTGAGAGTGGGCACCCTTGTCTTGTTCCTACGAATAATTTTCAAAATTTTGGATTGGCATAAAAATTGGCTGGTGCTACCTACAGCCATAACTTCAGTTATAATGTCAACATATTTCCATTTATTAATTCAAAAACAATTGTTCAGTACCTATTATGTGCTAGACCTGCATATCAAGAGCATATAGGATACAGTGGTAAATAACAGAGAAATATCAACTATTCACATACCAAACTTTCCATTTTAGCATACAGGATGGAACAAGAACCTGCTCCCCCTTTGTTGAAACTTAAGTTTATGTGTCCATTCTGGATAAGTCTTGCAGAAAGTTTGATGAACACTGTCAAGGATGTACAGAGCAGGGTAAAGCTTAGGCACAGGTTGAGGGCTTGAAGTATCAGGTGGTACTCTTTGTAGTGTGGTGGGTCCACATAGGCTAATGAGAATTTTGCATATGGATAAGGAAAGGTAACTGCTTATCCAAGGTAATTAGTCCCTGCAATCACTGAAAATGAATAGAAGCAATATGGGCCCAGGAGAGCAGAAGATTCCAAGGCTACTGCAAAATGGAGTGGATATCCCATAATGCTCAGAATCCAAAGGTGAAAGTAGCTTCCCACTGAAAATAAAGCAAAAATAAATTGTTAACTGTGGAGACAAAATATTTCAAAACCTTCTTAGCAATATGAACAAACAAAAAAAGAGATGCTGGCTATGAATCTCTCCTATTGGAAAATGAGGGAGAAATCGATCATGACCTTCTCTTTATATTTTCATTTTCCCTTGAATATGTCCCTTGTATTTTCATTTTCTTTTCTTTTCTTTTTTTTCACTTTTTATTTTAAGTACTGGGATACATGTGCAGGATGTGCAGGTGTGTTACATAGGTTAATGTGTGCCACAGAGATTTGCTGCACAGATCAACCTATCACATAGGTATTAAGCCCAGCACCCATTAGCTATTCTTCCTGATGCTCTCCCTCCTGCAGTCCTTCATTTTCAATCTACACCACAGGAGAATAATATATCAGCCAACCGGGGCAAAATTTAAATTAGTTCAATTCAACAAACATTTATTTATGTATTTCCCATCACATGGAAGCAACTAGTCTGGGTTGGGAAAAACAAAGATGAGTGAACAAAATCCCTGCTCAAGGTTCTTGCTATTCAGCTACTCAGGATGTGGTCCATCATCCAGCAGCACTGATATCCCCTGGGACCCTGGCAGACATGCAGAATCTCAGGCCTCACCCAGATCTACTGAATCAGAATCTGCATTTTAACCAGATCTCTAGTTGATTTACATATACATTTAAGTTTGAGAAGCCCTGCGTTAGTCATGGCAATAAAATCTATAATCAGATAATGTAGTCTTTCTGTATCATGGGATCATCTGGTTTTATGCAGTTGAAATGCAAGATAGCATAGACTTTTCATCCTTTTTTAGAAGGAGAGGTACCAAGAAGATTGGAAAGAGATCTCAGATTAAGGAGTTGAGAATTAAAAATATATTACTAAAAGCAGAGAAGCCTATAGATCCATTTCTTCAAAATGAAATTTAGGAGCAGTAGCACTGGCTCTGTCCTCCCCAAATACAATAATCATCACAGGAACCTGTAGAAAATATTTGGAGCAGGGATCAGATAAAAATTATTCAGGGCTGGGTGCAGTGGCTGATGCCTGTAATCCCCGCACTTTGGGAGACTGAGGTGGGTGGATCACCTGAGGTCAGGAGTTCGAGACCAGCCTGGCCAACATGGCGAAACCCTGTCTGTACTAGACATACAAAAATTAGCTGGGCATGGTGGTGTGCACCTGTAGTCCCAGCTACTTGGGAGGCTGAGGCAGGAGAATCACTTGAACCTGGGAGGCAAAGGTTGTAGTGAGCCGAGATCATACCACTGCACTCCAGCCTAGGCGACAGAGTAAAACTCCGTCTCCAAAAAAAAAAAAAAAAAAAAATCATTTAAAACAGAGTTTATTACTGAAATCCATTGTAGTATGGCATCAATTAGACCAAATTCAATTCTAATTGGATATCACTTTTTTTATGTTCCATCCTGAACTTAATAGTGATTTGACTTTCAAAGCCACTCTACCATCCTACTTGGCATCTGTATATTTACCAGGCACCTCTGGGTCCACTCTCTGTAAGCCAACAGTAGAAGCACACCAGTTGTGATGGCCTGTGACAAGAAAATGCAAAAATAAACATCCACCACAGAAGGTGCCTCTGGAAAGAGTTCAATCTGTCTCACAGTTTGACAACTTCATCATGAACTTGAAGGAACAGCAAATGACTCAGTGGATTGATGACTCTGATATCCTCCACATCCATGGAAAAAAACTGTGATGATGAGGAAAGTAAGCCTTTAGTGTCATAAAGACATGATTCATACAAGCTCATTTTTTGATTCTCTGTGTTGCCTTTGCCATCAGAATCAACCCCTCCACTACTGTAAGGTGTCACCACGATAATGGTTTGGCTTTATAACCCTTGCCATAAGTTTTATTTGATTAATTGTCTTTTGTTCACCTTTCACACAAACTGATGAAACTGTAAATGAAAGGAACCAGAATGGAAACTTGTCACAAAACCCTGAAGCGACTTGCTCTTTTGCTATTTGCTTTCTTTTAAGATTCCACAGCCTCAGCCTGCTGGTAGGATGCAAATACACGATCCCCTTTTCTCAAATAACAAAGATTACCATTAGAATGAATGCATGTTGTAGCATTTATTGTTCTGGGTACAGTGGTGTCCAGCCTTTCAAAAGAGAGTTTTTCTTTATAGTCTCTGTTGAAGGAAAAAGGCCCAAAGTGTGGAATGAAAATAGTTAAACAAAAGAGGGAATAGTGTCACCAGAATTTAGCAGTAGATAATGGAAAAAAAAATATTCCTGGGCTCTTTGATTCAGCAACAGGTCTCATGGAGGAGACCTTTGTGGTCACTGAAACTGGAAATAACTTATTCTTAATCCCGTGTATCATTTGTTCTTGGTTAATGACTCTTTTGAGGTTGAGAGAGAAAGAGGAAGAGATGTGCCTAAAATAAGATATAGAATATGGACAGCTCCAAATATAGTACAAGTTAGCTTTTGACAGAGAAATAAGCATGACTATATGTGCACAATCTACAAAGTTAAGGAGGAAAAAAAATCAGCATTTTTACCAATATGGTTTTGTGGTATGCTGCTTTTGTAGCAGCTGGATCTGGCATATTTACTGTTTTGAGACTTAGCTTTTTCATTTTCCTGGCATATTTTATTTTGAATGTTGGATTTAGAGAATTTGAGAGACAGGGAAACACACACACACACACCACACACACACACACACACACACACACTTCTCATGTAGCTGAGCCTACAATTCCAGACTTGGCATTGCCATACCATAAAACTCTCAGGGATAAAAACAGAACCATCTGTAGTCAAAAGAGGTTCCTGGCTTGATTGTGCAAGAGGAAAGTTTCCAAGGGACCCTATGGAGGGTGAGCCAGCATAAATAGTACAAGGAAACAAAAGAATTATTAAGAGCAACTGTAACACTGGTGCTGTGGGGTAAGCCTGGGGCTTTCTCTGCTTTGGGAGGCATGGCCCTCAATTGACACATCACTCCTCTGTAAGACAGAGAAACACTGAAGCCAGATAAGCAAGGGAGACAAGCTCATGCCCCTCTGCTGGTTTAACTCTGAGTAGATAGCTGACATTATCAGATGCTGAGATTCCAGGTTGCCTTAACTACTTTGGCATGAGCTGTTTCTTTCCTTTCAAAAAGTTGAAAAATATTGCAGAATTTCAGTTGCCTGTTATTTTTGTAGCTGCCAGCTTGGATTTTGCTTTGTTTACATAAAACTTTGAAAAAGATCTTTCATGGAGTAGGCTGAGTATGAATGCCTTCAGTAACTTGTTAAATCTACCCTGCAAATGGAAAGGTGGCTCAAGAGGTTAGCGCACCCATCTTTATTGGTGCTCCCCGCCAGACATGGGAGATAAAATAGAGCTATTTTCCCCAAGATGCACAGACTTCCCCTTTTCTTTCTTCCATTTCTTTTTGAAAATTACATTTTTAGATACAGAGGAGAAAAGAATGAAAAAGGAAGAAATTTGAGGGTAGGCAGGACAAGTCAAGGGGAAGAGAAAATGTGAGAGAGGGAGAGTCTGAAGGGGGAATAGTTGGCTGAAGAGGAGGCCAGGTTGTGAGGAAGGGGAGAGCTGAGGCTGTGCCCGGCAGTGAGTGGGGAAAGAAGAGAGGGCCTCCATCCTGCACTCGCCTCCCTCAGCTCTCCTTGACATGCTGCTGCCTTGCTTTCTGGGCACATCCAGGGATATCAGTTGGGTTTTGCAACAATTGCTGCTAACACTTTGATTGCATGATAATTATGAACTCTCCCACTAAATCTTTAAATTGCCTAAGTAGAGGCAATTGCCTAAGTTCCCAGAAGCAGATGAATTGAAGGAATCAGGGAGCCCTCACAATAGAAATAGAAACTTTTAGAGGTATCATATTAATATGGGATAATTTATTCACTTACAAGCATCTGTTATGAGTCTACTGCAAACAAGCAATTTGCTAGGTACTATGCTGATAAAGTAATAATAAATGTTAACATGTTATTGAGTGAGTGTTTAATATATGTTGAACACTTCACACATGCTAACTCATTTAATCCTCACAATGACCTTATCATGTAGCTATCCTCCCACTTTTAAAATGAGGCACAGAAAGGCTAAATAAGATGAGCAAGATCCCCAAATAGTAATTGTACAAATAGTGGTTTTGCCTGTCATTGGAATTTACAGTTCGGGTGTAAAAATAATGCACATAAGAGAATGGCTACAACACTAGGCAAGAAGGATGAAGGTTTTCTACATGAGAAGAGCTCAGGGATAAGGTATCACTTACAAGGGAAACGTCGATGATGAAGGCACCATGGAGAAATAGGATCTGAAGTCTTTTTAAGGATGGATGTGATTTCAATGGGAGGTGACGGAGGGAGGGCAGCTTAGGCTGTGGGAGCAGCGTGTGCAAAGGTGGGGAAGTGGCTGTCATGCTTAGGGAGCAGTGAGTGAGGAGTCCACACTGAAAGGAGGGTCAGTTCTTGGCAGAGACCAGTAGAAAACGAGGATTGAAAGCCAGGTAATATCAGAGTTAGGAGGACCTCACAATGCAGGCTAGCCTGTCTGAACTTCGTTTAGGGACAATGAAGCAATATGAAAGCTTTTTGAAGGAGCTGTATCCTGACTATTGAAGGGGTTTAGAAAGATGAGCCAGTTGTGTGCACGTGAGATTGGAATAAAGGGAGGCCTAGAAGTCTCTGTAGAACCCTGGTCTTCAGATTTATTTTTTCAGCTCTAGCCACAATAACTAATACATTTCACGTCATAGTTATAAATATTTTTATGATGCATAATGAGGGTTACATATTATTTTGGTCAGATATAAAAAATGTGATGCATTCTAATACTATCTATTCCATTCCATTCCATTCCACTCCACTCCACGCCACACCACGCCACGCCACTCCACTCCACTCCACTGCATTCTATTCTATTCTAGTCTAGTCTAGTCTATGCATTTATTGTAAATGCTGCTAGCTACTCAATAGATTTATTTTATAATTCACTAATGGATAGATTCCCACAGTTTGGCTATCCAAGTTACCTAGGCATAAAATCTGAGTAGTGATGGGAAGTGGTGAGGGGTGGGTGGTATACAGTGAGAAGGAAAAGGAAGGAATGCATAGGGATATGCCTTGTAGGAAAAATTAAAGTTACATGGCAACTGATTGGAGTGGGGCTGGTGTTGCGCTGCTTTAGGGCATTGCTGCCTGCATTGTGGTCCTAGGACCAGCAGCATGGGCATTCTCTAGTAACTTGTTAGACATGCAGAATCTCAGGCCCCACCCCAGACCTGCTGAATTAGAACCTGCGTTTCATCAAGATCTCCTAACGATTTGTATGCACGTTACAGTTTGAGAAGGGCTAGTTTAGAGGAACAGATTGAGTCAAAATCACTCCAGTGTTTGAAATTGAGTTACCAAGAGAATGACAGGGAAGTTTGAGAAGAAAAAAAATGGTTTTGGTGACAAGATGATTAATTTGGTTTTAGACAAACTGGCCTTAAAGCAGCTTTGGATATCTAAGTGGAAAAATGGACCATTGACATAGATTCTTTGCTTTATCAAACTTTAGTCAGGTTCCTGAACCTTCTCCTAGGCCCATCTGTGTACTTCCTTGTAAAATCCAATTTGAGCACAAGAACCCTGCTGAGTCAGTTTAGCAAGAACCCCCCCCAGCCTCGATAACTGATCACCCTCTATAACTAGTTAGATTTCTCCTCCTCCCCGATCCCCAAAGTGATGTCTGATCACCCTGGCCTGTCTTCAGCAAGAAAACTGTTAGGTCGGTATAGCCACAATCCCCCTTGTCCCTGATATTTCCTGTTAGTAATTTTCCATCCACTGACTTTCACCCTGCTTCTCAGCTATAAATTCCCATTTGCTCATGCTGTATTTGGACTTGAACTTTGTTCTATATTGATGTCTCTTTTTCCCTATTGCAATAATCCTGAATAAAATTTGCTTTTATTGCTTTAACTAACTGTCCAGCTCTGGTTTTTCTTTGACACTATCAGGCAGTTGGAAGTCATGCAACTGTGGAAGCTGAAACAGACGTGCATGGTCATGTAATCAAGCCCCTTCTCTAACCGTCGAGGAAGGGGCAGAACTTCCGTTGAGGAAGACTACAAAACTAAGTCTAGCGTGACCTTTCTCCCAAATTCCCTTCTCTAAGCAGGGCTCTGGGTGCAGCGCTGCACTTGCCATTGGCCAAGTCACTGGGCTCTCCAGTCCTCAGGGCCTGTGTTTAAACTCATTGTACTCCAGTCTTTTCTTCAGAACTTGTTCTACAAGCCATGTTTTCTAGAATTAATAGAGCTCATTCCTTAAGGTACTATGATCTCCTCACTGAATACTTTCTAGCAGCTGATGCTTTTAAATAACCTACCTCCAAAATTCTAGGAAAATTGCTTGTCATATAAATGTCAAAATGGAACTAGGGAGTCGGAGGACCAATCTATATGAAGTACTTAGAGAGTCTTGAATGAAAGGCTTTGAAAAAATTCAAAGTACTATATCATATGCAAAAATCTCCAAGGAAATATGGAGTCATCTGCAAAAGAAAATGTCGATATGGTTGAAATGCACAAATCTTGTCACCGGAGGAAGACATACTTTGGAGGCAAGTTAAGAAGTGATTGGTAAGGAAGGTTGTGGAATGAGTCAGAGACCGTTTGAAGTTCACCCTGATCAGACAGAACCATGATTCAGTAGGAAACTCACTAGGAAAAAAAAAATAACGTTGGTCCAAATTTAGACATTATTGAAATACTGAGCATTTGTATTACTTTCCTTCGCATGAGGATTTTTTCCTGCCCTAGTATAATATAAACACCACCCTGACCTTTAGTCCTTGCAACCTTATTGGTATTCAACTGTATAAGAAATTCTGTACCAACGGAATGGAAGGCATGAGATTCATTCACTCATTCAACAATATTTATTGAACAATATTTATTGAACGCATAGTATGTAATTCCCTTTGTTCCAAGTTCTTCACATACGGCAGTAAACATAATAGAAGAAACAATCCCTGCCCTTCTACAATATACATTTGTTAGAGGAGAGGGGAATGCACAAACAATAAATTTAAAAAATTATATAGTATCTTATATACTAATAAGTGTTATGGGAAAAAAATAGAGCAGGGTATCAGAGATTGGGAACACCCATTGGGGTCAGGGAATTACAATTGCAAACAGTGTAACGGGAGCAAACCATTGTAAAAAAAACAGTGATATTTGATAAAGAATTAATCAAGAATTGAAGGAGGCTAGAGAGTGAGCCAAGTTCAGGAAGAGGCTTTAGGCAGAGGTCCTGAGGCAGAAACACATCATAGCATGTTTGAAAACTGCAAGGAGCCAGTGTGATGGGAGAGAAGTGAGCTAAGGGAAGAGTGGTGGGAGATGAAGTCCAGGAAGTTAACAGGATGGAGAACTCAGCAGGTTATGAGGGAATAGGATAGGAAAGTGAGGCGGGTGACACAGGATTAAGAACAAAGGGCTTGAGCACAGAGAAGGCACAAATGAAAGGCATGGTATTAACTAGCATTTGAGGAGGGCTTTAAAATTGCAAAGCTCTTTATTACACAATCTTTGTTTAAACTGTGTTCATTCTCACTGTGCATCTTAGGGTTAGACAGTTTTACATGTGGGCTGTTTTTATCTGTAAAATTCCCCATTTTACAGATAAAGGGAATGAGGAATTGGCTGGCAGAGGGTCCTGCTTTTGACCTCCTACCAAGAACATCAAAGTCAGAACTTGAAAACAGGTCCGCTTCTCTAAATCCTTTATCTCTGACTCTATTTCCTGATGCTGCCACCTCTGAAATCAAATAGTCAGTCACCAATTAACTATGTGCTGGAGACATATCATTTCTCTGGGCCTAACTGGTAAAAATAGATGTTTGACCTAGAACATGATTACATTCAATCATCTGTAATCTTAATCAAAATCACCAATATTTGTTGAATGTATTATGTTAGAGTCTGCAAGGATAGGCAAAGAGCTGTAACAAAAGAATGTAGGGTTGAACTCTAATCATGATATTGTTAAACTTTGTGAAATTAGACTTTGAAATAGAAAATATCAGAATATGTTTCACATAGAGGGTAAGTACTATTTTGAGAAACTTTTGTTTTACAGATATATAAACATCTACTATACATATATATGCATAATAGATGTAGATATCCATTTATCTACAGAGAAGAATGTAGATGTATTTATGTACATTCTGAGTCCTCACCTACAATATTTTTCTGACTCTGAGTCACCAAAAAAAAATTCTGGAAGCCGCTTCAATAAATGTAACTGCCATCCCTGCATTCCAGTAGAACTTTAACAAATATTTCTTTGAATGAATTATGGTTTCAGGCAGGTGCTGGAGAAAAGAAGGGAAGATCAAGATTGGGATGATAGATACAAAAGAATGTATTGAAAAAGACAAAAAAAAAACTGAGAAAGAGAAACATAACCCTATGCTTTCCTCAATCCATCCACTCTCCCATCATCCCACTGGCCTCCATCTATCTGCACACATTCATCAAACCCCACTAGACCAAGTTCCTTTAAGATGAAGACCTTGTTGGATCCTTCATTGTAACTCAAGGACATAGTGGGCTATCCATAAATATTTATCTAATAAGTAGATTAAAACTTATATTTCTGAGGACTAGTTTTTAGGTGGTATTCCAGTTAAACTTTTAACTTTTTAAAGATTTAAGATACTGTCTCACACAAGAGTGGCTACATTTTGTTTGTTTGTTTGTTTTGAGACAGAGTCTTGTTCTGTCGCCCAGGCTAGAGTGTAGTGGCATGATCTCGGCTCACTGCAACCTCTGCCTCCTAGGTTCACGTGATTCTCCTGCCTCAGTCTCCTGAGTAGCTGGGATTACAGGTGCGTGCCACCACACCCAGCTAATTTTTGTATTTTTTAGTAGAGAGGGGGTTTCACCATGTTGGTCAGGCTGGTCTCGAGCTCCTGACCTCGTGATCTGCCCTCCTCGGCTTCCTAAAGTACTGGGATTACAGGCATGAGCCACCATGCCTGGCCAAGTCGCTACATTTTAACAGAAGACTCCTTAAGATCAAAAAGCTTCAAAATTGCATTCTCCAGTCTCCAGTGGTGTCAGGCATCACAGGAATCAATGAGAGAAGGATTTGTTGGACAGGTTTGTCTCTGTAACTTGTCTTAAATCATACCAGCATGGAAGCCAGTTACTCCCAAGACTAGATGTGCTCATTTTTTTTTTTTTTTTTTTTTTGGTTGGAGAGCTACGGAACCAGGCCAATCATTTATGTGTGCGACGATTCAATGAGCATACACGGAGTACTACTACTTAGTGTCAGACACTGTACTTGGCACATGCACTTTCCTAGTGAATTGTTAAGTCCATCTTGAATTATTGAATTATTTGAGTTATTTTCAAATAATTGAAAATTATTGAGCTATTTTCAGTTCAAACAGTTGCATGCAAGAGAAAGGTGGAAAAACAAATATTTGGGGTTTGTAAATTTTGGGGCCATGTACATCCTAGTGTTTGCAATGAAAGCATTAGTTTGAAAGTCATTTTACTTCGTTCTCCATTTAAAATTACGTTTCAAGGTTTATGTATTTTTCAAAATTCAAAGTTCAAATTTCAAAAGATTCTAATTTCTTAGCATATCAAGATAAGAGGATTAAAATAAAATAATTTTTTAAGAATTTCTTGAGCAGCATGTCATTAAAGATACATAATGTACATGTATACATGATAAAATATTATGACAATTTTTATACTTAAAAAATGCAATTAATAGAAATCAATGTTCCAAGGCAGATTCTGATTTTTTGTGGAATTTTGACTTCTTTGTATTGTTAGAACAATTTAAAAGGACATGTTCTTCTGTTTCCCCTTTCCCTCCCACCTTCCTTTATTTTCTCAATACATTTCATAAACTATTTTCATACCAAAGCTCCATTCCAGATGGGACAAGCAATCCGAACACTCCATCCCGTGAACCAAGGCTTGTAAGAGAAGACAGGGAAGAAAGCAATAACTCCAGAGCAGACACTGAGGCTCCGCAGAGTGACGAGAATCCAACCAGCAGCCTGGTAGAGGCCCTTCGTTTTCCTTGGTGGCTGGGGGCCTTGGTCTCAAAGATGTTTTGTTACCAAAACATGAGAGTATGACAGGCCTCAGTAAATAGAAGTTTCTTAGAGACAGTAGCCACGACACATATGAATTGTTGATCTACTTGGAAACAAGATTCTATTTGTTTTACCAAAGATGAAATGTACTCAAATAGTCCT
Source organism: Trachypithecus francoisi (assembly GCF_009764315.1). Classification (NCBI taxonomy): domain Eukaryota; kingdom Metazoa; phylum Chordata; class Mammalia; order Primates; family Cercopithecidae; genus Trachypithecus; species Trachypithecus francoisi. Next base: position 118,464,428 of record NW_022681453.1, on the reverse strand, counting down.
TGGCATAAATTTGACACAATAAATTCTAATAACAATTTATTTAAGAGAAAGAGAGAAAAAAATTATTCCTTGCTTTGGATTGCTGCCTTGATTCCCTTCATTCTGCCCTGTCCTGGGGAGTGACCACTTCCTGGCTTAATCAGATTCAAAGGTTTGCTGACTGAGCTAATTGTTTCTCATCTCAACCTGCCTAGTAGTTCCAGCATAAAGCCAACATCCTTTGTGTACAATAGATCCACATTCCCAGCACAATTTCCCACAAAACAAAGTAAAAATAAGCACCCTGATCACTTTTCATTATATTTAATTTAAATGATTTCAAGCAAAAGCAAGATCTTCACCTCCTTTCAAAGTTTAATTCCACTACAATTCTTTTTGATAAAGATTTTTGATATGGATTCATTCCCAAATGGGCATGAACTTTATTATGGAGTTTTGCATTGTTTTCACTAAAACAGTTGCACTTTATTTTATTATTAATCTAATTTTCAAATAAAGTGTGCTGATGGAAATGTATGCATTTATAAAATAAAATAAACTTTGAGGAGTAATTTATCAATTGAATAAAATGCTGATCCCCATTCTTTCTTGAATCATAATTCTGATTTGAGATATTGAACTTAGGTACATTTAGGCAGTTACAAGTCATCTCTTACTTTTTCATGCATTTGAGAAAATGGAGTTATTTAATTTTGACTGATTGGATATATGTAGATGTCTGTTTCAAGACAATATCTTAAAAACACAGGTCAGTTTCTGAAGCTATGTGAATAATTTTCTTATTTAACATTAATACATTTTTTCTTTTTACTGAAATAAAATGATGAAAAATAATGTTATGAATGCAAATATGGTGGTTTAGGACATCAATTTTGAGTCAGATGGAGCCATGATCTGATTCTGGTTCCACTCTCTACCAGGTTTATGTCCTTGAGCAAGGGCAAGTTACTTAACTTTTCTTCATATGCGAAATGGGAATAAAAATTAGTGTTTATCTCACCAGGGATTTGGTTGAGAGGATTAAATGAGTCAAAATCAGAAATGCCTAGCCCGGAGTTTAGCATAACAAAGGTGTTCAGAGGGTTACTCTTGTTACATTGGGATATTCCACCTTTGGGGTCCTTGCATCAGGGGACAAAGGTGCAGTCACTGTTGGTTTTTTAAAATTCATCATCTTATAAACATTATGTTGAACTCTTTCTGAACAATTTGGCAAAAACTCCCAAAGGACTCTCCCATATGTGGTGGAAAGAGAAGCTTCTCTCTGATTCTCTGCTTTTTTTCTTTCTGCCTTTCTATCTTTAATAGCCATTCCACAGTTTGACCCAGATTTTGAAGCAGTTGCATTCCTGGATATGCAGAATCCAGGAAACCAGCCCATGCTTTCTGGTACAGCTGCTATTTCCTATCTCCTCTCAACACTGTCGGCTATATTCTCTAATTTTTTTTTCTAACACCACTAGATAAATTTCACAAAGGCAGAGACCTTGCAAGTCTTCTACATCCCTTAAATATATGAGATATCCCCAACATCTACAACCCTATCTGCAACACAGCAGATACATATGGCAATAAGTATTTGTTGAATTTGTTGATTAATACATTAAACTTTCCCCTTTGTATTTGGGCTCCCCCATCCCCCTAAAGCTGCATAAGTATAGATCCTTGTGAATCCACCACCGTCAATGAGTGTTGATGCTAGTTTGTTCCATTGATATGGCGGGAAGGGGTCGAGAGTGAAGAAAGACTTGTTTGTATTAGTATTTGGTTTGAGCTGTTTTGACTTTTTCCTTTACTTTTAATCTCAAGGTTATAGATAGATGGCATGTCAATATGCTGCGGGTCAGATCACTCTCTCCTGTTTGCATGTTTGGAAAACAAAGACTGTTGAAATACTCGTGTTAAACAGTACAAAGATGGCAAACAAAGAGAATATTTTTGTTTTAATTTGAAGGGCCTTTTAAGTGCTTGCAACACTCACAGCCTAACCCTGACACTGCTATTGTGACTTATAAACCTGAATTTATTAGTGATTAGAGGAGTTGTTGCCACTTAATATAACAAAGAGAAGGAAGACAGGTAGAATAGGGTTTCTCTCTGTGTGTTTTTCCGCAGGAATCTAGTCACACTAATTTCATTAAAACAAGGACATTTTCAGGGAGAGCAGCTACTAGGAAAGAAAAGAAAGCATCACTGCTTCTGTCTTGGGCGTCCTCTCTGTTCAGCCATGTCTATGTACCCATGTCCTCGCAGCCAGCAAGGCTTATAGGGTCCCTGCTCCCTCTAGTCATCCCATGTGGCACTAACTGACTACAAGCTGGGCCTGCAAGTTCTCCTTGGAGGTGGTGGCGTCAACGTCTCTGTAGGCTGCTTTGCAGTCCCCACCTTCTCCTCAGCCCAGGGGATCCCAGGATCTTGGCTCAGGGAAAAATGTGGTAGCTTCACCAAACTCTTTAAGCCAGTTTTGCCACTGAAAACAAACAGAAAGCCCAAATCAACATTTTTATCCCAATGCTCCCCCCTCCACACCAAACACAAGAAATCATCAATCAATAAATCAATCAAGCAAAATTGGGCCCACAAAGAAGTGGAAGAATGTCAGTGATATGGAGAGAGGGAACCTGATATGAACATTCTCTACCTCTTTAAAATGCATTCCCTCACATGCGAGCCCTAAAAATAACAGCTCTGTGGGTGCTGTAGTCTTGGGATTTTTAAAGTAGGTTTCAAAGCTATGGAAGGAGTTCATTTTTGCCAAGGTAAAAGACAATGGAGCTCCAAACGAGAGATGAAATTGAAATGTTTTCTTTTCCTAGCAGCTTCAGATGACCAGCTTAATTTGTTTATATATTAGAAAGGTAGCTTGTGTACTAGAAAGGGTATGAGCTTAGGCGTCAGAAAGACCCAGATATTCAATATTCTATCTGATGCATACCAAAGGAATGAAAAAATTAGAAAAAGTAACACTCTGCTAATACCAGTGCAATAAAGCAAAGATCATCAATAGATGTTAAAAACCTTCGGATAAATGAAGAAAAAAACTACAATGCAAAAGGATATCTCTACAAAGTAGAAATATGGCAGCCACCTTAACCAAGTGATCAAACTTTACGTCACCCAAAACAAGACAAGCAGACATCATTGCCTCCTGATACAATATAATGCAAGCACACGCCATCATCTGTGTAGCATTTTTGGCAAAAATATTTTAACCTGAATCTAATTATAAAGAAGAATTAGATAAATCCAGATTATAGGGACATTTTGCAAAACACTGGCTTGGACTCTTCAAAATTTATTCAAGTCATAAAAGACATTTAAAAAGCTACAGGGACAACTGAGGAAGTTTAAGTATGGAGTTTATTTTAGATAATACTAGTGTATCAATGTTAAGTACCTTGGGAGGATGATTAGCATTGTATTTATATAAGAGAATGTCTCATTGGTGAAACTGGGTGATGTCAGTGCTCTTGACAGTTTTTTCAGGATTTTTGTAGGCTTAATTTATTTTTTAATTTGTAATTTAAATTTTTTAGATACAGTGCCTTGCTCTGTCACTCAAGCTGGAGTGTAGTGGTACAATCATAGCTCACTATAACCTTGAACTCCTGGGCTCAAGCAATCCTCCTGCCTCATCCTTCTGAATAGCTGGGACATTAGGGCCATGCCACAACTGGTTGATATTTTTAAATTTTTTTTTTTAAGGTAGAGATAGGATCTTGCTATGTTGCTTAGGCTAGCCTTGAACTCGTGGCCTCAAGTGATCCTCCAGCCTCAGGCCCCCAAAGTGCTGGGCTTACAGGTGTTAGCCATTTTCTGTAGGGTTGGAAAGGTCAAGATAAAAGTTGAGACAAGAAAAAACAAGATTTAGTTGTATTAACTGCATGAAATAAAAGTCCTGAGTTTTGCTCAGGCATGTGGCCATGCTGGCTCAATACTCCAATGATATTGATGAATCTGGTATGTGCAGGAAACGCAAGGCAAAAGCCACTTTGCCCCTGTGCAGCACCAAGCAGAACCTGTCTTCCTAGAATCAGAAAGATGGGACAGATGTGTTAGGTTAGACTGTGAAGGTGCTCCACCCATGCAGACACAATATAGGTATTTTTAAATTTACTTTTGTGTCTTTCCAAATAGTCCAGTTTCTTAACTGGATTTAAAATCTTTCCAATGTTCATCCATAATGCACATTTCCCTTTGCTTTTTACTAGCTATTCAACTTCAACTCTGAGTGAACCCGCTCTTCTTGTAATGGCTTGGGGTTTAAAGAGAACAAAGTTCAATTTTTATCATCCCTAACTGGGAATTGTCAAATTTAATGTCATCCAATCTGCAAAATGTTTGGATCTAAATAGAGATTTGTACATCAGCTTGTACTTACCTAACTCAGATTTTTGCTTGCCTTTGGTATATCTGACCTGCAAATATGTTTTTAAAATTATCTGGAATGTATCAGAATTTTCCCATGGTTTTTGAAGCGAAACACTTAATTGTGTCACTGGCAAACTTGCCCAGCTAGCTGCTGTTTCCCTCTCTCAAGCCTTGCAGCTGCAAGGAAAACCTCTTATTGGCTGACTTGTCCACGCCAGGCGGCCTCCCACAGGCTACTGTGGATATTGTCTGCCTTTTGGAGAGGCTACTCCTATCTTGTTTTATCATGGAGATAGAGGAGTCACAGATAGAACTGTAATTGTGACCACAGCTGTGATTGATTGGTGCTTTGGCCACCAAGGAGAGGAAAAGAAACTAAGAAAACAGGAAGAGAGAAACAGTGGGGGTGTCTGGGGAAGAGAGGTGGAGAAAAGATGGAGAGGAAAGAAGAACAACAAGAGAGGAGTCAGAATGTAGAGGAAAACATTCCTGAAGCCAAAAACAGCTTCTTGCGTCACTCACAGATTCAAAGCTCGGGTCTGAATAGAGTTGATTCAGGGACAGAGGAACGATGGAAGCCTTGGGTCGTTCATGTACATTTTACAAATACTGTTTGTAGGGAGGACAACAGGGAAATAAATAGAGGAAAAAGACAAAAAAGTAGAATGAGAAAAGAGAAACTCTGAGTATTCTAAAACATTCTTAGATGATGCTTGTTTTAAAAACAAGCTTTAGGGATGAACTTTTAAATCTTCTTAAACAAGGAATGTACATTCATTTAGTTTCTTCTCTTGACATTTTTGAAAAAGAAAAGAACCAAATTGATCCGTGAGAAACTAAGCACAGTTTTTGACCCAGTTATATCCATGTAAGAGCAAAGCTAAATGAAGGTGACACAATTATTAAGTGTCAAATCCTGGTTTTGAACCTATAAATGCTTGATTCTAAGTTTTGTAATTTTTGCTTTTCTCCACTAGATCCATATTTGGTGTACTATGTCTTTTTAAAAAATATACATACATCTGAGAAATTAACCACGAAGCATACAAAAACCTATAAGGCTGTACTCAAACCGAGGACATAAGAGGAATGGGATGATGCTGTGTTTACTTACACCAAAGAGGCTTGATCAGAACTGCTGATTCTGCTTCTAGTTATACACAAAAAAAGAATGGAATAAAGAGATTCTTTACTTTCTCTTAAAAAAAAATTTAGACCAAAGGAGAGAGCTAAAAGCAAAGGCAAAGGTTTGTTTCTGTGCATTGATATAAAAGTCCCAGAATATCTATCTAGAGTGTTGCTGTGCATAGTTTTCGGTTTTCCAGTGCTGTATGAGTGGGCTGTTGCCTTTGATGTGGAGATGGACTGGAATGGTTGTCATATGCAAGGTTCCTGAGTAGGACAAGGAACAGCCTGCTGCAATAGAAAGAAACTAGGGCTGTATGACCTGGAGTAAATTTAACCCTCCCGTAATCTCGGTCCTTCTCAGCAAAATGTGAAGGTTGGATTGGATAATTTCCAAGACTCCTTCTGTCTCTACGATTCCATAACTGAAAATAAATCCCAAAGGAGCAAAAATACCTATGTGACCAGATTGCCTGTCCCAAAGAAGGCTTTATCTCTTAGAGCAGACATGCCAACTTGTGTTCCCCTCTATCTGGTACAAGCTGTGGGCACATAATAAGCACTGCACACACTGTAATTTGGCCAGCTGAATTCTTGCTCAAGAGATTTCACCCAGTATTCCTCTAAGGAGGCCTCACTTTGGCCCCAACAGAACACAAAAAGGCAATAAGTGGGAGCCAGCATCTACCAGCTAAGTAATTAGCAGGTTATGGGTAACAAATTGGTGACCTCAGTCCAGCTCCTGTTGTCTATGTCATAAAACAATTAAAACTGGCTAAAAAATACAGCAGATGCCAAGATGGCCAAGGAACAATGGAACACAAAGTCATATCACTCTTGTTTCCCATCTTCTTGGAAAGGGATGAAAAGCTGGGGAAAAAACTGGTAACATTTGTAGGCATGGAATTTATGGTGCACATGGAATGGAGAAATGAGAATTCAACAAGGATCTGGTGTGGCAGAGAGCTCAAAGGCAAATCCCCATCTACTGGCCAACACTAGGTAGAAGATATCTCTGTAAACCAGTTTCTGATTGATCAGGAAACAAAGTTCTTTTTCTGTGTTTTCTTTTCTTTCTTTTTCTTTTTCTCTTTCTTTTTCTTTCTTTCTTTCTTTCTTTCTTTTCTTTTCTTTTTTTTTTTTGAGATGGAGTCTTGCTCTGTCACTCAGGCTAGAGTGCAGTGCTGCAATCTCGGTTCACTGCAACCTCCACCTCCCAAGTTCAAGTGATTCTGCTGCCTCAGCCTCCCGAGTAGTTGGGATTACAGGTGCGCACCACCACATCTGGCTAATTTTTATATTTTTAGTAGAGACGGGATTTCACCATGATGGTCAGGCTGGTCTCAAACTCCTGACCTCGTGATCCGCCTGCCTCGGCCTCCCAAAGTGCTGAGATTACAGGCGTGAGTCACTGTGCCTGGCTCTGTGTTTTCTAAGCAATGTTAAAAATATTGTGAGCCTCGATTTTCTGTATATTTCAACACATATAGAAAAGCAAAGTGAGCTAAGGTTGGTACAATTTGGTTCACTTTCTCAACTTCATCCACATCTCTGCTCGAAGATTTTCCCTTACCAATCTCCCCCTCTCCATCCCTTTATCTAGCTTTATGGATCTTCATGGCCTCGTTACCACCTGACTTTATTCTTCATAGCTCTTGGCTTATGTCTTTACTGTGTGTCTTCCCAATTAAAGTAACAGTTTCATGAAGGCAAGGACTTTGTTTTATTCACCACTGCATCCCAGAGCCAAGAACAATGCCTGTGGTCTATAGTAGATGCATAGAAAGTATTGTTGAGTCAATGAACTAATAAATGAATGAATGAATGGATGAGTGAGTGAATGAATGAAACCACTGCTTATCATCACAGTTGTTAGTTTACTTATTTTTAATTTTTTAAATTTTTATTTTTTGTAGAGATGGGATCTTGCCATGTGCCCAGGCTGGTCTTGAACTCCAGGCTTCCAGTGATCCTACTGTTTCAGCCTCCTAAAGTGCTGGGGCTATAGGCATGAGCCACCACACCAAGGCTACAATTGCTAGTTTATACAGACCAGTTTGCTGTGAAAGCTAGCTTCTCAGGACTTCTCAGAAACATGCGATATTTAATATTTTGGTCTTAAACTGCTCCAGCCCTCTTCTTTATGAAAATCCACATTGAAATACAAAGAAGATCTTCCAGGTTAGCTCACCTGGAAACTGCATTGTGAATTTATATGCATTGTATGTAGATACATGGGAGAGGTGCACTGAAGTGACCCATGGCTGAGATTATTTTGGCCTTGCTATGTAAGCACACGACACATTGCCACATGACTTTGTGTTAAGCAGAGGAAGACGCAACGTCACAGACCAACCGCCTGGAAGTCCGGCAAGAACTTCTGCCTCTGGGAGAAAGCTCTGACAAACACCTTTTAAATCCACTGCTGACCTTTAAAGTAGTTGCTGTTCATGATGACCTGTCTAATTTAATAGATCTTTCGCTTGGCCTGTGGTTTTATGTATTAATATCTCTACATATTAAAAACTTTTATTTCCTTCAGCAGACCTCTCTGCATAGATAATATTTTCCCCTAATTCTGTAGAAAAGTGAAATACTGATAATAACATTTTTAACTTGGAAAAATTTGGCTATGCAAACTCACGTTTCTATCATAGTTTCATGCAGATGATAACGTGGTCTTTCCTAAAATAGGAAAATCGATCGACTAAGTGCATTATTTGTATGACATAAGGAGCCAGGTTACACACTCTAAACACCACCTACTGACAGCAGATTGAGGGTATCAGTTTTGTATCCAAAGGCTCACAATTTATTTTCTCTTTTCAACAACCCAGATATCCTGCCCTTGTTTTTTTTTTTTTTCTTAAAGTGGCACGATACGAGAAACGGATGTTTGTGGGACTTCCACATCACATTTTCCTAGTACGTAAGCCCTTCCATTTCTTCCACACAATCCACACAAAGCAGATTGACATAAAAGATAAAAGCTAGGTCTCTGCAAGGCCCCTTTATCTAATAGACTAAAAAGAATGTAGGGCAATGACAACGAAAGGCACACAGTAATAACCCAACTGAAGAATCACAGGCAGAGCCAGCAAGGACCTTTGAGACCAGCCGGTCCAAGCCTGCCATTTCACAGAAGAATACCGGTTAAAATACCAAGAAAAAAGTCATCCAGTTGCAATATTAACTTAATATTGAATAAGGCTGTTGTGACTGATTATCTTTCTGCTATATCTGTGTTTAGCACTAGATGTTGCTATACTGCTATTTATAGAGCAGCTTCTCTTTGGTACCCAACAGGAGCTTAACCTTCTAATTTGAGTTCCCTTTAGCAAATGCTGAGTTTCTAAAATCATACTCTGCTAGTATATAGTATGTTACATTGAACTAACTTCATTTAAATGGCACAGGATGACATATTTAATCAGCTGAAACAGCTATCCTGAAAAGAAGTGGTCAATAAATGCTAGGGAACTCCAAAGTTAAATTTTCCAAATTGTCCTAATTCAAATATTTACTTAAACTCTGTTTTTATATTATGCGCAATACAGGGGGAATGACATTGTTAGCTGTGTGTTTCCTGGAACTGACTAACTGCTACAAGGCCACAGATAAAGTTTGTTTATAGAAAAACAAAATATGAAAAAGCATTTAGCACTGTTCTATTTGGGGTTTAATAATCCCACACTTGCGAGTGGGAGAAAGGATAGTCCTCCAGAACCTTCCTCTCCCTATGGTAACAGAGGATGAAAATGCTTTAACCCCATCTAGTGACAGATGAGTCATGATTTAGATTAGTTCAGTTTTTCAAAATTTGAGTGGTAATACCAAAGGCAGAAATAAGTGATGCCCCAAGAAATTAATAGTTTAGGAAGAGGGCAAATTTTCATTTCACCTTCAGGTTTTAAAGGATAAAAAATTCTCCTATCACATGCGAGTCCTCAATATCATTTACTTGCTTCTTTAAATTTGGATAAATTTGGCATAAGCTCAGCATAAATGTTCAAATTCTATAAGTCACTTTTGTTAGAATCATCTAGTGCTGAGTTTAAAATCTTCTAAATATATATAACAAAACAATGTCTAGTGTATTGCTACTAAACATGTTTTTTAGTTTTGGTTACTTATCAGTAACTATTTGTAACAATAATGATCAGGTAGGTAATGATGCTAATAACAGTCCTAAGTTTTTACTGGAAAGAAAAGTGGAAGACTGAAGACCAGACTTGCAGCATCTTCATCACCTTATGGAGCTTAGAGTAATGTTCCTGCAGAGTTAGCTACCAGGATCTGTAATATAAACTCTTCATTCTAGTCCCAAAGTGAGGATTTCTTCTAATTTTTATAGTTTTGGCCTCAGGCTAAAAGAACGAAGTACTTGGCTGAAGTATTACTTTTTTTTTTTTTTTTAACAACATGTTCTTCCCAGCTCTCTCCCCAGCACAAACACAGCCCTTCTTTTCTGAAGATTTTATTTCCTTTATGTCCTTTGAGGATAAAACTATGCTTTGTGGTTTTTATACCATATTCACTTAGGATATTTAAGATATTTGAAAACAGAGTGAACTGTATATTTTCTCCCAATTCTTTCTCCATACAGTTCCTCCCTTCCCTGCTACTCAAAGCCTCAATGATAATGCTCGATGATAATATAAAGTAGTATCCACCACTATTTTGGCCCTTCTTTTTTTTTGAGACAGAGTCTCACTCAGTCTCCCAGGCTGGAGTGCAGTGACGTGATCTCGGCTCACTGCAACCTTCCACCTCTTAGGTTCAACTGATTCTCCTGCCTCAGCCTCCCAAGTAGCTGGGATTACAGGTATGTGCCACCACACCCAGTTAATGTTTGTATTTTTAGTAGAGATGGAGTTTCACCATGTTGGCCAGGCTGCTCTCCAATTCCTGGCCTCAGGTGATCTGGCCACCTTGGCCTCCCAAAGTGCTGGGATTACAGGCATGAGCCACTATGCCTGGCTTTTGCCCTTCTTTTGTTATACTCTCTATCAAAAATGGGAAACTTTTCAAAAGTGCTCCAAACTCTAACCCATGTTCTTGTAAACTTGGTATAAGAGGTGCTTATAGGACAAGTGAATTATCTGTTTCCTACAAAGTAGAGGAGGGAAATAATTTTTTAAAGAACCCAGTTTGGAAATAAATGTTTAGTAAATGACAGAAAGGCAGGAAGGTAAGAAACAGTGTAGAAAGAACACTGAAAAAGATGTTTCTGCCATCTTTGGTCAAACCCACATAGATCATTTATAGGTAAGTCTGTGGGCATATGCATAGGGGGTAAGAAATAGTAAGATCTGTGAAAATGGACTTACCATTTACACACACACACACACACACACAGACATGTTTTACCATTTACACATACACAGACTTACCATTTACACACACACACAGAGACACACACACACACAGACATGCATACATAAATTACCAAATATTTGCCCTTTGCTTTTCTTAATACTCAGTTAACCAAAATTATATTTTAAAAAAAAACCTTTCTAGTGTCATCCACTAATCTTTTCCATCCCCTTTTATCCTCCAAGTGAATTTCATTCACATAATTCCAAAGAGGTGAATCAATCTGGGTCCTGCTCTTGTTGAATCATTATTTCCAGCGTAGTTTAACAACTTCTATTTTTCAGTTTGTTCCAAGATTGAGACAAAAGCTCCGTACCAGAAGCAAAATAAAAGCCAAATTCCTACCCTTCTGCCTCATTTCATATTTTATTATACTATGTTTCCTAATAACACATTTTGTAAACATGGAAATGGAACACGTTCTGTGTAACAAAGGTAAGGCTATGCACATTTAATATTAAGTTGTGATCCTCAGAAGACATCCACTTCAGGCCACCTACAATTTACTTTTGTTCCTCTTTCCTCCATATAGGAAAAAAACAACTAGAAAAAAATCATAAAACTCAACTATATGCACTTTAAAGCCAATGATAACTCAAAGGGTTTTAATATCTACATCAGGGTCAGAACTGGCCTAAGCTGAAAACTGAGGATTGCTCACTGACGTACAGACGCGATATCCACAAATAAAAAAATATAGTAACAAGGGCAGACCATATGATTACAAGGTGCTACTAAAAAGCACATTAAAATCTAGCATTATTAAAGTACTATAAATGTTTGCTTATGACCAATGAAGCCCACAAACACTATGAAGAATATTTTATGTATTAATAACAATAAAAATTCTCAAAAAAACTGTTTTAAGTTTTTCTTGTTAATTCTGGGCTAGAGAAGACAATCTTTTCTTTTTCCCTCTTTCTTTCCTTCCTTCCTTCCTTTTTTTTTTTTTTGACAGAGTCTCACTCTGTTGCCCAGGCTGGAGTGCCGTGGCACAATCTTGGCTCACTGCAACCTCTGCCTCCCAAGTTCAAGCAATTCTCCTGCCTCAGCCCCCTGAATAGCTGGGACTACAGGTGCACGCCACCACACCAGGCTAATTTTTTTTTTTTTTTTTTTGTATTTTTAGTAGAGAGGTGGCTTTTACCATGTTGGCCAGGATGGTCTCGATCTCCTGACCTTGCGATCTGCCCACCTTGGCCTCCCAAAGTGCTGGGATTACAGGTGTGAGCCACCACGCCCGGCCCTTTTTTGTTGTTTTTTATTAAAGACATTTCAAAGAGCACATACGCATTGGTTAAATCTGAGAAGCATTTACAACATAGATTTAATTCCATTTTGAAAAAATCGACATATAACTATTGTACATATTTATGGGGAACATAGTGGTGTTTCAAAATGTATACTCTATTGTGATTATATCAGTTTAATTTGCATAATAATCATCTCAAATACTTATCATTTCTTTATATTGGGAACATTCAATATCTTCTTTCTAACTATTTAAAAATATACAATCTATTATTGTTAACCAGAATTATTCTACAGTGGTATAGAACGCTGGAACTTATTCCTCCTCTCTAGCTATAATACTGTATCCATTAATAAGCCTCTCCCTATCCCTTACCCCGTCCCCCATCCTTCCCAGCCTCTAGTATCCTCTGTTCTACTTTCTACTTCTATGAGATCAACTTTTTTTAGCTTCCACATATGAGTGAGAACATGTGGTGAGGAACAATTTCTACAGTTCGTTTTTGAAAAACATAATTATTTCAGTTAGGAAAACCTTATGCTCTATTTTCTTAGAAGAAAGATTTGCATCATTTTTGGTGCACTTTTAGTGAATTAAAGCCTTTATTTTTAACATATGAGTGTAACTTTGGAATGAAAAATCAGTAGACTCTTTCTAATCTAAACATGGTGTTTGTCAACAGTAGACATTCTGAAAGCACAGAGGAGGTGTTACCTTTACCAGCTTTTCCTCATGAGGAAAGATACAGGAGTATGCCCTTGAAGGATATACACCAGTTTTCTCTTCTGTTTTTCAAAATAGTTTAAAACACACGAGAACCCTGGTTCTCTAGTCCACACTATTTTCTTTGACTTCACCCTGCCTGCAGGACTGCAGGACTCTGTCCCAGCTCGGATGTTCCAGGATATGTCTCCCTCAGGAGCCTGCTCTTTGGGCAGCACAGGCTCCCACACTCATTTCCTCCAGCTGCCTCCAGGTGGCCCTGGGCCCCATGCCTTCTGCAGCTGCTGCAGTGATTCCTGCTGCTGCTTGTCCTTGGCAGATGGTCACAGTGTGGTCTAGCCCATTATCTTTGGACCCAGCTACTGGCCTTGACTTTCCTTCTGTGGGAGGATTTTTCTTACCCAGTGGACTCTCAGCTTCATGCAAATACAGCTGGCTGTAGAACCTCCTTAGTCTTGTCTAAATTTGCAATAGTTTAGCGTGACCTGGGGGCCCTCAGTTATGTAAAGATTGGGATTATCACTGTAAATCAGTCATCTACTACATTGTGCTTAGCAGTATTTGACACTGTAGAAAGATATAAGGAAGGAGGGAAGGAAGGATGGAAGGAAGGAAAGAAGGAAGGAAGGAAGGAAGGAAGAAGGAAGGAAGGAAAGAAGGAAGGAAGGAAGGAAGCAAGGAGGGACAGAGGGAGGGAGGGAGGGGGGACTACAAATGAAAATCCTAAAAGGCACATGTTTCCTGACTGTAAGAAGTTTATTATCTATTTGATTATAATCACTCATAGCTAATACTCTTCAAATTTTACAATCAGATGACTAAACCAGAGAGCATATCTAGAGGTCATCTTAAAAACTTTTGGTAAGCAGTCAATCAATAGTAGTCAGTCCAACCAGTAAGCTCCTGATAGACATCATTGCAAAAAACATTTTCTCCTTCCAGGATCAAATCCAAGTTCATGGTTTTAGCAAATGAAAGTAGAGGCCGGATGCGGTGGCTCAAGCCTGTAATCCCAGCACTTTGGGAGGCCGAGACGGGTGGATCACGAGGTCAGGAGATCGAAACCATCCCGGCTAACACGGTGAAACCCCGTCTGTACTAAAAAAATACAAAAAACTAGCCGGGCGAGGTGGCGGGCACCTTTAGTCCCAGCTACTCAGGAGGCTGAGGCAAGAGAATGGCCGGAACCCGGGAGGCGGAGCTTGCAGTGAGCTGAGACCCGGCCACTGCACTCCAGCCTGGGTGACAGAGCCAGACTCCGTTTCAAAAAAAAAAAAAAAAAGAAAGTAGAAAACCTCTTCTATCCATTGATCTCAAATCCAGTTTTGGCCTAGACTTCAGAACAAAACTTAGCTCTAACAATTTTTTTACAGTCCTTATGCAATATTTTTTCACAAATACTCTCACAGAGGAGGAAATTACAAGGTAGGGAAATTGCATAAGGTATCTACTCATTAGTAGATCTAAGTTGGGTCCAGAGTTATGTTTGAATTCCAAAATCACCATCAGCCATAGCATTGCCCCTCTGGCACTGGGGAATGTCTCCAAAATTCTCTGGGATGAGGCACCATTCTTTTCCTGCCTCTCCATCCTACACACCCAATGCAATTGGGCCAATAAGGGCACATACACACAAGTGATAAAACTTGTCATCTAGTCAGAGAATGGGGAGATACCACTTCTCTGTTCCAGGTATGACAGTCTCATTAATACTGCCTATCATCACAGCAACATTGTTGTCATGCTCTTAGATACCACTGAGCTTGCAGTGAGCTGAAGCTCTCAGGTCTTTTATTGTGTGAAGTCTTGTTAAACCAGCCATCTCCCCAATCCCATATATGTGAAGTTGATTTGTCAAACTTTACACTATTACTGTTTAAATTCTTGGTAATTTTAACCCACTCTCCAATTCAAGTTAAATCATTGTGAATCTTGATTTTGATATTTTCCCTTAGTTTTCATGTGCAAATTTAATAAGCACAACTTTAAAATTTCCATCTACATTATTAGATGAAGGTACACAGAGTCTTGTGGCAATTTACTGAAGACACAGCTCCACGCTAATATTCACACATTATAACAAGCAGTTTTTGGATATGCTTATTCAACCAATTTAGCTTTCACATAATAAAATAATCAGAAATCCCATGTATATGTATTCTTCTGATTCACCAGCTCAGTAGGTCTATCCAAATATCATATCAGGTTTGTTTATGATAACTCATTCCTAGAGAATTCTCGCTAGCTCATTGTGATTCTTTCTCATCTTAGAAAAATAATAACATTGTGATTCTTTCTCATCTTAGAAACATAATAACATTCATGAATAGTTTTCTGTTTATAAAAGTAATAAGTGTCTATTTGTAGAAATGTTTTGAAAACAAATGCATAAAGAAGAAAAGCCACACAGAATCTCACCTCCTATGACTGTAGGCATTTTGGTTCATTTCTTTTCAGCTTGTTTTTTATGTTCACTCCTCCCTACTCCATCCCTACCCTCGTGCCTTACACACATCTTATGAAATCCCCTCAACTGTTCACTCCGTGCCTGCCCTTCCCCCAGCTCAAACATTGAGAAGACATGAATACAACAAACCAGAAAAAAATGGTGAGAAATCTCGGAACTTTAAGGTCAAAAAAATGTAAGTCTAAAACAGAAATATTTGCATACATGTTTGTAAGAGTGACTATTCTTGAAACCAGATCAGAGGAAGTCAAGGAAACCAGATCAGAAGAAGTCAAGGAGTTATCACAGCCAGGAGCAGACCAAGATCAAGAGAACACAGCCTCAGCCAATGCAAGTTGTCATCTGCACCAGGGAGCCACGCAGGTACCCAGGTAGTCTTGCTGATGTCCAGTGGAAGCCACCAGCCAGTAGTGGCCAGTAAACTGTCTTGCATTATAACCTTCTGTGGCCAAGGCTTTGCCCTACTTGATACAGCCCTTTCTTCAATAGCCCCAAATAATATCATGGAAGAGATAACTCAACTTTATTATAAAGCCTTACCGACATTAAATGAATTTAAGACCCAAGTAAAATCATTGTGATCTCCCCTCCAACATATGTATTTTGGGGAGTCTCTATGTTTCTGTCAATCTGAGGCTCTGCCAAAGTAGCTGCCTTATCTCTGCCAGAAGGAGGTACTGCCACCACCCCCAGAAGTTGGAGACTACTGAATGCCTTCTTACCCACCCAGCCAAGGCTGCACTCCCAAAGATCAACCTCTCCCAATGCTTTGTCTTGATGCCTTCAGCCCACTTGGTGCAAGGCAGCTCTATGCCTGCTCAGACAGCATTTAGTTAGATTGCTCTTTTGATACCCATACAGCTTTAACTCCTCAGGCACACACACTTTTCCAGATCCACCAGAATGTGTTTCTTAAATCAGATGCCTGTGATCCTGGCAGTGCTCAGTGATGTGCCAGAGGGACTCAATGCCCCAGGACACCCACAGAGCATCTGTTGGAGCATCCATTTAATGTAAGGCTAGGAGAAGGAACTTTAGTTTTATATTAAAATAATTAATGAAGCACTGCGGATTAAAATGCAAAACATGAATTTAAAATGGAGATGAAATACAAAGCTTGAAAGCAACTTGATTGCCCCGCATTCTTAAATAACACACGTCTACCTCTAATACCACTTTGGGGTATGCGTTGACTGTCCTGGATCGTCTGAAGGACTTGGGATGAAACTTTTGAGATCCTTTTCCTGCTGTGCCTAAAACTGTTGCTAAGTTCAACGCAACTCACCAGTCTCCTATTTACTCTGTGACACCCAAGGGCCCCAGAGTCCTTCTCTGCAAGCCCCCTCCTGTTCCCTATGAGTATGCTGGACATATCTGTTGTACCTGAACCCAAATGTGGATATGGTGCAAATATTTTTCCTCGGAAGGCTTTTTATGTCAATCTAACTCCGTGGCCATAAAGGTGAGTGAAAGGGAAGGCTTTGCTTAGTTTTACACAGCAATTCTCAGGCCCAGGCCAATAAGTTTTGCATCTTGATTTTAGAATTTAAGTTTAAATTGTGATTACTTTTTTCACATTAGTAACTATCATTCAAAAATATTTTTTAATAAGTTTATAGTATTTTATTATTTCATTGTACAATAATGTAGGTAAACATGATTATAAGATTTTTATGTTATATCTATTTTTTGTGATTACAGATTATATTATAATTAATATTCTTAATTTTTAAAATAAATCCATAATTGTTACCTTGGGATAAAAATCCTACAATTGGGATTTCTAGGCTAAAGGGTAAGAAAAAAGTTTGAACGTATTGATATGTATTTGCCAAATTATCCTGAAAAATATTTAACTCTTCCCAACAACGAACATGTCTGCCTGCTTTCCCTCACTCCATGCTCACTAACAAAGGTCTTAAAAAAAAAGTCATTAAAAAAAAGGTCATTAAGAGCAAAAAAAAGTGTTTAGATTTAACACATTAAAACATGTTATTTTATTGTGCTCTATTTTTGTTTCTAAACTTCCTGTGAGGCACTTATTGATTTGTTCATTTGTCATTTGATTTTTTATTTTGCAAATTGGCTGCTTGTGCATCTCATTTTTGTTTGTTTTCTTTTATGTGTCTACAAATTACAAGCGAGCCTTTTTTTCAACAAGTTGAAAAATAATCTCTTTAGAGGCCAGATTTCCTGAAATCACTGAAGAGCCTTACTAATTCCCACATGACACTGAAAGAAACAACACAGGACTAATTTATGCCTTCCCTGGACTTCATATGAAATTCCCACTGTAGTAACTTCTCCAACAACATTGTGAAATCCAAGAAATCCTGGGGCTCTATGTGGCTTAGTTTACACAATCATAGTCAGAGTCACAGTGCAATGACCACAAGCGTCATTTGAAAAGATAATTTTTGATATTTACATAACATGATGACCATAAAGTGGGATCCAGTTCAGACTCCAAGTAACAAGGGGCTCAAGCCTTCTCCTGAAGCCACTCTGGATCCTCTTGGCCCCCACATTCTAGCACTTTCCCTCTATCCTATCCTTACGTACATTTTTCTTCCTCTCCTTTCCTCACTCTCCTAGATCTTTATCATGTAGATTAGCTCAGCATCTCTGCCTAAATCCTTTCCACCTTCATATTTGCCTCTCCTGCCCAGTTCCTTCCTCCTCATTCTTCTGAATTTGGATTAAAAACAACAAGCAAACAAAAGCAAGGAAGTTGAGGAACATTCTCAGCAGAGAGCACTACAACCTGCCAGCACCCACAGGCCTTTGATACCACCAGAAACCACAGTTTGTTCCTGCATGGAAATAACTCTACACAGCACCTCAGAGCTATTAACAATTCCTGCCAATTAACTCCCACCTTGCCCTACATCCTGGTCACTCTCAGCTTACTCCGCAGTACAGATGCACCAGTTACTCATCCTCGCATGTGCTGTGTATTTTGTCCCCTCTTACTCATCAGCTCCCATTGCTAACTTAGGTGGGAGCCTTACCTGTCGCGGTGGTTAATATTAGGTGTGAACTTGAGTGAATTGAAGGATGCCTAGGTTGCTGGTGAAGTACTGTTTCTGGGTGTGTCTGTGAGGGTGTTGCCAGAGGAGATTGCCATTTGAGCCAGAGGACTAGGAAAGGAAGACCCACCCTCAATGTGGGTGGGCACCATCCAATCGGCTGCCAGCGAGGCTAGAACAAAGCAGGTGGAAAAAGTGGGATGACCTTGCTTGCTGGGTCTTCTGGCTTCCTTCTTTTTCCCACGCTGGATTCTTCCTTCTGCTCCTCCTGCCCTTGGTTATCAAACTCCAGGTTCTTCGGCCTCTGGACTCTGGGACTTGTACCAGTGATTTGCTAGGGGCTCTCAGGCCTTCAGCCACAGACTGAAGTCTGCACTGTTGGCTTCCCTGGTTTGAGGCTTTCGAACTTGGACTGAGCTACTACCGGCTTCTTTCTTCCCTAGCTTGCAGACAGTCAACTGTGGGACTTTGCCTTGTTACCATGTGAGCCAATTCTCCCTAAAAAATACCCTGTCGTACATACTTATATCATATTAGTTCTGTCCCCCTGGAGAACCCCGACCAATACACTTCTGGAGCCTGTGTTCCTTTGTCCTCTAAACAAGCTTCTCATCCTGAACCTCTTGCAGAACAATACTATGTGGCTTGTGCTCCTGCAATGCTGCTCCACTCACTGCAGTCTGCCGGAAGCGTGCCATCGTGAGATAGCACAGTTCCTCAATCTTCAGCCCATCAAAGCTTACCCCTCCTTTTGCCAACAACACTTTGAGATGATTTCATCTTCAGTTGAAAAATGTTGCGACCTTTCTGTTTATGAGTTGGGCTTGCTTACGTGCAAAAGTTATAAAGGAAAAAAAAGCAGCACAATAAATATTTGTTAAATTTAAGGAAACATTATTGTATGGGTAAGTTACGGATATTCACACAATATATAAAAGAAAGTTACGCTGGTAAAGTGCCCATGAGGACAGTGAAGGGCATTCTCCAAAAATGTTAAGAATACGTTGGCTGGGGTGGGACCCAGATGTACGATACCAAGTGTAATTTATGTGCCAAGGCAGGACCCAGAGTGTGAAGAAGGTGGGATGCGAGGTTCCTCTGATGGATGAAGAGCAAAGACCTTTCACCTCCAGGATGAGTAGGCCTCTGAGAGCAGGCACTTTTGCCTGAGGTTTTTATGTCTTACTCTTTGAATATGTCCTTTTTTATGTCAGACTATGTCCAACTAAAGAATTAAAAACCTTAAGCAAGCAACCTTAAGCCCCCCAAGCTTCACTTTGAAGCTCCATGAGTTTTCCTGCTGCCTACTCATCTGTCGGTAAACCTAGCAAAGTTGGGCAAGTTGTTTTCTGTTTTTTGAGGGTTCCTTAACGCCACTACACAAAATGAACTACTTGTACTTCCCCATCTCCTTTTTTCTGTTTTTGGCGTAAATAGTGGTGGGGCCTTGTGTCTCTGCTTGTAGTTCCTAAGACGCTTTGAGAGGGAGTCTGGCTGGGAAAGAGGAACCAATATACACATTTCATAGAATGTGAAATTTCAGACCCAACACAACCACTCACTCTTCTATTCCCCACTATATGCCTGTTCTGGCTCATTATTCGTTATTTCAAACTGTGACCCAATATTTTAATCTTGCCTCTCCCTGTAGCCCCATGAAATTGCCTGTTTTGATTGTTCGCCTGTCTTTTGCTTTTGCTTCTGCCTTTGATGCTATCTCAAAGATCAAACTGGGTTTTCCAGCTCTGCAGTACTTGGAGCAGTGCTACTCCAGTCCTTGGATGGGCGAGTTCCCTGGACCCCTCTGAGAGCTCCTGCTTTATCATGAGGATACTGGAACAATACCATGTGGTCTGGAGGCAGTGAGAGAATACTCCTAAACTCACACTCCTATTTCCCAGTGACTACCCTTCTTTTCCTATGTAAAAAAACCCTGCGTCTTTGAGATTTTGCCACCTGACTGCACCACAATCTTGCCGATTCTCATTTTCAACTCTTGATATCCAGGTTAATATTCCACTTTGAGTATGGGCTTTAGGGCATGGTTTACAGTCTGACTCACAATGCCAATTCTCACGATTACCTTTAGTGCCTTCAGTGGCCTTGTGGATGATCCATTAAATGCCCCAGCCTCATAGTTCTTTGATTTCTTCAGCTCCAACCAGCTTAAAGCCCCACTTGATTCTAGACATTCATTCTCATAACTCAAGTTTTTCTGTGGCCAGCTGTGCTGGTTCAATTGCAATTTGATGCACTGCAAAAGGGCAAAAAGAAAGGAGTGACAATCACTGTTAGTGAAGGAAGCCAGAGGCTGCAGTCTGAGAAACAGCAGAGCCTCAAGTCTAGGGGATTAAGGGTAAAGGCAAGAGATAGACAGCTTAAACTAGGGAATGAGGTATGATCATGTTTTGTAAATCCAGGGTAGTAAGCTGCAGGACATTAGGATAGATGCATTCACATACACACATGCAACTTCAGAGACTTTATAGGCCCAGATTAAAGACAGCTCTCTTAAAGGATCAAGCTCGTATTCTGTAGCATGTATACAAGGCCGTTTGGTTACAGCTTTCCTCAACCTCAACCCGCAAGCTCCATGTCCTTTATAAATGTTGCTTTGATTCAATTGAAGTTCACTGATGTGCCATGCTACTTCTCAAGGTTGTTCTGTCTGCCTTCTCCCCATTCTCATTCCTAGCATTTCCATCAGCTAGTAAAGGTCTTTTCATCTGCACCTAAGCCCTGCCTACTTCCCCAGGTACAGATAGGCTCTCCCTTTCTGCCTTCCACAACACCTATTTCCTGTTTCCATCGCAGCATTAACTCCTAATGTAGCAAGGTAACTTTTCATGTTTTAATCTGGGTCCCCCACTAGAATGCAAGCTACTTGTGGGTTAGGGACTAGATTTTCTTATTATTGTGTTACCAAAATCATGCTCAGCATTTGGCATATGTTAGGTGTTCAATAAATTGTGGTTGAATAAAGTTCATTAGTACATATTATCTAGAGCCACATCTAAAGCTTTCTTTCTGAAACCCTGAAAACCAGATTGTGATTTCCAGTCTTCTGGTGATTCATCTTCTCTATGGCTCCTCAGATATTACCGAGCATGGGTTCTGCAAATGCATCTACAATATTTTTAGTGTCCTGGAATATCAAGCATCTGTGTTTGAAGAAGGGAATTTAAAGAAGCTAAGAGTTCTCTTCCTATCTGATTCTTCACTTATCTTAGACTTAACCCTTGTGGTTGTTCTCAATTGTTCAGCATAAAAATTATCCCCTTTGATAGGGACAATGCTAAAGTAACAGTTAAGTAATTTCTGCATTCCTTTTTCCTGGTCTGACCCAGCAATGGTTCCATCTCTTCTTCCTCTTTCTTGCTCCAACTATAGCTTTATGAAATAGTTTTAAAATGTGAACTTAGTATTTGTCATGAGTCTTTCGTTATTCCAGGCTTCCATCTTCCTAAAACAATTCTTACTCTTTGAATATGTCATTGCTTTTGGGTCCCCCTTTCCACTTGTGCTTCAGAGGGACAGGAAACTCTAAAAACGTCCCTTAAAGAGTCTCTCACTACACAATCATGTCAAAATTTCTTTGAATGTTTTTGTGAAATCTGCTTCTCTAATGTTTAGAGTTTGCATGTGAGTAGCCTCAGGGTTCCCATTTGAGGCTGTTGTAAATGTTAAGATAAAAATACACACTTTCTGCCAAGATTCTCCTTATTGCTATCTCACCAACCAGTTCTTCCTCGCGGGTCCAAATTAAATCCTCAATAGCAGATTTCTTCATTGCAAGTTACGAACAATGCAAATCAAGAATTCGTTAGACACATCCCTTTTACCAGAGTGAGACTTGTGGAGAATGTTGTCACTCTGTCTTCCTGGTGGGCCACAGTTCAGACATTATCCAGAGTCTCCAGCAGGCCAGGTTAATTTATAACTTATTCCTAAGACAATTACTTCTCCTTTATCTTTCTCTCCTTTTACCCTCCTCCACTCCCTTTGGTTCATGTTTCTTGATTAGAGAGTGGAAGATTGAGCCTTATTGTTCGCTATCTTTCTTTCAACAGATTTAACTCATTCACTGTTGTCTTCAATATTTATATACAAAATTTTGGTGATACATACGTAATTTGTGTAAGACTACAAATTATCATTGCTTATTATCTATCTGCTCTAATTGGTGAACAGTTGAATCATATGGAGAAAAACTCCAAGGACAAAAATGAAAGAAAATAAATGAGTATATTCCTCACTTACATCTGTTGAACCGAATTACATTTCAACATTCATTATGACAGTCCATCTCACTTAAGTGTTAGCTTAACAGATTTTTTTAAGTTCTAGATTTGTTAACAAATTTATGAGAAAAAATTCTTCATCTGTACATATTATACATTAATATCAAATCAATCTATTTTCATAGGTTTCAAGTCTATAGGAATTATTCCATTACAGACAAGAGAATAGAATTTATGGAAGATACTCTCTGATTAGAATTTATTTCTGTTTGTGATGTGTAAAATCAGAATTTCTAGAAGCAAATATTAAACTGTACAACTAAACAACAACAACAAAAAACTAGTCTCACAATTCCCTGCAGAGTAGAAAGCATTAAATTTTTACTTATTTTTGTTTTAAAAATAAGAAATTAAGTTAATAAAATATTTGGATGAACACAGACACCCTCCCTTAAGTTTTTCTTGCTGAAGTAAAAATAATAAAATAACGTAAGAAAAACAATATGGTAACCAAATATCAGGAAATAACTTCAAAAGATGCATAAAAAATATTGTGGAAGAATTTAAGGAACAAGTGTTAGGACAAACTACACAACGTGGGATGCTTGCTATATAGCACTGGAGGAAAAAATGGATGTTTCTATAATGTCTTGGCTTATGCTAGATTTTGCTTTAATTATATATTAGAAGTAATTTCTATGTTTTATTTAAGCAGTGGCGATCAGCAGAAGGCATACTGCATCCTTGGGACATTTTGGAAATAGGGACACATCTTTGATCAACACAGTGACTGGGAGGCACTTACTGGCATTTAGTGGGTAGAGGCCAAGGATGCTAGAAGTCCTTGTAGGCATGGGATAGTATTATACATTGAGGGACTGTCCCTTGTCCTGCAAATTTCCAATGGTCTTACTGGACATTCAAGTAACTGAAAAACCTGCTAATTCTCTGAGCCCATATCTCACTCTGTTTTATATATAAACATTCAATATATTGTTTGCACTCTTTTCATATACACTACATTTTGGCGGAATGTAACTAGTGTAAAATGGAGGAGAAAATGTACTTGGTTTGGAACTTTGCTGATAGTTGCTCACCACCAAGTCTTGCTTATTTAATAATCATGAACTGATTGTTCATAACTCGCTTGGCAGCAAAACTAGATCTGAATCGATTTGAGGCTATTTGGAAAGTTATATCACTGACAGTAATAATTTTATCAGGCCACAGTTTTAACTGTCTCATTCAAATATCCATATAAAGAAATGATGTTGACTCACTCTATTCAAAATATGGACCTTGGACCAGAGCATTGGAATTACTCTGAACTTGCTAGAAATGTCCCACCCTAGACCAGTGAATCAGAATCCATATTTTTGCAAGATCCACAGGTGACTTTTATATACATAAAAATTTGAGAAGCAATAATGTAGACAATAATTAGATGAAAATTCTTATACTTCCTTATTTTTTGAGACGATCTGGATCTGTCACCCATTCTGGAGTGCAGTGGTGTGATCTAGGCTCACTGCAGCCTCCGCCTCCTTTGTTCAAGCGATTCTCCCACCTCAGCCTCCCAAGTAGCTGGGATTACAGGTGGACATCACCAAACCCGGCTGATTTTTATGTTTTTAGTAAAGATGGGGTTTCACCATGTTGGCCAGCCTGGTCTCGAACTCTTGGCCTCAAGTGATCCACCTGTCTTGGCCTCCCAAAGTTCTGGGATTACAGGCATGAGCCACCATGCCTGGACCCTGTTTTACTTCTTAAATAAAATATATTCGTCATAGATAGCACAAATATCTGACCCCTTTATTAATTCTCTTCAAGAATTTAACGTATTAGGAGACATTCTATTTTATTACAATTTACTTTCTCTTATTTATCTTTTATTTATTGTCAGTGTATTTTATGTATTTTTGAAATTAGGAATTAATTTAATTTCAAGATGACAAAGAGGACAATGCAAAAATAAAAAGGTGTGTTGTTCCTATAAGGCTGAGAGCAACTGAGCAAAAAAGAATTATGTATTGAAGAAGAAAAATACATTTCCAATGCATATGATTTCCACTATAAAAACAATGTTTTATGGAAAAAAACTGTCTCAGTGTACCAATGGAACAATTGCTTTGACTGGAATAAAACTTAAATTCTAGGATAAGGATACAGAGATAGCTCCAAAAATAAATTTATTCACTGCTTTTAATAAAAACGCAAAATGTTCTTGTAGCAAAGAAGTTGAAGCTAGAAGGGCAAAAATTTGCTATAAGATTTTGTTGATATATTTGATGGTTAATTTTATGTCAACTTGACTGGGCTAGGGGATGCCCAGATAGCTGATAAAACACTATTTTTGGATATGTTCGTGAGGGTGTTTCTGGGAGAGATTAGCATTTGAATCCATAGATTGAGTAAAGAAGACCACCCTTGCCGATTTGGTTGAGCATCATACAATCCATTGAGCTCCCCAAAAGAACAAAAAGGCAGAGGAAGCACGAATTGACTCTCTTTGAGCTGGGACATTCATCTCCCGCCTTAGGACATCTGCACTCTTTGTTCTCAGGCCTTGGAACTTGGACTGCGACATACCCCATTAGCTCCACCTGGTTCTTCAGTCTTCAAGCTTGGACAGGAATGGTATCACCAGTTTTCTTGGGCCTCCAGCTTACAGATTGGGGACTGTGGGACTTCTTAGTCTCCATAATTGTGCAAACCAATTCCTAATGTAAATTTCTATTTTATATATCTCTCTTTATATCCTATTGGTTCTGTTTATCTGGAGAACCCTGACTAACACATATTGATAATATTATCAAAGACAGGCATTTGTAGTAAACTGTTCACTGTTCTCTGCAGAGATGATGAGTGATTATGAAAACATTCTGTATCATGGATAAGAACACTGATTATATCATGGCAGAGTATGTTTCACAGTTGTCAAATTTATTTTCTTATTCTTATTTTCTAAAAACACTAGTGCTTTACCTTCTGTCTTTTCTATGATAACAAGTATCTGTCAATTCTATGGTAGTAAAGCAGAATTTTTAAAAGAAATTAGCATTGTCCCTTCAAAATAAAAGTGTCACTTTAATAACAAATTAGAGAGTTTCCACTTTTGAAGGCAACTTAGGCTATGGTGACAGCATTCTGAAAGCAGGCCTTTTGCAGTGCTTCCTTCTTAACCGATGGACTTCTGAAAACACGTATCATCTACAAAACTCCTCATATCTGCTCACTTTAAAAAGCTTGGAAATAGACATTTCTAATTCAGTTTAAAAATCTTCCCAACAATGACTCTCAAGTGGGTTTTGAATCTACTTGTTATATGCAATTGTTAAAAAGAGAAAAATGCAACGCCTCTGATTAGTTGACAAAAAATATTGATCTCTAAGACACTGGATGAATTGGTTGTGGTAGAAAAGTCTTCTTAAAGAGTTCTTGCTTGTCTGCAGAGTTTCCTCAATTCTGTTTTAATTCAGGTCCATGATCACTAATTCATAATTCTAAAATCCAAAATTTCTGAAAACCAAAAGTTTTATATGTGACTCACTTGGCAGCAAAACCTGATCTGAATTGATTTGAAGCTATTTACAGTCTATTTTTCCATGCAATATGCCTATTCACATCTTTTGCTGTAGATATATAAGGGTGTTTAACTATGGGGTGCAGCCCCAGACCTCATCAGAGGTATTACATAATATATGCTATACGAATTGTATATAATTTCTGAAATCCATAGAATTCTGAATATGATAAATTCATCTGATCCTAGGAGTTTTGGAGCTCGCAGAGTTGTGCAAGTACCAGCACTGAATAGGAGATGAGTAAAAAATTGCAGTGTTCCTGACATCCAAGGGTCTTTTCCAGTGTATTTTAATGTTAAGGGTCTATAATTCTGAAATTTGTTCCCTGATTTTTTGTTGTTATAAGGATAGAAGAATCACATTTTTGGGCAGAGGTTCTGTAATTCAGGGTCAGCAAGTCAACTAACAGATTGTTCCACATATACATATTTTTTCCTACAGAGGAGTTCTAATTCCCAGGAACGCCCTGAGCGCAACTGAAGCTGAGACGTTTCTGAGAAATTCTTTCGCTTTATGTGGGGTGTGGGGTAAGGGTGTCTTCACTGGCCTTGCAAACTAGCCTAAGGCATGAGTTTAAAAGTGCACCTTTAAGGCAACAGATTGTACAATGTGAAAAACGATACCAGCAATGGTTTAGTGTGACTGTCCACAGGATGACTTTTCTACTGGAAAATGAAGAATGATGCAGGAAGATGAAAATGTTTTCCAAACTCCTTGGCTATCAGCAAATGTTTGCCAAGAAAACATTTCCATAATTCTCCGGAGGTTCCAAGTGATTAGAAAGCACACAGGCAGGGATCCAATCAACTCTCACCCTGGGAGGTTTTACCATTCTTACAACCATTAAACAACATTTATAACAAGTCTTTCTTTTTCTATTCTTTTATTTTAAAGAAAACATTTGCTCAGAAAAAAACAATACTAAAATTTATATGGAACTACAAAAGACCCAGAATAGCTAAAGGTATCCTAAGCACAGAGAACAAAACTGGAGGAATTACATTACCTTACTTCAAATTATACTGTGAGCCATAGTAACCAAAACAGCATGGTAGTGGCATAAAAGCAGACACACAGACTAATGGAACTGAATAGAGAACCCAGAAACAAATTCACACATCTACAGTGAATTCGTGATTTACGAAGGTGCCAAGAATATCGACTGAAGAAAAGACAGTCTCTTTAATAAGTGATGCTGGAAAAATTGGATATCCATATGCAGAAGAATGGAACCAAATCCCTATCTATCTCTCATCATACACAAAAATCAACTCAAAATAGGTTAAAGACTTTGTTTTTGATCCAATGATAGTTTTTCTTATATACCATTTGCAATTAGTTTTCCATTCAAAGCTATTCATATATGTGGCTCCCTTCGTAATCCTTTTAAACACAGTAGCCCTATGGACTTAACCTGTAAGTTACTATTATCCTTTATTTTATTTACAAATTTGATTAAAGACTTAAATCTAAGATTTCAAATTATAAAACCACTAAAAGAAAACATTGAGGAAAGTCTCCAGGACATTGGAGTGAGCAAAGATTTCTTGTGGAGTTTATGGATTGTTTTTCTTTGTCTTTTTTGGGAAACTGAATTCAGTTGCGCTTATAGTTCTTTAATACAATTGCAGCAATCAGTTGGCATATAATTGTATTATTCCAAATATTCATTTTTAAATGGCTTTTTGCAAGTTTGCTTATTTACTAATCATGCTAGTTTGTATAAATGTGCAAATCCATGAAAACAAAATTATAAAAGTTATGTAAACATTATCCCATTTCTGGGTATATACCCAAAGGATTATAAATTATGCTACTATAAAGACACATGCACACATACGTTTATTGCGGCACTATTCACAATAGCAAAGACTTGGAACCAACCCAAATGTCCATAAATGATAGACTGGATTAAGAAAACGTGACACATATACACCATGGAATACTATGCAGCCATAAAAAGGGATGAGTTCATGTCCTTTGTAGTGACATAGATGAAGCTGGAAACCGTCATTCTGAGCAAACTATCACAAGGACAGAAAACCAAACACCGCATGTTCTCACTCATAGGTGGGAATTGAACGATGAGAACACTTGGACACAGGGCAGGGAAGATCACACACTGGGGCCTTTGGGTGGGTGGAGGGCTGGGGGAGGGATAGCATTAGGAGAAATACCTAATGTAAATGACGAGTTAATGGGTGCAGCAAACCAACACGGCACAGGTATACATATGTAACAAATCTGCACGTTGTGCACATGTACCCTAGAACTTAAAGTATAATAATAAAAAAAGAAAAAAGTTATGGAAACATTGAAAATACAGAAATATTTCAAATAAGTCATTAGATAGGGGGAGTTGGATCCTTTTGGGCTTGTTGGATATGAAAAAGCTTTACAGGGACTGGCTATGGGTAATGAGAAGACTCATCTCTGGTATTGCAGGGAGAGCTGTAGGCGTCAGTGTGGGGCCTTTATAGTCACATGGTAGACAGCTCACAAGTTACCGTTGCTGGAAAAAATGATGAAACATACAAATGGGCCACAAGAAGCTGAAATGAGGATACAGAAACACAATATTCTGCACATCTTGGCAATATCTGCTGTGCTGCTGTGTTCCTCATTCTCTCTTGAGACTTTTGGTCTTAGCCACTGTCATTTTTTTCACAAAAAAATTGAGCCCCACTAATGACACTGTTCTGATCTTTCAGTGAGTCACTGTTATGGTGGTTGAAGTGATTTATGTCATCAGGTGACTGGGGATACAACATCTTGCTCTATACTCTGTATCTCCAGAGAAACATGTGCATTGGTTAATTAACGTTACCAATTAGATGCTTGTGAATGAATGAATGAAATGAATGGTTGCTAATCCACAGACTGTCAGGTGGACTGAAGGGCACAGAAGTCATACAGATTATGTCAGTGAGGATTACTGGGGACAAATAATGAATGCAGACTTGCTATCTGAAAGAAAAGGGCACCAGGGCCTTACAAAATCAAGACAAAGTGAAAGAACAGCAGGAGCGAAGGAAACAACAAAAAGATTAAAAGAAGAAGAAGAAAAAAAAAAAAGACCCACAAAACCTGGGAAGTAAAAGTTTCCTAGGTTTTACTGGTCAGGGTAAAGCTGCTGCTGGGACTGCTTCTGTCTCTGTTCAACAAGCTCAACCCCAAAGATCACTGGCTCCCTCATCCCTTGAGATTCAGTCCACCAGGCCTATAGGGTAAATGGAATGGTGGTGGGAATGTGGAAGAAGGATCTGACCTTCACTTTTGAGGTTACTGCTTGAAATTGCTCGCTTGCCAGGACTATGCCTATTTGGGGAGAGGTAATTTTCTATAAGAAAATGGAACTGTCAGAAAAGATGACCGATGTTGGTATCCCAAAATGACCCAGATGATCTGGATGGCAGTGTTTGTATAAAATGTACCACAAGGGAAAATCTGGGGGAGCACCATTAGTATGTAACTATTATAAAATAGTTCTGTTTCTGTTGAAAGCATTATTACAAATTAACAAGAAACTAATTTGCCATAGAAAAAGAATGGACAATGGACATGAAGAGATCATTTTCAGTAAATGGTACAAATAATAACGTGAAAAAATAGTGTTTAGCCTTACTGATTATAAACAAGTTGATTAAAACAAGATATGATTTTGATTCATGACATTTTCAGGTTACAAGCAAGGCAATATTTAATATTGGAAGGTAATTTTGCAGCGTCACACAGCACCTTAAAGAAATGCTGACCCAGTATTTCTACTTTTAGTAATCTATCCTAAGAATGTAGAGATCTTGACAAAGATGATGCAACGTAGTGTTCATTCCAGCATCATCTGTAAACTGCAATAAAGTCTGAAAATATCCTAAAACAGTTGATAAGTGATTGTAATAGTCTTCAACCATAGAAATGATATCTTAGAGAAAATTTAGTAACAGTAAATAATACTCCATTTATAAATACTTAGTGAGATAAGGAAGATTCTAAATTCCGTACAGCATGGTTTTAATTTTATAACAAACCTTTAGGCATAGAAAACATAAGGAAATACACTAAATGCTAATAGAGAGTGTGTGTGGGAGTTATAGGTGATTTTAATTAAAAATGTTTTTCTGTGATCTCTAAAACATAGATGTACTTTTTTTCTAAAATATAGATGTCAAAATTATAAAAATGAACATATATTGTTTTTATTCTCAGAAGAAAATATAACAACGGGATTTCAAATACCACTTTGACAAAAATGTCAAATGCATATTGAGATAAATGTATAGTATGATTACTTAGTCATCGTTCTTGACATATTTGAAGATATGAAAAATTTGGAAGAAAAATCACAAAATCTCTCAGTAAAATAAAAATAATTACATACATAATTATACTACTTCTGAAACTTATGTTTGGGAGTCCATAAGCTTAAGTTCATCTCTAAACAACATATGGCATTTTCTATTTTATTCCTCTATCCCAGGGAGGCAGAAATTCAGTTACTGTAAGGGCACTTAGATAATTTTCTTTCTTTCTTTTTTTTTTTGAGACAGAGTCTTGCTGTGTCACCCAGGCTGGAATGCAGAGGCACGATCTCAGCTCACAGCAACCTCCTCCTCCCAGGTTCAAGTGATCCTCCTGCCTCAGCCTCCCTGGTAGCTTCGCTTATAGGCACCCACCTCCACCTCCGGTTAATTTTTGTATTTTTAGTAGAGCCGGGGTTTGGCCATGTTGCCCAGATTGTTCTTGAGCTCCTGACCTCAGGTAATCAACCCCCCTCGGCCTCTCAAAGTGCTGGGATTACAGGCGTGAGCCACCGCGCTTGGCCTAGATAATTTTATTTCTAATTAGATTTAATAGAAAGACCTATTGTTGGAGGCAGGTGCCAAATGTTTTCACAGTGACACTTAAGAATTTGGGATGCAATTTTATAGACTGCTGCTTCTCAACCAAAAGCATTATAATTCTAAAGACAAGCTTGTAAGAATGCGGTTACGTGTGTACACAAGACTTATCAGACCATCTGCGACTAATAAAGCTTGAGAAAGAGGGGAGGAGAGAGGGTATTCTGCCTTCCAGTAACATGCTTGTCTGCAACTTGCTAAACTCCTCTTAGGCAATACTCTGCTCAGAGAACCATGTGTTTAATTGTAAAAATCTGTCAGTATCATAAGATTCAAAAGACATCAATCATTTATGTCAACAAGGAAAGAGTGAGGGCTGTGTGACTCTTCTATCATTAGGAAAAGATGTGCTCAAGAGACAAAAACGTGGTCTAAGGAGGGCTGAGCAACCGGAGGTTACAGGAAGACTGAGTTCCAGACTATAGTTTGGCCCCCCTCCCCTAATTTGGACTGGTATATTATATTTTTCATTTCATGTAATACCATGTGTGCAGTAAGACATTATGTAACTTGGCCAGTCTCAATTGTGTAATATCTACTAAATGCTTTAAAGTGGCTGACGTTATTAGCAGTTTGGTGCATGGGGAGGCCATTGCTTCCCTTGGCTTTGGCGGGATGCAATATTGTGTAATGAGGTTGGAACTGGCCTATATTCAAAATTACATTCCCAAAGGGCGGCTTATTCAAGCCACATGACAACTGGTTCTCTTTTCCTTAAGACTTCATTCTAAGTGGACTAAAAACAGCAAAATTGCCATGTTTGAACAGTTCCATAGGTGGACTGGGTCTTTTCCTTGTTTTGCTCCCAATTTATTATTTTATACTAAGATTTCTGAATTACACCCAGTTTTAGAGGCATCGGGACACAAATTCCCGTCCCCCTCCATCTAAGCTGTGTGACATCAGGCTGGTTACTTCATGATTCTGAGCCTTCATTTCCTTACCTGTAAGTTGGCGATAACACTTCCCTAAGGAGGTGTAAGTCTTATAAAGACGCCAACAAAGCTCCAGTCTCTTAATTATGTCGCCTCAGGCAAGTTATTTAGCCGTTTGATTTGCGGATTCCTTACTTACAAGTTGGACCAGTTGTGGCTACTATCCGCAGTAGTCGAGGAATAGATAAGATAGGCAAAGCTCCGGCAACAGTGGCTGACCCTTGGCGGCTCAAGAGGACCTGATAATGGTCCTGCTAGCGAGCATGCCGTAGTGTAATGCGGTCGAGTTATGAAACTTTGGGAAAAGAGAGAACAAGGAAAGCGGGCGATCAGAGGCCCAGCCGCGAGACCTGCCCCGCTGGGGCCGCCAGTCTGCACCGCGACGCCCCGGGACCCGGCACCGCCTCGCTCCACCCCTGCGAATCCGGGGCGAATCCGGGCGGAGAGTTCCTGGCGGCCGCGCAGCGCAGAGCACCCTCCCGCCCGCCTCCCTCCCATTGAGCTCCAGCTGTGCCAGTGGCACGCGAGCCCGGAGAGTCCGCCGCCAACGCGCAGGTGCTAGCAGCCCCTTCGCCCTGCAGGTAGGAGCCGCGCCGAGACCCGGATCACCGGGCGCCTGTGGGAGCCGGGTTTCCACTGCCTTCGCCCTCAGTCCCTCCTGCCTCCCAACCCGGTCAACTGGCCGCTCCCCGCCCAACTTGGACGGGACTTAAGTGAGTGAGTCGGCAGCGGACTCCCCGGCGATCCCCAAGGGCCTCCCCTGCACGGCTTCGGGTGGAATTCCTGCAGGGTGAAAGCTGACAACTCTGGCACGCACTTTTGCCGCGCGGACGGCTGCCTGGAGCGCAGAGCCGCGCAGGCTCCAGGCTGAAGCCCGGGAGTCCTCTGCAGGATGCACCGCCCCGCCGGCGCGGGGCTTCGGGTGCAGTGTGTGTGGTGTCCCCAGGTCATCCGGGCGCCCTTGGTTCGGGTGCGCGGTGGCATGACTGGGCTGGTGGGGGCGATGGGACCAGCATCCCGTACCAACCAGGAAGTGCCGCGTCCCAAGGCTTCGAGCCCAGCCCTCAGAGCACTGTCCCGGGGGTGTGGTCACAGCCGCGGGTGTCCGCGGCTCCCGCCATGTGATGTGACCACTCGGAGGCGGGGCGAGGGGGCCGGGGGCGAGCAGCAGGGCGTGTGTAAAGGGTGTTGTTCGTCACAGTACGATTCAAGGTGTTTGGGACCTAGGGCTCAGATCCAGGAGTGCGGTCCTCCAAGCCTTCCATAGGATTTTGTGACGCCCTTGAGAACCGCCCTTGTAGACTCAGTCCTGAACTACCGCCACGCCTGTATTTGCTCCTCCTCATCTGGGATTATTGCCTTCTTTACTTCCTCTGTGAAGCACTAAATACGAGTAGCTTTTTAAGAACAGACCACAACAGTTTCTTCGTTTGACTATCACTAAGTCTGTCTCCAGAATGGGAAGCTCCGTTAACTTTATCAGCCAGCCCTGCCAATTTTAGTTAAGATAAGCCTTTGTGGGCCTCCAAAGACCTCTGAGAGACTAGGTACCCAGAGACCTCTGAGGTATGTTGAATGGTTTAATTCGTGGTGTTGCAATTAAAACTTAAAGAAGGAAAGGAATCTGCCATTTGAACTGTTAACAGACACCACATTTATACACTGCCTATTTGAATAAGAATCTCTTTTGATATTAAATGTTTTGTGACACACAAGTGAATTTGTACACAGTCTTTTAGCTTGAATTTGTAGACAGCCTTTAAATGTTGTTTGGGGATCTTTGGGCTAATCGTATAAGCGCCCAGTCTGGCTTCTCAAGAACCAGTACAGTTAACAATCCATATAAAAAGTTGGAATGCTGCCTGGGCGCGGTGACGCACTCCTGTAATCCCAGCACTTTGGGAGGCTGAGGCGGGCGGATCACCTGAGGTTAGGAGTTCGAGACCAGCGTGGCCAACATGGTGAAACCCCGCCTCTACTAAAAATACAAAAATTAGCCGAGCGTGGTGGTACACACCTGTAATCCCAGCTACTCGGGAGGCTGAGGCAGGAGAATCGCTTGAACCCGGGAGGCGGAGGTTGCAGTGAGCCAAGATGGTGCCATTGCACTCCAGCCTGGCTGAAAGGGCGAGAATCTGTCTCAAAACAAAACAAAACAAAACAAAATGAATGCTAAGGCTTTCAGGAAAAAGTGTCTTTACAATGTTTGTCCCTGATGACAGAATAATTATGAACTATAGTAAGTGCTGTACAATGCTCATTTAGGTTTGTAGACTTACTTATAACTAGGTGGTGGGGAACCCTGCTTCTTGAAAGTTGTATGATTACTTAGTGTTTCTTAATTAAAAACATAGTTACAAATTTTATTTACCTTTAACTCTTACAGGGTTTTTAATTTATTTTTGTTCCGAAGGAAAAGTAGGACTGTCATTTTTTTTAAAAAAAAAACTTCAAATTTTATTTTAGATACGGGGGTACATGTGCAGGTTTGTTACACGGACATGTAGCATGAAGCTGAGGTTGGGGGTACAACTGATCCCATCACCCAGGTAGTGAGCATAGTACCTGATAATTTTTTAACTTTTGCTGTTCTTCCTCCCTCCCACCTCTAGTAGTTCCCAGTGTCTATTGTTGCCATCTCTATATCCATAAGTGTCCAATGTTTACCTTATACTTTTTTTTTTTTTTTTTTTGAGACAGAGTCTCACTCTGTCTCCCAGGCTGGAGTGCAGTGGCACGATCTCGGCTCACTTCAAGCTCCGCCTCCCGGGTTCACACCATTCTTCTGCCTCAGCCTCCCCAGCAGCTGTAGTACCTTCCACTTATTAGTGAAAACATGTGATGTTTGATTTTCTGTTCCTGCCTTAATTTGCTTAGGATAATGCCCTCCATCCGCATCCATGTTGCTACAAAGGACATGATTGTGTTATTTTTTATTGCTGCATGGTATTCTATGATGCATATGGACCACATTTTCTCTTATCCGGTCCGCAGTTGATGGGCATCTAGGTTGACTCCATTTGCTATTGTGAATAGTGCTGTGGTGAACATATGAATGTGTGTGTGTTTTTGGTAGAACAACTTATTTTCTTTTGGATATATACGCAGTAATGGGGCTGCAGGGTTGAATGGTAGTTCTGTTTTGAGTTCTTTGAGAAATCTGCAACTGCTTTCCACAGTGGCTGAAATAATTTACGTTCCAACCAACAGTATATAAATGTTCTCTTACAGGATTTAAAAAAATTTTTTTTCCTTTTAATTTCACTTCTGTTGTGGTAAAATATGCACAACATAAAATTTACCATTTTAGCCCTTTTTAAGTGTACATGTAGTGGCATTAAATACATTCACATTGTTGTGCTACTGTCATCACCATCCATCCACAAGACTCTTCATCTTTCTTACAGGGCTTTAATAACATTTTAATGATAATGGTTGTGTTGCAGGCTTTAGTTTTATCACTAAGCAAGGTTTGAGTTCCTTCTCATAGCTTTAGAGAAATGTACCTTTTAAACTTTTTTTTTTTGAGGCAGGGTCTCACTCTGTTGCCCAGGTTGGAGTGTAGTGGCACAACAGTCTTGACCTCCCAGGCTCAAGTGATACTCCCATCTCAGTTTCTGAGTAGCTGGAACTATAGGTGTGCATCACCACCCTTGGCCAGTTTTGTTTGTTTGTTTGTTTTGTAGAGATGAGGTCTCACTGTGTTGGTAGGGCTGGTCTTGAATAACTGGGCTCCAGCAATCCTCCCATTTCGGCTTCCCCAAGTGTT
Organism: Trachypithecus francoisi; assembly: GCF_009764315.1. NCBI lineage: Eukaryota > Metazoa > Chordata > Mammalia > Primates > Cercopithecidae > Trachypithecus > Trachypithecus francoisi. The sequence continues at coordinate 118,428,658 of NW_022681453.1, read as the reverse complement.
GGATTACAGGCATGAGCTACCATACCCAGCCAAGAAATGCACTTTTAAAAGAGAAAAGGTAAAAAGCCATAGCCAGACTGTTTAACAAATCTTATCTACAGCAGGAAAGGCCTAATACGTTACTGTTTGAGAATAAACTTGTGATGTATTTAAACTTTTGTCTAAGGGTATTGTGAGGTTTAGCTATCAAGAGGAAGGAACACGTAAGGCAGTTATTGTTGTTGATCATTTCCTCTCCTGAGTATCTATCAGAAAAATGGCAATTGTCAGTGTTGTTGTCTTTAGCAGTGCAATAGTACCTATCTAAATTATGCTTGAACTCAGGTAATGTTGCCTTCTTAGTAACTAAAGGCAGTGTTGATCAAACTTGAAACTACATGTAGCAATTTCCTGTCCATCCCAGGTATTTACTAAAGATTGATACTACGGGACCCAACACATAAGATATGTCTCTTTAAACTTGTAGTTAGGTTGAGTCATTGTGTTCACAAGAAAAGCTGTAACTCTGCAAGGTTTGGTTTTATGTTTATGATCCTTTAAGTCTGAGCACCACAAAATAAAATGTATTTGCTGAGGGAGTGCGGTTAAAAGTTGTCGCAGGGTTAAAATGAGAAACATGTAAACCTAACTTTCCCATAAGCCTGTGACATTTCTGGTTACAAAGAGAATCATACAAATCACATCTTATGCTTCAGTGGGAACACATTCCAGTGTGTTAGTTTCCCTAAATTCACACTGCAGTGTAAAATCTGGACCCCAGCTGTTTTAGTGCTGGGTTATTAAGCAAAAGTGTATGTTATATAAGCGTTTCATAGTGTCACAGGTTTTTTTCTATTGCAAAACTTTCTTAATTTTTAAATTTATTAAGCAAACATTACAGCGACAGAATAAAATCAATTATTTATTTAATAAACACATGGTGTTTACTTTGTGCCTTGCATTTGTCTAAGCATTTTACAAACATGAATACATTTAACCCTCAAAACAACCCTGTAAAGTAGGTAATCTTATTATGGCCATTTTATTTATGTATTTATGTTTGTTTTATTGTATTTTATTTTGTAGAGATGGGGTCTTGCTATGTTGCCCAGGCTAGTTTCAAACTTCTGGGTTCAAATAGTCCTCCTATCTTAGCCTCGAAAAGTGCTGGGATTCACAGGTATGAGCCACTGTGCCTGGCCTATGCCCATTTTATAGATGAGGCAGTTTGAGTCATAGTGAGATCCCACAACTAGCACATGGCAGAGCTGGGGATCCATCTCCGGCAGCTTGCACCCACAGTTTTGACATTGCTGTCTGTTTAGAAAAAAACATAACCTGTGATTCCATCCTCCTAACAAACTTTCTTTTTAAGGTTTTTTGATTCCCATTTTGTCTGTGTTCTTTGACGTAATCGCAATTATAGTGCAACTCAGACAATCTGTTCAAGTCCTTTATTTTTCGGAAGAAGAAGTTAAGGTGGAACATGGGTATGTCCAAGGGTAGAAGCACTGGGGCAGGGTCCTGGAGATCCTCTGCTGGGCCAGGCCTTAACTCCCTGATTGTGAGGAGATTGGGCCAGGGATCCTGGGAGAGTCTGGGAGGCCAGGGCTGTGTTTGGGAGGAGTTGGGTGTTATTTGCCAATCCAGAGGGAAGCATTTCAATATTTTAATGATTGTTATGACCATACTAGAGCTAATCTGCTAAATAAGGGCCCACGTTATGGCCGACTGGGTCATGGGAGGTCTTGCTTCCTAGGGCTCCAGAATCCTGGATTGCTTCCCCCGTTGCTGCTAATGCCCATGACCCTCAGCTCCCCTCTGGATGAGGGCAAGATTTTATTCTGTACTCAATCATTTTTTGAACTTTTTGGATCTAGAGTTGGGAACCTTTTGGAAGCCTCTGACGCACAAAAGAAAATCAGCCAAAATCAACATGGAAATAAAAATAACTTGGTTTAGTCAGTTCTTTTGTTAAGAAAGAGAGAGACACTTCTAAGGCCGTAAACTTATGAACTTTATATTAAGAACAGGAAAATAAGAGTTGAGAATTTAGCAATGATCTTTTTCAAAGTACGCTTTTACAGATGGCACATTTAGATGAAGGCGAATAGGATATAAGAAAGGGGATCTTATAACACGGGAAAAAGGAAAGCCGTAGAAAGGGAGGGGAGAAGCAAGTGCAGAGACGAGGCATTGGCAGAGGGCCATAGATAGGAAGCGTGGAGCTAATACCTTTGTCAGTTCTTTACAAAAAGCCTGCGTCTCAGTGTGTTACCACTGGACGATGCCTTCAAAATATCATAAGCAGTTGCAAATGATCTTTCCTTTGGTTTATCTTGATGGGATCTTAATGTTTAAACGGTTGCTAATCAACAAAGCATGTGGACAATAAGATACAAGGGAACTCTTGGCCCCTGATTGGGATCTTCATAACAGTCTAGTCTAGTTTGGTTTATGCCGCTTTCCATGGGTGGATTTTGTATGTAGTGTGATATTAGAATCACTGGATTTGCCGTTATTTTTTCTATTGACTGTCTTCCCTGTGAGAGGGCAAGGTTCTTGAGGTCACAGACTGTGTTTTTGTCATTTTTGTGTCTCCAGTGTCCATTGTAGTGTACAATAGATGTGAGCTGAATGATAGGGTACATGGATGAAGGGAGAAGGTGTAATCCATTTTATTAAACATACATAGGTAGTTCCAGAAAATAAGTCTTTATAATTAATGTTTTACTTATTTATTTGCTCCGTGGTGCCATTTAACTATTCTTAAAAATAAAATGTGTAGATGTGGAATGGACAGTCTGTGGCATTTTGCGTAAATAGCTGTACTCACTTCATTGATCTTTTTCTGCCCAAGTTCTGATGAAGGAGTCCTTTGAAATAAAGAGTTTGAGTAGGTAGCCATGGGTTGGGATTGGAGATTCATGACTTGGAGCAGAAAAACATTTCCAGATGTGTAGGGCAGTGGTTCTCTGAAGATGCAGACCCAAAAGTGAGAAATTTAACCAAAGGAGCTAAGAATAGGGAAAAAAATGAAGATGAAGTTTTAGATACTGTTTTTTAAGTGTCACCATTATTCCTGCTTTGGAGTAAGAAGTAAGGTAGGAGTACAGAATTGGGGGATGAAGTATATTTTTGGCACTAACATCCCTGTGATGTTAAAACTATTTTTAAAAGATAATAAATACCCACACCTCTGACTTACTAATTATTTTACTAAATGTATTGCTCTCTATGCTAAGTTATTTATGTCTATTATTTCTATATGGTGAAAATACTGTACCTACTGCACATCTTCCCCAAACTGCATGTTCTAGTGATATCATGTTGGTAACTTAGAAGTGGCCATGGTAGGAATTTCTTTTTTTGAGACAGGGTTTCACTCTTGTTGCCCAGGCAGGAGTGCAATGGTGCAATCTCGGCTCACTGCAACTTCCACCTCCCAGATTCAAGCGATTCTCCTGCCTCAGCCTCCCAAGTAACTGGGATTACAGGTGCATACCACCACGCCCGGCTTATTTTGTATTTCTAGTAGAGACAGGGTTTCACCATGTTGGCCAGGCTGGTCTCGAACTCCTGACCTCGTGATCCTTGGCCTTCCAGGAATATTTACACTGTGGAAATTGGCACACACTACAGTTAGGGTTTCTCCTCCACCCCAACCTGGTTGCTAAGCATTTGTCAGCACACCACTGGCTTTGCCCAAGGGGGATATCCAAGCTTCTCCACCCCCCTCTTTCTTTCTCATTATGACCAAAGAGATTTGTCGGGCAGTTTTCTTTCAACTGTCACAGTGATTCTGAATTTGGGGATGTGGTTGAGGGGAAAGGAATACACATAGTTACGCTATGTTCTTATCTCTTTGTGCCTTTTATCTGGTCTGGTACAGGTCTCAATTGGATTCAATTTAACCCTTGATTCTATCCTTTTGTAGAGATAGAATTCTCCCTGCAACCTCCTGAAGAGCTGGCCTTCCCTCCTTCTCCATCACAGTAGTTCCAAGGTCTGGCTAAACAAAATCACCTGGGAACTTCTTAAAATACAAACTTCCAAGTTCTATCACATATGTAATAAATTTAGATTCTTGAGGAATGGGACTCAAAGTAGTATTTTGTAAGTTCTCTTGGGAGTTTGATGATCACCCCATGTGCCTTCTGGGCCTCTCTTGTGGGCTCTTGTTCTCCAGCCCTGGCACCTGTGTACCTTGCTTAGAATCAGGTCATTTGGGCTGCTGGACCCCGGCCACATTGTATGGTAGCCTTGATTTTTATGTTTGTACTCAAATTCTGATCCTGTGAAACTTGGTAATCAGGGGCCACTCTTTGCCCCATTGGCCTGTCATTCATACCAGAGCCTGATTTTTCGTGCTCAGTTCTTTGGAGCCTGGGTTTCTAACTAGGGAGGCAGCTAGTGTGTTGCAGGGAGACTATCAGAGGAGTCAGGTGTGCTAAGTTTCATTTCCACTTTAGCATCTGTGTAACCTCGATAAACTTGTTTTTCACCTTTCAGAACTACAGTTGCCTATCTCCAGAGTTTGTTAGGAAGGTTGTTTCTAGAACACATCAAGCTTTGTTCCATCTTAGGGCCTTTGAATCATGCTATTCCCTCTGCCTGGAGCACACTTCTCCTAAGCCTTTGCGTGGATTGCTTCTTTTTTGTCATTTGGATCAATGACAAAATGGTCAAATGTTATCTCCTTGGAAAGGTTTTCCCTGACCATTGAAAGCTGCCTCACCTCACAGTCCACATTGCATTGCTTGCTACCTGATCCTGTTCCAGCCTTTTACCTAGGGTTATTCTCATGCTAGCATTTACCACCATCTGAAATTCTTTTTCTTTTCTCGTTTTCTTGCTTACTGGGTTTTCTACGCAAGAACTTAAGCTTTACGAGAGTAGGGACTTGCCTGACACATAGTAGGTGCTCACTAACTACTTGTTGAATGACTGCCTTTCCAAGTTATTATATAAATATATGATGTTAGTGTGAACCTTGGTTCCCAAGTGATTCATTTGTTTTCCTAATTGTTCTTTTCTGACCTCACAGATGTTGCTGTTTTTATGACAATGATTCATTGCTGAGATATTACTGCAATTTGGAGCAAAATGCTGCTCTCAACTGATGAGAAATAAAATCTGTAGCTTTCTATGTGAATGCCTCCTTTCATTTTCAGAGAGCTTGCAAACACTTGTTTCAGTTGCATCTATTTGTCATGTGGGTGTATAATCTGCGATAGAATGGATCAATTAAACATAACATAAATGAGACTGATTTGGGGAAACTCCTGTTTCCTGCCTTTTTTGAGTTCTACCAGGGGTGGTTTTTGGTAGCGTCATGGGGACTAGGGAAATGTGTATCACTTTGTAAGAGAGGCAGTCCATAGGCTGGGCATGGTGGCTCACGCCTGTCATCCCAACATTTTGGAAGGCTGAGGCAGGTGGATCACTTGAGGTCAGGAGTTCAAGGCCAGCCTGACCAACACGGTGAAACCTCATCTCTGCTAAAAATACAAAAATTAGCCGCGTGTGGTGGTGAGTGCCTGTAATCCTAGCTACTTGGGAGGCTGAGGCAGGAGAATTGCTTGAACTTAGGAGGCGGAGGTTACAGTGAGCTGAGATCGTGCCATAGCACTCCAGCCTGGGTGACAGAGCAAGACTCTGTCTCAAAACAAAAACAAAGAAGTAACAAAAAGAAAGGCATGCCAGAAACGCATGTTGGATATGTTCATCCTATCTGATCTCACCAGATACACGGGGTAGGTTTGACTAACGGTGAAGTAATTTTTGCAGATCCATTGCCTGGAAGGCCAATAAGGTTGGCAGTGAAAGCTTTCATCCTGTATTTGCAATAGGCCCTTTTCAGGATGGTGTTGAAGAATTTATCAAGCACAGAGTCTTTTTGGTGCTAACACAGTACTAGGCCTAGGCTACTGAGTCTAAAATGTGGTTCCAGCCCCACAGTTTATAGTCTAATGCAGTCACCCAAAGGCAGGACTGAATTGTGCAGCAGAATCCTGCCAGGCCACCTGAAATGGGCTGCCTTTTATAATGATTCTATGTTCCAGTTTTCCTTGATAGTGATTTTCAAACTGCTTTGTTTCAGGGCAGTGCAGTGTTGTGAATGTTTGTCTTCTTCAAATTCATTTGTTGAAATCCTCACCCCAAGGGGTGATGGTATTAGGAAGTGAGGCCTTTGGGAGGTGATTAGGCCACAGTGGCTCTGCCCTCATCAATGAGATTAGTGCCTTTATAAAAGAGGCCAGAGAGGGACCTCTGACTCTCTTCACTAAGTGAGGGGTTAGTGAAAAGGCAGCCACTGGGGAAGCAGGCTTTCACCAGACACCAAATCTGCAAGCACCTGGATCTTGGACTTCCCAGCCCCCAGAACTGTGAGAAGTAAGTTTCTGTTGTTTATAAGCCACCTAGTCTGTAGTATTTTGTTATAACAGCCTGAATGGACTAAGACAGGTGGGCTGGCATTGGAGTAGAGATTGGGTCCAGGGATGTAGACAGCAGAATTCTGGAGCATCTCTAAACACCACATTCAATCAGAGCATCTTATTTAGAAAATGTACTATCGTATATTTGCCTTTTAAAAATTATGTTTGGGCTGGGCACGTTCACTCATGACTGTAATCTCAGCACTTTGGAAGGCCAAGGTGGGTGGATCACTTGAGGTCAGGAGTTTGAGACCAGCCTGGCCAACATGGTGAAACCCCATCTCTACTAAAAATACAAAAATTAGCCAGGTGTGGTGGTGCACACCTTTATTCTCAGCTACTTGGGAGGCTGAGTTAGGACAATTGCTTGAACCAGGGAGACGGAGGTTGCAGTCAGCTGAGATCGCATCACTACGCTCTGGCCTGGGCAACAAAGTGAGACTCCATCTAAAAATTAAATTTAAAAAAAAAAAGTAAAAATTATGTTTGTTTCAGATTTGCAGAAAAGTTGTGACGCTATTACAGCGAGCTTCAAAGGAGTACACAGTTTCCTCTATTATTAACATCTCACATTGGTATGTGATACATTTGTTATAATTAATGAACCAATATAGACGCATTATTAAGTAAAACCCATACTTTATTTAGATGTTCTCCCATGTCCTTTTTCTATTCCAGTATCTTGCCCAGGATACCATGCTACATTTCATAGTTGTGTCTCCTTGGGCTTCCTTGGTTATCATGGTTGCTCAGACTTTCCTTGTTTTTGATGACCCTGATAGTTTTGAGGGGTACCGGTTAGGTATTCTGTAGAATGTCCCTCAGTTGGGATTTTTATGATGTTTTTCTCAAGATTAGATTGGGATTATGGGTTTGGGGAGGGACAGGACAGAGGTAAAATACCATACTTATCACATCTTATCAAGGGCACATACTATCAGCATGATTCATCACTGGTGATGTCCACTTTGATCACCTAACTGAGGTTGTGTGTGTAAGGTTTTCCATTGTAAGGTTACGTTTTTCCTCCCTCTACACACTGTACTCTTTGGAAAGAAGTCACTGTGCACAACCCATATTTTTGGGAGTTATGTTCTACCTCCTAGAGAGGGGAAAATGTCCTAAAAAGATTTCATACCCTTTACTTCCTTTAACGTTATAGATTTTCTGTTGTATGTCATTAATTTTGGTTTAAAATAGAAAAGTAGTACACTTAGGTGGCCTTGTTTCGTTTCTGTGCTAGTTCACAAACACAGAAACACTTTAGAAAGACTTTTTAGTTGCAGACAAGTCCCTCTTTTTTTTTTTTTTTTTTTTTTTTTTTTTTTTTAGATGGAGTCTCACTCTGTTGCCCAGGGCTCACTGCAACCTCTGCCTCCCAGGTTCAAGCAATTCTCATGCTTTAGCCTCCTGAGTAGCTGCAATTACAGGCGCACGTCACCATCCCTGGCTAATTTTTGTATTTTTAGTAGAGACAGGGTTTCACCATGTTGGTCAGGCTGGTCTTGAACTCCTGACTTCGTGATCCACCTGCCTCGGCCTCCCAAAGTGCTGGGATTACAGGCGTGAACCACCATGCCCAGCCTGAGTCCCTCTTTTTTAATGAAAGTTGTGGGCAGACAATTATGCTTAGAGACCAGATAAATCTGGTCAAAGGGACCAGAATGATACCCCTGAATCAGGTGTTGGTTAGTGGCTTAGTGTGCGGTGGGCTTCCCATGAAGCCTTTGTGCTCTGATGCCTGACCGAGGACACAGTCCTCCTAAAAAAGAGTGTGAGGCCCATCGCAGCATGGCTGACTCTAATGGCCAAGTTCTCTTGGGCCTGTGTGTGGCTTAGCTCTTAGGACAGTCAGGTAATATGCCCAGAGCTGGACCTTGGGATCTGGCTAGACAGACCTGAAGAGTTTTCTGTTGCAATCAAATAAAGGACAATAATAGTAATTTGGAACATGTTGAGAAGTCATTGTTGTAATTAAGCACAAGTTAAGCATACATAATAAGCACTTCACATAATTGATTAGAATTATTTTAACACAACCAAAGCAAAATTCAAAAATTCCAAAGCAAAAATTCAATTCTCAATCTTTCTCTCTCTCTTTCTCATGCCAGTGACCGTTATTGACACTGTCTCCTGATTTCACCTAGAATTTATTTCTGAATTTATTTGATATTCTCTGAGCCATAGCACTTAATATGACTTCTATATAGCGAAAGCTTCCTTCTGCCTGATTTCCTAGGGCCAAGGACTCAAGGAGTCTGTAAAATTCGACCATAATTTAAAATTGGCCATATGTTCAATGAGTAGGAGAGTTGATGTGAAGCAAGGGAGGTATCACAGCCTCAGCCTAGACCCTTTGCTCTGTGCTGCAAAAATGGTTTAGAATTCCTTTAGTAGAGAATGTGTAAGTGACTGTCATTCACTGAGCACACTACCTTATCATTTAGTTCTGTATCCCACAGCATCTTAATCAGTTTACTTTGATCCTGTCCGACCCACTTTCCTGCCATTGCTGATTACATAATAGGACAATCTTACTTAAGTAGGGGTGAGTGTTACCTGGATTTTTTCCTTCCCTTTAATGTTCCTTTAGGTTTCACATTTTAAGGGTCAGTGACACTTAGCTGTTATCCATTGTTTCACAGATGAGTCATGGAAAATGGAAAATGAGTTTGAAAATTATCCTCACATGACAGCCATCATGAAACTTATAAGGAAAAATGGCACTTAGGGAGTAATAAGCCTCTAAAAATTTCTAAAGATTGAGGGGGAGAAAAACCATCAAAGAATTTAGCTGACTTCAGTCAGTTTTAAATAAGAGGCCCAAAATAAATAAGTGAGAAATTTGAAAACTTCATTCATATCAATACATGCCAGCTTTTTTCACATTATTAGCATATTTGCATATATTTTGGTCAAAAGCTGCTTACTTGAAAATATGTATTCAGAAGAAAAATGTCCATAATATGCTGTAGTTTTTTTTTTTTTTTTTTTTAAAGACAACCTTCTAAGTTTGCCTCTGAAACTATCCTGAGAGCAACTACCCTCTGGGGATTTATGGTCTAGTGCTGTGGTTCTCACACTCCACTGTGCACCAGAATCCCTGGAGGGCTCAGGAGAGTACAGAATGCTGGGCCTCACCCTAGAGTTTCTGATTCAGTAGGTCTGGGCTGGGCAGAGAATTTGCGTTTCTAACAAGCTCCCAGATAATGCTGATGCTGCTGGTTTGGGGACTGCGATTTGAGAATCACTGATCTAATGGTTTAGCTGACACAACAGTAAACATAATTCAAAGATTAAATGCTGTGAAATAAGTACAAGTAACATGCAATGGGAAACAGGGTGTGGAGAAGTGGGGTAAATGATGAATGATCAACTAAACATCAGAGAAACCATATGGAAGCAGAAAGATTAAGCATGATCGTGAAGCCTTGGCAGGTAGGGCCTTTTGGTGATGACACTCTCCTGTTGGGAGGGAGAGTGCAGAATGTATATGGGAGTGGGAGTGTAGCCTAGCACAGGAGGAGAGTAGGGGTGGTGTGAAGGGAGGAACAACCATGAACAGGTAGAATTAAGAATGAGAGGGCTGGAAAGTTAAACTAACATGTTCTTGGTTTTTGGAGTTTGGCAGCAAAGGAAAAGCATGATCAGAGCTATGCTTAAGAAGGGCAGCTCTGGCATTGCAACAGATGGTGCAGGAAGAGAAAGAGTGATTTTGGGAGAATCAGTTAGGAATTATTGAGGCAGCCCCGCCCAGAAGCAAGGATAGGCTGGAGAAGAGCATGAAGGTGGGAGGGATACAGTCATGGGATGCATCTGTAAAAGAAGCCACACATTTGGTAGTTGATTGGTTCCTGAAAATGAGAGAGGGAAGAGTCAAGGTGAGAGTGAGCATTCAAAGTCTGAATTGTTGATGATGAGTGTTGGTGGTGGCTGGATCTCTCAGAACAAATAATTGGATAAGAAAAAGAACCTCCTGGGCCTTGGTTTCTTCAGGAGAGGAGTGGACTAGATACTCTTAAAGGTTTCTTTGTAATTGTAATGAAGGGTTTGAGGGTTTTTGTTGTCTGAAATATGATAGAACATAGTTACACAAAAAGTTAATGGCTTATGTATAACAGGCACTCGTATGTTTGTGGATTAGTTGATCCATGACAATCATTAGCTCTGAAATAGTCACATCTGCAAATAGTTTTCTTCCTCGGCTCTTCATTTTGCTATGGTTTTCTTAGTATGTTGACTTACTCTTCCTCCCATTTTATAAATTATGAATATCAACCTTTTTTGATATGTGCTCTATGTATATATTTTAACAAGTACAGCAGATAATTTAAACATCTTTTTGGCTGTTTCTTACATCATAATAATCACACCATATATGGAGATATTTATACACAACTCTGTCTTTCCCACCGGGTCATAAAATCCTTTTGGGTAAGGGACATATCTTACTCATTTTTGTCTTCCTCACTGCACTCATGGTCAATACTTATAAAAAGTGGCCAGCAAATGTTTGAGGAACTGGATTGAATCATTGAGTAAGAGTAAATTACTGTCTGTTCTTTTGGGAGAGACAAATGTCTCAGACAATAAAGAGTAAGAGTTTAAAGGGAAATGGAAGTCCATATATCCTAGGAGGTAGAAAGAGAAAACACATTTCATTCAGTAGACTCTTAGAACTGGGATAGACATATTCATGGACACTTTAGGGACTAGAAGCAGAAGCCTATAAAAAGTAGCACAGTGGTTAGCTCTATCCTAAGTTAGCCATTGAAAACCTTGGGCCAGACCTTTCCATGCTGGGCCTCAATTTTCTCCTTTGTAATATTGAGGTTATACTAAATTACAAAGTTTTAGAACTCTCTAAACACCCTTTTGGGAAGAATTCTAAGCAGAGGGAACAGCATGAGTAAAACACAAGAGATAGGTAAGAGTATGTGTGTTCTTTGTGACTGGTTGTGACATGCTAGGAAATTAAGCAGGAAGGGCAGGTGGAGGTGTTGTTTCAGAGAGCCAAGATAAGGAGTCTGGACCCATCCTATGATGATAGGTGGTGTCTTATGCAGATATTTGTGCCAAGTGGTTTAATTGGGGATGGCATCCAGGGAGCACGGGTGAAGGACCAGAGACAGTCATCTAGGGAAGGAGGCAATAGTAATACAAGGAGACATTATTGGAGTGCCATTGCTATAGGCAGATGATTGCTTTATTCCAAGAGATCATCTGAGAAGTTTTATGAAATGCACTCAGCACAGTTTATGTAGAGAAAAGAGAGAGGCTTTTATCTATATTTCTTGTTTCGCATTGAATAAAAGCAGCCCCACTTCTGGATTGCACATGTATGACTGCCAGGTTCCCATGGGCGACACATGAAGCAGCAACAGAGGAGTCTAGGGGTGAGTGGGCTTGTCAGTTTGCACTTGTGTGAAGCTGGTTAAATTCTTCATGGAACTGGCTGCAATGGCAATGCTTGAAGAAGAAGCAAGTTTGAGAGGATTTGAAGTAGTCCATAAAAGGAGGCCAATACAGGGAGCTATTGAGAGATTTTAAACAAAGGAACACCTAATCAGAATGATATAATGGTATGCTTGTAAGTGTTTAACAACCAGCTCTCCAGAAAATGTGCGTGCACATATGTCTATTATAAATTGTTCTGATACAAAAGCTGTGTAGCACACAATTTACAAGTAGTAATAAAATGCTCTTTATCATTAAATCGATATAGCTAATTGATTTAGACAGATTTCTGTTGGTTTTTGTTGAACTCTTATCCATAGCCTAGTCATGGTTACAGCTGATGAAAGAGTATATTGATTTTTTCTTTTTACATTATTGTGTAATTTGAAAGTGAAGCAGCAGAGGTGTATCCCAAAACTTTACTTGTTCAGGAAACGTCTTCCTTATGAATTGGCCAGTACTTTTTCTTAATATTAGAAGAATATTTCCTCAATTTTTTGTTTTATTCACAATGTAACTACTACAAGCACCAGGCATTTTATTAATATTTTCTCTATCACCTCCTTAGGCCTAGACAATTAGCAAAACAGAAATGATGTGATTATAGTGTTCGTCAATTTCAGTATGAAACTACCCTCATCATGGCCAGTATCAAGTTACAGGGAATTGGGAAAAGATGCACAGTAGCAGCACAACACAACATTGTCTAGTCTTTTCACATCCAGTAGTCTCTCCTCATCTAAGGGGGATATGCTCCAAGACTCCCAATGGACGCCTGACACCTCAAATAGTACTGAACCCTATACACACTATGATTTTTTTTCCTATACATACATACATATGATAAAATGTAGTGTATAAATTAGGTACAGGAAGAGATTAACAATAACTAATAACAAAATAGAACAGTCATAATGATATACTATAATAAAATTTACATGAATGTGAGCTCTCTTTTTTTCTATCTCTCAAAATACCTTGTACTGTACTCTTCTTCTTTTTTTTTTTTTTTGAGATGGATTCTTGCTCCCATCATGTAGGCTGGAGTGCAGTGGCATGATCTCGGCTCACCACAGCCTTCACCTCCCAGGTTCAAGCGATTCTCCTTCCTCAGCCTCCCGAGTAGCTGGGATTATAGGCATGCGCCATCACGCCTGGCTAATTTTTATATTTTTAATAGGGACGGGGTTTTGCCATGTTGGCCAGGCTGGTCTCAAACTCGTGATCTCAGGTGATCCACCCACCTCAGCCTCCCAAAATGCTGCGATTGTAGGTGTGAGTCACCGTGCCCAGCCCCTTCTTGTGATGATGTGAGATGATAAAATGCCTGTGTGAAGACGAAATGAGGCGAATGACCTAGGCATTGTGACATAAATGGAAAATGCCAGAAATAAACAATTCATGTTATAAATTGTGCACCATTCTGAGTAATGTGATGAAATCTTGCACTCCCCCATTCCATCCTGCCAGGATTGCCAGTCACTCGGTAGCCATCTCTGTTACCACATTAACTGTGGTTTTATCAGTATCACAGTGCTTATGTTCAAGTAACTGTATTTTACTTAATAATGGCTACAAAGTCCAAAAGTAGTGATATAATATTTTCGAACCATGGTTGACTGCAGGTAACTGAAATTTTAGTTACATGAAACTACAGATAAGCGGGGACTGCACTACAGATAAAATAGGCATAAGTATCCTCAAGACAATAGATATTACTAAAATGAAGAAAAATAATAAAGAAGTGATAAACTGAGAACTTTTGCTTTAATATAATTTATTTTATTGTAAGTTTATATAATTTAATTTTTAATAATTGCTGTGTTTAACAACTGACTCACAAAATTGCTGAATATTTCCCAGTCTTGATGAAAATTTCCCAGTCTGCTCTCAGAAGCCTATATGAGCCAGCCCAGAACACCACTGGAGTTATAATTTTAGAAGATTACCTTGGTAGCTGTCTGTAGAAATGTTTTGTAGGGGAACTACAGTAGGGGTCAGAAGTAGGAGACAGATTATGAAATGTCTTCGGACTCTGCCAGCGTGAGGGTTCAAATGATGTCTGGTCGGTGGAGATCATGCAGATTTCACTGGTTTGTGTTCCCACATGGATCTGTAGGACCTTCAGTGAAAGTCTCCTCCAGGTATTCCTGGAGGTATCTTGGCATTGTCTCACATGTGTTTTGAGAGCCCCACTCCCTTGGGGGGTCTTCAGCTTTTGCTTCCTTGTTGATGACCATGGGCCAAAGGGCTCTGTGGGTGAGGCTCTACTGCAGCCATAGCTGGTGTCCTCCTGAAGAGGACTTATGCCAAAAAGAGTCACATGCCAGGCCTTGTTTTTTCAAGTTTGCAAATCTAGGGGAGAGGGGGGGCTCTAGAAAAATGCTGGAACCTGGTATGTGCCCTGCAGAAACATCCTTGACTCCCTTTGTCACCAGGAGCCTAATTTTACTGTGTTTTTCTGTGACTCATAGAGGCAGGGGGCAAAGACATTCCTCTCCACTTCTTCCTGCAGCTGCTTGCTGCATCAGCCTCAGCCAGTCTGGGGCTGGGCAGGGAAACAAACCCTCTTCCTTCTCTTGGTTTATCCCCTGGTTTGCTCAGAGAGACCTTTGTGTCTGAGGGCCCCTTCTCGCCTTGCAGATCAGCTGGTGCAGTACTGAATGCCTTATTGATGGCCAGGGGCCCCTGATCCATCTGCATTCCCAGAACGTATGAATCTCATTTGGGGGCCACCCAGCCCCCACTACTCTTAGTAGATGAAATAAGGTGGAATAGATAAGAGGCTGGAACTGGCCCCTGGGTGCATGATGGGGCCAATAACGGAGGTACAGGGTGCATAGGTGGCTGGGCTGTTAGACAGGGAAAAAGGATGGAATTGAGATGCAAGGTAGAAAAGCATGACTATGTTCAGTTTGGGAATTGAAGAAATAGGTACTGGTAGGACAGTTCAGAGGGCACTGGGCCTTCAGGAGAAAGAGAAGAAAGGAACGGTGGCATTGGGAGTAGTAAAGCTGTGGGTATGAATGAATGTCTGTGAGACTCGCCTCCCCATGAGGACATAGAATGAGAAGACACAGTTTACAGGTAGACTAGGTTGGGTTCAGAAGCCCAGAGAACACGAGTGTTTAAGGGATGGTGTTGGGAAAGGGAGCCAGGCCAGCCAGAGTGGAATGTTTGGGAACTCTGAAAGGAAGGAAATGGCATGAACAAAGGAGCTAGGGCACAACAGTGGTGACTCAACACTGGGAACACTTTAGCCCATTGTGTTTATGCGTATAGTTTCCCGAGTTTATCTTTTGAGGGTTATGATTATGTTAACCTCACTTCCCTTCCTCCCTCTTAAAAAAAAAAAAAAAAAAATGGAGTGAAAGACTCTTCAGTATCATGAATGGCCCCAGGTGAGGAAGACATCTGACACTTTTATATCATGTCAATACTTCGATGTAGCCTTTTATAGTCAGTGTGAGGAGAAAACAAATTTACTTGAAGCTAAAGGCATGGAAAGTGTCAGCTTTTTCCTGTTTGATGTTTCTTGTTGTGTTTTCCATATTAATCACTTCATTTTCCCCTTGGTCACGGGCCTGATATTTTTTTCCCCTACACATGTCAGCTGCCTAGTGTGTCACGCAGTTTTTCACTGTGATACAGAGACACAGTAGAGCTGGAGCTGGCAAGGTGACTGCCAGAAATGTGTGTCACTCTTGATGGTTATGTTCACGAGCATCCAGAAAGCCCAGTGCTCCTGAACTGAATTGCAGGCTTTGAAATGACCATGTGGTTTGCATTCAGCAAAAAACTAGACCCCAGACATGTGCAAGTGTTGTTGGTTTGGGGAAAATTAGATGGCTCCAACAAGAAAAGACAGAGCCTATCTAAAGAGATAGGCTAATGTGAGTTTTTTTTACAGCACAAATCTGTTGAATAAGTGGATTTGGATGTAACCACAGGCTTGCCATATGAAATCCTGTTCCATGGGAATTAAAGTTTGTGGCTTTGTGAAGGCATTTGTTGCAGACTATGAAAAGTTCTCGTATTCTTTTGCCAAAACATAAAAACATGGAGAAATACAAAAAAGCTTTTACTGTGGCCGTCTCCTCTAATTCTCTTAAACACTTACTGTGTCCCATGTACATAGCAGTGAAATTAAATACAGCTATTGCTGATAATGTAGCAACTTAGATGTAGAAGTCTACTGCTAAGGGAATAGGAAGACTAAAGAAAACAACTCTTACATGAGTTAGGAATTGTGTTTCACTACAAGTATCAGAGCCCCCAGGTAGTGGCTTCATTTCTCATGTATAAACAGTCCAGAAGAAGTCCGTTGAGAGCTGGCATGATGGCTCTAGAAGTCATCAGTCTCTAGAGCTCTCCAATCTGCCACTTCCAGGATGTGGCCCTTGTCTGAGATGGCTGCTGGGGCTCTCAATATCATATTTACATTACAGACAGAGAATGGAGGAAGAGGGGCATGCTAACTCCCTTTGCATCGACTCCCTCTCATAATTCCAGTACTCCCAATTACGTCTCATTGGCCAGAGCTTAGTAACATAGCCACACCTCGCTGTGCGTCTCTAAGTTATCATAAGTCTCATTTTTTGAAAAATTAACTCACAATCTTCTCTTCTCCTGGCCATTATTGCAAGAGATTGGGAGACAGCTAGTATAAGAGTGAGATTCTTTAGCGTCTTCCTGGATGATTCCATGCCAAGAGGTCTTCCTCTGTGTCCTCTTAACAGTAATAACTGCAACATCATGAATCAGTCAGGGTTTACCAGAGTTGCAGACTTAGTAGGTTACATGTATTAAGGGATTTATTATAAGGAATTGGCTTACTCAGTTGTGGGACTGGCTAAACAAGCTTGAAATCCACAGGGCAAGCAGTCAGGCAGGTAGACCATGAGCAGGCTGGAGCCCTGTGAGTGGAGCTGAAGCTTGGAGTCTCTGAATCCAGGGAGTGCCTAAGCCCTCTTTTAAAGGACTTTCAGCTGATTACATCAGTCCTACTCAGGATAATCTCCCTTTCGACTAACTAAAATCAACTGATTAGATACCTTACATCTGCAAAATCCCTTCACAGCAGCAGATTAGTATTTGATTGAATAACTAGATAAAGGCACGTGAGTACACACATGCTACAAAATGGTTGCTGCCTCCTTTCTTTTCTCCACCTCTTAGGAGAGAATATCCTCTGACCCTAAGTGGAAGCCTACAAGAAGTGGAATTCTGGGCAATGTGGTTCAGCCCAGCCGTATCACATGCTATTATATAGTAGTCATGAAGAGAGAGACATAGGTAAAAACAACAGTTAGTGTTTCTTCATTCTGATATCTGGCAGCGAGTGAGCGATGCTATCATTATTGGCTAACATCAGGAACTGGTATTAATGCGTTTTGTTTTGTTTTGTTTTTTGCTTTGTTCTCCTCTGTCATAGATAGTGAAGAGTAAGGGAAGAATTTGAGGGTCATCAGCCATTGCAAACTCATCAAAGTTAGTAACACTTAAAATTTGCTTTTAAAATGAATGGAAAGATGTCCAAGTTTTTAATAGCACAAATAATTTTTTTCTCATTTGTACCTTTTTTTTGTCTTCTGTATACAGATATTCCCACTGTGGCCACTGCCCAAAGGGGCTCTTATCTGAGGACTGCTGTTGACTTCATGTCCCCTGTTTTACAGAGCCATCTTTCTGAAGCACAAATTAGATTACATTATTCTACAGCTTAAGTCCTTCCATGCACTTCCTATCACCCAAGAGTGGATCAGAAACTTCTTAGTGTGTCATTGAAGACCGTTCTCTATGTGGCTGCCATGCATTTTTCAACTTTATTTCCAGCCTTCCAAATACATACATCCATCTCCCTCTCACGCCCTCTGCAGGGGCTTTTCGGTGCCAGAACATGCCATATGCTTTTCTCCTTTGGGGCTCTTTGAATAGGATGCCCTTCCTCCCTTGTCTACCTGTAAATAGAAACATCCTGTGCATTGGTGGAGTCTGCCCTGACCGCCATTTTCTCAGAATGCTGAATTACTTCTGTTCCCTTCTGTGTTTGCACAGCTTTATTTGTGCACAGTAGACTTTTGGCTGGGCCATGTAGACTGCCTCCTCGATGAGTTTGCCAGCCTTTTTGAGGACAATGTCTGTTTTATTCATCCTTGAATTCTCAGTGCCTAGCAGAGTGCACAGCACAGGGTAGTTAGAGAATACATATTGGAGTAAAGGAATACAATTCAAATAAACAGTCTCATTAACGGATGCAAACCAACTCCTCTCATGACAGCAGAGAATCTAAGCTCAAACAAATTACCAGAGTTGGCAGAAGAAGTACTATATATAGACAGAACTTAATAAATGCCTTTCTTTGTCTTAAGCCATTGATGACAGTGATGTGTTTTTATAAACGTAGATAACCACAAGCAGATGTGTCAAAGCTCTTTTGTCCAGGAATAAACTGAGTTTCGTCATCATCTTGATAGTACTTTCCTGGATGAGTGTTCAGGAAACATGAAAAGTTTTTAGAACAATTCAACAAATGTGTAATAAAAGTTTGTTATTTTGTTTTATGTGTTGTTATATTGTCTCTTGGCTTGGGTTTTTATTTGGGAAGCTAACAGAGAGACGGGATATTAGAAAACCAGAGGCAAACTGCTTGGTTTATTGAAGCACTAAGCGAATGAATGCAGGTATACAAGTAATCCAGGAATTCTGTGCATTAAGGAAAAAATGTATTTCTATCACCTCTGTATTGTTGTTACTTTGTGAACCTGGCTTGGTTTTTCCAGCAGTTGGTAAACTGATAAACCTGTTTCTCACTCTGTCATTCATCTCCTCAGTTTACCAACCCAGAAATCCTCCTTTCAGTCTTTACAAAAAAAATGCAGATGCACTCACAAACACAAAAGTTATTGTTATTATTATTATTTTTTTGAGACAGATTTTTGCTCTCGTCACAAGGCTGGAGTGCAATGGCACGATCTCAGCTCATGGCAACCTCCACCTCCTGGGCTCAAGTGATTCTCTGGAGTAGCTGGGATTACAGGTGCCCACCACCATGCCCAGTTAATTTTTGTATTTTTAGTAGAGATGGGGCTTCACCATGTTGACCAGGCTGGTCTCAAACTCCTGACCTCAGGTGATCCACCAGCCTCGGCCTCCCAAAGTGCTGGGATCTGAATTTTTTTCTTGAGGCTGACAATCATACAATTTTTTTTTTACAAAATATTTTTCTTCCTTTTTTTAAAAAAACCAAGTTGGTTCCAATAATATCTAAATTTCGTTAAATTATCAGGGAAAAATATTTTCTTTTCCTAAATGAGAATTCAGGGATAATATGCTTGCTGCTCCATAAAAGGTGGCTGTTCTTTAACTTGTATCAACCTTCCTCGTTTGTACCATGCCCCAGCACACACACACACACACACCACACCATACCATGAACATTAACAAGGGAAAAGTGGCCTGAATTTTATTTTCTGGGAATGATGACATTCAAATGAGTTATAAAATATGCAAATATATTTTAGATTCCTTTCCTGGTGCACAAATCCATAACATTTTCGCCTAGGTTGATAACATGGTCATGAAGTTCTTGGGTGCTGCATTTTGTACAACCAGTTCTTGCAATGTGAGAGAACCATCATCCACTTGGGGGCACCCAGGTAGTTACTTAATTAAAAAAAAAAGAGGGCATTGCCAAGGGAGGGTAATTTGATCACAAAAATAAGGGAAAATACTCAGGGTAGATGATCTATTCTAACATAACAAATCCAGAAAGTAGGCCTGTGTTGAACAGAGATGACCATGTCCTACAGACACCTCATGTACCATACAGACTCAGTAAAACCCTGGTCAGGTACCTGTTAGTTGGTACTTCGGCACAGGCACGTAGCCTGAGAGACACAGGGGCCCAGAGGCGGACAAGCAGAGTGGGCAGTGATTGGCAAGAGAATTCAACTGTAAGCTTTCCAGGGCAGGGAACATGTTTGGTTGACTCTCTGTTGTGTGCTGGGTGCCTAGCACTCTGCTGTAGACATGAACTCAGTAATATTTGTTTAATGAATGGCTGGCTGGCTGGATGAATTGAGTGAATCTAGAAGGAATCTAACAGGAAATGGATGGACAGAGACTGAAGGTTTAAAGCAGTGATAACTTATCTATGAAGGGAGTTAGTTAGCATGAGGCATCACTACGGACGCACTACATGTATTGAAAAATCTATTTGATTGGCTAGAATGTTTGCATAAGAGATGAGAATTCATAAGAAAATTCCCATGTTACCTATTCTAGTTGCAGTTTTGTCAGATGAGATATTTTGTTATATTTATTACATATAAAAAAATTTAAAGACTTGTTGTTTGTATTTTGAGTAAGTAATTAAACAACACAGAAACTCAACTGACATGGAAGCTTAAATTACAAATTTTATGGTACCATCCTGAACAATAATGTTGCTTTGAGCAAAAGAAATTCTGAAACACTGTTTGAGGACTCAAACAGTATTCAATTATGATAAAAATATTTCAGCGTTCCTAATTCTTTATTCTGTCTAATTCTTTGAGATTAGAATAATTCTAATACTTTGGATATTCAAGTATCCGCTTAGCTCGGTTGCTGCATTTCTCCCTGGCTCTGGGCTGACAGGATTCTATAATGCAGAATCAGTCTTACCAGCCATTTCCAGATGGACTTGGGGGTGACTGCTCCTTGGTTTAGAAAGACAATCTTACTGGATCTTCTCTTTATCTTCCTGGATTCAGAAATTCACTTTTATTACTTCAGCCAGGGATAAATGAATCCTACAGATTTGCTTAAAATCAAATTCACTGGGGATTGATGAAGAGCAGGATAATAGTTTATTTATTCTGACAAATTGCTATTTCCAAATAGTTGGAAAAGTTTATTGGTGGGTAATTATTCTTCTGCCAGGAAAATCTGCCACGAACCTACATTAAGATGACAAGATTGCTTGGAGGGTACTGAGCAGGATAAAGGGAGCCTGATGGCCTTAATTCCATAGTACTGTTTCCAGTTTGGAAGGAAAGTCAACCCAAGAAACATTTATTGAGGGCCTACTGCATGTGAAGGAAAGGAAGTTGGCCGTTATTGAACCCTTCTGTGTGGTAAGCACTGTTTTAACACTTTGGTTTTCACATGCTTGTTGCATTTAATCTCACTGAATGGGCAAATCACTGTAGAGAGTACAGGACTGAAAGAAGCAGCCTCTGCCCATAGGGACGTTCCAGACCTGTACTGTCCAGTATGTTGTCCCCTAGCCACATGTGGTTAATTGAGAATTGAAATGTGGCCAGTGCAAGTTGAAATGTGCTCTAAGTATAAAATAGACACTGGAGGCTAGGTGCAGTGGCTCACGCCTGTAATCCCAGCACTTTGGGAGCTCAAGACACAAAGTCAGGAGCTCAAGACCAGCCTGAACAACATGGCGAAACCCCATCTCTACTAAAAATACAAAAATTAGCTTGGCATTGTGGCATGTGCCTGTAATCCCAGCTACTCGAGAGGCTGAGGCAGGAGAATCAGTTGAACCAGGGAGTCGGAGGTTGCAGTGAGCTGAGATCGCACCAGTACACTCTAGCCTGGGCGTCAGAGCGAGACTCTGTCTCAAAAACAAACAAACAAAAACAACAAAAAAATAGACACTGGATTTCCTAGCAAACAAGAAATGTAAAATATCTCAATACTTTTTGTGTGGATCACATTTTAACATTACACAGTATTTTGGATAAATTAGGTTAAATAAAAAACTGTAATTAAATTATTTTCATCCATTTTATTGCACTTTTTATATGGCTACTAGAAAATTGAAAATTATATATGTGGCTCATATTTGTAACTCATACCGTATTCTGTTGGAATAGAGAACAGAATAGAGGTAAAATATAAACATAAATTGCTGAGATTTAGGCTCTCTTCCAACCTTATGACAAGCATTTAAATTGGAGTAAACATGTCGAGGGATACTTTGGCAGTATCCCACAACAATAAAATCTGGATCTTTACAGGAGTTACTGTAGTATTCCTATAGTACTGTGTCTGTACTTCAGAGACAGAATGCTGAGCTTAATATAAATGCACTTAACATTGTATTTAACTTTTCCTTATGATTCCCTCTAAAACATGTGTTTGTATGTTATTAGCTGTTAATTGGCTATAATATGCTGGGCACTCTGTGAGGTATCCACTACAATGGTAAATACGGAGATCCAGATTCAAATATTAGATTATTCTCTCTAAAGGAGGAGTTTCTATAGATATTTGCTATCTATGGGTAGCTATGATACCAGACACAAAGTGACAGATGCCTTATGTGTAGCAGGTAAAAAGCTTTGGTGGTTCTAGAGGAGAGTGGTCACTGTCTGGCTTGAAGCCTGTGTTTGAGCTAGAGCTTGAAGAAAAATAGGATGTCTATGGAAGGATTGGGCAGGTTGCGGTGGTGGCGATCCAGGGGAGGGAACAGCAAGAGGAAAAGCTCAGAGATGAGACATTCTTTGGGAAGAATGGGGCTAATTCATTTGCCTGGGGCATGGCATGTGTTCAGGGGAATGATAAGAGACTGGACTTTAATAGTGGAAGGCCAGGCTAGGGAATCTGGACTTTTTTTCCTGAGTACTTAAATGTTATTCAAATGGTTTTTTAAATATACAATTAGTGGTCCCTCTAAAATTCTGAATGCCTCAATGCATGCTACTGTCTTTTTTTTTTTTCCTTCTGAGAGTGAGGTGACTTAGTGCTTACATGTTTTTAAAATAAATTCTGTTGAAATAATTACTTTGAGACTAGTTTCTTCAGATCCTCCAAATGTGGTATTTGTTTTGTTCTAAGTAGCAACATGTGCTTTTTAGGAGTGAGAACTATGATAGGAGGATACATTTTTCTCTGATAGCCAATTTGTTGAAGTGTTTCAAAAATTACACCAGCTCTTTATGTGTCTTATATTTCTCATTCTATGAAAGAAAACCACTTCCATAGAAATTATTTTTAAGAATATGAAGTCAAATAATACTCCTGGGTCTTGAAAAGACCAAATGGGTACATATATTATCCAAACACAGAGAGTATAGGACAAGAGTCCTAAAAATGCTGGAGAGTGTTACAGTTAAGAGGGTGGGCTGGGTGCAGTGACTTATACCTGTAATCCCAGTACTTTGGTAGCCTGAGGCAGGCAGATTGCTTGAGCCAGGAATTTGAAACCAGCCTGGGCAACACAGGGAGACTCTATCTCTACAAAAACATTCATACAAAAATTAGCCGAGTGTGATGGTGCCTGCTTGTAGTCCCAGCTACTCGGGAGGATGAGGTAGGAGAATCGCTAGAGCCTGAGATGCAGAGGTTGTAATGAACCATGATTGCACCACTGCACTCCAGCCTCAGTGACAGAGCAAGACCCTTTCTCAATAAACAAACAAGCAAACAAACAAACCCTATCTCAATCAATCAATAAAATAATAATAAAAAAAAAACCCAGGAGTCAAACATTTATATTTAAATCCTAGCTCTACCATCTGCCAACTTTTATGCTGTCTTCTAATATCCTCAGATCAACAATTTTACGTCCACTCCTTTGACTTTGCCACCTTTTTACTTTCCATCAATGCCCTGTGTAGTCTAACTTTCCACTTTACTCACCTTATCTGCGTGGTCCACTGTTGTGGTTACTCTACTTGCCTCTCTCGTCTTTCTATCCTGCTGTCCTGCAAAACACAACCCTGGTTAAAATCAGGGTTATTCAGGCATAACTCTACACTTTCTTCCAAACAACAGACCATTCCTGGAAAACACACACACAACACTCTGATGACATTAAATTAATCATCTTACCTTCAACCCCTGCCTCCACTGATACTCAGCCCTCTCTGGCAACCCTACTATATTCCCTAGTAAACTCACTCTCCTGGGTGACTATTTCACACCTTTGTTTCTGTCCTCAAACCCCTAACATCCCTTCCCAGACTCTCTCTCTCAGCCATGGATCTTGCTGCTTATATCACTGGGAAACTAGAAGCAGTTTCCCAGCTCCCATATCCTCTTGCATCCATCCATCATCTGTCCCCCATCCCCTGCTCTTTACCACGGACAAACGTGCATCCTCCTGGTTGACATCCATTGCACCCCAGTGTACCCAATCTGTTGCTCTTGCCTGTTCAGAACTCTGCTGCCATAGAATCTGCCCACTAGCTTCATTAAAGTTCCTCTTTTTACAGGATCATTCCTATTCAAACATTCCATAATGTCTTCCTTCTTTACAAATACCTCCTTTTGATTCTTTATCTCCCTCCAGATTTGCCTCATATCTTTGTTCCTCTTTAAAGCAAAACTCTGGTAAGTTGTCTGTTCTCACTGTCTCCAATTCCTTACCCCACACTCTCTTCTAATAACATCTTATAAACATTTCAAACATGCAGGAAAGTTGAAGGAATGCTAAGGTGAACACCCATAAGCCACCACCTAGATTCCACAATCAACAGTTTGCTTTATTGCTTGAATATACGTCTTGTCACCCATCTATCCCTTTATCCTTTCATCAATTCAATTTATGTTTTGGATACATTTTAAAGTAAATTGCAGGCATCAGTACACTCACTCCTAAACATTTCAGTGTACATATGATTAATTTGCTTCCCTATTTGTTTATAGTTCTCTTTTGAAGTAAAATTTACATACACTGAAATGCTCAGATCTTTAGTGTACCATTCAGAGTTCTGAAAAATGCATGTACCACCTCTGCAATCCAAGCCCTTTTCAAGGTAAATAACACGACCATCGCCACAGAAAGTTCCCTCATGTTCCTTCCCAGTTAGTCACCAGACCACCCTCTTATGCTCTGCCAGAGGCAACCACTGTTTTGATTTTTTTCCCACCATACGTTATTTTTGCCTTTCTAGAAGATTATCAAACTTGAATCATACAGCATATGTACTCTTTTATGTAAGGCTTCTTTCACTCAGCGTAATGTTTCTGAGATGTATTCATATCATGTGTATCAGTAATTCATTCCTTTTAGAGTGAATCCATTCCTTTCTGAGCTACTGAGTATCATTCCATTGTTTGATGATACAACAGGTTGTTTATTCATTTTTCTATAGGTGGATGCCTGAGTTGCTTCCAGATTTTGACTATCGTGAATGCGGTCTTTTTTTGTGGCTGTGTTTTCTTTTCTTTTGGATAAATACTTCAGAATGAAATGACTGGGTCATAGGATAGGTGTATATTTAGTTTTATAAACAATGGCTGGACTTTTTTCTAAGCTGGTTGTAGTTTTACACTCTTACCCATGGCGAATGAGAGTTGTGCTCTCTCTGCATCCTTGCCAACATTTGGGTTTGACGGTCTTTTTAATGTTTACTTGTTTTGGTGGGGATGTAGCAGTACCTCATTGCGTTTTTCTTAAATTTCCCTGGTGAATATTAACATTGAGCACTTTTTCTTTTCTTTTTTTTTTTTTTTTTTCGAGACGGAGTCTCACTCTGTCGCCCGGGCTGGAGTGCAGTGGCCGGATCTCAGCTCACTGCAAGCTCCGCCTCCCGGGTTCACGTCACTCTCCTGCCTCAGCCTCCCGGGTAGCTGGGACTACAGGCGCCCGCCACCTCGCCCGGCTAGTTTTTTGTATTTTTTAGTAGAGACGGGGTTTCAAAGTGTTAGCCAGGATGGTCTCGATCTCCTGACCTCGTGATCCGCCCGTCTCGGCCTCCCAAAGTGCTGAGATTACAGGCTTGAGCCAACGCGCCCGGCTGAGCACTTTTTCATATGCTTATTGATCACAAGTCTGTCTTCCTTTGTGGATGTCCAGTCAAATCTTTTGCTCACTTTCATCGAATTGTAGGCATTCATGAGGTATTTAAAAATATTAGTTCTTTGTCAGATATATGATTTGCACATCATTTCTCCCAGGCTGTGTCTTTCCTATTTATTTTTTAAATGACACCTTTAGATGAACAGAAATTTTAAACTTTGGCTAAGTCTGTTTTTTTTTTTCTTCTTTTTGTGTTGATTGCTTTCTGAGCCATATCTAAAAGCTTTATAATTTTCGTTTTTACTTTTATGTCTATGATCCATCTCAATGTTTGTGTGTGGTGTGAGGTCGGGGTTGAGATTTATTTATTTTTGCTGTATAGATATTTAGTTATTTTAGCATTATTTGTTAATAAGTCTTTTTTTTTCTCTGTTGGATTTTTCTCTCACCTTCATGAAAATCGAATGACCATGTGTGAGTCTATTTCTAAGCTCTCTATTCTGTCTCATTGATCTATTTGTTGATCCTGTACTAGTACCACACTGTCCTGGTTGCTATAGACTTACTACGATGTCTTGAAATCATGTAGTGTTAAGTCCTCCAACTTTGGTTTTTTTTTTTTTATGATTGTTCTGGATATTCTACATCCTTTGAATTTCTATACACATTTTAGAATGAGTTTATCAATTTGTACAAAAAAGCTTGATGAGATTATAATTGCTATTGTGTTGGATCTATAGATCAGTTTGTGGATAACAGAAAATTTAACAATTTTTGATCTTTTAATCCGTGAACACAGTGTATCCACTTATTTAGGTCTTTAATTTCCCTCAGCAATGTCTTGTAGTCACATTCTCATTTGAGCCGATGTTTTAGGCTTTTGCATAAATTTCTCCTGAGCCCATCTTGGGGACATCAGTGACCTCCATGTTTCTGTATCCAGTGGTTAGTTCTCAATCTTCCTCTTTCTCTGTCTCTCAGCTCCTTTGACATAATTGATCTCTCTATCATTGACACACTCTTTTCACCTGGCTTCTGTCTTTCTCGCCACACTCTCCTGGGTTTCCTACTACTCCACTGGCAGTTTTTCTTTTCCTTTTTTTTTGACCCCCTTTACTGGACCCATCTCTTCTTCCTGGTATTTAAATGTTGTAGAGTCCTGAGTGTCAGTCTTCAGAAATCCCTCCTTTATTCACCCTCAGTCAGTCTATGGTGAAAATATGTTACTTAATGCTAACTACCATGTTTAAAGCCACCTGACGTCCAAGCCTTGAATCTCAGACTTGTGTATCCAAATCCCAGTCCTGAATCTCAGACTTATGTATCCCAATCCCAGGCCTGATCTCAGACTTACATCTCCAAACCCCAGTCCTCATACTTACATATCCAAACCCCAGTCCTGAATCTCAGACTTATGAATACAAACCCCAGTCCTGAATCTCAGACTTATGGATCCAAACCCCAGTCCTGAATCTCAGACTTATGTATCCAAACCCCAGTCCTGAATCTCAGACTTACATATACAAATCCCAGTCCTGAATCTCAGACTTATGTATCCAAACCCCAGTCCTGAATCTCAGACTTATCTATCCAAACCCCAGTCCTGAATCTCAGACTTACGTATCCAAACCCCAGTCCTGAATCTCAGACTTACGTATCCAAACCCCAGTCCTGAATCTCAGACTTACATATCATAACCCCAGTCCTGAATCTCAGACTTATGTATCCAAACCCCAGTCCTGAATCTCAGACTTACATATACAAATCCCAGTCCTGAATCTCAGACTTATGTATCCAAACCCCAGTCCTGAATCTCAGACTTATCTATCCAAATCCCAGTCCTGAATCTCAGACTTACATATCCAAACCCCAGTCCTGAATCTCAGACTTACATATCCAAACCCCAGTCCTGAATCTCAGACTTATGTATCCAAACCCCAGTCCTGAATCTCAGACTTATCTATCCAAACCCCAGTCCTGAATCTCAGACTTATCTATCCAAACCCCAGTCCTGAATCTCAGACTTACATATCCAAATCCCAGTCCTGAATCTCAGACTTATGTATCCAAACCCCAGTCCTGAATCTCAAGACTTATCTATCCAAATCCCAGTCCTGAATCTCAGACTTACATATCCAAACCCCAGTCCTGAATCTCAGACTTACATATCCAAATCCCAGTCCTGAATCTCAGACTTATGTATCCAAACCCCAGTCCTGAATCTCAGACTTATGTATCCAAACCCCAGTCCTGAATCTCAGACTTATGTATCCAAACCCCAGTCCTGAATCTCAGACTTATCTATCCAAATCCCAGTCCTGAATCTCAGACTTATGTCTCCAAATCCCAGTCCTGAATCTCAGACTTATGTCTCCAAACCCCAGTCCTGAATCTCAGACTTATGCATACAAATCCCAGTCTGGAATCTCAGACTTACATATCATAACCCCAGTCCTGAATCTCAGACTTATATATCCTAACCCCAGTCCTGAATCTCAGACTTATGTATACAAATCCCAGTCTGGAATCTCAGACTTACATATCATAACCCCAGTCCTGAATCTCAGACTTATGTATCCAAACCCCAGTCCTGAATCTCAGATTTATGTCTCCAAACCCCAGTTCTGAATCTCAGACTTATGTCTCCAAACCCCAGTCCTGAATCTCAGACTTATGTATCCAAGCCTCAAACTTAGGTATCCAACTTCCTACTTCTCTTCATTTGGGTATCTATAAGGTCTCTCAAACTTAACCTACCCAAAATGGCACTCTTGATTTGCCCCTAAAACCTTACTGCTTCTCCCCAGACCCCATCAGCCACACTGTTCCCCAGCTGAATAATTAGACTTTCCTCCCTGTTACTGCTATGAGTCTTAGAGTCTTCCTTGGCACCTCTCTTTCTTTCTTTAACACTTTGCGTCACAACCCACATTAGAAAATCTTCTTGGCTCTATCTTCACAGTAGATCCTAGATCTGACTCCTTCTCTTCATCTCCCACCTGGGCTACTGCAGTATTCTCCTAAGTAGTCTGCTTTCTCTCAGTCTATTCTTTTTTAATTTTTTTTTTTTTCATTGAGACAGAGTCTTGCTCTGTCCCCCAGGCTGGAGTACAGTGGCACGATCTTGGTTCACTGCAAATTCCACCTCCTGGGTTCAAGTGATTCTCGTGCCTCAGCCTCCTGAGTAGCTGGAATTACAGGTGCTCGCCACCACGCCCAGCTAATTTTTGTATTTTAAGTAGAGAGAGGGGTTACACCATGTTGGCCAGGCTGGTCTTGAACTCCTGACCTCAAGTGATCCACCCTCCTCAGGCTCCCAAAGTGCTGGGATTACAGGCGTGAGCCACCATGCCCAGCCCCTCTTAGTCTTTTCTTTACCTACCCAACTTGCATAATCTTTTCAAATGGCACAGTGTTTCACTTTCTTGATTAAACCTTTCAGGGCCTTTTCATTATATTTAAGGAAAAACACAAATGAAACTATGCAATGGTTTACAAAGCCATACATAACCAGACTCCCCAGTTTCTTCTCTCACTACATCCTCTACTGTTGCCCTTTCTTTCACAGCACTGACTACATTGGTCTTTTTGTTGTCCTTGAACACACCAAGTTTGTATTGGCCTCTGGGCCTTTGCAGTTTCCGTTTCTTCTGCCTAGAACCTTTGCCTAGATGTCACCTCACTTCGTTCAGGTCTCTGCTCAAGTGTCATCTCCCCAGAGAGGCCTCTTCTGACCACCTTATCTAAGGAGTGTGCCACCTCGCCACTTACCCCATCTGTCTCCAGTCCCTTACTCTGCTTTGGTTTTCTTAACAATACTTAGTATTATCTGGCTTTATATATGTTTGTTTTAATTTTTGATAGTCTGTCTTCCCTAATAGAATATAAACTCCCTGAAGATAGAAGTTTTCTGCTTTCATCACTAATGCTGATAACAATGCCTGTCGCATAGTAGGTGCTCACTAAGTACGCATTGAATGCCTGACCTTGGGAAATTTAAGCTTTCTGGCCCCATTTTCATCACCTGAAAAATGGGGAAAATAATTGTATCAACTCATACGGCAGATGTCAATGTCAAATAAGATATTGAGTCTAGTAAGATATTATGGCAATAGTGTTGGCCATTGTTTTGTAATTATCATTAAGTAACATAAATAATTTAAATATCTTATAAGCAACAAATACATATATGAATGCAATGCAAGGTAGAATTTTTACTATATGCTTTTTACAATGACCAGTTTCAGAGGTATAACTTGTAATATGTCGTTACTGATTACTAAGTTGGAGGAAGTAGTTATAAGTACATGAAAAGTTAAATGCCATTGCTATTTAAATAACCCATCCAGATAAAATAGAAAGTTGCAAGGCATAATTTGTTGCCTAATGGATTTGCTGCTGCTGCTGATGATTGCTGGAGTTGTTGAGCAATTTTTTTTTAAAGCAAAGTGACCTGAAAATGCTTTGTAGGGGACATGGGTTTGGGCTGCCCCTTGAAATTCTGGGGAGGATCTGACTCCTTTACTGTCCAGGAGGGGGAAGTGCATTGCCGCAGTTGCGACAGTGGCACAAACTCTAAAGGAAGGAAGAACTAGGTAATTTGAAAAATGGAATAAACCAGTTTGGCTGGAAAGCGAGGTCTTGTGGGAAAGCAGATTGAGAGCAACACAAAAAACAGGGTAGGAACTAGAGCAAGTGGCTTCAGGTTAAAGGAACTGCTAGGGCAACAGGAAACCCTTCCTTAGATTGGGTAAGCAAGGAAGGAAATGCCTCTGGGCAATTAGGAAAGAAGGTAAATTACCAAGGGCTTGTTCCTGCCAGGTTTAGTCTCCTCCTCTCTTGCACTGCAGGCAGCTCTAAGTGAAACCTCTGCCTTTCCTACAGCGGATGGGTGTGCCGTGTTCAGAGACAGGCAGCAGCAGGAAGGCCAGTTCTTCTGTTCCTGGGATGTAGAATCCAATTTTGAACTCTTTTTTTACACACAAAAATTTTCACTCTAGTTTTTAGGTGACTGATTAGAAGGCAAGTGACAATTTTCACTATGGCTCCTTATTTTAAAAAGAAAGAAAATAATAGGGAAACTTGGAAATTAAAGATCCATCAATGAACATAGTAATTTATATTTTAACTGCATATTAAGAAATGTTCAGCTTTGTTCAGCTTTTTTTTTTAAGCAGAAGTTACTGTATTGTGTCAGATTAGTCATATAAACTTACATTCTCGTTACTGTGTAAAAGAAAGTCATGTATTATATGAGAAGGGGCCAAAGTCATCTGTGAACTGATCAGGTTATTTAAAAAGAGAGGTTATCTAGTTAACCTTGAGATAAAATTTGTTTGCAATTATACAGTTTTATGTAAAATTACAATAATTTAAAAGGGTGCCATCACACGCGCCTTCAGTTTTTTGTTATTACCAAGTTACAAAATGATGTTACACGTTGCAGGGTTAGAATAGATTTCAGAGCAATTTGTAGTAATTAAGAGTAACGCTGTAAAAGTAAAAGAAGCAAAATAAAACAAAATAAAATGAAATATAGACAGGAGTCATGACAGATGTTACAGAATAGAGAAAGGATGTGAAGACAATGGGCACTGTTGTCATTACCGCAGCCCTGGCAACACGCGTCACAGATTCGATAATGAATGCCAGTTGGTGGGCACAGAGAGGAAAGAACAGAGAGCCCATTGTTTCAGCTCATCCATCTAATTTCAAACCAATTGCTTCAGTAAAGTCTTCTGTCTTGGTTACAGCCAATGGCAAATTAAAGAGCTGAAATATTGCAAATCTTGTAATTCACTCTGGATCATCAATCAGAACTAAATAAAAGAGCTTTGGGCAAGGAAACAAATTCAATTCTCAGCCTCACCTGCAAATAGAAGCCTGGAGAGAAGTGCAACTCATCATTGGGTGGGCACCCACTGTGCCCTTCTCTTGCGATCAGGTTCTAGCTAGTGTGGTATGAGGGAGGGCTTTTCATCTTACTCTTCTGTGTCCATGACTACAGCTCCATAGAGTGGGGTGACAGCTACCACCGTCCGCTGCAGCACTGGCGCAGTGCTGAGGCCCAGGAAGGAGTGTCCTCTTAGATGGCAGCTTCTGCTGAGGTTTGGGTTCCTGCCTTTTCCTACTCTGAATCAATGTGATGAATGAACAAGCTGATACATGTGAAAGAACTTTGTTTACACAAATGAAGGGGTTACTGTTTTGATTATTTTAGGATGTGGAGTCAGGTGGTGGTGGAAAGAACACAAAGTCAGAAGTCCTGGGTTTGCATCCTAGCTTTGTAAGCTGGCTCCATCTCATACCAGGGTCCCCCTTTTCCCAGTGCTACTTTTAAGTGTTTTCCTGTGGCTTCTTTCCCCTTTTATTTTAATTAATTCGTTAATTTATTTATTTACTTATTTTGAGACAGAGTCTCTCTCTCATCCAGGCTAGAGTGCAGTGGCACAATCTCTGCTCACTGCAACCTCTGCCTGCTGGGTTCAAGCAATTGTCCCGCCTCAGCCTCCCGAGTAGCTGGAATTATAGGCGTGCGCCACCATGCCTGGCTAATTTTTGTATTTTTAGTAGAGATAGGGTTTCACCATGTTGTCGAGGCTGGTCTTGAAGCCCTGACCTCAGGTGATCTGCCCCTCTTGGCCTCCCAAAGTGTTGGGATTATAGACGTGAGCCACTGTGCTGGGCTCTTTGCCCTTTTAAATCAGATGTTCTTTACTTTTACTTGTGCCATGGGACCTCTTTGATATTCTAATTAAGCTAATGAATCACTCTACAGAATGTTTATTCTGTAAAATTAAACATATAAAATTAAAATGCATAGGATTACAAAGGAAACCAATTATACTGACATAAAATTATCAATATGCAAAGAAGTAAATATGTCATATTGTAATACCTGTCCTTTATTAAAATGCATTACTCACCAGTGTCTAGTGACAGGTCTAATAACTACTGTAATTTTGAAACAGTGATGAGTGGAAATGATAATTTGAGATATTGTAATAACTAATGTGATATGAAAATATCTTTGCTGTCTAAGAAAATATCTTTGATGTCCTTTGATGACAAGTTACAGAAGGAAATGATAATTTTAGTTAGAAGTTAGTAAAAATAAAAATAAAATTTTTTATCGACAGCCTGAATTCTGTCTGACACCCTTAGCCTTGCCTTAAATTACACCCTTTCTTGTTATGCTGTGCATTTTCCAGGGATGAACTCTGTGTCCCACTGTCCCCCAGCTGCAGCTGCTCCTTCGGTGTCAGTGACTCCTAAATGTGCACCTCTGCTGTCTAGGCAGAGACCTGGAGCGCCTGGCCTGCATCTCCTGGGACTTGCTGAATATCCTCCCTGAATGGCTCAGAGGACCTCAAACCCAGCCTCCTTCAGCAAACTCCTTGGCTTGAGCATCTCCCCACCCTGCTCCCACCAGCCTGCCCTTCCTCCTTGTCCCTAGCTCTGTGAATGGCATTAGTGACCACCACGTGGCTCCAGCCCTGAGCTGGCTTGACAAGGGAGCCAGTGAGCATGCTGCTGCAGGGGTTACTGTACAAGACTCCTTGATACAGTTTATGAAAGTACAAACTTGTATGTTTTACAGCACTGGACTGTGCTTGCCTTTACCTGGAATGTCTAAATTTCTACTCACTGAACAAGGCCTCATTCCTCCTTTTCAACATGCATATCTGGACACTTTCTGGTTTAGCATCCCTTGATGAAGCCTCTTTGCTCCCTGATGCGACATAAGAGGACTTTGCCTTCCTCATAGCGTTTTCTTCTGCTGGTCCCTCAGCCTTACTAAGGCCCCTGCAGGCAGTCCCTCCAATATCCCCCATGGCATTTATCCCTTTGCTTTGGCGGACTGAGTGAGTGCCCTCTCCCTGGGGACCCTTTCCCTTCCATGTTGCCTCCAGGTCTCAGTTCTGTGGCCACTTCTCTGAAAAGACTTTTTGAGGACCGTTCACAGTGCCGTTCTTATCCACTGTCTCCCCCGCCCTTGCATTTGACCAGGGCCTTGGCAGGGTTTAAATGGTATGCACTCAGGAAGAAAGAGTTATTAAAGTACATGGTTAGGAGCACCGACCTGGGTTCTAATCCCAGCTCTGTCTCTAACCGTGTGATCTTGGCAGTGTACTTACTAGCCTTTGGACGCCTCAGTTTTCTCATCTGTAAAACTGGTATAATAATACAGTGGTAAGGTTTAAATGAGTTGGTACTTATAAAGCACTTTAGAACCAAGCTTGGCTCATCGTAAGAGCTTAAATAATAGCTATCCTTATTCATTTTAGTTTTTTGTTTGTTTGTTTTGTTTTTTTTTTTTGAGACGGAGTCTCACTCTATTGCCCAGGCTGGAGTGCAATGGTACGATCTCGGCTCACTGCAACCTTGGCCTCCCGGGTTCAAGCGATTCTCCTGCCTTAGCCTCCTGAGTAGCTGGGATTGTAGGTGTGCGCCACTATGCCCAGCTAATTTTTGTATTTTTAGTAGAGACGGGGTTTAGACAGGGTTTCACCATGTTCGTCAGGCTGGTCTGGAGCTCCTGACTCATGATCGACCCGCCTCGGCCTCCCAAAGTGCTGGGCTTACAGGCATGAGCCCCTGCACCTGGCCTCATTTTAGTTTTAGTAATGCAGCTTGGGCTCATTTAAAAGTCATATCCTGCTATAGTCTTATTATTGCTGGGGTTTTATTAAAGAATGTAGTGTAATTTGGTGCCCGTGACTTAACTTTTCTTCGTCTTCATTAATGTTAATATTAGACATTCATTTTAGATGAATTAATTTATATGTGGCAAAAGGAAATAAATTTTTACTGAAAGATAAGAGAAATTCTGGGAATACAGTCATACAGACTGATGGAGACACAGCCCCACCAGTAGTTTATCTAGCTGAGTTGGGGATTTATTCATATTTCTTTCATTTCAAAGATTGTGTTGGTCTCCCAGGAGTGTTTTTTGAAGCTTTGTGCAGAGGAGAGATCAATATTATTTATCAGAGGATTTCTTTGGGCATGCAAATTATCATATATGTTTGCAAACCAGATCCATGTAAAAGAGATGGTTTTGAATCTAATTGCATTTTTTGCATGAGCATTTTTATATCCTCTAGAAATATATCACAATTGTGTGGAAAAATTTAATATTTAACAACATATTGTATGTGACATTAATGTGCTCGCATAGCTGATCCTTCCCTGTTTTTCTTCCAAAATCAAAGTAGTAACATTTCCCCTGAGGTTTGTTCAGCTCGCCCAGCCTTCTCTTGGTTTTGCCAGCAGGTGGGGCACTAGCTCCTTTTAAAGTCATCAGCCACATGTCTTGAGGCTCGTTTTCTTTTCCTCCAGAGGTGGAGGGGATTGTCATGCTGCCTCACTCTGAAGTGACCCCATGAGATCCTGTTGAGCCGTGACCTGGGAGTGGGTAGAGGAGGTGGGAAAGGTGTATGTTAGATCTAAAACAGTCTCCAGGATTTTCATACCTGAATTTTTTGAGCTAATGGCTTATATTTCACAGGTTTTGAGTCACTTGAATTTTACCAGTAATTCATGTAAATCAGTTTGGCAACAGGTGAATCACATTTTGCTTGGCATATGTGGTCCAATCTTATGGTTTAGGAGAAACAATAAATCTCAAAAACTGATCATTATGTTAAAATAAGTCTTATTTAAACAAAATACAAATCATGGCCACAAGCCATTAGAATTAAAACTGTTCTTGGAGTTGAGTTCTAGGGGAAATATGTATACTGTGAACACATTGTGTAAAAAGCTGAGCACAGATTCTTCTTCTTTCTTAAGCAATATGCTAGAACATTACTGACTCTGTTTTAAGATCTAACTGCTTTAAGGAATTGATTGACTACATTTTTCTAGAATGAAACAGATTTCTTACTTTGAAATCTTAGTGAGTGGTATTAAGTTCCATTTTAAAAGGCAGCTTAAAGATCCATGTTAAAAGACATGTCTTAGCTTATACATCTATTCTAAATGTAAGTGGTGAAACTGAATTATAAGAATGTTTTTAAGATTTATAGACACTAAGTCAGAATCAGAAGTTAGAAGGTTCTTTGATAAATTTTCCTGTTGAACTTATGTTAATCATTGGATTAAGTTTTTAAGCTTATTCAATGATATCTGAAAATAGTATTAGTATCTACATTTGATTCTCAGAAATGATAACTTCATATGTCCCTCTTATGCAATGTGAAATTACAGTGCTATCTGTTCCGTAACTGCCACCCAACTTGTACAATATAAAAGTCATTTCATGGCCCTAATGGAGGACAGACTGTATTCCCTAGTTTAAAGTAAATCAGTCACTTTAATGCAGTGTCTGAGGGGAGACAAGGGAGTGAGAGTTCCCTTTGTTTAAGTTTGTGTTATGGTTTTCTTGGGCAGCAAGTACAAAAGTGCAGCCTGAAGCTGTAGCTCATTCTGTATGTGGGTTTTATTTCTCACAGCAGTCCAGTGTCTATTTAACATACGGGGAGTGGTTTCAAGTTCATTACTAAAGCTTATAGGCTAAAGTGCTTTGTGGGCTTGGCTATGACTGAAGTCGCCTTGAGGGAGTCAGCCAAAACTGGGCTTTGGAACAGGAAGGCTTTCCCTGTTTATTTGGATTCTCAGGGCAGTGAGTTTTGCCACCTTTTGGCTTTCAGCTGCTTTGGAGATTGGTTTCATAGCAAGGATTCTTTCCTTAAAGTGATATGGAGCAACTATTTTCACAGGGGCACCAGGTTAGTAAATAACGTTTTGCACTTTCTGCTGCATGTGTCAGATTTTCTTTCTGAGCTAATGGTGTGATGATAGGACAAACTGGGTTGCTGCGTTCTTTTAGAAAATAATGTGAGTTCGTTTATCCTGCAGAGGTTTAGGGGGTTATGTTTCTCCTTATAATATATGCATTGTTTGACCCATATTAAATACAATTGGAAGCCAAGAGGAAATGACATATTCATATCTGTGTTGGATTTGCAATCCAGAAGTCTTGTTAGTAAATATCGGCCCCCGCCACTTTTTTTTTTTTTTTTTTTTGAGACAGGACGTTGCTCTGTCACCAAGGCTGGAGTACAGTTGAATGATCATGGCTCACTGTAGTCTCAACGTCTTGGGCTCAAGCGATCCTCCCACCTCAACCTCCTGAATAGCTGGGATTACAGGTGCATGCCACCACACCCAGCTAATTTTTTTTTTTTGTACTTTTTATAGAGACCAGGTTTTGCCATGTTGCCTAGGCTGGTCTCCAACTCCAGGGCTCAAGCGACTCGCCTGCCTTGTCCTCCCAAAGTGCTGGGATTACAGGCATGAGCCACCTTGCCCAGCCCAGTTCCTTTCTTATCATTACTTTGTGTCCTCGCACTAGACCTTCTAGGTATAAATATGATTTTATATGCAGTTGATTTTATTTTTCGAAAAGTTAAGTAGTGGAGTGTTGTGCCCCAGTTGGGGTTGTCCTCCCTCGCCACACTGGTGCATGCTTGTCTGATGCATGGTTTTTCCTCGGGCCTACTCCTTGGAGTTACAGTGAACCAGAATATCATTTTAATTGTTCTCTTTGAAAACTCTGGCACTTTTCTGGAATGCCTCATAAAATACTGGCATAAGATTTGATTCAGGCAAAATGTACAGGTGGATTAAGCCCCACTGAATTTTGTCTTCAGTTTTGCTGTTTTTATTCTCAAGTGATTCTTCAGAATACTAGATTACCCTAGGATTAAAGAACAGCTGTAAAAATGGAGTGTGACTTGTAAAACATAAAAGTATAGTTAACAGTAATTAAGAAATTAAGTCAATAGAATTAAACACAGAGGAAGACATTGTCTTCCTTAATCTCATTAATTTAAAGATCTAAAGAGCAATTCTGCCTTTGTTAATTTGCCACCAAAGCAATCTGGCATGAAATTGTTCTACAGGAGTAGTTCAATTTGGTGTTTTAAAGTTTGCAACACTTTATGAAATGTAGTTTCCCTTGCTTCCATGTTATTTTAAGGATGCTTTAGTTCAGGGTAATGTACTAGTGTTTTAAAATATGCTAATATGCTTCTGTTATTGCCATTTATTCTCCTTTTTTCCCCACTGGGAAATACAGTGTATTAGAAAGGGTCTGTTCTTTCATGTTCTTCTCTGCTTAAAAAAAATTGAGGGGGAAAGCAGACAGAAATAGGTACTTAAAAAAGATCTTTGAGGTGATATGCCAAACTTTAAGGATCCCTTTCCCATCAGTGCTAAGTTGAAGTTATAATGTTATGGCTGCATGCCATTTCGGGATTATAAAATTGACTGTATTTTATACCCCCTAAGACACAATTGTACAGCTGTGTTATTGTCCCTGCCTCTGTAGATATTTTCTTTAACAGTAAGTTTATTACATCATTTTAGCTTCCCCAAAGTGCAAAGATTGCTATGACTTTGCTAAGTTTTATATATATGCCATATATATGCTATGACTACACATATGTGCTGTTGTGCAATTATTAATTATTAAATGATATTAAATTTTAAGGAACGACTTGTCTACCTGATTGTAGCTGCCTGATGATTTTAGAGAGAAATATTAAAACATATTACTCATTGCTTACTTGTTTGTGCTTGACGGGTACAGATAAAGGTCTTTCAAACTTACATGAAACTCATTTGTAACTCGTAGATCTCAGTTTCTGTGTTCCCCAGTGCTTCACAGCTTTTCATCTACAGATGGCAACAAAGCAAAGACCACTGATTAGAAACAAAAATAATGTAGCAAAGGATTAGATAAGAGGGAAACTCCCTAAAAACCAGATTTTAGGGTTTTCCCAGAGAATATACACATTAAAATGTTTCCTCCAAATGTGGGAGAAAAAAAAAAAAAAAGGACTACAGTAGAGAGTTCAAAATCTGTAAATTTGGGATAAAGTATCTAAGCAAACCTTAGATTATTCCTGATTCTAGGTTTGGAACACACATTACATTCGCATTCTCATTCTGCTACACTGGCTTAATTTTGTTATATATTTGGTATATTTTGGCTAATGGGTATTTGCCTCATAACATACCATCTAATTTTAAGCTGAGTTTTGTGCTAATTAATTGTTATCCAACATGCTTTCTTGTTGATATTCAAAGTGATTTAGATGTCTCACACATCTCAGATGGTTTATGAACCTAGCTATGACCCAGAAGGATGTGATGCCAATTTTCTTATAAAATGAATCTGAGTTTCAAAGCTGGAGATAAATTCTTAGGCAAACTTTTTTAACTTGAATTGGCTACGCCCCAAATGTTGAGCAAGTTGCATGGCAATAGGAGATCAGGACTCTGAGGAAATAACTGAGGAACTAGGAGTAGCAGTGGTATTAGAGATGAATTTTCTGACTGTTGAACCTTGATAGATTTTCACCAGATGGACCAGTTCTGTTCACAGCCCAGATCACTCCTTGTTCTTGCGTGATCACACATAGTCTTGATCTTTGCAGCATATGGTTTGGGAGGTGCAGCTTTTGATCTGCAGTTTATAGCCTTGTCAGCTTTAAGTAAGGAGTAAAATGAACTGTGCCACATCTGCCTTTTCCAAGAACCATCCTCCTGGTTCTTGCCCCCCTCAAGAACCAGGTGCTTGTGTGCACATAGGTCTTATGGTTGTGTATCAGGAAATGTGGAAGATTATGATACCACCCACCCTAGAAATTCGCTACTTTAGTAATGTCAGTAAATATTGAACTTCCCAGAGGAATTGCAAAAGCTAAGGACAGAGTATACTCCTGGAGCTGATCTGACCACGGAGGTCCCCAGTTGCCTGTTTCATTCCAAATAACCCAATTTAAGTTTGACCTGGGATTTCTGGGGTCGTCGTACTACCCTAGTAGTAGTAATAGTCATAGCAGAAGTGGTAGAATAGTAGTAATAATAATAATAATGAACACAAAAGGCATTTCCTAAGTGCAGTCACTATTCTAAGCCCTGCCCCACCTCCTTTTTTTTTTTTTTTTTCTTTTTTGAGGCAGAGTCTCACTCTGTTACCCAGGCTGGAGGGCATTGGCACGGTCACTGCAACCTCAAACTCTTGGTCTTAAATCAGCCTCCCACCTTGGCTTCCCAAAATGCTGGGATTACAGGCATGAGCCATGTAAACAAAATGCTGGGATTACAGGCATGAGTCATGTAAACAAAACGCTGGGATTACAGGCATGAGCCATGTAAACAAAATGCTGGGATTATAGGCATGAGCCATGTTAACATGCCGGGCCTGTTCTAAGCCTTTTCCTTAATGCTCACAGCAACTTTAAGTGGTTGATTTTCTTTATTATCTCCATTTTACAGTTGAGGAAACTATCCAAGAAAGTTAGATTGACCCAAGTCAGAGCAACTAGTAAGCAGCAGTGACAGTGTTGTGCATCAGAAGGTGCTGTGGAGGGGGAAAAACTGAAAATATAATCCAATATTAGAAAAATATAAGAAAAAAATGCAACGTAAATACATTCTGGATTGTATTATATCCGATATAATCCAATATTTGTTATTGAGAAGCAACCATGTAGATACTGACATCTGTGCTGCTCTTCATTCTGAAGATGCTCCGTTGACCTACCGTCAACCAGCAAGGCAAGCCATTTGTATCCTTTCTCCACTTGGGCTGGTAAGCTTGTGTTCTGCTTTCTCACCTACTCTGCTCATGACCAGTGGCAAGAACCTGGTGACCAATGGAAGGATATAGAGGTTGCCCATGGCCTGTAAATAAGGCCAGGCCACATGGAGAATAGCCCACTGCATTGAATACTGTCTTTTAACTACTTAAGCTACTCTTGGGATTTTAGAGACTTTTTAAGGCTAAAATAATAAAACCACTAAAGCTAGGAACTTGGATTTTCTGATTGTTTAGCTTTAATTTGGCCTGTATGAGTATCCTCTTTATTTCTGCCCAGTATGACTTCCTGCTAGTAATCAAAGCTCTGGTTATTTTGTCAGTCTTGAAGGTTTTCTTAAGCTTAGTGGATAACCAAGATTATGAGATATGTATTTTTTTTAAGAGACATAAATGTGCATTTGAAAAATATTGGGCAAGGCTGAGCGCGGTGGCTCAAGCCTGTAATCCCAGCACTCTGGGAGGCCGAGACGGGCGGATCACGAGGTCAGGAGATCGAGACCATCCTGGCTAACACGGTGAAACCCCGTCTCTACTAAAAAAAAATTCAAAAAACTAGCCGGGCGAGGTGGCGGGCGCCTGTAGTCCCAGCTACTCGGGAGGCTGAGGCAGGAGAATGCCGTAAACCCGGGAGGCGGAGCTTGCAGTGAGCTGAGATCCGGCCACTGCACTCCAGCCTGGGCAACAGAGCTAGACTCTGTCTCAAAAAAAAAAAAAAGAAAAAGAAAAATATTGGGCAAATAACTTCTACACAATTTGACTAAAATTTAAACATGTGACAAATAAGTTTGGAACCTTTAACAGCATAGAACAAGATAGCCCACACAGATTAAGGAGCTAACTTAAAAGAAAGAAAAGAAACCAAACAATAAGAATTCTGAAATTTGACTGGGTAAGCACTTTCTCTTCCCAAAATCAATAGAGGAAATCACAACAGGAAAAAGTCCATAGATTTAAATTTTCTAGGTAGGAGTATAGAAGCTTTAAGTATAAAAATGTTAATCGAAGCTTTATTTATTACCATGAAAAGTTGCAAATAATAAAAACATAGAGTAGCAGAAGAAAATTGCATGATGGACCACCACAATTTTAGTTATGGAAAATTGTAATAGGAGGAAATGGTGATGATAGATCTTTAAGTTAAAATAATGGATATTAAACTATCTCTCCATCACACATCTGAATGTGTTTAAAATATACCTCTCTATGTGTGTGTTATGCTTCCAGAGACAACAGAAAGGACGATCACCTTAAGTTAATAGAGATTTAGGGGTTATTTTGAAGGTGGGATTTCTGATGATTTATATTTTCTTCTTATACTTTTCCACGTATTGGTATTTTTAAACATGATTACTTTATATTCATTTAAAAAAGGGAAAAACTATTCATGGAGAAAAAAATGAGACTATACCAACATTTAATAATATAAATAGTAGACTAGCATCACTCTTAATCTATTTAAGGTAATGGCTCTAAGATTGATTTTAATTTCCTCAAAGTTTTATATATTTAAGGTTTTCTTAAATAATTTATTACTTTTATAATAACAATTAAAATAGATTAGAAGTGACAGGTTAGAGTTGAGGTGAAATGAATTTTTGTAAAGGACAGGTTCATTTTACTTTGGAGACCAATTATATTGCTGCCCTTATACATCATGTTAGGAAACATACCTTTTTGACTTTTCTGTGTCAGGCTTAAAATTTTAATTAGGTTTATATAGCTAATTAAATTATGAAGTAGATACTTTATTTAATAAAGGATATGGAGGAAGTTCACATAAATACTTGAAACATCAGTCCAGGCAAGATTCTTTGAGGGATTTTCAATATATCCAGATGTCTGAATAACACTTCTTTGGTCTAAATGCAGTTGATGATGTGATGAAAGAGGCAAGTCAGCATACCAAGACAGTCCTTAGAAGGGATGATTTGACTGGAATGCTGAAGACAGAAGAAAACCTTAGAGTAGCTGACTTCATTCTTCCCCTTCCTCATTTTACAGATCAAGTCACTGAAACCCAAAATTATTGAGTCCTCAAGGCTACAAGGTTGTAATAGACTCGAATGGAGGCTTTTGGGGTCCTTTGATTCCCTCTCTGCTGCTCTTTATAATATTCTGCTCGTTTTCACGCACTTTAGTAGTGATGAATGAAATTTTATTTCCATTTCTTCTAGGTTGGTAAAAACTGAAAACTAACACCATTCAGAACTTACCTAATGATGTTTGAAAAAGAGGTGGTAGGCTGGTAACTGCTTCCTAGGAAGACCTACCAACTTCACTAGCATGCTCATTACTCTCATCATTGTTGTTGGAACATTTTGTTCTTGGGTACAAGCTTACTTTACACACATCTGGTTTCTATGTTTGTTCTGGAAGACAGCAGCCACATGGAGTGACTAGAGAACACTTGATACTGAGCTCTGGAAATCGTTTTTTAACAGCTTTATTGATATTGTATAATTTACAGATCATAAAGTTAAGCCCTTTAAAGTATACAATTCATTGGTTTTTCTAATATCTACAGAGTTATGTGACCATAACTATAGTTCATTTTTTGAACATTTTCATCACTCCAAAAGGAAACTTTGTATCCATCCTCTCTACCTCCCTCTTTTCCTCCCCTAGCTCTAGGCAGTTTTTCACTCTTTCTTTCTTTCTTTTCTTTTCTTTCTTTCTTTCTTTCTTTCTTTCTTTTTCTTTCTTTCTTTCTTTCTTTTCTTTTTCTTTCTTTCTTTCTTTTTTTCTTCTTTCTTTCTCTTTCTTTCTTTCTTTCTTTCTCTCTCTCTCTTTCTTGATTTGCCCATTTTGAACATCTCATTATGAATGGAATCATACAATATTTGAGAATCCTTAAAATTTTGATTTGATTTTCAAAGACAATGTAGACAAACATGACCTGGTTACTCTGCAGGCCCCATCTTCCCAACAGTGTCCTGAGTGTGAGATTAAGACCAAATGAACTCTGTCAGTGCTGTCAACTATTTTATTAGATTAAATGACTTGTGTTTGGCCTCTGGAGTGTCTAACTCTTTAACTTTTCAAAGTTAAAGAAAAGTGACTGGGTGCGGTGGCTCACACCTGTAATCCCAGCACTTTGGGAGGCCAAGGTGGGCAGATCATGAGGTCAGGAGATCGAGACCATCCTGGCTAACACAGTGAAACCCCGTCTCTACTAAAAAT
This sequence comes from Trachypithecus francoisi, assembly GCF_009764315.1. Taxonomy (NCBI): domain Eukaryota; kingdom Metazoa; phylum Chordata; class Mammalia; order Primates; family Cercopithecidae; genus Trachypithecus; species Trachypithecus francoisi. Next base: position 118,385,238 of record NW_022681453.1, on the reverse strand, counting down.
ACAAAAAATTATCCGGGCATGGTGGCAGGCACCTGTAGTCCCAGCTACTGGGGAGGCTAAGGCAGGAGAATGGCGTGAACCTGGGAGGTGGAGCTTGCAGTGAGCCGAGATCGCGCCACTGCACTCCAGCCTGGGCGACAGAGCGAGACTCAGTCTCAATAAAAAAAAGAAAAGAAAAGTAAAGAAAAGAAAAGTACATACTCATTAGTGTAAGTCTGTTGTAGGCCATGTTGCAAAATTACTGGGTTAGACCATTGCTTATTAGTTGTGACCTTGTGCAAATTACTTGACTTCTCTAAGACTCAACTTCCTTACCTATAAAATGGGGATAATAATTGTACTTACCTTAGAGGGTTCCTGTAAGAATTAAATGAAATAGTGCATATAAAAAGCTTATCATAATGCCTGATACATTATAAGTATTAAATGAATATTAGTGATTATTATGTGTCATTGAAAATAAACTGTAGACCAGGCGCAGTGGCTCATGCCTATGATCTCAGCACTTTGAGAGCCTAGGCAAGAGGATCACTTGAGCCCAGGAGTACTAACACAATTAGGAGTGTGAAGGCATCACACTCACACTGGTGTGTGAGACTTTACCATAGATGGCAATTTGGTGTGGTATGGTGCTGGAACTCAGAGTGTGAGAATGAGTTCACCATCTCACAATATGAATAGCTACTATTTATACATATCATAAGCACTTACTATGAGCTAAGTTAGAATCCAAAATGACTCCAAAACTATGTTATCAGGTTGTAAAATTGCTTACTTAAGGCAACCAGTTTTCTTGTTAATAGTTCTGTTTTACAGAATGTTCTCACACATGTTTAACTGAAATTTATACTCTTGTAGCTGCCCCCTCACCCTCCCAAGTCTTGTAATATCTTGGAGAATCAAATGCCTAATCAGCTAGTTCTTCAGATATCTGAAAATAATGGTCATGACCCTCACTTACCTCACTTTCTTGCTCAGACATCCAGAGATACATATATTGTTCCTTAGATTACACAGTCCAACCCACCATACTCCTTCCTCTTTCCTGGAATGGGCTTTCCACTCACATGAGCTCATAAGTGGTCTTCAAGGTTCCTGTCCAGGGTGCTTTACCAGTGGCAACCTTCCCCAATGCCCAGATGTTGAGCAGCTCCTCCTCTGGGTCCCCGCTACACTTCTGTTCACACTCTAGAGAATTTGCTATGTCCTCACCCGGCCTGTGAGCCCCTGAGGGAGAGCTCTGTTTATCTTTGTGTTCCTAAACTCCATCCCAGCCCCTGACACTTAGTAGCTTCTCAATACAGTGGAAGAGGGAACTTCATCTTACTTCATGTGGATACCTAACTATATCTGGTTTTAGAGAGGTTGCACTATAAGAAATGTTTTTGGATATAAAATGTGTAGACATACCTTTGTTAACTTAGGACAGAAGAAGATAACCAAAAAGCCTATGGCTTCTCCTAGACCAAAAGTAGCACCATCTGGGGAATAAGACTGTGAAGCCCTTTCACTTGGTTACTGCACCGTTCAATTTCACTTGGTAAAACTGTCCACTAATATCCTGATGTGAGTAAGGTGCTTGTCTGTTGGACAAGGCTGATACCCACCACCTTTGCTCAGAGAAATGTAAATAAAATGATTGTAACATTTTATATATGGTTGAATGACAAAGTTCACAGTAAACTTAATACCAGTGTTCAAATGAATGCTGATAAGAAGATACAGTCCAAAGTTATGTTTCTGTATTAATCTGAGACCTTTGCAGTTTTCATGGAGTATATATATAGATTTTTTCTGAATGTGTGGATAGAGAGTTAATTTAAGAAAAAGTGTGTTAACTGGGGAAACAAAGAGGCTGGCCTGCATCTAAAGGAAAGAAAGTGGGTCTCAGCAAGGGTTTGCTGTGATTCATACAAACTGATCCACATCTTAAACGGATTAATTATGGGCCCAACTGGAACATTCTACACAGAATGAGCCCAGGTGCTGGTCATTTTATCTGGGAGTCTCAGGACTTACCACGTGCCTGCTCTGAGCACCAGACTTAATACTTTCTCACTCTGTAAATCCTAGGAAACACTGCTTCTTGATGCCTGAGTTTGAATTTGCCAGGTTTCTCCATCCAACTTGAGTCTGCCACCCTTGTGCATACTAACAGCACCAGACACCCCAGTAAAACCATCTTCTTCCCCTTGCTTTTTACTGGTTTTGCTCTGGTGGAGGTCTGGCCTAGGTCTGAAGGAGGAAGAGTCAGGTGTGGAATTCTGAAGTTGAGGTAGATGCCAGGGTGCGTTTTCTGAGACCAAGAAGGAAGCTCTTCTAGGGGAGTGCTGGCTCCGGGGAACTCAGGGACTGATGGAGCATCTCCCTTTTTAGGAAGCTCTGCATTTTCAAAGGCCTTTTAACTGTTGGATGGCTTGATGTATTAGAAAGTTAGTAACTTGCCATGGTCTGTAGAAGGAGGATCCAGACCCTGCTTTGCCTGACTATAGAGTGTGTTCCTACCACTTGCTCTGCTCCCTCCCAAGTAGCCCTGCCGTGAAGTTGGCTGATCCAAAATTCCCAGGGCTTTCTCACAAGAATAGCTGCTAGTCCAGGCAACTGCCAGCCTCTATGTGTATGTGTGTGTTTAAACTTCAATGAGGATGTATACATTTATCTTATTAAATTTTGTCTCTTTTGTTTAGCAAGGAACAACTTTGTGTATGTCCCTTTCCCCATTTTTTTACAGTGCGATTACCAGATCAAAAAGTATAAATGCTTTTCTTGCTCTTCAAATATCCTACTACATTTTCCTGAGAATGGTGTCTCCATTAACAATGCCACCAGCAAGTGAGTGCTTCAGCACAATTGTTACTAGCTTTTAATACAATCCATTACTGGTCTCATTTGGGCTGGGAACTTGGGTCTCTTGTGGAAAACTCATGCATGTGATTCTCTCCTGGAGTTCCTCAGCTCCCCCTTAAACCCCCATCCTAGGCTGACTCAGGCTGGTGTTACCCTGCCAGGTGCTCCCTTGGTAATTAACATGTGTCTCCAGGTCGTAGTGGCCTCTGGACTCCACCTTGAGCCAGACACCTTGGGCTGCACTGCCCCAGACTTTGCTCTGCTTCCCTCTCATCCTCTGACTTTGAGCATGCTCACTTCCTTCCTCTTCTGTCATTATAAAATCCTGGGTTATTTCAGGCAGTTTATAGAAATTCTCTGAAACTGGAGGATGTCTCATGACTAACAGAATAAGAGCGTTGAGAATTAAAAGCAATTATTTTTATAGAACCACAGTGGTTGAAGGAGGGATGTCTTGCAAACTTTCTAGAAGATAATACCTAGATGATTAATTAGCAAGAAATCCATTCTAATTATTCTAGTTATCACTAGATGAAGGCAGGGAAAGTGACAGCAGAAAGTGTGAAGAATGTATAATTGAAGGCATTAAGGAAAAGAACCCACCTACTAGATTTTAAATCACAAAAAGGAAAAAACTTAATAAAAGAAAGAATTTCTACCTGTATACTGTGTCATTCTTTTAGTTCTAGGAAGTATAGATTTGTAAATAATGTAATTTAAAAAAATAAATGTAATTTATTTTTAAAATGGGAATAAAGAAAAAAGTCAAATATACATCTTGGCTTCTACTGAAACCTCCTTTCATTATTTGCATGACTTTTATAAGTGGAGTTATTAGGGTTCAATAACTCTATCTTGACCCTTTTGTAACAACAATGAAATACCAGTCTTGCGTTTGCAAGCGAAATAGCAGAGCTTTTGCCTTTGGGGAAACAAGAGAAATGACAATAACCAAAGGGGACAGTAAGACTGTTCTGTTAGAACATCAGTACTGGGTTTTTGTTAAGAAAAGAAGTAAAACAGCAAGTTGCCAGACAAGCTAATTGCTAAGCAAAATGTAGATTGAATACTGGGCAAGATTTAAAAGACATCTTTGAATAAGTAAATATTAACTAAACAATTAGCAACAGATTTGATTATGCTACATGAAACAAAATGGTATGTGTATAAACACAAAGCCACGTACATACACAAACATGTAAAATATCTTTAATTTTCAGGAATGGAATTCTCTAGCTTTTCTATTATCAGGAAACTAGAAGGTTCCCTTTTCTTCTTTTTCTCCCTTTTCTGCTCCCCAAATTTCCCTTTCTGTTCTTCTACTGCTACCTACTTACCCGCTAACCATCAAGTTACCAGTATGAGGGCATAGGGTCGAGAGAATGCATTCTGGAATTAAATTAGAAGAAGAAAATTCTATGGAATTTCTCTTTCAAAGAATAAGTGTAAAATTATCTTTCTTGAATGAAAGAAAAAAATCAGTATCTTCAGTAATTAATACTAAAAATTAGTGTCTTCAGTATCTGGACATCATCAAAAATATCTTCCTTTCATTATTTGCATGACTTTTATAGGTGAAGTTGCTCAGCAAAATGAACTCTCTTGTGAGAGGACAGCTACTGTCCTGCACCTCTCAACCAAAAATGCAGGCTACCTTCTGCCTGAATAAGTCAGGCCACTTAAAAAGAAAACCATAAACCTTACTGAAAAAAACTCATTTAAATCCAGTTTAAGCTTGTTTATTGGCTTTAGTGTTGTATATGTGCTTTAAAAAATTGTATTAATATTTAAAAGGAAAAAGTGACCTTGACAGGAAGGAACTGCTGGATTGTGAAGGAAGGGGGTAATATCATACACATGTTGAGTTTTATCAGTCCACAGGGCAGCTCTACTCTGCCTGATGAGTGATTCAGTATTTGCCAAAGACTTAATGTATTTTTATTTGCTACATGATACATGCTTCCAAAGACAGGTTTGGAAATTTCAGAGAGGAGTAGAATGATAGATACCCTCCACATAGTCTCAGTTATTGCTTCTGTCATCAGTTCTCTGGGGATCTTCATAGTTCCTTTATAAATATCCATATGCCACTATCCAGGAGAAGGAAGATCCTCAGACAGCTATAGCCAGCTGGTTTTGTTCTCTCTAGGCACAACGCTTCTGTCATGTTTTCCTTCTTGGATATTCTTTCCTCCTATCATGAAGGAAGTGTTTTACTTTGGAGCTACTCTAAACCAGTGTCTCGGAAGCTGATATGCATATGGCTCACTTGGATGTCTTGTTAAAATGCGGATTCTGTGTCCGGAGTGTGGCCAAGGTTCTGCATTTCCAACAAGCTCCTGGGTGATGCCTGGGAGGCTAGGCTATGGACCACACTCTCAGTAGCAAGGATATCTAGGTTTTAATTGTCAACAATCCCAGAGAGACAGATGGTGGGGAAAGGTGAGCAATAAAACAGAGATTAAATGGAGGAGCAACATTTGTTCGTTGATCACTATGATTACTTTGGCCAGAGTCCAGTTAAGTTCAGATAGGCAGCAGTGCACATTGATTAAGAACTTGGGCCCTGCAGTCATCTTTCTGCCACCCACCAGCTGAGTCACGTGAGCACATGACCAGTCTCTCTAAACCTCAGTTTCTGAAGTTAAGACACGCAAATAATATGAAAATTTACATTTTAGAGTTACTGTGATGATTAAGTAATATAATGTTCATACTGAATAAGTGCTTGCTAACTGTTAACTATTAGTAGTAAGAATCCAGGAAGCATTTATTGAACACCTACCACATGCCTGGCATGTTAAGGTAGGGATGGAAAGATTAAAAGTCAGCTCTTTAATTTCAGAGGAGATTTAATTGGTTTATTTGAGAGTCCCCAGAGTGGAGGTAAGATCTAAAACTTTTGACTTCAGGGCCAGTGCCCTTTCAGTCCACATGCTCACTGCCTATTTCTTACATTGAGTAGCTATACAGAAACAAAGGTGGTTTCAGACCACCTTTAATTAAGTAAAATCCATGTGCTGAATCATAGTGAATTGAACATGTTCTGACTTTTAAGACCAAGTGATTTACATTTAGTTCCTGTGTTTGATCGAGGTATCTCTGAGGAGAGAAATTAAAGGACAGGTTTTCGTTTTGGTTTGTTTTGTTTCGTTTCTTTATCAGCTGAAACTTTTTCTTGGGCAACTAGAACTGAATGATATCAAAGGCAGGTATAATCAATGTTTATTCTGGTGAATCAAATTCTGAGCATATACTTGCCTTCCACTTTTGGCATCTATCTTCTGAAAGTGAAATCCTGAAAGTGATTTCAAAAGGACTCTGTTTTTACTTGAGCTAACTTCTTTTTCTAATAGAGACTAAAAAATTTGCACCCTGTGTCTTTTCCAACAAATTGCCCAGCACGAGTATGTGTGTGTGCCTTTGAGGAGCTGGGTATTCCTGCTTTGTGTCCGACTTTTGTACATTTTTTTGGAACCCTGCCTTAAAAAAGAAATGATCACTGACCCAGAATTTCTCTTTTCTTTATCTAATTGTTTTTTCTAGTTATTGAGTCTTTCATACTTTTTCTGAACTTACAATAGTTTTCTTTGTGACACATACTTTGGTAGTTTTTTAAATACGATAGTAGATCCCAGTGTGATTTCTGTGTTTGTGAAAACATAATTATCTCACTGAGGGGAGTCTTCAGAAAGAAACAGTGGAATTAAAGTAATATTCAATATAGACGTTGTTAGATTGCTTTCTTTAAGTGTTTTGACAATGTCTTTTCCCCTTTTCTTTTTAGGTATAAGCAATTTGTCTATTTTTGTTATAAGAAATGTAAAAATGATTTTTGCCTCTGGTTTTTCTGCGGTGGGATCAAGGAAAATTCCCTGCCCTTTCTTTGAACATTGATTGATTTTTACAACTCTGGTTATTATTATTCCTATGTCATTGTGGATTTTTAAAAAATCTTTATTGGGATATAATTTATAAACCATGAAATTCACCCACTGAAAGTGAACAATTCAAGGTTTTTAGTATATTGACGGAGTTGTCTTTGCAGATTTTTGCTAGCATGTTATTCCCTTCTCTTTCTACTGTGTATGCTTAAACTCCTCTGTATTCACATTTCTTTAATGAATTTTGCCACTATTTATAGTTTTGGGCAGATGTAAGTATCGTAACAATGACTTTTTAACATCTACTAACTTAAGACACATCCCGATTGCATCGTATGTTTTTATTCACTTTATATAAATGCCATTTTAATGGTGAATCAATAATCTGTCAACTATGCCTACGCATTCTTAAGCCTGGCATGTTCTTCATTACCCCTTCCATCCTTTCTTCCGCCTAAACCTCACTGTCGACACACATCCAGTTTAGCTTGTTTACCTTAAATATTGCATTGTTTCTTAAATGTGACAGACAGAATTCTGGTGGTCCCATTAAGGCATTACTTTACAGCTGAAACTCACCTGGAAATCATTGTTCCCTGTAGCAACTTTATAAAGAGAGCTGGTTTTCTGTTTAGCAGAATATAAATTTGTGATAAAATACCATAGTTTAGCTGGGTAATTTAAAATAACCAAGTAAAAGTGAGTCACTTATCCTACAAAATCATATTTGGGGCAGCCCAAACTTATCTTTATTGAAGACTTTTTAGCTCTAGGACAACAGCATCAAGACCACTCTGGGGGAAGGGAGTGTAAAGAGATAAAGTGTAAATGCCTTAACATCACTTACCTTGTACTGTATGTCCAGGTGCACTGCACCTTTTTCACTTCTTCAAACATGTCATGGTTATGGAGTTAAAATATGGTCAGATGGGAGAGATATTTAGAATTTGGCTGGATTTATTAATTGATTGGATATAGAGAGTTAGGAAAGAGAATTGCTAAGGATGAGTTCCAAAATTCTGGTTTATGCAGTTGGGTAGATGATGTTTCCAATTTTTTTCAGGAAGAAAACATAGAAAGAGGGAGTGTTTTGTGGTTAGAAGATGGTGATTTCTGTTTCGAGCATATTGAGATGCTCTATGAAATCACCCAGTGGGGAAGTTCCTAGGCAGTTACATAGACAGGTCTGAAGATCAGGACAAGGATTGCAGCTGGAAACAGTTACTGAGAGCCCAGTAGACGCTAGTGATGGGCAGTACAGAGTTGTCCTCTCTCTTCAGGGAGCTCCCAGCTTTTTAGGGGAGACAGAAGCCAAGAGGAAAGGAATGTACTCAACAGTGGTATCCCTGAGTAAAGGAAACATCAGCATGTATTTTAACCATCCATTAGAGTGGATGAGATCACCCTGGGAAATGTATAGAGTAAGAAAGAATACCAGGACCCTGAAGAATATTAGCATGTAAAATTTGAGCACAAGAAGAACAGCATCAAAGAAGACTCCATCTCAGTTGGCAGAGAGGGAGGAGGAAAACTGGAGGAGTGTGAGAACATGGAAGCCGAGGAAAGAGACCCTCAGGAAGGATGGAGTCAAGGGTTGTACAACAGAAAGATTAAGTGAGATAAGAATGGGGAAGTGTCCTTCAGATTCTGGAATATGCAGGTGGTTATGAACTTTGGAGACAGCTGTTTGGTGGAGTGTACAAATGGAGGCCAGTGACAGCAAGTTAAAGAAGGAGGAGTGATAAACTAGAAGGAGCAAGTAGACAACTTTCTTAGGAAGTTGACTTTGAAAAGGGGGTGAGAGACATAGCTGGAAAGCCCCATAAATGCCAGTCTGCGTAGTTGAGTGCTTTTTATCCAGCCGTGTTTAGAAGCCTTGGGGTAAGTGCCAAGAAGGCAGATAGTTGGTGTGGCCCAGGATTGAATTTTTTCCAGATGACTGCAAAAGAAGGACATACGAGCAGAGATTTTTGGGCAAGCAAATAGTCAGAGATGGATTGCATGCTCTCAGCTGGATGAACAGGGGTGTGAGGTCTAGAAGGAGCTGGTGGCGAGTTAACACCTTGTCGGAGATAGAGTAGTAGCTGAGTCTCAAGGGTGACCTTGGATAAAAGTTGCCTGCACAGCTGTCTCACCAGATAGGATGGAGATTTCCTGGTTTTAATAAGGAGTGAGTCACAAGGCAAATCTCTGGTCATTTTGTCATAAACCCTACATTTGAGATGTTTTGCCGCTTGGAAGAAAGATGTAATATCACTAGTATTTATGTTCATCCATCACACTGGAGGAAAATGGAAGTGTTATCTCTATTGTTCTGGTTGTATTATTTCCTTTTCTAGCTCTACTTCTTTTGTTAAAATTAGCCAGAATTGACTTATCTTCAATTCTAATGTGTAGTTTGGTTAGACACAAGGTGAGAAGACTGGTTTCGAGATACGAGATTTTGATGAGGAGAGTTTGTGGAGAATTATATACATCTGAATATGAAGGCAGTAATTTACAGGAAATGGAAAAAGCAGGGAACATGAAGTTGAGAGTTCAGGACTGAGTCTCAGACCAACAGTTTCACAGTATGACCTTAATCACTTTGAGTTATTGCTTCTTCAATGAAAAGAAGGTTAAAAATAATAGTTTCCCCTGTAGGATTATTAGGAAAATGAAGATGTATGTGTACAGAATGCTTTGTAATCCAGAAAGCATTATGCACATGTTCTTTGTGCTGCCCAAACTGTGAGCAGTTCTGAGTCTTATTCATATTCATTCATTCTCATTTGATTCATTCAGAAACAGTGACTGGGAACCCAATAGACACCAGTGACTCAGGATTTAGAGACAGCCTCTCCCTTCAGAAAACTCAGTCTTCCAGAGGAGTCAGAGACCAAGGGGAAAGGAATGTACTCAATGGACTCACTTGGATGCTATAGAAGCACTGAGAAAAAAGGCACCTAAACCAGCCTGGGCTGTCAGGGGAAGCTTTCTGGAAGAGGTGACACCTGATATGAGTCCCAATGGATGATAGGAATCAATCAGGCAAAGATGGGGTTGGAGGAAGGCAAAGCTGCAGAGGGAGCAACCTATTGGAAGGGTGAGGTTGGAGAGCATGGAGCATGTTTTGTTCAGTCCAGCTGAGCAGGGAAACCTAACACAAAAACCTTGACTATGAGTCACAGCAAGAGAGAAGCGGTAGAAGGGAACATATGTATAATTGAGATACTTGAGAATGTTTTAAGTGGTAATAGGGGAAAGCCGCAGGATCAGGAGAAGTTGATGAGGGAGTTGACTGATGAAATAATGAGAGGAGGGTTGGAAACAAGCAAAGGTGGGAGACAGGACAGGCAGAGGAGGGGCCTTCTTCCAATGTTTTGGTGGGCTGGGAAGGAGTCAAAATCACAAATAAGGTGAGGGATATTGAGAGATTCTGCCCTTAAAGCCTCCTTTGTCATGGTAAAGTGAAATGCATGAGGTTATTTTATATTCCCAGTGCCTAGCATGGTGCTCAGCACCTAGTAGGTGTTCAATAAATATCCATTGAGTGAACTATTGTCATCCTGAGAAGCTGCTTAAGAAGCTCTACAAAACAGCTGCACTGGAAAGCAAGGTAGCTTATCAATCTGGCTGGTGCACACTGACTCTCTTTCCAGTTCAGCAAAGTTTGGCAGCCTGCTTTTTAACTTACCATTTCTTGTTAGTATTGATGCAACCCATTTGCTTCTCACCCTTGGGAATGTCACAGGAGTCAGGTGTCCCGAGAATATCTCTGTTCCTTAGTACTATGCATAGGAGCAGTGGTTAAACAAAGACCAAACTAGTTCTTTCCCAGTGAGGCTGGCAACCTGTCCACACCTGTTGAGCAGAGTCTGGTTGCAGCTCAGACAAAAGCAGTTTATCCTGCCCGTCTGGTTGTCTTTCTTACACATTTCAGACGTGGTTCAAAGCTGCATTATAAAGGAAGAATCCATCCCTGAAACAGACTTGTATGGGCAAGCAGGGTGCAACAGAGGTGTGAGTTCTAGTCTCATCAATCCTTTATCTGTATGATTCTGAGCCTCTGTCTTCTCAGTGCATTGAAGAGGTTGGACCAAATGAATGCCTAGATCATCATGTGTGCCAGGCATTACAGATCAGGATTTTTATTCATTGGATTCTTCAGTCTAAAAATTGTATGCTTAGTTCTTACTCAGTGTCTGCCACCAAATATGTGCACCATACAGGTTTTGAATTGAATTGAATTGCATTAATTTATATTCTTTCTAAGACACATACACACACATAGTAAAATACTGCCCACCGGTTATATAATTCACTTCCCTCATTTAATTCATTTCTTCTCAACAAATACTAAAGATATGAGAGAGATCAGATTTGATTTCTTTCAGAGATGGCAAGATGTTAAAGCCTCTGAAGTGTGGGGTGAGAAGAACTCGGAGGTGTATGCAGCCTCAGAGAAAGTAGGCTGTGATCACGGATTAATGTTTGCCATGGAGATGCAACTGGGAAGGCTGGCCACAAGTTTCATTTATTGTTATTCTGAGTTCTCAAGGAGCTTACAGCTCAGCAAGAGGGAAAGAGCTGCAAATAGATAACTTTGGTTTAGCCAGAAAAAATGTCAGATTTGTATGACAGAGACCACAGAAATAAAAATGCACTGAGTCCCTTTTGGATTCCTTGCTAACAGCGTTCTCCTCCCTCCTCTCTTGCTAAATGTTACCATTCTTCTAAAGTTATTGTGTATCATTTCCTCAATTAGTTTTTATGTCATACTTCTGTATATATTTATCCATAGACAACATACAGGATTGTTCTATGTTTTTAAATCCTAAACAAAAACTGTAAGCCGGATTTTTCCCATCAAACTTTGTATTGACATTTATTCATGCTGATACATGTAGTTCTAATGCACTTATTTTCTCTGCTGTATATCATTCTATTTAAAACATTCATTTGCCTATTCTGTAGTAGATGGATATTTTCAGTTGTCTAATTTTCTTTATTGTGAATAGTGCTTTAGTGCCCATTTGAATATATGTCTTCTTATACCATGGGGGAGTATTTTTGTGAACATACTTATGGGAAGCATTGCTGGGCAGTAGGTTCTATCATCTTCAAGTTTACTAGATATCGTGATATAGATATGAAATTACTTTTTTTTTTTTGAGGCAGTCTCGCTGTGTTGCCAGGCTGGAGTGCAGTGGTGCGATCTCTGCTCACTGCAAGCTCCGCCTCCCAGGTTCACACCATTCTCCTGCCTCAGCCTCCCGAGGAGTAGCTGGGACTACAGGCGCCCGCCACCGCGCCCGGCTAATTTTTTTGTATTTTTGGTAGAGACGGAGTTTCACCGTGTTAGCCAGGATATTCGCGATCTCCTGATCTCATGATCCGTCCGCCTGGGCTTCCCAAAGTGCTGGGATTACAGGCGTGAGCCACCGCGCCCGGCCCATTCTTCTATATTTTATTTCAAATGTTTACATGTTTGTAGTTCATATTTAGGTCTTTAATCCTAAAAACATTTGTTGTTCACATTTGGGACTATAATATGGAAACTATTCTTATTGGAGCTTTGAGGTAGAGAACTAATTTTATTTTATATTTCTCTGAATTGCCAATAGTTTCAGCATCATGTATTAAATAGTTCATTTTTCTCCATTATTTTTTTCATTCCACTTTTGTCATATGCCAAGAACTCATATTTGAATAGGTTTGTTTGGGGGGATCCCTATTTGGTATAGTTCATCTTATCTGTGCCAATAATGTACAGTTTTATTTTTTTCAGGTTTATAATAATTATTGATCTATCTGATAGGGCAAGTCTTATCTACTTATTATAGTTTTTCTGTTACAGATTCTAGGATCATATTGTCAGGTTCTGTGAGAAATTCTTAGGAATTTGAATCAGTAGATTTCCTTTGAGGAAAAGCAACCTTTATGTACTAATTCAATACCACATTTATTGAGCTTTAGGATGTTGTTACAATCTTATGGCCTCCATTTATTTCTAATGAGAAGTTCATCATCATTAGTATGGTTCTCCTGAGCACAAGTTATTTTTCTCTGGCTGCTTTTAAAATTTAGTTTTTTCTTTACATGAAAGCAGCTTGACTTTAATGTACCTAGGTGTAATTTTCTTTGTATTTATTCCTGTTTGGGATTCACTGAACTTCGTCAACCTGTAAATTTATTTCTTTTACCAAATTTAATGAATTTTTTAATCATTATTTCTTTAAACATTTTTTTCTGCCTCATTTTCTCTCTTACCCTATCTTTCTGGGATTCAAATTATATGCCTGTTAGATTTTTAAAATATTATCACATAAAATACTGAGGCTTTGTTCATTTTTTAAAAAAAAATTTTTTCCCCTCTGTCCTTCAAATTGGATAATTTCTATTGTTCTGTCTTCAGGTTCACTGACCCTTTCTTCTGTCATTGCTATTCTGCTGTTAAGCCCATCCTGCAAATTTTTTCTTTTCTCTGGTGAGATTTTCTACTTATTCGTTCACTAAAACCATATTTTCCTTTACATCTTCGAGCATTATTATAATAGTTGTTTTAAATAATCCTTCTCAGCTAATTTCAACATGTCAGGCTTGGTCTCTACTCTTCACAATAGATCACATCTTTCTGTTTCTTCTATGTGTAATAGTTTTAGGTGACATTGTGACTGGCATGTTGTAGAGACTCTGGATTCCTTTATAATTCTTTCCAGAGTTTGGATTTTTTGTTGAGTTTAGTTTTGTTTTACAGTCATTTAACTTGCCTGGACTCAAACTGCAGACCCCATCTGTCCTGTGGTGGGCAGCAGCAGAAATATCTGTTAAAGTCATTTTAGTACTAGCTGCGTAGCTTTGGAATGTATCCCATGCCTACATAGTTCAAGCGTCAGCCTATGCAAAATTTGGGGTTGTCTCCCCCTCTGTGGCTCTCTCCTTTCTAGGATTTCTGGCCTCACTTTTCAGCTGCTGTGATAGCTGTGACGTTTGTTCTTTGGTTCTTCAAGCCAGAAATCTATGGACTTTCTGTCTGAGCTTTAGTCACTCAAGTTGACATGGTCTGGGACCAGCCCTTAGACAAAAACAATGCTGTTTCTTTCTTCCAAATATAGGTTTCCTTCCAGTTTCTGCTTGATTTTGGTTGTTTTTCAAGCAAGTTATATATATATATATATATACACACACACACACACACATACACACTATATATATAGTGTATATATAGTAGTTTTATATATATTACAGAATATGTAGTTGTTATCTGTGGGATGGTAAATCTAATAAAAGTAATACCTCTATTACTGAAAGCTAGACATTGTGATCTTGGATAATTTTTATATACAGTTTTTCATTTTGTAGTTATCACAGTTCCATGTAGGTTCTTCCCAGGGATGCTGGGTGTGGTTATTTAGTCCCTTTTATATAGGCAGTGTAGCTCTTTGAAGCTCTGGGTTGTTTTTGTAAGAGTGTCACTTCCAGGCCACTGCCTCCCATGGTTCTGGGATCTTATCTCCTAAAATTTATGTGAGGGAACAGAACTGTAATCTCAGATGCTTATCTGAGATCCAGAACCCTTTGGACCCTACAGTTCAGTTCCAGTGTGCCCATCAGACTTCAGTTTCTTCATTCTTAGACATTGTAGGTTTTTTCTTCATTATTGTTTTTGTTGCTGCTGCCACTGCTGTTAACCTTGAATAAATCTTTTCTTAAAACCATCACAATTTACCTAGCAATTCTGTGTTTTCAGTAGAAATGGAGCGTATGTATCAGCTTGATTCATTTTGTTTCCAGAAGTTTGTAGCAGTGTTTTCTATAACGGACATCAGACCGTTCCCAGATCCAGCTCTTGCTGCTAGTTCCTGTGCTTAGGAGGGGCATGATTCAGGTGGGAGTATATGGACTTTGGGCAGGGGTCTTACTGATAGCTCTTAGAATAAATAGGGACATAAGAACAACTAACTTTATTTTAGCATCTAGTATAGTCCAAGCTCTAAATCACGGAATATTACTTCCATTTTACACATTAGGAAGCTGAGGCACAGAAAGACATAAATAACTTGTTTCACCATAAGGAGAGTCATATTTCAAGTTACTTCACTCAAAATCACAAATGTACCATGGTACAGTACTGCCTCAACGAACATTTTTAGTAATTATATAGATGGCCAAAAAATTGAAATTGTGCTATGTCAACTAGCAGTTGTGACAGAATTCAAAAGCTAATCAGCACTGGAGAATTTTTGGAGGAGATTACCATGTGTGTTTGCCAGATCCATTCTTCTCATAGGTGAAATTCATGGGATATCATTGAAAACACTCTCTGTACTGCCAAAACTCACACTAACAGAGGTTGTTTGCCTGTTGCTTTGAAGAGAAGTGAAAGAAAGGAAAGCATGAATATTCTATTCTTGGCCATAAAGAAACTGAGTATTCGTTTAATATCCAAGGATGTTAATTTTAGAAGTCTGACCACAGTTTTTAGCAATATTAACTACCTTTCTTTTATAAAGAAGAATTTTCCCTTTGACTTAAGTCAATCGAGTGATTGTACAAAGTCTCTGACTTACACGTAATAAACGTATTAACAGGCTTTGAAGTTAGGAGTGATCCTCCCATATTTTCTCTTTGAATACAAATCGTTATAATGTGCCTTGTCACTTACAGGGGCAGGAATAAATCTTCTTAGATGTTGGCTCAGAATCCTCATCTAAATGTCCTTGGCATTTGGGCTAGGTTTTTATCTTCTGGGTGATGTCACTTAGAATATGTTGTTTTTCTGACATTTAGTAATGTTGAGAGATGATTTTTTAAAATTATAATGTATCTATTGCAAAGTCCTAAACACAGTTGACTTCATATTCATGTAAAACAGATATTTTAATTTTCAGTTTTTAGGTGAGGAAACTGAGCACCAACTAAAGTGACTTTGCCCAAGTTAATCAAGGCAGAAATAATAGCAAAGTAGATCAGATAGTTGTGTGGCCTTGAGCAAGTCACTTATCTCTCTGTGCCTTCAGTTTCCTTGCCTATGAAAAGGGGCTAAGAATAGCAGCTACTTCATAGGTCTATTGTAAGGACAGATTGAGTTAATGCATGCAAACCACCTGGATCACTGCCTGGCACATAGTAAACATTATGCAAGTTTGCTTTTTAAAAATTACTGTTAAATTCAGCACAAATGAATTTTTACAGCAGCCAGGATGGTTCAGAAAAAAAAAATGAACAAACAAACAAAACATGGGCTTTGGAATCCTGGTTCTAACACTATCCTAGCTCAAGTTTCCTGTATAGAGCCTCTGAGGTTGCATAGTAGGGTTGAATGGGAGTGGTTATAACTCTAGAGGAGAAAAAAAAAGGGGGAGAAGAGGAGAGAGGCAGGCAAGAAGGCAAAGCAGTCATTTCCTGGCTGGCCATAGCTTCCCAGGAAAAGCAGCCAGTCACTCCATCACATAGAACATCTTCCAGATTGACTGTTTTGTATCAGTGTGCTGAGCACAGCCAAGGCCAGAAGGAGAGGGGAGAGGCATGCATCTGCCAGCAACTTAACCTCCCCTAGTATCACAGGCTGTGAGACTTGGTTTCCTGTACTCCTCTTACGCCCTTGACACACAACTCCTGAGGAAGCAAGAGAACATGTCCCCGGTGCAGCACTTTAACTGAATCCAAAAGCAGCTGGATGAGCCAGTGCCTCTGAGGGTCTGGTCGGAGGTCAGTGGAGCCGCGTGCTGTACTGCATGCCATGGAGGCTGTGCCAAAGCCCTGCCCTCGCCCAGAAGGAGGTTGAGATGGTTGGTGGCATTAGGAGAAGTGAGAGCGGTCATGACTGGGGATCTTTACTGAGCAGAGGCCAGGAAGGCAGCTGGGACCCAGCCCATCTAGTGGCCTACATACCAGAACCAGTCCCACCACTCACAACTGTGCAGCCTCAGTAAGCTCCCATGACCCCAGTGAGATTGTTGTGAGGACCGGAAGTAATACACGTAACATGCCTTTCAGTGCAGGCACTCAAAAAATGACACATCATATTTTCTTTTTTTTTTTTTCTTTGAGACGGAGTCTCGCTCTGTCGCCGGGACTGGAGTGCAGTGGCCGGATCTCAGCTCACTGCAAGCTCTGCCTCCCGGGTTTACGCCATTCTCCTGCCTCAGCCTCCGGAGTAGCTGGGACTACAGGCGCCCGCCACCTCGCCCGGCTAGATTTTTGTATTTTTTAGTAGAGACGGGGTTTCACCGTGTTAGCCAGGATGGTCTCGATCTCCTGACCTCGTGATCTGCCCGTCTCGGCCTCCCAAAGTGCTGGGATTACAGGCTTGAGCCACCGCACCCGGCCCACATCATATTTTCTTAACCATCAACATTTGAAATAGATGTCAATTTCCTTCGGCATTTGAATAGATGTCAATTTCCTTTAACATCTGTATTTAACTCTGGAAGCAAAGTTTGAATTCAAAGATATGACTGAGATGAACTAGAAGCTGATACCACTGCAAAAAGGAAAATATTTAACTCTAGGACATATTAAAGGAAATTACTCAGAAAGCTCATGCCAGAGAACAAATGCCATGGATTTTTTTAAAAGGTCATCCAAAGAGGTCAAAGGACTTACGAAAAGTCATGAGAATCAAGAAATGATTTTCATGCCCCAAAACATGTGACTTATATCCTAATTCACTACTGGATAGTGAAACAGCTGTCTGGAAGGTTGTCCCTTCTGGAAATCATGATGTCTTATGGGATTTATTTGTGCCTCCATGGCATAAAGCTGCCTTGGTTTTCTTGGGTTATTATTAAAAATGGCTGGGAGAGATCATTATTAGAAGTATCCTAATAACATACTTACTAGTTGAGATTAGCTAATGGCAGAAATTATGGAAATTGTAAGAGCTATGTAACCATTTTGCTTTATGTCATTATAGATGTGTTTTTGTTTGTTTGTTTGTTTGTTTGTTTTTAGCTAGGGGAAAAAAGAGAACATGAAGTCAACTCTTATTCTGTGAGCACAGTGAGTCCAAAGTATTTAGCACCAGTCTGGACATCTCAGGGATAAAAGCGGCATCAGTGTTAGGCCAAGTGGAGGGTTTGATATAAAGCCAGGAGAGAAGGATAAGTAAGTGGAAGATTGCTGGGCTCTGGGCTCCCTGAGATCAGACTGGATGTGGAGCTCAGTGGAAGGGCTGTGTTTGGGAATCAAACTTCTGACTCTTAGAACCACAGACGTAATAGCAAACCGGACTCACAGGTTATGGGCAGGAGAGGTGACTGGGTGATTCCGCATCTTGGCATTTCCTTTTCTTGGCACAGGCGCAGGTGGAAGGCAGAAGAGGAGCAGGCGCATGGCTTTTGGGTCAGCCAGAGCCAGGCTGAGATGTGACTTACTGACTTTCTGACTCTTCACCTCTGTCACACTATCTCACTGTCTGCAAAGTGGGAATGATGACAGTACTCCTCATGAAGTTGCTGTGAGGATCATTTGACATGATGCATGAAAAGCCCTCAGCAAAAGCCTGGCACACAGGAAGCTTCACTAGCAGTTTGCTGTGTTAGCTGTGATTGCTTTGGCAGCCAATCTGTTTCTTACATGTTATACGCCTCTCAGGGGCTTTTCAACCAGAAGGCTTCTACATCTGAGTGTGTCTGCGGTATGTAAGGGAAATAATATCTCTTTGTGTCATTCACTGAATAACCTGGAGCTGACAGCTTTCTCTATGGACAGCTCACTGATTATGTCACTTAATCAACAAACGTGTTGAGCAGGTGCTCGGCTGGGTGTCTGTGGTGAATGCCCATGACTCTAACCCTCTTCCCCCAGGAGTGTCCCTGTCTAGTGGGAAGACAGGTGTGTCAGTGCATCAGCACATAATTGCAGCTCAGTGGACATGCTTCTTCACCTAAAGGTCTTGAGGGTACAACCATGAACCTATGAAAATATATGCAAAATGCTGCATGTGAGCCCATGTTCATATATTTCTGGGGTTGTGGGTTCATAGATTTCATCAAAGTTGTGAAGGGTGCTGGACCTCAAAGGGAGCAGGAGCCACAATCGTGAGAAAAGTGGCGAGCACTATGGGGATGCCAAGGAAGGATTGCATAACCAGCCAGGGACAGCAGGCTGGATGAGGCCAGGAAGACATGCAAGGAAAAGTAAGGGCATTAGCTGCGTCTGACTGGCTAATGCCTTCCATGATTGTTTTTGCAGAGGAAGGCTTACCGGTTTCTCTTATACTTAGGGTAGTATAGTCCAGAAATTTTAGGACTGGTTGAATGGGAGAGACCCATTTTTAGAGTAGCCCAGCCAGAAAGACAGTTGCAAGATGGTACATTAGTTTTGGCAGCTAAACAAGAGATGAAAAGCAGGATAAACTCTGTTAAGATTATTTTTTCAGGGGTCCCCTTTTAATAGAATTAAAGATGACACTAGCAACCAAGATGATTTTTGCCTGTAGATGAGTATCTATGACCACATTTACTCCTCACAGCTTCCCAAGGGAGGAAGCATGAGTGGAACATTTCATAGAGGGACACTGCAACCCTGGGACTGGTAGTTGCCCAGGTTACACTCATAGTAAGGGTAGAACAATCCTAGGTCATTTGATCTTTCCCTTATACCATTGACATTTCATTTTCTGTCCAAGGTACATAATCACCTTCCATTAATATTTGTGGAAGTCGTGCTTCTTTTTATAAAAAGTCAAAGATCCAATTAAACATCAGAGGATATTTAAAATGTATTTTCTCAAAACATGTAGTCTGGAGTGTAAAATATGTTAATATCATTTACTTTATTGAAAGTCAGCTAAACTCAAAAGATATTTATCCAAGTCATATTATATTACTAGAGATTGAGTTTAGTACTTGAATCCACATTTATAATTTTTATATCTCAGAGAGCATCAAATCAGTTCCATATATACAGTTGCTGTATGATGTGTTTTCAAAGGTTATATATTATGGATCCTTTAATTTTCATCATCATGAAAAAATGGGAAAACAAGATATCCCCACAACTCAGTTTGGGTTTAAACTATCTAATCACAATTTTTTTTTTAACATTCATACATTATGATATGATTTTTGGCTTAAGAATCCATTGCATTTATTTCTCTCAGTAAGCACAATAGCATCTAGAAAACAATGAGGAAATTTTTGCATATTGTGTTAGAAAGGAAGCAATAAGTAAATTGTAACTATGTTCATGAAGTGAATGGGGGTTGTTGTTCTTTTAAAAATGGTTTACTGATGGCCGAATAGGAACAACTCCAGGCTCCAACTCCCAGCGCGAGCGACACAGAAGACCGGTGATTTCTGCATTTTCAATTGAGGTACTGGGGTCATCTCACTGGGGAGTGCCGGACAATTGGTGCTGGTCAGCTGCTGCAGCCCAACCAGCGAGAGCTGAAGCAGGGCGAGGCATTGCCTCACCTGGGAAGCACAAGGGGGAAGGGAATCCCTTTTCCTAGCCAGGGGAACTGAGACACACAACACCTCGAAAATCGGGTAATTCCCACCCCAATACTGCACTTTAAGCAAACGGGCATACCAGGAGATTATACCCACACCTGGCCGGGAGGGTCCCACGGCCACGGAGCCTCCCTCATTGCTAGCACAGCAGTCTGCGATCTAACCAAAACAGCAGCAGCAAGGCTGGGGGAGGGGCGCCCGCCATTGCTGAGGCTTAAGTAGGTAAACAAGGCCGCTGGGAAGCTCCAACTGGGTGGAGCTCACAGCAGCTCAAGGAAACCTGCCTGTCTCTGTAGACTCCACCTCTGGGGACAGGGCACAGCTAAACAACAAAAGGGGAAGCAGCAGAGGCCTGTGCAGACGCGAACGACTCTCTGTCTGACAGCTTTGGAGAGCAGTGGATCTCCAACACAGAGGTTGAGATCTGAGAACGGACAGACTGCCTACTCAAGTGGGTCCCTGACCCCTGAGTAGCCTAACTGGGAGACATCCCCCACTAGGGGCAGTCTGACACTCCACACCTCACAGGCTGGAGTACACCCCTGAGAGGAAGCTTACAAAGTAAGAATCAGACAGGTACACTCGCTGTTCAGCAATATTCTATCTTCTGCAACCTCTGCTGCTGATACCCAGGCAAACAGGGTCTGGAGTGGACCTCAAGCAATCTCCGACAGACCTACAGCTGAGGGTCCTGACTTTTAGAAGGAAAACTATCAAACAGGAAGGACACCTATACCAAAACCCCATCAGTACGTCACCATCATCAAAGACCAGAGGCAGATAAAACCACGAAGATGGGGAAGAAGCAGGGCAGGAAAGCTGCAAATTCAAGAAATAAGAGCGCATATCTCCCTGCAAAGGAGCGCAGCTCATCGCCAGCAACGGATCAAAGCTGGTCAGAGAATGACTTTGACGAAATGAGAGAAGAAGGCTTCAGTCCATCAAACTTCTCAGAGCTAAAGGAGGAATTACGTACCCAGCGCAAAGAAACTAAAAATCTTGAAAAAAGAGTGGAATAATTGATAGCTAGAATAATTAATGCAGAGAAGGTCATAAAGAAATGACAGAGATGAAAACCATGACACGAGAAATACGTGACAAATGCACAAGCTTCAGTAACCGACTCGATCAACTGGAAGAAAGAGTATCAGCGATTGAGGATCAAATGAATGAAATGAAGCAAGAAGAGAACCAAAAGAAAAAAGAAGAAAAAGAAATGAACAAAGCCTGCAAGAAGTATGGGATTATGTAAAAAGACCAAATCTACGTCTGATTGGGGTGCCTGAAAGTGAGGGGGAAAATGGAAGCAAGTTGGAAAACACTCTTCAGGATATCATCCAGGAGAACTTCCCCAACCTAGTAGGGCAGGCCAACATTCAAATTCAGGAAATACAGAGAACACCACAAAGATATTCCTCGAGAAGAGCAACTCCAAGACACATAATTGCCAGATTCACCAAAGTTGAAATGAAGGAAAAAATCTTAAGGGCAGCCAGAGAGAAAGGTCGGGTTACCCCGAAAGGGAAGCCCATCAGACTAACAGCAGATCTCTCGGCAGAAACTCTACAAGCCAGAAGAGAGTGGGGGCCAATATTCAACATTCTTAAAGAAAAGAATTTTCAACCAGAATTTCATATCCAGCCAAACTAAGTTTCATCAGTGAAGGAGAAAGAAAATCCTTTACAGATAAGCAAATGCTTAAAGATTTTGTCACCACCAGGCCTGCCTTACAAGAGACCCTGAAGGAAGCCCTAAACATGGAAAGGAACAACCGGTACCAGCCATTGCAAAAACATGCCAAAATGTAAAGACCATCAAGGCTAGGAAGAAACTGCATCAACTAACGAGCAAAATAACCAGTTAATATCATAATGGCAGGATCAAGTTCACACATAACAATATTAACCTTAAATGTTAATGGACTAAATGCTCCAATGAAAAGACACAGACTGGCAAACTGGATCAAGAGTCAAGACCCATCAGTCTGCTGTATTCAGGAGACCCATCTCACATGCAGAGACATACATAGGCTCAAAATAAAGGGATGAAGGAAGATCTACCAAGCAAATGGAGAACAAAAAAAAGCAGGGGTTGCAATCCTAGTCTCTGATAAAATAGACTTTAAACCATCAAAGATCAAAAGAGACAAAGAAGGCCAAGGGATCAATTCAACAGGAAGAGCTAACTATCCTAAATATATATGCACCGAATACAGGAGCACCCAAATTCATAAAGCAAGTCCTTAGAGACTTACAAAGAGACTTAGACTCCCATACAGTAATAATGGGAGACTTCAACACTCCACTGTCAACATTAGACAGATCAACGAGACAGAAAGTTAACAAGGATATCCAGGAATTGAACTCATCTCTGCACCAAGCGGACCTAATAGACATCTATAGAACTCTCCACTCCAAATCAACAGAATATACATTCTTCTCAGCACCACATCGCACTTATTCCAAAATTGACCACATAATTGGAAGTAAAGCACTCCTTAGCAAATGTAAAAGAACAGAAATTATAACAAACTGTCTCTCAGACCACAGTGCAATCAAACTAGAACTCAGGACTAAGAAACTCAATCAAAACCGCTCAACTACATGGAAACTGAACAACCTGCTCCTGAATGACTACTGGGTACATAACGAAATGAAAGCAGAATAAAGATGTTCTTTGAAACCAATGAGAACAAAGATACAACATACCAGAATCTCTGGGACACATTTAAAGCAGTGTGTAGAGGGTATTTATAGCACTAAATGCCCACAAGAGAAAGCTGAAAGATCTAAAATTGACACTCTAACATCACAATTAAAAGAACTGGAGAAGCAAGAGCAAACACATTCAAAAGCTAGCAGAAGGCAAGAAATAACTAAGATCAGAGCAGAACTGAAGGAGATAGAGACACAAAAAACCCTCCAAAAAATCAATGAATCCAGGAGTTGGTTTTTTGAAAAAATCAACAAAATTGACAGACCGCTAGCAAGACTAATGAAGAAGAAAAGAGAGAAGAATCAAATAGACACAATAAAAAATGATAAAGGGGATATCACCACGGTCCCCACAGAAATACAAACTACCATCAGAGAATACTATAAACACCTCTACGCAAATCAACTAGAAAATCTAGAAGAAATGGATACTTTCCTGGACACTTACACTCTCCCAAGACTAAACCAGGAAGAAGTTGAATCCCTGAATAGACCAATAGCAGGCTCTGAAATTGAGGCAATTATAATAGCCTACCAACCAAAAAAAGTCCAGGACCAGATGGATTCACAGCTGAATTCTACCAGAGGTACAAGGAGGAGCTGGTACCATTCCTTCTGAAACTATTCCAATCAATAGAAAAAGAGGGAATCCTCCCTAACTCATTTTATGAGGCCAACATCATCCTGATACCAAAGCCTGGCAGAGACACAACAAAAAAAGAAAATTTTAGACCAATATCCCTGATGAACATCGATGCAAAAATCCTCAATAAAATACTGGCAAACCGGATTCAGCAGCACATCAAAAAGCTTATCCACCATGATCAAGTGGGCTTCATCCCTGGGATGCAAGGCTGGTTCAACATTCACAAATCAATAAACGCAATCCAGCATATAAACAGAACAAAGACAAGAACCACATGATTATCTCAATAGATGCAGAAAAGGCTTTTGACAAAATTCAACAGCCCTTCATGCTAAAAACGCTCAATAAATTCGGTATTGATGGAACGTACCTCAAAATAATAAGAGCTATTTATGACAAACCCACAGCCAGTATCATACTGAATGGGCAAAATCTGGAAGCATTGCCTTTGGAAACTGGCACAAGACAGGGATGCCCTCTCTCACCAATCATACTCAACATATTGTTGGAAGTTCTGGCTAGGGCAATCAGGCAAGAGAAAGAAATCAAGGGTATCCAGTTAGGAAAAGAAGAAATCAAATTGTCCCTGTTTGCAGATGACATGATTGTATATTTAGAAAACCCCATCGTCTCAGCCCAAAATCTTCTTAAGCTGATAAGCAACTTCAGCAAAGTCTCAGGATACAAAATTAATGTGCAAAAATCACAAGCATTCTTATACACCAGTAACAGACAAACAGAGAGCCAAATCATGAATGAACTTCCATTCACAATTGCTTCAAAGAGAATAAAATACCTAGGAATCCAACTTACAAGGGATGTAAAGGACCTCTTCAAGGAGAACTACAAACACTGCTCAGTGAAATAAAAGAGGACACAAACAAACGGAAGAACATACCATGCTCATGGATAGGAAGAATCAATATCGTGAAAATGGCCATACTGCCCAAGGTTATTTATAGATTCAATGCCATCCCCATCAAGCTACCAATAACTTTCTTCACAGAATTGGAAAAAACTGCTTTAAAGTTCATATGGAACCAAAAAAGAGCCCGCATTGCCAAGACAATCCTAAGTCAAAAGAACAAAGCTCAAGGCATCACGCTACCTGACTTCAAACTATACTACAAGGCTACAGTAACCAAAACAGTATGGTACTGGTACCAAAACAGAGATATAGACCAATGGAACAGAACAGAGTCCTCAGAAATAATACCACACATCTACAGCCATCTGATCTTTGACAAACCTGAGAGAAACAGAAATGGGGAAAGGATTCCCTATTTAATAAATGGTGCTGGGAAAATTGGCTAGCCATAAGTAGTAAGCTGAAACTGTATCCTTTCCTTACTCCTTATACGAAAATTAATTCAAGATGGATTAGAGACTTAAATGTTAGTCCTGATACCATAAAAACCCTAGAAGAAAACCTAGGTAGTACCATTCAGGACATAGGCATGGGCAAGGACTTCATGTCTAAAACACCAAAAGCAACGGCAGCAAAAGCCAAAATTGACAAATGGGATCTAATTAAACTAAAGAGCTTCTGCACAGCAAAAGAAACTACCATCAGAGTGAACAGGCAACCTACAGAATGGGAGAAAATTTTTGCAATCTACTCATCGACAAAGGGCTAATATCCAGAATCTACAAAGAACTCAAACAAATTACAAGAAAAAAACAAACAACCCCACCAAAAAGTGGGCAAAGGATATGAACAGACATTTCTCAAAAGAAGACATTCATACAGCCAACAGACACATGAAAAAATGCTCATCATCACTGGCCATCAGAGAGATGCAAATCAAAACCACAATGAGATACCATCTCACACCAGTTAGAATGGCAATCATTAAAAAGTCAGGAAACAACAGGTGCTGCAGAGGCTGTGGAGAAATAGGAACACTTTTACACTGTTGGTGGGATTGTAAACTAGTTCAACCATTATGGAAAACAGTATGGCGATTCCTCAAGGATCTAGAACTAGATGTACCATATGACCCAGCCATCTCACTACTGGTTATATACCCAAAGGATTATAAATCATGCTGCTATAAAGACACATTCACACGCATGTTTATTGCGGCACTATTCACAACAGCAAAGACTTGGAATCAACCCAAATGTCCATCTGTGACAGACTGGATTAAGAAAATGTGGCACATATACACCATGGAATATATGCAGCCATAAAAAAGGATGAGTTTGCATCCTTTGTAGGGACATGGATGCAGCTGGAAACCATCATTCTTAGCAAACTATCACAAGAACAGAAAACCAAACACCACGTGTTCTCACTCATAGGTGGGAACTGAACAATGACATCACTTGGACTCGGGAAGGGGAACATCACACATCGGGGCCTATCATGGGGAGGGGGGAGGGGGGAGGGATTGCATTGGGAGTTATACCTGATATAAATGACGAATTGATGGGTGCTGACCAGTTGATGGGTGCAGCACACCAACATGGCACAAGTATACATATGTAACAAACCTGCACGTTATGCACATGTACCCTAGAACTTAAAGTATAATAATAAAAAAAAAATGGTTTTAGTTTTTAGCAATGCATAGTGGCACATGCCTGTAGTCCTAGTTATTCTGGAGGCTGAGGCAGGAGGATCACTTGAGCTCAGGAATTCAAGGCTGGATTGAGCTATGATCACACCACTGTACTCCAGCCTGTGCAAGAGAGCAAGAGCTTGACTTAAAAAAAAAAAACAGGGGCCGGGCGCGGTGGCTCAAGCCTGTAATCCCAGCACTTTGGGAGGCCGAGACAGGTGGATCACGAGGTCAGGAGATCCAGACCATCCTGGCTAACACGGTGAAACCCCGTCTCTACTAAAAAATACAAAAAAACTAGCCGGGGGTGGCGGGCGCCTGTAGTCCCAGCTACCCCAGAGGCTGAGGCAGGAGAATAGCGTGAACCCGGGAGGCGGAGCTTGCAGTGAGCTGAAATCCGGCCACTGCACTCCAGCCTGGGCGACAGAGCAAGACTCCGTCTCAAAAAAAAAAAAAAACAAAAAACAGTTTTGTTTTAAGAGTATATGAAGCAAAATGTAAAAGCCTCCCAGTGCTCATGTTTCCTTCCACCCACAGTCCCACCTCTGGATTGGTAAGTAGCTGGGCTTTGAAGTCGGATCAATCAAAGTTGATCACCAGCTTCATCACTTCCCAGCCGTGTGGCCCTGCCAAGTTTCCTACCTTCTCTAAGCTACTCATTAAAAATGCTGGTAACAATGGGACCCAGCTCCTAAAGTTATTGTGAAGATTAAATGAGATCATGATATTAATCTCTTTGTACAGTACCTGGCATGTAGTACAAATTTAGCAAATATTGGCTAATGTTCATATTTATGTTAATATCAATAATTATAGTTGCTATTATTGTATTTTGGCTAAGGCAGTGTTTATCTATTTGTTATCTGAAAGGGAAAGTGTCTGCTTCTCTTTGATGTTCTACTTCCCAATCTTGTTGAAAGTTGAGAATAGAAAATTCTCTGATTTCATCACTGAATAACTGGAGGTCATTAAATCTTCCCTGCAAAGATTTTCCGTTCTATAATTCAAAATGAGAAAAAAAAAAAAAAAAAAACCCTTATTTACTTTCCAGATACAAATGCAAACAGAAATAAAACACAGCTGCTCTTATCTCTCCATGGGCACCATCTCTTCTTGGTACTGAAAGAGATAATGATCTTGCAGTATAATTTTATAAGGAGGTAACAAAATCAATTACATTATCTCAAGTGTAAACACTGAAGCCCTTATCCCACTGCTGACTAATATAGGCTGTGCCTGTGGCAGCTGCTCACCCCCTATTATAGATTATTTTAGATGAAAGAAAACATTGACTGATAAATGAAGATTTGACAACATAGGAGCATAGATGGTTTTACAGCTTGATATTCAAGAATGAAACCAGCAATACAATGGTTGGATGAAAAGTCAGCACACAATGCCCATGGACACAAGTAAAGGTAAAGATGGACAAATGATTCATTGTCTATTATTAAATAGTAAAGTCTTGACAAAAGCATGAACAAATCTGCAAATGCTTTGGGTCCATTTCCACATGGTCTTATAAAATATTATAAACCATAAAAGTAAAAGGCTAAGAAGGAACTCGGGAAGCTGTTGAGACATGTTGTTTTCATAATTGAAGTGACTGTGGGATTAGTATGATCCCTTCCAAGGTATGGTGACTAAAGTAGAGGACATCTCTTGTCACAGGACTTAAACTTCATATAAAAGATTAATTTAAATTTATAGACATTCAAGCCCATAAAATAGAAGTAATAATTATGGGCCTCTGTAACCAACTCCATAAGATTTTAGAGCCAGACAAAATCTGCTTTATAAACTCAACACTGACACAAGTTGAGTGACCTTGGATGATTGCTTAACTAAATCTCTCAGAATAATCATATCTACCATGTGGGGTCATTGTGAGTATTAAAAAACATAACTGTACTACAATTGTGCTTAGCATGTAATAAACACTTGATAAATGATAAGATGTTTTCTTTGTTTCATGTCTCACTCTTCAAGTTTTTCATAAGTGAATGTGCTTCTTTTTTCTCTATCTGAGGTTGGATATTTATTTTAGCTTGATGCGTTGGCTCTGTAACACTGTATAGATTACTGTAGTCTTTGTATTTCTTAAAATTCACAGGTATTTTTAGGATCAGCACGTAGTTCAAAAGGAAGGTTATTTGGAGTAACCTTTGTCTTCACTATGTTAAGAAAGTTGACAGTTAATAAGTCTGTTTAATCAATAAAAAATATCTGAAGTCTTTAAAAATTAACAAGCCACAATGATATGGTGTAATTTCTTATCTGTTTTTCCTTGTCTCTTTTCCTCTAAATTTTTCATTACCTTGTATTTTGAATAGAATAAAATCTGACACATTGTTAAGTGTTTGTTGAATGAAGAGGAAAGGACATACATATTTTGATTTTGACCAAAGGCAACACTCCTCAATGGAGGCTGAATAGATCTTAATTAAATTATCTAGGTTAGAAAACATTCTGCTACCTGCTTCTCTTATTCAAATGCAAAACTACTCTGATGAATTTCTTGGGATAGGGAAAGGGTTAAAGTAATTAAATTATAAGGGAGGCTGAACACTTTTATGGCATCTTTTATCTACAGTTAGGGTTTTCATGTTAAAAGAACTCTAGAGATGAAATGGCTCAACCTCTTGCATTTATAGAGAGGAAACAAAGACCCTGGGAATGTAAATGGCTTCGTCTTGTGGTAACCGAGTTGCAGGAATTTATTTCCAATTCTTCCTATTAGGGTTTGCTCTTAAATGGACTTGCCCCAGGGTACTTATTTATATTAACTGTTCCATCTATTCCAAGGGCTTACATATCTACAAAGAATAGATAGCAAGGTAAAGATTGTGATTGAGAATATTGGCTTTTGGGTTAGAGAAACCCGAATTCCAGTCCCTTCTTCACCACTTACCAGCTGTGTGACCTTGGACAGATTGTTTAAAATATTGGTCAAGTTACTTAGTCTTTCTTTGCCTCAGTTTCCTTATCTATAAAGAGGGGATGACAAACTCCTGTCATGCTCAAAATAGAAATAACAAACCCTCATAGATTTATTATTAACGACATGAGACAATGTATGTAAACAATTATAACCAGCGAGGTGCATTCTAAACAATTAGTAACTATTAACTATTATAATATAAATTAGAGGTGGGAGGGAACATTGAAGGGAAGAGATAATCCTATACTTTGCTATAGTAGGCCACAAATTTGGCTCCAAGCTTTCTTACAGCCAACATACAGAAAGAAACATGATTGATTACATAGTTCCAGGGAACTTAGATATATTAATTTTATATATCTGGCCAAACCAGCACCTCCCTCCTTCACTCCCATTTTTGAATTTCCAAATACAGTCTCTTTCTCCCAGACATAACAGTATAGGTTTTAGAGACCACTGAGTTATAATAAGGGCTGTATAAGTTTTCCTGAGACTTTCTTAGCATTCCCATACAGCCACTTAGCTTTTTGGTAGCACTTGCAGGAGAGACCCAGGTAAGTGTCTTCCCTGGGCAAATTTCATTCTCAAGAAGCCCAAGACCTTGGAGGAGGCCAGGGGTGAACTTTGGGTTATATGCCTCATTTCCCTCACCCATATCAGGTGTTCCTTAATCACAGGGGCCTGCCTTATTCACCTTCACATTTGCATTCATCTCATCTCACATGTGGTGGATGCCCATTGTGATTTGCAGTTATAAATGAACATGTGCTGAAGAGTTACTGGTATGAGCGTCCTTCCGTTTTAGGGCCTGGTTTTAACAGAGAGATTATTTCTATATCAGGCAAAACAGACATTTCATCCAACTCTGATGACAGTGTGCAAAGCTTGAATCTCAATATTTTACATGAAAAATAATATCCATGTGAACTCTTCTGCCCTGGGTACTGATGTGCAACGACTTGTGTTATTAAATATCAGAATGAAATAGAACTAGTTTTCTTTAAAGAAATAAAAAAAGGAGGGAAGTATAATTCTAGCACCTCAGATGTCTTTCGGAATAGGTACGTTAATCAATTTCCTTTCAAGACACATACGTCATTATACCTCATGTAAAGTCGTGGCCAAATTCTCATATCTCGAAAGGTAATATACACTTTGATTGTGATATCACCTACAGAGAAAATGTAGAAAGATTATGCTATCATAAAAATATTTCTAAATCTGTATATTGCAATATGTGAAATATTCTAAATTTTCTTTAGGAGATATTTAGAGTTGCTTATTTTACATTATATTCTTTCTTCAGCTGTATTTATTACAGCAAATAATCTATTTCTTTCTCTGTATAAGCTTTCCCAAACCAATCTCCCTTGAATTACTTATCCAAATTAATAAAGTCGGATGAGAGAAATGTTGGCATTCAATGTGGTTTTTTTTTTCTTTTTTACAATTGAGTACTCCGTTTTAATTTACAAGTTAAGAATCCTTTAAATGTTAACCAGGAACAACAACTAAAAGGTTGTTTTGGATAACTGAGTCTCACACAGAGCAGGCTGAATTGTTTCCATATGCTGTATCTAAGTCTGGATTCAAATTGTGGAATAGCATTTTATGTTATCAAAATGCTAAGTCTTTGTAACCCTTTTCTTCTTTCCTAGCCCCTTTGCTTTTACTCTATCCTAAGTTAACATGTCACTGAAAACCGAGTCACGGGTAAATACCTCTGCACTGCAGAAAATTGCTGCTGACATGAGTAATATCATAGAAAATCTGGACACGCGGGAACTCCACTTTGAGGGAGAGGAGGTAGAATACGACGTGTCTCCCAGCGATCCCAAGATACAGGAAGGTAAAGACGGATGATCTGAGCGGGGAAGAAAAGAGTTTGTCAGGGTTGCTTGCAAGAGCACAAATTTGAAGTAACCAGCAAATGATTGATTTTTCCTTGCAGATGTTAACACTGGGCTCAGATCATTTTGTAAGAGGCTTTCTTGTTTTAACAAATGATTCTTAAAAGAATGCCTGTAAAAGACAAGTTATGCTAATCATATATTGCATTAACTTTATTTACTTATTTTTTAGTGTATATCCCTTTCTCTGCTGTTTATAACACTCAAGGATTTAAGGAGCCTAATATACAGACGTATCTCTCTGGCTGTCCAATAAAAGCACAAGTTTTGGAAGTGGAACGCTTCACATCTACAAGGGTCAGAGCGTTTATGGACTCACCATTTTTTCTTTTGTCAATATATGTGAATTAGTACATAGCCTTTCATTTTCCTCCCTCCTAGCTATGACCATGTTTGTGGGTGTTTGTTTGTTTGTTTTTATTTATCTATTATTTCCAAGTCATTGTCACCTGTCAAGGTTTTGCCTCCTTCCCACTTAATCTTCATTCTTATATTCCTCTTTCTTCATTCGAGCCAAAGCTCTTTCTTTTAAAAAGGCATGTAAGGCAAATTAACAATGTAATAAATTGCAAAGTGCCTCTCTTACTCTTCTTCTCTCGCCAGTTTTCTGTTTCATTTGGACTCTTGATGCATATTTATTCCACTTGCATGGCAAGTATAAGTCAACAAGAATTTTAGCTTTCCTAATGTTTATTTAGAATGAAAATGTTGGTGCTCCCTGGCTCTTAAGAAAAAAAGCCAGGATACTGGATTGGCCAGTGCCATTACCCCAAAATACTGTTGAGAGAATTCTGCAGGCATACTCTGCCTCTCTGATTGGTTCCTAGAAAACCATCCTTTAGTCCTCATTCACGTGCTTTTTCATTGAACACTGAAAAGGCTTTGGAGTAAAATGTCTTCAGCAATCAAAGGTAGGCCCTTTGAAATGGATTGGACTAGAAGAAACTGTTAGGGTAGCTCCTTTTCTCTGTTCCTGCCTGGATTTTGCAGTTGTTAAGTCTCCAGGGGAAGAAAATGGCTGCAGGGTGGTGACTTTTGTCCCTTCAAGCTAAGCTCTAGCCATGGCAGAGTAAGGCCACCATTGCCTCCTGCCTCAGGGGAAGCATAGATTAATAACCAGCTGTCAGGGCACAGCTTCACCTTCCCTTC
Organism: Trachypithecus francoisi; assembly: GCF_009764315.1. Classification (NCBI taxonomy): domain Eukaryota; kingdom Metazoa; phylum Chordata; class Mammalia; order Primates; family Cercopithecidae; genus Trachypithecus; species Trachypithecus francoisi. The sequence continues at coordinate 118,353,141 of NW_022681453.1, read as the reverse complement.
CTCCTTGTCTTTTGGAGGTGGCATGCGCTGCATCGCTTTCTGGGTGGTTTTGCCTCGTGCTGTCCCAGCCTACCTGCACATGTACTGACTCCCAGCCTGCACTCGCTTGGGTGTCAGCCTCTGGTTTAGGCTTTCCCTGTAACTCGGGTCCATGTCTCCCTGATACACCACTGAGCAGAACTCACTCAGAAATGTCTCTAAGATGAGCTTTGTTTTCTTTTTTCACCTGCCAGCATTTAGATTGAAAGATAGTTAACATGTGGGGGTAAATGACAGACTCTAGAGCCAAACTGCATGATTTTTTTTTTTTTTTTTTTTTTTTTTTTGAGGCGGAGTCTTGCTCTGCCGCCCAGGCTGGAGTTCAGTGGCCGGATCTCAGCTCACTGCAAGCTCCGCCTCCTGGGTTTACGCCATTCTCCTGCCTCAGCCTTCCTAGTAGCTGGGACTACAGGCGCCCGCCACCTCGCCCGGCTAGTTTTTTTTTTGTATTTTTAGTAGAGACGGGGTTTCACCGTGTTAGCCAGGATGGTCTCGATCTCCTGACCTCGTGATCCGCCCATCTCGGCCTCCCAAAGTGCTGGGATTACAGGCTTGAGCCACCGCGCCCGGCCCAAACTGCATGATTTAATTCATCTTTGCCTTGTGATCTTGAACGAGTGACTTAACATCTCTGTTTCTGTTTCCTCTTCTGAATAAGGGATATAACAGTGCTTACCTTATAGGCTTGTTATGAAGATTTAGTAATGATAATACATATGTATAATATTATACAAGTGTACACTGTACACTCATTACCGCATTCACTTTCTCCACCCATGCCTCCTTAACACTGGTGGCTCCTCAGAGTGGGTGGGTGGTATAGACAAGGCTGGACCTTGGAATGTGTTTCACAGGAGAAGGAGAGAAGGCATGTCATGCCATTTCTGAAGAACAAAAACAGCCAAGATGGTGCTCTTAGTATACAATACCTCTCACCCCTGCCAATTGCCTGGTTCACTGCTTATGTTTGTGGACTGGACCCCTGAAGACTAATTAGGGCCTTCTCTCATTGTCTCCTTCACCTAGTTCCTTGTTTCAGGTGTGTGTGTGCGTGGATGCACACACACACACATATGTTGGAGGAATAGCATTTGTAGGAATCGTCTCATGTGTGACTGAAAGTTTGTCTTATGTAATTCATCAAGTGAACATTTAGAGAATATTATTTCTGTAACTGGCTGCTTTTGAAAAAAATTTACTTAAGTACTTACACAAAATAAGTAGGCTGGACTTAAGTATACTTCCCTGTTACTAGTTAAATATTGTTCACTGAAAGCTTTTGGAATTTTTGTTGTTATCTAAAATATCAAACATTTTTATGTATCACTGTAGGTACCAAGTATTAATCTTTATACTATTGAATTAACACATGGGGAATTTAAATGGCAAGTTAAGAGGAAATTCAAGCACTTTCAAGAATTTCACAGAGAGCTGCTCAAGTACAAAGCCTTTATCCGAATCCCCATTCCCACCAGAAGGTAACCATTTTGGAATTAATTATGCCAGTATACAAGTTGAATGGAAAGTGTATTTTGGCTGGGTGTGGTGGCTCACACCGTAATCTCACCACTTGGGAGGCTGAGGCAGGAGGATCACTTGAGGCCATGAGTTTGAGACTAGCATGGGTAACGTAGCAAGACCTCCTCTCTACAAAAAATATTTAAAATGTGGCTGGATGCGGGCAGGTGGTGGTAGCTAGTAGTTCTACCTACTCAGCTGCAACAGGGGGATTGCTTGAGCCCAAGAGTTTAAAACTGCAGTGAGCATGATTGTACCACTGCACTCCATCCTGGGCAACAGAGCACACCCAGTCTCTAAAATAAATAAATAAAAAGGGTATTTAATTCACAGTATTGGCTAACTAGTCTATTGTTGGTAGATATTTTCAATTAAATAGTCTTAAAAATATGCCGTCTCATGAAAGATACACAAAGTCATAGTCACAGAATAATCTAGTAAGTGTTTGCATTCTGTGTGTTTGTGTTTTAGACACACATTTAGGAGGCAAAACGTCAGAGAGGAGCCTCGAGAGATGCCCAGTTTGCCCCGTTCATCTGAAAACATGATAAGAGAAGAACAATTCCTTGGTAGAAGAGTAAGTTGCTTCGCTATTCTGTTGTTTTGAACCTAATTTTGCAGTGCTGTAGAAACACAGCATCTACTGAGGGGTGAAGTAGGCCTGGCTACAACTCCTCTCATCCACTCATCAATCCCCCAGGCTGGTTTAGCTTTTCTGGAACTAGTTAGTCAGTCCCTTCTTTCCCCAAGCCATACCATGCATTTTCTCAGAAGGGGAAGATCGTTCTTGGTTAGGACTTTAGATTATGAAGAAGCTGTTCTCCCGACTAGAACCTTTTTGAGCTTATTGTGAGTCAAAGATTGAACTTGTTGTGGATTTTGAGATCTACTCTTTTAAAATAATATATTTCCATACATAAGCTTTTGTGTTTGTAATAGCCCATCTTAAATATATGTAAAATCTCATTCCTAAACTATAGATGGAGCAGTTAGGGCCTGAGAAGAGTATGACGGAGTACAGACAGGCACAGCACGGGGACAGAAAACTCCAGGGGAGGGGCACTTCTGCCTGCTTCCAAGATGGGTGCTGCAGAGTGTGGACGATTAATTTTTTTTTACTAGAAAGTGAACAAGTGTTTGTTAATTTCTATCAGTTCTGTTTGGTAATCTGAAACATTTATGTTCCAGAGGGAATGTTTGATTTCTCCTTTGTAGTTGTCATCTTGTTTAAAATCTCTGTAGGTATCTGGACCAAATATTTTCCAAGATACCTAGACATATAAAATTATATAGTTTTGGTTTACTGTGTGCACATGTATGAATTCAACTGAAAATGAAACTTCGTGATTAAGCAAAACCATGCTGAATTTTATATCACGGTCAATATGATTGACATCTGTTGCTCCAGTGCCCCAAGCCTATATCCCTCTACTCCCCATCTGCCTCCACACACAGTTTAGCATATTTAAAATCAGTACATTCTACTAGAAAGTCTTTTAACCTCTCTCCACTTTTTAAAAATTGTAGTGTATCTTTCAGTAAGTTCAGCGTTAGAATTGAAAAAAAAATGAAAGTTATTGGTAATATCAACAAATTCTTTAAAACAACTTACAGCAAGTCCTGCTATAATAGCTATGGAGGATTAAAAGAATATGTAGCTCAGGGCTTGTCAGCAGTTTATAGAAGACCTAAGCATATGGAAAGTTAAAAAGTAAGAAGATATTTAAATAACAGTTCAAGAGAATTATGGAAATGACAGACTAATGCTATTCAGGATTCCTTGCTCCATGATTATATTAATAAATAATTGAATAACTTATACAAGTTAAGATGAAAATGATGATCTCATCATTGTCACTACTGTTTAATTTTTAAAAATAAATATGACCATGTTAACACTTACCTAAGTTATTTGCATTACAGAAACAACTGGAAGATTACTTGACAAAGATACTAAAAATGCCCATGTATAGAAACTATCATGCCACAGTAAGTACTAGTCAGTGATTTGAGTTTGGAGTAATTTTCACTAAATTGTCAGCTAAATTTTGGATCATTTTATTAACACAGGTGATTGTATCCACATCTATGTTCGTCCTTGAATTAAATTAAGTGAATATAAAGTTGATTTGACAGCAAGGATCCAGTTTACAATGGTGTGATGCTGTTTAAAAAAGTTAAATGTCTATAAAAATAGATTTAAATGAACTTGAAATGCTGCTATAGGCTAGATTATCTAGAAATCAGCCTTCTTCTCTTCTCAGGTTTCCAGGAAAATGCCAAAAAACATTTTTAGCTACAAAGAGTAACTGTTGAGTAGTAAGTGATAAAAACAGTTGAGGGGAGTTGAATGCCTAAAGATTTTGTGGTGGGTAGGGCAGTTGCCATCTGATTGGTTTGTCATGCCTCTTAAAGGCCTGTCTTTTCATTTGAAAGTGAGAAGCATGGGAAAAGCTAGGAAAGAAAAAACCCTTGAGGAATCCAAGTAAAGAGAGAAGAGGTGATGGGGCTTAGATGGAGCCACAGAAATTAAGCTTGGGTTACGCAGCTGGCAAGCAGGGAGAGAGTAGGTTTTCTAGTGTCAACAAACAATTAGCTCTGAGCTGTTAAAGGTGGGGTGTTTTTAAAGGTTTAGCCTTCAATTATCCAGAGGTCTGGATAACTGAGAATGCACTGGTTTATTGGATGTATGGATGCATTTGTATGAATTGTATTGTTATGGGGCTGTGTGCATCTATATTATATGTGTGCAGAACTCAAGAGTTGGTGCAATTGTGATTTGGCCACTAGTTTAGAGAATGGCATCACATAAACACATAAACAGAAAGAGGAAAGACCTTAGTGTATTTTGGAGAGGATGCAAGAGCAATTGGCTCTGTGAGTTTCTCATAACAGGAGCTGCCTTCCTGCTGCCTTGCAACACCCAGTTTGGAGTCTGGTCCAAATATACATCCAGCTGGTCCCCATTGCACACAGCTGACCTGAGTCTAGGTCACTACCTGCCTCCTGCAGCAGCTTGCACTGGGGCATTCAATGGACTTGACGGAGCTTCTGTGTCTTGGTAAACCTGGAGAAGGGTTTTCTGAGGAAAACAGGAATTCAGATTGCACCAGAGAATCTCAAGAGAAAGATGATGGGAGGCAGGGGTTTCTTTTCTTCTGGGACTCAGTAACTTGTATTGTTGAAATAACATAACGAATAAGGATACTACTACTATTGTTAATAAAAAATGATACCTCCTGTTGTGTTATCTGAAATCAGACAACAGACAATTATTTAAATGTGTATTAGTACCTATATGCAATAATTTTCCATTTCTTTTACTTTTCTGCCTGCCTGTGACTTTACTTTTACTATTTCTTTTGGCTTTAACAGTTCTTGGTGAGTTCATTCTTCTCTTTTTATGTACTTTTCTACATTTGGGATTCTACTATTGACTAAAGAATGTTCACGTTTAAAAAATGTTCATTTTAATTACTTTTCCGGTCATAAAAATATTTTCAAAGTTAAGCCATGTTGTATTTAGAAATTCCAGAGTGACCTATAAACATTTCCTTTGGAAGGGAAAGCCTCATTAGCAACTAGCTGAGGAGATTCTCCCTCTTATTTTCTTTTTCTTTTTCTTTTTTATTTTTTTTGAGATGGAGTCTCACTCTGTTGCCCAGGCTGGAGTGTAGTGGCATGACCTCGGCTCACTGCAACCTCCGCCTCCCAGGTTCAAGCAATTCCCCTTCCTCAACCTCCCAAGTAGCTGGGACTACAGGCGCCCACCACCACACCCAGCTAATTTTTGTATTTTTAGTAGAGACAAGGTTTCACCATGTTGGCCAGGATGGTCTCGATCCCTTGACCTTGTGATCCGCCCACCTCGGTCTCCCAAAGTGCTGGGATTACAGGCGTAGCCACTGCACCCAGGCTTCCTCTCATTTTTGATGGTTACTGAGATTATTCTCTCCAACAGCTGAATTGTTCAATATGATTCAAGCACAGGATACAATTTGGTATACATTAATTCTCTAACATTCTTTTTCTTTAAATGTAGTCTGGCCTAAAGACTAGATCTGTAGGCCTCTGCCTCATATTTGTGAAATGAGATTGGAATCTATGTGTTTTCTTCAATAATTGTGAGAAATATTTAAAAAGTATTTGTTAAAAATGCTTTACTGTCTGTAAAAAGCATATTGTTATTTTAACATGTATATAATAAATTTGCACTTTTATAAGTATAAAACAAACCTATTTTAAGTTAATTCAGGTCCTTAAGCAGATAGAATCATGGATCATAGGTCAAGGGACTGAACAGGATATGTTCTTAATCTCTGTAGGGCCATCCAGATCTGTATTTGGAACAAGTGTGTTTAACAAATAGCTCAAGTGATTCTTATCATCACGAGTTTGAGAACTAAACTAAAATGCTATGGTCAGCTTAGAAATGTCTTGGTAAAGTTAGACCACTTTAAAAAGTGGAGATAGGGCTGGGCATGGTGGCTCATGCCTACAATTCCAGCATTTTGGGAGGCTGAGGCATGTAGGAGGTCAGGAGTTCGAGACCACCCTGGACAACATGGTGAAACCTCGTCTCTACTAAAAATACAAAAATTAGCCAGGCGTGGTGGTGGCTGCCTGTAATCCCAGCTACTTGGGAGACTGAGACAGAAGAATCGCTTGAACCTGGGAGGCAGAGGTTGCAGTGAGCCACGATTGTGCCACTGCAGTCCAGCCTGGGCTACAGGGCAAGACTCTGCCTTTAAAAAAAAAAAAAAAAAAAAAGTTGAGATAAATTTATTATAAAGGTGTTTGTATAATAGGATTTTTGCCAAAGGAATTTGGTTTAGGGTTCTAAGCACTGACATTATTTTTCTTAAATGGCCTCTGAAATTAGACATGGACAGTTCTTTCCTCTTACTTTATAGTCATTGGTTGGGTTTGTGCTCAGACTTTTCTCCCATGATTATGAAGACTTGCTCTGATTTTAATTCTTTTTTTTCCTTCTTATGCTTCTGCAAAACAGAGCATCCTAGTGTTTTAGTGTAGTCATCATCAGATAGTCCCCTCAGAGACTATGGGTGATTTGTTCAGTTTTCTTTGCTCATTTGTAAAATGAGGACAAATGTATTTCTCCTTTATTCTAAGCATAAGTATGTAAAAAATAGCAATATCTGAGTTGTGTAATAACATACAAAAAAATCTCAAACAGGAATTCCTTTTGTATTCTGAAATTGTATTAGTGCTGGCTGTAGTAGAGAACTCACTAGCTAGGCATTTTAATTAGTAACTGGAAAATGTTTATTTTCCAGGGAATTAAAATAAGAGGAATAAGATTAAAATAAGATTAAAATCTAGAAATGGAACAAATTGTACAATTTCCAAGAGAAGGGCCCTAAGCTGATAGGATCATATCTCTACCTTGAAGTGAATCATTTAACTCATGTGACTCAGATTCCTTATCCCCAAGAAGATGATTAGCTTGAAATCTTGGATAAAACATCCCCCAGATCAGTAATACTGTGTTCATCTCTCCCTTGTTTTGTAGAATGAACTTTAACTTGAGGGGAAGAGTAGGTAAAGAATAAACATGCACGCAGTGTTTTCATTCCAACAGGGAAAAGCTGTACTAATTTGAACAGCTGCATCTTCAAATTAAGGGAAATGTTTTCTTTCTGATGATTGAGTCTTAGCGTTTAGAAGGACTTTAGGCTTTTGTCCAGCCTCCCAGTTTCCTTCATAGATTAGATGTCCTCTTTGTTCCCTGCCTTTCCTGGAGTACCTGAGTCTACAAGGACATTGCCCCGCTCGATGCTCTTACCTTCCTTGTATCTGATTAATCTCCCACCTGGCCATTTACTTGAGTTTTTGCTACCTGGGAAATAAAAGGAGCCTCTGAAAGTCACCCTTCTCTTACAATACAAGGATGGGTGGAAGGGGCAGTGTGTGTACGTGATTGCCAAGTGATTTTCAGGATTTTTTTGTTACCCCTCGGGTTTGTTGTTTGTCTCTTGACATAGAAATATTTTTGCTTCTCTGTTTCTCTAACGTTTTTAGTATCCAATTGGTAGATCACGTTGGAATTTTTTACTTGAGACCACTTTCCACCTAGTGCCAAGAACATTATTGCATTGCAACATTATTTCAGTTGTATTCATATTTTACAAATTCCTTTGCCAAAAAACAAAGACAAAAAGGTATTGATTATACATTACTCAAAAGATCAATAGAATAAGCCCCGTGAAATACTCTTAGGCTAAATTGATCTTTAAATTCTTATTCCTGAGAATCACTTGCCCAAATGGAGAATTCTTATCACTGAAGACGTACTAAGAAGTTTGGACAACATCATCTTTGTTAAATTTTAATTTTTATTAGTCAGGTTTGCCTCTCAGTTGACCCTGACACACTTACTTTCAATTTGATAACTCTATTAGAAAATCTTTTATTGCTGGATATGTTGTTTTCTATATAATAGGCCTGGTTCCTTCTTAAAATCTCTCTCCAGTCAAACTTTACTAAGCCATTAGGATAAATTAAATTTCATATTAATGTGTAACTTTCAATTTTCTACATTATTAATGTGTGCTTATCTACTTGTCTAAGACTCTTTACACTTAGCAGTTTTGTTATGATACTCCAAAAGTTACGATTTCTGAATGATTTCAGAGAATATTTCTGTTGTCAACTATTTGATGATAACAGCTATGTAAATAAGAAAATTTTTTTCTTATTTAGATTAGTGGCTTCCTTGATTTTTGTTTTCATTTCCTGTTCTTCCCTTCGGTTGGGACTGAAGGGACTTTGCAGAAGTTAGTTATGCCTCTGTAGTAGAGTATAGTCTTCAAATGTAAAGTAGGACTGACATTATTTGTCTGCTCGCTAGAGATAAAAGTTATGACTTAGGATTTTAAAATATTTTGGATTTTATGGCTGGCAATCTGTGAGTCATTTCCAATAACCCATAGGTTACTACATTTTCCAATTAAGAAGCGTTTTCACAAATCAGATAAAAATGCATGATACTGAGTGAATCACTGTTTTATATAAGAAATGAAATGTAAAGACCTTGTGGTGTTTTTTTTTTTGTTTTTTTGTTTTTTTTTTTGAGACAGTCCCGCTGTGTCGCCCAGGCTGGAGTGCAGGGGCATGATCTCCGCTCACTGCAAACTCACCTCCCGGGTTCAAGTGATTCTCCTGCGTCAGCCTCTGCCTCCTGAGTAGCTGGAATTACAGGCATGCACCACCACACCCGGCTAATTTTTGTACTTTTAGTAGAGATGGGGTTTTGCCATGTTGGCCAGGCTGGTCTTGAACTCTTGACCTCAAGTGATCCACCCACCTTGGCCTTCCAAAATGCCAGGATTACAGGCGTGAGCCAGTATGCCTGGGTGAGACCTTAACTTTTGAAATTCTCAATTTAAAAATGCTGTATGAAGACACCTTTGACTTAGGATTTTAAAAAGATAATTCCTTTTGAATTTTAAAGACTATTTTCTGCAAATAACCCCAAGAAAAGAGAAAAATGCAAGCATTTAAATGAACCTTACGGCCGGGCGCGGTGGCTCAAGCCTGTAATCTCAGCACTTTGGGAGGCCAAGACGGGCGGATCACAAGGTCAGGAGATCAAGACCATCCTGGCTAACATGGTGAAACCCCGTCTCTACTAAAAAATACAAAAAACTAGCCGGGCGAGGTGGCGGGCGCCTGTAGTCCCAGCTACTCGGGAGGCTGAGGCAGGAGAATGGCGTGAACCCGGGAGGCAGAGCTTGCAGTGAGCTGAGATCTGACCACTGCACTCCAGCCTGGGCGACAGAGCGAGACTCCGTCTCAAAAAAAAAAAAAAAAAAAAAAAAAAAGAACCTTACAAGGATAGACAGCCTTGAGATATTTGTAATTTTTTTTTTTTTTTACAAGAATAGTGTTAGATATGTCCAATCACATATAAAACTGTCATGGAAAACTTTTGTTTTGTTAATTCCATTTACAAACCTAGATCAAATGCCCCTGCCTCTGTGATGATGTCATGTCAGCTAGGAGGTGGTTGCCCTCCACTACTCTATAACTCTGTAACTACTTTCACATGCATCTAGGGTGGTTCATCCCACAGAACTTCACTGATGTTTTCCATATTTGGTCTCCCGTCTGCCCTAATGCTGGGAGAGTATCCTTTTAGTCTCTGTTGTCTATCAAGGCTGTTACTGACATAGTCTAAGGAACTGAACTTATTCTTGGTCACTTGTTTAAAAAATCTGCAAATCTGCATATGCTAACCATTACATAATGTTGTTTTGTTTTCCCCTCTATGCCTCCACATTTACATCTGGCTCTCACCTACCTAGAATATGCAAGGAATGCAATTTGAGTTAGATAAATGTTGAATGACTTTTGGCTTTTGCAGCTTAGTTTTGAGGGTGCGGACTTTGGTCTGACTTCATAATGAGTTAATCATACTGAGTTAATCCCTTCTTAACTGTGTGATCTTGGACAACTTACTTGACTTCTCTAAAACAGAGGCCTGCAAACTAGGGCCCGTGGACCAAATCCTGCCCATTGCCCATTGCCCATTGCCTGTTTTTGTATGTTCTGTGAACTAAGAATAGTTTTTATATTTTTAAGTGGTTGAAAAAATCAAATGAATAATAATATTTTGTGACACATAAAAATTAGATTGTCTTCATGTTTTATATCCATAAATGAGGTTTTATTGGAACACAACCACAGTTATTCATTTATGTATGTGTCTATGGCTATTTCCGTGCTACAACAGCAGAGTAGCTGCAAAATGAAATGTCTGCCCATAAAGCCCAAGATATTTACTGTCTGGCTCTTTGCAGAAAATATTTGCTTATGCCTACTCTAAACCTCAGTTTCCTCTTCTGTACAATGGGAAATACAGCACCTGCTTCAAAGGGGTTTGAGATAATGCATGAAAAATGGTTAGCATAACACCAACCCATAGCACTCAGTAAGCACAGCCACAGTTGTTGTTATAATATTTACAGTTTTTAACCTTCTAATACAGTGAAGGTGGGCCTAAAATTCTCTTCCTCTTCAACTGATTAAAAATAATTCTTTTTGTTATGCCTGATGTTCAAAGCCCTCCCCACTCTCTTTTCAGCCTGTTTAATTTTTCATTTTTTCCTTCATCTTATTCACTGTAACCCAACTGTACATCCTATAACCTTTTTGGACCTTCTGTTCTAGCCCACCATTCATCTCCCATTTCTGTGTGCCCAAATCCAGTCCATCTTCCAGGTCCTGCACCAGTATCACTCGCTTCTCACATTCTTTTATTGTTTGAGTGTACACTGTGCCACACAATATCCACCCTGCGTAACAAAAACAAACATGAAAGAATATTGGGAATGGACTCTCTCTCTCTCCAAGCTTCTTGAGCATTTTTTCTCTATATCTTAGGGCACACGTCACTCTCTTGAGATTTAGAAGATCTAGTAGGGTGTGTCTTCGTTATTTATATACTTCTAATCTGTACTCTTTTAGGGCAATACCATTATTATTGATCTCTGTAGTCTGTGGAACACACCAAACAGTATTTACACACAGCTATACCTAATACATGTTTTTTAATGCATAAATTTGAATTGTTTTGCTTGCTAAAGATGGATTTTTTTTTTGCCTCTTTTCAGACAGAGTTTCTTGATATAAGCCAGCTATCTTTCATCCATGATTTGGGACCAAAGGGCATGTAAGTTGCAATAAACCTTGAAAGAGAAGTATGAAAAGTTGATATGTATTAACACTTAATATAGCAGCATGCCATGGTGATGGAGTCCTCCTGGCTTTACTGCTAGCTTCTCTTCTCCCCAGTAGAGTTAAAGCAACTGATGGAATTACTCATACAAATCAGAGCATCTTCTGTGATAAACAATGGTAGCAACTGCTCCACTGTCTTTGTCATGTGCTTATAGCACAGATTCTTTCTAACCCAACAGTGGAAGTGTCCAAACCTATAGCAAGTATGATGTGTAGGAGAATACATTAAAAATCAAATATATAAGATCTCCTTTTATAATCCCTTATAAAGTTAAATGTTTACACTCATTTTGATGATTACTTTAAAATAATACTATGTAAAATATATGTTGTATAACCAGATGGAAGTTTATGATTTTCCTTCACAATATTAGAGCTTGAAAACATAAAGAGCTTAACTTTCAAGTTCTAGTTAAGAGCATTGTTAATAGTTGTTTCAAAAAGTTTTTTTTTTTAAGTTTAGCCTTTGTTATTGCTTTTTCTTGTCACATTTTTCAGAATTAAGATATTGTTTTCAAAACTAGTAGCTGTGCTCTGCTTCCTTTGGCATGGCTCAACTAGCTCAACTAGTTTACTAGTTTGCTAGAACTGTGTGAGAAGAGCCACAGGGATGTCCTGGAATCTGTGTGTGAGATGCACCATGGTCTCAACAGCAGGTGAAGCATCCCTGTGCAGGCATGTGGAAATGCATGGAGTCTTTTTTTAGTTTGTCACAGTGTCACAATGTTGAGGAGGGAACACTCAACATTTAGAGCCAGGAGACAGAATGCTTAAGGTCCTGTGTAGTGCACAACAGAATCACACCGCCCCGAATGTTGAAGGGGCTATATCTCACCAGTATGTTTTAGGGTTCATCTCTAGAGTACCCAGCCTAACAATTAGGGTACTGAGCTAGTTGAAAGCGAGGAAGAGAGAGTAGGGAGGAAAGTCATGTGAGAATGAGATGGTTTATTTAGTCCCATGTTGGGAGGCTATATAAGCTAAGTGGGAGCAGGAAATTTGAAGGTGATGGGTTAATTTTATGTCTCTTTCAGAGAAGGTATGATAATGAAAAGATCTGGAGGACACAGAATACCAGGCTTGAATTGCTGTGGTCAGGGAAGAGCCTGCTACAGATGGTCAAAAAGGTAGGCATTAGTAAGTTTTGTGTGTTTGTTTGTTTTAATACACTGGGTATTTGGGTTAGTTTTACATACCGGTTTTAAATTATAAATCCTTTAAAAGCCATGACAGAAGAAATTTTTAGTTATATTTTAAAATCCAAGTTCCAGCATTCATTTAAATATTCTACACAAAGCTGAACTTGTGGGCTAAGTGTACAAATTATATTCATGAAAACCCAAGGACACAGAAGGCACAAATTGGCCAGCCAAAGATGTACAAATGGCCAGTAAGTATACAAAAGATGCTCAACATTACTAGTCATTATGGAAATGTAAATCAAATCCACAGTGAGATACAATTTCACACCGTTAGGATGGCTATAATCAAAGAGATGGACAATAACAAATGGTGGTGATGGTGTAGAGAAACTGGAATATTTTCTGTAGAGAAACCTCAGATATTGCTAATGGAAATGTAAAATGATGCAGCCACTTTGGAAAACAGTCTGGCAGTTCTTTAAACTGTTAAACATAGTTACCACATGTCCCAGCAATTCCAGGGATTCACCTAGGAGAACTGAAAAAAATACGTCTACACTAAAACTTTTCCATAGCAGTATTATAATAGCAGTATTATGGGTAATAGCCTTACAAGTGGAAACAATTCAAATGTTCATCAATTGATGAATGAATAAACAAAAATGTGGTATTCCCATACAGTGGAATATTATCCAGCCATAAAAGGAATAAATCACATCAAGTTAAAAACCTTCTGCACAGCAAAGGAAGCAATCAACAAAGTGAACAGATAAACCACAAAATGGGAGAAAATACCTACAAACTACCTGTGTGATAATGGATTAAGAACCAGAAAGAACTCTATAGGAAAAAAAAATCTAATAATCTGATTTAAAAATAGGCGAAAGATCTGAATATACATTTCTTGAAAGAAGATATACAAATGGCAAACTGGTGTATGAAAAGGTGCTCAATATCACTGATCATCAGAGAAATGCAAATGAAAACCACAATGAAATATCATCTCACTCCAGTTAAAATGGCTTTTATCCAAAAGACAGGCAGTAACAAATGCTGGTGAAGATATGGAGAAAGGGGAACCCTCATATACTGTTGATGGGCATGTAAATTAGTACAACCACTATGGAGAACATTTTGAGGTTCCTCAAAAAACTCAAAATACAGCTACCATATGATCTAGCAATTCCACTTCTAGGTATATACCCAAAAGAAGGAAATCAGTATATCAAAGATATATCTGCACTTCCATCTTTGTTGCAGCACTATTCACAATAGCCAAGATTTGGAAGCAACTCAAGTGTTCATCAACAGATGAATGGATAAAGAAAATGTGGTACATATACATGATGGAGTACTATCTAGCCATAGAAAAGAATGAGATCCTATCGTTTGCAACAACATGGATGGATCTAAAGGTCATTATGTTAAGTTAAATAAGCCAGACACAGAAAGACAATCTTTGCATGTTCTCAGTTACTAGTGGGAGCTAAAAATTAAAACAATTGAACTCATGGAGATTTTATCAGAGGCTGGGAAAGGCAGCGTGGAGGCGGGTAGTGGGGATGGTTAAGGGATACAAACAAATGGGATAATTAAGATCTAGTATTTGATAGCACAACAGGTGACTATAGTCAATACTAGTTTAATTGTATGTTTTAAAATAACTAAAAGTATAACTGAATTGTTTGTAACATAAAGGATAATGCTTGAGGTGATGGATACCCCATTTATCCTGATGTGATTATTACACATTGTATGCTTGTATCAAAGTATGTCATATACCCCATAAATATATAAACCTACTAGGTACCCACAGAAATGAAAAATAAATTTTAAAAAAGGAAATGAAGACCACTGATGGTCATGGAGTTTCTTTATGGGGTGATGAAAATATTCTGACATAAGATGGTAGTAACAGTTGCACAACTTTGTGAATATGCTAAAAACCTTTGCATTGTAAACTTTTAAAAGGTACGTTTTATGATATGTGAATTCATCTGAATAAAAATTTTAAATTAAATGAAAAAGCATATGAAGTTCTGATACATACTATAATGTGGATGAACTTTGAAAACATGGTAAATGAAAAAATCCAGATACAGAAAGGCACATATTATATGATTCTTATTTATATGAAATATTCAGAATAGACAAATCTGTAGAGACAGAAGTAGATAAAGGATTTGTTTCCAGGGAATGGGGAGGAGGTTGCTTTCTATTAATTTGATACTGGTATGCAGTTTATTTTTGGGCCAATGAAAATATTTTGGAACTAGATAGTGGTGATGGTTATACAACTTTGTGAATATGCTGAACATCAAACTAAACTGTGCACTTTAAAAAAACTTAAGTAAAATTGTGCAGACTTCAGGGATGGTAATTTTAGACTTACATTTGTGAAAAAATGTTTATCATGGTAAGTGTAATATAGACAGAAAACTTTATTTTATGTCTTACGTCTTACCAATTAAAAACTCCTTGAGGAACAATATTTTCATCTGATTCTTACCTGTATCCCCCAAGTTTGGCACATAATAGACAAAAACTGTTGCAATAACAATGTACTGGGGTTTTGAAAAACTATTAAAACACTTAAGAAATCAGTTATAAATATTTTATCTGTATATATGTTATTTCCCCCAAATTGAAAATGATAAATGTGGAATTGAGCTATGTGTATATTCAAAATATATAAAATTAATACTGGCATCTACCTTTACACATATCAATTTAAGATATACTACCAACAAAAAATACCATTAAGTTGGGCCTTTACTTTGTGGACTTTGAAAGGACAGAAGAAATTACAAGGAAAAGATCAGAAGATTAAGGAAAATTGAAAATTTTTGTAAAGGAAAAAAGTTTTACTAAAATAAAAAGGGAAATAATATACTAAAAAATGTATTTGCTTTCAAATACACTTCTCTAACTTCTAGAAACTTGGGGATTCCTTCTGACCATTCCTCCCTAGTAATTAACTGACCAAATCAGCTGCTACATGCCAACCACAGTTTTCAGACTGTAACCTTAAGCATTTGTGATTCTTTGACCAAAGATTCTGTAGGCTGTCAGAACCCACCTGTCTGTGTGCACAGCAGTCTGGGAAGTGTCAACAGCTCCCCGGAGCAGCCATCAGCCAAGAACTGATCAGAGTCCAGCCCCCTCCTCCTCAGTTGGGGTGATTCTGCAGCATTCTCTACACTGTGTCCCAGAACTCCTCAGCTGGGTTACAGCACAGTTGCTCACAATAAAACGCATGAAAATCCACTCTCTGTGGCTTCCTTCCTTGCTCTTTCTTTCTATCCTTCCCTAATGGTGCTTCCTGGTGCCCCCTTATTAAACTCCTTTTTATACATTCGTATCTCAGAGTTTACTTCTGGGACAACTCAACCAAGCAAAGGCATCAGCTCAAGGAATGGAAGCCATGGTCTGGTTTATTCAGTCATTTATCGAGTGCCTAATGTAGGCCAGATTGTGACATACTCTTGTGAAAAAGTAGTGAACAAGACGAAGTCTCTGCCCTCATGGAGTTCTATTAGAGGGGAAACGCAGGCACTAAGCCGACAATTAATGTAAATTGTATAAATTCAGGTAGCGATGAGAGCTTTAAAGGGGAAAAATGTTTTGTGAGGGATGTGGGGATTAGAGAGGGTGACTTTAGCTCTGGGAGTCAAGGAAAGGCTCCCTGAAAACTGACATTTGGATTTAACCCTTATGAGAAGCAACAGCTAGGAAAGGTGAGGGAAATACTTTGTTACATAGAAGAAATATGCCCCCTCTTTTAAAACTTTGGATTAAATTTAATATTATTATTATTATTATTATACTTTAAGTTCTAGGGTGCATGTGCACAACGTGCAGGTTTGTTACATATGTATACATGTGCCATGTTGGTGTGCTGCACCCATTAACTCGTCATTTACATTAGGTATATCTCCTAATACTATCCCTCCTCCTTACCCCCTCCCCACAATAGGACCCGGTGTGTGATGATCCCCTTCCTGTGTCCAAGTGATCTCATTGTTCACTTCCCACCTATGAGTGAGAACATGTGGTGTTTGGTTTTCTGTTCTTGCGATAGTTTGCTGAGAATGATGGTTTGCAGCTGCATCCATGTCCCTACAAAGGACACGAACTCATCCTTTTTTATGGCTGCATAGTGTTCCATGGTGTATATGTGCCACATTTTCTTAATCCAGTCTGTCACTGATGGACATTTGGGTTGATTCCAAGTCTTTGCTATTGTGAATAGTGCCACAATAAACATACGTGTGCATGTGTCTTTACAGCAGCATGATTTATAATCCTTTGGGTATATCCCTAGTAATGGGATGGCTGGGTCAAATGGTATTTCTAGTTCTAGATCCTTGAGGAATCGCCACACTGTTTTCCACAATGGTTGAACTAGTTTGCATAATAAGTCAACCAGGACAATCTGAAAAGATACGATCCTCCCTGGAATGAAATGTATCATCACTGTAAATTGTGTACATCTTTCTTTCATATTAATAATAAGTATTCTCTGAGTCACATTTTTGGGATTTAAAATACCAGAAAGCATATATCGATGATAATGTATAGTTGGCAAAATTAGTTTAGAAAGTTTCTCACAGTCACAGGCTTTTTTTTTTTTTTTTTTTTTGGAGACAGGGTCTCACCTTGTCACTAAGGCTGGAGTGCAGTGGTACGATCTTGGCTCACTGCAGCCTCGACCTCCTGAGCTCAAGCAATCCTCCCACCTCAGCCCCCCAGGTAGCGGGGATACAGGTGCGTACCACCACACCTGGCTAATTTTTGTATTTTTTTGTAAAGATGGGGTTTTGCCATCTTGCCCAGGCTGGTCTTGAACTTCTGAGCTCAAGTGATCTGCCTGCCTTGGCCTTCCAAAGTGCTGGGATTACTGGTGGGAGTCACAGCACCTGGCCAAGACAACTATTTTATTAATGTCTAAATGAGACTTACTTTTAAAGGTGATACTCCTTCATAACTTTTTTTCACTTGTACCCATAAAAATACATTCTGATCACTTTTTAATGTATTCTATGACAAATTGTAGTAAGGCAAACAAGGAAATTGAACTTTCAATCAGGTCTCATAATGACCTTATCTGAGAGGTAAGTTTAAAAAAAGACAAACAGAGAAAACATTTCTTCCTACAATATAGAACATCTGCTTAAACAGCACATTTATTGAGCAACTTCTCTGCACCTGGTAGGAAGTTAACTTTCTTATCTCAAATAATGTCTTAAGAAAAAGAGATATATAGATGTTAAGAAATAAATTTAGCATTTATTATGGTGGTACAAAAGTAATTGTGGTTTTTGCCATTATTTTTAATTTCTTAGCACTTTCTTACTTAGTGTTTAGTGAACTCTGAGCTCTACCAATAATTAAAAATTTTAGACAGTGATAGTGTCTAAATGGTTTTATATACTCTCTGGAATCCATTCATCCAGCCATTATTTAGGCGAGTTGGTGGCCTTGCCTGAAAGCTTGCTCTGGGCTGCTAGAAGATAATGCTAGCCATTGGACAGATAGTAGCAGATATGATAGGCACATTCCCTGTTCCCAGGGTTCTTACGCTGTACTGTAGGAGACAGACAATAAACAAGAAGACAAACACTTCCAGATGTGCAACAAAGAAGCTAAAGCAGGACATGATGGAGTAGAGTTGGGGTGATGAAGCAGGGATGGTGGAGAATAGCTTTTTTTGGATCTAGTAGACTGCCTGTAGAAGGATTTTTAAGGAGAAGTTTGATTGACAAGAAGAGACTGTCCATGGAATTGTCTAGAAGAAAGTCTTCAGACAGAGGAACAGCAACAACAGAGCCCAAAGAAGAAACCTGGCAAGTCTAAAGACCCAACATTGGCCAACTTTGTGGGAGACAACAGTAGGAGATGAGGCTGAGAAGGGGAGGGCTGGCTCAAGTGGGCTTATCTGCATTTTAATGCATTGACAAGTAGTAACACAGGCAGAAAGTATCTTTTTAAAACAGACCATAATCTCACATGGTTTAGAACAAGGTTAGTTATAATAGTTCGCATGTATTGGGGCCAGGCACTGTGCTAAGTATGTGCATGAGTTATCTCAGTTAATCCTTCATAAATACGTGAGTTATCTCAGTTAATCCTTCATGAATACTTATGAACTTGATGTTACTGTTAGGTCCTCATGTTATAGGTCTTATGTTGTCCTCATGTTATAGATTTCGACATCATGCTCAATCACTGAAGTTCGCACAAGCAGTGAGTGGCAGATAGAATCGGAGCCTAGGGAGGCTGACTTCAGGGCAAGCACTTGATCCCTGTGCAGATGATGCTGACTCCTAGAAGGCTGGTTGATAGATGTATTTCTTGATGTAAATATTCCTGAGAAAGAAAAAAAAATCTTGTTGAGGTGTTTTGCATCTATGTTCATAAAAGATATTGGCCTGAAGTCTTCTCTTTTGTGTTGTGTCTCTGCCAGGTTTTGGTGTTAGGATGCTGCTGGCCTCATAGAATGAGTTGGGTAGGAGTTCTTCCTCCTCAATTGTTTGGAATAGTTTCAGTAGGAATGGTACTAGCTCTTCTTTGTACACCTTATAGAATTTGGCTGTGAATCGCCTGATCCTGGGCTTTTTGTTTTTGTATTTTGGTTGGTAGCCTATTTGTTACTCATTCTAATTCAGAGCTGATTAATGGTCCACTCAAGGATTCAGTTTCTTCCTGGTTCAGTCTTGGGGGAGATGTATGTGTGCAGGAATTTATCTGTTTCTTGTAGGTTTTCTAGTTTTTGTGCATAGAGTTGTTCATAGTAGTCTCTGACAGTTATTTGTATTTCTGTGGGATCAATGGCAATGTCCTCTTTGTCATTTCTAATAGTGTTTATTTGGATCTTCTCTCTTTTCTTCTTTATTAGTCTGGTTTTGATTTATCTTACTAATTTTCTGAAAGAACCAACTCCTAGATTTGTTCATCTTTTATATTATTTTTTATATCTCAGTCTCCTTCAAACCACAATCCAACAGCACATCAAAAAGCCAATCTACCATGATCAAGTAGACTTTATCCTCGGGTTACGAAGTTGGTTCGACATATGCAAACTGATAAATTTGATTTATCACATAAACAGAACAAAAGGTAAAAACTACATGATTATCTCAATAGATGCAGGAAAGGCTTTTGATGAAATTCAACATCCCTTCATTTTAACAACCCTTAATAAACTATGCATTGAAGGAACATACTTTAAAAATAATAAGAGCCATATATGACAAACCCACCATCAACATCATACTGACTGGATGAGCTGAAAGCATTCCTCTTGAAAACTGGCCCAAGACAAGGATGCCCTCTGTCACCATTTCTATTCAACATAGTATTGGAAGTCCTGGCCAGAGCAATGAGGCAAGAGAAAGAAATAAAAGGCATCCAAATAGGAAAAGAGGAAGTCAAACTATTCTCGTTTGTAGATGACATGATTCTGTATCTAGAAAACTCCATAGTCTTTTCCCAAAAGCTCCTTGAGCTGATAAACATCTTCAGCAATGTTTCAGGATACAAAATCAATGTAGAAAAATCACTAGCATTCCTATACACCAACAACAATCAAGCCAATTGTGAATGGGATTGCTTTCCAATCAAATCAGGGAGGCAATCCCATTCACAATTGCCACAAAAAGAATAAAATACCTAGGAATACAGCTAACTAGGGAGGTGGAAGATCTCTACAATGAGAATTACAAAATACTGCTCAAATAAATCAGAGGTAACACAAACAAATGGAAAAATATTCCATGTTTATGGATAGGAAGAAACAATATCATTAAAATGGCCATACTGCCCAAAGCAATCTACAGATTCAATGCTATTCCTATCAAACTACCTATAACATTCTTCACAAAACTAGAAAAAACTATTTTAAAATTCAAATGGAACCAACAAAGAGCCTGAATAGCCAAGGCAATGCCGAGCAAAAAGAACAAAGCTGGAGACATGATGTTATGTGACTCCAAACTACACTACAGGGCAACAGTAACCAATACAGTACAGTACTGGTATGAAAACAGACATATAGACCAATGGAACAGAATTAGAGAGCCCAGAAATAATACTGCACACCTACAACCATCTGATCTTCAACAAAGCTGACAAAAACAAGCAATGGGAAAAGGACTTCGTCCTTAATAAATGATGCTGGGGTAACTGGCTAGCCATATGCAGAAGATTGAAACTGGACCCCTTTCTTACGCCATATACAAAATGCAATGCAAGTTAGACTAGAAACTTAAACGTAAAACCTAAAACTGTAAAAACCCTGGACGACAACCTAGGAAAAACCATTCTGGACATAGGAACTGGCAAAGATTTCATGATGAAGACACCAAAAGTAATTGCAACAAAATCAAAAATTGACAAATGGGATCTAATTAAACTAACTAAAGAGCTTCTGCACAGCAAAAGAAATTATCAACAGAGTAGACAGACAACCTACAGAATGCGAGAAAATATTTGCAAACTGTGCTTCTGACAAAGATCTAATAGCCAGTATCTATAAGGAATTTAAACAAATTTACAAGCAAAACCAAACAATTCCATTAAAAAGTAGGCAATGGACATGAACAAACACTTTTCCAAAGAAGACATACATGTGGCCAAGAAACATTTGAAAAAATACTTAACATCACTGATCATTAGAGAAATGCAAATCAAAACCACAATGAGATATCATCTCACACCAGTCAGAATGGCTATCAAAAAACAAACAAACAAACAAAAACGGATGCTGACGAGGTTGCAGAAAAAAGGAAATGCTTATATGCTGCTGGTTGGAGCATAAATTAGTTCAGCCATTGTGGAAAACAGTGTGATGATTCCCCAAAGAACTAAAAACAGTATTACCATTTGACCCAGCAATTCCATTATTGGGTATATACCCAGAGGACTATAAATCATTCTACCGTAAAGACACATGCACATGTATTTTCACTGCAGTACAATTTACAATAGCAAATACATGGAATCAACCTAAATGCCCATCCATGGTAGACTGGATAAAGAAAATGTAGTACATCTACACCACAGCATATGAAATCAGGTACTTTGCAGCAATGTGGATGGAGCTGGAGGCCATTGTCCTTAGCAAACTAACACAGGAACAGGAAACCCAATACCATATGTTCTCACTTATAACTGGGAGCTAAATAACAAGAACTCATGGACACAAAGAGGGCAACAGCAGATACTAGGGCCTACTTGAGGGTGGCGGGTGGGAGGAGGGAAAGAATCAGAAAAAAAATGCCTGTCAAATACTATGCTTAGTACCTGGGTGACGAAGCAATCTGTACACTAAACTCCTGTGACACAAGTTTACCTATTTAACAAACCTGTAAGTGTACCTCTGAGTCTAAAGTAAAAGTCAAAAGAAAAAAAATATATCTACTGACAAAAAAGAAAAAGGGAAGAAATCAGAGGAGTTTTTATGAATGGCATAATTAAGAAGAGCTTTCAATAAAAGCCAAGCATCAAATTACCCTAATATCTAATGACTGGTAAAAAGAACAACTACAAGACACCAATGAAAAAAAATTGAAGAGGATCAGAAGAATTAATACTGTTAAAATGACCATACCATCCAAAGCAATCTACAGATTAAGTGCAACCCTATCAAAATACTAATGACATTTTCACAGAAATAGAAAAAACAATCCTAAAACTCATATAAAACCACAAAAGACGCTGAGCAGTCAAAGCAATCCTGAGCAAAAAAACAACAAAAAACAAACCAAAGCTAGAGGCATCATACTACCTGGCTTCAAAATATATTACAAAGCTATAGTAACCAAAACAGTATGATACTAGTATAAAACAGACACACGACCAGTAGAACAGAATAGAGAACTCAGAAATTAATCCATGTATCTACAAAAAAAAGTACACACTCTTCAGTAAACAGTGCTGGGAAAACTGGGTTACCCTTTGATATCATAGCCTTGGTATTTGTCTTGAGGAGCGTTATAAGAACTCTTATAAAATGTATAATTTCTGTATTTGCTTTGAAAATTGTTATCGGGAATATTATTCATTATGTTGTTCAGTTGTCTTATATTAGGTCCCAAATGAGAAACTTTGTTTGGAATTTAGTTTTGGAGGAAATCCACTTATTTCTTTAATTTATTCATTTAACAAGAAAAACCAGGAAGCTTATACCTACGTGAGTGTGTCATCTCTGTAATTATATTTACCTTTGTGGTTATTTTAGGTATTTACTTTCTGTGACCTTGACATTTTTCCTTTTTTGAACCATACCATATATGTTCTTTGCTGTAAGTTATCCTAAATCCACTCTATGCCCTTTTATTAGAAAGGAAATAGCTTATGTATTAAAAAACAAATTAATGAAATGAAACTATGTGGAAATCAATGTAGGTTTGTCTACATTAAATTCCAAGTTACAAAGCCATTAAAACATACTGCAATTCCCAATTTCAGTAGAGATTTATTATAGATATATTTTAAATACTGAGTTCCCATGCTATATTTACAGTATTACTTAATTTATATTCAGATGTTCCAACCTTACTATTCCATAATGTGGAAGTGACTACAGTGCTTTACTTTGATATGCACCATTATGCCCATTTTGTTACTTCAGTTTTCAAATAATTCAGTCGATCACTCTACAATTGCAGGCAAATAGGAATACATGTTGTTACATGCAGCCTTATGAAGTTACCATTTGCATTCACTGCAAATGGATTCCATTTCCTTGGTCTTGCCCTTCTATTGGGGGAACCCACCCCTGATAATTCAACGTTATTTCACACAGGTTCTTTTCTGTTTCCCTAAGTGTTGGCCAGTCTGAGAAATAAAGGGAAAGAGTACAAAAGAGAGAAGTTTTAAAGCCGGGTATCTGGGGGAGACATCACATGTCAGCAGGTTCTGTGATGCCCCGTAAGCCGCAAAACCAGCAAGTTTTTATTAGTGATTTTCAAAGGGGAGGGAGTGTACGAATAGGGTGTGGGTCACAGAGACCACATGCTTCACAAGGTAATAAAATATTACAAGACACATGGAGGCAGGGCAAGATCACAGGACCGGGGCAAAATTAAAATTGCTAATGAAGTTTCAGGCACACATTGTCATTGATAGCATCATATCAGGAGACAGGGTTTGAGAGCAGACAACGAGTCTGACTAAAATTTACTTAGGTGGGAATTTCCTCATCCTAATAGGCCTGGGAGCGCTACGGGAGACAGGGGATTATTTCATCCCTTATCTGCAACCATAAAAGACAGACATTCCCAGAGCAGCCATTTTAGAGACCTACCCCTGGCAATGCATTCTCTTTCTCAGGGCTGTTCCTTGCTGAGAAAAAGAATTCAGCGATAGTTCTCCTATTTGCTTTTGAAAGAAGAGAAATATGGCTCTGTTTTGCCCAGCTCTCAGGCAGCCAAACCTAATGGTTATCTCCCTTGTTCCCTGAACATTGCTGTTATCCTGTTCTTTTTTCAAGGTGCCCAGATTTTATATTGTTTAAACAATTTGTGCAGTTAACGCAATCATCACAGGATCCTGAGGCAACATACATCCTCAGCTTACAAAGATGACAGGATTAAGATTTAAAGTAAAGACAGGCATAGGAAATCACAAGAGTATTGACTGGGGAAGTGATAAATGTCCATGAAATTTTCACAATTTATGTTCAGAGATTGCAGAAAAGACAGGTGTAAGAAATTATAAAAGTATTAATTTGGGGAACTAATAAATGTCCATGAAATCTTCACAATTTGTGTTCTTCTGTCATGGCTTCAGCCGGTCCCTCCATTCGAGGTTCCTGACTTCCCGCAACACCCTTCCTATCATACATCCTGTGAGTGCTACCTGCCAATATTAGGGACATTCCTCCAGTTTTGCCATTAGTGTTTAAAGAGCTAATGAATTACTGTGAATTACTTGTTACACTGTTTCTTAGAAAAACATAATAGAAAGGTTTTGTTGTTGTTTTTTGTTTGTTTCATAGCGATTAAAAATAAATAAATCTCCTATGTAGAAAATGTAATTATGTCTACAGTCTGCCAGAGTGATTACTTAAGACTTGTCATAATAATTAGTTCTTCTCATTTTATTTACTCAATACAACTTTTAAAATACTTACTACCTTCTTACAGATGGTTAATAGTGAAAGATTCCTTTTTACTGTATATGAAACCAGACAGCGGTGCCATTGCCTTCGTCCTGCTGGTAGACAAAGAATTCAAAATTAAGGTGGGGAAGAAGGAGACAGAAACGAAATATGGACTCCGAATTGATAATCTTTCAAGGTACAAGTTTCAAATATTAAAAAAGATTTCTACAAAAATATCTTAAAAACAATTTTTTCCTTAACCTTAAGTAAAAAAGGAGTTTAAAAAGGGTTAGAAAATTGTAATTTAGAGCTCATCCTCAATCAATAGTAATGAAACCGCTTTTTTCCTTGTATATATTTTAAAGAGTATCCTGTGTGCAACAGAGTCAGAATAAACAATCTCATATGTAGGTGTTTGCCTATGTTACAGAAATTACTACTTAATTTGCCAATTTACTAAACAGATAGATTAGAGCATTTTTAAAATAAATGAAACCTTTACTTTGTAAATCAATATTCTTTAATTAACAAAACACCAAAAGAGTGATTTGATTTATAAAAATTGTTATACACATATTTTAAGAAAGACACCTTCTTTTTCTCTGAGACAGGGTCTCACTCTGTCACCCAGGCTGAAGTGCAGTGGCTCAATCTCTGCTCACTGCAACCTTCACTCACTACAACCTCCATCTTTCAGGTTCAAGCAATTCTCCTACTTCAGACTACCGAGTAGCTGGGACTACAGGCACCTGCTGCCACACTCCACTAAATTTTGTATTTTTTGGTAGAGATGGAGTTTCACCATGTTTGCCAGGCTGGTCTCGAACTCCTGACCCCAAGTGATCTGCCCACCTCGGCCTTCCAAAGTGCTGGGATAACAGGCCTGAGCCATCCCACCTGGCCAAGAAAGATATCTTGAAAGGACACTCATGTACATTTATTTATTATAGATTTTATTAGTGAGTACATGTGTATGTGATCTTTCTGGAAGATTGTAGTTATATCATGTATGTGTGTCTTTATACATATATATCCATTTGTCTCTATATAGTTCATTCACCATCATGTATATGAATATATATGCATTTCTCCCTGTACACATACACAACATAGCTTCATATTCCCTTACTAATTTACGTTTGTGTGTGTGTGTGTGTGTGTATGTATATGTGTATAAAAAGATGCTGAACTTCCTGATGATATTCTATGAGAATGGGACTTTTAAGATTGTGACTGGAAATATAATGGTGCTGCCATTACACCTTCCTCCTGCATTCCTGTTTCACAGTGAGCCACAGAAGTCTGGCCACAGTTCTCACTGGTCCCTTACTTTATCGGCCACTTCATCTGCATTTCCCACCCTCGCTTACTCGTATGTCAATGCCAGATGAGGCCATTCACATCCAGGTTTCATTACCTTCCTTCCTGGTGTAAGATCCCTCCATGATTTTATCAAATAAGGCCAAATGTCCCCACTTATTTTTGAAGGGCATTTATTTTCCTGCGTTTATTTGAAATTCCTCCCTAATATGCCTTGCAGGTTCTATGGAGGCAGCATTTTTTTCTTGCCTCTTTCTCTTTGCTTTTCTTATGTCCATGGTTGGAATAGTTCTTTTCCCCCCGCCTCTTGATTCTGACTCACATCCTGTAATAATGTCTTATCTTGTTACTCGTCTCTTCTGTAAAGTCTTCTCGTAACTGTTTTTCAGAGGCCTTTTAGCTCAATTGGAGTAGTGCTTGCAGGATGGGTCAAGCCCAGGCACCTCCTGTGCCCTCTTGTCTTCATCCCTAGAAATCCGTGCCTCCTTTACCACATGCAATGGGGATGCTTCACTCCTCTCAGCTCCACCATGTCTCTCCTCCCCTGTCTTCACAGCTCAGCAGCAGCAGCCTCTCCCTGGCTTCATGACTTTCAGACAAAAGCCAGCATCTACCTCTGACATATTGAGGAAAGCAGTTTGGACACGGTTGAGCTTTATAAATAATTCTTTTAGAATCTGTGAACACAGCCCCCTTCCCTGCTTCTCATCAGGATCATTGCATTTCCTCAAAAAAGCAACCTCCCTCCTCACCCATAGTCTTCTTACATTGGGATGGTGGTAGATTTCTGCCTACATGGCAGGGATACAGCTGGCTCCAACACTCTGTTTTCCTTCAAACTTCAAATTTGGATAACTTATTTTTCCCTCTTAGTAGTAGGCAGAATTCTGACACTTGGCATTAAGAAAAAACTCTCTGGAATCCACTTTGAATTTTTTTTTTTTTTTTTTTTTTTTTTTAGCATTTATAACTCTGTAAGGGTTTAGGATCGTTTAGTTATGAGTGACAGAAAAATCTAAAGCAAACTGGCTTATACCGAAGAGAACTTATCAGCCATGTTGAGCGTGACTGATTCGTAGTAGCAAGATGGCCACCTCCCACACTCACACCAAATTCTGTGGAAGCAAGAGAGTCCCTCCTGGCATTCCTGAGCAAGTCCTCACATTTGCTCATGAATGGCTGAAAGGATACTCATGTCCATTTATTATAGGAATAGATGAACAAATGTACATGAGTATCCTTTTTTTTCTGATATCAATGTTTAATTGATTATTATTGCAAAAGAACAGTTTTCCTGGCCAGGCGTGGTAGCTCACGCCTGTAATCCCAGCACTTTGGGAGGCCAAGGTGGGCGGATCACAAGGTCAGGAGTTTGAGACCAGCCTGGCCAATATGGTGAAACCCTGTCACTACTAAAAATACAAAAATTAGCCAGGCATGGTGGTGCTTGCCTGTAGTCCGAGCTACTTGTGAGGCTGATGCAGGAGAACTGCTTGAACCCAGGAGGCAGAGGTTGCAATGAGCCGAGATTGCACCACTGCACTCCAGCCTGGTGACAGAATAAGACTCCATCTCAAAAAAAAAAAAAAAAAAAAAAAAAAAGCCAGCACGGTGGCTCATGTCTGTAATCCCAGCACTTTGGGAGGCCGAGGCAGGCAGATCACCAGAGGTTTGGGAGTTCAAGACTAGCCTGACCAACATGGAGAAACCCTTCTCCACTAAAAATACAAAATTAGCTGGGCCATGGAGGTACATGCCTGTAATCCCAGCTACTTGGGAGGCTGAGACAGGAGAATCACTTGAACCCGGGAGGTGGAGGTTGCAGTGAGCCAAGATCATGCCATTGCACTCCAGCCTGGGCAACAAGAGCAAAACTCCGTCTCAAAAAACAAAACAAACAAACAAAAAAGAACAGTTTTCCCACGATTAATGAAACAGAAAATGCACAACATATTCATGCCAGAATCACCTTCTGGGACCAGGAAGATGGAATATGCCATTTTGCTTAGCTTTGTTGAAGAGAAGGGATGGCTGTCACGAAGCACAATTGGGATGATATTTCCAGAAGCTGAGGGAATGGATACTAGAGGGCACAAAGGGAAGTGTCCTCTAGAGCAGAGATCCCCAACCCCCTCGGGGTACCAGTCCATGGCCTATTCAGAACTGCACCGCACAGCAGAAGGTGAGCAGTGGGTGAGGGAGCATTACCACCTGAGTTGCGGCCTCCTGTCAGATCAGCCACGGCATCACATCTCACAGGAGCTCATCACAACCCTATTGTGGATTGCACATGGGCGGGATCTGGGCTGCGCGCTCCTCATGAGAATCATGTCACCTCGTGATGACCTGAGGTGGAACAGTTTCATCTTGAAACTAACCCCTATCATCTGTGGAAAAATTGCCTTCCACAAGCCTGTCCCTGGTGCCAAAAAAAGTTGGGGACCACTGCTCTACAGGAGCCAACAGCTCTCTAACTAACACTTAAAAGTAGATCCTCACCTTACCCCTCTTTCTTTATCCTCCTCATGGCCTAGCACGCAGCTCTAGGTCTATGGTAAGTACCTTTATGCATGTTTGCATGAGTTAATGAGTAAGTAACCTGAACATTTATTTTTGTTATATTGAATATATTTCTAGAAATACTACTAAAAAATGTTAAATGCCTGCTTTCTTCATGTTGTCTAAAATTTTCAGTTTATGTTTGGTATACTACCAAATAAAAAAGAGCATGAGATAGAACAAAGTGACCATTCTTTTCAACTTTCTGCTTTCTCTTTAAAGGACACTTATTTTAAAATGCAACAGCTATAGACATGCTCGTTGGTGGGGAGGGGCTATAGAAGAATTCATCCAGAAACATGGCACCAACTTTCTCAAAGATCATCGATTTGGGTCATATGCTGCTATCCAAGAGAATGCTTTAGCTAAATGGTAAGTTAGTTATTACTGCTCTAAGCCTGCCAAGGCAGTCCTAGCATCTAATATTACACTGTCCTAAATTCACCTGGAATCAATTTTCAAAACTGTGAAAGATTATGCATTATACTTAACAAGGCTTCTCTTTTTGTGATAATTATGGGACTACCTGATTATATATTAGTTTTTCAATTGTTGCTTTTAAGATTTTTCACAGTGAACTTAGCTAGCTTTAGAGTTTGAAGTTTGAATTTTAAAGCTAACTTCATACATTTCTTTAATGATGCAAATGGAAGGTTTATTTAAGTCATTAGCCCTAATTTAGGAAAAAGCATTTACTTGCTAGATATTTCTTTTAAATAAAGTCATGCTTAGTATGTTTTTCTACCCGTGGATTGGAAGCTAATTTGTTTTCAGTCTCAGAAGAAAAACTGTATGTAAGTTCAACAGGACAGGAGAATTCATCTGGCTCCTTATGATGATGAAGCTCAATAAATTTGTTGTTCTCTAAGCAGAGAAAAATCAGGCTGCTTACCACTTACTGCCCTTCCTAGGCAGCAGAGGAAATGGTATTTTCAATCCTTGTTTTGCAGGTACACAAAGTCAATGATGATTATGTGTTATGTGGAGACTCTAGGCAGTGGCTTCCATGTTTTGCTTTACCATAAGTTTCTTTTCTTTTCTTTTTTAATAACAAAAAGGAACAATAAACTTGTCTTTCAGGTATGTTAATGCCAAAGGATATTTTGAAGATGTGGCAAATGCAATGGAAGAGGCAAATGAAGAGATTTTTATCACAGATTGGTGGTTAGTATTTGTCCCTGGGAATTTTTTCTGGAAGTTTCTATGTTTAGAAATGTACAGTGGTATAGTGCTGTTCAAGAATTACACATATGAAAATCAGCAGTATCTATGGATGGTTTGGCCAGAGTCCCAACCAATTGACTAAGCCTTCAGTGAAAGGCCTTTTCAAAAACCTTGGCCTCAACAATATTCATAAAATACTTAGTTTGAACAATTAGGTTTTATATTTGCATTTGGAAGCAGACTTCCATGTATTCATGTCAGTAAAGATTATGCTGTAATGCAAGTACACTTACAGAGGTAATGGTGTCTTTGGGTGTCTTTTTCTAATTTTGGTATGTCTGTCATGAGGGCCAGTGAGTATACTTCTTCTAAATTGTCGCTTTGATGTTGAAATAGTTCCACTTGCCTGTTACTGTAAAAATATCCTCTGTAATGACTAGGCCTCGTCAGCTGTTCTAGAGATACATCTGGTTTCAACTTTGTGACCACCTTAAAAAAGTGTCCGTAAGAGTTGCTATGCTTATTAAAGTCACCAGAAGCCTCATATCTGAAACTCATTTAGCTCTTGGGAAATTTACTCCTGTAGTTGGTGTAGGCAGTCTAGTCTGACTTCAGTTCCAATCATTTATCTGCCTGGAAAGCTGAAACCCATTACACATGCTAACACTGGCTATGATGGAAATGAAAATGTCTAAAATGTGTTTTCCTTCTAGGAACTTATTAGTAGTTGCCTGAATTGCCCCTTACCCAGTTTTCTTCCAAAAGGTACCTTACATGAACTGTTAATATAACATAATTTATTCCCTTCTAATTCTAGGTTTTGTGGGCAATATCAGTATCTAATTCAAGAATGGGAACACATCTGTTGCTTCAGTTGTCTGGAAATCTATAATGCTAAGGCATGCTTTCTTAACCTTGGCCCTGTTGACATTTGGGGCCAGATAATTCTTTGTTTCAGGGGGCTCTCCTATGCATTGTAGGATGTTTAGTGACATCCACTAGCTACCAGTAGTAACTTCCCAGTTGTGACCACCAAAATATCTTCATCCATTGCTAGATGTTCCCTGGTTGGGGTTGGGAGAGGATGCAAGATCCCTGTCAGCTGAGAATCACTGATCTAGAGGTGATAGACGGGATATGTGGTGGCCAGCATGCTCATGCTTGTGGAGGAGCTTAATTCTGGTCTTTCTATTCTTGCCAAATTTTCTCTTTTCAGTCAGTTACCAGGAAGAAAAAATGTTTCATACTTAGGAGCTATTTATTTGGTTGAATATTTTATAAACACTTGTGATAATAAATTTGTGCCAGTGAGTACTATATTCTTTAAAAAAATATTTCTGAAAGTTTCATGAAGATGTGAGAGAGACTAAAAATAATTTTTCCACTGAGTCTAGATTTTCGTGCTTTGTATCTGAACACCAAAATTTTTTTAACTTTTAAATTCAGGGGTACAATTACAGGTTTGTTAAATAGGTAAACTTGTAGCATGGGAATTTGTTGTATGGATTATTTTATCACCCAGGTATTAAGTCTAGTACCCACTAGTTACTTTTCCTGATCCTCTCCCTCTACCCTTGAAAGGCCCTAGTGTGTGTTGTTCCCTTGTACGTGTCCATGTGTTCTCATCATTTAGCTTCCACTTATAAGTGAGAACCTGTTGTATTTGGTTTTCTGTTCCTGTGTTAGTTTGCTAAGGATAATGGCCTTCAGCTCCATCCATGTTGCTGCAAAGGACATGATCTCATTCTTTTTCATGGCTGCATTGTATTCTGTGGTGTATATGTGCCACATTTTCTTTATCCAGTCTACCATTGATGGTCATTTAGGTTGATTCAATTAAACATGTACAGAGATGGAACCCTGAATGTTTTCCTCTCTACTTTCAGCAAGAGAATGAATTGGGAGGTTATTTATTTTTTCATGACTGCACTAGGATACCATTTTATTGCAACACATCATTAGAAATAAAACCTTCACAGTAACTTCTCTCAAACAAGTAAAGAAAATTCTTGTTGTACAAGCATATTGCAAAAAGGAGCATTCAGAAACTTAACTAAACCCTAATATGCGTAGACCTGAGAGAGTGGGGTTATCTGCCACAGTCTCTGCATGGAGTCTGTATGTTAAATGTGTCAGAAATAGGATTAAGAAAACAGGAGAATACAAAGGAAAAATCAATGAACAGAAATTTTTAAAAGAGGGATTTTGTAAAGGGTAGAGAAACAGAAGAGACAAAGGTTATAAAGAAAATAAATCAGCATTGCATTACTAACTGGCTCACAAACAGAGACTATTCTAGGTAAAAGAATACATGTTTTCAATGTATTTAAGTTGGTTTTAAATGCAACTTTCTTTAAGTTGGTTTCTGATTTGTTTTATGCGACCACTAGAGCCGGCGCCAGAGGAAAAGGCAAGTAGGCAAGATAAAAAAGGAAACTTTATTAGGTAGCCAATGTAAAGAAAGAGGAAGCGAGGCTCACCGGTCTCTGGTGGCAGAGGCCGAGGAAGTCGCTCCAGCGCTGTGGGAGGAGGTTCCTGGGTCCCGCTTAGGAGGAAGGGCCGGGGAAGTTCGCGCCGTGTGCCCGCCGGGAGCGGCTTTTGTGTCCTGGGCCTGGGAGTGGGAGGGCAGTGGGCGGGACATAGGCGGGTCAGGGGCGGGGCGGTAGGCGTGGCTAGTTGGGTTTCGATTTTCTCCGTCAGACGTCAGACTGCGCCTGCGCAGTTGACCTGTGTCTTTCCAGGGCGCGGGAAAGTTGACAATGAAGAACCCGGAAATGCGCCATTTTAGTCCCTTTGTTCTTTTGTTCCCTCCCTCCCTCTGTCCAGACAGTTTCAATATTGTTAGTGTTTTTCAAATGATGGGTTGAGCCTCTTTAGTAATTGTTTATTAAAATAATTTAGTAGATTGTGACCAGTATTTTTTTTTAAAAAAAGAATGGCATAGGATAGGATAGGGAAGGGAAGGGAAAAGAAAGGAAGGGTACAATGTAATAAGGGCCACTAATTTTGGAAACTTTTATTTCAGTTGTAGATAGATAGATAGATAAACAGACAGACTTATCGACTGGCTGTTGGTTTGGGGTATAATGTATTTCTTTCTGCAGTTTATGGTACAAAAGTTTAAAAGTTTGAAAGCCACTGACTTTCAAAAATGGTTAGTAAACTTTTTCCTTAAAAAGCCAGAGAGTAAATATTTTTTTAAGATTTTCAAATCACGTACGGTCTCTGAAGCATATTTTTTTTACAACTCTTTAAAAATATAAAAACCATTCTTAGCTCACAGGCCATGCTGAAACAGTCTATAGGCAACATTTGACTTGTGAGCTATAGTTTGTTGACACCTATCTTAGAAGATAGACTTAATTCACCACATTTTATCAATACTAAGAGCTAAATGTAGTGTTTTCCAAAGTTGTACCATTTTACATTTTCACCAGCAATGTATGAGAGTTACAATTCTTCCACATAATTGCTAGCCCTTGGTGTTATCAGTCTTTATTTCAAAGGGTATACAATAGTGTTTTATTATGATTTTAGCTTGTATCAGCAACATCATTTCACAATGAGCAAATTTTCATGTGATATTTGGACATTTGTTTAACTGTTCAAATCTTTTCCCTTTTTTTGAGAGACAGATGTTGTCAGTCTTCTTATTTAGTTGTAAGAGGTATTTGTACATGCTAGTTAAAGTGGTTGTCCCATTCACTCTGGCCTCCATTCTTTCTGTTGAGAAATTCTCTGTCACTTGAATAGATTGTTCCCCTCTAAGTAATGTGTTATTTTTCCTCTGAGTGGTTTCAATATTTTCCTTCTGTCTTTAGTTTTCAGCAATTTGGTTATGATGTTTGTGTTTATCCTATTTAGGGTTCTCTGAGCTTCCTGATTCTGTAGTTTTATATCTTTTGCCAAATTTAAGAAATTGTTAGCCATTATTTCTTTACACATTGTTTCTGAACTTTCCTCTTTCTCTCCTCTTTCTGAATCTCCAATGACACAAATAGTGTCTTATTTATTTGTCAAATTCATTGACTCCTTCCTCTATGACAGGGTCCCCAACCTCCAAACCAAACCAGTCTCCAGACTGTTAGGAACCAGGCCACACAGCAGATGAGCCAGAGGTTGTAGGGGGAAGTAGTGAGCATGAGAATTACTGCCTGAGCTCCGCCTCCTGTCAGATCAGCTGCAGCATTAGATTCTCCTAGGAAGAGGAACCCTATTGTGAACTATGCATGTGAGGGATCGAGGCTGCCTGCTCCTTATGAGAGTCTATACAGTGCCTGCTGGCCTATCTGAGGTGCAACAGTTTCATCCAGAAATTATCCTTCCCCCTCATTCCCACCCATGGAAAAATTGTCTTCCATGAAACCGGTTTCTGGTGCCAAAAAGGTTGAGGACTGCTGCTCTATGATCTCCATTCTGGTATGGAGCCTATCCTGTGAGGTTTGGGGGATTTATTGTTTGCTTTTGTTTTTCTAGTGTTTTTGGTAATTGTGTTTTTCACTTTGAAAATTTTTATTTGGTCCTTCTTTACATCTTTTTCTGTAAGACTTTTTTTGTCTTTTCATTCATTTTAGGAGTGTTCACCCTTACTTAGAGCATTTTTATAATATCTGACATAGCCTTAAGTAGGTAATTTCAATATCCACGTTGTCTTGATATTGACATCTGCTGATTCCCTTTTCCGTACAAGGTTAAGATTTTTTTTTTTTTTTCTAGTTCTTTGTGTGCCGGGTACTTGTACTGTATTCTAGAAAATTTTATTATTATGTTATAAGACTCTGAGTCTTGTTTGAATCCTATGGAGAATGTTAGTATTTTTGTGTTAGCGGGCAATTTACCAATTTCAATTCAGGCTTAAAGTTCCAACCAGCCTTTTATGAGTGTTGTTTTAATGTCGGTTTTGTTGTTAATGCCTTTGCGGTGCTATTCAGATCTGTCCCATATGTGTGCCACCTAGTGGCCAGTCTGAGACTTGAATGATGGTCTGTTCCTCAGTTCAGTTCTCAGCCTCTTTGGTGTGATGTTTAGGATGAAATCCATGCATAGACAGCTTGGGCGTGAGCCAGAAAATCAGAAACAGCTTTATGGAGCTGCTTTTCTGAGCTCCTCTCCCCTGTTTTTAGTTTCCCATGGCTTCCCTTTTTAGCCTTCTAGCCTGAAAGATGGGTTTTTATTTACTGTGCTCTGCCATGTGCTTTCTCTGATGGCACCCATGTCCAAAGCCAAGCCAGGCGTATTTATATCACCATTGGTGAGGAAATTTCCCCTGCCTCAGAGGTTTTAGTAACTTTGGGCTCTCCACTGCAGCCCTGTCACTACCAGAGATCCTTTTCATTCTCCCCAAGTCTGAACTAGAGGATTTTTGAAGTTATCTCTGTGCCGATGCCTGTTTCCAAGTTTTCCCTCCAAGTCAAGGAATCAAAGGGGGAAAAATTGTTAAACTTATCACTGGCTAGGTGGTACTTCAAATTCTGTTCTTCTTTTTCTATATTGAGGCTTCCACTTATTTAGCTCTTATGTAATTTTTCTCAGCAATATTTTGTATTTTTCTAGCTATAGGTCTTATACATATTTTGTTAAAATTTTCACTGAGTATTTTATGTTTTTTGATATTATCATAAATAATATTTTAAAATTCATTTTCCATACAGAACTAGAAATGCAATTGATTTTTGTGTATTTACCTTATAGCTTGTGACCTTGCTAAATCAATTTATTAGTGCTAATAGCTTTTTTGTAGATTGCTTAGGATTGTCCTGTAATGATTATGTGATCTATGAATAAAGACAGTTTTACTACTTCTCTTCTAATCTGTATGCTTTATATTTTATTTTCTTGCCTTGTTGCATTGGCTAGTTATCACCAGTAAAATGTTGAATGAAAGTGGTGAGAATGAACATCTATGCCCTGTTTCTAATCTTCAGAGGAAACCATGCAGTTTTGTTATATTATGAATGATGTTAGAGATAGATTTTTTATAGGTACCCTTTAGTACACTGAGGAAGTTTATTTCTATTTCTAAATTGTTGGGAGTATTTATTGTTAATGGATATTGAATTTCTTCATTTCTTCTGCATTTGTTGAAATAATAATATTTTTCTCCTTTTTGTTGTTACTGTGGTGAATTACATTGATTGATTTCCAACTTTTTGTTTGTTTGTTTGTTTGCTTTTTGAGACAGAGTCTCGCTTTGTCACCCAGGCTGGAGTGCAGTGGCACCATCTCGGCTCACTGCAAGCTCTGCCTCCTGGGTTCACGGCATTCTCCTGCCTCAGCCTCCGAGTAGCTGGGACTACAGGCACGCACCACTACACCCGGCTAATTTTTTGTATTTTTAGTAGAGACGGGGTTTCACCATGTTAACCAGGATGGTCTCGATTTCCTGACCTCGTGATCCACCCGCCTCGGCCTCCCAAAGTGCTGGGATTACAGGCATGAGCCACCACGCCCGGCTTGATTTCCAACTTTTAAACCAACCTTGTATCTTAGGATAATCCCACTTGATCATTATTTTTGTAAGTTGCTGTGTTTTTGGTAAATATTTTTACTTCTGTGATCATAAAGGATGTTCTTTAGTTTTATTTTCTTGCATTGTCTTTATTTGGTTTTAGTATGAGGATAATGCTGGCCTCATTAAATAAGATAGTAAGTGTTCCCTCCTTTGTTTATTGGAAGAATTTAGGTAGTACTAACATCATTTATTTCTTAAATATTTGATAAAATTCAAATATTTAATAAATTCTGTAAAGTTGGCAGAGTCTGTAGTTTTCCCTTTGGGAAAGTTTTAATTACACATTCAGTTTTTCAGTAGCTATGAAGTCAGTATCAATTTCTTTTTATTTTCATTATGAAAATATTTTATTCAAGGAATATGTTTATTTAAATTACCACAAATATTGGCATACAGTTATTTTTAATAGTTATTATTCATTTAATATAATTTAATGCTTCTAGGCCCTATAGTGATTCCCTATCTTTCACTCTTTTTTTTTTTTCTGAGACAGGGTCTTCTTCTGTTGCCCAGGTTGAAGTGCATTGACGTGATGATGGCTCACTGCAGCTTCAACCTTCTAGGTTCAAGCAATCCTCCTACCTCAGCCCCCCGAGTAGCTGGAACTACAGACATAAACAACCATGCCTGGCTCATTTTTTAATTTTTTCATAGAGACAGGGTCTTACTGTGTTTCCCAGGCTGATCTCAAACTCCTGGGCTTATGCAATCCTCCCATTTTAGCCTGTCAAAGTGCTGGGATTATGGATGTGAGCCCATCCTTTCAATCATTTTTTGTCATGTTTTTTAGCCTTGCTAGAAATTCACAAATTTTATTGATATTTCAAAGAGTCAACATCTAGTTTCATTGAATTCTTTCTGTGTTTCTTCAGTTTTATGTTTCATCAAGTTCTGCTCTTATATTTATTATTGCCTCATCTTCTTGCTTTGGGTTTAATATCTTCTTTTTCTGTCTTTTAAAAATGGAAAGTCTGATCAATAATTTTTAATTTTTTGTTTTTCTCATGTAAGCATTTAAAGTAATTAAATCTTCTAAGTGGTACACTTAGAGGTATGTTTTAACATCTCTGAAATCAGGAAGCATCTTACACTCTTACAGTTACAGTCGTCATGATTTTTTCTCTCTTAGTGGTACATGCAGTAACGATGCATCCTACAATCACTGGTGTCCTAGATTCAATTAAATGTAATATTAAACAATAACTTTGTTTACAAGTGAGTAAAGACCTTTACATAATAATGCTTGGTAAGTTATAGCTGCTTTCTTCTTGCTGCGCAGCCATGGTTTATACTTTGTTTATAGCATGATATAACAAAATCTTTTTTTCTTTTTATGTGTTATCCTCAAAATTGAGGGCTCTGTGAGAGCTATGTTAAGATTCTTCAAAGTATCTAGTGGAATGCTCAGCATACAAAGGTATACATGTTTGTGGATTAAATGAAATAAATGATGATAAAGACTTAATTGCAGAGTATAACATTAAAAGTCTCCCCCAAACTGAAGCTCTTTGAGCCCATATGTAATGTATACATCAAAAAATTGCAGTTGTGTATATGTTGTTGGATATCTCTCATTTTTGGTGAACTAGCAGTGGACAGCAATGCATTTTACTATTTTAAAGCAGATTTCTTTTTAATGCTTCTTTGATCTTTTCTGATCAATTGCTGTGCTTTGTTTGTTTGCTTGTTTAGATATAGATTACTTTTGAGTTTGTTTTCTACTCTAAATTAAATATGCAACTACTTACACTGTCCAAACTCTCCATTTGTCTGTTTACTTATTTATTTTACCCAATAATGTTTCCTTTGGAACCTTTATCTCTGGGTTTTTATTTTCTTTAACTGAATGAAATAGAGCATAACATTGATTTCTTTTAATCTCTTTTTATTATTATTATTATTATACTTTAAGTTCTAGGGTACATGTGCATAACGTGCAGGTTTGTTACATATGTATACTTGTGCCATGTTGGTGTGCTGCACCCATCAACTCGTCAGCACCCATCAATTCGTCATTTATATCAGATATAACTCCCAATGCAATCCCTCCCCCTTCCCCCCTCCCCATGATAGGCCCCGATGTGTGATGTTCCCCTTCCCGAGTCCAAGTGATCTCATTGTTCACTTCCCACCTATGAGTGAGAACATGCGGTGTTTGGTTTTCTGTTCTTGTGATAGTTTGCTAAGAATGATGGTTTCCAGCTGCATCCATGTCCCTACAAAGGATGCAAACTCATCCTTTTTTACGGCTGCATAGTATTCCATGGTGTATATGTGCCACATTTTCTTAATCCAGTCTGTCACTGAGGGACATTTGGGTTGATTCCAAGTCTTTGCTATTGTGAATAGTGCCGCAATAAACATACGTGTGCATGTGTCTTTATAGCAGCATGATTTATAATCCTTTGGGTATATAACCAGTAGTGAGATGGCTGGGTCATATGGTACATCTAGTTCTAGATCCTTGAGGAATTGCCATATTCTTTTCCATAATGGTTGAACTAGTTTACAATCCCACCAACAGTGTAAAAGTGTTCCTATTTCTCCACATCCTCTCCAGCACCTGTTGTTTCCTGACTTTTTAATGATTGCCATTCTAACTGGTGTGAGATGGTATCTCATTGTGGTTTTGATTTGCATCTCTCTGATGGCCAGTGATGATGAGCATTTTTTCATGTGTCTGTTGGCTGTATGAATGTCTTTTGAGAAATGTCTGTTCATATCCTTTGCCCATTTTTTGATGGGGTTGTTTGTTTTTTTCTTGTAAATTTGTTTGAGTTCTTTGTAGGTTCTGGATATCAGCCCTTTGTCAGATGAGTAGATTGCAAAAATTTTCTCCCATTCTGTAGGTTGCCTGTTCACTCTGATGGTAGTTTCTTTTGCTGTGCAGAAGCTCTTTAGTTTAATTAGATCCCATTTGTCAATTTTGGCTTTTGTTGCCGTTGCTTTTGGTGTTTTAGACATGAAGTCCTTGCCCATGCCTATGTCCTGAATGGTACTACCTAGGTTTTCTTCTAGGGTTTTTATGGTATTAGGTTTAACATTTAAGTCTCTAATCCATCTTGAATTAATTTTCATGTAAGGAGTAAGGAAACAATCCAGTTTCACCTTTCTACTTATGGCTAGCCAATTTTCCCAGCACCATTTATTAAATAGGGAATCCTTTCCCCATTTCTTGTTTCTTTCAGGTTTGTCAAAGATCAGATGGCTGTAGATGTGTGGTATTATTTCTGAGGACTGTGTTCTGTTCCATTGGTCTATATCTCTGTTTTGGTACCAGTACCATGCTGTTTTGGTTACTGTAGCCTTGTAGTATAGTTTGAAGTCAGGTAGCGTGATGCCTCCAGCTTTGTTCTTTTGACTTAGGATTGTCTTGGCAATGTGGGCTCTTTTTTGTTTCCATATGAACTTTAAAGCCGTTTTTTCCAATTCTGTGAAGAAAGTCATTGGTAGCTTGATGGGGATGGCATTGAATCTATAAATCACCTTGGGCAGTATGGCCATTTTCACGAT
The DNA here is from genome assembly GCF_009764315.1 of Trachypithecus francoisi. Lineage (NCBI taxonomy): Eukaryota > Metazoa > Chordata > Mammalia > Primates > Cercopithecidae > Trachypithecus > Trachypithecus francoisi. Next base: position 118,313,507 of record NW_022681453.1, on the reverse strand, counting down.
ATTGATTCTTCCTATCCATGAGCATGGTATGTTCTTCCATTTGTTGTGTCCTCTTTGATTTCACTGAGCAGTGGTTTGTAGTTCTCCTTGAAGAGGTCCTTACATCCCTTGTAAGTTGGATTCCTAGGTATTTTATTCTCTTTGAAGCCATTGTGAATGGAAGTTCATTCATGATTTGGCTCTCTGTTTGTCTGTTACTGGTGTATAAGAATGCTTGTGATTTTTGCACATTAATTTTGTATCCTGAGACTTTGCTGAAGTTGCTTATCAGCTTAAGGAGATTTTGGGCTGAGACAATGGGGTTTTCTAAATATACAATCATGTCATCTGCAAACAGGGACAATTTGACTTCTTCTTTTCCTAACTGAATCCCCTTGATTTCTTTCTCTTGCCTGATTGCCCTAGCCAGAACTTCCAAGACTATGTTGAATAGGAGTGGTGAGAGAGGGCATCCCTGTCTTGTGCCAGTTTTCAAAGGGAATTTTTCCAGTTTTTGCCCATTCAGTATGATATTAGCTGTGGGTTTGTCATAAATAGCTCTTATTATTTTGAGGTACGTTCCATCAATACCGAATTTATTGAGCGTTTTTAGCATGAAGGGCTGTTGAATTTTGTCAAAAGCCTTTTCTGCATCTATTGAGATAATCATGTGGTTCTTGTCTTTGGTTCTGTTTATATGCTGGATTACGTTTATTGATTTGCGAATGTTGAACCAGCCTTGCATCCCAGGGATGAAGCCCACTTGATCATGGTGGATAAGCTTTTTGATGTGCTGCTGAATCCGGTTTGCCAGTATTTTATTGAGGATTTTTGCATCGATGTTCATCAGGGATATTGGTCTAAAATTCTATTTTTATGTTGTGTCTCTCCCAGGCTTTGGTATCAGGATGATGTTGGCCTCATAAAATGAGTTAGGGAGGATTCCCTCTTTTTCTATTGATTGGAATAGTTTCAGAAGGAATGGTACCAGCTCCTCCTTGTACCTCTGGTAGAATTCAGCTGTGAATCCATCTGGTCCTGGACTTTTTTTGGTTGGTAGGCTATTAATAATTGCCTCAATTTCAGAGCCTGCTATTGGTCTATTCAGGGATTCAACTTCTTCCTGGTTTAGTCTTGGGAGAGTGTAAGTGTCCAGGAAATTATCCATTTCTTCTAGATTTTCTAGTTGATTCGCGTAGAGGTGTTTATAGTATTCTCTGATGGTAGTTTTTATTTCTGTGGGGTCGGTGGTGATATCCCCTTTATCATTTTTTATTGCGTCTATTTGATTCTTCTCTCTTTTCTTCTTTATTAGTCTTGCTAGTGGTCTGTCAATTTTGTTGATCTTTTCAAAAAACCAACTCCTGGATTCATTGATTTTTTGGAGGGATTTTTGTGTCTCTATCTCCTTCAGTTCTGCTCTGATCTTAGTTATTTTTTGCCTTCTGCTAGCTTTTGAATGTGTTTGCTCTTGCCTCTCTAGTTCTTTTAATTGTGATGTTAGAGTGTCAATTTTAGATCTTTCCGGCTTTCTCTTGTGGGCATTTAGTGCTATAAATTTCCCTCTACACACTGCTTTAAATGTGTCCCAGAGATTCTGGTATGTTGTATCTTTGTTCTCATTGGTTTCAAAGAACATCTTTATTTCTGCCTTCATTTCGTTATGTACCCAGTAGTCATTCAGGAGCAGGTTGTTCAGTTTCCATGTAGTTGAGCGGTTTGGATTGAGTTTCTTAGTCCTGAGTTCTAGTTTGATTGCACTGTGGTCTGAGAGACAGTTTGTTATAATTTCTGTTCTTGTACATTTGCTGAGGAGTGCTTTACTTCCAATTATGTGGTCAATTTTGGAATAAGTGCGATGTGGTGCTGAGAAGAATGTATATTCTGTTGATTTGGGGTGGAGAGTTCTATAGATGTCTATTAGGTCCACTTAGTGCAGAGATGAGTTCAATTCCTGGATATCCTTGTTAACTTACTGTCTCGTTGATCTGTCTAATGTTGACAGTGGAGTGTTGAAGTCTCCTACTATTATTGTATGGGAGTCTAAGTCTCTTTGTAAGTCTCTAAGGACTTGCTTTATGACTCTGGGTGCTCCTATGTTGGATGCATATATATTTAGGATAGTTAGCTCTTCCTGTTGAATTGATCCCTTTACCATTATGTAATGGCCTTCTTTGTCTCTTTTGATCTTTGATGGTTTAAAGTCTGTTTTATCAGAGACTAGGATTGCAATGTCTGCTTTTTTTGTTCTCCATTTGCTTGGTAGATCTTCCTCCATCCCTTTATTTTGAGCCTATGTATGTCTCTGCATGTGAGGTGGGTCTTCTGAATACAGCAAACTGATGGGTCTTGGCTCTTGATCCAGTTTGCCAGTCTGTGTCTTTTAATTGGAGCATTTAGTCCATTAACATTTAAGGTTAATATTGTTATGTGTGAACTTGATCCTGCCATTATGATATTAACTGGTTATTTTGCTCGTTATTTGATGCAGTTTCTTCCTAGCCTCGATGATCTTTACATTTTGGCATGTTTTTGCAATGGCTGGTACCGGTTGTTCCTTTCCATGTTTAGTGCTTCCTTCAGGGTCTCTTGTAAGGCAGGCCTGGTGGTGACAAAATCTCTAAGCATTTGCTTATCTGTAAAAGATTTTCTTTCTCCTTCACTGATGAAACTTAGTTTGGCTGGATATGAATTCTGGGTTGAAAATTCTTTTCTTTAAGAACGTTGAATATTGGCCCCCACTCTCTTCTGGCTTGTAGAGTTTCTGCCGAGAGATCTGCTGTTAGTCTGATGGGCTTCCCTTTGTGGGTAACCCGACCTTTCTCTCTGGCTGCCCTTAAGATTTTTTCCTTCATTTCAACTTTGGTGAATCTGGCAATTATGTGTCTTGGAGTTGCTCTTCTGGAGGAGTATCTTTGTGGCATTCTCTGTATTTCCTGAATTTGAATGTTGGCCTGCCCTACTAGGTTGGGGAAGTTCTCCTAGATGATATCCTGAAGAGTGTTTTCCAACTTGGTTCCATTTTCCCCCTCACTTTCAGGCACCCCAATCAGATGTAGATTTGGTCTTTTTACATAATCCCATACTTCTTGCAGGCTTTGTTCATTTCTTTTTCTTCTTTTTTCTTTTGGTTTCTCTTCTTGCTTTGTTTCGTTCATTTGATCCTCAATCGCTGATATTCTTTCTTCCAGTTGATCGAGTCGGTTACTGAAGCTTGTGCATTTGTCACGTATTTCGCGTGTCATGGTTTTCATCTCTGTCATTTCGTTTATGACCTTCTCTGCATTAATTATTCTAGCTGTCAATTCTTCCACTCTTTTTTCAAGACTTTTAGTTTCTTTGCGCTGGGTATGTAATTCCTCCTTTAGCTCTGAGAAGTTTGAGGGACTGAAGCCTTCTTCTCTCATCTCATCAAAGTCATTCTCTGACCAGCTTTGATCCGTTGCTGGCGATGAGCTGCGCTCCTTTGCAGGGGGAGATGCGCTCTTATTTTTTGAATTTCCAGCTTTTCTGCCCTGCTTCTTCCCCATCTTTGTGGTTTTATCTGCCTCTGGTCTTTGATGATGATGACGTACTGATGGGGTTTTGGTATAGGTGTCCTTCCTGTTTGATAGTTTTCCTTCTAACAGTCAGGACCCTCAGCTGCAGGTCTGTTGGAGATTGCTTGAGGTCCACTCCAGACCCTGTTTGCCTGGGTATCAGCAGCAGAGGTTGCAGAAGATAGAATATTGCTGAACAGCGAGTGTACCTGTCTGATTCTTACTTTGTAAGCTTCCTCTCAGGGGTGTACTCCAGCCTGTGAGGTGTGGAGTGTCAGACTGCCCCTAGTGGGGGATGTCTCCCAGTTAGGCTACTCAGGGGTCAGGGACCCACTTGAACAGGCAGTCTGTCCCTTCTCAGATCTCAACCTCCGTGTTGGGAGATCCACTGCTCTCTTCAAAGCTGTCAGCAGTGTCATTTTTGTCTGCAGAGGTTTCTGCTGCTTTTGTTGTTGTTGTTGTTTAGCTGTGCCCTGTCCCCAGAGGTAGAGTCTACAGAGACAGGCAGGTTACCTTGAGCTGCTGTGAGCTCCACCCAGTTTGAGCTTCCCAGTGGCTTTGTTTACCTACTTAAGCCTCAGCAATGGCGGGCATCCCTCCCCCAGCCTCACTGCTGCCTTGCGTTTAGATCGCAGACTGCTGTGCTAGCAATGAGGGAGGCTCCGTGGCCGTGGGACCTTCCCGGCCAGGTGTGGGATATAATCTCCTGGTGTGCCCGTTTGCTTAAAGCGTAGTATTGGGGTGGGAGTTACCCGATTTTCCAGGTGTTGTGTGTCTCAGTTCCCCTGGCTAGGAAAAGGGATTCCCTTCCCCCTTGCACTTCCCAGGTGAGGCGATTTCTCGCCCTGCTTCAGCTCTCGCTGGTCGGGCTGCAGCAGCTGACCAGCACCGATTGTCCAGCACTCCCTAGTGAGATGACCCCAGTACCTCAGTTGAAAATGCAGAAATCACCGGTCTTCTGTGTCGCTCACACTGGGAGTTGGGGACTGGAGCTGTTCCTATTCGACCATCTTGCCGAGAGGACTCTTTTAATCTCTTTACCTCCTTGATGCACTGTTGATTTCATATGCTTAGAGGACTCCCTGGGAGGGCAATACTCCAGTGCAGAATTCCATAAGACTCTTATCCTGACATAGTCTACCGCTGCTTCCTCAGGTCTAGCAGTTCAGTGAAGAAAGGAATATTTCCTGCTGCTTCTTTTTTCTAACAACAGGGAAGTTACAGCATGTACATATTTAACTCAGAAACTAACTTTAGAACCCAGCCCCAGTGGAAAAATGACTCTATTGTACTCTTAGCTGCCTTGTGAAGCTTAGCTTACCTTAGCCGCCTTATGCCTTACAGAAGGAGAAGAACCTAGGAAGAATTTCATATATCAGCCGACCTTCCTTCTCCCCTATCCAGAAAGCCCAGGGTTCCCTCAGACGCTGCTTCTTTGTGTGTAGGAAGTCAGTGTGTCTTTGTATCCATTAGAATGCTTTTAGTTTGGGGTAACATAATGTTCAACTAAAGAGGGCTTAAACACTGAGGATTTATTTTTCACATTTAATGTTAGTCTAAAGTTGGGCAATTCTGAGGTTGGCAGAGTGGTCTAGTGATTCTGGGGTTATGGTCTTCCCCTTAGAATTTCAATATTGCTGCACCTCTGTAAGCATCATGCTCCCATACGACATCCATCCTAAAGCTGGAAGTGTGGGCAGGCTTTCTCTCAGAGAGGGAGAGAGAGCGAAAGAGAGGGACAGGGAGAGAGAGAGAGTGTGTGTGTGTTTGTGTGCGTGTTTCAGGGAGGAAAAACTTTCCCATTAAGCCCCTGTGTACCTCCTCATATATCTCATTGTTCAGGATTGTGTCACATTGTGCTCTAGCTGCACAGGAGTCTGGGAAAGCAAGTATCTAGAATATTCAGAGTCTGTGGTGGGAGAGAGGCTCTGACAGCAGGGAAGAAGTTGGAGTTTGTGGGTGGGCAGCCAACAGTATCTGCCTGTGTGCATAGCTGTGCATGTGGGTATGAGAGACAGAGAAAGAGAGAGAGAGAGAGAGAAACTAAGATTGATGTTTTGTATGGCTAAAGGCTATTTTTCCCATATGAAGTTGTACCTAGACTCATAGTAAAGCTTTGGATTACCTACCACAATGGAGGATGATAATGGCATTTGGGCTGAAATTGCCTTTGCTTCCTTTGACACAATCAGAACTTTATATTTTGTTTTAGTTACTCGAAATCTTGGTTTCATTATTTCAGGCTGAGTCCAGAAATCTTCCTGAAACGCCCGGTGGTTGAGGGAAATCGTTGGAGGTTGGACTGCATTCTTAAACGAAAAGCAGTATGTACTTTCCCAGAAAATGCTGATATAATTTTTTAACTGTCTATTGTCTCTGAAATGCTTTTCTTTTCAAAGCCTTTCACATGTATAACTTTTCACTTTAGAGTCTGACAAAAAGTAGGATAACTAATGTTTTTCAGTTCATTTGGTTCTGTTTTTTTCCTATTGCTTTTGAGTGCATAAATATTTTAGACTAATTCACAACATGGATTATGTTAGCATCTCTAATTTTTATTTTTGAATCAGTTACGGGCAGTTAATTTTATAGGCAAAAAAGTTATAATAAAATTTCATCATTGAATGATAAATGATTAAATGGAGCATAGCATTTAATTGTATTCATTATTTTGTCATTTAAGCAAAAGAAAAACTCATCTGGAGAATGGTTTCAGCTAGATGGGGCTAACATGGTGTAGAATAATATTAAAGGGAGAGGAATAGTCACAGTTGGTGGTGTTTTTGCTCTAGTTCTGGTAAAGTTCATGGTAATAACGTGAACTGTTTCCTGTGGAGTTGACCCTGTACATTCTGGGTGAACATTGAGTGTGTGCTTTTTAAGTATAAAAAGTAAATAACTGAAGCAGTCTAGGCTCACTAATGACTGCATTGGTATTTCTAGTGATTTTTTAATGTAATAGGCCCTCAACAAAATTAAATCAGTTTAAATTAAAAATAGATCTGGATTTATTATTTAGCATGTCCAAATTAGGAAGTGCTAACTTTTTGCTATTATCAGAAACTGTCTTAACCTTTTTTTTTTTTTGAGATGGAGTTTTGTTTTTGTTGCCTAGGCTGGAGTGAAATGCTGCGGTCTCGGCTCACTGCAACCTCTACCTCCCAGCTTTAAGCAATTGTCCTGCCTCAGCCTCCCAAGTAGCTGGGATGACAAGTGCCCACCACCACACCTGGCTTTTTTTTTTTTTTTTTTTTGCATTTTATTATTTTTAGTAGGGATGGGGTTTCACCATGTTGGCCAGGCTGATCTTGAACTCCTGATCTCAGGTGATCTGCCCACCTCGGCTTCCCAAAGTGCTAGGATTACAGGTGTGAGCCACGGCTCCTGGCCAACCTTTTTTTATTCTATCATTAAACATGCTAGCAGAACATGTAGAGCCTAAATAATTGAGGTTAGCATTTTTCTGTTTCTCATACCCTTCACTCATTTCTTCTTTCCTATCCTCTACATTCCACTTTTTCTTTCCCCATTCACTTTCCCCTTTTCTCTCTGTATCTTTTCCCCATGCATTTACTTGAGTATTTCTGGGGATATCCACAAATATAGTCAGACCTCTCTGCTAATATTGAAAGCAAAAGAAATTAATAATATGTATTTGAAACACATTCTGCCAAACAACATCATTTTGATGGATAGTCTAGTTTGTTTCATCAATAGAATTCCAGTTACATAATTGGACATTTTGATTCTGAAAACATTATTCACATATTTATTAAATAATTCATCATACAATTACTGACTCCTATGAGCCGGCTTCTATGGTAATCAGTAAGAATGCCACCATGAATTGGATTTGAGCCTTGACAGTGGAGAACTTGCTGAGGGATTCATGTCTTGAGCTCAGTCCTAGCCTTACCAGACTACTTTCTACCTATTGAATGGGCAGTAACTTTCTCTATGTTTCTCTCAATTAAATGGCATCTTTACCATTTTCCCTCAAGATTCTATTTTAGTACATTTTTCCAGCCTTGCCTAGCAATCTGTACTAATACTAGTAAGCTTTTTGCTTATAATATGTAATCAACACTTCACTGTTTTAGGTTTCCATCAGTATGTATTTATTGAATGTTTTCTATGTGCAGGTCATTTGGCTAATCATATGAGGATGTACATAAATAAAAGCTATTGTTCTTAAGTTGAGGGAGCTTATAAAATCTACAGAAGTGTCAGTTGCATACAGAAAAAATGCCTCGATTTTATGGCAAGAGGGAAAGCACTGGGCTTTCCCAATGGAAAAGGTCCAGTTGGGGAGCCCCTCACAACATGAAGGATGTGGGGCATTTAGGATGGACAAACATTTTTAAAAGGGAAAGAAGAACTTTCTGGGTGTAGTAAATGTAAACAGCAGTGCCAAAGACTTTGTCAGGCACAGCAGGGTGGTTAATCCCATCTGAGTGTTAGCATAGCCAGATGGGGGATTAAGCTGGAACAGCTCGTTGCAGCTAGGATGCAGAGGCTTTGTGAGCCAAGCTAGTGGTTTGACTTTATGAGAGACAGTGGAGGCAGTACAGTGCGGGACAGGGCAGTGTGGGGAAGCAGGAGTGGTCTGATCGAAATGATGTGTCAGACCCCGTCTCTACTAAAAATACAAAAAATTAGCTGGGTGTGGTGGTAGGTGCCTGTAATCCCAGCTACTCGGGAGGCTGAGGAAGAAGAATGGTGTGAACCTGGGAGGCAGAGCTTGCAGTGAGCCGAGATCACGCCACTGCACTCCAGCTTGGGCAACAGAGCAAGACTCCATCTCAAAAATAAAAATAAATAAATAAACAAACAAACAAATAAGGTGTGTTGGGAAGGTGATTCTGATAGTGAAAGAAAGTGGGAAGAACTCTGATTCAAAAAACTAAAGTTTAGATCACTTGAAGGTACAGTGTCTACAGGATATCTAAGTTAACTTGAGAAAGCTAGTAAATGCCTCAGCAGGGCTCTGGAGGAAGATCCTGCAGGCCTGACTTCCGCCTCTTGTTTGCTGGCATGCGCTTGTTTATTGCCCTCAGCATACTTGTTTGGTTACCTTTTCTGTCTCTAGCGTGACTTCTCTTTACTTTTATGGCCCATGAACCCTGGTGAGGTCCCTTGTGAACACCATGGCCAAATAAACGTTATAGCCTGATAACAGTGCTTCATTTCCATTTCATCCACTTCTTGGAGCTTGTAATTTTTAAATTGTGGGTAATGATATTTTAAATTTCCTAACGAAATAGTAATACAATTAAAGATTGATTTCTTGGTGGTACATTTAGCGGAGTTGCTCTTCCTTAATCTCCTTCCACCATATTATTACTTTTTACTCATATTTACTGAGTGTTAAATTTTTTACCACTCAGATCATTCCAAATTGACATTTTATATGCACATAAATACGGCTTCACATAAATAATTTAGTTTCTGAAAGCCACACACTAGCTTTGCAAAGTATGAGGTGGAAACATAATGTTTGTTTTTTGCATTAACAGGTCCCAGAGGTCCACAAGGTTTATTAAAATGAATGTCTTATTTTCTTCTATCTGATAGTGCAGATTTTCTGAGAGGAATTTAGAAACTGTCTCTGCCTCATAGCCAACCTCTGGCAAACATCTCTTATAATGGCTATTTCTCAAGAAAAAATACAATATTTTATTTATCTTGTTAATAACCAGGTTGAACTTTTCCGATTTCTTTGGCCTTCTGATCTGCAATGCCATCACTTAAAATAAAAGCCAACCTTGAGAGGCAGACTGTTCACAACTCAAAGAAATCAGCCTCTCAGGGCTTTCCACAGTTCTGCACTTGCTATACTAAGAGGTGAGATAAGCTGCATCACAGTTATGGCAACCAAATCCCCACACACAGTTTTGTGTATCTCAACCTTAGAAACTTGTGATATTTCCTATGAAACTTAGACTAATGGGAGAATTTGTCTTCAGGTTGATTTCTTTCTGTCCTGGATCACAAGGCACAATGTAGAGTTGCAGTCAGTGATCAATAAAAGGGAAAGTTGTCCAGGACTGAGAAATGACAGGAATAATCACATCTCTACACAGATTCTTATCACATCTCTACACAGAGTCTTATCAAAGTGGTAGGCTACAGTGGCTTGCAGGGAACGTATCTTCAGCTTCAAGAATGTGCTTCAAACAAAATTGATGTGTCGGACCCCGTCTCTACTAAAAATACAAACAATTAGCCAGGTGTGGTGGCGGGCACCTGTAATCCCAGCTACTCGAGAGGCTGAGGCAGAAGAATGGCGTGAACCCAGGCTGGGTTCTAAAGTTAGTTTCTGAGTTAAATATGTACATGCTGTAACTTCCCTGTTGTTAGAAAAAAGGCACATGAGCTTTTGTGCTCTTATATCCCAATGTTGCCTGCTTTTAAACAGTGAGGAAATGATTTCTTTATACCCTTTACTTTCCCTTTTCTTAATATATTGTACCCCTTGGGGAAGTCCTTGGCAAGTGACAAAAACATTAGTGAGCATCCTGGGTTAGGGAGTGGGGTGGGCTAAACTGTCTTCAGGCAGTGGACAGACTTGGCTGCATTTAGAAAATATTTTCACTATGCTACCTTGAGCAAGTGGAGGAAAAGTTGGCTAAGAAACAAAGTCACTGATTTCCACTCTAAAAATGTTCTTTTCATTGTCTTCCCATGTATTTTGAATATCTAAAGCGCCTAAAAATTTCTACTGTTTATAGTGTTATGTCTGCTCTACTTGACAAAAAACTAATTAGAAAAGAGGACAGAACTTTCACCTTTTTTTTTTTTTTTTTTTTTTTTTTGAGACGGAGTCTCGCTCTGCCGCCCAGGCTGGAGTGCAGTGGCCGGATCTCAACTCACTGCAAGCTCCACCTCCCGGGTTCACGCCATTCTCCTGCCTCAGCCTCCGGAGTAGCTGGGACTACAGGCGCCCGCCACGTCGCCCGGCTAGTTTTTTTGTATTTTTAGTAGAGAGGGGGTTTCACCATGTTAGCCAGGATGGTCTCGATCTCCTGACCTCGTGATCCGCCCGTCTCGGCCTCCCAAAGTGCTGGGATTACAGGCTTGAGCCACCGCGCCCGGCCAGAACTTTCACCTTTTAAAATTCATGTTTTTTGAAATTTATTCTCTGGAAACTTTGGGTCAGCTGAGTTCACCAGAGATAAGAAACACTGCATTGCATAGGCAACTCCAGGCCATCTGTTTTTCTACTTCTCCTGTTAATCATTTCTGTCCCTTTCTCTAAGCAAAAAATAATTTCCCCAAGATTAAAAGGCACTAGGCACTAAAGTATGGGATGTTTTGAAAGTATAATTTTTAAATTGCAGAATTAACATCATCAGGTTTTTCTTTCCTTTGGCTTTCATTTTGCAGAAATATTTCTCACATTTTGTATAAGCCTGCATTATAACAACCTGGAAAATGCCTTCATCCCCAAGGAATGATTCATTCTTCTTTGCCCTTTATGGCTAGAGTTTATAACAGTCAATACCTTGACCACAAGAAGAAGAATGCATTGTTTTATTATCAAAGGAATCTTGTCACTAATTAGATGTTTATTGTGGCTATAGGTGTAGGTAAATAATTATAAACCACATAAAAATGAACTTTCTATATTTGATTACTTCCTTTTTAGTCATTTGTCTTTAAGCTAAAAAGACAAGTCTCTACCCTATTTCCTTTAGAATTATTTCAATGAGAGAAGACATAATATAGAAGAAAATGTCAGGTATTAATAAATGGAGAGTAGTAATATAATCCATTAGTGCTAATATCTCTATTATTTCAAAAATCCATTAGTTATGCAGGTAAGTGGAAAACTGTAGGATTCAGGCCAAGTTCCTAATTTGCAACTACTATTCTTCATGAATAGTAAGCCTAAGAAACAGAATTTCATCTGCTTAAAATAAATGGACCATGATGAAAAATGTCAGGTGTAATATTCTACAATTTAGGTTGAAATTTTGGGTTTTACTCTTTGTATTATATCTTTTAGTGAGAGGCTTTTTTTTGTAACCATTATTCAGTGCTGAATTCTAAAATATTCAAATACCAAAAATAGACCTGAACAGGAGAGGAGAAAAATAAAATAATCTTATAATTTTCCTTTAGAGCCCTTCATCAGTGGTTCATTACAGAGCAGTCTCTGGCCAGACCATTAAAATTAATCTGTTCACCTTTTGCTACACTTTCACTCTTTGCTGAAATATGTATCTATATTCTTGATTGTAATCGTACTTGCATAATTATAATATGTAACTAGCAAGTGCTAAAAGCCAGCTGTTAACCAGATAAATAGAATGACATATATATTCTTTTTGATCCTGCTTTTTTTAGAGCAAAAATGAGTCTTCTCCTAGTACTCAAATCTTGTTCACACACACTGGAATGTAAATCTAGTGTGCACCTCAGAAATACATATACCGTTAAGATATTACTAACACCATGAAAGACAGAGTGTATTTTGTTTTTTTTTTTTTTTTTTTTTTTTATTATACTTTAAGTTCTAGGGTACATGTGCATGACGTTTATATCATGTATAACTCCCCAATGCAATCCCTCCCTCCTCCCCCCTCCCCATGATAGGCCCCAGTGTGTGATGTTCCCCTTCCCGAGTCCAAGTGATCTCATTGTTCAGTTCCCACCTATGAGTGAGAACATGCGGTGTTTGGTTTTCTCTTCTTGTGATAGTTGCTAAGAATGATGGTTTCCAGCTGCATCCATGTCCCTACAAAGGACGCAAACTCATCCTTTTTGATGGCTGCATAGTATTCCATGGTGTATATGTGCCACATTTTCTTAATCCAGTCTGTCACAGATGGACATTTGGGTTGATTCCAAGTCTTTGCTATTGTGAATAGTGCCACAATAAACAAACGTGTGCATGTGTCTTGTAGTAGAGTAATTTATAATCCTTTGGGTATATACCCAGTAGTGGGATGGCTGGGTCATATGGTACATCTAGTTCTAGATCCTTGAAGAATCGCCATACTGTTTTCCATAATGGTTGAACTAGTTTACAATCCCACCAACAGTGTAAAAGTGTTCCTATTTCTCCACATCCTCTCCAACACCTGTTGTTTCCTGACTTCTTAATGATTGCCATTCTAACTGGTGTGAGATGGTATCTCATTGTGGTTTTGATTTGCATTTCTCTGATGGCCAGTGATGATGAGCATTTTTTCATGTGTCTGTTGGCTGTATGGATGTCTTCTTTTGAGAAATGTCTGTTCATATCCTTTCCCCACTTTTTGATGGGGTTGTTTGCTTTTTTCTTGTATATTTGTTTGAGTTCTTGGTAGATTCTGGATATTAGCCCTTTGTCAGATGAGTAGGTTGCAAAAATTTTTTCCCATTCTGTAGGTTGCCTGTTCACTCTGATGGTAGTTTCTTTGGCTGTGCAAAAGCTCTTTAGTTTAATTAGATCCCATGTGTCAATTTTTGCTTTTGCTGCCGTTGCTTTTGGTGTTTTAGACATGAAGTCCTTGCCCATGCCTATGTCCTGAATGGTACTACCTAGATTTTCTTCTAGGGTTTTTATGGTATTAGGTCTAACATTTAAGTCTCTAATCCATCTTGAATTAATTTTCGTATAAGGGGTAAGGAAAGATCCAGTTTCAGCTTTCTACTTATGGCTAGCCAATTTTCCCAGCACCATTTATTAAATAGGGAATCCTTTCCCCATTTCTTGTTTCTCTCAGGTTTGTCAAAGATCAGATGGCTGTAGATGTGTGGTATTATTTCTGAGGACTCTGTTCTGTTCCATTGGTCTATATCTCTGTTGTGGTACCAGTACCATGCTGTTTTGGTTACTGTAGCCTTGTAGTATAGTTTGAAGTCAGGTAGCGTGACGCCTCCAGCTTTGTCCTTTTGACTTAGGATTGTCTTGGCAATGCGGGCTCTTTTTTGGTTCCATATGAACTTTAAAGCCGTTTTTTCCAATTCTGTGAAGAAAGTCATTGGTAGCTTGATGGGGATGGCATTGAATCTATAAATCACCTTGGGCAGTATGGCCATTTTCACGATATTGATTCTTCCTATCCATGAGCATGGTATGTTCTTCCATTTGTTTGTGTCCTCTTTGATTTCACTGAGCAGTGGTTTGTAGTTCTCCTTGAAGAGGTCCTTTACATCCCTTGTAAGCTGGATTCCTAAGTATTTGATTCTCTTTGAAGCAATTGTGAATGGAAGTTCATTCCTGATTTGGCTCTCTGCTTGTCTGTTACTGGTGTATAAGAATGCTTGTGATTTTTGCACATTAATTTTGTATCCTGAGACTTTGCTGAAGTTGCTTATCAGCTTAAGGAGATTTTGGGCTGAGACGATGGGGTTTTCTAAATATACAATCATGTCATCTGCAAACAGGGACAATTTGACTTCTTCTTTTCCTAACTGGATACCCTTTATTTCTTTCTCTTGCCTGATTGCCCTAGCCAGAACTTCCAACACTATGTTGAATAGGAGTGGTGAGAGAGGGCATCCCTGTCTTGTGCCAGTTTTCAAAGGAATTTTTCCAGTTTTTGCCCATTCAGTATGATATTAGCTGTGGGTTTGTCATAAATAGCTCTTATTATTTTGAGGTACGTTCCATCAATACCAATTTATTGAGCGTTTTTAGCATAAAGGGCTGTTGAATTTTGTCAAAAGCCTTTTCTGCATCTATTGAGATAATCATGTGGTTCTTGTCTTTGGTTCTGTTTATATGCTGGATTACGTTTATTGATTTGCGAATGTTGAACCAGCCTGCATCCCAGGGATGAAGCCCACTTGATCATGGTGGATAAGCTTTTTGATGTGCTGCTGAATCCGGTTTGCCAGTATTTTATTGAGGATTTTTGCATCGATGTTCATCAGGGATATTGGTCTAAAATTCTCTCTTTTTGTTGTGTCTCTGCCAGGCTTTGGTATCAGGATGATGTTGGCCTCATAAAAAGAGTTAGGGAGGATTCCCTCTTTTTCTATTGATTGAAATAGTTTCAGAAGGAATGGTACCAGCTCCACCTTGTACCTCTGGTAGAATTCAGCTGTGAATCCATCTGGTCCTGGACTTTTTTTGGTGGGTAGGCTATTAATTGTTGCCTCAATTTCAGAGCCTGCTATTGGTCTATTCAGGGATTCAACTTCTTCCTGGTTTAGTCTTGGGAGAGTGTAAGTGTCCAGGAAATTATCCATTTCTTCTAGATTTTCTAGTTGATTTGCGTAGAGGTGTTTATAGTATTCTCTGATGGTAGTTTGTATTTCTGTGGGGTCGGTGGTGATATCGCCTTTATCATTTTTTATTGCGTCTATTTGATTCCTCTCTCTTTTCTTCTTTATTAGTCTAGCTAGCGGTCTGTCAATTTTGTTGATCTTTTCAAAAAACCAACTCCTGGATTCATTGATTTTTTGGAGGGTTTTTTGTGTCTCTATCTCCTTCAGTTCTGCTCTGATCTTAGTTATTTCTTGCCTTCTGCTAGCTTTTGAATGTGTTTGCTCTTGCCTCTCTAGTTCTTTTAATTGTGATGTTAGAGTGTCAATTTTAGATCTCTCCTGCTTTCTCTTGTGGGCATTCAGTGCTATAAATTTCCCTCTACACACTGCTTTAATGTGTCCCAGAGATTCTGGTATGTTGTATCTTTGTTCTCATTGGTTTCAAAGAACATCTTTATTTCTGCTTTCATTTCGTTATGTACCCAGTAGTCATTCAGGAGCAGGTTGTTCAGTTTCCATGTAGTTGAGCGGTTTGGATTGAGTTTCTTAGTCCTGAGTTCTAGTTTGATTGCACTGTGGTCTGAGAGACAGTTTGTTATAATTTCTGTTCTTGTACATTTGCTGAGGAGTGCTTTACTTCCAATTATGTGGTCAATTTTGGAATAAGTGCGATGTGGTGCTGAGAAGAATGTATATTCTGTTGATTTGGGGTGGAGAGTTCTATAGATGTCTATTAGGTCCGCTTGGTGCAGAGATGAGTTCAATTCCTGGATATCCTTGTTAACTTTCTGTCTCGTTGATCTGTCTAATGTTGACAGTGGAGTGTTGAAGTCTCCCATTATTATTGTGGGAGTCTAAGTCTCTTTGTAGGTCTCTAAGGACTTGCTTTATGAATCTGGGTGCTCCTGTATTGGGTGCATATATATTTAGGAGAGTTAGCTCTTCCTGTTGAATTGATCCCTTTACCATGATGTAATGGCCTTCTTTGTCTCTTTTGATCTTTGATGGTTTAAAGTCTGTTTTATCAGAGACTAGGATTGCAACCCCTGCTTTTTTTTGTTCTCCATTTGCTTGGTAGATCTTCCTCCATCCCTTTATTTTGAGCCTATGTATGTCTCTGCATGTGAGATGGGTCTCCTGAATACAGCAGACTGATGGGTCTTGACTCTTGATCCAGTTTGCCAGTCTGTGTCTTTTAATTGGAGCATTTAGTCCATTGACATTTAAGGTTAATATTGTTATGTGTGAACTTGATCCTGTCATTATGATATTAACTGGTTATTTTGCTCGTTAGTTGATGCAGTTTCTTCCTAGCCTCGATGGTCTTTACATTTTGGCATGTTTTTGCAATGGCTGGTACCGCTTGTTCCTTTCCATGTTTAGGGCTTCCTTCAGGGTCTCTTGTAAGGCAGGCCTGGTGGTGACAAAATCTCTAAGCATTTGCTTATCTGTAAAGGATTTTATTTCTCCTTCACTGATGAAGCTTAGTTTGGCTGGATATGAAATTCTGGGTTGAAAATTCTTTTCTTTAAGAACGTTGAATATTGGCCCCCACTCTCTTCTGGCTTGTAGAGTTTCTGCCGAGAGGTCTGCTGTTATTCTGATGGGCTTCCCTTTGTGGGTAACCCGACCTTTCTCTCTGGCTGCTCTTAAGATTTTTTCCTTCATTTCAACTTTGGTGAATCTGGCAATTATGTGTCTTGGAGTTGCTCTTCTGGAGGAGTATCTTTGTGGCGTTCTCTGTATTTCCTGAATTTGAATGTTGGCCTGCCCTACTAGGTTGGGGAAGTTCTCCTGGATGATATCCTGAAGAGTGTTTTCCAACTTGGTTCCATTTTCCCCCTCACTTTCAGGCACCCCAATCAGACGTAGATTTGGTCTTTTTACATAATCCCATACTTCTTGCAGGCTTTGTTCATTTCTTTTTCTTCTTTTTTCTTTTGGTTTTCTCTTCTCGCTTCATTTCATTCATTTGATCCTCAATCGCTGATACTCTTTCTTCCAGTTGATCGAGTCGGTTACTGAAGCTTCTGCATTTGTCACGTATTTCTCGTGTCATGGTTTTCATCTCTGTCATTTCGTTTATGATCTTCTCTGCATTAATTAATCTAGCTGTCAATTCTTCCACTTTTTTTCAAGATTTTTAGTTTCTTTGCGCTGGGTACGTAATTCCTCCTTTAGCTCTGAGAGGTTTGATGGACTGAAGCCTTCTTCTCTCATCTCGTCAAAGTCATTCTCTGACCAGCTTTGATCCGTTGCTGGCGATGGGCTGCGCTTCTTTGCAGGGGGAGATGCGCTCTTATTTTTTGAATTTCCAGCTTTTCTGCCCTGCTTCTTCCCCATCTTTGTGGTTTTATCTGTCTCTGGACTTTGATGATGGTGACGTACGGATGGGGTTTTGGTATAGGTGTCCTTCCTGTTTGATAGTTTTCCGTCTGACAGTCAGAAGGACTGTCTGTTGGTCTGTTGGAGATTGCTTGAGGTCCACTCCAGACCCTGTTTGCCTGGGTATCAGCAGCAGAGGTTGCCGAAGATAGAATATTGCTGAACAGCGAGTGTACCTGTCTGATTCTTCCTTTGGAAGTTTCCTCTCAGGGGTGACGCCACCCTGTGAGGTGTGGGGTGTCAGACTGCCCCTAGTGGGGGATGTCTCCCAGCTAGGCTACTCAGGGGTCAGGGACCCACCTGAGCAGGCAGTCTGTCCGTTCTCGGATCTCAACCTCCGTTAGGAGATCCACGGCTCTCCCCAAAGCTGTCAGACAGAGTCGTTCGCGTCTGCACCGCCCCCGCTCTTTCCCCTAATGGGCTGCAGCTGTGCGCTGTCCGCAGAGGTAGAGTCTACAGAGACAGGCAGGCTTCCTTGAGCTGCTGTGAGCTCCACCCAGTTCGAGCTTCCCAGCGGCTTTGTTTACCTACTTAAGCCTCAGCAATGGCGGGCGCCCCTCCCCCAGCCTCGCTGCTGCCTTGCGGATAGATCGCCGCAGACGGCTGTGTTAGCAGTGAGGGAGGCTCCGTGGGCGTGGGACCCTCCCGGCCAGGTGTGGGATATATTCTCCTGGTGTGCCTGTTTCCTTAAAGCGCAGTATTGGGGTGGGAGTTACCCGATTTTCCAGGTGTTGTGTGTCTCAGTTCCCCTGGCTAGGAAAAAGGGATTCCTTTCCCCCTTGCGCTTCCAGGTGAGGCGATGCCTCGCCCTGCTTCAGCTCACGCTGGTCAGGCTGCAGCAGCTGACCAGCACCGATTGTCCGGCACTCCCTAGCGAGATGACCCCAGTACCTCAGTTGAAAACGCAGAAATCACCGGTCTTCTGTGTCGCTCGCGCTGGGAGTTGGAGACTGGAGCTGCTCCTATTCGGCCATCTTGCTCCGCCCCCTCGACAGAGTGTATTTTGAAGTGATGTATCATTATAAGGAATTTAGGGTTCAAAACATGCTTTTTAGTACTGGCAGAACAATATTATGGAAATGTTTATGTGTTTGGTTTGCTCTTAAGATTTTATATCCTGTGATCTAGAACCTAAAAATATTAACTCCTATTATATCAGATTGTATAGCATTGCAAAAGTTTTTAGTTCTTGTAAAGTAGGTGCATTCAACCCAGTAAGATATCTTGAAGATTTTTATTCAAATTTCCCTTATAAACAATGACTAATCACCATGGAGTATTACTTTAAACTGTAAGAAAATTATTTTTTTCATTATGGTTTATTAGATACACCTACATCTGTAATACTCTAGAAAGTATTATGGAAAAATTATTACCTTAATTCTCTAGGATATTAAATACCAAGTGTCATTTAGATACATAATCTAGTACGTATGCAAAATGTTTCAGAATGCTTTCAGAGCTGCTGGGTACAAACAATGCAAATTGAAATGGTGCAGACTGTACAAAAATAAGGAGAATTCAAGACTAAAAAGTAAAAAAAGGGATCTACAAGGTGGGGGTGAATAAGCCAGTTTCCTGGAGGTAATACATTCTGAACTGTACATTGGAGGGGGATCCATGAGTGGGCAAGCAGCAGAAGAGGAGCATTCCAGTGAGGGGCAGTTTAGCCTGGCCTGAAAGCCTGTCACCAACCAGAACTAGAATGGAAAATACTAGTGCTTTTCTTATTAGCTATCGGACCTGGTCTTTTGGTTTTTGTTTAAATATTTTTTTGAGATGAGATGGGTAATGTGCAGACGTCCTAAGAAGATTTGAGTGTGGCACATCTCACACTTGTGCATGAACACGCAATCATCACGCTCATGAACTACAAAAGAATTGGACGTTGTCTTTTTAGTGATTAATATTATTAAATAATTGTATTATTTGTATAACATGTTAGCATCTACAAGGCACTTTTGATTTAATTTGACTCAGTTAAATAGGCCACAGTGGCCTTGTCTATTTTCTTTTAGATCCAAGGTCTAAGGAAGGATGGATCAATTTAATTTGAGTGTCCATTTTATACTAAAGTTTTCAATGGTTTGGATCTTTAATCAATTATTGATTCTTTCTTGATATGACAAGTTGTAAGAATGGAAGGGAGATAGATTTTTATTTTTAATATTTGTGTCTCAGTATACACACTTATGTGGCACTTCCTTGTATTGCCTTTTTTATTAAAATTTTATCTTATTTGTTTATAAAAGAAGTTAGAAAGTACAGTGCAGGCTGGGTGCAGTGGCTCATGCCTGTAATCCCAGCACTTTGAGAGGCCGAGGCGGGTGAAATACTTGAGGTCAGGAATTTGAGAACAGCCTGGCCAACATGGCGAAATCCCTTCTACTAAAAATACAAAAATTAACTGGGTGTGGTGGCACACGCCTATAATCCCAGCTACTCAGCAGGCTGAGGCATGAGAATTGCTTGAACCTGGGAGGTGGAGGTTGTAGTGAGCCGAGATTGCACCAGTACTTCAGGCTGGGTGACAGAGTGAGACTCTGTCAGAAAGAAAGAAGGAAAGAGAGAGAGAGAGAGAGAGAGAGAGAGAGAGAGAGAGAGAACAGTGCAAAGGAAAAAGAAAATGAATTGTAACTTCCCTCCAGAGATACTCATTCCTCCATCTGTTTTCTCTTGTGACAGCAACAAGGGGTGAGGATCTTCATAATGCTCTACAAAGAGGTGGAACTCGCTCTTGGCATCAATAGTGAATACACCAAGAGGACGTTGATGCGTCTACACCCCAACATAAAGGTATTCAGGTTCATCTTGATAACCAATATTTCTTTATTATTCTATAGGATTTTTTCAGATATGTTTTGTTCTGGGCAGTAATAATCTATAGAATTCCCAAATGTATATTTCATCAAATAGCATTGTGTCCTCAGAAATAAAGCAAAATACTATACTTTCTTATCTTCCCTACGTTGATGGGGGTAAGCAGACCTCATATTTCTGCTTCTCTGACTCTGATAATTGAAAGTGAGAGTTTAGACAAGAACATGCTTCCTGCAGTTGTTTCGATATTCATGAGCTCTATCAAGTTCTCACACTTCTCATTAAGTTTATCCCGGAACCTCTTAGATGTGATCTCCCTGTGACATCCCCTGATCATTGATAGCAGCAAAGAGATCTCCTCTAGGATTTAAAATGTCTTAAAAAAATCAATGGCACCTAGTATAAAATACTAATAAAGTAAATAAACATGAAAAACAATTTGAAAAAGTTCTTTAATATTTTGCCAAATGCCTAGAACCTATCAATAAATATAACCCAGTCATTGAGGTACATCAAGACATAATGAATTAATAAACCTCCAGCAGGCTTAAAATATGTAACAATTGTATGTTTCACTTGGTTAGAAAAAATGAAAGTGTTTTCTCCCAGAGAATGATTTATTAGGTTGCATAATTTATATATTTTATTTATTCATTCACCAAATTTCTATCAAGTACCCACTAAAGATGTAATTTTGCAACACCAACAACTGTGAGGAAAGAGCTGTTAAAGGAGCAGAGATTTGTATGTTACTGAAGTTAAACTGGTATAAATTCAAATTAGAAAGTTACAACTTTAGGATGTTACATTTAACTGCAAAGAAAATAGCAATCCAATATATCAATCACTATTTAACAAAAAGAAATGAGAAAGGAATTTATACATGTCACTACAAAAAAATCAACCAAACAAAACAGAAGACAGTACTGCAGGAAATGAGAGACAAAAAAAGCTATAAGACATGTAGAAAATAGTAGCAAAATTACAGAAGTATCTTACAAATAATTACTTTAAATGTAAATGGATTGACCCCTCTAATCAAAAAACAGAGATTGGTAGATTGGATTTTAAGAAAACATGATCCAACTATATGGTATCTACAAGAGACTCACTCTAGATGCAAAGACACAAATAGGTTGAAAATGAAAGAATGGAAAGGATACTTCACACCCATAGTAAACAAAAAAGAGCAGGAGTGGCTAAACTAGTATTAGACAAAATAGGCTTTAAATCAAAACATGATTGCAAGAGACGAAGAAGGACAATATATATTAATAAAAGGTTCAATACAGCAAGATATAAAAATTATACACATTTATGTACCTAATAACAGATCATCAAAATACATGAAGCAAAAACGGACAGAATTGAAGGGAGAAAAACACAGTCTGTGGTAATAGTTGGAGACTTCAACATCTCACTCTCAGTAATGGTTAGAGCAACCAGACAGAAGATAAGTAAGAAAATAGAGGACTTGAACACACAGTAAACCAACTGGATCCAGTGGACATATAGAACATTCTAGCCAACAACAGCAGGATACACATTCTTCTGAAGTGCACATGGGGCATTTTCCAGGATCATCTGTTAGGCCTCAAAGTAAGTCCTAATAGATTTTAAAAGGTAGATATACAAACATCTGTCTGACCACAACAAGATAATGTTAGAAATTAATAACAGAAGGACAGCTAGAACATTCAGAAATTTGTAGAAATTAAATAACACACTGTTAAACAAGCAATGGATCAAAGAAAAAATCACAAGAGAAAGAGAAAATACTTAGAGACAAATGAAAATGAAACAACATACCAGAATTACGGGACACAGAGAAAGCAGTGCAAAGGAGGAAATTTACAGCTATACTTGCAAAAAGAAGAAAGATCTCGAAACAACAACCTAACTTTACAGTTTAAGGAACTAGAAAAAGAAGAACAAACTAAACCTAAAACTACCAGAAGGAAGGAAATAAAGATTGGAGCATGAGAAGTAAAACCAGAGGATAGAAAAATAATACAGAAAATCAATGAAACCAAGTTGGTTTTTTGAAGAGATAAAATCAACAAACCTTTCGCTTGATGGGCTAAGAAAAAAAAAGACTCAAGTTACTAAAATCAGAAATGAAAGTAGAGACATTACTACCAATTCTACAGAAATAAAAATGATTCTAAGGGATTACTGCAAGCAATTGCATACCAATACATTGGATAACCTAGAGGAGATGCACAAGTTCCTAGAAATACGAAACCTACCAAGACTAAATCATGAAGAAATAGAAAATCTTAATAGACCTTTAACTAGTAAGGAGATTGATCAGTAATTAAAAATCTCCCCCAGATGAAAAGCTAGGGACCTGATGGCTTCACTGGTGAATTCTACCAAACATTTAATGAGGAATTACCACCCATCTTTCTCAAGCTTTTTCAAAAATTGAGGAGGAGAGAAGACTCCCTAACTTATTACCCTGATACCACTGGATTGTACACTTAAAAATGGTTAAGATGGTAAATTTTATGTTATGTTTATTTTACTACAATGTTTTAAAAAAGTGTCATTAAGAAAACAGTAAGGCCAGGTGTGGCTCATGCATATAGTCCCAGCGCTTTGGGAAGCTGAGGTGGGAGGGTGGCTGGAGGCCAGGAGTTCAAAACCAGCATCGGCAACATAACAAGACACCCATATCTACAAAAAACAAAAAGATTAGCCAGGCATGGTGGTACACGCCTGTAGTCCCAGCTACTCAGGAGGCTGAGGCAGAAGGATCATTTGAGCTCAGGAGTTCAAGGCTGCAGTGAGCTATGATCACGCATCTACACTCCAGCCTCAGTGAGAGTGACAGTCTGTGAAAGAAAGAAAAAGAAGAAAGAGAGAGAGAGAGAGAGAGGAAGAAAGGAAGGAAGGAAGAAAGAAAGGAAGGAAGGAAGGAGGGAAGGAAGAAGAGAGAACGAAGAGAGAAAGAAAAAGAAAGAAAGAAAGAAAGAGAAAGAAAAAGAAAGAAAAGAAAGAAAGAAAAAGAAGGAAAGAAGGAAAGAAAAGAGAGAAGAAAGAAAGAGAAGGAAGGAAGGAAGGAAAGAAGAAAGTAGTTGCTAAAGCTTTTGTAATCTTTTTACCTTAAGACAAATGAAAATAAGAAGTCAGACTGGGATAATTTTGAAAGCAAGAGGTTACCAACTTCTCAAGGTACCTTTTAAATAAAGAGCTGCCAAAATATCTATATGCCTATATTCATATGCTTAGTATTTCAATTCAACAACTGACAAAATGTCAATATAATGCATTACAAATTTTTCCAGAGATAAATAGTAGTTAAATATTTTTAGCTTTTTTTTTTCAGTACTGAATTTAACTTAATCCTTACAGGGGGAAGGGGACCAGCTATCAAACTGAGCTGACTGTTTTCTAATGTATTGCCAGACCTCAAGCTAAATGGCGGCTGCCCCAAAATATAGTATCTGGACGTGGGAGCTTGAAAAGTAAATAGGAGAAATAGGGGCCTTTTTTTTTTTTTTTTTTTTTTTTGCTAAATGCTGAGAATAAAATGATTTTCTTTGGTGTATACGTTGTACGGTTTAGTATTTGAATTATAGAAAATGCTTTTCAGGGAGAATGCAGACCTATTTCATTATGACAGGAAGGACATTTTAAAAGCATATTATCAGTGGGGATTTTTCCCTCTCAAGGTGATGAGACATCCGGATCATGTGTCGTCCACCGTCTATTTGTGGGCTCACCATGAGAAGCTTGTCATCATTGACCAATCGGTGGCCTTTGTAGGAGGGATTGACTTGGCCTATGGAAGGTGGGATGACAATGAGCACAGACTCACAGACGTGGGCAGCGTGAAGCGGGTCACTTCAGGACCATCACTGTGTTCCCTCCCAGTAAGTATATTTCACCTTTATGGAAATGTATAACACAAACGTAATTTGTATAAGTTTGTATTAATAGCATGCCTGATTGATTCATTGAATAAGAGATGGTGTCTCCTTGGAGGGGAAAAGAACATTAAGACAATCATGAGACAGACCTGGTTTCAAATACCAGCCTCCCCCCCAGCTAGCTGTAACTTAGCATTGCTGAGTCTGTTCTTCTCTTGTAAGAAAAGAAAACAGATTCAGTGGAATTTTGGCTGTCCCATATTCAGCTTTGTTTTCCATTTAAATTAAGATTTATTTTTTATTCAGAAATAAGATTCATAAACAAAAATATGTGGCAGTTGAGATTTAGGTATTAAAAAGCCTTAAGTATCTGCCACAGTTTTTGGAAAGTTCCTACTTAAAGATATACAGAAACAGGATAGGTCAGTCTGGGGTCATTTAAAGGGAATTTGAGCCAGAAGTGAATAACTTCCCAAAGTGCCTTTTAAATAGAGCTGCCAAAATATCTGTAAGTGTATATCAATCTGCTTGCTGTTTCAACTAAATGACTGCCAGAATATGAATACACTTATTAAAAAATTTGATGGGCTTCATCTTATTTACTGCTGGAAATGGTGACTCGTTTATGCAGAAATAGCAATTTAGTGCATAGGGAATAGGGAAAATGATTGACAGAGGAAGCCTTGCTTACTTAATGTTTATCAGAGGAACAAGTTCAGGAGCTCAACAGTGAATGTAACCCATGTAATTGTATTTGAGATTAAAAGTTTAATTGGAGTGAAATTTCAAGAATTTGACCTACTGAAAGAAGAGCCAGAGCAGAACTCCTCCTATTCCTTTGGTAGTTTTTAAACAGTTCACAAGAATTCACCACTACCCTGTGGCTGACCTCAGACATTATTGCATGTCTATTACAGAACCTCCATCATTTGTAAACTTTATACTCAGCTCTACTTGAATTAAAGAACCACATTGCAGCATGTCTTATGCAGTGTCTTTGTTTACACAAATAATTTTCTCAGCCTGCCGCAACAGAGTCTATGGAATCCTTAAGCCTCAAAGATAAAAATGAGCCTGTTCAAAACCTGCCCATCCGGAATAGTGTTGATGATGTGGATTCAAAACTGAAAGGAATAGGAAAGCCAAGAAAGTTCTCCAAATTTAGTCTCTACAGGCAGCTCCACAGGCACCACCTGCACAACGCAGATAGCATCAGCAGCATTGACAGCACCTCCAGTAAGTCATGGCCTTTGCTAGAATTTATCTTAACAACCCACTGTTCTTCCATAGCCGGACACTACATACCTGTTTTTAAAATCTCTCTTTCTGTAATGGAGTAGAATGAGCAATGTTGAGAGGTCGCTATATCATTCTATTCAACCTCATGCCATTTTGTGGCTTTGTTTGCCTCATTTTAGAGCAGATTTATTGTTTTATCCACACAAAAGTCATAACGACCACGATTACTGCTTCCAGTGGTAGCAGAATGACAAAGGGTTTCTAAAATACACCAAGCCATAAAGGAAAAAGGTATTAGATGTACTTTATAAACTTTTCTTAGAAGAAATTACATTTATTATCCTATCCAGAAATATATCAAGCTTATATCTTCAAGCATCAGACTTTCTACATCTTGTAAATTTACTATTCCTTTGAAATCCATTGTAAAGCCCTACAATTTTCTGTTGCACAGAATCTTATAACTGATGTTATAGCCCTGTCTGGTTTTAAAAATGATCAACCTTGCTTTCCAGTTTAGAAAATTTGATATCTGTATTTCTTTATAAAAAAAAAAATTCTCAATTTCTCTAGGTTGTTTTAATCACTATAGAAGTCATCACAATTTAATCCATGGTTTAAAACCCCACTTCAAACTCTTTCGCCCATCCAGTGAGTCTGAGCAAGGACTCACTAGACCTAATGCTGGTAAGTGATTTGTGAAGTGGCAGAACTCCCTTAGGCTTGAGCTTTGGTTGTGCTGTCTGCTGCATGGGCATAGTGAATGTGTTTCCAGATTGGCTTTCTGTTTGCAGTTTTTATGCTACATATATTATTGAGAGCCTGCTCTATGCAAAGCATCCTGTAGTATCCAAGATCCCTACTCCCCAAGAACTTATAGCAGCAAAGACAAAACAGACCTAATAAGAGAAAATGCATGGCACATGCAATTCAATAGTGTTGTGGACGTTCTATGGAAGGTGGGAGGAATTCCTCTCTGATGGTCCAGAAAGACTTTTTGAGGAGGGGACATTTGGGTTAGACCTGGAAGTAATTGGGGTAGGTGATGGGAAGTCATTGCGAGGGAGGTGAGTTGAGCAAAGGTGCCGGAATGGGAAAGCAGCAACTGTTTTCAGATCGTGTAAAATGCATTATTTGGCCAAGATGCAGTTTTTGATATAAGACTACGAAGATATATGACATTCACATTTGGGAGTTGGAATTTTATTCGGTTAATTTTTTTTTTTTTTTTTTTGAGATAGAGTCTTGCTCTGTCACCCAGGCTGCAATGCAGTAGGGCCATCTTAGCTCACTGCAACCTCTGCCTCCCGGGTTTTAGCGATTCTCCTGCCTCAGCCTCCTGAGTAATCCCTAGCTGGGATTAACGGCGGGCATGACCGTGCCTGGCTAATTTTTGTACTTTTAGTAGAGATAGGGTTTTGCCATGTTGGCCAGGCTTGTGTTGAACCCCTGACCTCAAGCAATCCGCCCACCTCGGCCTCCCAAAGTGCTGGGATTACAGGTATGAGCCACTGCACCTGGTCAGTTAAAAATCTTGAAGGCCTTTGGGTGGATGTGTTGTGTCATGCTATGTGAATTTTCAGAAAATCACAATCTGATAGCCGTTGGTAAGAAGATACTCCAGATACTCGAGGAATTAATGAATGACTAATGAGTTTCACTTGTGGTGGGAATAAAGAAGCATTTGGCCACTGGTCAGATATGGAGATAAGTAATCATAATAAATGACGCTAGTAAAATCATAGGCTAACATTTATTTTATGCAGACTGTATCCATCACTGCCCTGAGTACTTACAGTGCTTAGTAGTAATATTGTCATCTTCTTTTTACAGATGAAGACATTCAGGGTTAGAGATGATACATGCCCTGCCCAATGGAGTTCCAATTTATCATCCTCCCAGTGCCCATGATTAAGACTTGTGATCTAGCAGAAATGAAGATCACTATGTTATACTTTTTTGGCTAGAACCTGAGGCCAGGGCTCTCATGTACTGTTTAGCAGATGAGAGTTACAGTCTAGCACACATGCCTGAATGTGAGTCACCTGTGGCTTGCAGGTGCTAATGAACCAGAAAAATTATGCTGGACTTTGAGTAGGGATTCCCAGCATTCTTTCACCTAGGGCAGGGGTGTCCAATCTTTTGGCTTCCCTGAGCCACATTGGAAGAAGAAGAATTGTCTTGGGCCACACATAAAATATACTAACACTAATGATAGTTGATGAGCTAAAAAAAAGTTGCGAAAAACTTATAATGTTTTAAGAAAGTTTGTGTATTTGTGTTGGGCCACATTCAAAGCCATCCCGGGCTGCATGTGGCCCACAGGCTATGGGTTGGACAAGTTTGGTCCAGCTACCCTGCATTTTAAAAAATGCAGTAATCAACTACACACAATGAACTAAAACTTCAGTGTAACTGTTAAATAAGTTTATGTTTTATAAATCATAACAGCATCAATATACATTTAAAAATGGAGAAGAGGCCAGGGATGGTGACTCACACCTGTAATCCCAGCACTTTGGGAGGTGGAGGCAGGAGGATTGCTTGAGCCCAGGAATTCAAGACCATCTTGGGCAACGTAGTGAAACCCCATCTCTACAAAAAATTAGCTGAGCGTGGTGGCCTGCATCTCTCGTCCCAGCTTTTCCAGAAGCTGAGGCGGGAGAATTGCTGGAGCCTGCAAGGCAGAGATTGCAGTGAGCTGAGATCATGCCACTGCACTCCAGCCTGGGTGACAGAGGGAGACCCTTTCTCACACACACAAAAACAATTTTTAAATTTTTAAAAAATAAAAATAAATGGCTCAAGCCTGTAATCCCAGCACTTTGGGAGGCCGAGACGGGTGGATCACGAGGTCAGGAGATCAAGACCATCCTGGCTAACACTGTGAAACCCTGTCTCTACTAAAAAAATACAAAAAAACTAGCCGGGCGAGGTGGCAGGCGCCTGTAGTCCCAGCTACTCAGGAGGCTGAGGCAGGAGAATGGCGTAAACCGGGGAGGCAGAGCTTGCGGTGAGCTGAGATCCGGCCACTGCCCTCCAGCCTGGGCGACAGAGCGAGACTCCGTCTCAAAAAAATACAAATAAAAATAAAAAATAAAAATAGAGAACAAATATGGGGAGACATTCTTATTTAGCATACAGCTAGTACTGGATGTGTGTGTGGATTCGGGGACAACTCCCATTAATTCCTGTGCTTGACCACACTTCAAAGTCCTGGGAAGTAGGAGGCCTCTGGGAAATCCAGGAAGCCAGGAGTGCATGCAGTGGCAGATATTAGAGATAAAGGGTTGGAAACAGCTCCAGGTAGTGCCTTATCATTTCAATGTGTAACTTTGCTGCTTTATTACTGAAGTTAAAAATGAAGTGGAGGAAATGAGATTGCCAACCCTGAAGATTATAAGATCTGAATTATGACTGATAGTGTTGCTGACAATAGGATTGAGAGCAAGTGGAAAATGTGTGAGTGAAGTGCTGAGTCCAGTAAGTAACTCACACCTACCGCAGGTTGAGAGGGGTGATATCCACAGGGGTGATCTGAGACACTGATCATACATGTGTATGGTTTTCTGTTGCTGATGAAAAATACCCTTGACATCTGTTTACAACCTCTCACTGATAAACTGAATATATGTCTAGTGCAGCATTGTTGAGAGACAAAGAGAGATAGAGAGAGAACAACCTAAACATCAAAGAGTAGGGAAATGGTGAAGAACATAACGAATGGTAACAAATGGTTCATCTCTTTGATGGAACTGGGCAATGATTAAAACTGTAATTGGGGATACAAAAATAAACATAGAAGATTTATTTATTTAATTAAATAAGTATTTATTGAGTTTCTATTATATACCAGTCACTATTCTGGGTTCTAGAGGTGTAGTGAATAAAGCAGATGAAGTGCAGTTAAGTAGTCGGGTGGTAAGGATGAGAACTGTGTGTACAAATAGAGGGTCAAACACATTATATCAGGTGGTGATAATTATTGAGAATAGTTGAGCATGATAAGGGAGGAAGGGCACAGGAGAAGTTACTATTTTGTAAAGGCTGGTCGGAGAATACGTCTCTCATGAGGTTAGTTTTTAACTGACATTTAAAGGAGGAGAAGAATGAGGATAAGAAATTGTCTGAGAGAGGGTGTTTCTGACAGAAGGAATAGCAAGTAGGAAAGGCCATGAGGCAGAGGGAACAGGTGTGTTCCAGGAATACGGCTGTAGTGAAGTGGGCTAGGAGAGGATGATAAGAACAAAATCAGAGAGGTAGGCCGGGGTGGGTTATGTGAGGTCTTGAAGACCACTGTAAGATTTTGACCCCGAGTGAGACAGGAAGTCATCGCATGGTCTTGAACAAAGGGTAGGCAAGGGCTGACTTACATTTTCCAAGGATCATTCTTCAGAGCAGATCAGGGTGGCAAATGGTGACTGTGCAGGTTATGAATATATTTTGAGGGTTGAGCTGACAGCATTTGCCGATGAACTAGATATGAGATGTGAGAGATGGAGAGGACTCCAAATCTTTGGCCCCACTGGAAAGATGGAGTTTCCATGAACTGAATTGAGATGGTTGTGGGAAGAGCAAGGAAAGTTTGAGGACAGTTGCCACTGTGTCAAGATATGTTCCTGAAGGCAGCTGACAAAGGACGTTCAATGATGCTATCTTTGTTAGGAAAATGGAGCTTGAGGTGATTTTTTTTTTCCCCACATTGTTGGTACTGTTTTCATTTTACTTTTATAATCAAATTTAAATACAAATTTAATTTTTAAAATGAGAACAATTTGTTTACCTCAAAAGAAAAGCCAAAGGATAATGGGGTCCTTCTAGAGCAGTGCTTTCCAAACTCGATTCCTTGGATCCTGGAGTTCCTAAAAGGCTTTGAGGAGAACACTGAGGTAGGTGAGCCCCAGGACCCTCCCACTGCTTTTGGTACCTCTTCAACCAGAACAATCCCACTTGTATCTGTTTTAAATATTGGAGTCCTTCTGAACTTGTTTTCAAAAAAAAAAATAAGTAAAGTTCTACTAAAAATAATGAAGGAAGTTTAAAGAGCAGGGCACTAGATTTAAATCATGTAAAACCTTAAAAACTCAGGTTGCCTTGTAAAAGAAATTAAGCATGGAGTGACTCTTCGTTAGAAATTTAGAACTGAATATGAACTTGAGTTAATGACTTCCTTGTCCTGAGAATGCAAAGAGAGTTAGCCTCTCTGCAATATCAATTTCACTTGACTGCACATGACCATGTTGAATTGGGCTCCTATTAAACCTCCGTGGTGTCATACAGAAATCAGTGTGGAGTGAACATCACTATGGGTTTTTATATAGAAAAACTGCACTGAAAACGTGGTTAGGAATCATATCTGTAATATATGTTTTTCAAAATCACTCAGCCATTTTCACGTTTTTTTTTATTCAGAATTATGTTGTAAGAGGGAGAATTTTGCTTGATACTATTTTTAAAGTGTTGAATTTTATTCCTCTTATTTATTTATTTATTATACTTTAAGTACTGGGATACATGTGTAGAACATGCAGGTTCGTTACATAGGTATACACGTGCCACGGTGGTTTGCTGCACCCATCAACCCGTCATCTACATTAGGTGTTTCTCCTAATGCTATTCAGCAACTGTGTGCTGATGTTTAAGTGAGGGAAAAAATATTTTTGCAATTTAGTTGAGACAGGCTTTTCACATTTGAGTGTCTAGTCATAAGGGATAATATTAAGCTGTTTCTAAACTGTTCTTAGGAATGCAATGGATAGGATGTATAAGATTCATTTTGTGCTGTTAAATAGCTTATTATCTAATAGGTGAGCATGAGTTTTAAATATTTTACAAACCTAATATTTTATTCATTCATTGAGGGAAGATACTCCCACTGCAAGAGTCATCATTGATCCACAGATGACATACAGGTCTACAAACCCTTAACAACAATTCTAAATCCCAAAAAATTTTGAAAACCAAAATATTTTTAAAAATATAACTTGTTGAGTGCCTGTATTGGAACTGGCCTTGAACATATGTAGAAATTCAGTAGGTAGAGACTAAAAAAGTAGAAAAACAGGCATTTTAGGTAGATACTACATCTTAAGACACAGATATAGGAAATGCAAAAGTATTTATTTCGGCATCTCAGACCTGAGTGTAGAATATGGTAGACACATATAGGTCTATAATCTCTCATACAAAATCTTTGGAATCAGATTTCAGAAATCAGAAAGTTTTGGATTTTAGAAAGGTAATACAATACCTATACCCTCTACTATGTTACCCTCCCAGCAGCATCCAGGAAATACCTGGAATGTAGGAAAACCATTTATGTTTGTGCAACACCAAGTGGGATCAATAAAGATAATAAATAACCTCTTGTCAGTTCAGGCCAGGTTTTGCTGACCTGGGAGCTATGAAATGAGCTGTGAAAATCAGCCATGAAAAAACATTTGAATTGTTAGAACTTTTGGAGTTTTGGAATTGTGGTTAAGGGCTAATTTGTGCAGATTGAGCTGGTGGGATATATCTGTACCAGTTTACAGAGGACTTTGAAAATCAAACTGAGACATTGCACCTCTTCCATTAAATGTTGGAAAATATCTAGGGGCAGGGAGCAATTAAGGATGAGGCTTTATAGCATTTATAGTAGAGACACAGGGAGTCTGACAAGGTTGTGTCAGTGAGTTCAAGAATGAAGTAAATGGGAGAACCTTTTTCCAAAGGCATCATGATCTGGGAAGCCGTGGGAAGGTGGGTGGAGAAGTCCGTGAAGAATAAAGGAGCCAAAGATGATTCCGAGGTTTGAGCTTGAGTTACTATACTCAGAGAGCAGAAATCTCAAGGAAAGAATTGATTTTATGGAATGATAATGATTTTAGTGTCAGACATAATTTTAAAGTTCTGGTGGGAACTAGGTAAACAATGTCAAGTGACGCACTGGAAGTGACCTTAGATCTGGAGTCCAAAACAGAGGCCAAGCTTGCAGGTGCACATTTAGAAATTGTATAGAAAAAGATGGGAGAGGCCAGGCGTGGTGGCTCACACCTGTAATCCCAGCACTTTGGGAGGCTGAGATGGGCGGATCACAAGGTCAGGAGTTCGAGACCAGCCTGGCCAACATGTGAAACCCTGTCTCTACTAAAAATACAATAATTAGCTGGGCATGGTGGTGTGTGCCTGTAATCCCAGCTACTCGGGAGGCTGAGGCAGGATAATTGCTTGAACACTTGAACCCGGGAGGCGGAGGTTGCAGTAAGCAGAGATCATGCCACTGCACTCCAGTCTCAAAAAAAAAAAAAAGAGAGAGAGAGAAAAAAAAGAAAAAAAGGAAAGAAAAGAAAGACAGGAGAAAGGGGAAACCTTGTTAGTGAGGAGGAGCTAGGAAAGAAGAACAAGAGGCGTAGGCTGAAGAAATGGTAGAACAATGGAGACCTGGAAGGCAAGAGATGAAAACAAAAGGAGAAAAGGAGGAGGATGTGGCAAGACCAGAGGATACCAGGCAAGGAGCAAGAAGACCCCCTTCTCATAAACTTTAGCAGCCAGAATCTGAGCCACTGACAGAGGAGGATGCAGAAGATTGGCATGACAAATCTGTGCCAAAAGATAAGGCAGGTGCAATTATGAAATCATTTGGGAGCCAGATAGCACCTAATGAGACCCCCTTGGATCAGCATTGTTGACATCAGAAGTCCTCTCGACCTGCTTATCCATGTTCATGCAATTCTGAGCCGTGTCTTCACAGGAACTAATATTTGGCTCTATTGCCTTAAGAGTTCATTTGTACTGAGAAGGACCCTAATTTATGTGGAATAGTTTTTAGGCCGTAGCCAAAAACAAAAACAAATTTGAATTATGAGCAGGTTGAATTCAATTAGTACCAAGATAATTTCCTGAGACTAAGAATTCCTTTATATTCCTTATCATAACTAGTTGTTAGATGAAAGTTAATTTTAAATGAGTGTATGTGTGTTTATGTAAAGCCTTAGCTTAGAGTTTTGCAACTGATGAAAGCAAATTGTATATATATTTTTATATTTGGAATTTGAAATGTTATTTATCTCGTTTTTGGTCCCTTTTGTTTCTTTTCTCACCCTCTGTTTTTCTTTTTACGAAGTGCATGTTAACAACAAAGAGCCTGTAGATGAGCAAACAGGCCTACCTGCACTTTGGCCTTTCAGTCTCATAAAGCAGGAAAATAAATCACTGGGAGAAGTCAATAGAAGTCTATTTTTAACATGATTTCATTTTGCTAATCTATGGCATTTTAAGTCATTTTTCTTCTATAGAAAATTTCAATAGCCTTTGGAAGGTTAATGATTCAGTTTGAGATAGAATATTAGCATTGTGTGTGGTGATTACATAAAAACATTTGTTCTGCAAATATTTATTGATTGCCTGGATGCTTGGCGGTACTGGCAGTGAGGAGATTTGGTTCCCACTCCCAAAGAGTTTATAGACTGGTGAGGCATTGATGGAGGGCGGGAACCTGATACAATTGCGTCACAGAGTTAAAGGTGTTGGGGCAGTTGTTAATGGGATGACAGTAGTGCTAGTGACTGCCTCTTCCTTACAGGGAGCTGGGAGGTCTCTCTAGAGCAGGTGACAGCTAATGTGGCTCTTGAAGGATGATTAGGATACCAGGCCAAGAGGGAGAAAGGAGCATTTCAGGGAGAAGTAATAATGTGCCGACTGCATGGAGACATGGCAGACCACACCTGTTAAAATACAGTGAAACATGTGCTTTACATGGGGCCTGGGGTTGGGTGGGGAAAAACAAGGGCTAGAAAGAGTTTGGCACCAGTTTGGGAAGAGCCTTCTATGCATACTAAGCCCTTAGGACTTGAACTTCCTGTAGGCAGTATGTGAACCTTCCAGGGTTTTAAGCAAAGAGTGCATTTTACAAAGACAGTTCTGGGACAGTGTGTTGGTGGCGGGACCAGTGCAGCCCTCTCACTGGCTACTGCAAGCAGTACCATTTATTCATTCAACACATATTTTTGCATTCAGTGTCTATTTGTTAAATGCCTCTTTTGTGCCAAGCGCTGCATTTGTGATTTGTAATTCTGCTAATCTTTTTACTTCATTGTCTTCGTATTTAGCCTTAAGTCAATGGTCTCAGCATAGTTCTTTGTGAAATGCTACAATAGATTGCTGCTTTTGTACCTATATCATAAGCTTTCATCTGTTGTTGCCATATTTTTTATAAATGCCATCTATGATTTGAAGTATATAAATGTTAAAGCGCAACAGATTTTAGCTGTTATCTAGGCCAAATTCTTCATTTGATGCATAATGGACTTATGATCTAAAAAGTTGAAGCTCAGTGTCACTTAGCTAGTTAATTCCAGGGCTGGAACATGGGCTATCTGTAAATTTGAAGTTCTTGCTTCAATGCAAAAGAATTATGCACCAGGTGTGCACCATGTTGGTTGAGGAAAAAGAAGTGGCATGGTATCTTTATTGCCTCTGCGTCTCAGGTTTCTCCCCCTCCCCCCCCGCCCCTCCCCGTCTACCCCCTAAAGCCCCCCAACAGCTTTACTGCTCTCTCATAGTGCCACCTTGTGAGTTCTTTATTCACAGTTAATTCTGTGATCAGTTCTTCCAGTGATCTGGTAGATGGTGGGAATAAGTTACTCAACTGCCTGAGGTCAAATTTCATTGTTTGATGATGAATCTTGTTATAGCCCTAATTGCCCACTAAAAGTAAACTTGTAAGGACTGTAAAACCTTGTTAGCTCACAGCCTCTAATACAATGGACATATGCCACCCTAGTGATATCTTAAAAAATTAAGAAGCTTTTAGGTGTTTAATAAATGAGAGTTGAGCCTCCCTTTCTGGGATCCCCCTGAACCACAGTCCCTGAGGGGGTCTTGCTGCATTCACAGATACGGGGTCCATCCGCAGTTTACAGACAGGTGTGGGAGAGTTGCATGGGGAAACCAGATTCTGGCATGGAAAGGACTACTGCAATTTCGTCTTCAAAGACTGGGTTCAACTTGATAAACCTTTTGCTGGTGAGTATTATGATGGTGGGGTGCTGGTTATATTTTGTCTTTTACCTTTGAGCATCTCAACAAGTACACATGTGCATGATCTAAATGACTTTTGTTTTGCTTCTGTTTATTTTTGAAAAATTTTTAAAACTTTTCTTTTAAGAAAAGAACACGAAATAGAGCTGAACTATCTGAAACCTCCAGATTTGTTATAGGCACATTTTTGGGGTAATAATCAGTAATGTTTCAGGAAATGGTAGGCTCCCTTTGATCATCTTCTATTCTGCTTATTTCCTGCATTTCCAAAATGAGAATGGCATATTTTCAGATTATCACTGGGTTTATATGTTTAAGAGGAGATAGAGATGGCATTGCCTGCCATTGTTTCAACAGGATAAAAAATTAAAAATATAATATCAAACACACAACTTTAGATAATTTGTACCAACTCACATCTTGCCATGTCTAGTGATTATCTAATCCTAAGTGAAATGGAAACATATTTGGGGAGGTGCCTGGGAGGCTATGTCCCTGCATGTGAAATCTGTTTCCCTTGATTATAAAAATGTTGTTCTGTGCAAACCAAGAAATATATACCTAGTGAGCACTAACCCACGTTTCCTTTTAGTATCGTAGTTGGAGTCAGAGAGCCTCTGCCCCAGCACGGAAGTTAATGACTGATCCTTGCCTGGTGCACCTGGGCAGATTTCATTGACAGGTACTCCACGCCCCGGATGCCCTGGCATGACATTGCCTCTGCAGTCCACGGGAAGGCAGCTCGTGATGTGGCACGTCACTTCATCCAGCGCTGGAACTTCACGAAAGTACTTGGATATTGCTATCATGATTTATCCACATGAAGAGAGGCAGGCCTAACTAGAGAAGAGGTTCAGAGGAGGCTGTTGGCAAGAAGAGATTGTCGTGGCCACAACTGTGTCACCGCTCTGCTGTTGGCTGCATTGATGTCAGGGTGCCTGGGCATCTGGGCAAAAAAAGAGGGAAACATTACTGAATGTCCACACCATAGACAATTCAGAGTGCCTAGGGATAGGTGCTGCAGTGTGGGTTCTGATTTTAATTTTGTTAATACCTTGGACACAGTGTTGACCAAGCATTTAGTAGCCCGGGGTTGGTAGTCATTTGCAGGGCTGTTATAGCAGGATGGGAGCCTTGTTTAGATGAGAGGGCTTGAGCTTTAAAGTCCTGTCCAATCCTGGAATTGCAATGGGTTTATATTGGTACAGAATTCTGAGAGCTGGTTCTGAGCAAACCAAGCAATATTAAGAAGGTGGGGCCATTTTCCTTTTCTCCAGATTGTGTCCTCATTATTTGTAAGAACTTGACCTAACATTCAAACCTAACATTCATAAGTTAAGTACATATCATTCAGGTCGGGCTCGGTGGCTCACGACCATAATCCCAGCACTTTGGGAGGCCTAGGCGGGTGGATCACCTGAAGTCAGGAGTTCGAGACTGGCCTGACCAACATGGTGAAACCCCGTCTCTACTAAAATACAAAAATTAGCTGGGCGTGGTGATGGGTGCCTGTAATCTCAGCTGTTCTGGAGGCTGAGGCAGGAGAATCACTTGAACCCAGGACGCTGAGATTGCAGTGAGCCGAGAGAATGCCATTGCACTCCAGCATGGGCGACAGAGCGAAACTTGGTCTAAAAAAAAAAAAAAAAAAGAAGGTACATATTCAGGTGTTATTAAAGTTTCACTTTATTTACTTGAAGTGATAATGAGGCGTGATTACCCTTGGTCATTTTGAAAAAGAATTTAGTTTTATCAACCACTTAGACTCTCACTTTGTTTTTCATTCACGTGAGGATTATAAAAATTTAGTGGACATTCTAATGGAAATTTTTTAACAAAAATTTAGGGGAGATGGATTAATAAATGGGGTGTTACTTTTCACCTGCTGTACTGGCAAAGATAAAAATCTCTGCTAATACCTGTAGTTAGGTTTGGAGTGATTTTTGTGGTGTGCTCATACACGCTGCCCCAGGGAGGATAAATTGGTACAACACCAATAAGTCTTTTTTAAAGTATGCAATCTTTGATCCAGAAAAACTATTTCCAGGTATTCAAACTAAAGCCATAATCCAATAAGGTAATTTATTTTGATATGACTTCTAATAATTCAAATAAAATTAGAAATAACAGAAATCCTTACTAATAGGAATTTGTTAAATGATTCTTTTATACCATTTTACTATGAAGTTATTAAAAATAATGATATCCCACTATATTGCTGTGGCAAGATATCTAGAACATAATCAGTAAAAAATTAGTTTATAAAACAATAGTCTCATTTTTGCAATTATAAATATCTATAACTACAGATTATATTTAACCTGTCTTTATAAATACAAAACAATATGTCCCCTACAAAAGGTAAAAACAGGACTATGAGAAATAGAAAACAAACACAAATAATCTGTAGCCCTTCACTTAGAAATGTCCATTAACATTTTTCAAATTAACCTGAATTTCTTTTTTTTTTTTTTTTGAGATGGAGATTCGCTCTTCACTCTTGTCACCCAGGCTGGAGTGCAATGGTGAAATCTCAACTCCTTGCAACCCCTGCCTCCCAGGTTCAAGTGATTCTCCTGACTCAGCCTCCTGAGTTGCTGGGATTATAGGTGCCTGCCACCATGCCTGGCTAATTTTTGCATTTTTAGTAGAGATGGAGGTTTCACCGTGTTGGCCAGGCTGATCTTGAACTCCTGACCTCAGGTGATCCCCACTCCTTGGCCTCCTAAAGTGCTGGGATTACAGGTGTGAGCCACTGCGCCCCGCCATAAATTTATTTTATAATCACAAAGTAGAGAGAATGAATCTTTTTTCTCATTTGAATATTTGTTATCCCTTTTTCTTTATTTTAGATTATGAAATCAAAATATCGGTCCCTTTCTTATCCTTTTCTGCTTCCAAAGTCTCAAACAACAGCCCATGAGCTGAGATATCAAGTACCTGGGTCTGTCCATGCTAACGTACAGGTAAGTTCTGGCTTTTCTTTTTGACAAAATGCTACCGAGTAAAATTACTGTTATTGGACCAAGGGCCTGTTACATTGGCTTCAGGTTTTTCAATGACTGCTTTTCTAAGGCAAAACTAAATGGACCTTTTAACACTTAGTATTAGATTTCCTGTGTTAAATGGATTCAGTCGAGTCTCTTTTTAAAACTCTTATAAATATAATAAATGCATGTCCTTAGAAAAGGCCACAGCCAAGGAAAGGCTATTCCTGTAATTCCTTCTGAAGTGACCCTAGCAACGTGATTTCCAGTAAACCTGGACCTGATACTGCCTAAGCACCAGGAATGTGGCTGAAACTTAGCAGCTAGGAAGCTAGTTGTAGTTCAATCTAATTTTAGTTCCTGATTAACCAAATGTCTTCTAGAGGCCCTTTTAATGGAATAAGGATTTTTCTTAATAGAGTCACAACAGTTTACCACATCCAGTTTAACCATCTCAAACTACAATAAATTCAGACCTCGTGGGGCTCTGAGGCCTATCTAGGGCCGGCCAGCTGGTTATCAACAGAGGTGGACCTTGAAATCCTAGTCTAGTCCAGTGTTACCCAATCTGCTTCCTTTACCAACTACAGTTCAAATATCTTGAGATCATGTGGGGACAGAAGTAGGATGGGCCACCTTTGGCGTTGCCTTTTGTTTGAAGTCATCATTATGGACATCAGAAGAATTGTTTAAGTAAAGTCCAGCAGCCTGCTACTGCTACAGATCATCAGTAGGGACTATATAATGCAGACATGGATCCTAGGGAACATGATTATATAAATGAAGTGCCTAAATCAGTTATTTTGCATCGTGTGCAATTGGAGGTATGTGTATATAAGAAATCAGACATTTCAGACTGTAGATCAAATAATAGAACATTTTTTTTTTAAAAAGCCAGGCACAGTGGCTCCCGCCTGTAATCCTAGCACTTTGGAATGCCGAGGCAGGTGGATCACCTGAGGTCAGGAGTTCGCAACCAGCCTGGCCAACCCTGTCTCTACTAAAAACAAGAAATTAGCTGGGCGTGGTGACATGCGCCTGTAATCCCAGCTACTCGGGAGGCTGAGGCAGGAGAATCGCTTGAACCCAGGAGGCAGAGGCTGCAGTGAGCCAAGACGGCGCCACTGCACTCCAGCCTGGGCGACAGAGTAAGACTGTTTCAAAAAAAAAAAAAAGAGAAACCGCTTGAGAGAAATATCAGCAGCAAATACTAGTCATCCCAGGCTAAAAAGAAAACTAATTTAAACTCAGAGGCATAGATAGCTATGATTTATATGTAAGCTGATGAATATTTTATGAACCTGTTTAATTTTATTCTACGTGGAGGAGAAAAAATTACCCATGCTAGAATATAAAATAAGAAATTTGTTGATAGGAAAATAAGAATTTAAGATTTGAACTTGCATTATTATTGATGTCATGGTCAATTTATCAAAGTTAGCTGATGTTAATAAGTATCTGTTGAAAATGGATTGCTGGGAATTAAGTATTTTTGTAATCAATGAAGAAAGTTTTGCATATGCATATATTTTCCACTTCACTGTTGGTGAAGTCCTGACTCACATAATCTCATCCTGCTGTCTGGTGAAGTCGATAGATACTCTATAAAATGCTTCTCTTTGTTCACTTTTTCTACATCACTGATGTTGTGTGAGAAATGACACTAGATTGGGTGTGGTGGATCACGCTTAGAATCCCAGCACTTTGGGAGGCCAAGGCAGGAGGATTGCTTGAGCCTAGGAGTCCAAGACCAGCCTGGGCAACATAGTGAGACCCCATCTCTACAAAAAGTTTTTAAAAAATTAGCCAGGCATGGTGGCACATGCTTGTGGTCCCAGCTACCTAGGAGGCTGAAGCGGGAGGATTGCTTGAGCCCAGGAGGTGGGGACTGCAGTGAGCCTTGATTGCACCCATGCACTCCAGCCTGGGCAACAGAGTGAGACTGTCTCGAAAAAAAAATAAATAAATAAAAATAAAAAATAAAAGAAATGAGACTAGATCTGATAAGCTCATATGTTAATCCCTCATATGTTCAGGTGACCCGGATTCAGAAATCTACAAAGCCAAGGATATTTAACAAAGCTTATGCATTCATTCATTCATTCATTTATTCAGCCAACATATGTTTACTAAGTGTTGTCCGTTTGCATGGTGAAGTCATCAAAGCACACTTGGGTGTCAAGGGGGCAGACAGCAAAAGAGTTCTCTGCCTCTGGAAACTTAGTTAGCTGGGGAGAGATAGCTGAGATGAACAATTCAGTTAACAGTGCAAGATACGGTCTCTGAGTAAATGTTGGTGTGAAAGTAAGGACCAGCATGCTATGAGTTTGGAAATCCAGAGCGACAGAACTGGGTGTCCACTCTAAGGAATAATCCTGCTTGCTCAAAAGACACGAGGACTGACTACAGTAACCCATTCCCTCTAAGAGAGGCACTGATGAAGTTAGATGGCATAAGGCCGGGGCGGGGGTGGGGGCGGGGTGGGGGCTGCGCCTGGAGTGCTGGCCTAGTGAATTTGGACCTGGTACTGGAAGCGCTAGTGAACTTTGGATGGTTTTTTTTTAATTGGGCAAGAAGCATGATACATGAATGTTCTATGAAGATTAAGGAGAGAGTTTTCCAAACTGAATTTACCTATGAGATGCTGATAACTATTCCACAAAGATTTCTATGGACAGAAAAGGCTTTGTAGAATTTTTTAAAACAGGTCTCCTTAGCACCTTTGTTATGCTACAGTGTATTATAAAACCACTAAGAGGGAATATGATATGAGCATTTCCCAAGCTTATTTGACAGAGAATCTCTTGTTTTATGCATTCTTATCTGTTTCCATCTTTCCAAACAAATACCTTGAGACCAAAAGTTTATATACGTGAAGAACTTAGTAGACTAGAGAGAGAATGAGAGCAAGGGAACAAGTGAAGAGGCTGTTACAGTAATTCTGATATATAATTAAGTTCTAAACTAGAAATGGAGAGAAGGGACAAATAGGAGATATTTTTGAGGAAAGAGACAAAGGGACATCACGACTAGGAACTAACTGAAAGTTTAGGACAGAGGAAAAAGTTAAAGATAATTAGTTTAGTGTCACAAAGTCTCCAAAGAACCATAGGAACTGTGTCATGACTGATGGGCCGGGGCACCAATTGAGATCACCAAAGGACTCGGGTAGCTCCTGTAGTACATCTCGTTCTGGGTACTATAAATTTTGCAGCATGATAATGGGTGTATAAAATGAGTATATAAAAGTGTCGCTAGGCAGTGCTGCTGGAAATATCCAGCTAAATATAATAAAATGCATTTTAACACTAACAAATCATAAAAGCACACAAGGTGGTGTGATATGAAGACTGTACAGCAGCATGTGGCCTCAGCATGCCATTCCCCCTCCCTGAGTCCAGTTTTGTCACTGAAAGCCTTATGTTTGGTATGAATCTGATCTGAGTCCCTCCAGACATTTAAAGGGAAAATTTTCATTCGTCGTCTTTCATACATGAGGTATCATTCAAAGTATAAGTGTTAATGACTGTCTATTTAATCCTTCTGCTATAGCTATGATCCCTCACAAAATAAAACTCAAATGGCCACCAAGATACACTTCTTAATTTGTAAAGTAGGTAGAATGACATTTATCACTACATAGAAATAGAAGCCTTTGCTCAGAATTTGTACCTTGATCTTTAAACTTGTTTCTATGGATTTTTGAAAGAAAAGGAAAATATGTAAGCAAATTAAAACATCATAGATACATTTAATCATATGGCAGTGATAAATAGGACAAAAATTAAAAGGAAGGATAAGAGTTAAGAAAATAGGACGTCACTGATGAACTCTTAAATTCCAAGATTATAAGATTATAATTTATTTTACTCCTGTGGTCCTGAAAACCTGCTATATCTATAATTAACTCTTTGCCATCTCAGTGCCTAAAGTAAAATCTCCTACAGACTGACTGGAGTTAAGGCTGTGAGTAGGGAATGAATTGCTCACTTCAGGAACTCATATTCCTTGCAGCTTC
Source organism: Trachypithecus francoisi (assembly GCF_009764315.1). Lineage (NCBI taxonomy): Eukaryota > Metazoa > Chordata > Mammalia > Primates > Cercopithecidae > Trachypithecus > Trachypithecus francoisi. Next base: position 118,271,443 of record NW_022681453.1, on the reverse strand, counting down.
AGGCCTTTGCTTAGCTTTAGGACCCTCAGCCGCCCAGGCCTTTTCTAGACCTGTTCCCAGTTTTATATTTGTAAGTCTGCATTGATTTTGTTAAAGAGGCCTCCCCTAGTTTTCAAAGTGTGACACCTAGCAAAACCTGGAGCCCTCCTGGTTTGTAGTAGATGTTTTTCAGAAATGATGAACTAACTGTAGGGTAACAATAGTGAAGGTAGCCAGGAAGTATATCTTTTTGAAGACAGGAAAGTCTGAGATGGCCAGAAACTTGAAAACAGACAAACGGATGAACGAACAAAACATTATCCCCCTACATTTCTCCTTTTCTGTAAAGTTGTGATCATATTGTTTCACTTTCTTCACACTGTTTACTGGCTGGAATCGTTATTTATCTTTTCTGACACTGGTTTTTCAAGCTGTGAATGTATGGTGCTTAGAGGGCAAGAGTGGTAATCTAGTCCAATCTCTAGTCTTTCAAAAAAATCCAGAAGGAGCAAGGAGACAGGGACCTGGCTGTGTGGGAGGCTATTTAATTTTTAAAGGGTTTGTTGTCACATTCTCAAACCTTTCGATCTCAGCTATCATGACAGTAGCCAAATGACTGTTACTCAGTTGAGAAATGTAATAAAATTTTTCCTCAGGATTATTGTTGTTTGCATAGCTTTTAACATAGTTATTATAGCAATACTAAGAAGGAAATGTGTTTTTTGATTTTTTGTTTATTTTTAATTGTTATTGATACATGGTATTTGTACATGTTGGTGGGGTACATGTGGTATTTTGTGACATGCAGACTGTGTAATGATCAAGTCAGGGTATTTGGAGTGTCATCATCTCAAATCTTCTGTTATTTCTATGTGTTTGGAACATTTCATGTCCTCTCGTCCAGCTCTTTTGAAATATCAACACACTGTTGTTAACTATAGTCAACCTACTCTGCTATTGAATACTAGAACTTATTCCTTCTAACTATGTTTGTACCCATTAATTAACCAGCCTCTCTTTATCTCCACCCTATTCCCTGTACCCCCCTACACACACCCTTCCCAGCCTCTAGTTTCTATCATTCTACTATCTTCTTGCATGAGATTGACTTTTTAAGCCCCCACATATGAGTGAGAACAAGATTTTAACATAGCTGATTGTTCATAATGTAACTTAGAAGCCACAAGCTTATTTAATTGTGAAGAAAAATATAAGGTAGCAATTAAGGGATAGATTCTAGAGCCAGACTGTGTTAACATCTCAGCTCTGTGACATATGAGCTGTGTAACTTTGGGAAAATTACTTCACTCTTCAGCATGTTCCATTCATTTAAAAAACATAAATGACAGTATCTGTCTCATAGGATTGCGGTGATGGTGAAATGAATACATGCAAAGCATTTAGAAGAGTATACCAGTTTGAGTTCCATCAAAAATAGCCTTCATGCTTTCCCTAGTGTTTCAAAAGTTTGCAACAGGCCAGGCGCAGTGGCTGAGGCCTGTAATCCCAGCACTTTGGGAGGCTGAGGTGGGTGGATTACTTGAGGTCAGGAGTTCGAGACTAGCCTGGCCAACATGGCGAAACTCCATCTCTACTAAAAATACAAAAATTAGCTGGGCGTTATGGCACATGCCTGTAATCACAGCTACTTGAGAGGCTGAGGCAGGAGAATCGCTTGAACCCAGGGGGTGGAGGTTGCAGTGAGCCGAGATTACACCACTGCACTCCAACCTAGATGACAGCAAAACTCGTGTAAAAAACCAAAAAAAATAGTTTGCAACAAAGAAGTTAACATTTCTCTGGGTAGGTCACCAGGCTAGTTCTAGATAGAAATTTTTATGCCATAAATCTATTGGAATGGGGAGAAAGAGTATTTGACATAATAAAGGAAATAATAGATAAAATTCAAGTTATTCTTTCGTCTGAAGAAGGGCACTTAGTTGCTAATTTTTTTAATACAGAAACATTGGTCACACACCACTGGCAGTTCCACAGAGGGGAGACACAGCCAACCAGGGAGAAGGGAGCTACGACAGGCAGTGTGGATGCCTGCCCACCAGCACGAATTGCTGCTTCTGAAAAAGTCATCCAGACCTGATAGCTGACTTCAGCAGCTTCCACTGTACTTTTAAAATAATCTTGGGTGTTACCCCTCAGTGCTGGGCCTTCTCAGAAGCCTGCCAAGAGCACTCAGAGAAGAAATGGCAGGAAAAGTCATGGGTAGCAGGAGGAAGTGGGAGAGATGGTTCTGAAACTGCTTCTGCACAGAGAAGGTGAAGGAACTAGAATAAACTTGGTTTCAGAATGGTCTTAATGGCATTTAAGATACGTTATAAAGACAGAGGATATTTGACATGTCTGTTAAGGTGAAAGAAAATGCTGAATGCCATGTCGGCATCAACATGGGGTCAACACATGGGAATCTTTTTAAAGCTCCTAATAGAAACCTTTCCTTGGACAATCATGCTGAGAATTCCTGCCTATATGGAAATAACTCTACTGGAATCGAGTCTTCAGTCCTCTTTGAGGGAAAAGAAGGAAAGAAGGAAGGGAGGGAGGAACAAAGAAGGGAAGGAAGAAAGAACGAGAAAGAAAAGAGGAAAGAGAAAAAGGAGAGAGGGAGAGAGGAAGGAAAAAAAAATTTTTCAAGAAAGTATAAATAACATCCGAATTATACCACTGAAAAAAATTGTTTTCACACTTGGAATAAATGTCTAAAAGATATTCTAAAGGATCTGTTAGATCTGAAAGGACAGCAAAATGTTTTGTATTGCAGAATGGTGTGAGAGAATAAAGTAGATAGGTGAAGAATAAAGTGAGCAGGTGGGGGTAAAAGGAATCCACTTTGTCCATTTCCATGGAAGTTATTTACCTTAGGAGTTGTTTTCCACGTATGGGCCAGGCCTTCATGGACTAACACATTTGTGAGTGTAACTGTGGGTCTTGGCTGGAAGAGCTGATATGAACAGAGCATTTGCTATGTGCTTGGCACTGTGTTAACCCTTTGTGGATTATCTCATATACATTCAGCGGTCTGTAAACTAAACTCCTGTGCAACCTGTTTCTACAGACGAGGAAACTAAGACTGTGAGAGGTTGAAATAACAGTAACTAGTGGGGGTCTGGTACAGTGGCTTATGCCTGTAATCCCAACACTTTGGGAGGCCAAGGCGGGTGGATCACCTGACGTCAGGAGTTCGAAACCAGCCTGGCCAATATATTGAAACCCCATCTCCACTAAAAATACAAAAATTAGCTGGGCATGGTGGCATGGGCCTATAGTCCCAGCAACTCAGGAGGCTGAGGCAAGAGAATTGCTTGAACCTGGGAGGCGGAGGTTGCAGTGAGCTGAGATCACACCATTGTACTCCATCCTGGGAGTCAGAGACTCCATCTCAAAAAAAAAAAAAAAAAAAAACAGTAAGTGGTAGGGATGACTTGCTTCTAAGCAGTTTGGCTTCAGTGCCTGAGGTTAATTAGCCATGGATACTGTTTCCAGTAAGACAAAGATGGTTGTAACCACTGGGGCTCTAGCAGAGCAAAGCTTCATGTCGTATTTGTCTTTGGGTGTCACCTTCTGTTGCCACAGCCCCAAATCCATCCCAAACTCTCCTTTTGCTTATTTCTGGCTCCCAACAGCACCCAACTAATACTGTGTTTCCTAGGACTTCTTTCACTTTAAGTCCTATTCTTCTTTTTTTTTTTTTTTTTTTTTTGAGTCGGAGTCTCGCTCTGTCGCCGGGGCTGGAGTGCAGTGGCCGGATCTCAGCTCACTGCAAGCTCCGCCTCCCGGGTTTACGCCATTCTCCTGCCTCAGCCTCCCGAGTAGCTGGGACTACAGGCGCCCGCCACCTCGCCCGGCTAGTTTTTGTATTTTTAGTAGAGACGAGGTTTCACCGTGTTAGGCAGGATGGTCTTGATCTCCTGACCTCGTGATCCGCCCGTCTCGGCCTCCCCTATTCTTCAATAATTATCTTTTCTTTCTGTCCTTCAGCTTCAAGATTAACTTTTCTCTTTTGTTCAGGAAAGGAATCATCTTATGTAAATAACCACACACTGTGATATGAGTGGCTGACACTCAACTGGAAAAGTGGCTATGAAAAGAAAGAGCTTGATAAAATGAGACAGGTTCTTGAACTAGGTCAGTCTGGTGATGCTCGTTGCCTGCTGTTCTCCTCAGTACAGACTGGAAGGAAAAGGCCCAACAATCAGAGGATTCCTTTCTCTCCCCAACACATACCACTTGTGAGCTTCTACACAGTTGGCCTCTGCTTGTGGAACATTTAAAAGTGCTTTTGTCCTAAACAATCTTTGTTCCATGATTGACTTGGAATCTCAGGGAAATAAAAAGGAATTCATAGATGTGCTGAATTTATAGGGAATAAAAGCATTATAGTGAGAGAAAGGAAGGGAATTTGGAACAAACACTAAGAAAGATCCAAAGGTTTTTCCTTCAGAAAGAAATTTCCGTTATTTAATCCAAAAATCCATACATTTGACTTGGGCCCGTAGGATGGAAGGTGATTAGGGATTGTGGCTAAAGAGAAAGCTATATTTTAGGTTACAAAATAAGACATAGCACAGAGGAAAATGACTAGTCCAAGTTACAGCTTTGAGGCTAAACCATAAAATCAGAAATATGCCATTTTTATATATTTTAAAATTATGTTTTCACATTTGTGGTTTGAAAAGTATGGGTTAGATTTGATTCCCAGCACATTTGGGACAGTAAAGATAAGCTATATTTTTGCATGTGAGGGAACAGTTTGAGGGTTAACTCAGTTACATTGGTTTAAAACAGAAATGCAAGACAAGTTAGTGAAGTCAGTGAAGAAAATGAAGAGAGTAAATCTTAAACTTAAAATAAAAGGAAATCTCAGTGGCAATGGAAAAGGTGAAAAAATAAAATAAAAGGAAATCAATCAAAATGGGTGATATGTTTTGGCTCTGTGTTTCCACCCAATCTCACCTTGAATTGTAATAATCCCCACATGTCATGGGAGGGACCCAGTGGGAGGTAATTGAATTATGGGGGTAGTTCTTTCCCATGCTGTTCTCATGATAGTGAGTAAGTCTCATGAGATCTGATGATTTGATAAAGGGGAGTTCACCTGCTCATGCCCTCTTACCTGCTGCCATGTAAGATGTTCCTTTTCTCTTCCTTCATCTTCTGCCATGATTGTGAGACCTCCGCAGCCATGTGGAGCTGTGAGTCCATTAAACCTCTTTCCTTTATAAATTACCCAGTCTCTGGTAGGTCTTTATTAGCAACATGAAAACGGACTAATACAATAGGTTTGACTTATTTGACTGTTGATAAAACTTTCTAGGCCATCAAGCATTTAAAGCAGTTAAGTTGATTTTTATATAACCTCGGAGTTCCCTGTCTGCGGTTCAATGGTCTAGGCAGAGCAAGAAGGAAATTCATATTTTCCATTTTTCTTGTGGTGATAGGGAGATTTTAACTAATTAGAATAGTAGTAAATGAATAACGATCCCAAGTGATTTTCTTCCGTGTTGCTGGAAAGATATGTTTCAAGTTTAGCCGCAAATGATGACTTTTTTTATTCATGAGTTTTTATTGTGAATAAAGGATATGGGATTGGACTCAGGCAATGGGATAGATGATGCTGAAGCCCCTCAGGAGGTAGGAAACCCCTCATACTCAATGGTTTTATAGGCATCAGGGAGCCCCCTCCACTTTTTCTTGTGCTCTCCCACGGGCTGATACGTAAAATGGTCTTTTTTTTTCTTTTAAGATGCAGTTTCACTCTTGGCACCCAGGCTGGAGTGCAATGGTGTGATCTTGGCTCACTGCAATCTCCGCCTCCTGGGTTCAAGCAATTCTCCAGTCTCAGCCTCCCAAGTAGCTGGGATTACAGGCACGCACCATCATGCCCAGCTAATTTTTGTATTTTTAGTAGAGATGGGATTTCGCCATGTTGGCCAGGCTGGTCTCGAACTCCTGACCTCAGTTGATCTGCCCACCTTGGCCTCCCAAAGTGCTGGGATTACAGGCATGAGCCACCGCCCCGGCCATAAAATGGTCTTCTTTTGGCTTGAAGCTTTACATATTTTAAATACTTAAATGCCTACAGATAGAGAAACATTTACCATTATCCTTCACAGAAAAAATGGCAAATATGTGACCTTCAGGCATCCCCTTCCATGAAAGCCACTGAGGATCAACCTCAGATTTCTTCCCCAGTGCACCTGCTTTCAAGAATTGCCTCTTAACCCAGCTGTCCAGAAAGTCACTCTGAAACTATTAGACTTCGTATGCAAGCTGACATCGACATAATTCTCCTCATGTGTATCTTATGTGAATGAGTTTATTGAATCTTATGTGAATGAGTTTATTGGGTCAGAGCAAATTTTGAGAGTAAGAAAGGAAAGAAAGTATAAGGTTTTTGGATTTGAGGGAAAAACTCAGATGTTACTAGCAAGGGTGGGTTATAAATTTTGTCTATAACTTTTTACAGAGGTAGGCATACTATATATAGAACGTCTAGTACTAAGTGCCACATACCATTATTATCACTTTGTGTTTGTTATGCCATTTTTTCTTCACAGCAGCTTTAGGGGATGGGGAGAGGTCTCAGTTGTACAGTGGAGGAAACTGAACCTCCACGATATTTAAATGATATGTAAATGCTCTTTCACCTTGGTCAAGGCATTTAAACATAATGGAGATTCCAGTCGGGCATGGTGGCTCATGCCTGTAATCCCAGCGCTTTGGGAGGCTGAGGCCGGTGGATCAGTTGAGGTCAGGAGTTCAAGACCAGCCTGGCCAACATGGCAAAACCCTGTTTCTACTAAAAATACAAAAATTAGCTGGGCATGGTGGTACGCATCTGCAGTCCCAGCTACTTGGGAGGCTGAGTCAGGAGAATCACTTGATCCCGGGAGATGGAGGTTTCAGTGATCCGAGATCACACCACTGCACTCCAGCCTGGGCAACAGAGCAAGACTCTGTCTCAAAAATAAAATAAAATAAACCAAAAAAACCCTTGAGGTTCCCTTCTTTCCAGGGTACTCTGCAATTGTATACATTGCCTCCAGAGTTGTATAGAATTACATCAATAGCATGAGAATCTTCTCAAAGTAGACTGTATTTTCGGTGCTATGTTCCTTAGTAACAAAATTAAACATTAATTTGAGTGGACTAAGAATTAAAACTTCTATTTCTTCAACCTTTGTTATTTCTACCTGATAAGTAATAATGCAGCTCCTTGGAGATGATGTAAAATCATGATATTTTTCCAGTATGGATAATATTTATCTAAATTTTCCTTATGAATTCTCTTCTGTGATATTTAATATATTCATGTTGACAATTAAATTTTGAAATTTTGTTGCACCTATTCATCTGATAAAGTTTTTAATACTTTGGCGATATTTTGTAATAAATAACTCATATTGGACAAATAAATAACACTACTGAGGACGGCACAGTCAGTGATTTTTAGTAAGTGTAAGTTTTGGATGTAATGGCCTTATAGTTTCAATTTTAAAGTTACTGATTTGAATAAGAATTTTACCAGGCCTTTTATATACAGCAGGCATAGAATTGGTTATATATTGGATCGCTTTTTATATTCCTAATGAGTATGGGGCCATTCTTTTTATTTTCAATATCAGTTGACCTTATAAAGGACAGTTTTAACATTCATTTCAAACCAGAAATAGCAAGTCTATTTTTATAGTAATTCTTTTGTGTGTCATGCTATTATTTAAGCACCTACTATATGCCAACATCATACTGCAATGCTAGTTAGAATGTTGAAAAAAAATGATGACCAATGATTGCTGAGTGTTGAGAGCACCTTCCTTCCATGTTCTCTTGTCCTCTCTCCTGTGCACGGCCACAGTCTGCTCTGCAGCATCCCTGACACAACCTGCCACAGCTCAAACGCATCCTCTAATGCTCATTAATAATAACACTTATAACCACTTAATAGGTACCAGGTCTCCTACTACACATTTCACAGTAATTCATTTAATCTTCTCTATGACCCTATAAAGTAGAACTCCATTTTATAGAACAAAAATCTGAGGCACAAAGAGGTTAAGAAACATGATCAACAGCCAGTAAGTAGAGTAGTTGAACCGGGCTTGGAACCTAGACGGTCCTGCTCTGTATCAGCGTATTTAACCTATATTCAAGTGTCTGAGCAAGAAGAAGCTCGAGTAATCCAGCCTGGACAGGTGAGCATCTGCATAGAGCAAGGCAGTGTGAGCGATGAGAAAGCGACACATCTGAGAAATCCTCCGAAGAATAAACAGAAGTAGATGTGAGATGGAATACAGACGCTAAGGAGAAGAGCCATGCCAAAGAGCATGCCAAAGACTAATGGAATGATGGTATGCCCCTGGCCGGTGGGGTATTTGAGATGGGAAATGGTTTAGAGAAAAAAGTCGTGAGCTCCACTTTGATCTGTTTAATCTGAGGTGATGGGATCAACTCCAAATTGACTGGTATGACACACAGATGTGATGAAATGGCAAAACAGTGCAGCATGGTAGAAAAACATCGGATATGGAATGACAAAAAGCAAGTTCAAGCTGTGAGGCTGATGCTAGTACATCTGTGACACCATGCAAGTTTCTTTGCTTCTCTGAGCCCCGGTTCACTTTCCTGTGATTAATTTCCTTTATTATGCCATTAGAAAGTTTAGACTAAAGTGGCGTGCCATGGAACAGACAGCCAATTAAAGGTAGAGTGAAGATCACATACCTAAATGAACTACCTTTCAGAATGTATTAATCTGAACAATATCTATTTAAGGGAAAAGGAGTAATCACATTGTTAAGTCAGAGCTAGGATGGCCATATCATATGGTCCAAACCAGTACCCTTTTAAGAGTGAAAATATGTGCTCTAAATAAATACACCAGAACAACAGGGATTCTGGTGTAATTGTGGGACTGTCATAGGAAAGGAATACAAATGGTTCCGTACTCACAGCCACCAGAAGAGGTACTTCTGAAATAGTCTTTATAGAAACCACAATTTGTGGTTTCCGATTTTGAATGAAAATAATCCTGGATGAAAATGGGTATATTCAGGATGTGATTTCCAGCTGAGAACCTTCCTTATGGACTGTATCCAAAGACCAGTTCCTTTCTCCCCTCTTCCTTAGCAGCATTCCCTACCCCCCTACTCTCCTTTGGTTCACACAAGACACTCAAGCCGCTGTAGTCATTCAGTTGTCTAGAAAAAGGAGTGACTTCATTGTATTAATATGTCTGATGTCCTCTCCATTACTAATACTTGTTCATTTCTGATTGCTACCTTATAGTTGCTCCGCTCTGCTGCTGATTGGTCTGCTGGTATAAAGTACCATGAAGAGTCCATCCATGCCGCTTACGTCCATGTGATAGAGAACAGCAGGCACTATATCTATATCGAAGTAAGTCCTGCTCATGTAAATTCATGTTAGAAACTGCCTTCCCTTAAATATCATGCCGAAATTTCAGAGTCCCCAAACTTAGGACCTGTCATATTAATGAGTACATTTTTAGATGTGAAACGTGCTAGAGAAGCTCTGATTCATATCACCTGGATTTTGACCTCCCAAGCATACCTGGAATTGGCTCTGCATTGTCATTAACTCAAGACTCTATTGGGAGTCTCTCAAATCTTTGCTATTAAAATGCATCATCAACTCACTGTAATAGTATTAGACAGAAATACCCCAACATGGGTATGTAAGTTTTGATTTCGCTTGGGTTGGAGGGTTTAAGATTTTGCTTGGGTTGGAGGGTTCTATTTCAGGAGAGCACATACAGGGGTGAGTTACTAAAATAGAGACCACTGGATGCTACTGGTTTGGGCATGGCGGAGTAGGGAGACTGCAGGGAAAAGAACATGGAAAAGGAAGATGTGAGAACATTAAGAGCAGGTACCACCTTCTTCAATTCTGTGTGAACTACTATTCATTATGAAGCTTTTTTTCATTCCAGAATTTTTAGAGTATATGAGAAAATCTGGGGACACTGAGTTTAGCTTGGGAACTTAAATTACTCTTCAAAGTGAATATAAAAATAGTTCAGAGAACTTGAAAAACCCTGAGAAAATAAAAAGTCACAATAATGGAAAAAATACATCATAGCATAATTTCCTTCTTTATTCAAGTCTTTGCTTTCCCAATGAATGTTTTAAAGGTAGATAGGGGAATGGGTTAACTGACGAAAACCATTCTAGCCCTGTTTTTCTTCCCCTTGGGTCCTGGCCCTCTCCCACTCTGCATAGCAACAATTCATTAGAGACAAGCAGGGAAGAATTGGAGCTTTATTTGTTTCATGAGCCTGGCTAGAGAAACCTAAGTTAAATATCATATATTAGCTGGCTAAATGCAGTGTGGTATCCTGAATGGCATCATGGAATAGATATAGGACATTAGTGGAAAATGAGCAAACTCTGCATAAAGTCTGGAGCTTAGTAATACTATTAGTATTATTAATTTCAACAATTATACCATAGAGATGTAAAGATGTGAAGGCTGGCTCATCTATTGCCCAGAATCTTTTTGCTTCATCTCTTTTTAGTAGCATTAACATCAGCTTTTCTGACCAGGCACAGTGGCTTACGCCTGTAATCCCAGCACTCTGGGGGGCCGAGGCGGGCAGATCACCTGAGTTCAGCAGCTCGAGACCAGCCTGGCCAACATGGTGAAACCCCGTCTCTACTAAAAATACAAAAAAAAAAAAAAAAAAATAGCTGGATGTGGTGACGGGCACCTGTAATCCCAGCTACCTGGGAGGCTGAGGCCGGAAAATCACTGGAACCCATGAGGCAAAGGTTGCAGTGAGCTGAGATTGAGCCATTGCACTCCAGCCTGGGTGACAAAAGTGAGACTCTCTCAAAAATAAAATACAATAAAATAAATGAATAAAAATAAATAAATAAATACAAAATCAGTTTTTCTTTTTAATTTGACCATAGTATTAAATGATGTCAGTAATGCCATGTAGCTAGAAATGTTGGGACACAGACCTGGTTGACACTCCTCTAGTCAAGATAAGCAGTCAGCATTCACCCGACTCTTCCAAAAAAGGAGAAGTAAAGGACACGACACATAGCCAGTCTGTGTTTACAGCTGCTGAGGAATGCTAAGCTTCTTTATAATATGAATTCAGAAAAAGAAACATGGTTTGGTTGCCACTGAGATTTTGATTGTCTGATGCCCTAAGGGGAATCACATTCTCTAAAGACTTTCTGCACCGTGTCTTCCTGTAAGTTTGTCTTCTGGAGGCGTTTTACAGATTTATCCACTTAAGTATACAAGCTCATATAGTCATAAACGTGATGATGCTGCAAAGGGATGATAATTACGAGTTGTTACATATATATCTCTTTACCTTGAGATGATTAGCAAATACTGCTTTGTGATAATTGTCATTATAAAATACAGATGCATTGTAACAATCTATTCTATTTGAACACATGATATTCATAATATTTGCACCAAATTTTTAACATTCCCTTATGCAGCAACAAAATCTTTTGCACTGTTATGATAATGTCGTAACTTGTTTTCTAGTAACAGTTTTAAAGACTATTTTGTAAATATATAAATAGCAGAAGTACTTAGAGGAAAAAAACATTTATTTTATTTTATTAACTGGCTTATATGTATGCAACATACAAAAGAGAGTTGAGGCTACTTAAAATAGAAGTTCAGAGATAATAAGATACCCAAACAAACAAGACAAGGTGAAAGCAGATACCGGGAAATAATGGAGAAAGGGTGGAGAAAACTAGACCAGGCTTTTGCCATCTACCCTTTTATAAAAGCAAGCTTAGCGTGAGGTAGACTGTTTGCCAATATAGAATTTTTAATCATAAGAATTTATACAGTATGTGAATCTGAAAGAAACTAATTTCCCTATTGATTGAATTTGCAATGTTCCTAAGTATTCTGAGAATGTAATTTAGAAAATCACCTATGAGGAATTCTCATGGTGGAATAATATAGTGTAACTTTCCACTTGATTAAGTGTTACAGGTGATATGACCTGGAATCAAATGAGACCCAGAGTGAGATGAGGCGGCTTTTATTCTGTGTCATTGACTTTCTTGATGTGATTTCAATGATCAGAACACATCTGCTGTGTGAAACATTTTTAAATATATATCAGTATGTTTTTTATTTACCATATTGTCCTTACGTATACTGCTTACAAAATAAAGACTAACATGATTATCTTGTTTATTTCTCATAGAACCAGTTTTTCATAAGCTGTGCTGATGACAAAGTTGTGTTCAACAAGATAGGCGATGCCATTGCCCAGAGGATCCTGAAAGCTCACAGGTAACAGCCTTTGGCTGGGAGTTCTTGCTACAGATGTTCTTGTATTTATTACTAAAATGACTTTGCAAGGCCCGTTTTTAAAGTACTATCATTTCCTAGCGGGCTTCAATTTGGTTCAGCCAGCATAGGTTACTGATGCCTTTAGTCTGAGTCAGTTGCTAAAAATTCTTTAGTCCCCTTTCTAGGGAATTTGAATTCTTCCAGGGCATAAAAATTTCTTCCTGGCCAGTCTGTTTCCCATACATGAGGTTTGTGATTTGTTTTATTTAATAGCAGACTGTGAGCTGTGTTCACTTAAAAAACAAAGCAAAATAGACATAATATTTTGCTGTGGGTTATATTTAAATTCTTGTTACCGTATGTCATATTTATTCAGCTCCTGGGATTATTTCTTCAATAATTGGTTTACTGAGATAGAATTTACATACTGTACAATCCAACCACTTAAACTATAGAATTCAGTGATTTTTAGTATATTCACAGAGTTGCACAACCACCACCTAATCAATTTTAGAACATTTTTATCAACCCAGAAAGAAACCCCATTAGCAGTCATTACCCATTCCTTTGTTTTTTAGCCCCTGGCTACCACTGATTTTTCTTTTTCTATAGATTTACCTAGTCTGGGCATTTCATATAAACGGAGTCACACAATATGTGGTCTTTTATGACTGATTTATTTGTCTTAGCATAATGTTCTTGAAGCTCATCAGTATTATAGCATTTATGAGTATTTCATTTCTTTTTATTGCCAGATAATATTCCATGATGTGGATATACCACATTGTATTTATTCATTCATTAGTTGATGGACAAATGTAGTTGTTTCTACTTTTTGCCTATTATGAATAATGCTGCTATAAACATCCTTTAGTAGTTTTTGTGCAGATATATATTTTCATTTCTCTAGGGGTAGAATTGCCAGGTTATAGCTAACTCTATGTTTAACATTTTGAGAAACTGCCAGACTGTCTTCCAAAGCGGCTCTGCCATTTTATATTCCCACAGTGTATGAGAGGTCTAGCTTCTCTGTATTTGCCAATAGTTACTATTATCTCTCTCTTTGATTATAGTCATTCTAATAGATGTGAAATACCATTTTAGAAATGGTATTTCATTGTGGTTTTCATTTGAATTTCCCTAATGTCTAATGATACTGAGCATTTTTGTGTGTGCTTATTGGCCATTTGTGTATTATCTGTGGAGAAGTGTCTACTCAAATCCCTTGCCCATTTTTTCATTGGGTTATTTGACTTTTTGTTGTTGAGTTGTAAGAATTCTTTATACATTCTAGATACAAGTCTCATATCAGATACATGATTCCCAGTTTCTCCCATTCGATGGCTTGTCTTTTTACTTTCTTGCTGGTGTCATTTGAAACAGAAAATATTTTTTATTTTGATAAAAGCTAATCAGCTTCTGTTTTTTTCCTTGTATCCCTTGTTCTTTTGGCATCTAAGGAATATAGATAGTGATATCTAAGAAATCACTGCCTGACCTAGGATCATGAAGATTTATGCCTGTTTTCTCCTGAGAATTTTATAGTGTTAGCTCCTACATCTAGATCTTTGACTCATTTTGTTTCTTTTTATATATGGGGTGAGTTAGGGGCCCAACTTTTTATTCTTTTGTTGATGGATGTAGAGTTGTCCTAGTACCATTTGTCAAAAAGACTATTCTTTCCACATTGAATTGTCTTGGCACCAGGTACAATTTCTTTTCATGGCTGATTTCAGCTCCATGTAAAAGTAGCAGAATAAACACATAAACACAACCATTATATTTCATTACTTCAAGTCATTGAATGCATGCAGTGAAGAGTAAGTGCATATACATTTGGGAATTAAAACATTTTTTACTTTCAGTGTCATGTGGTACTTTGATATCTTTTTTTCACATAATATTTGGGGACTTTTATACTGAAGGACATATTATAACAGTAACCATCAGCATTTTATGTGATTCACAGTTTATAACTACATGATCTCATAGAATCTTCACAACTACTCTTGAGAGTAGGTCATGTATTTGTTGTTGTTATTGTTATTATTGCTGTTGCTGCTGTTCCCATTTTTAGGATTAAAAACTGAAATTCAAGAGGTTATGTGACTTGTTTAGGCCACTAACAGCAATAGGTAAAAAACAGCTTTGAGCCTAAATCTTTGGACTTTCAACGCAGTGCTTCCCTTCACACCACATGACTCTAATGCATTGATGGTTAGGATTAAAAACCCATTCAGGGCTTCCCCAAGCTGAGGCAAATGTGTTGGGCCTATAGTTCCCTTCCCCTATTGACCGACCATTGGATGCAGGCTGATCCTAGGGAGTGGGGATGACCTTGAGTGAGGCAGGTCCCTTTCACCTATGGAGGACTCCATACTTTTCATACCTGGAGGACTTCACTGTGAGTGTTCTGTGGCCTACATGCTCAGTAGCTGATGGGATGGCTGGCTGTCTTGATCCCATGGTGGGAGGATCTAGGCAGCACACTACAGCATCCATCATATCCTGCAGGGTGTACAGTGGATCTCACCTGTGACTATGCATTAAAATCACCACTGACTTTTGCAAGATTACAGAGAGCTTAACACACCTCCAGGCTTAATGGATCATAATTTCCTGGAGTGGGACCCGGCACCCGTATTTTATACTGCCCCAAATATGTGTTTTTAAGTGTTTGGGAGCCTGAAAGAATACTTTTCTTTACTGTAGTAATTTGTCTTTAAAAATCTGGACTTCTAAAATAATAAAATTAGGCTGGGCATGGTGGTTCATGCCTGTAATCCCAGCACTTTGGGAGGCCAAGGTGGGTGGATCAACTGAGGTCAGGAGTTTGAGACTAGTCTGACCAATGTGGTGAAACTCTGTCTCTACTAATAATACAAAAATTAGCTGGGCTTGATGGTGCATGACTGTAGTCCCACCTACTCAAGCTCCTGTGGTAGGAGCTTGAACCTAGGATGCGGAGATTGCAGTGAGCCGAGATCATGCCATTGCACTCCAGCCTGGGTGACAGACCAAGACTCTGTCTCAAAATAAATAATAGATAAATAAATAAAATCATAACTTTTAGGGTTAGAAGAAACTTCAAGATATTTTCTGATGGAACATTTCCTAGTGATCTTATCAGCTGCTCCTGAAAGGAAAAGGGATCTGTGACTTTAAACAGTATGGTAAAGTAGCACCTGTTGCAGATTGTATCTTACACTGGAGTTTTATGGAGCACATTGAAGACTCTGGCAATTTCAAGTTTGCTTTGTGGAAAATGGGGAACTCGTTCATCAAATTTCAAATAAACCATGTGTCATTTAGCTCTGATCTCTTGATAGTCTCATTTTTTTGAGAGGCACATTTTCAAAATGGTACATATGTTACACATTTAGACTTTCCGTGGATACACACACACATCCTTAAAACATATTTTAGGTTTTTCCCCCTCTCTGCGTCTTTGCATTCTTGTTAATCTCCCCATGTTAATTGCAACTGTAAAACATATTTTTGCTTAATTTCAAATCTGTGAGCTTGTGTTCTGTGAGCTTGTGCTGAGCAAGGTAAAGGCAGAATTAAAAAGCTTATCTTGGGCAAGTGTGGTGGCTCACACCTATAATCCCAGCACTTTGGGAGGCAGAGGCGGGAGGATTGCTAAAGCCTAGAAATTTGAGACCACCTGTCTTTACAAAAAATAAAAAAAATCCAGGTGTGTTGGTGTGCCTATAGTTCTAGCTACTTGGAGGCTGAGGCAGGAGGATTCCTTAAGCCTGAGAGTATGAGGCTGCAGCAAACTGTAATCACACCACTATACTCCAGCTTAGGGGACAGAATGAGGCCTCGTCTCTAAAATAAATAAATAAATAAAAGAAACAACTTATTTTGCAGGTTGCCGGCATGGGGTGCCCCCTTTTCACTAATTAGGGGCCATGATATGCCATCCCAAGCTTACCCCCCTCTCTCCATAGACTTCTCTGTTCTTTTCTTTTCTGAGACTCAGAACTTCCCTTCCAAAGTCACATTCTTAGCAACAAGTATAATTTTGGCTATTTGAAAAAGAATAGAATACAGCCCAAAGCAGATGGAGGGAAATGACAGTCCGCAGTCAGCCAGGCCTCACCAAAGGATACAGGCCCTCTGCCAGGTCCCTCCCACCCTGGAGAAATCTGAGTCTTCAAATTGCCAACTCCCTCAACTGGGCTGAGTCTTTATTTTTCTGCCAGTGCTGGAATCCAGCCTCACAACAGTTCCCCTAAGCAATTTCTCGGTTCCTCTCAGTTCCTCTGGTTCCTTCTCAGCAGTCATAATTCTTTATAGAAATAGGTTTGCAAAGCCTCCATGTTCTGACATGACCTAGAGCCTCAGACTCATGTTTATTCCATGCTGACCTAAGAACAGCTGGGGGAATCAGAATTAAAAAAAAAAAAAAAAAAAACACTTCACTCTAATAAGTAAAACTGACTCAGAGTTGAGGCCAGGTGCCCAACCCACTTGAAACCTTTCTTTGACAACTCAAATGTGATTGGACATCAGAGAGAAAAAGAAAAAACATAATCCACAGTCTAAAATTTACTGTTTTATGCCATGTTTGACTAAGCTGAAAGATAGGACCAACTGATCCAGGTAGACACATTTTTAAACACTGTGTGCCATGAATGAATGGTTTCTGAGAAGGATCTCAGATCTTTGCACATGGAAACTTGACATGCATAATTTCTCTGCTTTGGTAGAAAGTCAGGAAGTGAGAAAGTGCATTTTATAGTGTTAGCAACAAAAAGTTGATGCATACAATGAAAATAGCTTCTTTTTTTTTTTTTTTTTTTTTTTTAACAGAGCCTTGCTCTGTCACCCTCACTGCAACCACCACCTCCCAGGTTCAAGCAATTCTCCTGCCTCAGCCTCCTGAGTAGCTGGGATTACAGGCACGTGCCACCACACCCAGCTAATTTTTTTGTATTTTTGGTGGAGACGGGGTTTCACCGTGTTGGCCAGGCTGGTTTTGAACTTCTAACCTCAAGTGATCCGCCTACCTTGGCCTCCCAAAGTGCCCCTCATGCTTCTTATAACTATAGAAGAGCTACTGCTTGTCTGTAAGTGGGTGATATGGGAAATACCACACTGGGAAATCTGAAATTATTGGGAGAACAGATGTCTGGAGACCTGGATTCTCTCCAGCTCTGTTATCCACAGGTATGTGACCCTCTGAGTACGTCAGTTTGCCCCTCTGACACACGGTTTCTTCACCAACCACGAATAATAATATCTGTTCTACCTAGCTTATATGAATATATGTGAAAGTAGTTTGTAAGCTGTAAAGCACCAGTTCAAGTAAGAAATTATTACAGCATTTCCATGATATTCATCATCTGGAAATATGTTGTTCACTGTAAATTCAAGCAAGGATAAAGAAGCATGATATTCAAATCAGCTGTTTCAAAATTAGTATTTATGCTAGAAAAAGAAATGTTTTAATTAAAAAGATGTTTAAATGTTCCATACTTAAATTATTGGATGGCTACTTCTGGATAAGAAAAATTTGTTTTGGTTTCTCACCACTGGCTCTTGTTCATCTCGTGACAGGTTTAGGCACACAATTACAACACTTCTGTCTAGAAGTTTTCTGCCAGAAACCTATAGCTCACTCTTCCTGGGGATCGATTTTTGATTTCCCTGTTATTGATCTGATAACACCCTCCCCCAAAATATAAAGTAAAATAATAAAATGTATTCTGAAGCATAATATGTGTTTAGTTTAGTATTGTTTTAATTTTAGATGCTATTTACTTTGCTGTTATTTGAAGATATGCAAGCTTTCTAATTGAAATCACCAGTTGATATAATTGAATAAAAATGTTACCAAATAGTTTTTGAGTCTTTCCACATAATCAGTGCTATACCTGTGTTACCTCATTCAGTCTTTGTATCAACTTTATGGGATTGGTTGTATAATTACTCCCATTCTACAGATGAGGCTGCTGAGGCCTAGTGAGTTTAGATAACTTAGCCAAGTCATATAGCTGTGGTTGGATAGGAGTAGGACTCAAACCATGTCTGTAGGACCTCAACTTGTGCTTTTTACTAGTAAGCTACAAAGCTTCCCCCATTTCAAGGGATATGGAAATTTTCGAATGGTAAGCCTCCCAGAAATCTGTGAAAAATACTTTATCTTGAAATTTTAAAAATTGAATGAGCTGGGCACTGTGGCTTATGCCTTTGATTCCAGCACTTTGGGAGGCTGAGGCGGGAAGATCACTTGAGCTCAGGAGTTCAAGACCAGTCTATGCAACATAGTAAGACCTAGTCTCTACAAAAAAAATAAAAAAAATTAGCTGGGTGTGCTGATGGATGCCTGTGGTCCCAGCCACCCAGGAAACTGAGGTGGGAGGATCTCTTAACCTGGGAGGTCAAGGTTGCAGTGAGCCATGGATTGCACCACTGCACTCCAGCCTGGGTAACAGAGCAAGACCCTGTCACCAAAAGAAAAAAAAAATCAGATGAATGTTTTATTTTTTAAAAGTAATGCTTGATAGATTCTTGATAGTTCTTGGGTTTAAAGAAAAATCTATGTCCATAATTACCATATCCTATAATTTTGTACCAAACTGAAAAGACATGTTGGGCTTGTTTCAGGAACACTGTCTTAAAGAAAATTTAACTGCAGTTATAATAAAAAGAATAAAACACATTTTATCTAAGTATGCCAATCATTGGTTTCACATTTTTTCTTGTGGGATAACTCCCAAGCTCTGTACGATTCCTGGAGAAGAGGTTACCTTGGGACACAGATGACAACAGATCATGGCAGGAGATCTTTTGATTTAGATCATGTAAATGCTTTTATTCTAATTCTAAAAATTGTATAAAATGGTAATCTCAGCAGATAGAGAAATGTAAAGATTAGCACAAGGCAGAGGCCAGCAATCATTTTGAGCCTGAGCATGTGCCCTGGAAAAGAGAGGAAGGAAGAAGGAGACTTAAAGAAAAATGAGAGTGAAAACAGGCTGGGCCATAGTGGGAACAGTTTGATATAAGGTTCTGTCTAACCTCATCTGGGGGCCACTCAGGGCCAAAAGATGATCAAGCCCAGGGTGAAGTCTAAGTCAAACATGCAGGCGAATCCCTCAGCATTCTTAAGTTTGCCATTTTCAAAAGATAACCAATGAGAAAAATGATGTGTGTTTGTGCACAATATGTAATGGTTCAAAATCTATAAAGTCACATAGAGGATAGGTAAAGTCAGTGCTAAATAGGGCCAGCATTTCTAGTGGACTAGTCATGATTTTAGCCAGTTCTTTCATGTGCAGATGAGGAAACTGAAGCCCAGAAGGATCTTCTCCTTTTAAAGGATTTGCCAAGCACAAAATAAAAGGGGTTATGTCCCAAACGACCAAGAAGCTACAGGTCCAATTCCAACATAATTGATACCACCATAGTATAAAGTCCTCTTTACACACACACACACACACACACACACACACACACACAAAGCCCTAACCACAATTCTTATTTCTGACAGCATTCACTGCTGCAAAATCTACGAGACAATTTATAGCAGCTCTTGAAGTTCACAGTGATGAAATACAAACTATAAATCCCAAATTCTCAAAAAGTAAAGTGTCTTGTCACTAGCGAAGCATATCAGGCTTCCTTGGGGCCTTCTTGCCAGACCCTCAGACCCAGTTGTGAGCAGACCAAGCTTCTCCTAACTGTCCTTCATGCTGAGGAGGGACCATGGGGAGAAGGAGGAGGGGCTTATGCAGCAGAGAAAAACAAGAAAATGAACGTAGAGGTACATCACTGCTGTGACCCAGCTACATGGTACATTCGTACTCTGCTTTTAAAGGTACAAGCAGGTTTATAGCAATCACAAACATTTTTTATTTATTTATTTATTTATTTATTTTAATTTTTTTTTTTGAGACGGCGTCTCACTCTGTCACCCAGGCTGGAGTGTCTTGGCGCCATCTCGGCTCACTGCAAGCTCCGCCTGCCAGGTTCACGCCATTCTGCCTCAGCCTCCCCAGTATCTGAAACTACACGTGCCCACCACTACGCCTGGCTAATACACACACTACTATTTTCTGTTGAATTGTAATTTATTTTCTTTTCCTAGAGCTCATCTGAATTTCTAGCTCAAGTGCATTTCCACACAATAGGAGGGGTTTTAGTTTTGGCACTTCCTGATAAACGTGGCCGAATTCAGTGATTTCTCATTATTTCCCCTCTGTATTCAGCATCAGGGTTCTACTCCTGCCTCCTCTCCCTCCACATCCCTTCCTTGATCTTGATGCTATGGGGCCCTGGATCTTTGGAAAGGGGCTTCCAGGCACTGGTGTTGATCTCCCTTAGGCCTATTCTGGCATCTGCTTAACGTAGCTTGGGGATGTCAGCCTTCACCTTCAGGCCAGCCTCTCTACCACTTCTCTGCTCCTGCCACATCACATAGCTGCTGGACGACATGCTCCACATTGCTCTCAAGTTCACATTGCTCTGGAGTTCACCTGAAAGCAAGGCTCAGATCCTCCTGGCTCTCATATCCTCACATTGAAAAGAGAGTGGGGTCTATCCTGTTTTCCCCAGAATTCAGCTTGAGGCCAAAGGACTGATTCCTTGCCCTGAGTCTTGCTCTTATTTCTCTACACTCCTGCCTCCGCTTAGGGAATCTCTCTCCAGTTCCCCAAATCTAAAAGAAGTTGATGTTTTTGTGTCCTGCTTCTCACCACTCTTCCGGGGTGAGAGTGCCACCCCGGGAGCAATGCCTGCTTCGTTTCTCCGGTCACAGAGTGAGGGAAGTTAACACATTTAAAGGGAAAAATGATTTAATGTTTTGTAGCATTGGCCTGCCACATTTTTATTGTCTTATAACATTACATTGGGGTCATTTTAACACAGTACCAGCAGTATTGTGCTGCTGAGCCTCCATAGTGGTCATTTTTAGTGGCTGCAAGATGATCATTCCATTGAATGGCTATAACATAATGTAGTTAACCATCACTTTATTATTGGACATTTATTTCCAATTTTTAGCTATTATACATAGCACTGCCATAAGAGTTAGTGAATTTTGAAGAAAAACGTTTAACAAGAAGCCTCAGAATGCTGTTTTATAGAAATTGAACCAATGTGGATGAAGTGGTTGCTGGCATGATGGGTAGTTATCTGGGGCTTAGTGCCCACTAGCCATTATCTTGCTTTTAAGATCATAAATATTTTATATACTGGGGGCTCAGATTCTTACCCTAAGCTGATTGCTATCATTTCCCCAACCCCCGTGTTGTGAGGATTCAGTATTTCCAAAGGGCATTAGATTCCTTAGCAGCTGGAACTCTTGTCCTCTGTGAATTGGATCAAGGAGGCAGATTGGATATAGTGTCCCATGGAATCTTCTGTGCTTTGGCTTACATTCAACTACAATTTTGCATTTGAAATTCCAGAGTCCTTTTTTCTACAGCAGCGAAAATCTAAATAGTTTCCACTAGTTTGCTGAACACAGTTTAAAATTTTCATCATTCAGGAAATTTATGAGCTACTATATTGTAAAATAGCAAAGGGCTTGATATGGAACTAAGAGAGTCCTAAAAACAAGAAAATGTGAATATTCTGATTCCTACAAACTAAAATTTGCAAGAATGTCTTATAATATTTTTATAGGACATTTCTCAATATCCTACATATGAGATGTCCCTTGTAAAATCATTTTTGCTTAAAAAAAGGATAAAATAGAACTGTCTCTTATAAACATCATCACAAACATTTGTGTCAAAAGACCAGCAATGCCACTTGTAAGATTTTTCCAACAAATGTGAAGAATTACTTTTGTTAGTCAACATAAATATCAAAATATTTATTTTGAAATAGAAACAAAATTAGAAGCAATTTAAATGCCTGTCAATAGAGGACTGGTTTAAATATTAAAGTACAGATACATGGTAGAATATTAAATATTAAAGTACAGATACATGGTCCCTGTTCTTAAAAAGTAACTACGTTCTGATGTGGAAGGATTTCCAAGATACTCTGTTAAATGGTAAAAATCATGTTCCGAAAAGTGTTGAAAGTGTTTATAGTATTCTAATATTTGTGTAGAAGGAAAAAGTACATCTATTCTTATAAATTCATACACTGTTTCTAAAAGAACATGGAGGAAACTGTTAACAGGAGTTGCCCTCAGGATGAAGGAGTGAGAGATAATTTTTTTCACTATATAATCATCTACCTCTTACATTTTGTACTATGAGCATATGTTACTCATTTGAAAGTAATCTATTTGGTGGTTCCTCAAAATGCTAAACATAGAATGACCACATGACCCAGCAGTTCCATTCCTGAGTATAGTCCCCAAAGAACTGAAAACAGGGACTCACAGATACTGTATGCTAATACTGATAGCAGTATTATTCACAATAGCCAAAAGGTGGAAACAACACAAGTGTCCATCAACAGGTGAATGTGATATGTACATACCATGGAATATTATTCAGTCTTTAAAAGGAGGGAATTCTGACACATGCCACAACGTGGGTGAACCTTGAAGATGTTATGCTAAGTGAAACAAGTCAGACATAAAGGACAAGTATTGTATGATTCTAATGATATGCAAAACCAGAACCAGCAGATTCATAAAGACAAAGCAGATTAGAGGTTACCAGGGGATGCAGGCAGGAAAAAACAGGGTAGTTATGACTGGATAGTCACCGAGTTTCTCTCTGGGATGTTGAAAAGGTTTGGGATAGATCATCATGATAGTTATACAATATGGTGTATGTAATTGATGCCATTGGACTATACACTTAAAAATGGGGGCTGGGCGTGGTGGCTCACACCTGTAATCTCAACACTTTGGGAGGCCGAGGCGGACCAATCACCTGAGGACAGGAGTTTGAGACCAGCCTGACCAACATGGAGAAACCCCATCTCTACTAAAAATACAAAAGTATACAAAATTAGCCAGGCATGGTGGCACATGCCTGTAATCCCAGCTACTCAGGAGACTGAGGCAGGAGAATTGCTTGAACCCGGGAGGCAGAGGTTGTGGTGAGCCAAGATCATGCCATTGTGCTCCAGCCTGGGCAACAAAAGCAAAACTCCATCTCAGAAAAAAAAAAAAAAGGGTAAAATGGCAAATTTTATATTATATGTATTTTACCACAATAAAATGTAATTTAATTTAAAGAAATAAAATATAATTTTATTTAAAGAAAAAAGTATGTAATATATTATATACGTTTTGCAAGTAAAATGTAATTTAATTTAAAGAAAAAAATTCCTGTTCAGCTTAGCCTCTTCTCTACCAGAAACTTCCCCAGAAACATTTTTCCAAACTGATCCCATCCTCCTAAAGCAAATAATACTGAGTGTATAGCATGTGCCAGGGTTCTTGATTGAGCACTATCAAAACCAGAAAGATATGTGGACAGGCATCCTGTGTTTCAAAGGAGCTTATCACATAGCCTAGAGATCAGATGTGTGTATCACTATCGTGTGAAGCAGAAAGAGTGCTGAACAGACATCCTAGCCATGTGCTGTGAGTGCCGAGGCAAGAATAAACCAACTCAGACTGGAAGGGCCAAGATGGCTTGGCAGAGGAAGTAGCCGATAAGGTGACCTACAAGAAGTGGGATTCATTGGAGGCCCTGAAGGCTGATAAGCCAAGCTTTATTAGTAGGAAGGTGTACCTCTGAACAAAGGGTGGTAGTCTCCTGTCACTGGGCTGTGGTTATGGGAGGATTATACTGTAAGGCAGTATAATCCTGAATTCTGAAAAGGCAGTTGAGGCCAAATGATATCCATTTTTAAGTGTCCAGTTTAATTTATTTTGACTTTTAAAGATTGGCTGTGGGGAAATAGCTTAATAGCTTAGGTTTTTTGTTTGTTTGTTTGTTTGTTTCTGTTCTTTTTCACTATCCTGCTCACCATTTAGGGATGTGAGCCTTTTATTCTTATCAAGCAGCAAACTTGAACAGTTTACATTTTTTAATGTTTTCTTTCCAACTCAAACTATGTTTGCCATCTAGTGATTAATCTATGCCATTACAACAACCTACTTAAGATCTTTGTTTCTTAGCAAGGGAGCCAAACTCACAGGCCTCCAAATTCCATTGTTGGTAGTCATTTTTGCCCTGAACTTCTCTTCCCACTTGCCCTGATGTATACATCGACATTCAGAGACATCAGTAATAAAATCTGATCCCCCAAACAGTACTATAATATTCACATGAAAGGAAATTTTAGTTGGTTAGAAGAAAATGTGCTTTAGAAATGAGAAGTTTAAGTAGGATCAGACTTGAAAATTAACCAATAACAACACACGTTTGTGTGACTGTAGTCCTCCCAGATATCCCGGCGAGACTCATTGATCACAGTGTATGTCACATTCCTTTCGAGGCTTTTTCTTCTTCCTGTATATCCTATAAATAGAGCCAAGAATGTTAATAGCTTTTGATTCTGAATAAATGGTACCTATTTGTAGCATACTTCAAATTTCTGACTTTCTGAATGCCTGTCAAAGAGGGAAACCTACACTTTCTTCTTCTATTGTTACATCATTGAGTAGAATTCATTTTCCTTCAAAGGTTGTAGTTAATCACTTGAGAGAGTGGGACATGAAATATTGTGTTGTATGTGCAGGGGACTTAAATGTACATATTGGCCACTCAGAATTATTATTATTATTTTTTTTTTTTTGAGACGGAGCCTCGCTCTGTCGCCCAGGCTGGAGTGCAGTGGTGCCATCACTGCTCACTGCAAACTCCGCCTCCCGGGTTCACGCCATTCTCCTGCCTCAGCCTCCCGAGTAGCTGAGACTACGGGCGCCCACCACCACGCCCGGCTAATTTTTTGTATATTTAGTAGAGACAGGGTTTCACCGTGTTAGCCAGGATGGTCTTGATCTCCTCACCTAGTGGTCCACCTGCCTCGGCCTCCCAAAGTGCTGGGATTACAGGCATGAGCCACTGCGCCCGGCCGGCCTCTCAAATTTCTTAAAGGGCCTAGGGTAACATTTTACAGCTGAAAACTTAGAGTTTCTAAGTAGATAATGATGACTTCTGTTTTGGAAAATACAATAGATCCAGTGTGTCTTTTTGCCCCTGAGATCTTGGCTATGAGAACTGATTTACTCAACAATTATTAACTGAATGTCTACTATTTCCATGACTCTAGCTAGGTACTGTGTTAACTATTAAGATGACATCTTTTTTCAAAACTTTGTTATAGCCTCCTGTCCCTGCCTCTTTCCGTGGGATCCAAGCAAGGATTTCTTACACTGCATTTTGTCCTACAAGGGATTATGCTGTAGAGAGACAATGGGTGCAATTTCTACTTTACTGCCAAGTTCAGCTTGTTATTCAGGCTATGAAGCGATAGCGTGGATGACAAATTCTGTCCTCCAGTCCAACAGCACTCCCCTCCCAAGTCCTGAAATGTGACAGAACGTGTTGACGTGTTGTAGGAAGCCATTCACTCAATCTCAAAAACCATGTGAATTGCTTGGCTGTCATTTAAAGCTGATACTACCTTTTATTTTTTGGGTGAATTTCTCTGCATCTGACCTTTGCAGGGAAAACCAGAAATACCGGGTATATGTCGTGATACCACTTCTGCCAGGGTTCGAAGGAGACATTTCAACCGGCGGGGGAAATGCTCTACAGGCAATCATGCACTTCAACTACAGGTGCCAAAACTCTGAATGGTCTGTTTTGAGCTTTTGGTCATGCGTGTAAGCTGATGAAGGGAATGGCAGTGTTTCTCCGCGTCCATTCGGTGGAATGGGGAACAAATGAACACTTTATCTTACTTTCAAATCTTGGCCTGTTTGCTAAGTTGATAAAATTCAAATGGAGCCTACAATGATAAATGATTGGCCTAAGACACATGGCAAACATAAAAGAACTAAAATATTAGTCCCTCTTGTATAGTTATTGTCTGTTTCTATATATGTATAATGTTGATTAAAACTTATCTTTAAGTGGTTAAATAGCTATTGAGATTTACATGTACTTTGCAGTAAATAGAGAAAAAATAAATGCCTGAAATGGTATGATTTGCTTGTGTTTGGTTATGATTCTTTAGGTAGCAAGTCCTTCAACAAGGTTGATAATGATAGCTTCTGTTAGTAAATAAATTCCTGGAATTTTGTTTTCTCTACCACATCTTTGTTAAAATTTTAGGGAAAGTTTTGTGCTTGATATTTTTAAAAGCTGAGTTTTTATATTTATTTAAAAGGGCACACTTGGGTTCCTCTGAAGGCTTCAGATATGGTCAGTGGAGCATTGTGAAAAGGACTAGAAAGTGCTAGCTGGTGGGTGGGGGGAGCACAGGCTAGAGAGCCTGCATAGAAGGGGCTGGAAAGGCACCTCTGACCTTGTTTCAGGGTCACTTAACCAAAATCTCTTATTTTTGTAAACCACCTGTAGTTTCTCACCTTTCTAATCAAACCCTTTTGAAAGGTGGGAGAGGACGAATGATACCTTACATAGAACCCTTGGTAAGTAAAGCAGATTAGGGGTCAGGGCCTTGGTAAAATCGGGGGTGGAGGCTTAGATGCCCTCCTGCTTGGGCCCCCTCCCCAGATGCTCCTGCTGGAGGATCTGTGCACAGTTTGAGTGCACCATTGTAGTGGAAATTTTTTTTTAATGCCCTTTTTTCTCACTGATGTTTCAGACTTGTATCTGTTTATCTGCCAGCTTTTCAAGGATGTATTTTGTTTGTTTCCTTCAGGGTGCTTTGCCTTGTTACAGCAAGAGAGCTTTAACTGTGCTTTGGCCTATATACTTAGACTGAAGATTTGCACATTTCTAATATCATCTGATTTACAAAGTGATTTTAAAAACCTTTTCAAGTATTTAAGGCTCTGACATAATGTTTAATTGAATTTTATCAATTTCATTCACCATTCTAATATTATTTTTGCAATATTGTCAATTGTAATAGTTTTCGATGACTATTTTCTTGCCTTCGAACCAGCTGAATGAAATAACACATTTGGCTTTTGTTCAGAAACAAAATCTATAATCTTTTACTATGCAAAAACATCTCTGTTTGCTGGCATCATCTTTAATAATATCAGCATTTCTCAGGCATAAGTATACTCTTTATTACTCTCATAGAACAAGCAGATGAAGCATAGAATTTTTGGTTTTGTCAGATTTTATAATTCATGAACAATCATCAGAGTCTTAAGAAACAAAATCATTAGCAGAGTCCTTTATTTGAGACTATATTTTTCATTTTTAAGTGGTTTTGCTGACTTCAGAGACAGCCCATTCTAATAGTTTAATTCGTAAATTATTCTGCTAAGTGCTTGCCCTTTTCACCTCTGAGAGCAATGTGATTCTGTAAGTATTCTTATCTACTGATGCATTCTAAATTTATCTTTGCTGTTACCCAGTTTTGTAAGAGGGAAAGTTCATTCATGACCCATCGTTTTTTAATAGCCTCTCTTTCTAAAATCTGACATGAATTTTATAACTTTTCCATTTACCCAACTCAAAACAACTATCATGTCCCATTAGTAACATTACAAAAGTGATATTCATGTAACTTTTTAGCATTTAGAAATATATGTAGCATCTTCTCATAGAAGCACTTGTTCTGTTTTTACTTGTGTTAGGATTAAACCTACAGACATTGCATGGGATTGGTTGTTTTGAAACCTCTGTAATTATTTTTTTTCCTTTACATATTTTCAGAACCATGTGCAGAGGAGAAAATTCCATTCTTGGACAGTTAAAAGCAGAGCGTAAGTAACTGCTTTTTTTCTCATATGGTTTTTTTTATTATGAAGGCGAGGTATCAGTAATCATTAATGTTTCACAGTGTGATTATAGAACTCTATTTATAAAAGGTACCCCACAAAATGTTCACCTGTAATAAAGCATTTATTCTCATTAAGTTGCCCAAACCATTATTCAAATGAAGACACCAAGACTAAATAGGTAATAAAAACTGAGCATCTTTATAATTTCTATTTATTTTTGTTTATAATTATTTTGATAATAACAATCATCTTTATGAGACATTATAGTTGTTTGTTCTTCTTTATCTACTGAATGCAATTTTTTATACTTTTCAAAGACGCTTTCACAGATGTCTTCTTTTTGTTTGTTTTTTTTTTGAGACTGGGCTTCATTCTTGTTGCCCAGGCTGGAGTGCAATGGCACGGTCCCAACTCACTGCAACCTCTCCCTCCTGGGTTCAAGCAGTTCTTTTGCCTCAGCCTCCCAAGTAGCTGGGATTACAGGCATGTACCACCACGCCCAACTAATTTTTTTTTTGTATTTCTAGTAGGGACAAGGTTTCACCATGTTGGCCAGGCCTGTCTGAAACTCCTGACCTCAGGTGATCTGCCCGCCTCGGCCTCCCAAAGTGCCGGGATTACAGGTGTGAGTCACCATGCCCGGCCTCAGATGTCTTCTTTTTTTTTTTTTTTTTTTGAGACAGAGTCTGGCTCTGTCGCCCAGGCTGGAGTACAGTGGCCAGATCTCAGCTCACTGCAAGCTCCGCCTCCCGGGTTTACGCCATTCTCCTGCCTCAGCCTCCCGAGTAGCTGGGACTACAGGCGCCTGCCACTTCGCCCGGCTAGTTTTTTGTATTTTTTAGTAGAGACGGGGTTTCACCGTGTTAGCCAGGATGGTCTCGATCTCCTGACCTCGTGATCCGCCCGTCTCGGCCTCCCAAAGTGCTGGGATTACAGGCTTGAACCACCGCGCCCGGCCAGATGTCTTCTTAATTGATTCTTCTACCTAGTTTTTGGCTACAATATATTGTAACTAGAGGTTTACCTATCTATATCTCCCTGAACTATGGGTTCAGCATATAGTGGGCACTCAATATTGCCCTATATCTCTGTGCAATCGAAACAAACTAAACTGGAGTCAGAACCCAAGTTGTATGACTTCCAGTTCAAGTTGGGTCCAGATTGTGAAAACTTGGACAGCCACACTAGAAAGGCAATGTTTTATCCAGAAGGCAAGAAGAGTTTGGTGGACACCTCTGAGCCCCTGGAGCAAACTCATCAAACTGACGTTTATATGAAGATTCATTTACTGTTGGTAAACAGGGTAGAGATGGTGGCAGGCAAGAGACAAAGGTACATTGGTAATGGAAAGGGAGGGTCATGTGTGGATAAGACTGTGAGGGAAGACTTGAGGGAATGTGGGAGCAGGAGAGGAAGGGAAATGTCAGCTAATTCTGACTTTCAATCCAACGGACCAAGAGAATGGAGCTGCCACAGGAGGTCTGGAAAAGGCAGAAGGACTCGTCCTAATCATGTGGTGCCCTTCAGATATAATATAAACCTCAATTGAATTTTTGAAGGAAGATTTTATTTTATACTAGTAACCTCCCAAATGGGGTGCACTGGATGATGTACTGGAATGTGGGTAGAAAATAATAGACTTTCCAAGTCTGTATATTTTTAGCTTAAAAGTAAGAAATTAGGACATCAGCAGGAATAGCAGAGGAAGGATCTCCAAAAATACAGTCCTACATAAAAGCAACAAAATATTGACAAAAGTTGTCATAATCAACTTCTTTGGACGGAGAAATTAAAGGCTTGTAACAATCCAAGGAGTGTTTAAATGAAGAAAAACAGGTGAATCTTGGTAAGAATAGCAAGCTGTGTGGCATTTTAACTTGCCGTATACCTATCTCCCACTTCTCAGCTCCAAGATAGTCCTAAAAGCCAACAGCTGCTCAAATCAGGGTGAAAACCAGCAGCCTAGCAGCCATTGGAGAGAGCAGATCAGGGTTGAGGCTCCCATGTCCCAACAATTCTCACAGTATTGTCATTATTTGACCCGTCTGGCACTTCCCTTTAAACTCCCATTCTAAGTACTTATATTTATTTCACCTGACTCAGACCTTGCTCAGTGCAAGTAGCCTTTTTAAAAAACCTGGGTACTTATGGCCGGTCCCGGTGGCTCACGCCTGTAATCCCAGCACTTTGGGAGGCCGAGGTGGGCAGATCACGAGGTCAGGAGATCGAGACCATCCTGGCTAACACGGTGAAACCCCGTCTCTGCTAAAAATGCAAAAAATTAGCCGGGCGTGGTGGAGGGCGCCTGTAGTCCCAGCTACTCAGGAGGCTGAGGCAGGAGAATGGCATGAACCCGGGAGGCGGAGCTTGCAGTGAGCCGAGATCGCACCACTGCACTCCAGCCTGGGCGACAAAGCGAGACTCCATCTAAAAAAAAAAAACAAAACAAAACCTGGGTATTTATCAAAAACAATCAGCAACATTTATTTAGCATCACAGCTAACTGAAGCGGCAGTAACAGTTGAGTGAGCAAGAAGCTGACTAAAAATCTTAAGAGGAAAAGCTGAGGGAGGAGATCCCCTAGTGGGTACTAGAAACCTCCAACGTATCCCTGGGAATCTGAAAGGTCATGGGTATGTGGAGGGCTGTGCCCATGCCCAGGGCAATGCGCATGCTCAGGAAAGGATTGAGGCGACCCTAAGCTCTCACCTCTAGCTGACCTTGAGGCTTTGTGCAAGCAGAAAGTGAAGCCTAAGACAGAGTTATAAACTGCATGCCGGGGAGCGTGTAAGGTCTGTGGCCCTCACACACATACACAGAGCTCCTCAGTGAAGTGTAAGAAACTCATTTGGTACAGGCATTTAAGGAATTGTGTAAAGTATGTTCTCTGGCCACAGTGGAATGAAATTATAAATAACAAAAGGAAATGTTGGGAATTCACAGATAGGTGAAAATTATACAAAATACTTCTAAATAAGCAAAGAATCAAAGAAGATACTTCAAAGGACAGTAGAAAATATTTTGAATGAAAATGAAAACAACATATCCAAACTTATGAAAGGCAGCTATAGCAATGCTTACAGGGAAATTTATAGCTACAAACATTTATATTATTTAATAGAAAATAAGAAATCTCAAATCAATAACCTAACCTTACATTTTAGGAAAGTAGAAAAAGAAGAGAAAAATAAACCCAAAAATAAACCCAAAAGAAATAACAGATTGGAGGGAAAATAAATGAGATAATAGAAAAAAATAGAGAAAATTAGTGAAGCCAAAAGTTAGCTTTTTGAAAAGATCAACAAAATTGACAAACCTTTTAGGTGGACCAAGTAACAAATAGAGAAGACTCAAAGTACCAAAATCAGAAATAGAGGAGACATTACTACTGACTTTACAGAAATAAAATGGAGTGTAGAATACCATTAACCATTGTATGCCAACAAATTATCCCAGATAGATGGATAAATTCCTTTAAAGACACTGTATTAGTCAGGGTTCCCTAGAGAAACAGAACCAATGGGAGATATATATATAAATTAAGAAATTATATAAATATAACTTCTCAGCCTCCATAATTACCTGAGCCAATTCCTCATGATAAATCTTTTCATATATATAAAAGACACATGTATGAATATATATTTTTATATATTTACATATTATATGCATATATATTTAATATATATTAAATAAAATATTTATCAAAAATAAAATATGTTATATAAATCTGTTATATCTATATAATATAGATATTTTATACAATATATAAATAAGTAATTTATATATTATATAGTTATATATCCATCTATATAATATATAGATATATATCTTTTATCTATATGAAAAGATGTATATATAATAAATGATATATATTTATACATTATATATTATAAATATATAGATATATATTTTTATGTGCTATATATAAACAATATATAAAATTTTATATATTATATATTTTTATATATCTATCTTTCGTATATACATGAAAAGATTTTTTATGAGGAATTGGCTCAAGTAATTACGGAAGCTGAGAAGTTCCACAATCTGCAAGCTGGACACCCAGGAAAGCTGGGTATGTAATTCTCATCCAAGTCTGAAGGCCTGAGAATCAGAGGAGCCAATGGTGTTAATCGCAGTAAAAGGGTAAGAGCAGACCAAGATTCCAACAGAAGCAGAAAAGCAAGAATCAAAAGGCATGAATTCCTCTTCCATCTGTCTTTTGATCTCCTCTGGCGCTCAATGGATTAGATGATGCCCACCAACATCGGGGAGGGCAATCTACTTTTCATTAAAGTAGATTTTCATTTGAATCCACGGATTCAAATACAAATCTCATCCAGAAAACCCCTCACAGATACACTCAGAAACAATATTAAATGGGCACCTCTTGGCCCAGTGTTGATATGTACCATTAATGGTATTGTATTAAAGACACAAACTCCCAAAACTGATTCTAGAAAAAATTGAAATTCTAAATAGAGCAATAACAAGTAAAGAGATTAATTTAGCAATCAATAATCTTCCTACAAAGAAAAGCCCAGGCCCAGTGGCTTTGCTAGTTAGTTCTACCATCCGCAATAGAATTAACACCAATCCTTCATATACTTCCCCCTAAAAATAGGAGAAAGGAATACAGTTACATGTTGCATAATGACATTTCAGTCAACAACAGATTGCAGCATGATGGTGGTCCTGTAAGATTATAATGGAGCTGAGAAATTCCTATCACCAAATGATGTCACAGTCATACTCATGTCATGGTACAATTCCTTTGTTTTTAAATAAATTTAAAAATTTAGTGTAACCTAAGTGTACAGCATTTATAAGTCCACAGTGGTGCACAGTAATAATTTAGGTCTTCACATGTATTCACCACTCACTCACACCCAGAGCAATTTCATTCATGGTAAGTGCTCTATGTAAGTGTATCATTTTTGGTCTCTTATACCATGATTTTACCATGCCTTTTCTATGCTTAGGTTCACAAATACTTGTCATTAAGTTGCAGTTGCCTACAGTATTCAGTACAGTATCGTGCTGTACAGGTCTGTAGCCTAGGAGCAATAAGCTATACCATATAGCCTGGGTATGTAGTAGACTATATGATTTGTGTAGTAGGTTTGTGTGATTAAACTTTATGATGTTCAAACAATGACAAAATCACCCAATGACACATTTTTCAGAACGTATCCCCATCATTAAGCAATGCATTACTATACTTCCCAACACATTCTATGCGTCCAGTATTATCCCGATACCAAAACCATAGTCATTATAATAAAAGAAAAGGGCCAGGTGTGGTGGCTAACACCTGTAATCCCAGCACTTTGGGAGGCCGAGGCAGGAGGATCACGAAGTCAAGAGGTCGAGACCACCCTGGCCAACATGGTGAAACCCCATCTGTATTAAAAATACAAAAATTAGCTGGGTGTGGTGGCCTGCAACTGTAGTCCCAGCTACTCGGGAGGCTGAGGCACGAGAATCGCTTGAACCCAGGAGGCAGAGCTTGCAGTGAGCCGAGATTGCGCCATTGCACTCCAGCCTGGCGACAGAGTGAGACTCCATCTGGAAAAGAAAGCCACAGATCAATCAGATCAATATTCCTTGTGAATGTACACACAAAATTCCTCAGTGAAATACTACTAAACTGAATCCAGCAATATAAAAAGGATTATACATCATGACCAAATGGGATTTTTCCCAGGAATGCCTGGTTGGTTTTAACATCTGAAAATCAATCAATGTAATGCACTGTGTTAATAGAACAAAGGACAAAAACCGCAAATAATCATCTCATTAGACACAGAAAAATTATTTGGCAAAATAATTAAAACAAAACAAAAAAACCTCAACAAACTAGGAATACATGGGAACTTCCTCAGCCATATAAATGGTATTTGTAGATGTCATATATAAGCTGACATCATACGTAATGGTGAAATACTGAAAGTTTTCTCCTCTATGATCAGTGACGAGATGAGAAAGTTCACTCTTGTCAACATTGTACTGGAGGTTTTAGTCACAACAATTGAGCAAGACAAATACATTTTTTTAAAGGGAAAGGAACAGGAAGAATAAAACTACCTCTTTTTATAGATGACATGATCTTGTATGCAGGAAATTCAAAGGAATTCACACATACTATTACAGATAATAAATTAGTCTAGCAATGTTTCAAGATACAAGATGAGTATTCAAAAATCAATTCACTTTTATACTCTAGCAATGAATAAACTGAAAATGAAATTAAGAAAACAATTCGATTTAAAATAGTATCAAAAGAATTAAATATTTAGCAATAAATTTAATAAAGGCAGTGGAAGATACATATGCTGAAAATAATAAAATATTGAAAGAGATTAAGGAAAATCTAAATAAATAAGAAGATACTCTGTGTTAATGGATTGAAAGACTTGGCATTGTTAAGATGGCAGTACTCTCCAAATTTTTCTATACATTCAACACAATCCCTATCAAAATCCCAACTACCTTTTTGCAAAAAATTGACAAATCCTAAAGTTCATTTGAAATTTCACGGCATTTAGCATTGCCAAAACTATCTTGAATAGAACAAATTGGAGGTGTCACATACGTGATTTCAAAACTTGCAGCAAACCCACAATAATAGTGTGACTTACAGATCAACTGAATAGAGTTGAGAATCTAAAAATAGTTCTTATGATTATGGTCAATTAAATTTCAGCAAGATGGTGCCAAAATAATTCAATGGAGAAAGAATAGTCTTTTCAACAAATGGTGCTGGAAAAACTAGATATCCACGTGCCAAAAAACAAAAAAAGTTGAACCCCTACCTCATATCATATACAGAAATTAACTCAAAAGGGATCAAAGGCCTGAATATAAAAACTAAAACTATACATTTCCCAGAAGAAAATAATAGGCACAAATTATTGTGACAATGGCTTCTTAGATTTTATACCAAAAGCACAAGCAAACATATAAAAATAGATAATTTGGATTTCATCAAACATGAGAGCTCGAAAGCCTTTGTGCTCCAATGAACATTATCAAGGAAGTGAAAACACCCCACAGAATGGGAGAAAACTGTTTGCAAATCATATATATAAGGAACTAGTGTACAGAATGTATAAAGAATTCTTACAATTCAATAATAAAAATAAAAATAACTCAAAAAATAAAAAAATGGGCCAAGGATCTAAACAGGTGTTTTTCCAAGTAGATATTCAAATGGCTGATAAGTACATGAAAGAAAACTCAATATCACTAATCACTAGAAATTCAACTCAAACCCACAATACAACCTCACACCTTCACATTCACTAGTATGGCAATAATAATAATAATAAAGTATTGGCAAGGATGTGTAAATAGTGGAACCTTAACACATTACTGTTGGGAATGAAAAATGGTACTGCTTCTTTGGAAAGCCGGTTTGGCAGTTCCACAACAGTTAAATGTAATTACCCTATAACCCAGCAGTTCTACTCCTTAACATTTACTCAGATATTAAAAACAAATGTCCACACAAAAATTTGTACACGAATGTTTATAGCAGCATTATTCAGAAAGCCAAATGTCCATTAATTGATGAATGTAGCAACAAAATGGGGTGTATCCATACAGTGGAGTATTATTTAGATGTAAAAAGGCTTGAACTGACACATGCTGCATCACAGATGAACCCTGAAGACCTTACGCTAAGTGAAAGAAGCCAGGCATCATTCTTAGCAAACTATCACAAGAACAGAAAACCAAACACCGCATGTTCTCACTCATAGGTGAGAACTGAACAATGACATCACTTGGACTCGGGAAGGGGAACATCACACATGGGGGCCTATCATGGGGAGGGGGGAGGGGGGAGGGATTGCATTGGGAGTTATAACTGATATAAATGATGAATTGATGGGTGCTGACGAGTTGATGGGTGCAGCACACCAACATGGCACAAGTATACATATGTAAAAAACCTGCACGTTATGCACATGTACCCTAGAACTTAAAGTATAATAAAAAAATAAATTTAAAAAAAAAAGGCCACATATTGTCTGGTTTCATTTTTATAACATGTCTTCAATAGGCAAATCCATATAGCCGGTTAGTAGAATAATAGGGTGTAGGGGAGAGTGGAATGGGGTGTAATTGTTAATGAGTATAGGGTTTTTCGGGGGGGTGATAAAAATGTCTTAAACTTAGGTAGTGGTGATGGTTGTACAGCCTTGGGAATGTAGTACTTATAAAACATACTGATTTGTACACTTTAAAGAAGAGAATTTTATAGTATAAAATTTATAAATTGTAAGAATTTTTAAATGATTTAGAAACTTTAAATACAAATTTAAAACATTGACAAATTAAAAATAGTGACAAGTTTTAATACATGTATATAATTTCAAAATATACATATATACATATACTGGTGTTGTGTGTTCAGCAATTTTTCACTGATGGTCTGCTCAACCTACAAAACTTTTGAAAACAACTTTAGACAAAAGGTATGTACATCACCAATAACGAATACTTCCAAAAGTTGTATCTCATTGTATGTAGGACAGAGATTTGCTGGAGTATTATCTCTGTCTCTGTTTTCTAAAGGCCTAAAATGAAGATGATAGTGAATGAGTAAATTTATAAAAGATATATTGATAAAGTAAAATGGGGAAAATCATTCAGCACTGGCAGTGGCTTGTAAAAAAGCACAGGTGAGGATATAAGAGAAGAAACAAAAAATCTAAACAAGCCTATTATGTTTTCAACAGTAAAAATGTCCTGGGCTTATTATAAGGTATTTCCTTTGGCTCTAGACCCTTTTCCAGCCTTTGCCTATTCAAGGGTACAAATTGGATTTTAACACAAGAAGTAATTTCAGTGCTAAGCCTGTTTGTAAAAAGATTTCCAAGTACCTTGGGAACAGTCAAAAACAAGGCATCTCAGTGGGAAAAATGTTCATATGCTAGACAAAGAGAAAAGATTAATTATATAATGCCTGTTTCTAAAGTACAAGGTTGTATTGTTGGCTTTGTTTTTGTATATGTAGTGGGTTTTAAATACATGAACTAGCTAATCTCTAATTGGATAGAGAAATATAGTTCTCTACTGTTTTAATTATTTAGAATAACAAAACTGCTGCTATGAATATGTTAACATTCCTGAAAAGAAAACCAGCAGCTATTAGTATGTAATTATCTGATACACCAGTCTTCAGAAATTTAATGTTTAATTTAAAGCATTTCTTTATCGTTTTTATAATTTTTGTTAATTTCGCTATTTTGGCAGCCAATTTAGTATAATTTAAGGGCCAGAAGTTTTCAGTCAGGATTAGATATGTACATATACCAAGTGCTACCAGTTTTTAAGTAACAAAAGCCTGTAACAATTCTTGATGTCCTTTCACGAAATTTCCTTATAAATATCGAGTCTAT
This sequence comes from Trachypithecus francoisi, assembly GCF_009764315.1. Classification (NCBI taxonomy): domain Eukaryota; kingdom Metazoa; phylum Chordata; class Mammalia; order Primates; family Cercopithecidae; genus Trachypithecus; species Trachypithecus francoisi. The sequence continues at coordinate 118,233,994 of NW_022681453.1, read as the reverse complement.
TGTATTGAATTTCTCTTCCTTTTTTTTTTTAATTATACTTTTAAGTTCTGGGGTACATGTGCAGAACATGCAGTTTTGTTACATAGGTATACACGTGTCATGGTGGTTTGCTACACCCATCAACCCATCACCTACATTAGGTATTTCTCCTAATGTTATCCCTCCCCTAGCCTCCCATTCCCCTGACAGGCTCCGGTGTGTGTGATGCACACACCGGTGTTCACAACAGGTATGTCCTGGGATCTGAATAAATCTCCAGGTTCTCAGATACCTCCATGACATTATATAATTTGGGACTCTTTCTTATACTTGTTTATGTATTTCTTCACATTAATGCTTGTATATGCTCCTGGTTTGCTCATATTTTCTTCAAAAAGCGTATGTTTCTCTGGTATATCCTCATAACATAAATTAACATCACCAACCTTTGTACCTATTACTGTTGAGCCAGTTTTTTTCACAGAATAAAGTACTGGCTGAAATATTTTCTCTATTTGTTTTTTCTTCTTTCCATATAGAGTTCATGGTGAATTTATTCACATCATAAATGGATGTCTCCATAGCATTTGGCAGGCCACACTCGCATTTGTCCACTTTCTGGCTAGGAACCGTTATCTTTCTTTTAGATCATGTTACTGGTACCAACTGTTAGCTCTCTTCCCAAGGCCATTTTTCACAAAGAAATAAAGATTTAATTACTTCATAAGAATTACTGCATAGTCAAGGATGAGTGGGAAGTAGGTATGGACTGTGGGCTGACAGGCTGTCTTACTAAGTGATGTTTTGCTGATAGGCCTACTTTGACATGGCACATAGATGTGCTTTAGAAAATTACAAATATGCCATGTCCTAAAACTTCAAGCTGCTGACAGCTAGTCAGTATCGTTAATCTTAAAAAAATTTAATTTTGAAATAATTTCAAATTTATAGAACATCTTCCAGGACTGCCATATATCCTTCATCTTAATTTCCCAGATGTTGTAATCATTTTACTTTCTTTGCTTTATCATTCTCTTTTAACAGAAAGATACATTGATATATAGATGTTGGGATTTTTTTTTTTTTTTACTCTGAGTCGTTTTAGAATAAGTTGCAGCCATGATACCAATTTCCCCCTAAATATGTATGTGTGTTTCTGAGAAAACAAGGACATTCTCTTAAGCAAGTATAGTTCAATTATCAAAATAAATGAACATTGATATAATACTGTTATCAGTTTATAGAACTTATTGAAATTTTGCCGGTTGTCTTAGGAATGTTCTTCGTAGCAAAAGAGGGAAGAAGGCTTTTTCCTAGGCTAGAATTCAGTTCACAATCATTTGTGACATTAAGTTGTCATGTGTCTTTATTTTTCTTTAATCTGAAATTATCTTTCAATCATTTTGATGGGGGGGTGGCAGAGCTTTCATGATCTTGGTGTTTTTGAAGAGTACAGGCCAGTTGCTCTGTAGATTGTCCCTCAATTTGGGTACATCTGTTGTTTTCTCGTGATTAGATTTAAGTTATGCTTTTTTGGAGCAGTATCACAGAAGTGAGGTTGTGTTCTTACTGTAACATAGCAGGAACAACCTTACTGGTTATATTAACTTTGATCACTTAGTGAAGGTGGTGTCTGCCAGTATTCTCCACTATTTTCCCCTTCATAATTAATAGTATTTTGTAGGAAAATACTTTAGGTGTATATAAATATCCTGCTTCTTATCAACCATTGACCTCCTGATTTTAGCATGCGTTAATCATTCTCTGAACCAATTATCGTGATAGTTACCAAATGCTGACTTTCTGATTCCATCATTTTTTTCTACATTTATTAGTTTCTTTTAAATTAATTAGTTGGAATTTTACTGTAAGGAAAGTTTTCCCTTTTTCTCCATTTATGTACTTATATTAGTATGAATTTACAGCTTCTTTTATTCAATGAGTTAAGATCTTGGAGTTCAGCTTGCCCAGGTTTGGCCAATGAGGGCCTTTTAAAGGTGGCTTGATGTTTTTTGAACATGTCCCCAATAATCGTCTTCTTTAACTGGCACAACAAGGTGTCCCAGACTCATATATTCCCAACACTAGCTCTACAATCAGCCATTTCTCCAAGGAACCTAGGTTTTTTTAGTGAAAAATTGTATTTATAAAGCAAAATCTGGGTGCTAGATGTGATCATTGCTACTAGAATATCACTACTTTGGGCCTCTGTACACACACACAAACCTGTTCTGTCTCTTTCTTGTCATATGGATACCTCCAATTCCAATCCCACAACATAGGATTCCTTCTAGTCATCCCTCTCTTTATGTTTATACCTCCTTTCTTTCACAGTGAGAAACACAGCTCCCTAATCCACAGCATATTTATGTATTTCCTCAACCTTACAATACACAGAAAATAATTTTGGGATTGTTGGCCCATACCACTGTGAAAAATGAATCTACTTACTAGAGTTTAACACTTGCTTACAGTGTTTTTTGCCTTTAGCCTAAGGGTGTACACTCAAATGTCTGTGATCAGAAGTAGTTGGATTATGTTGTTAACTTCATTTGCTTGGATTGTGTTATTAACTTCATTTGGTTTGGTTCATTTGCTTTGGTTTATATTACATTTCAGGGTTTTTTTAAATCTCTCTTATTTTTGTTGAATGCATGAGCTATGCTTCCAGTAGCCAGAGCTATACAAAAAGTATATTTAGATAAATGCCATTCCTCTATACTTTCAGTTTCTACCCCAACCTTTTATCTTTTTCACTCTGTACTCACCCATCCCCTATTGGTAACCGGTTTCATCAGTTTCTAGGTTAATCTTGTGTTTCTTCTTGGAAAAATGCTCAGATAAGTGTATATTTTCTTATTTCTCCAGATCTCTTTCACAAAAAATATACTGCATATTCTCTTGTTCACCTTTTCTTTTCCATTTAACAGAATATCCTGGAAATCACTCCATATTAATTCACAGAGATCTTCATTTCTTTTTAACACTGCATAGTCTTCCATATGTGGATTTGCCATAGTTTATTCAATCACTTTGTTATGAATGAGCAGTTAGATTAACTTGAACAACAATTATATGCTTCTAATAGAACTATATACAATGGGTAACTGTGTATATATTAATATATATACATATATACTCTTATTTGTGGGAGGTATATATTTAGAGTAAATTTCTAGAGTGGGATTGCTGGGTCAGGAGGTAAACACATAGGTAGCTTTGTTAGATATTGCTAAATGACCCTTCAAAAAATTTGTACAAATTTGCATTTTTATCACCAGTATATGAGAGAGTCTGGCTTCAACCCATTTTCACTAACAGAATATGTTGTCCTACTTTTTATTTTTTGCCAGTCTTATTAGATAAGAAATGGTTTCTCAATGTCATTTTTATTTGCATTTCTATCATTATGAGTCAACATGGATATCTTTTCAAATGTACCTTTTGTGTGTGTGAATTGTCTATTCATGTCTTTTGCCCATTTTTCTATTAAGATTTTGATTTTCTTTTCCCTTCGATTATTTATAGTTCTTTATATGTTAGGATTATCACCTCTTTATCTGTGACATATACCGCAAATACTTTCTCCTAATTTGTCTTCTGCCTTTTGTTTTTTGCTGGTGGTGTTTTGTGTTGTTATTTTTTTAATGTAACCAATTTACCAATCTTTTCTTTTCTTTTTTCTTTTTTTTTGCCTTTGGATACATACAAAGTCTTTCCTACATTTGAGGTATAGAAGAATTCACGCTTGTTTGCTTCTATCACTTGTCTGGTTTCATTTGCTTACATTTTTATCTCTGATCCATTTGGAGTTTATTCTTGATAAAAAAATTTTGGAGTTTTATCTTTTTCAGGTGGCTATGGAACTGTACTAGCACCTTTTATTTGAAAGTCCTCATCCTTATCATTTGAGCTGTTTCCTTTATCATATACAAAATTTCCTTATGTATTTGCATCTCTTTTTGGACTTTCTATCCCATTCACTGGTTTATCTGTCTATTTATCTGCTAGATCTACATTCTTTTAATTATACAGACTTTATAGTATGTGTTAATATCTGATAGGGCTAATGACTCATAGCTTTTCTCTTCTGTTTTTCTCAATTTATTCTTGCATGTTTATTTTTTCCATACAAACTACAGGTTATCTAACTCCATGAAAACTTGTTGATTTTTTTCCATTACAATACATTATATTACATTACATTAATGTGATCTCATGTAATGTAATGAGATCACATTAAATTTATAAATAACCTGGAAGAGTTGACATCTTTATAATGGTGAATTGTTCTATCCCAGAACAAGAGCAATCTTTCCATTTGTTCAAGTCTACTCTTGTGTCTTGATAGTGTTTTAACTTTTTCTTTATAAAATTTTTGCACACGAACCATTAAGTTTATCTCTTTTATTTTCTTTGTTGTCATTCTAAATGGGGCTTTGTCTGTGATTATATTCTCTAAATGGTTATTGTTTTGTGTGTATAAAGGCTGTTGACTTCTATATGTTAATTTATATCCTGTTGTTATATTTAATATTTTTATTATTTGATATAATTTTATTACTGATTCTTCAGTTATGTTTTCATAGTATCTGCAAGTGGGGATGACTTTACTTTTTATATGATTTCTCTTACACAACTGTATTGGCTGATACTTCCAAGGCAATGCTAAATAGTATTGAAATTATTATACACACATATACATATAAATGTATAATACATATATTATATATTTTTTCAGCATGTTAAGAAAGTATTCATCATTTCCTACTTTCTTCATTGCTTTTATCAGGAGTGGATACTGAATTGTGTCAAAAGCTTTCCAGCATCTGTTAAGATAATTATTTTTCTCCCTAGATTGGTCAATTTAATGTCTAATAATGGATTTCCTTATATTGAGCAGACTTGCATCCTGGAATACATCTCACTTGGTCATGGTGTATTATTTTCTTAGTGTATACTAATCTTAAATAATTATCAAAGCTCTATGTCAGTGTCATTCAAAAACAATATCCCCTAGGGAACTTACTGAATTGATTTCTGCTGAATCAGAATTCTGGGAATAGTCGCAGGAATCTGCTTTTAACAAGTTCCATAGAGGTGGTCTTCATGCACTCTGAGAACCACTGGTCTACTATATTGTTCAATGTGAATTTTAATGGAAATTACTGTAAAAAAAATACTTACTTTAGCAAAGGACTTGCTCCATGATTCCTTTGAAAAGCTGCTTTGTATCTTAAACTTATAAATTCTAGATCATGATCCAGCTGTAGGAGAATAGATGATACAGAGAAATTAAAAGGTAAAATATTTTTTAGTTTCAGCTGGCACCTGAATATTCATTTATCCACTCACACATTTATTCAGCTTTTTTTTTTTAGCACTGTGAATGGATGAGAATACCAAGATGTGTAAGATCCAGTTCCTGTATAACAGTAGAATAAATTGAGGATTATATAAATATTTGTAAGATACTAGGCATTATGTTAGAAATGTTATCCAGGAATTTTATAGGCCTGAGGGGCTTAAAAAAGAAAATGGATCAGAAAATACTTTAAAAAGGAGGTGATTCTTCAGATGAAGCATCCTTCCAATATAACATTAACAAATAGGGGAATAAATTGATTGCAAAAATCTCATTTACATGAAACTTTTTAGAAATGCGTCTCTTACACACGATGCACTAGTATACCAACATTTCAACTCTCATCAAACACAGCTATACAACATCACTCATATGTATATGAGGGGAAAGCTATCTCTAAATGCAGGCATCTCTGTACGTAACCTATGAATGGATTCCTTTCCAAGATACCCAAACTTAATAGAAACACTGAATAGCATCAGTAGCAAAATAGAAACCATCAGTAATAAATGGAAACTTCAGTAAATGGGACATGAGCTGCCACCTTTCTATTAGTATGCTTCGAATTCTCTTAAAGACAAAAAAAAGTATGCTCTCTTGATATTAGAATTTGTGATGGTTTGGTTCCACTCCATTTATTCTTGGTATCAGACTTTGCTTATCCAAGACAACTGCTGTGTGGGAGAAAGACCATAAAATCCTGTGACTAACACTCACACCAGGGGTCATGATTATGAGCTGGCTTAGTATGGAATGCATTTCTTCTCATCATGTGAATGGCCCCCACGTGATGAGATGGAGGGCAATAGTTTAAAGTACAAACCTGGTGCTGCTTGCTCTGAAGAAAATTCTAAGTCTAATGTAGTAAGGATTCTTCTATTTCCTAATTTTAATGATCTAAAGGGAGGAGTGGTTTTTCATTGCCAATATTTTTATTTACCCGAAGTCTGCAGAATTTAACTGATGCTTCATGCTGAATGTGCTACAAATGATGTAGCATCAGGTGGTTTGGCACACACCTTGCATCTGATTCAAACTGCAGCAAATGTCAAGCAGGATAGAAGCAAATGTCACACTGAAGTCTTGGTTAATCTATTCTGGCTCAGCGTTCACCATTACTCTTCAGTTGTTAACTCATCAAATCATTGAAATAAAATGTTCATATTCAAATAGCTTTTTGGATTGCCTTAGCAAAGGGAAGACAGAAAACACTTCAATTTAAAAATATATATATATATATAGCCATTCAGATTGACAATATGAAATTCAGATACCAAAAATAAATCCTGGATGAATTCTGAAATAGAAAAAATATACATATAATATACAATCTATTCTGAACAATCTAAGTAGTATGTTTTGAGAAACAATAAGATTTAATGTATATTTATTGAGATTGGTCACATTAATTTTAATAATTTCTTTTTAAATTTGCAGTTGGCAATCAGTGGATAAATTACATATCATTCTGTGGTCTTAGAACACATGCAGAGCTCGAAGGAAACCTAGTCACCGAGCTTATCTATGTCCACAGCAAGTTGTTAATTGCTGATGATAACACTGTTATTATTGGTAAGTACAGTATATGGTCTATTATTGTATTCCTTGCCAGTTGACTTACCCCATGCAAAAATGTTTGCTGCTGTTCCTCCTAAGCTTCCTTTGCATTTGAAAGAGACAGTAACACCATATCTAAAACATTTCTGAAGCTATCCTTTTCTCTTATGTCCTTTCTAACCCATCTGTTGAAATTGTTATAGATACGGAATAGGTGTATATATTCGTGGGGTACATACGACGTTTTGATACAGTCATACAATGTGTAACAGTCACATCAGGGTAATTGCAGTACCCATCACTTCAAGCATTTATCATCTCTTTGTGGACTAAACTATTTTTATTTATGAAGAATCAGAGGTACAGAGCAATTAAAGGGACTTCGTGAAAATTGCAGCATCCAGGGGCAGCTGTTTAACCCAGCAGTCCAATAATGTGCCAGATTTCACTAATTCTTTATTACTCCCTTTTTTTTTTTTTTTTTTAAATTTTAAAGCTATTTTTGAGATGGGAGTCTCGCTGTGTTTCCCAGGCTGGTCTCAAATGATTCTTCTACCTCAGCCTCCCGTGTGCTGGGATTACAGGCCTGAGCCACCACACCCGGCTATCCCCTTATTTTTATTTCCAATCCAAGTGCCCAGATTTCAGGGATTGGTGGGGGATAAATGAGGAGGGAAAGCGTATCTTAAGTGAGTACCTTGTGGTAATTCGTATGTGTTTACACCACATCCACCTAACCATTACCACAGATCTGAAGTTGTACGAAAGTTGAAATCAGAAGGATGGTAAAGTATTGCTGCCTCTATGCATGCCATTATTTTTCCTAACATGTATGTTTTGCATGTCATTAATTAGGATGTAGAGCAGTCCAACTTTGTTGATGTGCGTGGGTGAAGTGGGTATTGTGTACTAATGATAGGATGTAGTCCTACACTAAGGTCTGCAGTCTTTTCTTGTCAAGGATACACAAAGGATTTTTCCAAAGGTCTCTTCCCACTGACAGATTCAGGAGAGTTACTCTCCTAAATAACTTGTACATTCTACCTAAATTAGATTAGCTTGATCAGAGAGGTAGATGTTCAGCTTCCTTCTTTTATACACACAGAAAGCTTCATTCTTCCATCATTGAATTATTTTGACTTCTAATATTAATATTGTATAAAATGCATATTGGAAGTCCAGGATGACAGAGTATAAATAACCAATGAGATAAATGAGGTAACCAGTGTGGGGCATGTTATTTAGGGAGATGACCAACCAGATAAATGAGGTAACCAGTGAGGGGCATGTTATTTAGAGAGATGATGTCTCCCACTAATGGGAATTCTGCTCATCTGTTTCAAATAAAATGTAGTTTATCGGCTTGAATAAGATACTTTCCTATTATTCAAGAAACTAAATGTCATGGAATATTTTGAAAATTTTGGACAATAAATATGCTTTCTATTCGCCACCGAGAAAAGGAAAAATATCTCATATCTGAGAGTAGTAAGACTGTCTTATCTGGAACATGATTTGAAGAGAAAAGAAACAGTTCTAAAGCCAGAAATGGTGTAAACCACAGTATGGTGAGATACATACACACACCACACACACAGACACACACACACACATACACACACACACACACTTTTGATATTTGTATAGCACATTAAAAAATATTGTTCTTTTATCTCCTGGTCTATAGGGATAAAAGCTCTTTAGGAGTTTATTTTTTTCCCCCACTTGCACTAATACACAAGATTTCATTTATTTCTCCTGAGCTCCTCTGACTTGCTCTTCAAAAGCAAACCTCAGAATACTTTTGAATTAAATTTGACAATGACAGTAAGAAATAAAAACTATTGATGTTTTCTGAAATGGAAAAATGAAAATAAACAAAGCCACATATTTCTTCACCAAGATTTCAGAAGCCTTGAAGTAAAAACTGACAGATGTAAATATTGTTTTGAAAGGTCATTTTGACTTTCAGCCTCGTTTACTTTACATGAAGTATAAATACAAATTAGTTTTCGGTAACAGAGCTAACAGTTAAATAAATTTGTTGAGGTTTTTAATTGACTTATTTTCTGGAAAAGTCTCTAAACCCTCAAAGACTCCAGCTTATTTTGTTTAGCAATACTTGATCAATTTTGCACACAATTCTTACACATTCTCTTGAAATTGAGGACGTGGCCCTGGGAGTCTAAAGAGGTCTTACTTGCTAGTCCTTGGAGGCTGGATTCCTTTTTTCCTTCCCCAACTGCCTTAGAGAATCGATTTCTCTCAAGGAAAAAAATCCAAAGTTTCTTTTGTTCTTTTTATCTTGGTGGAAACTCAAGAATAAGCAGGTTTATTGTTACTGTTCTAACACATTCACCCTATTTAAGTTCCTAACACAGAAAACAGTATTTAAAATTCTCAGAGAGGAGTTTGAGAAGTTAGTTTGAGAATATTTTACAGGTGTTAAGCAAGTATTTAAACATTTAAAGGAGATTTAAGTAATGTATGATTAATTTTTCTTCCATAGCAAACTTATGCAAGAAAGATTGAGTAGCTGACATAAGAAAAATGACCGTTTATCTTCATTTTACTCCTCATGAAGAAATATTTGTTTTCTCACACTAAAGATCGCTTTTGTGCATAGCTTTAATTGCCTGTGGCCCTGGGTAACCCTGCTGGTCATGAAATCTGTGACCAACTCCAGTTTTCTTACCCATCTTAATTTTAGCCTTTAACCAGACACACATTTATTTGGTTTCCTAAACAAAGCCAAGCTACCCTTCAAGTAAGTTTTAAGCCTATCCTGATGACTAAGTGAAATGGTTGTGTTTAATGTTCACTAACCTGCTGCAGAGCGCAATAGAGAGATGCGAAACATTAATAAAACAACGCCACTGCCCTCCCAGAGATCACGGGCTGGAGGAGAGGCAGCTACTCCTTCCATATGAGAACAGAAACACTAGAATGGTGGCCGAACCAGAACAAGAAGGTTCAGGGGCAATCAACAAGTATGAGTAGGAGGAGAAACTAAGTCGAGGTCATGAGTCTCAGGATTTAAAGGGCAGGCTTCACTGTGGCAGATGAGAGTCTGGAATTGAAGGGCTGCCCCAGTAAAGAGGAGGATATTCCCTCATGTCTGCTTTACTTTTAAATGGATCAAAACAAAAATATGAATTGATGATGGATACAGGGATGAAGTGGTATACCAATGCCTGGTTCTTATTTTTAGAAATTATAATCTAGTTGGTCTGGTTTGGGGCCAGGCATCTGGTTTTTTTGGTTTGGTTTTTGGCATTGGTATTTTTTTAAAAGTTTCCTTGTTAGCCTTCCTAGGTAATGTTCATGTGTGGTCAGAGCTAAGAACCTCTGACCTGGAGGCAAAGGAAATACAAGTAGGTAGAGAAGACAGAATCGCCCAGTGTGCTCAATAGAATAACCAGTTTTCCTTTAAAACAAACTAAAACAGGGTAGAGTTGGTGCGTTCATTTTCCATTACTGCTGTAACAAATGACCACAAACTTAGTAGCTTAAAACAACACAGATTTATTATCTGACACTTCAATAGGTTAGGTTTAGTAGGTTTAGTCTTGTGAATCCCATAGGACTAAAATCAGAGTGTGAGCAGGGCTGTTGCATTCTTTTAGGGGCCGTTAGGGAGAGTCCATTTCCTTGCATCTAGAGGCTGCCCACATTCCTTGACTCATGGCCCCTTCTTCCACCTTTAAAGTCAGCAACATTCTATCTCTGAAAAACCCCCAAAAGTCTCAACCCATTCTTCTGTAATCATAACTCAGTCTGATTCCCTTTCACTTTTACAGACCTTATGATTGTATTGGGTCCACCTGCATAATCCAGGCTACTCACCCTATTTTTAAAGTTAGCTGATTAGCAACCTTAATTCCATGTGCAGCCTTAGTTCCCCTTTGCCATTGAACGTATATTCACACTTTTTGGAGATTTGAACATAGACATTTTGGAGAGCTGCTATTCTGCATACCACACAAGGATTCACAATTTCTGAGTGAGACACACAAAACAAGTACAAACCACAAAGGAAAGGAAAGATAAATCCAACTGCATTAAAATTCAGAAATTTCTTCATTAAAAGTACTGTAAAGAGAATAAAAAGATAAACCACAAACTGATATATTTGCAACCCATTTAATATACAGAGCACATAAAAAACTCCTATAAATCAATAAGAAAAAACAAATGTCCAAAGAAAAATGGGCAAAGCAATTGTATAGGAACTTCACCAAAAAGAACATACCCAAGCCTCTTAAGCATATGAAAAAATGTTCCTTCTCATTAACATGAGACAAATAGAGTTTTTAAAAATACCAGAGTGACAAACATTTAAAAGTTGGGCAATCTGAGTATTGGCATGGCTGTGGAGCAATACAGACTCCCCTCCACGACTACTGGGAGTATAAGTTGGAAAACATTCTGGCGTTACCTAGTAAAGTCATACACCCTGCAGCTTAGCAACCCACGCCTACATACAGAGCCTAGGAAACTCACACATGTCTGTACCAAGAAACAAATGCACAACTATGTACAGCAGAATTGTGCATCACAGCAAAACTCTGGAAGCAACCCAAACATCCATCAATAGCAGAATAAATAAAGAAATCCCTAGTATGTTCATTCAAGGAAAAGAAATGCATTACAATTACGTACAGATAAATCTCAAAGATGTAATACTGAATGGAAGAAGCAAATCTCAAAGGACTATCTGCTATATGATTCCATTTATATAAATTTAAAACAAGTCAGAAATAAACTCTTCCTTTTGTTGTTTAGGAAAACATTCAGAGCATGATGAATACAAAATTAAACATCAAGTCTTCCTCTTGGGGAGGGAAGAGTATGCATGGGAAGGTGCACAAAGCCTTCTGGGATGTGGTAATATTGTTTTTGGCCTGGGTAATAAATTCAGTGATGACTATTTTATTATTGCTTAAGTTTTACACACATGTTTTCATATAGCCTTTTGTATTTTGCTGTATTTCACAATTTTTAGACTGTTTTCTAATAGCAGACTCAGAATAGGTCATATAAACAACAAGGATGTTTATAGAGTGAAAGATCAAAACTCCCCTTATTTTCTTCTCTGTCTTCACTGAAAAGCACCTACTGTTGTTAACAGTTCAGTGTGTATCTTTCTAGATCTCTTGTTCTGTCTTCTTCCTCATATGTTATATAAAAATAGGGTAATACTACAACTGTTGTTCTGAATTTGATTTTCAGAATACAGGAACGAATGGAGGAAGCATTTACATCCATCATAGCTTATTATATCTAATTTATTCATTCACCTAAAATTTTCTCATTTCTTTCTTCACATACCTATTAAATAGTAGCCAACACACTTATTTAATGTGGTGAAGAGTCAGTGCTCTGGGTAACTCCATTTTGGCCCTTAAAATACAAGAACCACACCCTATGTCTAATAATTCCAGCTCAGAACGCTGGGAATGTGTTCCTCCCCGCGGGAGTGTGGGGGCCCACCGTGGTGGGAGAGGAATGGGGGCGGGTGGGAGAGTGTGTGTGTGGAGGGAGCTCTCCAGGCTGGTTCCCATCCCGGGTTCTCCGGACCCTAAACAAAGCAGTGATGTCAGTTCAGTCCAGCAGTCCCCGCCTGACAGCGGCCTCTGCTGGCTCCAGGGGCACAGTGAAAGTCCTTAAGTAGCACTATGGGTTCCTACAGTTCACACATGGGGCGATTAAGCCAGAGAGGAGGCTTCTTTAAACAAATGCTACGTTCCATCAAATGGTCAGTTCCTATGGCAGCGTTCTCCAGTGCAGATATTACAGAGTTAACAAGGATCTGATGATAATGCCAGTAATAATTAACATTTGTAGAGCAGCTTATAAATCATTAAGTGCTTTCACATGGTCTTACTTAATTCCCACAACAACCTTACAAGGTCTATATTATTCTCTGAATTTATGAAAGATTATGTTAAAGCTGAGAAAGATTAAGTGAATTGCCCAAATTAATGTTGGGTCAACTGTCAAGCTCAAAGATATAACTGCAAATTTTATAGCGTAACCACGATGTAAGTATATGTATAAAGGATGATTTGTTGCTAACAAAACAAAGTGTTTCAAAGATTCCCACTTTTCAGCACTCCAGTAGCATTCTCACATTTCTGTAGGGTGCTCAATCCTTTCTCTGTTACCCAGGGCACCATGGGGCACCACTCACATCCATAGTCATCATAGCTTTATGTATTAACTACATGACAATATTCTGGCAAAAGGCAGTAAAATCTCTTCAGGAAAGGGCAGCTTGTCTCATTCATCTCACCATTTGAGCTCTGGCAGGGCTGCTGTCACCTTATAGCTCTGGCTGCTCCAGTGAGAGGGCCTCCGGGATGCCTGTCCAACCTGACCCTTCTGCTCCACGTCTGAAGAAGCAGTGGAGTTGTTGCAGCTAGAGCAAGAGGAACAAGAATAGTCAGTTAGGCCCTTTCTGTAGTTTGTAGGACACCTCAAGGATTCAAACATGTGAATCCGCAGAGATTAATGCAAAAAAAAAAATGTGATGAGGTTCCTGAATACACAGCAGAGGACTGCAGAAAGTACAGGTTGAACTAATAGCAAAATATTTGCCCTTCACATGTGAAAGTCAACATTCTCAGCTCATCTGGATTTAAAAATAAAATGGATTCCTCAAATGAACAAGGTATTGAGCTAATAAAGAGAATTAATAATTTTAAAATATAGAATGGAGGAAAACTGATACAGAAGCTATTGGCATGCTACACAAGTGAGGGAGGCAAGAAAGCAGAAAGCCCAAAGCCACAAAAGACAATCTGTATTTGAGATTATACTCTATTGATTATGAAGGTACTCTTGAGTTTTGACATTCACAGTTATGTGACTATGAGTTAAAGTCTGCAGAGAGCCTGATTCTTAACTCCAAAAGCAAAGCCATCTTTCCTACTGAACTGGTAGGCATGCCTTTTTTCAAGTGCTTGATGATTATATCAGTTAGAATCTTTTGTGCCACAAGGTAGAAAACTCAACTAGAAAAAACAAAAAAAGAAAAAACTCAACTAGAAGTGTGTGAAACAGGAACAATGTACAAAATAAATTATTTCACGTAACAGAAGGTAAGAATATTCAAAGGTTGGCTAACTGAATGACTTAAAGACCCAGAATCTTTCTTCTTTTTTAATTTTTGTTTTTATGTTTGTTTAGAGATGAAGTCTTGCTCTTTTGCCCAGGCTGAAGTGCAGTGGTGCATTTATAGCCCACTGCAGACTTCAATTCCTAGACCCAAGCAATCCTCCTGCCTCAGCATTCCGAGAAGCTGGGACTACAGACACGCGTCACTCAGGCACTGACCACACTCAGCTAATTTTTAGAAATTTTTTGTAGAGATCAGGTCTCGCTATGTTGTCCAGGCTGGTCTCAAACTCTTGGCTTTAAGTGATCCTCCTTCTTTGGCCTCTCAAAGCGCTGGGATTTCAGACATGATCCACCATGCCTGGCTCTTTTTTCTGCTTAGCATTTTTTTTAAAGCTTTTTTGTTTGTTCTCTAGTGGTTGTAAAATGACTGCAGCAGCTCCTGGAATCATGTCTTGTTCCAACCCTTCAAGCCAAAATATCCAAAGGATGGAAGAGACAGAATCCATTTTTTGTGTTTATACAAAGGGGAAACTCTTTCTCAGAAGCTTTCCTTCATGTCACACTGGCTAGCACCATGTCAAGAGCCCATTTCTAAGCCAGTCACTAATAAAAATAATAAAATTACCACGGCTAGCTTAGACTGATTAAGATTCACCCCTGGGTGAGGGAGAGCCCTACCTCCCTAAAAACACATCTTCCCTTGATAACCTGGACAAAATTACGGTTTTGTTAGCAAGGACCAATTGAGTGGGGAGGGCAACCAACAGTGTCTGCGAGGTCAGGAAGGTTGTTCAGCTTCGCTGTTTCTCCTTACAGGCTCTGCCAACATAAATGACCGGAGTATGCTGGGAAAGCGTGACAGTGAAATGGCTGTCATTGTGCAAGATACAGAAACTGTTCCTTCAGTAATGGATGGAGAAGAGTACCAAGCTGGCCGGTTTGCCCAAGGACTTCGGCTACAGTGCTTTAGGTCAGTCCGCCAAAGTATGTCTTTCTGATGCATTTCCACTGCAGCAGTGGACCCAGCCCTGAACTCTGGCCCTGAGCACACGGGTCATCCTAGGTTCTTCTTCGTCTAAAACAGTGTGTCCCAGAATATAGGATATGTACCACCAGTAGTGTGAGAAATGACTTTAGGTGGTACGTGAATAGTTTTTATTTTAATAGCTTTTTATTACTGTCACGTGCAGTAGAAAAAACTGCAGTGGTAGTGCACTTGCAGCTCATTGCATCCTTGAATTCCTAGGCTTAAGCAATCCTCCTGCCTTAGCATTCCGAGTAGCTGGGACTACAGGCACGCGTCACCATACGCAGCTAAGTTTTTAAAATTTTTGTAGATACCGTGTCTCACTGTGTTGCCCAGGCTGGTCTCAAACTCCTGGCTTTAAGCGACCCTCTTGCCTTGGCCTCTCAAAGCAGTGGGATTACAGACATGAGCCAATTAAATACTAGTCCTTAACTGATTTAGGACTAGACCAGGTCAAACCCTCCAGCTTCCATTTAAGTTTTTAAAATCAAATTAATTCCAGTAATACAAGGATATAATAAAAATTATTGAAGGAGTATGCCAGTGACTGCTGGTGTAAAATTTAAATGTGGGAACTTCTGTTTTCAGGTTTAAAATGACTCCAGGTGTCAGACATCCCTGATCTTTGGCAAGAAGATGCTAATTTTAAACTAATCTGTGGTGAAGCAGAGAGTATACTGGGCTAGGAAACTGGACTCGTTTAGGCTGTGTGATCCTAAATAAGTCCATTCAATAAAGTGTTATTTAGAATTTTCTAGGGCTGGGCTGTAACTGTCCGCATCGCCTGTTGTCTATTCTCAACAGAGTGGTCCCTCTAGAACCTTCTAGATCATGTTGCTTCTCTGGTCACTATTGTCCAATGGCTTCTTATCTCACAAGGAACAAGTAATATAATCTCATCTCCTTTCACTCTTTCCCTTGCTCCCTACAGACACTCATTTCCCCACTGGCCGTGGAACACCCTAACTACTCTCCCAACTCTAGGCCTTTGCAGGAAGTCCACAGTTTTATGATTCTAGAACTATATTTTCCATGATGCAGTTTTGGTGCAGCCTGTATAGTGGGATGCAGCAGGTGGCCCCGATATAGTTAAGGTCAGGGCTTTATGCTCTTCTGGGAAGGGCACTGCACCGCAGCCTGTTGTTTTCTTTGTATTCATGCTCCCTTTTGGAAACTGGCTCACTTGCAGATGGGCGCTCAGTGAGCACTTAACTCCCTGCAAAGGCAGAGGCCACTTCCCTCATTCCTACTAGTCCAGACTTTGGCTTCCAAGACCAACATAAGCCTCAGTTGTAGAGACATTCATTCTGCTCTCTCTGTCCAAGTAGCTCAAAAAATCCATCCCTCAAAATCTGTCAATACCTTCTAACAATGTTTACTGCTGTCTTTATTGCCTTTGTTACTACTTGTTTTGCCAGTAAGAATATTTTCAAACCATTGATAATTCAATTAGCTTCTAATGTTAATTTGTTTTGTTTAGCAGAGGAGAATTTAAAAATTGGTACCCTGCCAATTAGCCCATTGATTGCCTACTGCAGCATATGTAGAAGACAAATGCTTCCTTTTGTAAGCTGGAATGTATGTCATATCTTTTCAGTTCCATGAGAACTTAAGAATTCTCTTTAAAGTCATGAGTTTCTTTATAACTTTTTAAATATATAATAATTATAGCAGGTAGAGGTTTTGGATTACAGCACATTTTTATGTACAAATTTGGCAAATACAGAAAACCAGTAAGAAAATTAAATTCATCTGTAATACTATTACCCTGTGCTAACAGTTTTAACATTTGATTTATGTCATTCTACTTTTTTGTTTATATAGATATTAATATACTGTATTCCTTTTTTAAAACAAAATTAGAATTTTGCAAGCTTACTTTTTTTATTATTTAAGCAAGGTTTCACACATTTTCCATGTCATCGAGTATTCTTCTATAATATGTTAATGGCTACATTATATTTTATTGTATGTTTATGTTATAATTCCTTTAATCCCTCATTGTTTGGCAGATATTTTTGCTGTTGTAAAAAAATGGGTATGTTTGTAGATACCTTCTTGTTCACCTTCTTAATTGTCTTCTTTGATCTCTTCTTGTTATATCACTAACAATATTTTAGAGGGCTTATTCCTTCTATCTTGACTGAGTTTATTTAATCTTCACCAATTTGTTAGATTTCACATGGAATTTCACCATTTTAATTAACATTTTTTAGAGAAAAAATGTGTTTATTAGCTATGTATAATTTTTTTCATGAATTGCCTAGCTTATTTGTGTCCTTTGCCCATTATGCTGGAAGGCTTAACTTTCTTTTTTTTTTATTATTTTTATACAATTAAGGAGTACAGGTACAGTTTTGTTACATGGATATATTGTGTAGGGGTGAAGTCTGGGCTTTTAGCGTAACTATCACTGAAATAGTGTACATTGTACCCATTAGGTAATTTCTCATCCTTCACTCCACCTCCTACCCTCCCACCTTTTGGAGTCTCCAACGTCAGTTATACCACTCTGAATATCCACGTGTATGTACTGTTTAGCTCGCACTTATAAGTGAGAACATGCAGTATTTGACTTTCTGTTATTTCATTTAGGATAATGACTTCCAACTCCGTGCATGTTGCTACAAAATACATGATTTCTTTTATTTTTTTCACTCAGTTGCATAAAGTTTTGTTTTGTTTTGTTTTTGTTTTTGTTTTTAATACTTTAAGTTCTAGGGTACATGTGCACAACGTGCAGGTTTGTTATATATGTATACATGTGCCATGTTGGTGTGCTGCACCCATTAACTCGTCATTTACATTAGGTATATCTCCTAATGCTATTCCTCCCCCGTCCCCCCTTCCCCCTCCCCACAATAGGCCCCAGTGTGTGTTCCCCTTCTTGTGTCCAAGTGATCTCATTGTTCATTTCCCACCTATGAGTGAGAACATGTGGTGTTTGGTTTTCTGTTCTTGCGATAGTTTGCTGAGAATGATGGTTTCCAGCTGCATCCATGTCCCTACAAAGGACATGAACTCATCCTTTTTTATGGCTGCATAGTATTCCATGGTGTATATGTGCCACATTTTCTTCATCCAGTCAGTCACTGATGGACATTTGGGTTGATTCCAAGTCTTTGCTATTGTGAATAGTGCTGCAGTAAACATACGTGTGCATGTGTCTTTATAGCAGCATGATTTATAATCCTCTGGTTATATACCTAGTAATGGGATGGCTGGGTCAAATGGTATTTCTAGTTCTAGACCCTTGAGGAATTGCTACACTGTTTTCCACGATGGTTGAACTAGCTTACCGTCCCACCAACAGTGTAAAAGTGTTTCTATTTCTCCACATCCTCTCCAAATGATTGCCATTCTAACTAGTGTGAGATGGTATCCCATTGTGGTTTTGATTTGCATTTCTCTGATGGTGAGTGATGATGAGCATTTTTTCATGTGTCTTTTGGCTGTATGAATGTCTTCTTTTGAGAAATGTCTGTTCATATCCTTTGCCCACTTTTTGATGGGGTTGTTTGTTTTTTTCTTGTAAATTTGTTTGAGTTCCTTGTAGGTTTTGGATATTAGCCCTTTGTCAGATGAGTAGATTGCAAAAATTTTCTCCCATTCTGTAGGTTGCCTGTTCACTCTGATGGTAGTTTCTTTTGCTTTGCAGAAGCTGTTTAGTTTAATTAGATCCCATTTGTCAATTTTGGCTTTTGTTGCCGTTGCTTTTGGTGTTTTAGACATGAAGTCCTTGTCCATGCCTATGTCCTGAATGGTATTACCTAGGTTTTCTTCTAGGGTTTTTATGGTTTTAGGTCTAACATTTAAGTCTCTAATCTGTCTTGAATTAATTTTCGTGTAAGGAGTAAGGAAAGGATCCAGTTTCAACTTTCTACTTATGGCTAGCCAATTTTACCAGCACCATTTATTAAATAGGGAATCCTTTCCCCATTTCTTGTTTTTGTCAGGTTTGTCAAAGATCAGATGGCTGTAGATGTGTGGTATTATTTCTGAAGGCTCTGTTCTGTTCCATTGGTCTATATCTCTGTTTTGGTACCAGTACTATGCTGTTTTGGTTACCGTAGCCTTGTAGTATAGTTTGAAGTCAGGTAGCATGATGCCTCCAGCTTTTTTCTTTTGGCTTAGGATTGTCTTTCCAATGTGGGCTCTTTTTTGGTTCCATATGAACTTTAAAGCAGTTTTTTCCAATTCTGTGAAGAAAGTTATTGGTAGCTTAATGGGGATGGCATTGAATCTATAAATTACCTTGGGCAGTATGGCCATTTTCACAATATTGATTCTTCCTATCCTTGAGCATGGTATATTCTTCCATTTGTTTGTGTCCTCTTCTATTTCCCTGAGCTGTGGTTTGTAGTTCTCCTTGAAGAGGTCCTTTACATCCTTTGTAAGTTGGATTCCTAGGTATTTTATTCTCTTTGAAGCCATTGTGAATGGGAGTTCATTCATGATTTGGCTCTCTGTTTGTCTGTTACTGGTGTATAAGAATGCTTGTGATTTTTGCACATTGATTTTGTATCCTGAGACTTTACTGAAGTTGCTTATCAGCTTAAGGAGATTTTGGGCTGAGATGATGGGGTTTTCTAAATATACAATCATGTCATCTGCAAACAGGGACAATTTGACTTCTTCTTTTCCTAACTGAATACCCTTGATTTCTTTCTCTTGCCTGATTGCCCTAGCCAGAACTTCCAACACTATGTTCAAAATACGTGATTTCATTTTCATTTATGGCTGAGTAGTGTTCTATGGTATGTGTGTACGTATGTGTGTGTGTGTTTTCTTTATCTAATTGTCTCCTTAAGGACACTTAGGTTGATTCCAACACTGTGCTATTGTGAATAGTGCTGTGATAAACATACAAGTGCAGGTGTCATTTTTATGACACCTTGGGTAGGTACCCAGTTGTGGGATTGCCATATTGAATGATAGTTCTATATTTAACTCTGAGAAATCTCCATACTGCCTCTCATAGAGGTTATACTAATTTATATTACCACCAACAGTGTATATGCGTTCCCTTTTCTCCTCATCTTCACGAACATCTGTTGTTTTTTGACTTTTTAGTAATCGTCATTCTGATTGGTGTGAAATGGTATCTTGTTGTGGTTTTAATTTTCATTTAGCTGATAATGAATGATGTTCAGCTTTTTTTTATGTTTCTTGGCCGCTTGTATGTCTTCTTTTCAAAAATGTCTTTTCATTGTCTTTTGCCCACTTTTTAATGGGGTTGTTTTTTAACTTCCTTTTAATGATTTATAAGTATTTGAAATATGTGTAGGATGCTTATTCCTTTGTCATATGTGTTGCAAATTTGGTTTGCCTGTTGCCTTTTAGTCATCTTTGGAGAATTTGGGGGAAATTTTTCAATTCTTATTAATCAAATCAATCTGTTTTTTTCTTTTTTATTCCTACCTGCCTTTTCCTGTATGCTTAGAATAGCTTCCTCAGCCTAAGATTAAACATTTACCTGTATCTTCTCCTGGTGCTTGTTTGACTTTACTTTTTACATTTAACATCTGCAGTGTATTTTAGTGTAAGAAGTGAGGTCGGGGTCCTGACTTCTTTTCTCAACTAACCAGCTGATCTGGAACCTTATGATATGTAGTAGGATTCTTTGCCTCTGTTTTCCACAGTCTACCTTTAAGATACACTGAATTGCAATCTATTCTGGCTTCTCGCTCATCACTCTGTTATGCCATATAGAAAGTCTGTTTACTTGCATGCCAGTGTGATACCATGTAATTAATGTGGCTGTGAATTGTAACACTACTTTTTGCCATACTGCTTCTTCAAATCAGTATTCTTTTTCAAAATAATCTTGGTTATTCATAAACATTGATTCTTCCACATGGACTTTAGAATTTTTTTTTTTTTTTTTTGAGACAGAGTCTAACTCTGTCGCCCAGGCTGGAGTGCAGTGGTGCGATCTCGGTTCACTGCAAGCTCTGCCTCCCAGGTTTATGGCATTCTCCTGCCTCAGCCTCCCAAGTAGCTGGGACTACAGGCGCCCGCCACCATGCCCGGCTAATTTTTTGTATTTTTAGTAGAGGCGGGGTTTCACTGTGTTAGTCAGGATGGTCTTGATCTCCTGACCTTGGGATCCACCCGCCTGGGCCTCCCAAAGTGCTGGGATTACAGGAGTGAGACACTGCGCCTGGCCTAGAATTGTTTACTCAAGTTCTCTCAAATTCTTATTAGTTTTATAAAATTGGAATTATAGCAGATTTATAGATGAATAAAAATAATTGACACCTGTATAATATTGAGTCATCTTGTTGAAGAACAAGGAATGGGCTTCAATTTATATGAATATTTTATTGTTCTTCAATAAAGCTTTAGATTTTTATTATTGGTGGGGAGGAAGATTATTCTACAGTAAAGAATTCATTTTTTTATGCTGATCCTATACTTATGCTAACTTTGTTTCTAGGTGCTTTTTCTTTGCATCTTTCAAATTGTGTTAAAGAGGCAGTTCTTAAACAATTATTTTCACTTTGCCCCAACGGCAATGCAGATAATATATTTAAAAGCACTACAAAAACGTTCTGTCAATTTTAGCCTCTTTTTATTAGGAAATATTCCCAAAGATAAATATTGTGGCCTTGACTACAACCATTTTTTTCACTTAAAAAATGCAGTTTCACTCCGTTTTCCATCTGGCCTATTTTAAAATAGAAATAGAGAGACATAGTTCAATGTGAAATCAATTCTAAACAGAGACAGGATCAAACATGTATTAAATTTCACAACTATGAGCTGAACAGTTCAAGTCCTAGAAAATTATCCAAACTTTGTAGATATAACCATCACTCAAGAGAAACCATTGTCCACACAATTAGGGCTCAGAATCATTTAAAGTGATAGATATGAGGAATGGAAAGAACAGAAATATTTGTTTGTGGTTTTCCTACTGTCCCACTTTTTGTGATGAATAAGCAAATATTAAATAATTTTCATTAAATACATCAACATAAAATTAAACTAGTTTTCTCTCAAACTTTAGTCCTCAAAAGAACACCCAGAGTACTTCACATTATTTTTACTCTGCATTTAATATAAATTTCTTATAATTAAAATACTGACGGGGAAAATAATATATTGCCTATTTTAGACTTATTTAAATACTTTTTCTACAAACAAGCCCTTACCTGATAGTTTGGTGGACACATTGGCTTATCTCTTGCTCTAATTTAAAAGCAAAGTCACAGAAAAACTCTTTCTGTTCATTTTCAGCTTCTTAAATCTTCTTAAATCTGGCCCAAATCAAAGGTATTATAATAATTGACTTACTGTCATCATTTGTACCGTCATTCACATTTGATGCAGTAAAATTTTGCTTTGGGTCTCAATTAGCAGCCAATGTCTATGTGCAAACATCTCTTAAATCTTTTTTTAAAAAAGTTATTCTCACGTAGTCTGAAGGAGGCATTATTTGAAGTGGAAACAGAAGTTTGAGGTTATAAAAGTCAAGAATCCTAGAAAGCCTATGGTGCCAGATCCATTAAAAAAAAAATTTTAGGCCGGGCGCGGTGGCTCAAGCCTGTAATCCCAGCACTTTGGGAGGCCGAGACGGGCGGATCACGAGGTCAGGAGATCGAGACCATCCTGGCTAATACGGTGAAACCCTGTCTCTACTTAAAAATACAAAAAACTAGCCGGGCGACGAGGCGGGCGCCTGTAGTCCCAGCTACTCGGGAGGCTGAGGCAGGAGAATGGCGTAAACCCGGGAGGCGGAGCTTGCAGTGAGCTGAGATCCGGCCACTGCACTCCAGCCTGGGTGGCAGAGCAAGACTCCGTCTCAAAAAAAAAAAAAAAAAAAAAAAAATTTATATAGTGGAAATAGTGCAGACTAAAACTAAAACGAGTGTCCTTTAATATCTACAGAATTGTACTTTTTCAGGAGTTGATAATGTTGGAGAACACTGGGAACATATGCATGCTTAATAGTGTATGTTTTGGTACAGCCTTTCTTGCAGTAATTTGCATATTCTCTGACCCAAGAATTTTAATTCTAAAATTTCTTCTAATGAAATAATCACAGAAATGTACAAAATCACATACGATGAATCAACTATGTTCACTGGAACACTGTTTGTAATAATGGGAAATTGGAAATTACCCAAAAGTCGGTAATAAAATAATTGGTTCAATAAATTTCACATGATGGGAAACTCTGCAGCCGTTAAAATGATGATGCAAATCTACATTTATTTAAATACAAAGAGGGTAACAATACAATGATGTCTAGTTGTTAAATCCGGTGGTCAATTCTTATCTGAATTGGACAGCTCTTCTTGACGTACTTCTTTGTGCGGTTTCAGGATCCCACATCCTCTGGCTTTTCTCTAGCCTCACTGGTTCCTCCTCCTCTCCCTTACTGTTGATGTGCACCCAGTCCTCTTCTCTGTCTGTACTCACTTATTTGGTGAACTCAGAAAAAAAAATACAGCCTTTGAGCACATGCGTGAGGACCATTCTTAGATTTATATCTCTAAACAAGCCTTCTCTCCCAAACCCCAGTTCCATTTATCTACTGCCTACTCAGCACTGCCACTTGCATCTTTAATAGATGTCTCAACAGGCTCAAAATCGAATTCCTGATCTCCCACAAACCAGCTCTACCCACAGAATTTCCTATCTCAGCTAAAGGCGACTACAGCTGTACATTATTGTAGTTGCTCAAGACAAAAACCTTGCAGTCATCTTTGACGCCTCACTTTTTGACACACCCTACGTTCACTCTGTCAGTAAAACCTGTTGGGTCTATCTTCATCTCCACTGCCACCCAGGCCCAAGCCACCATCGTATCTCACCTGGATTATGGGAGTAACTCCTAAATGGGCTCCCTGTTTCAACCCTTGCACCCTAGAGTGTGTTCTCAATACAGCAGCCGTATTTTAATATGTAAGTCAGATTCTGTCACTTCTCTGCACTAACGTCTACACTCTCCATTTCATTTAATATAAAAGCCAAAGCCCTTACAAGGCCAATTTTCCTATTGCTTTTTCCAGATAGCACAGTTCTTCTTGGTATTATTTCAGCCCATCAAGTATGTGGGAAAAGGACTTTGCCCTCAGTTTGAGTTCTAGCTCCATTACTAGTGTGCCTCGAGACGTTAGTTTCCCATGTACAGAATAAGAATCACCTGTCCTGTCTACCACACAGGATTAAGGTGAAAGTGCTTTTTAATCCTAAAGGCTTCTCTAAGTACAAGGGTTATTATAATTTTCAAATATCACTTCTAAAACTTGTCTCATTTGCTTGAGAAGTTTTTGTTATTCTAGTCCCCTGTACATAAGTATGGTCAATTCAGACAATAGTTCCTTTTATGTCAGGCACTCTGAGGATATGCGAGTAGCCAGGTCATAGTCTCTCAAATACTTTGCATATAAGTATATATATATTTGCATATATAGAGATAGGTATAATAGACATATATCCTGCAACAA
Source organism: Trachypithecus francoisi (assembly GCF_009764315.1). Taxonomy (NCBI): domain Eukaryota; kingdom Metazoa; phylum Chordata; class Mammalia; order Primates; family Cercopithecidae; genus Trachypithecus; species Trachypithecus francoisi. The sequence goes on along the minus strand of NW_022681453.1, from coordinate 118,209,486 downwards.
ACTGCTTTATCCCAGTTACTCAATGTGGAGGTCACTTGTATTTCAGGGTCGTCCTTGGCTATCTTGATGACCCAAGTGAGGACATTCAGGATCCAGTGAGTGACAAATTCTTCAAGGAGGTGTGGGTTTCAACAGCAGCTCGAAATGCTACAATTTATGACAAGGTGAAGTTCACATATTCCTCCCCCATTTCTTTTCACTGAATCTCATCACAAAAAGCATATTGTTATTTCTGCATATTATCGGTACAGGGTATTCGTAATACATGTAAAAAAACGAATACATTTCCAGGTTGTAATAAAATACCTCTTTGTGGACCCTGAAAAACAACAGCAAAAAGCATCATGGATTTTGGTTTAGAAAAGGCTTTAGCAGCATTCTAATCTCTCCTGTGATGCAGGAATACCATCAGCAGCATCCTTAGAACCTGATTACCTAGCCTTTGTACATGTCTAGTGACAAAGAGAAGAGGGACAGATGGCATCAGAAAATAAGCCACAGCTGAGTCCAGCCTAGCTCAAGTTGCTGGTATTATAACCTTGTGTATAGTGACTTGACTTTCTGAGTCTCTTTTTCCTCTCCTATAAATTGGAAGGAATATTCACAAGGGTAGTTATGAGGACAAAGAATAGTCTAGTGAATGTTTTTAGCACATAGTGTATAGTAAACAGTATTCATCCTTATGATGAAGCTTGTTAATATTAATAACAAGACATGTCATTTGTTGGACAGCTCTAGTTTTAGAAAGGTGTTTTAACACCAGCTCCATTTGATGCATACCAAATGTATCGCCTGTGAAGTCTACCCTTTGGTTACAATAAAAAATGTAGAAGAGTTAAGAGTTGTGTAACAGTGGAACAAGTTACTTCAAAAAGTAGCTAGTTGCCCATCAGGGAAAAATATACAAGCTGTGTTCTAGCCAAGACTAATTGACCATCTGTGAGAAGCTGGATAAGTCTGTGTTCTTCCTCATGATTTCCAGGTACAGACGTGAACCTCTTTTAAAAAAATTAGGGAAAATACGCAATTTTTGTCTTAGAGGTCCTTCCAGCAGAGAGACTTCTTATTCTTACTGAAACATGTCTACTATCTGTATAACCTTATTTCTTTTCTTTCTTTTTTTTTTCTTTAAATTGACATGGAGTCTCGCTGTGTTGCCCAGGCTGGAGTGCAGTGGCATGATCTCAGCTCACTGCAGTCTCTACCTCCTGGGTTCAAGTGATTCTCCTGCCTCAGCCTCCCGAGTAGCTGGGACTACAGGTGCCCACCACCACACCCGGTTAATTTTTATATTATACAGGCTGGTCTTGAACTCCTGACGTCAAGTGATCCACCCGCCATAGCCTCTCAAAGTGCCGGGATTACAGGCGTGACCCAATGCTCCTGGCCCCTGTATAACCTTATTTCATCCTGAGGACTGAAGGCTGTGATCAAATAGGTCATGTGCATAGAGTCATTAAAATGTAATTTTACAAATGCAACGCACAGCCTTATTTGGGTCCTGAATTTGGGGGAAAACATCTATAAAAGACATTTTGGGGATAACAGGATAAATTTGAATATGAAGCATAACTTAAATGACATTATATAATTAATTTTCTTAGGTGTGAGAATAGTATCGTGATTATATAGGCACATGTCCTTATTCTTAAGAAATACATGTGGAAGTATTCAGGGGTGAAGTGTTATGATATCCAAAACTCATTTTCAACTGGCAAAGTAAGTGTTACATATTAACAATTGATAATGCTATGTAAAGGCACAGATATGAACCTCTTTCAAGAAAAGTTAGGGAAAATATAACATGCAATATTATTCTTAGACCAGAATCTCCAGTGAAATCCAGGGATGATTATTATTAAAAAATTAACTTTAGGCCGGGCGCGGTGGCTCAAGCCTGTAATCCCAGCACTTTGGGAGGCCGAGACGGGCGGATCACAAGGTCAGGAGATCGAGACCATCCTGGCTAACACGGTGAAACCCTGTCTCTACTAAAAAATACAAAAAACTAGCTGGGCGAGGTGGCGGGCGCCTGTAGTCCCAGCTACTCGGGAGGCTGAGGCAGGAGAATGGCGTGAACCCGGGAGGCAGAGCTTGCAGTGAGCTGAGATCTGGCCAGTGCACTCCAGCTTGGGTGACAGAGCGAGACTCCATCTCAAAAAAAAAAAAAAAAAAAAATTAACTTTAATGTGGGGTAACATTAGTGTAATTTCTTGCCACTAGCCATGACTTTTTTAAATGGAAGCAAATCTACTTATTTGTAGCATATAAGATAACCAACTCTTAAATCAGGTCTGTGCTGTAACGTAAGACTAATAATATGCTTCTTTTTTTTTTTTTTTTTTTTTTTTTTTTTTTGAGATGGAGTCTGGCTCTGCCGCCCAGGCTGGAGTGCAGTGGCCAGCTCTCAGCTCACTGCAAGCTCCGCCTCCCGGGTTCACGCCATTCTCCTGTCTCAGCCTCCCGAGTAGCTGGGACTACAGGCGTCCGCCTCGTCGCCCGGCTAGTTTTTTGTATTTTTTAGTAGAGACGGGGTTTCACCGTATTAGCCAGGATGGTCTCGATCTCCTGACCTCGTGATCCGCCCGTCTCGGCCTCCCAAAGTGCTGGGATTACAGGCTTGAGCCACCGCGCCCGGCCAAGACTAATAATATGCTTCATACAACAGAGGTCTTGTCTGTTGGAATAATTATTTCCCATAAAGGGCATGTGCTCTCTTTTAAACTTTGCATTCATTTTTCTATTTATGTTCTAATCAGGTGTTCCGGTGCCTTCCCAATGATGACGTACACAATTTAATTCAGCTGAGAGACTTTATAAACAAGCCCGTATTAGCTAAGGAAGATCCCATTCGAGCTGAGGAGGAACTGAAGAAGATCCGTGGATTTTTGGTGCAATTCCCCTTTTATTTCTTGTCTGAAGAAAGCCTACTGCCTTCTGTTGGAACCAAAGAGGCCATAGTGCCCATGGAGGTTTGGACTTAAGAGATATTCACTGGTAGCTCAAGAACTTCCACCCTGAAGACCACACTGCACACAGTGACTTCCTGGAGATGTCATAGCCAAAGCCAGGCCCAATGCATTCTCGTATCCAACCCAAGGACCTTTTGGAATGACTGGGGAGGGCTGCAGTCATACTGATGTAAGGACTGTGAACATCAGCAAGGCTTCATAATTCCTTCTGCCTAACTTTGTAAAAAGGGGGCTGCATTCTTGTTGGTTGCATGTACTCTGTTGAGTATATACATATACTCAATTTGAGTATGTGTTGAGTAAAACACATATTCAAATTCCGTAACATACACCAAAACTCGTTTCCTTTGTAACAAGAATTTACCTATAACTGTGATCTAGGTTGCCAAAAGATGTCTGAATCTCCTTATTCTTCTCTGATCTTCATTTATACAGCCAGTGTCTAGCTGGACCTGCCCTCATCTTGCAGTTCGTACAGGCGCTGTTTGAGAAATTGTTTATTACTAGAAGTTGTAATGCTGCTTCAAGATTTTTCATGGTTACCTGGGATGCCCCTGCTCATCTGGTCCTGAAGTAGTAACATTCACCCAAATGAGGACATAGTCCTTATTCCTTTTCAGTCACTGTATGAACAAGGCAGACTTTAGCCTACACAGTAGACTGTGTTAGGCACTTCTGATAACATTGATACTATATCTTGACACCACGAAGCAACAGGAAGGAATAACTTCCAATATTGAGACAGAGATTTATTTCATTTTGCTCCCAAAGGCACTGACAAGATGAGTCCTTGTGATTAGGCCCATCTGATCAAATGTAAAAACATGCGTGGGATATTTGATGACATAGCAACCAGATAAAACTGAGCACACAGCCTTCGGAAACCCCCAAGGGGTCAAGGGGGATCAGATCCAGATAAGAGAAGATGATTCCTTCTAGTCCTATAAAATTTCCTGTCATCCTTAGCTGCTGGGTTGATTGAAATTTGATCTCTACATTTCCAAATCAAACCAGTGAATACAATTTGTCTTCTCAAGAGAATCAGAGGCATCGTAACTCTTACCAAGCTAGTATGAGTCTAACCTTGTTTGACATTCAGCTCTACTGCTACATTATCTTCTTTGAGAAAAATTAATTGATTATAAAATATGTGCTACTTCACTTGCATTATTAAATATACATTAACCCCTCTCACCAGGGCTTCCAGTGAAGTTACAATGCCCTAGTCTGTGAATTATCCTGGAAACATGTTTTTCCTTTTCGGATGATAGAGTACCCTTTGATAAACTAAATTTTACTAAGCAGAACAACTCTGACAGTCTAAAGAGTTAATGTGGGTTCTCATAAGGCCTGTACCTGTAAAACAAAGTGCAGGTGTAATGATTATACGTGTCTATGGATTACCTCGACAGACTCCCGTTTGGGTTGTTCTTCAAAGAAGCAAGCAGCTGATCCCTGCTTTCATGAAGCTAATACTTCAGTTGGAAAAATTAAACAGGAGCACACAGTCAGGGATAGGGGTTAGCAGAAGAGAGAAATGTGTCACATCAAGGAGAGGATCTCATAGCTAGGGAACATTTCACAAATAAGGTGAGATTTTGTAACCAATAATAAAAATGAATGTTTTTATAAGTAAATAACTTATTTTTCATATGGCTATAGATGGTAAAATGACTTCATTCTATAGTCATTGTAAATAAGAATTTGCTATTGATGAAAGAAGTTTAGACTGGTATTTGAAGTATTGAGTGTATGGGATCGCTAAGGATTTCTTAGATTTTATATTTAAATATTTTTTAAACCTTAGAGGAAACAACAAACTGGCTCTTGATTTTGAGCACCCTACTCTCATGAAAAATAGAAGGCTGAAAGGACCCTTTCCCTTATAAGTAATTTAATCCAATTTCTCCCCATTTTATACATGAGGAAACTGAGGCTCAGATCAGATGAGGACTCACTGAAATCCACTCAATATGTAAATGGTAGAGCTGGGACTAGCAACATTGCTGCAGCCTACTGTTGGCCTCTCTTTTCACTTTATCATTGCCCAAGAATGAGGATATGCAGTAAACAGATTTCAGGCAAGATATCTCTAAGCTGTTTTGAACCCTCTGGTATTTTGTATTTATGTGTTTGTCTGTCCCCCCTACTAGAATGTAAGCTCCATGGGGCAGGGACTTCACTGTATTTTGTTCATAGTGTATACCCAGAACCTGGACCAGTGCTTGGCACATAGAAGATGTCAATAAATGCTTGTAGAATTAATAAACACGGTGAAGGACAGAGCTAATGAAATGAAAATCTTAGCCTCATATAAGAAGTCTTACTACTGCTTTCTATGGCAATTTTCTTTTCTATTGCATCTTCGCAAAGGCAAGATGCTTATCTGCAAAGAGGTGATAAGATTTACTTGGAGGGATTTTATGGAAAATTCAGTGCAATAATTGCTTTTTTTTTTTGCAGTAGCAGTCTACATAGTACAGCATTCTGCAAAAATTGCATGAAATGTGGACACAAGATGTACTGTATGACTTAATTACCTGTCATTCTCTGACACCATTACTACCTACTAGAAGTTCAAATAATTTATCTTTAACATTGCAATATCTGATAAACCTTTTAAAATGTGAATAATTCAAAGCCTTGAAAATCTATCATGAATCTGCTCAACATTTCAAAGTGACTATTTTGAAATGCCTATAAATGCTATATACCTGACATCCTGCTAATTTCTGTAGTAATTTTTGTTTTCAAGAGGGAAAAATTCTGGTATTACAAAAAATGAATGATGGAAAGTGGCCATGGTCTATTAAAGCCATTCAGATTGGCCATGTTCAGTCAGTCATCGGAAGATAGCCTTAGCATAGCAAGTCTGGTGCAGGCGTTTTATCTAAATCTAGTGTCCAGCTCATGACTCACCCTTCAGTGGGATGTTTTTAATTCTCACCTGTAATGCATCACAGGGAGGCATGTAGAGCTGGTCATTAGATAATTGTGTGGCATACTGGAAAATAAAATGTTTATTTTCAAAGCACCTTTGAAAGGAAATTTCATCTATAAGTTCTCAAAATATGGACAGTTGATTTCTTATGTAAGAACTTAGGAAATTATAATGTCATGAATTAATACTTTTCCAGATGAAAACAACAAACTGAGAAGTCATTTTGCAGATGTAAGACTAGGAAAAATAGATTTTATGTATATATGTATATAGAGCCTGAACTTTTTCTGCATCTCCTCATTTCTTATTTTTTTTCTTTTTCTTTGTTTCTTTTCTTTCCTCTCTCTCTTTTTTTTTTTTTTTTTTTTTTTTTGAGACTGGGTCTTGCTCTGTGGCCCAGGCTGGCAGTGGTGTGATCTCCACTGCAACCTCTGCCTCCTGGGCTCAAGCAATCCTCCCACCTCAGCCTCCTGAGTAGATGGGACTATCGGTGCATGCCACCCCACCCAGCTAATTTTCGTATTGTTTGTACAGATAGCATTTTTCTATGTTGCCTAAGCTGGTCTCGAACTCCTAAGCTCAATCTATCCACCTGCCTTGGCCTCCCGATGCCAGGCATTCAGATTGCTTGCACTCCCTCCCCTGTGCTGGGATTGGAGGCGTGAGCTACCACACTGGCCTCCTCATTCCTTATTCCTTCAGTCTCTATCTCCTACCAGAGCACCTTCTTATTATGTAAAAATTATTTCAAAAGACAAGAACAAGTATCCTGGAAAAAAAAATTAGGCCTTATATTAGTCTGCTCAGGCTGCCAAAACAAGATGCCCTAGACTGGGTGGCTTACACAACAGAAGTTTATTTTCTCACAGTTCCAGAGACAGGAAGTTGGAAATCAAGGTGCCTGTATGGTAGGTTTCTGGTGAGGACTCTTCCTGGCTTCTCGGCCACCTTCTCACTGTGTGCTCACATGGCCTCCTCTCTGTGTGAGCACAGGAGGCAGAGGGCAAGCTCTCTGGTGTCTCTGCTTCCAAGGCCACTAATCCCACATTAACACCCTACTCTCATGACGTCATCTAACTCGACTTCCCAAAGGCCCCATTTCCAAATACCATCACATCAGAGATACGGGCTTCACATGAGCTGGGAGGGAAGACATAAACATCATTCAGTCTATAACAGATATTCACTTAATTCATACTTTAAAGTGACTGGCAAAATACAATTTTTTCACACAGGTCATTGTTCTTTTTAACTTCCCTGATCTGATGTGGCACCTGAGCATTTTCTGGTACCTGTCACCCTCTGTAGCAGGGGTGACAAGGACCCGTCATGTCTCCTTATTCCTCTACTATTTCTTATACGAAAGGAGCAAATGCTAAAGGATTTTAAGTGTGCTTAGTATATATTTGTATTTCCTTGGAATATTCATTGAGGTCAACTAATACTGAAGTTTGGTGATCTAAAATGAGTTTACCCAGGCCTGAGCCTTAAGAAATTCTTGAATCTAGAAATCCACTGGAAAAGGAATTCATCTGCCTGTATGAATAAGAGGCAAGTAGAAGAATCAATAGATTTGCATTTTTTTAAAAAGGGGCACGTAGGTAATATGATTCTTACTGTCAATTTAATTCATATGTAAGATGTTCCTGGTTTTCACTTGAGATTGGAAGCATTCATTAAAGGATCAAAAATTTCCAGCTTAATTTTATAGGTTATTTTATTTTTCCTTTATACCTTTTATAATTTTTAACTTAAAAGTAATCAAACACTGGATAAATGAAAATCTATCTTATTAATTATTTATTTTATTTTATTTTTGAGATAGAGTTTCACTCTTGTTGCCCAGGCTGGAGTGCAGTGGTGCAATCTTGGCTCACTGCCACCTCCGCTTCCTGGGTTCAAGCAATTCTCCTGCCTCAGCCTCCCAAGTAGCTGGGATTACAGGTGCCTGCCACCACACCTGGCTGATTTTGTTGTTGTTGTTTGTATTTTTAGTAGAGACGTGGTTTCATAATATTGTCCAAGCTGGTCTTGAACTCCTGACCTCAGGTGATCCACCCCCCTTGGCCTCCAAAAGTGCTGGAATTACAGGCGTGAGCCACTGCGCCCAGCCACACTAATCATTTTAAACCTTTAAGTTTTAGAATTAGATTGAATGGTAGTCCAATCAAAACATGGGCTTAATCATTCTTCCCTATTTCCAAGCAACTATCATTCTTCACTTTATTCTAGATGAGTGCATTTAAGTGAATGTCATCCTAGCTCTGTGTAATGCTAAGAAATGCAACATCATACTCTCCCAATGTATATTCCACTTGGATTCTTCACATAAAATGGACTAGACCAACAGCACTGATGCTCTGCATTTTAAAAATTCATTTCAAATTATTTCAGTTGGAGCACACACACACTCTGACACAAAAAGCAAATATTGGGTGATGAACATCCATTCAGAATATCCAGATATTCTGGAGAGAACTGGAGCTCATAGCCTTCCCTCTAGGGCAAGTTTGGCAAACTAAGTCTGGGCCTCCTCTTTTTGTAAATAAAATGTTATTGAAACACAGCCACAACCATTCACTTATATCCCATCACGATTGTATGATCCATAAATCCTAAAATATTACTATCATTAAGACAAAACTTGCTGATCCTACCTACAGAAAGCAGAAGATATCCAGACAGGGTACCTCATTCAGACAGACTTGCAAGAGTTTTAATCTCCTCCATTAGCAGAGTTTTCAATTCTCCCTATCCCAGACCCCAACAATTTACAATGTGTTTATTATACGAACACAGCCAAGTCCTTTCAGGAATTAAAATTACATGGTTTTTTTGGTTCTGGAAAGAGAATTAGTCAGCTAAAGCAGCTATCTCCTAGACAAGCACTCATCAACATGCATTGTGGAACATACTTGTAACTGAAGTGTAATGAAGATGAAGAGGGATAGGCCTAGGTGTTTGTATTTATAATTGGAATTGTGAAATCAAGAAACTTGGTTTCTCTGAATTTTCCTTCTGTGAAGTGTTGGAAATGATACATGTATCCCTTCGTAACTTCACAGTCAATGCTTTCTATATTCCTTAACTACTTTTTCTTTAAATATCAATTAATTGAGCAATTATAAGTGTGAAATCAGCAATGTCCCTCTATTTGAAAATAAGATTCCTCTTTCTGCATGTGGGGCTTTTGGAGCCAGTATGCTGTATGTCTCAGATGAAGACAGCAATGTGTGCCTCTAGAGACCTCCTCTGCACACAAGCATGGGTCCCCCCGAAGGTCCGTTATAGATTCAGAGTGCATTACAGAGGCATAGCTCCCTGCCCCCTGCCCAGGCCTCTCTCACCTTAAAGTGTGCTGATATCATGATGAGGTGAATTTCTTTTAAAAGACTAACATGGCATTCGATAAGAACATATTGAGCAGGGCCCAGTCAGGATGCTGGGGTCGCACCAGTGAACAAGTCAAAGCAGGTTCTCCTCCTTTGTGGTGCTCTCCCTTTAGCAAATGGAGACTACAAAGCTATTTCCATCCTCAACATAAGAAAATGCATGAAATAAGATGCAATTGGGTGGAAGTGTAGGAATTTTCCCAAGCTAGGGAGAATGGCAAAGACTGATAAATGCTGAAGACACCAGAGTATGAACCAGGAAGCAACAATATTACTAGTACCAATAACAATAATAATAGTTAAGATTAGTAGTGGCTTTGTTGGTCACAGCCTCTTCTAGGCACTTCACATTAGTTCATTGACTACTTTGATAACTGGCTGTCTGCAGCTCAGGGGGCCAAACATACTCCAGTGCTCTCTGAACTCTGAGATTGGCTTCCACCTCCACTTGAAGCCCCTGCAGCCTTACATATAACCCCCAGGCCCATGACGTATAAGTGTGGAACTAACCAGCAAGTAGTAGTGGGAAGAGCATGGGCTTCAACATTACTGAGCTCACCTAAAAGCTTGGCCTTACCATTTGCCAGCAGTGAGAGTTCCTTGAGCAGATGAACCTCTCTGAGGTTTTCAGCAGCATGGTAATAAGGCCATGGAAGACCTAGCAAAAAGCACAGTGTCCAGCATACAGTGGGTGCCTTCTACCAAATCAGGGCTAGCTGCTGCAACTACCTTTCATTATTCTCTTAAAGTAAGGGCATCTTGAAGGGAGAGGACACACACAACCCATGACCACATCTTTGGTCTGGATGTTAGGTCATCCAGACCAAACTGCCGAAGAAACTAGAAGAGCTACTCAACTGAACCCAGCCCAAAACGCTGACCCACAGAATTAGAAACAAATAAAATTGTCACTATCTTAGCCACTAAGTTTTAGTGTGGTTTGTGACACAGCAATAGATCATTGATGGAATCAAGCTTCTTCAGGGTATTCTGTTTTTCCTTTTTCACATTCTAATTGCTCTATGATCTTCTGCCTTCTGGCTTCTAGCCATTCTACCTAAACTGACCCACCTCTGTTTTTCTACTCTTTAGTAATATATAAGTGCAGGAAAACAGCTTGTTACATGATAAGAATGACACCCATCTTGAAGCGAAACTGCCATGTCAATGGATGTTTGATTCATGCATACCAAGGTGTTCTGCAGCAAGGTTCTTCAACAATGCCTGTAGCATAAATAACCCCTCATAAAGATGCTTATCTCACCTCCCTCTAGCCCAGATCTCTCTCCTAAACTCCAGACATATCTGAAGATTAGATATTTCTATCTGCTTTCTTCACATGCTCCTCAAACTCAAAAACACAGCCTATCCAAAGTGGCAACCATCATCAATACTCTCTTCCGGTGTCCGGTCGGTGCTCCCACAGGGCTCCTTCTGTTGCTCCTCATACTAAGGAACAGCCCCACCAGCCACCAACTGCCAAACTGGAAAATAATTATCATTATTGATTCCTCCCTTTCTCTTAACGTTCTCCATGTCATTAGCCACCAAGTCTATCAATTCCACTACCTCAGTGTTTCGCAATTGCTTTCAGTTATTTTTCCTCCCAATGCCACTTCCTACTCTACCTTGGTCACCATCACCTCATCTGCATTAACTAGTCTGTCAATTCTGGTCATTCCCAGATTTATTCATTGCAGTCAGAGATATTTGTTAAATGTAAATCTGGTCATGTCTTTTCCAGCTTAAATTCCTTTGGGAGATTTTGTTTGAGAGTAAAGTCCTAAAAAGGTTCTGCAAGGCTCTTTATAGACTGCCCCTTCCTTAATCCTCCAGCTGAATCACCTCCAGCTGCCACTCTTCTTTTGAGCAATACTTAATTTGGCTCCTGTATATCCCTTTCTTCTGACTTTCTTAAAGCCTATTTTTTTTCTCCTAAGTAGCCTTCTTTGACTTCCCTGCCTCTGGCTTAGTACTGTGGCCTCCTGGGTGCCACCACAGCATGCTGTCCTTTTCACGGCATTCCCACACCATACATGATGCCTGCTACAGTAGTACCCTGAGGTCTAAGCAGTGGGAGCTCATGATCCATGACTATCTTGGGCATTGGGGCACCCCCAGAACCTAATGTACTTCAGACAGACCAGATGCATAATAGATAGTTGGTAGAGAAAATGAATAAATCTGAAAAAGAGGTAGATGGAAAAAGAGAAAGATAGCAGATTGCTGCGCACTTGCCAAGACCTAGGAAGAATAGAAGTCTTTACACTGTGTCACTGCCTGAGCTAGAAAGGCCACATTTAAATTGACAATAAAAAGGAGAAGGCATATAGTAGGGCTGTCTACTGTGGTAACTTCATTCTCAGCCAGCCTCTCAAATGGTCAAGGGCAACCAGCAAGAGGTGAAGCAAATGGGAACCTGTGCTGATTGCATTAATTTTATATCTTGTTCCATTACTAGGGAATTGAGAAGTGGCAGAGTTGGAGGGGAAGAAAAGTTTGGTTTTACACATCTTGGTATTTGACTGTATTCTGCCTGATGTGTTTTATTTGGGTTCCCCCTCTAAAGCAAACCCTGAGACAAAGATTTGAATGAAGGTAGTTTTGTTAGGACGTGTTCTGAGGAAGCACATGCACGGGAGTGGGTAAGCAAGAGAAGGGCAAAGCCAATAAATGGTGCATTAAAGAACAAGTTACCACTGACGGCAACAGGGCCCTTACCCACTGAAGGCTCTGAGGCTTGGGGAGACTGACACTGAAGGTCGCCCCTGGAGCTGTAAATCCCCAACACTCCTGGAGCTTCCCTGTACACAGTTACAGCTTCCCTGCACACAGTTGCTGGGTCAGAGAGAGCCAGCAAAGAAGCAGAGAGAAACCCATTCAGGGCAAAGCTGTCAACTTGATGGAAACCGGCCCCTGTGGCCACAGGTAAACTCAGAACAGGCTGAGGGTCTATGTGGTTGGACATCAACGACACCAGGTTGAATAAACCTTTAACTTTTCACAGTAGTTGGTGCAGTTGCTATAGAAAATATTCTGGAGTTTCCTAAAAAAATTAAAACTAGACCCAGCATTCCCACTCTGGGTATATATCCAAAGGAAGTGATATCAGTATCTGAAAGAGAGATCTGCACTCTCATGTTCATTGCGGCATTATTCATAATAGCCAAGATATGAAATCAATCTAAGTGTCCACCAACAGATGAGTGGATAATGAAAACGTGTTGAATGGAATATTATTCAGCCATAATAAAGATGGAAATTCTTCCATTTGTGACAACATGGATGAACCTGGAAAATATAATGCTAAGTGAAATAAACCAGACTCAGCCAAGACAAATACTGGGTGATCTCACTCTTATGTGTAATCTAAAAAAGTAAAACTCATAGAAGCAGAAGGTAGAATGGTGGTTGCCAGAGGCTGGGGGATGGGGGCAGTGGAGGAAGAGGGGAGATGTTGATCAGAGGGTACAAATTCAATTATAAGATGAACAAGTTCTGGGATCCAACAGTCAGCACAGCATGGTGACTATTAGTTGCTAGTACTGTACTGCGTACTTGAAATTTGAAATAAGAAAGTGGGTCTTAAATGTTCTCACCACATAGGAAAAAACAGGATAATTATGTGAGGTGTTGCATGTGTTTATTGGCTTATGATAATTATTTCACAATGTGCATGCATATCAAATCATCACATTCTGTACCTTAAATATATATAGTTTTTAATTTGTCAATTATACCTCAATAAAGCTAGGGGTGGGAAATTTCACAATGTAGTAATTCTTATCCATTCCAAAAGCATGTAATTTCCCTCAAGACAGGAATATTCTAACTTTTTATACCTTTTGTATTGGGCTTATCACAATCCTGAGTATATTGTTCAAGTTATGCAAAAATTGAATTGAAAAGTTGCCACCTCAATCCTCTTCCCCCAAGGCTTCCTATGCTTATGATATTTGAGATTCATTAGGCCAATTCATAAAGCTCGGGGAGAACCAAAGAAATAAAAGCTGTTTTTGTATTAGAGTGATGCAGTAAGAGGTGGATTTCTGAATTTTCCTTTGGTATTTATAAAGTCTCCATCATCTTTTAAAACATAAAATGCAGTTAAAGCTGTGATAATGGAACTAAATATCAGGTCACAATCTCATTTGAAAGATTATGGAAAATTAAAATTATACAGTTTTCCCCATGATATTTGACTCTTTCCTTTCCAGAATCAACAAAATGGCTGGTTTCGAATTGTACCAATCACTCAGGAAGCAAACATGTGGTGACGTATGAGAAACCACAAAAAGGATACTTTTGAAAATAAAGACATTATTTTCCAAACTTCTTTTTCATATCCCTTCTTCATTCACAAGAAACTTTACATTGCAATGTGTTCTCTACATACAGATGCAGGGAACTCATGGTGGAAGCTAAAATCAGGAAGTTCTTGATTAGCAGTTGGAATAACCCTCTCCACACCCTGCTGTTGATATGCTTTTCATTCCGGGAACGGCAACCCAGATCTGTGTCAAAGACACCACCTTGTTTTGAAACTAGTTTGTGGTGCCGTTGAATGCTCCTCTTCTCTTTTACTACCACTCTTTCATATGCCCTCTTTTTCAAAGTCTAAATGTATTTTTCCAACTTTTTTTTTTCTAACTAGTTTTGGACCTCTAGTGCAAAGGATTGAGTTAATCACATCCCTCAATTCAAGGCCTAGTAAGATCCCCTCTCTTGCTTAATTCATTTATTCATTTTATTTCCATACACCATTCATTTTTCTTCTTCTTGCAATAGACATGCATTTTAACATATTTTATGTATATCTTTTCATGTGAGTATGTCCTTGCAAAATGTGTATTGTCATTTTGTGAATTTTTATTTACATGAATGACGTATGTTGCATTCTATTTCTGACAATGCACTATTTTTAAGATGCAGCCATATTGATGTATATAGTTCCTATCTTTTGTGTTTAATCATTGTATTTAATATTAAGTGATCACTACACTTAGTCCATCACTTTTGCACAAATTGACACCTGAGTTACCTCCAACTACCCACTACCACAAATATGCTGCAATGAAAATCCTCATCCCAGAACACATGGACACACTGTGTGGAACAACACACACTGGGGCCCGTCGGTGCTGGGGTGAGGGATGGGGGGAGGGAGGGCATCCAGAAGCATAGCTAATGGATGCTGGGCTTAATACCTAGGTGATGGGTTGATGTGCACAACAAACCACCATGGCATATGTTCACCCATGTAACAAACCGGCACATCCTGCACATATATCCTGAAACTTAAAAGTTGAAGAAAAAAAAAGAAAACAAGAAAATCTTCATCCCATAGGGCTACTCACAGCTGGGCAGATGGCTTCCCTCAGATTGAGTGATCCAAGGAATAACAAAGCAGAAGTCACAGATCTTTTAAAATGTAGCTTTGGAAGACACAAATTCTCATTACAATGATACTCTATTTGTTACACCAGTCAGCCCCACTCAATGTGGGAAAAGAGGATGCTACATGAACACCAGGAGGCAGGGATTATTAGAGTCTTCTTGGAGGTTAGCTGCCACACACATTGGACATGTTGTTCCTTTTTTTTTCCAGATTTCTTCTTTTGCCATATAGATATTTGTGTGTGCGTGTGTGTGTGTGTGTTTCTCTGCTTTTTGCATGAATTGATTACTGTGTGATAGTGCTACTTTCCAGGAGATGTACCTTCCTATGCTTACAAAAACTCCAAAGCCTTCTTCATATTCCCACTGAGTTCTATTATAAGAATTGTCAAATGGCTGCCAAATGTTGTTCATAAAAAGGAAAGTCATGATAGGTTTTCAACACCTGGAAGAAAAAAGCCCATCATATTCAAGAATCTGAATTTTGATTAAGCCATGATATTTTTGAACACTTTAGCCAGCCTAAACTCTTCTTTCTATTGTTGCACATAGTGAGATTTGTTTCAATTGACTGTATTTTCATTTTTTGAAATATATTCTCAAATAACATGTGTAGATTAGTGAGATTGTTGGCCTTTTATTAAAAGTCAAAAGAAGTAGAGAAAGGAGAAGTATCCTTTTGACCCTTTTTTTTTTTTTTTTTTATTATACTTTAAGTTCTAGGGTACATGTGCATGACGTTTATATCATGTATAACTCCCCAATGCAATCCCTCCTCCTCCCCCCTCCCCATGATAGGCCCCAGTGTGTGATGTTCCCCTTCCCGAGTCCAAGTGATCTCATTGTTCAGTTCCCACCTATGAGTGAGAACATGCGGTGTTTGGTTTTCTCTTCTTGTGATAGTTTGCTAAGAATGATGGTTTCCAGCTGCATCCATGTCCCTACAAAGGACGCAAACTCATCCTTTTTGATGGCTGCATAGTATTCCATGGTGTATATTGCCACATTTTCTTAATCCAGTCTGTCACAGATGGACATTTGGTTGATTCCAAGTCTTTGCTATTGTGAATAGTGCCGCAATAAACATACGTGTGCATGTGTCTTTGTAGTAGAGTAATTTATATCCTTTGGGTATATACCCAGTAGTGGGATGGCTGGGTCATATGGTACATCTAGTTCTAGATCCTTGAGGAATCGCCATACTGTTTTCCATAATGGTTGAACTAGTTTACAATCCCACCAACAGTGTAAAAGTGTTCCTATTTCTCCACATCCTCTCCAACACCTGTTGTTTCTGACTTCTTAATGATTGCCATTCTAACTGGTGTGAGATGGTATCTCATTGTGGTTTTGATTTGCATTTCTCTGATGGCCAGTGATGATGAGCATTTTTTCATGTGTCTGTTGGCTGTATGGATGTCTTCTTTTGAGAAAAGTCTGTTCATATCCTTTCCCCACTTTTTGATGGGGTTGTTTGTTTTTTTCTTGTATATTTGTTTGAGTTCTTGGTAGATTCTGGATATTAGCCCTTTGTCAGATGAGTAGGTTGCAAAAATTTTTTCCCATTCTGTAGGTTGCCTGTTCACTCTGATGGTAGTTTCTTTAGCTGTGCAAAAGCTCTTTAGTTTAATTAGATCCCATGTGTCAATTTTTGCTTTTGCTGCCGTTGCTTTTGGTGTTTTAGACATGAAGTCCTTGCCCATGCCTATGTCCTGAATGGTACTACCTAGATTTTCTTCTAGGGTTTTTATGGTATTAGGTCTAACATTTAAGTCTCTAATCCATCTTGAATTAATCTTCGCATAAGGGGTAAGGAAAGGATCCAGTTTCAGCTTTCTACTTATGGCTAGCCAATTTTCCCAGCACCATTTATTAAATAGGGAATCCTTTCCCCATTTCTTGTTTCTCTCAGGTTTGTCAAAGATCAGATGGCTGTAGATGTGGTATTATTTCTGAGGACTCTGTTCTGTTCCATTGGTCTATATCTCTGTTGTGGTACCAGTACCATGCTGTTTTGGTTACTGTAGCCTTGTAGTATAGTTTGAAGTCAGGTAGCGTGACGCCTCCAGCTTTGTCCTTTTGACTTAGATTGTCTTGGCAATGCGGGCTCTTTTTTGGTTCCATATGAACTTTAAAGCCGTTTTTTCCAATTCTGTGAAGAAAGTCATTGGTAGCTTGATGGGGATGGCATTGAATCTATAAATCACCTTGGGCAGTATGGCCATTTTCACGATATTGATTCTTCCTATCCATGAGCATGGTATGTTCTTCCATTTGTTTGTGTCCTCTTTGATTTCACTGAGCAGTGGTTTGTAGTTCTCCTTGAAGAGGTCCTTTACATCCCTTGTAAGCTGGATTCCTAGGTATTTGATTCTCTTTGAAGCAATTGTGAATGGAAGTTCATTCCTGATTTGGCTCTCTGCTTGTCTGTTACTGGTGTATAAGAATGCTTGTGATTTTTGCACATTAATTTTGTATCCTGAGACTTTGCTGAAGTTGCTTATCAGCTTAAGGAGATTTTGGGCTGAGACAATGGGGTTTTCTAATATACAATCATGTCATCTGCAAACAGGGACAATTTGACTTCTTCTTTTCCTAACTGGATACCCTTGATTTCTTTCTCTTGCCTGATTGCCCTAGCCAGAACTTCCAACACTATGTTGAATAGGAGTGGTGAGAGAGGGCATCCCTGTCTTGTGCCAGTTTTCAAAGGGAATTTTTCCAGTTTTTGCCCATTCAGTATGATATTGGCTGTGGGTTTGTCATAAATAGCTCTTATTATTTTGAGGTACGTTCCATCAATACCAAATTTATTGAGTGTTTTTAGCATAAAGGGCTGTTGAATTTTGTCAAAAGCCTTTTCTGCATCTATTGAGATAATCATGTGGTTCTTGTCTTTGCTTCTGTTTATATGCTGGATTACGTTTATTGATTTGCGAATGTTGAACCAGCCTTGCATCCCAGGGATGAAGCCCACTTGATCATGGTGGATAAGCTTTTTGATGTGCTGCTGAATCCGGTTTGCCAGTATTTTATTGAGGATTTTTGCATCGATGTTCGTCAGGGATATTGGTCTAAAATTCTCTCTTTTTGTTGTGTCTCTGCCAGGCTTTGGTATCAGGATGATGTTGGCCTCATAAAAAGAGTTAGGGAGGATTCCCTCTTTTTCTATTGATTGAAATAGTTTCAGAAGGAATGGTACCAGCTCCTCCTTGTACCTCTGGTAGAATTCAGCTGTGAATCCATCTGGTCCTGGACTTTTTTTTTGGGGTAGGCTATTAATTGTTGCCTCAATTTCAGAGCCTGCTATTGGTCTATTCAGGGATTCAACTTCTTCCTGGTTTAGTCTTGGGAGAGTGTAAGTGTCCAGGAAATTATCCATTTCTTCTAGATTTTCTAGTTGATTTGCGTAGAGGCATTTATAGTATTCTCTGATGGTTGTTTGTATTTCTGTGGGGTCGGTGGTGATATCCCCTTTATCATTTTTTATTGCGTCTATTTGATTCCTCTCTCTTTTCTTCTTTATTAGTCTAGCTAGCGGTCTGTCAATTTGTTTATCTTTTCAAAAAACCAACTCCTGGATTCATTGATTTTTTGGAGGGTTTTTTGTGTCTCTATCTCCTTCAGTTCTGCTCTGATCTTAGTTATTTCTTGCCTTCTGCTAGCTTTTGAATGTGTTTGCTCTTGCCTCTCTAGTTCTTTTAATTGTGATGTTAGAGTGTCAATTTTAGATCTCTCCTGCTTTCTCTTGTGGGCATTTAGTGCTATAAATTTCCCTCTACACACTGCTTTAAATGTGTCCCAGAGATTCTGGTATGTTGTATCTTTGTTCTCATTGGTTTCAAAGAACATCTTTATTTCTGCTTTCATTTCGTTATGTACCCAGTAGTCATTCAGGAGCAGGTTGTTCAGTTTCCATGTAGTTGAGCGGTTTTGATTGAGTTTCTTAGTCCTGAGTTCTAGTTTGATTGCACTGTGGTCTGAGAGACAGTTTGTTATAATTTCTGTTCTTGTACATTTGCTGAGGAGTGCTTTACTTCCAATTATGTGGTCAATTTTGGAATAAGTGCGATGTGGTGCTGAGAAGAATGTATATTCTGTTGATTTGGGGTGGAGAGTTCTATAGATGTCTATTAGGTCCGCTTGGTGCAGAGATGAGTTCAATTCCTGGATATCCTTGTTAACTTTCTGTCTCATTGATCTGTCTAATGTTGACAGTGGAGTGTTGAAGTCTCCCATTATTATTGTATGGGAGTCTAAGTCTCTTTGTAGGTCTCTAAGGACTTGCTTTATGAATCTGGGTGCTCCTGTATTGGGTGCATATATATTTAGGAGAGTTAGCTCTTCCTGTTGAATTGATCCCTTTACCATGATGTAATGGCCTTCTTTGTCTCTTTTGATCTTTGATGGTTTAAAGTCTGTTTTATCAGAGACTAGGATTGCAACCCCTGCTTTTTTGTGTTCTCCATTTGCTTGGTAGATCTTCCTCCATCCCTTTATTTTGAGCCTATGTATGTCTCTGCATGTGAGATGGGTCTCCTGAATACAGCAGACTGATGGGTCTTGACTCTTGATCCAGTTTGCCAGTCTGTGTCTTTTAATTGGAGCATTTAGTCCATTGATATTTAAGGTTATATTGTTATGTGTGAACTTGATCCTGTCATTATGATATTAACTGGTTATTTTGCTCGTTAGTTGATGCAGTTTCTTCCTAGCCTCGATGGTCTTTACATTTTGGCATGTTTTTGCAATGGCTGGTACCGCTTGTTCCTTTCCATGTTTAGGGCTTCCTTCAGGGTCTCTTGGAAGGCAGGCCTGGTGGTGACAAAATCTCTAAGCATTTGCTTATCTGTAAAGGATTTTATTTCTCCTTCACTGATGAAGCTTAGTTTGGCTGGATATGAAATTCTGGGTTTAAAATTCTTTTCTTTAAGAACGTTGAATATTGGCCCCCACTCTCTTCTGGCTTGTAGAGTTTCTGCCGAGAGGTCTGCTGTTATTCTGATGGGCTTCCCTTTGTGGGTAACCCGACCTTTCTCTCTGGCTGCCCTTAAGATTTTTTCCTTCATTTCAACTTTGGTGAATCTGGCAATTATGTGTCTTGGAGTTGCTCTTCTCGAGGAGTATCTTTGTGGCGTTCTCTGTATTTCCTGAATTTGAATGTTGGCCTGCCCTACTAGGTTGGGGAAGTTCTCCTGGATGATATCCTGAAGAGTGTTTTCCAACTTGGTTCCATTTTCCCCTCACTTTCCGGCACCCCAATCAGACGTAGATTTGGTCTTTTTACATAATCCCATACTTCTTGCAGGCTTTGTTCATTTCTTTTTCTTCTTTTCTTTTGGTTTCTCTTCTCGCTTCATTTCATTCATTTGATCCTCAATCGCTGATACTCTTTCTTCCAGTTGATCGAGTCGGTTACTGAAGCTTGTGCATTTGTCACGTATTTCGCGTGTCATGGTTTTCATCTCTGTCATTTCGTTTATGATCTTCTCTGCATTAATTAATCTAGCTGTCAATTCTTCCACTTTTTTTTCAAGATTTTTAGTTTCTTTGCGCTGGGTACGTAATTCCTCCTTTAGCTCTGAGAGGTTTGATGGACTGAAGCCTTCTTCTCTCATCTCGTCAAAGTCATTCTCTGACCAGCTTTGATCCGTTGCTGGCGATGGGCTGCGCTCCTTTGCAGGGGGAGATGCGCTCTTTTTTTTGAATTTCCAGCTTTTCTGCCCTGCTTCTTCCCCATCTTTGTGGTTTTATCTGTCTCTGGACTTTGATGATGGTGACGTACGGATGGGGTTTTGGTATAGGTGTCCTTCCTGTTTGATAGTTTTCCGTCTGACAGTCAGAAGGACTGTCTGTTGGTCTGTTGGAGATTGCTTGAGGTCCACTCCAGACCCTGTTTGCCTGGGTATCAGCAGCAGAGGTTGCCGAAGATAGAATATTGCTGAACAGCGAGTGTACCTGTCTGATTCTTTCTTTGGAAGTTTCCTCTCAGGGGTGACGCCACCCTGTGAGGTGTGGGGTGTCAGACTGCCCCTAGTGGGGGATGTCTCCCAGCTAGGCTACTCAGGGGTCAGGGACCCACCTGAGCAGGCAGTCTGTCCGTTCTCGGATCTCAACCTCCGCGTTAGGAGATCCACGGCTCTCCCCAAAGCTGCCTTTTGACACTTTTATAGGTCAGATAGAACTATAACAAAGGATGGTTTTTAAACAAAATGTTTTATTACAATAGAAAATGGTCATTACAACAACTCTGAAATAATATCACATGAAAAATGAAAATATTCTTTTTGTAGCTACTAGTCTGTGGCCCTTGGATTTTTCAACACATTTTTGCACATCAAATAAAAGGTTAAGGGATATGAATAATAGCAATACAACAGAGAACCAAATACTCATTTTTCATTAGGAAAATATAAAAAGAAAGAATGTAAATTGATCCTTATCATTTTTGATTTATTGAAGCAAAAATGTCTTTCAGCATGAATGCAGTATTACCATCCAAAGGAATGTGCATGGGCATTGAGAGTCCAAGGGGAAAAGAAAGTCACTCAATCTGAGTGTTTCTCCCATCATGTAGGCCAGAGAGATAAATTATTTGCTGAGAAATCCACCTCAGTTTATAGAGTTGCCACAGTTGAGAGCCTCAGCACTGAAGCAAACCATCGCAACATAATTTTAATCTTAGTTACTAATTCCTTTTATTTTGGGGTTCCCAGTGTGTTTGAGGCCCTCAAAGAGTTCCTCACTGCTCTGCTGAAAAAAGCACATGACAGGCCATTAACAGCCTCCTATGGGAAAGCTTGGTACATCCTTCCCAACCTGTGTTTGACTTGAGGGAGAGAGACATAGGCCAAGGGACCACTGATTTATCCACTTCCCAGGCCACACCGAAGCCAGTAAACCTCAATCAAGACTAGATAGATTTCTTTTTTCCTTGCTTGATCTCTCCAGAGATTTGTAGTTAGGAGTGGAAATTTGGAGACATGAAAGATAAATGATATTACTCGAACAGTCATTATAGGCTATGCTTCTGGTTTTACTGTTGGGAGAACTGAGGTGAGGGCTTGTGGTAAGGAATACAGGAGTCCTTAAGTGAAAGCGTTCTGAAATTTTAAATGCTCATGTAATACAAGGCCTGTGCCCAAGGCCAGAAATAGCTTCAAGATTACTTCAGGATTTTTGTCTTGGGCTTGGCAATTCCATATAGAATACACCAGATCCAGATACCCTGAATTTTCTCTGGTAAATATATCTCTTCTACTTGATAGCAAGGAGTCAGGGCCAGGAAAGTTTGGACCTCAGATGGGACGGGCTGATGTGTGTTTTCACCACAGACCATGTTGCTTTACATTTTTCACTTCAGGATCTTTATTCATCAGGGCACACTAGGGACACATCATAGATATTGTCAAGGTAAGCCTACGGAAGGCAGATGTAATACCAGTAAATAGTTCACCTTCCTCCAAAGAGCTGCAAGCAGTTCCAAGTATGCTCTCAGAGTAGCTGCTTATGGAAGATCAGAGCGGTTGCTTTTTTTTTTTTTTTTTCACATTTTACGGAGCAACAAATTGAAAGATTAAGTGACATGGCCGAGGTCTGAATAATGAGTAGAGAGAATGGAACAGAACTTCCAGGGACTTCACTCTCACTGAGTGAGACCCCACCACAACCTCCCTATGAGGCTGAGAAAGTGAGCCCCGCTAAAGCAGCCTCTAAGTTCCCTCTTCCTCAGTCATATTCTCAGGCTACAAATGACATTAACCATAGCGCTGGTTTAAATGCTTCCTGGCCTTCTCCATCTCAGCTCCAAAATTTCCAAGATCTGTTTAATTTTCAGATCTTACTTTCAAAGTATTTGGAGAAATTTTTATACATATACAAATGCAACTCTGAAAAAAAAAACATTCCACATAAGTCTATTGGCTAAATTAGTCTTTAGACAAAGGTAGTATTGTTTAACAGTTAAGGGAATGGAACTTGAAGTCAAATCTCAGCTCTGTCAGTATTTTACTTGGTATCTTTGGGTAAGTTACACAATCACTCTAAACCCCGTTCTCATAGGCTTCTGTTTCTCCGGAGAACCCTGACTAGTGCATGGATTCTATTTCTAAGATGTTAGTTCTGCTTCTTTGGAGAACCATGACACACACAGACACACATACATATATACATAATCTTTTTATTTTTATTTTTTTTTGAGACGGAGTCTCGCTCTGTCGCCCAGGCTGGAGTGCAGTGGCCGGATCTCAGCTCACTGCAAGCTCTGCCTCCCGGGTTCACGCCATTCTCCTGCCTCAGCCTCCCGAGTAGCTGGGACTACAGGCGCCCGCCACCTCGCCCAGCTAGTTTTTTGTATTTTTTTAGTAGAGACGGGGTTTCACCGTGTTAGCCAGGATGGTCTCGATCTCCTGACCTCGTGATCCGCCCATCTCGGCCTCCCAAAGTGCTGGGATTACAGGCTTGAGCCACCACGCCCGGCCCATATATATATAATCTTATAGGAGATTTATTATGAGAATTAGCTCACACGTTTATGGAGGACAAGAAGTCCTACTATCTGCTGTCTGCAAGCTGAAGAACCAGAAAAGCCAGTGTTGTGATTCAGCTTGTGGTCAAAGGCCTGAGAAACAGTAGCTTTGATGTCTGAGAGCAGAAGCAGCTGGATGTTCCAGCTCAAAGATAGAGAGTGAGAATTTGGCCTTCCTTTGCCTTTTGTTCTATTCAGATCCTCAATGGATGGGATAATGTCTGCCCCCCACATTGGTAAGGGTGGGTCTTCTTTACTCAGTCCACTGATTCAAATACTAGTCTCTTCCACCAGCACCCTGCAGACACACCCAGAAATAATGTTTTACCATCTATCTGGGCATCCCTTAACCCAATCAAGTTAACACATAAAATTAACAATCATACTACACAAATATTTACTGAGCACATACTATGTGTGAGACCTATTCTATGTTTGAAATAGATTAGGGAAAACTACAACTAACAATAAAATTATTGAATTGCTATTGGCATCAACAACACAATGAATATTTGGTGTGAGGAGAACCGGGGGAGGATTTTTTGGAAAAAAAAAAAATCTAGAGACCTAATTTTAAATTTCATCTCTCTACTTGTCATCTGCCAATCCTTTAGTCACTCCCAACTAAACCACAAAGATTTTTCATCTGTTTTGTTCTTACTCTTAACTAGGATCATTTCATGATCCATATAGGCGTAGGAACAATCTTGACCTCTCTGTATCTTGACCCCCACCTCCAGTGCTTGTAAAGCTCACGTTTACTCCACCTTTGCTATCCCTTATCCCCGCTCACAGATGTTGCCTAAAGAGACTTTCAAGTTTTTAAGCTACGTGCATATTTATAATTATTTTTTAGTTCACCAAATCTCTAACAAGGGTCTGCAACGTCCCAGGCACTATTCTGACCCCTAACGATAAAGTGGTCAAAAGAGACCAACTTTACCCATAGAGTAAAGAGACAGCCAATAAGCAAGTTGAAGTCAAAGATCACTGCAGATGGTAAAAAGTCCTTAAAGAAAGATGTTGGTGTAGGGAGAGTAATAGATTTGCAAGTCCTGGAAGACAGGATGTTATGTCAGTCAGGGTTATGGAGGAGGGTCTCTTTGAGGAAGAGGCATTTCAGGCAGGTCTGATTGTTGAGAAGGAGCCACCATGTAAAAATGTGGGTGAGAATGTGTAAGACAGAACAGCAAGTGCAAAGGCCATGAGCCCACAAAGGATGACCTTGTGGGACTGGGGAGCAAGCAGAAGGCCAGAGTGGTTGAAAGTGAGTGAGGGGACCATAATGGGAAATGACATTGGAGGCCCAGGCCAGGGCAGGCCAGGTAGGTATTTTAAGCCTCAGTTAAAAGTTTGAAGTTTATTCTAATTGTTAAGACATCATAAAAAGATTTTAAGTAGGGGAGTAACTTGATATAATGAAATTAAGAGATCATTTGCCTGGTATGGAATAAAGGAAGGCACAGAATGGAGTTGATAATGATGCTTACTTGTCATAGTTGGTGTTTTTTCAAAAGTAGATGTTGAATAATGGAGTTGGATGCTGGTAATTTATTTGGAAGTGGCCCCAGAAAGCGCAAGTCAGGGAGTGGGGAAACTGAGACAAGGGCAAGAGAAATGCTAATAGAGAGTGCATCAGTGCATTCAAGGCAGGCTACCACCATGCACAGCAGGGCTCAATCCCACTTCACAAGTATCATGTGAAACACATACTCCTGTGGCTTGAGAAAGCCCTCAGGGAAAGCAACAGAGGTGCTTTGACACTTGATGTGAGAAACTCTCACTGTGTATGGGAAATGTCTACCACGGCTTTGGGGGAACTCAGAGGTAGACTCTATTTGTCAGTTTTATGTGTAAAAGGCTAGGCTGTTGTTTCCAGTTATTCAGTCAAACATTCATCTGAGTGTCACTGTGAAGATATTTTGTAGAAGATATTAAAGTTCATAATCAGTTGACTTTCAGTAAGGGAAATTATCCTAGATACTCTGAGTGGGCCTAATGGAATCCATTGAAAGACTTGAAGAGCAGAACTGAGGCTGCCCTGAAGAATAGAAATTCTGCCTTCAGACAGAAGCTTCAGCTCATGCCAGAGAGCTCCTAATGCCTGTTGTTTCTGATGGCTTGCCCAGCACATTTCAGACTTGCTTTGCCAGGCCCCATAATCACATAAGCCAATTCCTTGCAATAAATCCTCCTACTAATTCCATTTTTCTGGTTGAATCCTAACAGGAAGAAAGGAAAGATGGAAACCACCATACTGGTTATTTTCACAGAACATTGCCTAAACAGTCATTGGAGAACTGGAAAGGCAGAATGGGAACACTGATGTAACAGAGATAATATCTGCAAGAAGTAAGAAGCAGCTATTGCCCCTGGGGCTGAACAAAGAAAGGGAAGATGAGGTTTTTAAAACGTAGAAGCTTGAAGGAGGGGACCTACAAAGTTAGGACCCAGACCTCTGAAGGGGTGGCATGGTACCGCTGGTGACAGGTTCTCTGAAGGGGATTGATAAGGCTGCTCTTTTTTCTTTCTGTAGGTGCAGTATTTTGTCCATTTTCTTAGAGAGAATTCTGTCATGCCCCAGAATATTGGATCCCTACAAACTGTACATATGGGGGAAACCCCTGGATCTTGGAAGGGGTTTTCTCACACTTTCTGACACATGTGTGTCTTACCAGGGCATCCAGAGAACTTGTCATTTTCTGCTCACCAAGTCTAGTTAATTTAATGTGATCAATATCATGGAGTACTAAACAATGTTCTGTGAATGTAAAAGAATTAGTATCCCTTTGGAATATGTTTTATCAAAGAAGGCAGGAAAGTTAACTTAGTCCTGGGACAAGAAATCAAATGTGTTCTGCTATTCTTCCTATGTAAATAAAAAGAGTTTTCATCTTCTTACCTGTTGGGAATTGAAAAGAATGTATTCACTAAATCAATAGCTGCATACCAAGTGCCAGGGGATGTGCTGAACTGATCAGTAAAGATGCCATATCCGCCATAGCAGCTGTGACGAGGAGTGACAAGCATACAGTGAGGGTGCATCAAGTACACAATTTTTAAAAAGTGCTGCTTGATGAGCATTTACACCCACTAAACCATCACCCAGGTCAAGATATGGAACATTTCCACTACCCTAATTGATGCGCTTTTCCCCTTAATGCTGCTCTCCTCAAATAACTACTATTCTGACTTCTATCATCATTGATTAGTTTTGTCTGCTCTTGACTTTCATACATTGTTGGCGTTTTTTGCTTGACATATGTCTGTGAGAATCATCCATGTTGTGCATGCAGCAGTAATTCATTTTTTTATTGCTATGTGGGATTTCATGGTATGAATAAACTATAATTGAATTATCCACTCTCCTGCTGATGGACATTTGGATTGTTTCCAGCTTGGGACTATTATTGATAAAACTGCTATAACATTCTTTCGTTCAAACTGTACATTAGAAACAAATCATGACAGTCCAGTACTTGGCATTCCATTCTTCCCTGCACGGGGCTGAGCCCAATCCTGTGGCTTTGGAGAAAGTCCTCAGGCAAAGGAGCTGAGGGACTCGGGTGCTGAAGGTAGGCAACTTGTATGGAAGCTATTCACTGTGGTCTGAGGTGAACTCAGAAGTCGACCAAGAAAATACAGGGTGGAACATCAACAGGACTACTCCGTAGGGATGTTTTGAGCCTTAAATGAAGTAATGTACGTAGAGCACGAAGCATGTACTAATCACTCAATAAAAGGGGGTTGTTGCTGTTGTTAAATGTATAACCTTAGACTTTTAAAGCAGCAGGTCTCAAGTGGGTACAGTAGAGTTACTAAGAGTGAGCCTCTCTAACTTATGCCCCATCTGCAATCCTATTTCATTCATCCTTCTCTAATGCTATAAAGCTTTGATACTCAAAGAATAGTATATGGACCAACAGCTTTGCTCTCTATTTGCAACGTACTAGAAATGCAGGGTCTTTGGCTTCACTGAATCAGAATCTGCAGTTTTACAAGTTTCTGGGTGACTTGTATGAATATTGCATCTGGATAAATACAATAAAGATCACACAGAAAGCTTTAAAACTTACTGATATCAGGGCTCCACCTTCAGAGCTTATAAGTTAATTGGCTTAGGATGTGGCTTGGGCATCTGGATTTTTTAAATCTCTTCATGTGATGTTAACATGCAACTATGTTTGAGAGCCATGGGCTGAAAAGGAAAAGGGGAAAAAGTCAAAATCCTCAAAATGCCTCTAATTTCATAGCTAACCTCAATTAAAGGAATAAGATTACTCAAGCTGGGAAGAAACCACTATATGGGGTTGCTCAAAACCTTTTCTATACATTTTGAAAATTTTAAAATGTCAGGGCATTAAAGGGAATTTAATTCTCACAATAGCAGAATACAAGTTAGATTTCCATCCTGCAGCAGGGCTGATGTAGCCACCAAGGATAGGAAGAGCAGGTTGTTCTGACAGCAAGACAAACATGATTGGAGGGGTGCAGAGTAGTTCCTCTGGGCTAAAGAAGACAGAAGAGTGGCAGTACTGAGAAACAGGGAATTGCACTTGCTAAAGGTGATCAGCACTTTTCTCTTAAAGTTGCCAAATTTAACTAACACATAAAAATACAGGACCCCCAGTTAAATTTGAATTTCAAATAACAATGAGTACATTATTTTGTAACAGCTTTATTTATATATAATTCATATACCATACCATAAAATATCTGTTTATACTGTACAATTGAATGATATTTAGTATACTCATAGATATGTGCAGCCATCATCATGGTAAATTTTAGAACACTTTCATCTCCTCAAACAGAAAACCCATATTCATTAGCTATCAACCCCCAAACATCCATCTCCACTCCCTACCCAATCCTAGACAACCACTAATCTTTTTTCTATCGTTTATAGATTTGTCTTTTCTGGACATTTCATATAAATGGAATCATATAATATGTGATATTTTATGACTAGCATAATGTTTCAAGATTCATCAATGTTGTGGCATGTATCAGTACTTCATTCAATTTTATAGCTGAGTAATGTTGCATTGCATGGGAATACAAATGTTGTTCACCCATTCATCAGTTGATGGACATTTGAGCTGTTTACACACATTAGCTATTACAAATAATGCCACCATGATCATTTCTGTACAAGTCTTTGCATAGACATGTTTTCATCTCTCTTGGGTATACACTGATGTGGAATTGCTAGATCACTTGTAAACTCTATCTTTAACTTTTTGAGGACCTTTCTACATTCCCATAAGCATGTATGAGACTTCTCTATCCTCACCAACATTTACTATCTGACTTTTTTATTATAGACTTTCCAGTGTGTGTGAGGTAGTAGTTTATTGGGGTTTTCATTTGCATTTTCCTGATGACTAATGATGTTGAGCATCTTTTAATATGTTTATCGGTCATTTGTTTATCTTCTTTGGAGAAATGTCTTTTCAGATATTTGGTAATTTTTTGATTGGTTTGTCTTTTTATTTTTGAGTTTCAGGAGTCCTTTATATATTCTAGGTACATGTCCCTTGTCAGACACATAATTTGCAAATATTTTCCCTTATTCTGTGGGTTACCTTTTCACTTTCTTCATAGTGTCCTTTGTAGGACAAACTTAGTTTTAATGAAGTTCAATTTATCTTTTTGTTGTTGTTCACTGTGCTTTTGGTGTCATGTCTGAAAATCAATTGTCAAATCAAAGGTCACAAAAGTTTCTCTCAATATTCTTTCTAAGAGTTTTATAATTTTGGCTCCTACACTTAAGTTTTTGATCCATTTTGAGTTAATTTTTATATATAGTGTGAGTTAAGAGTCCAACTTTATTCTTCAGCATATGGCGATCCTATTGTCTCCGCACCATTTGTTGAAAATACTAGACTTTCTCCCACTGAATTGTTTTTGCACTCTTGTTGGAAATCAACTGCCATAGATACATGAGTTTACTTCTGAACTTTTAATTATTTTCCATTAATCTATGTCTATCCTCATGCCAATACCATATTGCCTTGATTACTGTTGCTTTGTATTAAGTTTAGAAAGTGGGAAGTGAGTCCTCCAATTTGTTCTTTTTTTCCAAGAACAAAAAAGTTTGGGCTATTCTGGGTTCTTTGAGTTTCCACATGAATTTTTGGATCAGCTTGTCAATTTCTGCAAAGAACCATCTGGTGTTCTAATATAGATTGCACTGAATCTATAGATCAGTTTGGAGAGTATAGCTGTCTTAACAATATTTAATCTTCTCATCTATGAACAAGGGATGTCTTTCTATTTGTTTAGATCTTAAGTTTCTTTCAGCAATGTTGTGTGGTTTTCATTGTGCTTCTTTTGTCAAATTTAATAATGGATTTTTTTTAGTAAAAAGTATTCCTCATGCATACTTATTCTAACGTATAAGATGTACTTTCACTAAAAAAATTGTCTCTGTAAAATTCAAATTGAATTGGGCATTCTGTATTTTATCTAGCAACCCTATCTTAAAACTGATCAAAGAGTAGAATGAAGCACCTGAGCCCAAAGCTATGAAGGGCATCTGGGTAACTAGGGACTGGAAGAGAAACAAAGATAATTAGAACTATACAAAGGCAAATATTTAGCTTATAGGAGGTTATAACAGTTAAGCACCAGTGAGCTATTCTGTTCCTAAAAAGTGTTCCACTTTAAACTTTACTCTGAAATATCGTGTTTCTTTGAAGAAGAAAGCAAACATTTTGAAAATAAATGCCATTAATCTAAATTCTCAGAAAAGAATATTTTGGTGTTGAGGTTCAAGACAGTAGTAAACTCTGAGCTATGTCTGCTACTTTCATCAAAATTGCCTTCATTCTCGTATGGCCAGAAACTTTGAATGCCCACGAAGCCTAAGTGACACTGGTATGAAGTGATGACATAGTTATGCCCTTGAATTCTGGCGCGGATTGTTTCATTTTTGAGAAATCATTTTTTTCAGCCTAGTGTATATTAAGAAATAACCCCTTATGTAAAAATCCTGATTGGAGCCTTGTCATAATTAGACCAACCGTGGAAAACAACAGAGCCAGATAAAATGGAGTCATGACAGGGCAAAGAAAAAAGATATTCAAAGAGCACTCATAGGAGAGAAAATGCACTTTTGGAGTAACAAGTGGCATAACAGCAGGAACTTTTGCAGGGTAGATTGGAGAAAACAAAGCTACCTTAGAAATCAAATTTTAAAAACAGCACTTCAAGTAAACTTGAAGTGTCCAGGGATATAAAATTTATGAATAATAAAGGCCTTGATAAAAAGAAGCCACATCCCAGGCAGATCAGCCTGGGTCAAGGACACCACAGGACTCTCAGAAATGAATCAGTAGAGTGAAGCAATGTTCTCTAGCAGGGAATAAAATGAACCCTCTGCAGGAATGCTTCTGTAAGTCACACTGACTAAAGATTCTTACTATACCTTTAGAGAAGGAACATTGTGTGTGGTATAAGATCTCTGTGTATTGTATACATGCTTATACATAATTATGCCTATATCGACTTGACATTGCAATGTTCTTATACATGTATTTAACTTACATGTATGGAAAGGCATGTCTAAGGGCATGAGAGGGATAGCTATTTAGGGCCACATCAGGAAATTCCAGGCAAAAGGCAGTTTCTTCTTTTCCATTAGAATCCAGAAGTTTTGCAGGCTCCTGTTGTAGCCACATTTTTTCCCATTCTGGTGTGGCATCTTCACACAGACCCCAATGTCTAGGAGAGTTCATTTCCTTCCCTGCTACTAGGTTTTTACTTCTTACTCTAATTCAGTGAGGGGGAGTTCCAAAGAAAATATCAAACTTTAAATGCAAGTTTTAAACTATTAAAAAAGTAAACAACATTTAGACCTTAATTTCTAAATAAAAACTCTGACAGAAAGTAAGTGAAAATGGATTTGCATCTTAAATAAGCCACTCAAATTGTATCTGCCTTTTTGAAAATAGACATTTCTTGAAAATATGTGTAACTGTATTTCCACATATTAAAGATTGCAGGTAACTAAGTTAATCAAGTAGAAAAAAATCTTGAAAATTTTGAAAGAGAAAAATTACAGATGACAATGAAAATGAAGCTGAGATATGCAAAAATTTCAGGAGATCCAATATAATTATATTAATTCTACAAAAAAGAGCAGAAGCCACAGCCAAAGAAATAACAGAAGAAAACTTTCCCAATCCAAAGAAAGATCTGAGTCTATCAATGAAAAGGATTCACCAACCACCAGGAAAAATAAATTAAAAGAGATAAGCATCTTAAACCAGTGTTTCCAAGTTGGTAGTCTATGGAGGCCCATAAGATTTTAGTAGGTTTCTATAAAAAAAAAAATTAGTATTTTGTAGGTAATAAAATTTGGGATTTAAAATTTCTTTGCTGTAAATATGTCCAGAATCTTAATATAATTATGAGATTGTTAATCCATGAAAGGGGGACATAAAATACAGTGTTTTTCAAATTAGTGGGCCACTGAATTATTTTTGTCACAGAATGGCTTTTAACATCTTTTAAGATACACCTTAGGGAATCATAACTTTCATTTAAAAATCAACTTTGTTTAAGAAATATATACTTCCCAAGGAGAAAAAAAAGATTAGAATTAAAGATAGATAGTATATTAGTCCATTCTCATACTGTTATAAAGAACTACCCGAGGCTGGGTAATTTATGAAGAAAGGGGGTTTAACCAACTCACGGTTCCATAGGCTGTACAGCAAGCATAGTTGGGGAGGCCTCAGGAAACTTTCAATCATCGTGGAAGGGCAAAGGGGAAGCAAGCACCTTTTTTGCGTGGCATAGCAGGAGACAGAGTGTGAAGGAGGAAGTGCCACACACTTTCAAACCATCAGATCTCATGAGCACTCACTCACTAGCATGAGAACAGCAAGGGAGAAATCTGCTGCCATAATCTAATCACCTCCCAGCAGCTCCCTACCCCAACATTGGGAATTATAATTCAACATGAGATTTGGGTAGGGACACACAGCCAAACCATATCAGATAGCAAAATGTTAGCAGAGCTTATCTCTAGGTGGTGGTCTTATTTCTGCTTTTATTTTTCTTCTTTATGTTTTACTGTCTTTCCAACATTCTTATAATACTTTCAGAATCAAAATTATAGGGTCTGTTAGTTACATTACAAGATGGAATTAGATATATGAGATAGCAATGGAAGTGTTGGCCTTACAAAGCAACTAGGAATGACAGAGTTCCAACTCAGACCTGGCTTTAGTCTTTGTCCCAATTCCTGTGTCCAATCAACTCTACCAGGGATTGTTGGGCTGCCTATTTACCTCTCACACCGTCTTTCCACTTGCTGTAAGCCAGAAGGCCTTGCCAATTCTTAGGGGGTACTCCAGACTTGTTCCACAAGGCTAATAAATGAAAATTAATGCAGCAAAAACAAACAAAACAAAACAAAAAACAGTTAATTGTTGATATTTTATTTTTTTCATTTCAATAGGTTTTTGGTGAACAAGTGGTGGTTGGTTACATGGATAAGTTATTTACCAGTGATTTCTGAGATTTTTGGTGCACCCATCATCTGAGCAGTGTATGCTATACCCAATGTATAGTATTTTATACCTCACCTCCCAACCCTTTCCAGTCTCCAAAGCACATTGTATCATTCTTATGCCTTTGTATCCTCATAGCTTAGCTTCCATTTATGAATGACAACATATGATGTTGGGTTTTCCAGTCCTGAGTTACTTCACTTAGAATAACGGTCTCCAATTCCATCCAGGTTGCTGTGAATGCCATTTTTTCATTCCTTTTTATGGCCGAGTCTTGGAATACTAGGCCATAAAAAGGAATGAAATACTCCATGTGTGGAATACTACTCATACACACACACATATCACATTTTCTTTATCCACTTGTTGATTGATGGCCATTTGGGCTGGTTCCATATTTTTGCATGGGCTGATTCCATATTTTTGCAATTGTGAATTGTGCTGCTATAAACATGTATGTGCAAGTATCTTTTTTATATAATGACTTTTTTTCCTCTGGGTAGATACCCAGTAGTGAGATTGCTGGATGGGACGGTAAATCTACTTTTAGTTCTTTAAGGAATACTTAGGAATATACCTACCAAGAAGGTGAACGACCTCTACAAGGAAAAGTACAAAACACTGCTGAAAGAAATCATAGATGACACAAACAAATGGAAATACATCTCATGCTCATGGTTGGGTAGAATCAATATTTTGAAAATGATCATACTGCCAAAAGCAATTTACAAATTCAATGCAATTCCCATCTAAATACCACCATCATTCTTCAAAGATCTAGAAAAAAGAATCCTAAAATTCATATGGAGCCAAAAAAGAGCCCTCATAGCCTAAGGTAGACTAAACAAAAAGAACAAATCTGGAAGTATCCCATTACCCAACTTCAAGCTATACTATAAGGCTATAGTCAGCCAGGCACAGTGGCACGTGCCTGTAATCCCAGCACTTTGGGAGGCTGAGGTAGGTGGATCACTTGAGACCAGGAGTTCAAGACCAGCCTCGCCAATATGGTGAAACCCTGTCGCTACTAAAAAACTACAAAAATTGGCCAGGCATAGTGGCATATGCCTTTAATCCCAGCTACTCGGGTGGCTGAGGCATGAGAATCACTTGAACCTGGGCGGTGGAGGTTGTAGTGAGCTAACATTGCACCATTTCACTCCATCCTAGGTGACAGAGTGAGACCCAGTCTCAAGAACAAAAACGAAAACAAAAAGGCTACAGTCACCCAAACAGCATGGTACTGATATAAAAATAGGCATATAGAACAATGGGAAAGAATAGAGAACCCGGAAATAAAGCCAAATACTTACAGCCACCTGATATTCGACAAAGCAAGCAAAGACATAAAGTGGGGAAAGGATACACAACAAATGGTGCTGGGAGAATTGGCAAGCCACATGTAGGAGAATGAAACTGGATCCTCATCTCTCACCTTATACAAAAGTCAACTCAAGATGGATCAAAGACTTAAGTCTAAGACCTGAAACCATAAAAATTCTAGAAGATAACATCAGAAAAACCCTCCTAGACATTGGCTTAGGCAAAGACTTCATGACAAAGAACCTAAAAGCAAATACAACAAAAACAATGATGAATAGATGGGATGTGATTAAACTAAAAAGCTTCTGCACAGCAAAAGAAACAATCATCAGAGTAAACAGACAACCCATAGAGTTGGAGAAAATCTTCACAGACTCTGCGTCTGACATAGGACTAATATTCAGAATCTACAAGGAGCTCCAACAAATCAGCAAGAAAAAACCAAACGATCCTATCAAAAAGTGGACTAAGAACATGAATAGACAATTCTCAAAAGAAGATATACAAATGGTGAACAAACATGAAAAAATGCTCAGAATCACTAATGATCAGGAAGATGCAAATCAAAACCACAATGCAAGACCGCCTTATTCCTGCAAGAATGGCTATAATCAAAAAATTTTTAAAAAAATAGATGTTGGCATGGATGTGGTGAAAAGGGAATACTTTTACACTGTTGGTGGGAATGTAAACTAGTACAACCACTGTGGAAAACAGTGTGGAAATTCCCAGCTAGATTTATAAAGAGAGGACTTCAAATAAGAAAACAAAAACCTGACAAGTAGTCTCACGCCCAGTCTTCTGACATTTGAGGAGGACGGATATAAAAAGAGGAAGAGCTTTTTCAGAGTGGGTGGCATGAGGTGGAATTAATTAGCCAAAACAAAAATCTGAGCACGTTTCTTTCCCAACCCTATATACATCAGTGGAAAACCTGTTGTATTAGTGCTCCCAAATAATCCAGCTATCAATTTTAGATATAGTAGATGCTCCAGTTTCTGTAGAAAATTTAACTTTCTATTAATGGTTCAGAACAAATGAGACCGTGAAGATCTAACAGTCCTTAGACTAAGGTTTTCCCAGCCTTTTTTTTCAAGTAACCCTATAAAACAGCCATCTATGTCAGCCGCCTATTGTCAGAGTAATGCCGCTTGACAATTTCAAAATCTGCTTTCAACAGCACTCCCTTATTCTTGCTTGTGTATTTGTGGGTTGGCTAGAGGTCAGCTGATCTAGGCTGAATGTGATTCCAGAACTGTTTCATGAGGCGTCTCTCTTCCTCCTCCTCGGACCACCAGGCTGACCAGAGTATTTTCTTCTCATAACAACAGCAGAAACAAAGACAGCAACTGAAAACACAAATGCCTCTTAAGGACTAAGCCTGGAACTGGTACATGGTCACTCTGCTCACATCCTATTGGCCACAGGAAGCAAAATATTCAAACCCAACATCAATGCCTCTAGTGTAGGAATTCCAAAGCTGCATGGTAATGGCTGTGCCTACAAGGCTATAAAATTGGAGCCAATAAGTCAGTATACCAAAACGTCTAACATGCTTGCTATGCCCTTACAGTATATAGCACCAAGTCAATAGTATCTGGTTTGCTCTAAGATACCTGTAGCACTCTGAACCCATCTGTATTTCTTTGTTTGTATTCTTCCGGTGACAGACAAGCACATCTAATAGCTGCTCCTTCCTCAAATTCTGGTTTTCCTCAACAGAAAGATTTCTGGAACTCATTCTGACTTCAGCCTTCTTAATTTACTGCTTGGGTGAATATAAAGGCAGTTCATGGAAGATTCATCTGCCCTGCACCAGATTAAGTATGAGCCTTCAATTTTTTGGGGGGGAGAAATTCCCTGATTTAAATATTTTTAAACATGCTGTTTTATTATTTTAGATATTATGGCTTTGTTCAAGCTCTGATATATTTTCTAGTAACAGAATATGTATCTCATTCCTTTGTTTTCTCACAGGCTTAATACAGCTCTGGCCATGTGTTCCTAACTACAAATCAAGGTAGATAAGCTGACAAGGAGACTTTTTAAAATTGGCAATTACTGCATTTGACATACTGTCTATTACTGATAATTTGTATTCTTCATATTTCCTCTCACAAGGTATTAAAATTTGATTAAACCCAAGGACCTCTGACTGTCAACCATTAATAGGGAGAATTTTGTAGAGTCCTAGACAACATATTTATATGCAAAACGAGTTAGTAACCTATCATACTGATTGGTCCAGTGTGGATCCCCCTAAGTCCTAACCACTCCCTTGAGATTTGCACTAAATCTTCCTACCAGCCTACAACATTCTGGGTGATAAGCAGTATTTTTTAATGAGGTTCCAGTTACACAAACATTTTTATCCTCTCTAAAGAAAATTTATACCTTTGTTTGCCAGAGTCTCAGGCCAGAAACATCCAATGAAATGATCTAAAAAGTTCTCAGGAATAACAGAAGTCAATGTCACTGTTTCTGGCCTTCTCAAGCACAGTCCAGTCTTACAGAAATACCATCAGAACTCACTGTGTGCCAGGCCGGATGCTAAGTGCTTTCCATAAGGCATCTTAGCGAATCCTCACAACAGCCTTGTTAGATAGGTACCATGGCCTCCAGGGACACTGATGAGAAATTTGACCTTACAGTCCTTATAGATATTAGCAGAGTCTGGATTTGGACTCAAATGCATCTGAGCACATAGTTTATTTTTCACTTTGAAATGTGCCCTTCACCTCTATCTTCATGATAAGGAGAGATCATAATGGTACTCCAATCTCCAACCTCGGATGGGTCATTAAAGTCTGCATCGGCTACATATTGTATTGATCCAACGTTAAGAAACTCCTTAAAAACTGTCATCAAATGCTGCTAAACCATCAGAGCAAAATTTTCCCCATGCTTCTTCTGTGTTTCTGTAAGAGTATGATTCCAAGAACTCCTTAATTCCTGGGTATACATTGAATCCAGGGCCCAGGGCCAGGACCCAGATGCCTTTCCCTTAGGCATCTCCCGATTGTTTATTCTACTTTCTTCTCTTCAATACACATAATTCATATAATCACTCTTCTTCCACATGTTTTATTCACTGCCCTATTTACTAATTAAAGTTTCCTGCTTAGAAAAACAACTTCCGGCCGGGCGCGGTGGCTCAAGCCTGTAATCCCAGCACTTTGGGAGGCCGAGAAGGGCGGATCACAAGGTCAGGAGATCGAGACCATCCTGGCTAACTCTGTGAAACCCCATCTCTACTAAAAAATACAAAAAACTAGCCGGGCGAGGTGGCGGGCGCCTGTAGTCCCAGCTACTCAGGAGGCTGAGGCAGGAGAATGGCGTAAACCGGGAGGCGGAGCTTGCAGTGAGCTGAGATGCGGCCACTGCACTCCAGCCCAGGCGACAGAGCGAGACTCCATCTCAAAAAAAAAAAAAAAAAAGAGAGAGAGAGAAAAGAAAAACAACTTCCATGCAAATATTCATAGCAACATTTTTCAAAATAGCAAAAAACTGGAAACAACCTAACTGTCCATCAACTAGTAAATGGACAAATATAATTGGTATATCAATACAAGGGAACACTACTCAGCAATCAAAAGGAATGAAATACCGATAAATGCCACAACACGGATAAACCTCAAAAATATTATGTTAAGTGAAGAAGCCAGATGCAAAAAATAAAAAATAAAAAAACCCACACATTTTATTATTCCATTTATGTGAAATTCCAAGAAAAAGCAAATCTATGGAGACAGAAAAAAGTCTGGTGACTTCATGGGACTGGGTGAGAATGGGAATTAACTGTAAAAAAGACAGAATCTTGGCCGGCGCAGTGGCTGGCGAGTGTAATCCCAGCACTTTGGAAAGCCAAGACAGGCAGATCACCTGAAGTCAGGATTACAAGACCAGCCTGGCCAACATGGCAAAACCCTGTCTCTACTAACAAATACAAAAACTAGCCAGGCGTTCGGGCAGGTGCCTGTAATCCCAGCTACTCAGGAGGCTGAGGCAGGAGAATTGCTTGAACTTGGGAGGTGGAGGTTGCAGTGAGCCGAGATCATGCCATTTCACTCCATCTTGGGTGATAGAACAAGACTCTGTCTCAAAAAAAAAAAAAAAAAGAATCTTGTGGGGGGAGATAAAAATGTTCTAAAACTGGACTATGGGGATGGTTGCACAACTCAGTAAATTCACCAAAATTTATTGAACTGTACATTTTAAAATAGTTAATTTTAGAGTATATAAACTGTACCTAAATAAAGTTGTTTAAAAAATAATCCATGGATAACAATTTTTGATCACATGAAAAACTGATCAATTTTTTTGGACAGTAAGCCAACTGAGAAATTGATTCTTTTTTTATCAGTACACTAAAGATAGAAATTCCTACCTCAAAGACAATTACTTGAATATCAAATCGGATATTAAAATTTAAGTGTTTTGAAAACTGAAAAATGGTTCATTGATTCCTTAGGTTCAGTGGTGAACGGAAATTATCTCATTCTGTCCTCTAGGTGGTGCTAGAATCTAAAAATGAGCAGCCCCAGGGTAATGCAGCAGCTTTGTACAAAATTACTTTTCTTTAATAGGTGACATCCCTAAAGGGAGTTTTCAGTCCAATTGTCTTCTAGTCCAGAGCTTTCTCCTGACTTAACCTCAGGATAACAGACATTCAACTTCAGTTCCAGTCTTCTAGCTATACCAATAATTTTTTAATTTTTAATTTTGGATTGTTTCCTCTTCGTCCTGTTGAGCCATTCATCATCCATTTCTTTCCACTTTTATGAAAACTGTAGTTTCCATCAAAATGTACCCATCTTTTTAATTGCATTTTCAATATTCTTAGTACTTAAGTGGGAATGAGGGAGTTGATTTGTCAAGCCATTTCTAAAATCAAAAGAAACCCAAATATTGGGAGGCCAAGGCAGGTGGATCACTTGAGGCCATGAGTTCGAGACCAGCCTGGGCAACATGGCAAAACCCTGTCTCTACTAAAAATACAAAAAATTAGCCAGGTGTGGTGGCACACACCTGTAGTCCTAGCTACTCAAGAGGCTAAGGTAGAAAAATTTCTTGAATCCGGGAGGTGAAGGTTGGAGTGAGCTGAGATCGTGCCACTGCACTCCAGCTTGGGTGACAGAGTGAGACTCTGTCTCGAAAAACAAACAAACACCCAAACATAGCAAGCAATGGCCACATCAGTAAAGAAATTCAGCAGAAGTTCCCCTGCCTGCCTCTGCCATCTGTTGGTGGTAGGAACAGCTGATGTGCTATTACTTTGCAGTGTGATGTGCAGTTTTATATATATGAAAGTTCATGCATAAAATGTTGTAATAAGAGCTTTGGTATCACGTTCAGGAATTCAATGTGAGGTTAGCCCTATTCCTCTACCAAAAACCCCATAGATGTATAGACTTGTCTTTTTGCCCTTTATCTGATGGTTTCTAAAAGCATTTGGATCAAGTAGGAGAGCCAGGAGTCCACAGCACAAAGCATACTGGCCCTGCTGTACAGCAAGAACATACAGTGTTATTATCTGAGCCCCTGAGCTTCCATATTAAGCTAATGAGTGGCAGGGCTGGTCCTTCAAGGGAGTAGGAAATTTGAAGTTTGTGTCTCATGATGTATCTTGCAAAAGGAAGCATACAGAAGCAGCATGCAAACAGGCATTGAAGAGTTGTGCAAACAGACAGCTCATTACTGAAAATTCCTCACTGGCGAAAGTAATTTTGCACAAGGGGAAGGGTTTGAAAAACAGCTCTTGCCTCCTGAAGCCCCTTCTGTGGTGGAAACAAATCAGCTTTTAAAATACAATACCATAGTGGCTTTAAAAAGTGGTATTTAAGCAGCATGAAAATAGCCTACGAGAAATTAATGCAAAATCAATTCAGGCACATAATTTACATCTGCTGTGTTACCCAGAATGGCTCTCTTCTATAACTGGAAATCTATGGACCTAATTCTGGGATGACTGGAAGGAGTTTTATATCTTCTGGGATGTAGCCGAACAATCTGTCACCAGGAGGAAAAACTTGTAACCCTTAAGGGCCAGCAGAAGCTGGGGTCCTGTTTTTAGAACAAACATACACTTAAAATTAACAGCCAACAAAATAGGTGGTGTTCCACAGGTCTAGACCTTTAAATCCAGCTCTGTGCCCAAACCGACAGTCTTTCCACACTCATCAGGTTCTGTCCTTCCTAAATATAGTTCACGAGCTGCTTCTGCATTGAGAGTTGACAGTGAATGTCTGGAGGAGACACAACCAAACTCATTGCTGCACTGGACCTGGCATCCTGGCTTCTCACTGAATCAGTGGGCAAACAGAAGGCCCGCAGTGGGTCTTCCTCTCTATTTCCCATCCCCACCCTGGGTTTGATGCTGATTCAGTTCATCACAACCATGTGAGTTAATTTTCATAAAGTACACTTCAAATTCCCAGTTTTGAAAGTAGTTATAATAAAAGAGAACAAGAAGGAGCATCCCAGGAGTGGGAGGGGACATGAGAAAAAGATGACCTCAGGAAGTCTTGGTAAGTTTCGATAAAAGGGAATTTCAAGGAATAGGAAGTTGGTCAAATGCCACAGGGAAGATGAGTGAGATGACTCCATGTGCCCATCAGGCCCAGCCTTGAGGGCAGCACTTTGGGACGTAGTTGTGTGGAGTGAGCGGGGAAGCCAGGGGTTGAGTGATGGGACCAACAGATAGAGGTGCCGGCCTGGTTGCCTTCTCTTGTAAAGAGAGATGGGAGGGACATTGCCATGTGGAGACAATAAATAGCAGAGAAGACTTTTTTATATTGCAAACTTTTTTTTTATAACACTGCCTGCCTCTATCAAGTGCTGAAATCATAGACTGGGAATTCTAATCTTACCTGAGGCACCATCTTCCCATGAATTGCTCACAGTAGGGTTTCGATACATACTTGTAGGAAGAAGCCAGTCTGCACTCTTGAAACTGCTTATATGCAGCTTATGTTGCATAAGTAATAAAAAAGCAGCAATACTTTTCAATCAGATTGAAAGATTTCCACTCTCTTTTTCTTTAAGGTTTTGCAGGTCTCAGTTGTGTGACCTGGGACTAGTTGCTTCACTTCTCTATGCCTCAACTTCTTCATGTATAAAGGTGTAAAAGTGCATGGTTTATGTACCTATAAGAGTGCATATGGCCGGGCGCGGTGGCTCACGCCTGTAATCCCAAAACTTTGGGAAGCCGAGGTGGGCAGATCATGAGGTCAGGAGTTTGAGACCAGCCTGACCAACACGGTGAAACCCCATCTCTACTAAAAAGCCACAAAAATTAGCCAGGTGTGGTCATGTGGGTGTAATCCCAGCTACTCAGGAGGCTGAGGCAGGAGAATCGCTTGAACCCAGAGGTGGAGGTTGCAGTGAGCTGAAATCGCACCAGTGGACTCCAGCCTGAGTGACAGAGCGAGACCCCGTCTCAAAAGAAAAAAATAAAATAAAATAAAGAGTGCATAGTTCAGATTAAGCAGATTACACTATTTGTTATTATTATTATTATTACTTGTTATCCTGGACCAATGGGAGACAAGCATTATCTGTACTATAAATCCAAACAACTCGCAAAATATTTTTGTACAAGGGGAAGAGTTTTAAAAACAGCTCTTGCCTCCTGAGGTCCTTCCTGCGGTGAAAACAAATTGGCTTTTAAAATGTAACACTATAAAACATCTTTTAAAATGCCAAATACTATACTAACAAAGTTTTTTAAACATGAAATGAGTCTGACAGCAATGGCTTGCCTAATTGTGCTTGTTTAGGAAAGAAACCACAGCATCCTGTCAGGGTTACAGCCACCCACCTGTACCAGGGCTGTGTGGCTCCGGAGGACTGAGTGGGGAGAAGCTCACCTCTACCAGGGCCACTATGGCTCTGGATGGCCGGGTGGAGAGACAGCCTTCATGCTGCAGGAGAGGCCCAGAGGGAGGGACTGGGTGTGTGCAAGCCTGGAGTAGGCCTCTGGTAGCACTCCAGGAGATCTTGACCAACTTCACAGAAGGATCTTGTCAGTGTTCTTGCACCGTGAGAATCCGGGCAGGGGCCCACGGGGAGCCTCCAGGCTACATGACTCT
Organism: Trachypithecus francoisi; assembly: GCF_009764315.1. NCBI lineage: Eukaryota > Metazoa > Chordata > Mammalia > Primates > Cercopithecidae > Trachypithecus > Trachypithecus francoisi. Next base: position 118,167,320 of record NW_022681453.1, on the reverse strand, counting down.
GTCACAGTGAGTAACCAGTCCTCTCACCTGTACCCATGATGAGGTGAACTGAGGGGGTTTCTTGGGATGTGCCCTAAAATGAGATTGAGCAGTAATCTTACAGAAGCAGGTTCTGTCCATGGCATAGAAGCATGTGGGTGCTCAGAGGTTATGCCCTCGAGAATCAAGTGGGTCTGGTTTGAAATTGTGGCCTCATCACTTAGCTTGGGTGAATCACTCAACTTGTGACCCTCAGCTACTCATCTGCCAAATGTAGTTAATAATAAGGCTTGCCTCCATGTATACCTATGTAACAAGCCTGCACATTCTGCACAGAACTTAAAGTAAAATTAAAAATCCCAGCACTTTGGGAGGCCGAGGCAGGCAGATCATGAGGTCAGAGATAGAGACCATCCCGGCCAACGCGGTGAAACCCCATCTCTACCAAAAATAAAAACAAAATAGCTGGGCGTAGTGGCGCGTGCCTGTAATCCCAGCTACTCAGAAGGCTGAGGCACAAGAATCACTTGAACCCAGGAGGCGGAGGTTGCAGTGAGCCAAGATCGAGCCACTGCACTCCAGCCTGGTAACAGAGCAAGACTCCATCCAAAAAAAAAAAAAAAAAAGAAATAAAGAAAAAAAAAGAAAGAAAAAGAAGAATAATAGGGCCTGCCTCAAAGCCGATGGGAGGATTTAAGGAGCTAAGGCGGGGTGGCAATGTTGGGCCCACAATGGCTACTTTTTCCTTAAGTCAGCAGCTCTAGCTCCTGCCATCCTTTACTTTTGTCCTTCACTGAAAAGCAACATTTCTAAATGTTACTTCCAATTCCTGATGTTTCATCAGCTTCTAGGGAGAGTAACACTTCCCTTCCTTGTTCTCACAAAGATCCAGGTTTGAAACTGGGGAGGGGTTGGTGATAAAATTGTTTTTCTTCTTTCTAAAGGTCAAATAGTAAGTTTATGTTTCTCTTACTGGTTTCCCTTTGACTCATCTTAGTGCCTGAGGCAAATTGTGTATTTCCTGTCTCATTCTCTTTATCTGAAAAATGGGCTTTATTTAATCATTTTCCCTCCCTGCTTTTCAGCACAACCTCACTGTTTTGAGACCTACAATCTATAAACTGCATTCAAATGTTCTGCTTCCGATTTTGTCTTTAAGGGGATAGTCTAGATTCCATTCCGGTATTAAGGAATGGGAGAAATCGTTCTCTAGTAGTACCACTGGAGAACAATATCATAGAGCTGTGGTTCTCAGTTTAAGTGACTTCGCCCCTGAGGGGACATTTGGCAAAGTCTGGACACATTTTTGGTGATCACAACGGGCAGTGTGGAAGAAGAGGATGCTACTGGCATTTAGTGGGTAGAAGGTAGGGATGCTGTAAACATTTTGTGTTGCACAAAACAGCCCCACAAGGAAGAACTGTCTGGCCTAAAATGCCAATAGTGCCAAGGTTGAGAAACTCTGCCATGAAGGATCTCAATGTGTGAATTTTCCTCAATCACGTTTTATTTTTCCCTTTACATTGTTGTCCTTAGTTTCAGTTCTCATCTTCTCCTCCCTTATCCAGACTCTCCTCTCTCCTATCAATCTTTCTACTTCCCCTTCTTACTAGTAAGTTATTTTTCATTTTCCCTACCTTCCACTCTATCATTGTTTACTGTTCCCTCCAAATACTATCATTGTTTCCCATCTAGTGACCCTCCTTCAAAATTCCCAGCCTTTGGAAAATATTCTCCAAATTGTCATTCCAGCTTGGTCACTCAGTAGTGGGGTGGCCCCTGGGGCCAGTCGCTTCACCTCTCCAGGCCTTGGCTTTCTCCCTGTAAATGGACATAGCACTGGATGACCTCTATAGCCCGAACCTGTGATTGACAACTGTCTTGGCAATTTGAATGACTAACAATCCTACAAAAAAATATCAGCATGAGAGAGGGACCCTGTTAAAAAAAAATCACTCACGGTTCATTGGTATACAGTTAGAAAAAGACGTTTATGCAGGTGTGTGAATACATGGAAATTCAATCCTGCCAAGGCAGTTGAAGGTAAGGTAAAATAAGTAGGTGGCTAACATTTTCAGAGAAATCTATGGAAAAATTAAATGAGCTAAAACAATACTGATTGCAACATTATTTATGATAATAATAATTGGAGACAATATAAATAGCCAACAATTGGAAATTGAGAAAAAAAAATCATGGTCTATTTATACGATAAAATACCATGCAGCCATTAAAAATAATAATTATGATGTTATTAATAACATGAACAATGCTTACATGCAGATTGCAAAATTATATGTAGTATATACTCACATTTACTCTTACTCATATTTAGTAAAAAAGGGTATAATGGGCTATAGTGAACATATTTATTTAAATTAAATAATTTTGTCCTTTTTTACTTACAGATAATACATGTTTATTTGTAAATAATTTCAAAAACTCAAATAAGAAAAGGAAAATAAAATTATCTGTAATTCCACCACCAGAGCTGACCCCTCAGACATGTTTGCACTTTTTCATTCATTAAAATAAAAATGGGGCTATACTGCTTTCGTAACCTACATTTTTTTTCCTTGTCATTAAATAGTCCTCAGCAAGGGCATTTATATTAGTTGCACAGTATTCCTTTGTATCTGTACTGGATTTAACTTGGGAAGACTGGGGTGGTAAATAAACTTTTAAAAAATGACAAATATGGGTTAACAGCCAGCAGCCTGGTGGACCTGAACTACTGATGCTTCTCTTCATTAGTAATCAATGGACTCTACATGAAGCAGATACTTCAGTAATGCTGGCTTCTTAGCACCTATCATAGAACCATACATTGGCCAGTTTGGGTGGGGACCATGGAAGGAAAGACCTTTCCCTCCCACTCCACCTCCCTATTAAATGGGTGAATAGGCTCTTCACCTTCCCACTAACCTATAACCTGTATATTTGGTTTGATCAACCCAGAGCAGGAGAATCACCTGTGTGTGTCCCCACTCTCCTCCAATCTACCCCCTACTTCCTTGCTCCATCTGGTTGAACTGAAGGGGCTGTCCTTTTCCCAAACCCTTTCTCCAGAATGTTGGGGGGAGGGGCTCCAGGCCCTGTTTGCCATCAGGTTCCCATGGCACAGGCTCAGTCTGAGACGTTCCTCCCTCTGTGATTCAATGCCAAGTCTGCATTCTGCTTTTATGTCTGGGGATGTTATGATACCAGATTTATCTGGTTAAAGAAAAAATGCTTACTGGCTAATACCTTTACTGGGGCACAAGAGCTACTCTGAAAATCCTCTGAGGTTCACCAGACCCTTATCTCCAGGATCAAAGCCTCAAGGCCCGCAAGGATGGCTGCCCTGGTCAGGCCCACGTGGTCACAATAAAATTCCACCGGAGTCAAAACTTTCCTTTGTTGTCGTGCCTCCGCCCTCTGAGTACCTATCCCATCCCTTCCCAGCAGGCAGAAAATACCCGACAAACTAATTTTGCCATGTTCTTTGGAGATTCAACATGATGGCATTTGTAAAGAGAGGTAGAAAAGGGTGATGCTTGATCCAAAGACGTGACAGGGTGACTGTGGGGCCTCGGGTGTCCCTGAGGGGCTGTTTGACCAACTCCTGTTTCCACAGCTTTCCGCTGGGGATGCATCCTCTTCATTCCCACTGAAAGGGTTGGAGTAGGGAGAATCCACTGAGCCCCACAATGCGGCAGGCATGGTCCCAAGTGCTTTCCACATTTATTCCTCACAACACTGTTCACTAGGCATTGTTATCTCAGTTTTAATATAGAATCACTGAGACTTCAAAAAGTTAAGTCATTGGCCCAAGGGGCACAGCAGGATTTGAACCCAGGGCTGTTGATTTCAACATTACATTATAACCTTCCCATAAGAAAAGGACGCATATATTTTTAAGAAAAAAAAGTGGGAGGGCAGCCAGGCGCAGTGGCTCATGCCTGTAATCCCAGCACTTTGGGAGGCCAAGGCGGGCGGATCACAAGGTCAGGAGTTCAAGACCAGCCTGCCCAATATGGTAAAATGCCATCTTTAGTAAAAAAACAAAAATTAGCTGGGCATGGTGGCATGTGCCTGTAGTCCCAGCTACTCGGGAGGCTGAAGCAGAATTGCTTGAACCCGGGAGATGGAGTTTACAGCGAACCGAGATTGAGCCACTGCACTCCAGTTTGGGCAATAGAGTGAGACTCCATCTCAAAAAAAAGGGGGGGGGCTAAATTAGAGACCTTCTGTGCTGTGACGGATCTGTTAATACAAATGTCTTTGCATGCAGTAAGCATTTTTACCTGAGCCCTTTTGCCCCAGGCATGTGTATGCTATAGATTTAAAGGACAAGAAAAGTCTCCTCCAATCCACACGTGTTGGTTCCAGTTATTGCCTCTTCTGCCTTCCTTGTCCCTTTGCAGTTGCTTCTGTTCGGTCACGAGGATGAGCCACAGAGCACCTGGAGCAGCAGTACCGAAAGTGTGGTCCCCAGACCGGCAACCTTGTCATCTCCTGGAAACATGCTGGAAGTGGATTCCTTCATTCCACCCCAGACCTGAATCAGAGATTCTGAGAGTGGAGCCCATAATCTGCATTTTAGCAAGCCCTCCAAGTGATTCTGATGTGCTAATGCTTGAGAACCACTGACCTAGAGAATGTCATTGGCATAAATCCTTGGCTCCATGCCCCTCCATCCAGTTTGTTGCTAAGCTTTGAGAATTCTGCCTCTGCCTCCTAGTTGGGCTGTCATTGTCCTACTTCTGGCCCTGTTAACTCCTACCTGCACTGCACCAGTAGCCTCCCCACCTCTCATCCTTCATTTTCCTCCAGTCCGTGTCACCCTCTGCTACCACATCAGCTCTGTGCTCTGATGTTGCCATGCAACTGTTGGAAAAAAATTCCAACTGCTTAGCTTGATATTCAAGATGCTCCAAAATATACATTCAACTTTCCTTTTTAATCTTATTTTGTACTTACTTTTCCCTGTTTGCACCCTATACCCAAGTCTACAAAACTACTTACTGTTTGCCACAGATTTGAACTTTCTCACTCTGGGCCTGGAATTGCCTGTCACTCATCCCACCATATCATTTAGGGTCCAGTTCAAAGACTCCTTCATGAGTCTTCCTTGAACCTTCAAACTACAGAATCCCTCCCCTTCTTCTTCTTTTTTTTTTTTTTAACAGAGTTTCACTTTTGTTTTCCAGGCTGGAGTGCAATGCTGTGATCTCATCCCACTGCAACCTCCGCTTCCTGGGTTCAAGCGATTCCCCTGTCTCAGCCTCCCAAATAGCTGGGATTACAGATGTATGCCACCATGCCCGGCTAATTTTGTATTTCTTTAGTAGAGACAGGGTTTCACCATGTTGGGCAGGCTAGGCTCGAACCCCGACCTCAAGTGATCCATCCCTCTCAGCCCCCCAAAGTGCTGGGATTATAAGCATGAACCACTGCACCCAGCCAGAGCCACTGTGCCTGGCTCCTTTCTTAAACTCACGTAGAATTTATCTTTACTTCTCTTAGGGCTCTTATTAAATTATATAATATGTTTGCTTGTAAACTTGGTTTGTCTCCCTTGCTACTAGGTGGTAAAGAGTAGAGCTGTGTCTTTTTTCATCTCTGCATCTCCTACAGTATCATGCACAGTGGCAAAGCTTAATTCTTAGTTGTGAATGAATGAATAAATGAATTGGATAACCTAAAAAAAACTGAATCCACAGTATTTACTCAGTTATGTTGGATTCATGTTAAAAAACTGATTTTCCATCCTTTATTTTTCTACAAGTTCTTATCAAAATTAATGATATTATAGTTATTTTTCTAACAAGGTGTTGCCCATTTTATCTCCTTTCAAAACCAGGTCAGTTAGAAAGCACAGATTACAATACAGTTATCAGGGATAACAGTGTCAGTAGAAGCAAACAGTTGCTCCCACAGTATCTGTGGCTTCAGCAACTAAAAAGAAGAATAAAATTACATATTTTGTTGCTAACCTTCACCTTGGACAGCATAATGGATAGCAAACCCTAGCAGTTTCTCTTGCAAAGAATAAGGCAGAAACAACTCTCAAGGAAACGCTTTCTAGAACTTTGGAACTCCCCAGTTACAGTCATTGGCCTGGCTTGATTCCAAAGTTGGGAAAGAGACTGTCTGCTCGGAGAAAATCACCTATATAGGTAGTGAAATACGTCTGCTCCATCTTGATACCCCCATTCATTGAAGATCTTCCTCCATATGGGCTAAAAAGGATGACAGAGGAGCATTCTTCAGGCCTTCAATTATCAAGCATGTGTGTTCAGCACCAAACAGAAACCAGAGCAGCAATCCCAGGTTTACCTTGCAGCAGGAAGCCTGTTGCTATGGAGACACAGAAGTGCCTCCAGAGCAGTCATGATTCTGGCAGGTTTTAAATGTCCTTAGAAATCCAAAAGTTAAAGATACAATCTCCCCAGTCACAGGCTATGAACTTCTAGCTCTGTGTGGGGGCTTACCTTGCATCTTCTCTCTCACTTCACAATTGTCACTTCTTATGAAAGACTTTGTAATCTTTCTGAGCACTCACTTTTCAAGAGGGCAGTCAGCCCTTTCTACCTGACCCTCATTTGGGCAGAGGACGAAATAGGAAAATGGCACCCTGACCACAGAGTTGTGCTGGCTACAGCTTGACCTGAAGTGGCTTCGTCTACTTCTGCCTCACTAAGCAGGACGATTTCCTGGCAGTGTGCAGCCCTTTCTGCTGTCACCTCAGCCCTGGGACTTGTCTATGATGTGTGCTGGCTCTAAGTGATAAGTCTCTGGGTGATCCTCTGTCATTCTTGCTTTCTTTCCTGCTGCATGAAGGTTCTCATAAAAAACACATGGATTTCCTACGTCCATGTTTCATATTGTGTCTATTGTGAAAGTCTTTTCTCTGAATGTCTTGAAGTTTCTGGACACCCTTCCTTAGCAAAAAGTTCCATAATCTTCCCTACATCTCAAGATTAGGTTATAAATGGGCAGTTCATGTTGAGGTTGGTGTCACTGTGAGGCAGCCAACTGGCAGTGCCAAAAAGTGCTGTTTGGGAGGAATAAATATTTAATAATATGGAAAGATGATCACTATGTGTTAAGATGCAGGTTATAAAATAATATGAAATTATAATATACTGCATATACTTGCACATAAATATTTGTAAAAAAGGACCAAAAAGACCAACATGAAGTATGAACAATCCTTATCTCTGGTGAGTCAGTGCGTTTTTTTGTGTTCTCTTTATTTATTTATTTTTCTTTTTTCTTCTAGGTACGTATCTTTATTTTCCAAATTTTCTACAATGGACAGGTTTTGTTTTGGTAGTAAGAAAAGATGAGCAAAATATGTTTTTAATTTTCTAAATAAATCAATATCCCAATAAATAAGTTTGGATTCGTATATCCAGAAAGAAGATGGATTAGTACACCTAAGGGTTCAGGTATACTGCATGATGCTCTGTGCTTAGCAATACAGGGCAGGTGAGCATGGACTCCTGGGACTTAGCACAGGCCCCATCCCTGAGGTAGGCGAGGCCCAGATTTCATCCCATTTCAGCCAGAGTTGACCCCAAAGGAGCCAGTTGGGTAGCAGGTCATCCTCAGGAGTCAGGCACATGGACTTTCTGCCTTAGTCAAATTTGGCAACTCAAACTATGGGGTAGGAGTAGTAGTGGCCCTCACTCTGAGGAATGGGAAGACCATCTGAGGAGCTGACAGGGTGCCCCGCCTTCCCTTGGCCCTTCCTTCCCATAGGGATTGTGTTATGTATGCTTTTTGTCAGGGAGTGGGCAGAAAAGGATCATTCCCCTTCTCTATAGGAGCAACCAACATCTCCTAGAAAGGCCAGTTATGTCAGGTAGATAGTGCAGTACTCTCTGCTCCATCTTCATGGCCCAACTCACTGAAAACCTTCCTCTAGTGGGGCTGAAAAAGATGACAAAGGACTGTTTTCAGAGATCCTCATTCTTTTTTTTTTTTTTTTTACATGGAGTCTCACTCTGTCGCCCAGTCTGGACCACAGAGTGCAATGGTGTGATCTCTGCTCACTGCAACCTCCACCTCCCAGGTTCAAGTGATTCTCCTGCCTCAGCCTCCCGAGTAGCTGGGACTACAGGCTTGCGCCACCATGCCTCGCTAATTTTTGTATTTTTAGTGGAGACAGGGTTTCACCATGTTGGCCAGGCTGGCCTTGAACTGCTGACTTCAAGTGATCTGCCTGCCTCGGCCTCCCAAAGTGCTGGGATTATAGGCTTGAGCCACTGCGTCCGGCCAATCCTCATTCTTTACATGGAACAATTCTAGATCTATAACCCAGTCATGGAGATAGAGTATTACCCCAAACCTCCTTTAGCATCAGAGCAATGGAAAATCAGCCCCACCTGCCCTAAGGAAAGAGACTTCTGGTTTGGTGAAACTCTGAATGACTGAGTTAGGCTGGCAGCTGGGTGAATTAGGGAGCATAGGTAGATATGAGAGGAATCAGCGTGGTCCCTGCAGCACGAAGGGACATCAACCTTTTACGGTGGAAGGCATTCCTCAGAATTGGGGCATCTCAGGCCATACTACTTATTTATACCCAAGTCAACCCATTCTAAATCCAAACTCCCTTTTAAGGAGGTCTAAACCAACCTTAAAGGGGATGTATTATAAAGATGGTTTAATCTCTAGAGATGGAGACAGAACATTAGTATTTTTATAATCCTGCTAACTCCAATGGCCAGCCAAGGTTGAGAACCACTACTCTTAATTGATAGCAGATACTCCACTGAATGGCACCAGTGGGATCCTCACCACACCCATTATGCCATGAGATTAGGGGTGTTGTTCCTGTCTGGGTGGCCTGCTAGCCAGGTGTAACAGCTCTTCTCACAATTCTGTAAACAGCCAAGACTTTTAAAGTAAATTTATTTTCTACCCAAATCAGCTAGAGTCATTTACTCTTACTTACACTAAGAACCTTGACTAACACAAACTCCAACCTCTGCGTTGCCAAAACCCAATGCCCCTTTTCTGACCTCAACCTCTCAGGCTACATTGGACACAATTAATCCATTATTTTCTTTCTGAAACACTTCCAGAACACTTGGCATTTTGTGATCACTCCAAATACTTCTCCAACTTCAGTGGCCCCTCCTTCTGTCTCCTTTCTGATTCCTTTTTCTGTACTTTATCTCTAAATCATGGGTTTCCTTCTTAACTCAGGGTGATCTCATCTAGTCTCATGGTTTTAAAACCATTGACAGGTATGTATCTTCAGCACTGACCTTTCTCCTAAACCCCAGTCTTATATATGACATCTAATCATACGCAGTATCTGCCATGGGATATCTAACACATCTCAAATTTGGCATGTCCAAAATGAAACTCTTGAGTTCACTCTTAAAACTCTTCTTCCGCATTTCCCCAATTTCAGGAAATGGTTTCACCATCCACCCAGTTACTCAAGCCAAAAATGCAAGAGTCAGACATATTTTTTCTCTTTTTCTCACTCCCCATGTACAAACTATCAAGTACTCTCAGTACAACATATAATCCTAATTCAGCCTCTTCTTTCTATCTTCACAGTTCCTACCTGGTCCAAGCCACTACCAGCCTCTCAAAGCCTCTTAGCTGACCCTTCTATTTGAACTCTTCATTCTACGTTCCAAATAGCAGCCAAGGTGATAAACAAACAGACTAAGTCAGATCCAATTCCTCCCATGGTTAGAACCTTCTAATGGCTGAGAATGAGATCTGAAGCTCTTATGTAGGCTTATAAGAGCTATGGTATTTCTATCTCTCCGATTGTATCTTATATTACTCTCCCTCTCTACCATTATGTTTCAGTCATATTGGCCACTTCCTATTATTCCAAAATGTCAAGCTGTCTCAACCTCAGGGCCTTTGCAGTTGCTGACCCCTCTACCTGGAACGCTCTCCCCTCAGTTACTTGCATACTCAACTTGTCATCATTCAGGTCTCAGTTCAAATCTCACTCCTCAGCAAGGCCTTTCATGATCACCTGATTTAATGAGTCATCCCCAAACTTCCACCACTCTCTATTATATATATTTATTTTCTACTTTTTTCAAAGCACTTATCACTTTCTGAAATTATCTTATGTATATGTTTGTTTTTCTTACTGGAGTAGAAGTTCCATGGGAGCAGGATCTTACCTGTCTTACCCATTACACTATTTTCTGCACCTAGAACAGTCTCTGACATGTACAAAGTAAGCTTTCAATATATATTTTTGAATGAATCAATTGACAATTTCCTAGAAAATAGTTTATCTCATCATCTGGTGAGTCTAATTAAACATCAGTCTCTCTTCCTGCCTTATAATGTAGAGTGCAGTGAACAGAACTTTTCCTTCTGTGTTATATGGACATCTTATAGCAAATAAGGGTCACTGTAACCAGTCAAATGACCACATGAAAAGGGGATGGATCTCCTAGCCAAACTGGGATTTCAGACCTGTTTTCACCATTCATTCCTTCAACCCAACAGAAGATGTGGATAAGGGGGTGGGCAGCACATAAGCAACAGTTGAAGTCATGGGCATAGATGAATGGAAAAAAGAAAAGACACTGATCCCCTGGGTGATGTCAACATGCAAGGGCTGGACTAGGAAAGAGTTTCCAACAAAGTGGTTTCTAGAAGCCAAGGGCAAAGCAGTGTGTGGTCAACCCACCAGATGCACGTGAAGAGTCCAGTGAGGTAAGGACTGAGACTGTAGGGTCAAATAGATTATTTTTAAGTGTGAAGGTGACTTCTTAAGCCTGCTGATAAGCTGAAAAGAAAAACTCTGTGATATGGACAATTGATTTTCCTCTCAAAATTCATTTCCAACTTCATATAATGAGGATCTGTCTTATCTACTTTAGATGGCTGTCAAATAGGATGTATTCATTCAGTCTTCTAATACTGGTGGACATGCAGAGATTTACTGAGAAAAACACCTGTGAAGGAAAGAGAAAGGAAGTTGGAAGAGGCCACAAAGTCATCAAGCCAAGATATACATCTAAGCCTTATGGAGGAAAGAGGAAAGGATGGAAAGTTGGGTATTAACAACTCTTACACCACTTTGCGGTTCTAAGAAAATTTCAGTGAAGCCAGCGGGGAGTCCTCAAGTCTCCCAGAAACAGGTCCACCTTAGCACTTCTGCCTAACTCAGTTGTTGGTTTGGAGCAGGCTGTGGGGCACCTGCTTCTTATAAACAGATGCATTTTAGAGCACAGCAGCTGAGGCTGGAGGTTTGTTAAACTCCCACACTCCAAGATCTGCATTTTCATGGCCACCTTGTAGGTTAAGAGGTTCTGCAGTCCTTTTTGAAATGCGAAACAGGTGACTAATCCAAGCTGCCATTTTAAATTAACAACAAGTGTTTATTGTTGCTTACTGAGAAGATAAAAGAAGGAAAGAAAGTACTCAATTTCTGTACTCTAGTTGCTTACATTTTCTAATCATGTGCTCCTTCACCTTAGGACTCCTTCAGTCTATCAGCATGAGACTAGGGTTTAAGCTAACAGAGAATTATAAATAGTTGAACTCTGGTTAACAACATTGTGACCTCAATGCCAGTTGGACCCAGTTAATCAAAATAACTGTTATCCATATTTCAGCAAACCTCTTAAACATTTGTGCTCCCTGGGGCATGATGTCCACCTAGTAAATGCCCAGTTACAGACAAAGTTCTTGTTTTTCAAGGCCTGAGTAAATTAGGTGCTAAGAATTTTGAAAACTGTCATTTATCTGGGCTGCTTGGGAAAGTTCACATAACTGCATGTAGTACTCCTTTCCTGATAAAGCAGCTTTGCATTTCATTTTCTCTGCCTCCTTGTTTGCTCTAAATCACGATCAATGACGTTCATCTCTGTAACTATTCCATAGAAGAACAGTCATCTGTGTGGTTCCGATGCATGTTCTAACTGGGGACAAAGATCCCTGAACACATTTGCAACCTTCAGAACTGCCTTGTGTGACAGGATCAGGGATCTCTATGCCCTAAATCTGAAGATTGGCCTGACTGGAACAGAGCAAAATCAGTACTCCTAATATAGCTGTTTCTCCATCATTGTAGAATTCCTTGACTGGGTGTTCATCTTACAGGCTAATCTAATCTTACAGGCTAATCTAATCTTCACCCTGAAGATTAGTATAACAAGGAAAGTGTGTTCAGGGGGTTCTAGCTCTCTTGCTAGGGTTCATATTTTCTAGATGGTGCTAGTCAGTCTGTTTAAAGTTTGAGGCTGAACATGAGCTTCTTTTTCATTTATTTTTAACACTAAAAACACATATTAGTTTTTCATTCCCTTGTGTGTACCCCACTCTCCATCAGGATCACTTTTATTTCTAGTCTCAAGGCAAAATCCTTGGGTATATGGGGACTTCTCCCAAGGCTGCTTAAAAACTAGTGGTTTCTAAGTCAAATCTCAGAGATTTGCTAGGAGACAATAAAATAGGAATAAGAAATAGAATTATTTTCCTAAATATTTTTATTAATGGTGAATCTGAACAGATGGCTAGAAGTCATATCTAAAATGTACATGGGCAAGAATTTCAGATTTTGTTTGTGTGACATAAGCCCAGTAAAGCTACAACTCATGGCATCTTAAAGGAAGTATGGAATATCTATCTTCCATCAATGGCTAAAACTCTATAGTCCTGGACAGATGTTTCCATCTCTCCTAAATCATTCAAAATTTCATTACAAATAAATTAAATGACAAAATGTATCTTTTCACTTCTCTCAGAGAGATTTCATAATGTCCTGAAAAGGAAAGTGTGACTTTAAGAGAGGAGACTAGCAGGATCTCAAGTACATTTTTAAAAATATGCTTATGCATAGAAAAAATTCTCCAGACTCCGGGTTGTGTTTAAATAAAATTTGGGGTGGCAAAGATATGGGTGATTGTTATTTACTCCCTTTATTTTCTATAGTGGGTATGATTGATTTTTATTTTGGGAGGAAATTATTTAAGAAAGGAGAGTTAATTACTAAATCACAATAATTATGTGACTTATGGAACCAACCTTTTCATGTCACAGACAGCCAGACTCTACATTTAGGCAAACTGATCTGTAGTTGCATCCCCTTCAATTCTTGTCTCATCTGTTTGACCTTGAGGACATACGACTGCCTGGGTGGTGTTTAAGGGAAATATGTTTTTTCAGCTATAAAAGAAAATTCCAGTTGTCAGGGAGCCAAGGCGTATAAAAAGAAGGCCTTTGAGAAAGAAGGCATTTTTCCCACCCTTTGTGCATTCCACCGGGTGACTGGGACCATGTTAATGACAGAACTCCTGTGTGCAGACATGTGTGGAGAACGTCCTACAATACAGGGTTGCTTTGTACAGAGGTCCTGTGCCCCAGAAGCTGACGGCAGCTGTGTGCCCTTAGGTCAACATGAACAAATTCCCCTACAGAAAGGGAGCCCCACAAGATAGCTAAACGAAACCAACTCAACTAGGAAAGGCTAGAGCTGCTGTAAAGAGTTAAGAAGTTTGGAAATCTGTGGAAGATAATCCTAGAAGTAACAGCCTTCCTTTAAGACTCCTTTCTAACTTAAATTTGGTGTGGGAGGGGGGACTCTCACTACATTTACCTTTTCTTTTTCAGCTCTCTTTGCCCCATCATTGATCAAGCCTTGCTCTTAATAAGAGTTTCTTTGCCCTGTAAGTGATAGCCCTTAGCTGGCCTTTAAGATCAAGGTGACAGAATTAGAAAAAAAGTCAAGGACCCAAGCTGTGTGATATCATTTACTATGAACAAGGGAGAGAAAAGGCTCATTCTATGACTGTAATGGAGACCCTAGCTTTAGGGGATTTACAGGAAGAGGCCTAGGAGATTACATCATTAGCTTCCAGATGGGGGAGTCTGGAAAGCATTAAAAAAAGAACTCTGGGTGGGCATGGTGGCTCATGCCTGTAATCCCAGCACTTTGGAAGGCTGAGGTGAGTGGATCACCTGAGGTCAGGAGTTCAAGACCAGCCTGGCCAACATGGCAAGCCCCATCTCTACTAAAAATACAAAAATTAGCTGAGTGTGGTGGTGGTCACCTGTAGTCCCAGCTACTTGGGAGGCTGAGGCAGAAGAATTGCTTGAACCCAGGAGGTGGAGGCTGCAGCAAGCCAAGATCACACCACTATACTCTAGCCTGGACAACAGAGGGAGAATGTTGCCCCCCAAAAAAACCACAAAAAAAATTAAAAACAACAGCAAAAGAACTCCAAAACTTCCCAGTGTTGTAATTTTTCTCCTACCTGACTGCTGGGGCTTGGTAACCTCCCAGGACCTGGACTCTCTGGGTATCAGAGGTGGGAGCAACATCAGAGATTATATATCCCAGGGATTCCAAAACTCAAGGTTTACAGGGGCCAGAAAACTGACATAAACAAATGAAGAAGACTGGATATACAATAATTAGAAAAAGTAGGGGCTATAGCAAACCAGAAAGAATATGCATTTTTAAAAACACCATGTGGGCCAATGAAAACAAAACTACTAGCCAGTGTTTCCATGTAGGTTGCCCATTTGTGACACACAACAAATCCAAATTAGTTTTGTGAATGAAGAAATAGAGGCTCTGAGAGGTAAAGTGACTCACTGAAGGTCACACAGCCAAGTAGTGACAGAACCAATAATGGCCTCTGGACTCTTAACACCAAGGCTTTCCCCATCGTATCATGCCATCTCTGTACCTGCACCTTAAGTAGAAATTGGGTCACTGGAGAAAGCATCTCCCGCCTATTATGAAAGCTGATGTTGGGAGTTTTAGCGAAATCCAGCGAACTTTTCCCAGTAACTCTACATAGATTCTGGTTTACCTAACCGGTCATGCCAGCTGTAAATACCACTATCATTTACGACTCTCTCACACTGGGAATTCCTTTCCTTGAAAGCATATGAAGAGGTTTGCTTTATGGGGTCCCCCCGGGTATAACTTGGGAACCAGTTGTTCCTCAGTCCAAGACTTCAAGCAACAAAACCATGATCTATGTGAGGTATTCTGAACATCAGTACAAGTTTTACTGCAGTTATCTTTAAATTTGCCCCTAAGATGTTGGAGGAATTAATTACTAGTTGTAAACACCTTAAAAATAATTGGAAATAAAGAAATCCATGGATTCACAAAATATTATAAATGAATACCTATCAATAAACAGTGATTAAGAATAATAGGCATTCTTCATAGGTTATCAAGCTAAGGCATCATTCATGAGTAAGTACATCAGCCATTTTGCCAGAAATGTTTTCTTTGTAATTTGCTCATGAAAAGTTTGTCCCAAGCAAAAAAATAAAATGCATTTTATGCTTTTAAGAGAATATCATTAATGCTTTTATATACCATGAGTTAGTAATGATGAATAATACATACTTAATTTCCATTCATAATTTCTTACCTTTGAAATTCTTTTTTTTTTTTTTTTTGAGACAGAGTCTCACTCATTCGCCCAGGCTGGAGTACAGTGGTGCGATCTCAGCTCACTGCAAGCTCCGCCTCCCGGGTTCACGCCATTCTCCTGCCTCAGCCTCCTAAGTAGCTGGGACTACAGGCACCTGCCACCACGCCCAGCTAGTATTTTTTTTATTTTTAGTAGAGATGGGGTTTCACCGTGTTATCCAGGATGGTCTCCATCTCCTGACCTCGTGATCCACCCGCCTTGGCCTCCCAAGTGCTGGGATTACAAACGTGAGCCACTACGCCCAGCCTTGAAATTTTTTTCAAATTTCCTCTACCTTGGTTTCAAGGAGAATTTTGTCAGATAATATGTATTTTTAGAAGGTTTCTTCTCCCACTGGTCTTCCATCAAAGAAATCAGTGCCCTTCTGATTTTCCACCTAGGAGAGACTCTTGATGCATAAATATTAAACATCTGCAGAGCTCAGGGTCTACACATAGTAAGTGCTCAATAAGCATGTTGACTGAGTGAGTGACTGGCCACAGTTCCCTGAGACTAGTCTGGAAGCATGGATGACATAAGCACTCTAAAGTGGGAGGCCACATTAGCTCTTCAGGTAAGTGGACAGAATCCCCTCTGGTAAGAAGACTTGGCTAGAGACCTTGATTTCTGAGACTTGGTTTGGATTTCCAGTCAATTTCTCAAGCCCTTTCAGTGACTGGTAGTGGCCTCATTGTTCAGTGATGATGGAGATTAGATTCATAACTACAGTTAATTTCCTTTTGGGCCATGTGTAAAAGTTCCAAAGCTATTGGGCCTGAGAACAGAACAAAGCTATTGGGCCCGAGACTCACAAACATACAGGTACAGCTTTGAAAAAGTTTAAATCCTAGCCAATAATTACAGCAAATATTTCAGCAGCAATTACATTGTGCCTGTGCATTATCTCATTTAATCCTCACAACTCTCTTATGAGAGAGATACTATCAGTGTGCCTATATTTAGGGGGAAAAATCAGAGGCAGATAAGTAATTTACCCCAAATTATACTGATAAATAGCAAGAGTTGGGATCTGGGTTCAAGTGTGTCTGGTTCTAGAATGTGAGCCTTTCATCTCTGTGATGTATCGCTTCTCATCAATCATGGCTTTGCCACTTATTACCTCTGTAGTTTTAAATGAGTTCCTTGGCCTCTCTGGGACTTAGTTATCTCATCTTTAAAGTAAAGGTAGTCAATCCACTTTGCAAAGTGTGTACCTGAACAACAGCCTCTTTTTTGCTCTTCCCTCTGACTCTAACCATAAGGTTCAAAGGGAACTGATTTCTTCTTACTTTCCCATGCCCGACCTCATTCATTGGCCAGAGAATGAGCACCTCACCTAGAGACCCCAATCAGAGTTGTCTACCGCTGTGGCCATAGATTATTTTTTACTCAAGCCAGGCCAGTTGAGCCCCTCTCTGGGATTTTAAAACTTGGCACCAGAAAAAGTGAGCCCTAAGCCTCTGGTAAAGTGAAGAGATGGGAGCCAGACTATGCTTCCCTGCAAGTGGAGAAAGCGTGTCAGAGAGAATGAAACCAACATAAAAACGAAAGCAGAAGGAATAGTCAGAGGAAAGAGCCAGGTCTACCCCCAAATTCTACTCTCTCTGCTGCCATTTCTCCAGTAGAGTTACAGAGCAAATAAATCCCCATTTATGCCCACACTAATCTGGTTTAAGTTTTTGTTACTGGCATACACACACTCACAAAGAGAGAGAGAGAGAGAGAGAGAGAGAGAACAAGAAAGGGAAAGAGACAGAGTGTAGGGCAGGGGGGATTCAGACAAGTCCATGGCCTTGAGCCTAAGTAAGTCATATGAGCATATATAATGGAAATCTATTTATAAAGGATCCAGATTTTAGGGTGTTTTTTTTTTCCTAAAGAGGAGGCTTGTGTAAGTTATATCAATATTGGAAATGATGTCCACTAGAGTTTTCAGGACACATCCTTTGGCTGCAGTGCCATAGATAGGATGGTAATATCTTCCAAAACTTTATACCTGGCCCATCTCCTCCCAATACATCTTGGCTTTTACCAACAGTGATATTTTTCCAGAGAGCTAATGTCAATTATCAGAGGGGCAGAAATTAAATACATGCGAAATTTGCAAAAAAGCAGAAGACAGTGATTATATTCAGGATTTCTCACGATCACAGGTGTCAAAGGCATTTTGTTCAATTTATTTTCAGTATCCTATTTCCTTAAAGACACTACCAGGATACCTTTTTATTTCTATATTGTCAGTACCTGGAATTTGAACACACAAAAGATGCTGAGATGTTTCCAAGCGTCAAGCAAGATTCAGAAGTAGTTCTTTTCATCTCAACCACTTGGTATGTTATTTTTCATAACTCTTCCCTGCTGAAGATAGAAGACATGCATTTTGTTGTTGTTGTTGTTTGAAATTTTATAAATGAGGAATTAACCCAGATACATCACACACATACAAGTATCTCAGACTATCACTTTTTTAATTTAAGGACCAAATGGATATGTATAAAATTTTAGATCCATGCTGTCCTGTCCTATTTATTCTCCCTTTGCTCTCCAGATCCATTTTCCACTCTCCAGTACCTAGGATAGCATCACCTGGATTGCCTTGCCCTCCAGCTTCTAGTTGGGCGTGGCCAATGGTGAACATGTTTGGGGTATCTATTTCCCTCCTCCCCTGTGGTAAACACTGCTGGTGCCACACCCACATGCCTGTTTTTGAGCATCCATTTCCTTGTTTCTATGTCCTTTGTTTCTGTTGGCTGACACCTGCAGCTTTCCTCAGAACCCCACTTTGGGCCACAGAGCCACTTCATCCAGTACAGGTAGACAGCTGGGGATGCCTGGGAGCTGACGTCACCTCTGGACATTAGCCAACCACTGAGGTAAGAGGTTGAAAACCAGCTCCCTTTCCTTGAGGTGGGAAAAACTCTGAAGGGTGATGACTCCGATATGTAATTTCACTCCAGAGCAACCTCTCGGGTTGGGCTGGGGCTGGGACATTGCTTGAATCTGTAATTTTGCAAGGCTTTCCCTCTTTCCCTGTCTTGGTTCCCTGTTTCTCTCATGTGCATCTCCAGAGAGCACTTCCTCAATCATTCACTTACACACAAATCCTTGCTTCAGGGTCTGCTTCTAGGGAATCACAACGAAGGCCTCTCCGATATCCATTTCCTTAGAGCCTGGCCACAACCTCAGCAGGGGTTGAGCCCCTCTACAGCCGCAGATCCTATTGGGTGACCTTGGGAACTACATTTCTTCTCCTCGTCCCTTTAGGTCTAGGGATGTTAACTGCTTCCCATTGGTGCTAGTATTTGGGTTCCTGTTGGTTCCCTTAATCTTGCCCACCACTCTCTAGCTAACGTTCTCTTTTACCCCTTTTTCATTAAACCTGTTGAATGAACCATTACTTTCTGACTGGGACCTTGACTGAGAATCCTCTCTGCTTCCCCTTCCAAGTCTGCTACTCACTAGCTAAAGGTCGAGAACCAAATTGATTCAGATAACAAGGCATCCCTTGCTGTCCAAACTCTCTTGTCAAGAATCTCCCTATCTGAACTCAGAGAACCAACAGATTTTGGACAGTGAGGATAATTACACATATACCCATATATACGGATGCGCATATACACACACATACACACACGTGTCTCATATAATTATTTTGAAAGTTATGCTGAAGACACTAAAAGAAGACAAGTGGTAGAAAATGCCTGAAAAATGTGAAATAGATTTCTGTTCTGCCCATGAAGGGTTAACTGTGACAGGATTACCTCTTTGACATATCCCACTAGAATAATGGACAAAATACACGAAACAACTGTTTGCCGTCTTTGGACAGAAAGCAAAGCAAGACTGTAATCTCTGAGAAAGGGGAAGCATGTGATGTGAGCCCTCCTTATGATTACCCCAGTTACTGCCTGGAGACAGTTTCCAGGCTGCGGAGCGGGAAAAAGGAAACCCAAACAGGTATAGCAGTCTCACTGGCTAAGGAGGTGGAGCTCAGGTTTCAGGGAGGCCAGGGAAAAGGACCAGAAGTGAGGGAGACACACAGAGAGAGCACTGTGGAGTTCTGCAGAAGGGCGCCTTCGAATCTTTGGCTGCTGCTGACCTGGGCATGTGTGGGGTAAAGCTGTGACACTGGAAAAAGAAAAGCCAGAAAGAAGTAAGCTCAGTAATTCTTGGAGTTTACACAGGGCTGGGAAATGTTCACTTTTCCATCAGTCAGAGTAAAGAGACCTCATAATACACAGGGAATTGTGCTGAGCTCTCAAAGGGCATTTTCTAATTGAGATAATTAGCCCTAAAACAAAGCCCAGACCCAGCCTAACAAAGCCCAGACCCAGCCTAACAAAGCTTAAAAACAAGACTTGAAAGAATCTAACTGTTTTCAAGTGACTTAACTGCCTATCAGACCAAGGTCCACAATTACTAAAAGAATTCAACAAAATCTGGCACCCATAAACGAACAAACAAACAAAACAAAGTATATCTGTAATGTCTGTCACCTAATGAAAAATTACCAGGCATGAAGAACAGAAAAATATGACCCATAATCAGGATAATAATCAATCAATGCGAACAAAACTAGAGATGACAGAGATGATGGAATTAGAAAGAAAAGACCTGAACCAGTTATTAGAGGTATGCATCATGTGCTCGAAAATGTAAAGCAAAACATGAATATAATAATAAGAGAAATGGAAGTTTTTGTTTGTTTGTTTGCTTGTTTGTTTGTTTTGAGATGGAGTCTTGCTCTGTCACCCAGGCTGGAGTCCAGTGGCGCGTTCTGGGCTCACTGCAACCTCCGCCTCCAGGGCTCATGCCATTCTCCTGCCTCAGCCTCCCGAGTAGCTGGGACTACAGATACCCGCCACCACACCCGGCTAATTTTTTGTATTTTTAGTAGAGACGGGGTTTCACCGTGTTAGCCAGGATGGTCTTGATCTCCTGACCTCGTGATCCGCCCACCTTGGCCTCCCAAAGTGCTGGAATTACAGCTGTGAGCCACTGTGCCTGGCCAAGAGAAATGGAAGATCTTTTTTAAAAGATTCAAGTGAAACATCTGGATATGAAAATACATTTTAAATAAAAATACACTAGGCCGGGTGTGGTGGCTCACACCTGTAATCCCAGCACTTTGGGAAGCCGAGGCGGGTGGATCACGAGGTCAGGAGATCGAGACCATCCTGGCTAACACCGTGCAACCCCGTCTCTACCAAAAATGCAAAAAATTAGCCAGGCGTGGTGGGTACCTGTAGTCCCAGCTGCTCGGGAGGCTGAGGCAGGAGAATGGCGGGAACCCGGGAGGCGGAGCTTGCAGTGAGCTGAGATCCGGCCACTGCACTCCAGTCTGGGCGACAGAGCAAGACTCCGTCTCAATAAAAAAAAAAAACAAAACAAAACAAAAAAAAAACACTAAATAGAAGTAACAGCAGACTAATACTACAAAATAAAAAAATTAGTGAATATAAAGACCTAGGAACAAAAATTACCCAAAATAAAGCACAGGGAGAAAAAAAGGTTTTTAAAAAATGAATAGGCTGGGCTCCGTAGCTCCTGCCTGTAATCTCAGTGCTTTGGGAGGCCAAGGCACGAGGATTGCTTCAGGCCAGTAGTTTGAGACTAGCCTGGCAACATAGTAAGACCTTGTCTCTACAAAAAATAAAAAAATTAGCTAGGCATGGTGGCATGCACCTATAATCCCAGCTACTGGTGAGGCTAAGGTGGGAGGATTGCTTGAGTCTGAAAGTTACAGGCTGCGGTGACCTATGACCACACCTGTGCCTGGGCAACAGAATGAGACTTTGAGAAAAAAGACCCTGAAAAAAAGAGAGAGAGAGAAAGAAAAGAAAGAAAGAAAAGAGAGAGAGAAAGAAAGAGAAAAGAAAGAAAGGGAGAGAGAAAGAAAGGAAGAAGGGAAGGAAGGAAGGAGGGAAGGAAGGAAGAAAGGAAGGAAGGAAGGAAAAAGAGAAGAGAAAAGAAAAGAGGGAGGGAGGGAAAGAGAGAGAGAATGAGAGAAAGAAAGAAAGAAAAAGAAAGAATGAGAAAGAAAGAAAAGATAAAGAAGGAAGGAGAGAGAGAGAGAAGGAAGGAAGGAAGGAAGGAAGGAAGGAAGGAGAGAAAGGAAACAGCCCCATGACATTTGGGGAAATATCAGGTGGTCTAAAATATAGTAAATGGAGCGCTAAAAGTAGAGGAGAGAAGGAAAACAAATATTTGAAGAAATAAATAATAGTTGAAATTTCCAAAATTTATGAAAAATGGCAAATATATAGATATTAGAATCTCAACAAAACTCAAATAGAATAAACATAAAGAAAAATGCATAAAAGCACATTATAGTTAACTTGATGAAAAACGGTAATAAAGAGCAGCCACAGAAAAGAACCCCTTTACATATCAAGAAACAAGGTAGAATTAGAGTGTATTTCTTGTAAGAAACGATGCAAGCCAGTAGACAATGGAGTGGTGTCTTAAATGACTGAAAGAAGAAACAACGATCAATCTAGAATTATATTCCCACTGAAAATATCTTTCACGACAAAGACAAAATAAAGACTTTTTCACACAAATAAAAGCCAGTAGACCTCCACTGCAAGACGTGCTAAATGAAGTTCTTCAGGCAGAAGGAAACTGATGTCAGTGGAGAATTTGGATCTAACAAAGGAGTAAAAAACACAGGAATGGAAAATATGAAGATATATAAAAAACCCTTTTTTTCTCATTCTTTAATTGTGGGAGTTCTAGCACATGCAGAGGTAAAGCAAATGACAATAATAACACCAAGGACTAAAGAGGAAATAAATGACAGAATCTCATACCATATGCAGAGTTGAAGGTAGACTATGTTATAAGCTAAAGATAAATTCTAGAGGCTGGGTACGGTGGCTCACGCCTGTAATCCCAGCACTTTGGGAGGCCCAGGTGGGCGGATCACCTGAGGTCAGGAGTTCGAGACCAGCCTGGCCAACATGGTGAAATGGGTCTCTACTAAAAGTATAAAAATTAGCTGGGCATAGTGGCAGGCATCTGTAATCCCAGCTACTCAAAAGGCTCAGGTAAGAGAATAGCTTGAACCCAAGAGGCGGAGGTTGCAGTGAGCCGACATCACACTACTGCACTCCAGCCTGGGTGGCATCTAAAAAAGAAAAAAAAAATTATAGAGCAGTCACTAAAAATAAGCAACAACAACGACAAAACTAAAGAAGTACAGCTAATAAACCAATGGTGATGGTAAAATGAGATCATAAAAAAAATAAAGCTAGAAAAGGGGGTAAAAGAGGAAGAAAGAAACAAAGAACAGATAAACAGAAAACAAACAGCAGCATGACATTTTAAAACCATATCAATTATTACCTCAAACATAAATAGTCTAAACATTCCAAATAAAAGAGAAATTATCAGTGTGGATTAGAAGACAAGACCAATTATGTGTTATCTATAAAGAACCCACTTTAAGTAAAACAACACAGCTAGATTGAAAGAAATGAATGATAAAAGGAGACTATGTAAACATCAATGAAAAGAAAACTATAGTGACTATATTAATATCAAGCAAAGTGGGCTTTAGAACAAGGACTATTACTGGAGATGAAAAAGAACATTACATAATTATAAAGAAGTCAATTACTTAAGACACCATAACAATCCTTAACATGTATTCATCCAGTCACAAAGATCCAAAATACATGAAGCAAAAACTGATAGAATTTTTAAAATAGACAAACTCACAATTATATTTGGAGATTTTAATACTCTTCCATTGGGAATAGATAGAAGAAGTTGGCAAAAATCAGTGAGCACATAAGTGACTTGAACAACACTATCAACCAACATGACCTAGTTGATGTTTATAGAATGCTATGCCCAACAACAGCAGAACCCATCATAATTATAGCCCATATTCTGGGCCAAAAAAAAGTGGCAGTCTCAATGAGTTAAATAAATAAAAAAGATTTCAAATAATACAGAATATGTTTTCTGACCATAGTGGAATTATTCTAGAAATCAAATAGCAAGCCATCTGGAAATACATGAAAATAAATAACACACTTCTAAATAACCCATAGTTCAAATAAGAAATCACAAAATGGAATTAGAAAATATTTTAATAGGATAAAATTAAAAACACGACACATCAAAATCTGTGGGATGCAGCAAAAGAGTCCTTAGAGAGAAATTTATAGCATTAATTACTTATATTAGAAGAAAATAAAAGTCTCAAATCCATAGTCTAAGTGTCCATCTTTTTCTTTGAAAAGATAAATACAGTTATAAACTCCTAGCCAGACTGATCAAGAAGAGAGAAGACATTAAATAACAATATCAGTAATAAAAGAGGGGGCCATCACTCTAGATCTTTTGGTCATTAAAAAGGTAATAAAGGAATATTGTAAATAAATTTCTGACAACAAATTTCATAACTTAGAAGACATGGAAAAATTTCTTCAAAGACACATATTGCCAAAGCTTAGTAAAGGAGAAATAACCTGACTAAATTTAACTCCCAAACTCATTTTCTGACACCAGCTTTACCCTGATACCAAAACTAGGCAAAGTCATTACATTAAAAGAAAACTACAGGCCAATCTCTCTCACAAATATAAATGCAAAATTACCAAAATTTGATCACACTGAATCTAAAAATTTGTGAAAATAATACATCAAGACTAATGACAATTATTCTAGCATTATTTACAATAGCACACTTTAAAATGATCCATCTATCAACAGAATAGCTAAATAAAGTAAAGATATTAATATAGCCAGTAAATACGACATATAAAAAATGACATTAGGAAATGCTAACAATATGATAACTAGAAAAGTAAATATGCTATGCTCTCAACACATAACACAGTGAACATAGGGGAGAAATATACCAGATGTTACAAAGCCTTGTAATAGGCCCTGGAGGTGCCCTGCCCAGTTGCCTCTTACCCCAACTGCTAAGAATGTTGGCTAATGGCTTCATAAGAATTCCCTTTGTCCACAGGAGGCAGTGTGCAATCCATGACTGACTGATATAAACGCTCAGCCCTGTTGACTCAAAGTGAGAGAACTCTGTGGTGCTCTAGAATTCACAGTCTAGAGCTCCCTGTGGATCTGGCCAAGGCAAGATTTCAGCTGAACCTGCTTTAGCATTCTTTCCCTGCTGTATCCCACTTCCCTCACTTTCTTACAGGTTTTACTTAAGAGCACTCCCTCAGTAAATCACTTGCCTCTTCTTAGGCTTCTTCGAGGCAACCTGACCTAAGGCAATTGGTGCCCAAGAGTGATTCTGGGACCAGACTCTAATGAAGGGATCCTGGAATTGGTTCACTCATCATATAGATGAAAATGAGGACTTCCTCATTGGTGGTAGGTGTTGATAATTCCTAGCATGCTGTGATAAAACAATTGCTAAAACTTTCACTTGCAGAGAGAAGGGATGGAATATGGGGGAAGGCATGCGCTAGTTTGTGCCTTGTCTCTGGCACTTGAAAGATATGAGGGAATTAACTCTTAAGTACTGTGAAATTGAGTGGCTAAATTAAAGCAAAGTGTGAGTGCCAATGGGACTCCTGGACATTTCCTTCTCCCAGAGGGCATAGTGAGCTGAATGCCATGCACAATTACTGCAAGAGAAGTAGAATTTTAAGAGAAGCAGAACTCTTAAGAGAAGCTGAATTCTCAATGTAGGGAAGTCCTATGTCAAAGTCAGAGCTCTGTCAGGGAAGGTGTGGTAGTCCGAGGCTTAGGATGGAGATATATCGGTAGATGCCCCTGAGAACCTCGATCCACCTGAGCATTCTTGCAGAAGTATCCCTCCTCCTTGTTTGAATATTATGCAAATGGCTTATAAGATAATGCTTTTCCTTCTCAGGATCTGCCCTTACCTCCCCTCCAGGCATACTCACTAATAAGTAGGTTCAAAGCTAAATGTGTTTTTTTTAGTAGAGACGGGGTACAAAAAACTAGCCGGGTGAGGTGGCGGGCACCTGTAGTCCCAGCTACTCGGGAGACTGAGGCAAGAGAATGGAGTAACCCAGGAGGCAGAGCTTGCAGTGAGCTGAGATCCGGCCACTGCACTCCAGCCTGGGCGATAGAGCGAGACTCCGTCTCAAAAAAGAAAAAAAACGCTAAATGTGGCCTGACTAGGGAATTCTGAGTCTGCCAAGGAAGGAGAGGAGTTACATGCTGAATGAAGGAGCTGCAATACCTGGATTTCATTACCAGCAGGAATCAGGATAGTTGTGTCATATTAGTCAGAATTATGACCTTCTTAATATCTTTATTTGGAGATTAGGTATGATTTAAGGAGATGTCTATGGGTACCAGGTTGACAAGTAGTGGACTTGTGATGTTTAATTTTATTTGACAATTTAACTGGGCCACAAGATACCCAAATACACATTTGGGTATCCGGGTGGGTCTGTGAGTGTTTCTGGAAGAGGTTAGCATTTGAACTGGTGAACTGAATAAAGCGTGTAGTCCATATGGTCCTCCCTAGCATGGGTGGGCATCATCTAATCTGTTGAAGGCCTGAAGAGAACAAAAGGCAGAAGGAGGAATTTGTCTCTTTCATTTCTCACCTCACTGCTTGAGCTGGAGCATGTTTTCTCATCTTCTCCTGCCCTCAGATAGGGATTTACACTATTGACTCTCCTGGTTCTCAGGCCTTCAGACTTGAACTGAATTGTCCCACCAGCTTCCCTGTCTCTCCAGCTTGCAGATGGTAGATCGTGAGCCTTCTCAGCCTTCATGATAATGTAAATCAATTCCTCATAATAAATAAATATCCTCTTAGTTCCATTTCTTTGGAGAACCCTGAATAACACACTCTCTATTTCATTTTCCTCTAAAATAGATGAAGAACAGACGGGTAGAAGACTGCTGAGCTGCCCAGTAAAAAGAGAAAATCTATTGTCCCATTTCCTGACCTGCGCCAGTTCTCAGAACCAGAATTCCTCAATGAATAGGTCAGTTTCCCATAAGAAAGGATCCTGCAACACCACAGCAGGAGATTCAATAGCAATTCCTTCAGTCCTTCCCCCAAAGAGGCATACGATGATTTAGTTAAGAAACCATACCTTGAGGAAAAGAGAACAACCAAGTCTTTTTGAGCGATACAGCATCCAGTGATTTCCTGAGAAATCTACTCAAAGAAGATTTTATTCAATCCAGGAATTCTCTTCCTAGGTATTTACCCAAAGAAAATGAAACATAAATAGCCCAGCACAATAAAGTTGTAACTACTTTAGCCATACTAGCCAAATACCAAACAACCCAAATATCTGTGGTATAACAAAGAATATATCTTGGCTGGGCACCGTGGCTCTATGCCTGTAATCCCAGCACTTTGGAGGCTGAAGCAGGCAGATTGCTTGAACCCAGTAGTTTGAGACCAGCCTGGGCAACATGGCAAAACCCCCATCTCTACAAAAATGCAAAAATTAGCCGAGTATGGTGGCCCACACCTGTAGTCCCAGCTACTCAGGAGGCTGAGACGTGGGAGGATCACTTGAGCCTGGGAGGTCAAGGTTGCAGTGAGCTATGATGGTACCACTGTACTCAAGCCTGGGTGACAGAACAAGACCCTGTCTTCCCAAATTCAATTACTTTTAAGAATTGGACTATAAAACAGATTCTGAGAGCCTCCATCAAGTCCAGGATGGACAGACAACAGTGACTACACAGAGTCAGAGAAGCCTAGTTTTTCCTTGAGATCACAACTCTATTGCCTCACTCCATCAAGCAGCCAGGGGTTTGCCTTGTAATCAGGGAGTAACAAATTATTGGAAGGCCCTTTTTCAGTGTGCCCCGTGTCCCTATTCACATCATTTGAGAGGATAGCTGATCTTCTGAATGCATTTCTTTCTGAAGGGTGCTTCTGGGCATGGCATAGGGTAGCTACAGGCAATTTCTCCTATACAATCAGGGTTGATGTTCACAAAGAAGAGAAGCAACATTTTTTCCCTAGAAAAAAAGTTATGAGAGTTCCCAGATGTATAGATTTAGAAACATTTTGCTAGTCTTTGTCAGCTCAGCAGAATATTCTTTTCGTTACAACTGGGGAGGAGAGGGGGTAGGGAGATTCTCGTCCCTAAAATGATTAGCTTTTAGGAAGGCCTTCTAATGTAGTTAAGAGTTCCCACCTTACTGTGGCACATTTCAAACCATATGAAAGTTGTCTTATTTTTCCTATATTTTCTTACAAACCTCCAATACAATCAAACAGTTGGGCTTATCTCACCTCTTGTAAGAATGAAAGGAAAAAATGTTGTCGGCTAGGCAGTCAGGCAAGAAAACAGACAGGTATATAAAGAAAGAAAACTACCATCTACATTGACTATAAACCTTCTCTAATCACATAAAAATTGTTTGCCATTGTGCCTCTGGAGCTAGTTACGCTTGACAGTTGCATTTACCCACTTCTGTCAGATTGCATCACTTGTTTCAAATGCTCTGCCCTTGTTAGATACTTTTCCACTGGGAAACCTTTTGTAATGAGAATAATCTTATTACTAATAGTGAAGCATGGTGACTCATTTTTTGAATTGATGTATGTTGAAAGGACCAAGCACTGTTATTGGAAGTGAGTGGCTGAGTCCCTAGATCTGACAGAACAAACCCCTCCAGCAGGGCCAGCACATAAGCAGAGCTGTCCATTAACAGATGAATGAATTTTTAAAATATGGTGCATACATACATATACATATATATACACATATATAATATATTATATACACACACACAATGGAATACTATTCAGCCTTAAAGAAGAAAGAAATCCTGTCATTTGCAACCTGGAGGAAATTATGCTAAGAGAAACAAGCCAGACACAGAAAGATAGATGCTGCATGATCTCATACGTGGAATCTAAGAAAGTTAAATTAATAGAAGCAGAGAGTAGAATAATATTTTCCAGGGCTGGATGTTGGGGTAAGAACATATTGGTCAAAGGGTACAAAGTTTCAATTAGACAATATCAGCAAGCTCTGGAGATCTATTTTACAACATGGTGACTATGGTTAATAATACTGTTTTGTATACTTGAGATTTGCAAAGACAGTAGATCTTGCATTTTCTCATTATGCACACACAAAATGATAACTAAGTTGATAGACACATTAATTAGCTGAATTGCAGTAATTATTTCACAATGTATACATATATCAAAACATCATGTTGTATGCTTTAAAAATATACAATTTTTATTTGTCAATTACACATCTATAAAGCTGAGGGAAAACCACAATACCTCTCTCCCTATAAGACAAATAGAAATTCAATTGATTCTTGTTATTCACAATAGCTAAGTTAAATAAAAGCACTGCAAATACTGAATTAGTGAATTGTAAACCATTGATCCTAGGGGAAATACAAGGCTAGGTTCCTATAAGCCTCTGATCCCAACATTTTTGTCAATGGATCAATATATAACCTTGTTTTCTGTTTCTCTTTAAACGCACCTTATTTAGTATATATTATTGATTATTAACATAAATCACAGCCAACAGCACTGCAACTCATACCTGAATGAAGCTTATCTAACACATGAATTTTCTCTATATGACACATCACAGCCTTCTTTCACTTAGGAACACTAGAGAGCACTTCAGCAGTATGCTAGGGGGCCATCTTAAACAGCAAAATCAACAAAAAGCACAAAAATGCAAAAAGCACTGCACTAAATAGACGAAGAGAAAGACACTGTTTACATTATGAGCTGAAACAAGAATGCAGAGTATTGCCTTGTTTGACTTCAGCTGGGAACGTGCTTGTTGAGCAACTCAAATTTTTCACAACCCTGTGCATATCCAAAAATGATCAGGAATGTACCGTGAGTGTTAATTTTGATGCCACAAATAATTGTAGTGAGTAGGTGAACTTACAACATGGAATCTGTGAATAATGAGGATTGACTGTACATGCATACTTGTATTTTGTACTTTGGGAAAACCTCCTTCGTGTATTCTCCTTTACATTGTCAAGGGGGTGGCTGATCCAGTGGCCCTTACATATTAGAGGCCTTTCCATATTAGTGGCAGTCACACGGTCACCTTTCCCAGTACTTCTGGATTTCTTGTCTGGGAGCTTAATTTCTTTAGTTCAGGGCTTTGATCCCTAGTAAAATGTAAATCTCCATGTGACATGACATTTTAAGATATCATCAGTCACTCTTTGATATGAATAAATGAAGTTGAGAAATTCTGTGGGTAAACAAGGCTGTGAAAGGGAGAGTCTGGACTCAGTCATCCCCTTCGAGTATTGACCACCTTCTTCCCACACTGCCTTAGTCATCTGATGACCTTCCACTTCTTCCTATTACTTCAATTAAGAGGCTTTCTATAGCCACAGCTCCAGCTAGTAACTATCATGAGCTCCAAACCACTCTATGAATGTATTTCTATCAGTTTAAAAATAGAATACATAGAATGCAATTAACCATCCTCCGCCCCCGAACCCAGGTATTCTGACTACTCTCCAAGTAAAAGAGACTTCCTTTTCTCAGTCACCCCTGCTACACATCTTAGTGTTATTTGTAATACCTTTCCTTTCTCCACTTCTACTCAATGAACACATACAACTAGCCCCTTCTCTAAAACATGTCTCTTCTAACCTACCTTTTCCATTTCTCCTGCCTTTCTACAATAACTCTTTGGTTAACCCTCTTTCCGAGCCCTTGTCTATCCCACTTCTTTTTTCTTTTTCTTTCTTTCTTTTTTTTTTTTTTTTTTTTTTTGAGACAGAGCCTCTCTCTGTCGCCCAGGCTAGAGTACAGTGGAGCGATCTTGGCTTACTGTAAACTCTGCCTCCCAGGTTCAAGCAATTCTCCTGCCTCAGCTCCCCAAGTAACTGGGACTACAGGCACGTGCCACCACACCCGGCTAATTTTTTGTATTTTTAGTAGGGGTTTCACCATGTTAGCCAGGATGGTCTCGATCTCCTGGCCTCGTGATCCGCCCACCTCAGCCTCCCTATCCCACTTCTAATTAATCTGTACATCGATGGTGTAACCTTCTGAAACTGGTGCTGCTCAGGTCCAAAAGGACTCCTCACTATACAACAAATGCAGAAAGTCTCATTCCCTTTTGTGGCATTCAAAGCCCTCAATAATCTCAAGTAGCTAACTTCCCACTCTTTTCTCCCACCGAACCTCGCCCTGATTATATGTGTTGCAATGCTCAAACAAATGCTAGAGTGATTATTTTTCAGACCTCAAATCAGAACATTTATTTCTCTAATGAAAGGAGCAGTTGCGAGGCTATTGAGAAAGGATGCTTTCAATCCTTACAGTATTGGAGAAGTCTAGGTCTTTTTCTGTAATTTCTCCTCAGTTCTTTCCTGCCTCTGTGTCACCATGTTTTCTGCCTAGAAGCATCCTTTACATCCTCATTCTCCTCACTCCCATTACCCA
Source organism: Trachypithecus francoisi (assembly GCF_009764315.1). Lineage (NCBI taxonomy): Eukaryota > Metazoa > Chordata > Mammalia > Primates > Cercopithecidae > Trachypithecus > Trachypithecus francoisi. Next base: position 118,136,525 of record NW_022681453.1, on the reverse strand, counting down.
GCCTGTTGATAGTCCGTGTGTCTGCCCAGGCCTGGAGCTAATGCACACTCTCCATTGTATGGTTCAGTTTCTCTGTACTGTGTGCTGTTGCCACTTCCAAAATCCTTTCTATATTTTCCTTGCATTAAAGAAGTATGTCTGTGTGTTTGTGTGCATGTATGTGTTTTATTTACCTTCAAGTTCCTCTTAGCATTGAGTTATAATAAACTATTCCTGTGTCTGTTCTGTAATAAGCACTCCTATTACCTCACTTCATTCTCACAGCAAACATCTCATATATTATTGCCATTTTACAATTGAGGAAATTACATCTCATGATGCCTAAGTAACTTTTCCAGGTTAGAAAATGATGGGCCTGGAATTCAAACCCAGATATCTGTGGCATCAGAGTTCTGCACACACAGGAAGTGCTGAAAATACGGTCTTTTCAAAAATTGCATTGAAATCAATTGCACCAAAAGAGAAGGGAATCATTCTGCAAAAGATGTTAGAATGGAAAAAATTAGAGGCCTGATATTTTTTCTTCATAAAAAGGGAGATACCAAACAATTGACTAGATTTCAAAGGTCATTGTGGATGAAGTAAAATGAATGAGAGCAGATAATTTAAAAAATAAAAATAAAAGCTTTGTTCAAAATGCATTTCCTCTCTCCTTTATCAGACGTGGACCTTTCCCCTTCTGCTGCTTGCTGGACAGTTGCTCAGATATCTTGGCACACACTGAGTCACACAGAGTCAGCAGCAGCAGCAGCAGCAGCAGCAGCAGCAGCAGCAGTGTTCTGCTCTTTCAGCAGACCACCACAGGGTACAGGCCATCACCTTAATGGCCCCATGGGCCCTGGGCTAATCCCCACACCATCCACTTATCTACCTCCACGTCACATACGTATCCCCAGAGAGAGTTGTCACCTTGGATACAAAATGACCTTCCACCGAAGAGGACCAGACAGCAAAACTTATGCTGCTCCACGCTAAGTGTTCTGGGAAAAAAGGCCAATTGTAAAGAGACAGCGAGTCTTAAGTGTCCTTGGAAAATGTTCTCTGTCTCCTCTTGGCATAGGAAGGGGCCCAGCCTTTTCTCCCCAGCAGGGACTGAAATGGGGAGTGGTACCACAGTTATTACTGCCATTAATATTAATGTACGGATCTCACTTCTACCACCCATCTTGATGACCTTATAATGGGTTCATTGCAGGTCTGTCTAGTCTAAGGCTTCCAGAGTGAAATTGCTTTATCAAATTTGGACTTTCTTGATGAGATGCCTCTGGCTTCATCGTGTGATCAGTTCTCATGAAGTTGAAAGCAGGCTGCTATTCCATTTTAATTTCTTTTTCTTTTTTCTCTTCCCCCTGAGGAATTTTGGATAAAAGAGTTTATTAGCTGGCTTCACTGGCTTGTCTTCCCAAAGCCTGAAACCATATTTCAAACTTAGCTGAGGCCCTTTCTTTGTGAGCATGCCAGTTATGGAAGCACAGGGCAGCAGGTGTAAACTCTGTTCAAGTCATCTTTCCTGCACAAAGTTTGAGAACAAATCCCACGAGGCGAGCAAGTGACGTTCCCAACAGCAGAAAACGCTGAGAGAATGATCGGTTTCATAGTGTGAATGCAATTCCACAATCATTTTCCACAATTCTGAAGTCCAAAAATCTCCAAAAAAACAGCTTCTTTTTTTTTTTTTAAAAAAAAGCTTCATTAATTCATCTAGGCCCAACAAAAAAGTTTTCTTTTGTTTTGCTTATAAATCTGTAGCAAACTCATTTGGCAATAAACTCTGAAACTATTCATAATCTGTACAATCTTTATCTAATTTTGTATGAATGTTTACATGTTATGCTGCAAAAATTAATATGTTTAATTATAAGGTGTTCCCTGATGGAATGTATGTGCGTGTGTTCAAATATTTATCTGGAATATTCTAAATTTCAAAATACATACAACTGCAAAAATTATAGGTAAGGAATTGTATAGACCCATGGTATAAAAAAGAATATCCATTTCACTTGGGCAGTTCTTTAAAAATTAAAATAAAAAACCTCTCTTTAATACCTGTATTAGCCAGGATTCTCTTGGGGGACAGAACTAATAGGATATATGTATATATAAAAGGGAGTTGATTAGGGAGAACTGACTCACATGATCACACGGTAAAGTCCCACATAGGCCGTCAGCAAGCTGAGGAGCAAGGAAGCCAGTGGGGTGGATCAGTCCAAGTCCCAAAGCCTCAAAAGTAGGGAAGCTGACAGTTCAGGCTTCAGTCTGTGGCTGAAGACTGGAGAGCCTTTGGCAAACCACTTATTTATTTATTTATTTATTTATTTATTTATTTTTATTTTTATTTTTTTTTGAGACGGAGTCTCGCTCTGTCGCCCAGGCTGGAGTGCAGTGGCCGGATCTCAGCTCACTGCAAGCTCCGCCTCCCGGGTTCCCGCCATTCTCCTGCCTCAGCCTCCCGAGTAGCTGGGACTACAGGCGCCCGCCTCGTCGCCGGCTAGTTTTTTGTATTTTTAAGTAGAGACAGGGTTTCACCGTATTAGCCAGGATGGTCTCGATCTCCTGACCTCGTGATCCGCCCGTCTCGGCCTCCCAAAGTGCTGGGATTACAGGCTTGAGCCACCGCGCCCGGCCAAACCACTTATTTAAATCCAAGAGTCCAAAAGCTGAAGAACTTGGATTCTGATGTTCGAGGGCAGGAACCATCCGACATGGGAGAAAGATGAAGCCTGTAAGACTCAGCAAGTTGCTCTTCCATCTTCTCCTGCCTGGTCTATTCTAGCCACACTGGCAGCTGATTAGATAGTGCCCACCCAGATTGAGGGGGAGTCTGTCCCCTCCAGTCCACTGACTCAAATATTAACTTCCTTTGTCAACACCCTTACAGACACACCCAGGAACAATAATTTGCCTCCTTCAATCCAATCAAGTTGACACTCAATATTAGCTATCACAATGACTTAATGAAAGGTTTTATCTCACCTCTAAGTCCATGACATTTCTATTTCTTTCTTTCACTGGGTTGGAACTTGCTTGCTGGCCTAAGAAAAGTCACTTTATTGTCATGAAACTGTCCTAGACTATGAGTTTGGAGGCCTGGAAGAAATCAGGCCTTTAGACTTCAAACTTCAGTTTCCTCATTTGTGAAATGTGAGTGAAAATTCCAGTCTTGAATTTCTTCTAGGGCAGGTATGAGACTCAAATTGAAGACTCTTTGAAACAAGAAACCACCATAAAAGTATCAGCTATAATTATCAAAGCCAAGCCACATGATTATTCAGTTGATGTCCTTTACAAAATTCTTCCTGATTTAAGAAAAAATACAAGCAGACTGGGTGCAGTGGCTCATACCTGTAATCCCAACACTTTGAGAGGCAGAGGCAGAAGGATTGCTTGAGCTCAGGAGTTCAAGACCAGTCTGGGCAACATGACAAAACCCCATCTCTACAAAAAATAGAAAAATTAGGTGAGCATGGTGGTGTATGCTTGTAGTCCAAACAACTTGGGAGGCTGAGGTGGGAAGATTGTTTGAGCCCAAGGAGATTGAGGCTGCAGTGAGCCATGATCACACCACTGCCCTCCAGCCTGGGCAACAGAGCAAGATCCTATCTCTAAAATAAATAAATAAATAAATAAATAAATAAATAAATAAATAAAATATTTGTTCAGGATCTGAAGGGAATTAAAATTTTTAAAATGCTTCATTAGTTCGGGCTGGGCGCAGTAATCCCAGCACTTCAAGAGGCCGAGACAGGCGGATCATGAGGTCAGGAGATCAAGACCATCCTGGCTAACACGGTTAAACCCCATCTCCACTAAAAATACAAAAAAAAGTAGCTGGCTGTGGTGGCGGGTGCCTGTAGTCCCAGCTACATGGGAGGCCGAGGCAGAAGAATGGCGTGAACCCGCGAGGTGGAGCTTGCAGGGAGTCGAGATTGCACCACTGTACTCCAGCCTGGGTGACAGAGCGAGACCCCGTCTCAAAAACAAACAAACAAACAAACAAAAACCACTTCATTAGTTCATCTAGGCCCAACTTCATCATCATCAATTTGTGAATCTTGAGGTCCTCTCAGTTTTATTGATAGCTATACCTGGAAAAATCATGAATATATCTTTGTATGCACCTAAAAGCATGGGAACATGCGTGCTTATATTGTATTAGGATTGAAATATTCCAGACTAAGAGTTTCTGGTCCTTTGTTTAACAAATGTCTTTGGGGCCGGGTATGGTGACTCACGCCTGTAATCCCAGCACTTTGGGAGGCCAAACCCAGTGGATCACGAGGTCAGGAGTTCAAGACTAGCCTGGCCAACATAGTGAAACCCTGTCTCTACTAAAAATAGAAAAATTAGCCAGGCATGGTGGCACGTGCCTGTAGTCTCAGCTACTCGGGAGGCTGAGGCAGGAGAATTGCTTGAACCCAGGAGGGGGAGGTTGTGGTGAGCCGAGATCATGCCACTGCACTCCAGCCTCGGCAACAGAGCAAGACTCTATCTCAAAATAATAATATAATAATAATAATAATATTATTATTAATAATAAATAAAACAAAACAAAAAAGTATTTGGTAATATCAATGGATTTAAAAATTCTTTTCTGCTTTAGAAAGAGAGCAAGAATAAGAGAAAAAGTTTTTGTCAACAGACAACTAGCACAGCTGTACATGGTAATTAATTTTAAGTGGTTTATATTAGTGGATCAAGGGAACACCCTCAATACGGCAGATAAGATCCTAGTCCCAGGCTGAAACTGTAGTGGGCAGAAACCAGCCCAACAAAACCAGATACAAAGAGTTAGAGAAAAAGACTAACAGCAAAGGGCAGGAAATCCAGACGTAAATCCCTAGGGCTTTTAGCTAATTTAGCTTTACCTTCCACAGGGCAAATACTCTCTTTGTTCTCAGAGTTTTAAAATATGCATGTGTGGGACAGATCCATGAGTTAGTTATCTTACAGAAGGACTTCAAGGAGGCTTAGAATAAAATATGACAACAATGATAATCCGCAATTTATTGTCTACCCACTGTGTGCTGGGCACTTAAGTACATTATCTCATGTAATCTTCACACTATCTCTGCATGGTAGGTATGATTATCATCCTCGTGTATTCTGCATATCTATTGCTGTTCAACAAACTACCCCAAAACTCAGTGACTTAAAACAATAATTCCTTGTTATCTCTCATGATTCTGTGAGTTAACTGGGCTCAGCTGAGTGGTTCTCTCTTGGCATGTCAGGCAGCAGCTGTAACAAGTAACTGGGGCTACAGTTACACCTCTCTGGCATGAGTAAACAACCTAAGCTGGGGTAGTTGTAATATCTAGGGGCTGTGTTGGTATCTCTTATTTATCCAGGTCATCTCCATAGGCAAGCTTGGGCTTCCTCAAAGCATGGCAGTCTCAGGGTAGTCAGACTTCCTTGTTTTGTTTTCTTTCTTTCTTTTTAAATTTAAGTTCTGGGATACATGTGCAGAATGTGCAGTTTTGTTACATAGGTATACGTGTACCATAGTAGTTTGCTCTACCTATCAACCCGTTATCTAGGTTTTAATCCCTGCATGCATTACATATTTGTCCTAATGCTCTCCCTCTCCTTACCCCCACTGCCTGACAGGCCCTGGTGTGTGTTGCTCCCTCCCTGTGTCCATGTTGTTCTCATTGTTCAATTCCCACTTATGAGTGAGAACACGTGGTGTTTGGTTTTCTGTTCCTGTGGTACTTTACTAAGAATGATGGCTTCCAGCTTCATCCATGTCCCTGCAAAGCACATGATCTCATTCTTTTTTATGACTGCCTAGTATTCCGTGGTATATATATGCCACATTTTCTTTATCCAGTCTATCACTGATGGGAGTTTGGGTTGGTTCTAAGTCCTTGCTATTATGAATAGTACTGCAATAAACATTCATGTGCATGTGTCTTTATAGTAGCATGACTTATAATCCTTTGGGTATATACTCAGTAATGAGATTGCTGGATCAAATGGTATTTCTGTTTCTAGATCCTCAAGGAATCACCACACTGTCTTCCACAATGGTTGAACTAATTTACATTCCCACCAACAGTGTAAAAGTGTTCCTATTTCTCCACAGCCTCACCAGCATCTATTGTTTCCTGACTTTTTAATACTCACCATTCTGACTGGCATGAGATAGTATCTCATTCTGGTTTTGATTTGCATTTCTCTAATGATCAGTGATGATGAACTTTTTTTCATTTCTTTGTTGGCCACATAAATGTCTTCTTTTGTGAAGTGTCTGTTCATATACTTTGCCCACTTCAAAAAGTGCCCATCAAAATGGGGCTGTTTGTTTTTTCTTGTAAGTTTCTTTAAGTTCCTTGTAGATTCTGGATATTAGACCTTTGTCAGATGGGTAGATTGCAAAAGTTTTCTCCCATTCTGTAGGTTGCCTGTTCACTCTGATGATACTTTCTTTTGCTGTGCAGAAGTTCGTTAGTTCAATTACATCCCATTTGTCAACTTTGGCTTTTGTTGCAATTGCTTTTGGTGTTTTAGTCATTAAGTCTTTGCCTGTGCCTATGTCCTGAGCGGTATTGCTTAGATTTTCTTCAAAGTTTTTTATGGGTTTGGGCTTAATTTTTATATAAGGTATAAGGAAGGGGTACAGTTTCAGTTTTCTGCATATGACTAGACAATTTTCCTAGCACTATTTATTAAATAGGAAATCCTTTCTCCATTGCTTGTTTTTGTCAGATTTGCCAAAGATCTGACAGTTGTAGATGTGTTTTGTTATTTCTGAGGTCTCTTTTCTGATCCATTGGTCTACATACCTGTTTTTGTACCAGTACCATGTTGTTTTGGTTACTGTAGCCTTGTAGTATACTTTGAAGTCAGGCAGTGTGATGCCTCCAGCTTTGTTCTTTTTGCTTAGGATTTTCTTGGCTATATGGACTCTTTTTTGGTTCCATATGAAATTTAAAGTAATTTTTTTCTAATTCTGCAAAGAAAATCAATGGTAGCTTGATGGTAGTAGCATGAAATCTCTACACTACTTTGGGCAGTATGGCCATTTTCACAATATTGATTCTTCCTATCCATGAACATGGGATGTTTTCCCATTTGTTTGTGTCCCTTCTTATTTCCTTGAGCAGTGTATTGTAGTACTCTTTAAAGAGGCCCTTCACATCCCTTATAAGTTGCATTCCTAGGTATTTTATTCTCTTTGTAACAATTGTGAATGGGAGTTCATTCATGATTTGGTTCTCATCTTGTCTATTGTTGGTGTGTAGGAATACCTGTGATTTTTGCACATTGATTTTGTATCCTGATATTTTGCTGAAGTTTCTTATCAGCTTAAGGGGTTTTGGGGCTGAGACAGTGGGGTTTTCAAATATAGAATCATGTCATCTGCAAACAGAGACAATTTGACTTCCTCTCTCCCTATATCCTTTATTTCTTTCTCTTTCCTGAATCCAGGAGCTGACTTTTTCAAAAAAATTAACAAAATAGTAGACTGCTAGCTAGACTAATAAAGAAGAAAAGAAAGAAGGATCAAATACACACAATAAAAAATGATAAAGGGGATATCACCACTGATCCCACAGAAATACAAACTACCATTAGAGAATACTATAAACACCTCTATGCAAATAAACTAGAAAATCTAGAAGAAATGGATAAATTCCTGGACACATACACCCTCCCAAGACTAAGCCAGGAAGAAGTCGAATCCCTGAATAGACCAATAACAAGTTCTGAAATTGAGGCAGTAATTAATAGACTACCAACCAAAGAAAGCCCAGGACCAAATGGATTCACAGCTGAATTCTATCAGAGGTACAAAAAGGAGCTGGTACCATTCTTTATGAAACTATTTCAAACAATTGAAAAAGAGGGATTCCTCCCTAACTCATTTTATGAGGCCAGCATCACCAAAACCAGTCAGAGACATACCAAAAAAGAAAACCTCAGGCCAATATCCCTGATGAACATCAATGTGAAAATCCTCAATAAAATACTGGCAAGCCGAATCCAGCAGCATATCAAAAAGCTTATCCACTACGATCAAGTCGGCTTTATCCCTGGGATGCAAGGCTGGTTCAACATAAGCAAATCAATAAACGTAACCCGTCACATAAACAGAACCAATGACAAAAGCCACAAGATTATTTCAATAGATACAGAGAAGACCTTTGATAAAATTCAACATCCCTTCAGGTTAAAAACCCTCAATAAACTAGGCATTGATGGAACATATCTCAAAATAATAAGGGCTACTTATGACAAACCCATAGAAAATATCTTATTGAATGGGCAAAAGCTGGAAGCATTCCTTTTGAAAACCAGCACAAGACAAGGATGCCCTCTCTCACCACTCCTATTCAACAGACTTCTTACATGGCAGCTTTCTTCCCCTAGACTGAATGTTCCAAGGGAACTAGGTGGAAGCTGCAAGGTTTCTTCTGATCTAGCCTCAGAAGTCACACTAAGTCACTTCCATCAATTCTATTGGTTAAATGTGAGTCACAGGATCAACCCCAGAGGAGGGACTTATACTAACGTGTAGATACTAAGAGATGTGGCTCATTGAGGGGCCAACTTTAGAAACTAGCAAATATATGTATTTACTTATAGCAAAAAATATATAAATTTTACATCAAATCATGTTACAAATGAGAGAATTAAAGCTTTGCAAGATTAGGCTACTTGTTCGAGATCAAAGATCTTGCAGGCAGTCAAGATGGTGTTCAAATCCATTTCTCTATAATTCTACTATATGCTAGTCTCTACTAAGCAAAATTATCAGTGGGAAATGAATTAATTTATAAAAACAGTATTTATTAAAGAATTGTACAAAAACATACATGATATATGATTTCCATCTTTTAAAATCTCTAGCAGGCTGGAGTGTAGAGTAAAAATAACATTGGGTTTAGAGGTAGAAGGTCAGTTTGAGTCCTGAGTCTGCAACTCTGGGCAATTCATTTAAACTCTTTGAGACTCAGTTTCTTCCAAGATGAAATGGAGATAAACAATGCCTTTCCTACAATATTGATGTTAAAAATAAAATAAAACCAGCTACGTAAGCATGATCTTGTTAGCCACAGTTTAACTGAAAGAAATCATGGACCCATGAAAGGTTATATAACAAAGTGAAAGAGGACAGTGCCTCTTCTGAGATGTGTACCTGTTGAGACTTGATGGGCATCAGCCAAAAGTATGCTAGAAGTGCCTGGCATGGTGCCTCCATGCCTGTAATCCCAGCACTTTGAGGGGCCAAGGCCTGAAGATCTCTTGAGCTCAGGAGTTCAAGAGCAGTCTGGGCAACAAAGTGAGACTCCCCACCCACATCTCAACAACAACAACGAAAACAAAACAAAAGAAAAAAAAAAATCACAAAAAAATGAGTGCACTAGAAGTGAGTCCTGCAATTGCTGAGACATTGTACTAGACATCCTGTGAAGCTCCTATCCCTGTCCTGTCTGATACCTTATGTTCCTCTGGGAAATCCAAACAATCCTTGACTATAGCAGGCACTCCTTTCCTTCACATGATGGCAAACCACCATTTTGTCGGGGACTATATGACGCCAAAGTCCCAAACAATCAAGTCTTTAAAAATCCACTCCTTAATTTTATTTTTCACTTTGGCTTCTAAATGTTTCATGCGGATACATCAGTTGAGAATGAAATACTGTAGAAGTGCAAGAGAAGTTGTAGCTGAACTCTAGTTTGAGCTTGAGCTCAAGTTGAATTAAACTTAAGTTGAATTAAACTTAATTAAACTCAAGCTCAAACTAGAGTTCAGCTACAACTGATTGACAAACGGGGATCAGACTCCAGTAACAAAGTCCTGCAGGCAGAGATGGGTGGGGACAGAGGAGAACAACCCAAGCTGGATCCCAAGTTGAGCCAATCAACCAGATCTGAACTATGGGAAGAGGGTACAGCAGCTACAGGTGGGAGGTCAAGAACTCAAACTCACAAAGATTTTCCGTGATTCTCTGGGGAACAAGCAGTTGGCTTTCAGGACCAGGTGGCACATGAGGACAAAGCAAGATTTGACCCTCTTCTCCTTTCTTTCTGTAACTCCTCATGGCTGGCACAGAGAAGCCTGTTTGGGTACTAAGCGTGTTACATAGGAAACAGCAGGAAACTTTTAAACTGTAAGAATTAATGTGAATGCCACCTTGTTTGCATGGATGTGAGTAAAGCCAGGATACAGAACAACTGACTTTTAACACAGTTGTAAGCTGTGTATGGCAATATTTCTCAAACCTCTTTCCAAGGATTCACTTTACTCCTTTTTCATAGGTGCATGTTTTATTTTTATTTTATTTCAATAGTTTTTGGAGTACAAGAGGTTTTTGTTTACATGGATGAATTATATAGTAGTAAATTCTGAGATTTTAGTGCACCTGTGCACCCATGTTTTAAATAATACTACCCATGACCCACAAAACAACTGTAACTTTTTAAAAGTTTTTAATATTTAATTTTTCAGTGTTTAACTCAGTGATTTTTTTATTGTATTCACAAAGTAATAATCATCATTGCTGTATAATTCCATAATGTTTTTATCACACCAAAATGAAATCCATTAGCAGTCACTCCCCATTTCCCTCTCTCCCCAGTCCCTGGCAACCATTCATCAGCTTTCTGTCTATGGATCTGCCCATTCTGGATATTGCATATAAATTGAATCATATAATACATGGTCTTTTCTGTCTGGCTTCTTTCACTTATCATAATGTTTTCAAGGTTCATCTCCGTTGTGGCCTATATCTGTACTTCATCTTTTTTTATTGACAGGATATTATTCCATTATATGAATATAACACATTTTGTTTATCCACTCACCTTCAACTATTTCTACTTTTGGACTATTATGAACAATGCTGCTGTGAATATTTATACACACATTTTTGTGTGGATGTATGCTATCAATTATCTTGGGTATATATCTAGCCATGGAATTTCTGGTTCACATGGTAATTCTATATTTTAACATCTTGAGAAACAGCCAAACTGTTTCAAATTAAACACTTTAATCAATAATTTTTAATTTTTTTCTTAATAAACCTCTAGATACTAATCAGTGCTTCTAAACAGTATGTGATAATTCTTGTTACCATATTGAATTCTTATCTTCTTCGCCAAAAGCAGAGAAATTTTCTGTATAATCTATACAGGCTAATTTCTGGCAAGTGATGGTTTTTTTTAGATTGTTGAAATACTGAAAACAGCTTGAGAACTCTCATTAGAGTACCTTTAAAAGTCCACAGGGGTTGAGAACTCCAGGCTGGGAACACAGCAAATAGTAAATACAGGTTCTGGAAACTGGAAATATTTTACTATAATTTAGGACACCCCCTATAATTTAGGACACCTATTCTCTTCTCTCCTCCCTCAACTGAAGGCCTTTTTCTCCCCCACTAAAAAACTCAACAAACAGTGAGTTGATTGTTCCCATATTTTAGGGTTTTATAGACTAATAAAAAGTTTTTTTAAACTATGAACTTACATATGTTTGTCAAATTTCTATTATGCCAAATAAAGCATTAAAAAACTATGTTGTGGCCGGGCGCGGTGGCTCAAGCCTGTAATCCCAGCACTTTGCGAGGCCGAGATGGGCGGATCACGAGGTCAGGAGATCAAGACCATCCTGGCTAACACGGTGAAACCCCGTCTCTACTAAAAATACAAAAACTAGCTGGGCGAGGTGGCGGGCGCCTGTAGTCCCAGCTACTCGGGAGGCTGAGGCAGGAGAATGGCGTAAACCCGGGAGGCGGAGCTTGCAGTGAGCTGAGATCTGGCCACTGCACTCTAGTCCGGGCGACAGAGCAAGACTCTGCCTCAAAAAAAAAAAAAAAAAAAAAAAACTATGTTGTATCACCATGATTTTGTTAAAGAAAAGAAAACCCTCCAAAAGTAGACACCAGACTAAAATACAGTTCTAAAATTTTGTTTTAATAATTTTTTTTAAAATGTAATCATTTATTTTTCTTATTTTGTTATGGACTAGTGAAAACTCAGAGACTAGAAAGATCAGATAATACCAAGAGGGGTAGAATAATTCAGCCTGGTGGGTGTATTAAAGTTAATACAAGTATCAATGTCCCTAAATTCATCCACATTGCTCTTGTTAAGGAAATGCTAGCACTCTCCAGTGAAATTGTTTCCCCTCAAGCTCTTCCTTTCCTAGAAAGTTAGATTTTTCTGCCACATGATTCCTGGGCTTTTGTGATTTGATAATGTGAAAAAGTGGTGGGAGAAAGGTCAGTAAGGGATGATTTTAAAAGGTTAAGTTCATCTATATGATAGCTGGGAAGGAGGGAGTGAAGAATATTGAGAAAGAAGGACAAAAATTCTCCTGACTAGGATAGTTTTCTTTGGGTGAGTGTGGTGTTGGGAATAGATTCCAGAATATGTGTGGTGTGAACCATTTAGGGATCACAATATAAATAAATAAAATATAAAATATTACTTGGATAAAACAGGTTTTCTTTACTATTTTTAGAAATATTAAACAAAAAGATTGGAATTCCTTTCTTTAAAAAATATCTAGACTGGACCTAATGATCTAAGAGTCATACGGGTCATATAAAATTGGGCAGCAGATTATGTTCAGCTTTCAGACTATCAATCTTCTGTTACAATTGGCATTTCTTCACATCTTCTCCAAGACACTTTGCTTCTATTCCTCTCCTAAGTGAAATTTTCTCTCAGGAAATTTATTTGTACAAAGATGGTATACATGACTGTGTAGATATGAATAATCATTCTTTCAGGGTACCGAACAGGTAATTGTAAAGGCAGTCTTTATTCCTTAATTTATTCATTTGTTCATTCATTTAAAAAACACTTTTGACTGGGCGTGGTGGCTCATGCCTGTAATTCCAGCACTTTGCGGGGCCGAGGCAGGTGGATCACCTGAGGTCGGGAGTGTGAGACCAGGCTGACGAACACGGAGAAACCCCGTCTCTACTAAAAATACAAAATTAGCTGGGCGTGGTGACACATGCCTGTAATCTCAGCTACTAGAGAGGCTGAGGCAGGAGAATCGCTTGAACCCGGGAGGCGGAGGTTGCAGTGAGCCAAGATCACGCCATTGCACTCCAGCCTGGGCAACAAGAGTGAAACTCCGTCTCAAAATTAATTAATTAATTAATTAATTAAATAAAAAAATAGGCTGGTAGCAGTGGCTCACGCCTGTAATCTCAGCACTTTAGGAGGCTGAGGCAAGCGGATCACGAAGTCAGGAGATTGAGACCAGCCTAGCTAACACGGTGAAACTCCGTCTCTACTAAAAATACAAAAAATTGGTCGGGCGAGGTGGCGGGCGCCTGTAGTCCCAGCTACTCGGGAGGCTGAGGCAGGAGAATGGCGTGAACCCAGATGGCGGAGCTTGCAGTGATCGGAGATCCTGCCACTGCACTCCAGCCTGGGCGTTAGAGCAAGACTCCGTCTTAAATAAATAAACAAACAAACAAACAAACACTTTTAAGTATCGACTAAGTGAAAAGATTTTGCCTAAGGGATAGCTAGATGTACAGATAAAATTAATACCTGAACCTTGACTTTAAAAACGTTTGTCTCCAGACATGTAAACATAAGAAATTACAATAGTGCACAGTAACACTATTACAGTCACAGAAATGAGGAGGTGGGGCAAGGAAGCAGCAGAGTTCAACAAAGACTTCCTGGAAGAGGTGACAACTGAATTTAAGAAGGTAAATATACGCATATCAGTCAGTCTTGGGTGGGGAGAACATTCCTAGAAGAGAGAACAGGAAAGAGCGAACTATTAACAGAGAGTAAATGTAAGATGGCAGATGAGACAGGAGAAGTGTGCAGGTGACAGAGCACGAAGGTGGATGTGGGACTTTTTCATGGGTCTGACAGACAGTGAGGAGATTCACTCCAAGAGTCATAATATAATTTGCATTTCAAAAGCTCACTGTGGCGAGTCTGAGAAGGACAAATTCAAGAGCAGGTTAGACATGCAGAGGCCAATCAACAGCTCTTGCAACCGTCTAGGTGAGAAAGAATCCAGAGAAATGACATAAAGACAGTCAATTGGGATTGAGAAAGGGAGAGATCAATTCTGACTGGGAAGATCTGAGAAGACATCTGGGAAGTGGGATTTGACCATCCTTTTTTGGGCCTTGAAAGAAGGGGAACTTCAAAGGCCCAACAAAAGGAAATGGGAATTCCTTGGAGATAGTCTATGTTGGTGCTAAACCCCCAGTGTCTACCACAGATCAAGTCATGTAGCAGACTCTTAGGTCATGTTTGTTGGATGAATGGGAAGGAAATTCCAGAGTGTACCTGTTATCTCTTGTTTCATATTAACCCATCCCAAAACTAAGTGACTTCAAACAACAGCCATTGATTTTTGCTTGCCTGTCTACAGATAAGAGAGATAGCCCTGCTACTCTGGGCTAGGCTTGGCTGATCTCAGCTTCAGCAGTTATTACTCACTCAAGCATCTGCAGTCCCCTGGCAGATCCATCACTGGCTGGATGGCAAACTGTTGAGGGAGTGGGTGACTGTGCCACGTGGGTCTTATCATCCCACTAGGTTAGCCTGGCTTGTCCCTGTGGTGACAGCAGAGTTCCAAGTGAGTGAACGAAAAGTAAGCAAGGCTTCTGAACACTTATGCTCAGAACTGGCACTGCATCACTTCTGCTCCATTCTGCTGGCCAAAGCAAGTCACAAGACCACCCCAGGTTCAAGGGGTAGGGAAAAGCTCCACTTCTTGACGAAGTCACATTCCAAAGAACCGTGGATACAGTGAGGAGAATAATTGCAGCCATTTTTGCAATTTCCCACACATGCAGAAGGCAGAGGCTGAACCTTCTGGGCTCAAGAACTGGACCACACTGGCCACAGCCAGGAGGGTCTGGACTGACAGTGATGACTTATGTACAGGCTTGGTGGGAGGCAGGGGATGCAGTAGAAGACTGAGCTGGATAAGAATGTAGGGGCCAGACTGCAGAGGATGTTGAAGGCCAGGCTAAGGATGTTTGGACTGTGTTCTCCAATCCCTGGAAGGCTATCAAAAGTTTTTGAGATGGGGCTGGGTGCAGTGGCTCACACCTGTAATCTCAGCACTTTGAGAGACTGAGGCGGGAGGATTACTTGAGTCTAGGAGTTCAAGACCATCCTGGGCAACATAGCATGATCCAGTCTTTACAAAAATTAAAAAGTTAGCTGGTGGTGTACTTCTGTAGTCCCAGCTACTCTGGAGGCTAAGGAAGGAGGATAGCTTGAGCCCAAGAGGCTGAGGCTGCAGTGTGCCGTGATCATTCCACTGCACTCCAGCATGGGCAACACAGTGAGACCCTGTCGCTATTTTAAAAAAAAACATAAAAAGGTTTTCAGATTGGAAACACCAACCCAGAAGTAGGTCTAGGTTTACTGAGATCACCACACATGCAAAGATCACAACGTTCTCAACAATGTGCCACATATTTGCCAGCCCAAGCTAATTTTTAGCTACTTCTTTCTCTCCTTTGGAAGTATCTTGATACTAAAAGGAATGCAATTAGCAGCTTATATTTGTGGGATATAAATATTAACTCTCGTGGAAGAACCAAGCTGCTAATTTCAAAGCATAATCATAATCACTTTTGAACTTTAAGTACACTCAACATGTCCCTTGGACAGCCCTTGAACTAACCCAGGCGTTTCCCATCTCTGCTTTGCAGTCTTAGGAACTTAAGTTAAAAAAAGTCTAGCAACAGAGTAGTAGCTCCTGAGTCCTTGGGATGTGCATAAGTGTGGATCCTAAGTCATCTTAAATGACAAAGTCCTTGCCCTCTAAGGATAACCTCTCTCCATTGATCCTTAAGTGTTCATAAATGACAAAATAGCTATCACCCATGCTAAAAATGGCAGCACTTCAGACAGCTTAGCTCTGTGAAGCGAGCTCATGGGATGCTCCTCTCTGACTTTTCATGTAATTGATTCCTGTACCTCTTCCAGAGTTCCACTCCTGCAATGTAAGCTTGGAGCCATGACCGTCAGGTTTCCCTGCTTTATCACTAAGGTCTAACATTTGGTGCTTAATGACAATAATGAATACAAGTGTTAATGTCCGAACCAAAGAAAGTGGGCTAAAGAAATTGGTAACATTGAGTTTAGTTCTCAGCCATGCCACTTGCCAACTGTGCTTTCCTAGTTAGATTATTACTTAATCTTTTTGAGCCTCAAATTAGGGATAAGAGACTCTACCTCACTTTTTAAGGAAGAAAGTACCTACATAGAGTCTACCATGTTGTAGGTGCTCAATAAGTAAAAGATGGCAATGGGCAAATTGCTAGAGGAAACATCCCAAATTCTGGCAAGGTAGGGTTCTATCTTATATTCCAAAATGTGCAGAAGAGGAAATATAGAATAAGCCAATTCTATTTATCTGCAATTGTCAGGAAGGCATCATAAGACCAATTTTCACCACAGTATGTTCACCTTTTAGGCTCCTACCATCTCACAGAATTCATTTCCTTCTTTGTCTGAAGGTGGGTTTTTAAAGGGCAGCCCAGATGTCAGCATGATATTGACTAGATGTCACCTTGCATTGCTAAATAAAACTGAAGCGTATTGCAGTAGGTTCAGTGTCTGTTCCCCAAAATGTATGTCCAGACCTAAACCCTGATCTTATTTGGAAGTAAGGACTTTGCAGATGTAATAAAGTTAGAATGAAAAAGCATGAAAATTAGTAGTCATAGAAGTAAAGAGATAAGCAAGAGGAGACCACACAAGAGATGGGAGCAAAGGAAAGCCATAAAAGCAAATGTGGGTAACAGCTGGTGGTGTTGGACAGATCCGGCTTCCAGCTTAGTGAAACCAGGTGGGGCTGACTTGACAGTTGCTGCAGGGGACAGG
This sequence comes from Trachypithecus francoisi, assembly GCF_009764315.1. Lineage (NCBI taxonomy): Eukaryota > Metazoa > Chordata > Mammalia > Primates > Cercopithecidae > Trachypithecus > Trachypithecus francoisi. The sequence goes on along the minus strand of NW_022681453.1, from coordinate 118,119,681 downwards.
TGTCATGAAGTCTGCCTGCCTAGGACAGTTGCAAAGGTCATACAAGGTCAAGGCAGAAGCCAGAGCTAGAAATGCCCATGTTAGGTTCTTGTCAGGCATTTGATCATTTTTCTGTCCTACATCTCATGAAGACTCTGGGTTTGCTTATATGTATAAAGGGCTAGTTTGGCACACAGATGAAATTTCTACCTAATCCTGGAAAGCTGTGCTTCATGTAAGTTTACATTATCAATCTGTAACTCTCTTCATCAGCCACTACTGCATCACCCTATTTGTGTATTACCTATGGGGACTTGGGTCATTCCCTTCTCCCCACCTTTTATATACTAAGATTGGAGCCCAAAATCCACAGGTAGGCTGGATTCACCAGGGGTCAGGGCTAGATACACAGAGCAGCAGTGTGGAAGTACCATTTGTCACTCACAGAGAAGCACAGAGAACTGGTGTAGGATCTGTTATTGCAAATAACTGTGGTTCCTTCCCTATTACCTCAGATAAAGGAGATAAAACTATGGGCCACATGCAGTTTTAACTAAAATTTCAACCTGTACATGGCTATTTTTGAAAGTTTCAGGCCAAGAGCTGACTCTAAAATGTTATTTAGAAATTATTCTTGAGGTACCTCTCTGTTCAGGACTCTGGACTAAGTTTATGAGACTTAGAGTTAGAGATCATGACTATTAGAGGCCCATAATTTGGTGTGGAAGAACAAGTCATGCGAACGAATATTCAAACACAAAGGTGAATGAAGGGGCAGGAAGCGGTCAGTGGGAAGGCAGGTGACGGAAAGGTCAGTCATATGTACTCATGTGGTTTTTGAGTGCTCACTCTGTGCCAGGGGCTGGGGAGACAAAGAAGAAGGAGCAATAAGATGAATAAGGGTTTTCCCTTGGGAGGATCAGAGTCAAAATATGTTCAACGTACACAGCGGTTTCTAGCAACTTCTCTCCTGCCCCATTTATCCACCTGGTTCTCTGTCTCTGATCACTCTAACCTATTCTTTTCCACCACAGACTTCATTCTCTGAAACAATCTTGCTCATTTATTTGGTTACTTGATAATAGTTTTATTTCCTCCACTGGAATGTTAGCTCCATAAGAGTGTGTTCTATACTAGCCCCAATCCCTAGAATGCTGTTAGCAACCACTAACAGTTGTTCAGTGATTGTCAACCAAATGAGATGCAGCCCAATAGAAATCACAGAAGCCAGTAATGAAAGGGATTAAGGGCATTGGGTTTGGATCCAGACTACCTGTGTTCAAACTTCAGCTCCTCCATTTACTCACTGTTTTACTTTGATCTAGTTACTCTACCTTTCTATGCCTCAGTTTTCCTTAATGCCTAATACAACCAGCCTCGTAGGATTGTTAGGAGGATTGAATGAGTTAATACACATAGTAAAAAGCACTTAAAGCAGAGGCTAGCAAACATTTTCTTAAAGAGCCAGTGAGTACATATTTTGGGCATTGCACACTATGTGGTTTCTGTTGCTATGACTCAGCTCTACCCTTGTCACACAAAAGCAGGTGTAGACAATACGTAAACAAATGTGTGGCCCAATTCTATTTACAACATTAAAAATTATAGCACAGCATGTAACATAACCTATAAGAACTATAGCACAAAATAATACCCTGTTGACCAGGGAACTAGAAGTCTTTCTTTTGTGATTCCAAAGCCTCTGAGCCACAGTTTAGTCATCTGTACCATGGAGATAATAACTATGCTTTGCTACCTCCCTGGGTTATTTGGTGATTGCATAAGAAAAAGATGAAATAAAAAGTACAAATGTACTGTGTACAAATAAGGCAAAGTGCTCTATAAAATTGGTTCTATAGTGCTGTTTGGATCCAAGATTGCCATGCAGTAGGTAGGTCAGATATTATTACACCCATTTTACAGATGAGGAAGCCAGAGATATTAAATGAATCATCTGAGGTCACACAGCTGATAAACGAAAGATTTAAATTGAAACCCAGACAATTTTTATTCTAGTACAGTGTCCTTAATGACACTGTCCGACTCCCCACACACTGAAGAGAAACCTTATGGTACAGAGTTTCTCTTGAGATTTTTCTCCTTTACCTTTCTTACACATGAGTACACCATTTCACCATTTCTCTAGGCACATCCCATACCAAAGGATTCCATGAGTCCCGCAGCACTTGCTTCTTGTCCTTATAGTTATCAAGAAATAATTATATATATTCAAATTATATATCCAGCCCACACTTTGTCTTGTCAAACTAAAGAAAAAAAAAATAAAAAGGAAAAGAAACACTCAGTGGCATGCCTCTTCCTTAATTCGCTTTCATGCAAAAGAGAAAAGTTCACAACATAATTCTATCCCCATTCCCCCTGCCCTGCAATACCCCAGCACACACATTTTTAAGAAACACAAAAGTCTGGTCAGTTTGTATGTGGGTTGGATTGCATATGTTGTGTTACCGTAAGAAATCTACTCGGCCTAAGTCTATAATAACAAAGAGTTGAACCTTTGGTTGTTGATGAAGACTTCCCTTACTTTCAACTAGGATGCTGGAGGCATGCAAGCATGGAAACTCAAGATCCCAGCTTTCAGCTACCATGTGAATAGAGCTTACAACAGTACTACCAGCTAAATGCCTGTAAGGGAAATATCCAAGTGCTAGATATTTTTCAACCTACCAAAATGGTTAAAATTAAAAAGACTACCAATACCAAGTATTGGAAAGAATCTAGGGAAACAGGAACTCTCTTACATTGCTGGTGGGAATGTAAAATGGTATGGCCATGTTGGAAACAGGTTGGCAGTTTCTTAAAAAATTAAACTTACACTTCCCATATGACTCAGCAATTCCATTCCTAGATATCTATCCAAGGGAAATAAAAATACATATCCACACAAAGATTTGTATGCAAATATTCATAGCATCATTTTTCATAATAGCCAAAGTCTGGAAACAACCCAATGTCCATCAACTGTTAAATGGATAAACAAAATATTGTGTTTCAATACAATAGAACACTACTCAGTAATAAAAGGAATGAACTACTGATATATGTAACAACATGAATTCATCTCAAAAACATCATGCTTAGTGAAAGGAGACAGATATAAAATATGCATACAGTTCCATTCATATAAAACCTCTAACAAAAGCAAAATTATGCAGCAATAGAAAACAGATTGAAGGGCTGGGGTGTGAGCAGGAATGAACTACAAAAGGGAATGAAGGAACTTTTTGGGGATGTTGAAAGTATTCCAAATTTTAATTGTGGTGATGGTTATATAACTGTATAAATTTGCTAAAACTCATCTAACTGTACATTTTAAATGGATGAATGTCAAGGTGTGTAATAGTACTTCAATAAAGCTATAAAACAGAAGTGTTGAGTTTTTTTTTTTTTTTTTTTTTTTTGAGACGGAGTCTCGCTGTGTCGCCCAGGCTGGAGTGCAGTGGTGCGATCTCGGCTCACTGCAAGCTCCGCCTCCCGGGTTCCCGCCATTCTCCCACCTCAGCCTCCGAGTAGCTGGGACTACAGGCGCCCGCCACCGCGCCCGGCTAGTTTTTTGTATTTTTAGTAGAGACGGGGTTTCACCATGTTAGCCAGGAGGGTCTCGATCTCCTGACCTCGTGATCCGCCCGCCTCGGCCTCCCAAAGTGCTGGGATTACAGGCTTGAGCCACCGCGCCCGGCCCGTGTTGAGTATTTTTTAAGTTGTTATATTTTTCTTTTAAAATGTGTATGTTGGCCGGGTGTGGTGGCTCACGCCTGTAATCCCAGCACTTTGGGAGGCTGAGGCGGGTGGATCACAAGGTCAGGAGGTCGAGACCATCCTGGCGAACATGGTGAAACCCCGTTTCTACTAAAAATACAAAAAAATTAGCCGGGTGTGGTGGAGGGCACCTGTAGTCCCAGCTTCTAGGGAGGCTGAGGCAGGAGAATGGTGTGAACCTGGGAGGCGGTGGAGCTTGCAGTGAGCAGAGATCATGCCACTGCACTCCAGCCTGGGCAACAGAGTGAGACTCCATCTCAAAAAAACAAAAAACAACAACAAAAATGTGTATGTTTATTTTAGAATGTGTGAAAGGTATAAAAATGGAAAATAAAAACCTTAATCCCACCTGCCAGAGATAACTACTACTAAGGTTCTTTAATAAGTTAACATTGAAAATACTATTATATCCTGATAGTTTTCACCTAATGTTACATCCTGAGCATTTTACCATTTTAAATTATTCAAAACTATGATATTTGGTGGCTATATAATATTACATCATGTGTGCTACGGTAGTAGATTTACCAATTCCTCTTTATTAGACATTTAGATATTTACAATTTTTATTTTTATGAAGGTAAATTCTGAAAGTGTAAATAAGGTCCAAAGTTTATGGATGATGTTTGAGGCCCTTGATGAATACACATTTCTAAATTGCTTTTCAGAAATATTTCATAATCAATGCAAGAGAGTGACCATAGCACTGTTACTTGGCAGCACCATTGTTTTCTTTCTTTCTTTCTTTCAATATTTTTAATTACTTGTATTTCTGGTGAGATTCTTCTTTCTTTCTTCTTTCTTCTTTCTTTCTTTCTTTCTTCTTCCTTCCTTCCTCCTTCCTTCCTTCCTTCCCTTCCTTCCTTCTTCCTTCCTTCCTTCTTTCTTTCTTTCTTTCTTTCTTTCTTTCTTTCTTTCTTTCTTTCTTTCTTTCTTTCTTTCTTCTTTCTTTCTTCTTTCTTTCTTCTTTCTTTCTTTCTTTCTTTCTTTCTTTCTCTTTCCTTTCTTTCTTGATTCTGAAAACCCTGCCACCTGCTTTATTTCTGGAGAAGGGTAAAGAGAGAAGGGAAAATATTCACTTGAATTTGAGGGGCAGCTAAACTGGAAGCAACAATTTCAGGCCTCTAAGTTTCCTCTGATCCATAAGGGAATGCTGAAACTTCCTTGTTTGGAGATTCAAAGAGTTTAATTTTTCCCTAGAGCAAGATCAACAATTTTCACTGGGATGAAAGAATAAAGAACAAACTCAATAGCACCAAATGAGGCTTTAACACAGAAAACAGGGCCATTCTTTTAAAATGCAAAATTTTAGATTAAAATATGTTTATATATCACAGTAGGTATTCTTCCTCTTTTTTTTTTTATTATACTTTAAGTTCTAGGGTACATGTGCATAACGTGCAGGTTTGTTACATATGTATACTTGTGCCATGTTGGTGTGCTGCACCCATCAACTCGTCAGCACCCATCAATTCGTCATTTATATCAGGTATAACTCCCAATGCAATCCCTCCTCCCTCCCGGTATTCTTCCTCTTGATTCAACATTTCTCCCTTCCCTAACAGGAGCCCTGGAACCTGAAGAGCATGTACATTACTAACCAGACATACAATCCAGCCGCCCTGTCCAAATTGGAATCTGATTGCTAATGGACTAGACTCCGGGCTGCCGCAAGGGATGGGCAGCAGTAACTATGCTCTCAGGGAGAATGGGTACTGAGGATGTCACCAGTCAAAGAGCCGAACGCTGTGCACTGGGTCCAGGATGACTTGCACACCCTGCTCACTGTGCATTTTCTGACCACCATGGACAGGGGAATCTTGGAACACCAGTCTCACTCGATGATGCCACATGTCCGTGCTCACACGGATAGTAAACAGAGTAATATCATCCCCATGACAATCGGAATACAGATGAAACTGAGGGTGATGACCTGCAGTAGGCAGCAGTGCTGGTCTGGATTGGTATGAACATCTTCGTACTGAACGGGAGGCTGCAATCCTCCTGTACACTTGCTCTTTAACCTAGGGGACTGTTTTTTGAACTTGAAGTTAAATTCCCACATTGGTTCCTGTCTGTTCCCAACAATCTTTCTGCATCAGAAAAGTAAGCATTTGGAATTCTTTAATGCGCTGGGGGTGCTTTCTGGAATGGCTGGATTCTTGGAGATTCGAGCAGCAAATGGCTCATACATATGGTACAGAGATTGGATCACACAAGCCCGGAGACAGTGCAGCTTCTCCATTGACTCTGGTCGCAGACGCAAAGGCAGGGAAGCATCCAGCGGGTAGTGCCTTCGGTACAAGCTGGTCCAAAAAGTAGCAGTGCAAGTGACAGTCCAGGCATTCTTACAAATCAGGGAAAAATGCACAATGTCCTCAGGACGGATATAGGAGGCCAGCACCAGCCAAATATCCATGGGATACTCTTCTCCTCCAGCCCCGTCCACTTCTTCTTCGTGTCTCTTACTTTTCTTTTCTCCGGAGACAGGTCTCTCATGGATGCTTTCCTCCTGGGCATCCATCTCATCACTGCTGTCGATGATGTCACAGGGCTCACCAGCCCCAGAAAGCGCTTCCTCTGCAAGAACCTGAGAGGCTTCCAAGCCACAAAGAGATTTTACTTCCTGCTGAACAGCGTTGGTTACGGTTTTCTTGACTCGTCCAGACCTCACGACAGCCAGATCCGACTTGGCGTAATCCGCCACGGTCACTCGGCCGGAGCAGGCGTCGTGGGCCCGGAACTTGAGTCGCTTTCCTCTCTTGGGCACGGCGACCGTCTTGGGGCGAGGCCTGCCTAGCAGGCCGGTTCCCCGGGCCTTGTCTTTGGCCGGAGAGCCGGTCACGGGAGCCGCAGGTCAGCTCCGCCCGGCTCTGCGGCCATCTCACACCCGAGATTAATTCTTTCTAAGGTGCTACCGTGGTCATTGGGGCTGTTTACACATATTCCAGTTCATCTCCCTTTGGAAACATAACAGGTTTGGACTCTTCTCTCCTTTTGAAATTATGCTTGGCCATGGGACTTGCTTTGGCCAGTGAAATATGAATAAAGTGCCATGTCACTTCTGGCTCAAAACTTTAGGAGCCAGTGCACAATTTGCACATTTCCCTATTTCGTGCCTGTATGATGATGACAGTGTGAATTGAGATGGAACTTCTGCCAGCCTGGGGCCCAAGAGACCTGGATGACCTTGGCTCCTCCGTGAACCCACAATGGGAGGTAGCATGAGTAAGAAATAAATCTTATTGCATCACTGAAATTCAGGGCTGGTTGTTAGTGAAGCATAATTGAGATTATCCTGACTGATATAATTCCACGTATTTTTGTATAATAATATGGCGAAGAATTAATCAATGTCCTTCCACTTCAGGAAAATGCATAAATGGATATGAGGACTGTGTGACTCTGAGACAAAGGGAAAACATATATCTTCATAGTCAATGATTTTTCAATTTAAAACTAATATTGTAGTGCTCGCTTCAGCACCACACATACTAAAGTTGGAATGACACAGAGAAGATTAGCATGGTCCCCGCGCAAGGATGACACACAAATTTGTGAAGCATTCCATATTTTTTTAAAAAAGAAAATAATATTGTAATGTGTTTCTACAAGTGAAGAAAGGAAAGTATATGATTCATAGGAATAAAGTAAATCATGAGTTTGTGAAAATGGCACCAAAAATTCAGAAAGAAAGGGAAAAGTCAACTCGGAGACTCCAAGCTGATTTGCTCCCTTTTTGTTCTGTGTCCTTCTACTGTTGTTACCCAGACAACACTGCATGCAATGTGGCGGAACAGGTGCAACCTTGCACTGCTGTGGTAAGAGAAGGTATTTAGAAGTGTTACACAAGACATGTTATGACAATCCAGCTTCTGCTAATGAATGGAGCATTTTGTGTTTGGATCCCGAAGAAGTTACTCTTCTTGTCAAAGGAAAGAAACTAAATTATCCTTCCCAAGGCCACACCTAGGCAGAAACACATACAGGATACAGAAGGTCAGGTAGAACCACAATGGCAGGGAAACAGAGGCTCAACAAAGAGATAACATTTTGCCAATCATAATATTTATGGACAGCATAGGGATTAAGGATCTCAAAGAAATGACTTCTCGAAACAAGTCAGCTTAAGATTTGGGGCCAGAATCCAAACAGAATCTACAGAACTCGTACAATGCAAGGAGGAAAATACCAAATGTCTAAGCAATCTTACCTTAAAAAATAATAACAGAACTCTCTCCCGAATAGTATTCTTTGTTGGTATACATACTTGATGTGACTTATGTGGAAGAAAATTAAATAGCAAATAAATTGTAGCAGAATTACAGTTAGAAATAAGTAATAGACTTAGGTTAGAAATTTTAAAAATCAGCAAATACAAATTTTACATTTGGGAAAATTATTGGAAAAAAATCTGTGTTCAGATTTTAAACTTTGGTTTCAAAGTCATTTTAATGAGAACATTAAAAAGGAATTTTTACTTTTCAAAAACAGGAGTATTGGATTACTTATTTACCAAATTTTATATAATCATAGAACATCTATTAGGCGGTACAATTGAGTGCAAAGGAAAAGGAATTATAGCTCTACTTCTGCTGGAGAATACAATAAAGAAATAAGAAAGCATGTTCACTTTCTTCTCCTATACATATGTTAGTAAAATATGGCTATTATCTACAGGTCTTGGGAAATGATTTTGAAGGTACATCTTAATAGCTAATGTTTATTGAGAATCTACCATATGGCAATTTACATGGGTTACCTTCATCTTCACAAAAACCTGATCAAGTCAGCTGTGGTAGACCCAATTAATGGCGGTCCCCAGTTAATAACACCTTCCAGTATTATACCCTTTCCCACATTGACCGTGGGCCTGGCCATCTGATTTGCTTTGTCCTATGGGACAATAGCAAGCATGATACAAGTAGAGGCTGAATATGTGCTTGAACATTGGATCTGTCTTCTCAAGATCTAGTTGTTGCCATGTAAAAAGCTCAGACTAAATTACTAAATCATGAGAGGTCACCTGGAGAGAGGCTCTGGAGAGTGAGAAGCCATCTTGGACATTCCAGCCCCAACCAAGCCCTCAGCTGATTATTGTTGAATAAGAGACCCAAGCAAAGCCAGCAGAACCACCCAGCTAAACCTCAACACACAGAATAAATTTAATGTAATAAATCATTAGACCAGGTATGGTGGCTCACGCCTGTAATCCCAACACTTTGGGAGGCCAAAGTGGGCGGATTACTTGAGGCTAGGAGTTCGATACCAGCCTGGGCAACATGGTGAACCCTATCTCTCTAAAAGAAAACCTCAAAAATTAGCTGGGCATGGTGGTATGCATCTGTAGTCCCAGCTACTTGGGAGACTGAGGTGGGAGGATGGCTTGAGCCCAGGAGATGGAGGTTACAGTGAGCCAAGATTGTGCCACTGCACTCCAGCCTGGGCAATGAAGTGAGACACTGTCTTAAAAATAAATAAATAAATGATAAAAGTAATAGGTCATTTTGGTTTTAAGCCACTATACTTTGGTGTGGTTTGTTAAATAGCAATAGATAACTGAAATATGAGTAATATAATTTATAATTGATGTATATGCTAATTGTGAACCAGAGAGGTTAAATACATAATCAAAGTCTTATAAAAAGATTGTAATTCTGGGCTGGGCATGGTGGCTCACGCCTGTGATCCCAGAACTTTGGGAGGCCGAGGCAGGCGGATCACGAGGTCAGGAGTTTGAGACCAGCCTGGCCAATATGGTAAAATCCCGTCTCTACTAAAAATACAAAAAAATTAGCTGGGCATGGTGGCACGCACCTGTAGTCCCAGCTACATGGCAGGCTGAGGCAGGAGAATCGCTTGAATCCGGGAGGCGGAGGTTGCAGTGAGCTGAGATTATATCACTGACTCCAGCCTGGGCGACAGAGTGAAACTCTGTCTCAAAAAAAGAAAGAAAGAAGGAAAGAAAAAGATTGTAATTCCAAATGTACCACACAAAATCCCATGTTCTTTTCACTACACTTTCCTAAACTCCAGGTTTATACATCCAAACTGCTTATTTGACATGTCTCATTGGTTCTCTAATAGGCATTTCAAACATAACAGGCCCTAAACCAAACTCTTGAGTCCTTCTTTCCAAATTTGCTCTTCTCTCTGGGTTCCCTACCTCAGTAAATAGCACCAGTACCCATCTAGTTGCTCAGGAAAAAAAACAAAAAACAAAAAACAAAAAAAAACCTAGGCCGGGCACGGTGGCTCACACCTGTAATCTCAGCACAGTTTGGGAGGCCAAGGTGGATGGATCACTTGAGGCCAGGAGTTTGAGACCAGCCTGGCCAATATGGTGAAACCCCATCTCTACTAAAAATACAAAAATTAGCTGGGCATGGTGGCGTGTGCCTGTATCCCAGCTACTTGGAAGGCTGAGGCATGAGAATCACTTGAACCTGGGAGGAGGAGGCAATAAGCCAAGATCACGCCACTGCACTCCAGCCTGGGCAACAGAGTGAGACTCCGACTCAAAAAACAAAAACAAAAAAAAAGCCCTGGAATTATCATTAACTTATCTCTTTTACTCACACCCCGTCAACCAATCTACCAGGAAGCCCTGTCAGCAATAAGCTCAAATACTCCTCTGAGTCTTATCGCTACTATTCGTTCCCTTCTCCTCAACCACCCTAGTTCAAGCCATGATCATGCCTGACTTGAACTACCACAATAGCATACGGGGAAAAGAAAAAAGGGGGAAAAAATGGCACTACAGAGAGCGTAGAGGGTAAAGGGACAATAGAAAAACTACTTTCTGATTCAACAGTTCTTGTTGTCACTGCCATCCCCAGCACCAGCCCAAACTGAGGGACGTTCTACAAAGTACCTTGGCAGTACTCTTCAAATGGTGGCTATCTTCAGAGAAATGAGGCTGGAATCTGGCAGAACGGGGGGAATGTTTTCTATCTTTACTTCTCTGCCACAGCTTTACTCATTTCTTTCTTTCTTTTTTTTTTTTTTTTGAGACGGAGTCTCACTCTGTCACCCAGGCTGGAGTGCAGTGGCCAGATCTCAGCTCACTGCAAGCTCCGCCTCCTGGGTTCACGCCATTCTCCTGCCTCAGCCTCCCGAGTAGCTGGGACTACAGGCGCCGCCACCTCGCCCGGCTATTTTTTGTATTTTTAGTAGAGACGGGGTTTCACAGTGTTAGCCAGGATGGTCTCGATCTCCTGACCTTGTGATCCGCCCGTCTCGGCCTCCCAAAGTGCTGAGATTACAGGCTTGAGCCACCGCGCCCGGCCTAGCTTTACTCATTTCTAGAAAAGCATAGTGGATGGGTGTTTGTGCATCTCATGCCCTATAATCAATTAGAAAATAAGGTTCTACATGTGATTTTGGGGAGATTATAACTGGAGGAGACTAAGGTCTTGAGCAAGCTTGATCCCTTCCTCTGTACACCAAAATGCTGCTTTGTATTTTGGTGGTTTACTCCTCAAGAGAGAAGATCTGGGCAGGAGAAGGTTAATTGAGTAAGTAAACCATGACTTCCAACAGAGAGTGTTCAAAAAAAAAAAAAACAAAGCCACCAGGATGTGTTAGCCCAATAAATAATTCACTGGACTGCCTATTCACAGACTAATAGAAAAATATTACAGAATACCTACATGTCAATCAGTCTGCAGTTAAATAAACAGTCTATGCAGATGTCACCTGTAAAACCCAGATTTATACATTAGTTGTATGTTTTACCCAGGCAAAAACATAATATCTAGTGACATGACTTCAAAAACTATTAAAATCTCATGCCCTTGAAAAGGTTACCTGACATCTTGTAGGCCAGATCCAGGGTTGAATAGACATGTCCCCTGCCACTGAGCTTACAATAGCCAAACATTCAAATGACACTTTAGTTACATTTGCTGCCCTTACAGAGAAACACTGAGAGTTGTGATCCTTCTGGGCCTTCTGGAATTCTGCTGACTTGAGGGGGCACAGCTGCAGCAGTGAATGCAAAGGTAAAATGTGGATTTTCAAATGCCCCAAATCCAGCTCCATCAGAAACTCCCATTTTTACTCAAATAATTTCTTAATTATTTGATATACTTAAAAAGATGAAAATGGTGAGTCCTACTATCCCAGGAATTGTGCTTTATATGGCCTTTTTTCTACTTAATCTTCACAACAACTTTGTGAGGCAGGTATTATTATTGTTCTATTTTTAGATAAAACATCTAGAATATGATAAAACTGAGAGCAATCAAAAAGCATCATTGGTAATATGACAAATTGACACCATGTCGTGCCTGATAGGAGGCAAAATAAGGAATCAAATCACTTCCGTGATATTTTTACTAAAAGTGCTTAAACTGAACTCAATCACCACCAGACCAACCCGAATTGAGGGAAATTCTAAAAAACACCTTGTCAGTACTCTTCAAATGCATCAAGGGCATGAAAGACAAAGACAGACTGAGAATCTGTTGCAAATCAAGGGAGACAAACAAAACAAGACAAACTAAATGCAACACATAAATTTGGGCTGGATCTTGGACCAGAAAAAAAAGTAAATTAGTGAGACAATTGGTGAACTTGAGAACTGTGGTTGGGTAATAGTATTTCATCAATGTTAACTTTCTGATTTTGATCATTTCACTGTGGCATGAAAAATGTTAACATTTGGGGAGACTCTAAGAAGGATAATCAGAAATTTTTTCTTCCTTTTTGTGTAAGTAAAAAATTATTTCAAAATTAAAATTTGAAAAGTGGGGAAGAAAAGAAAGTAAAAGAAAAAAACACTAAATGCAGCATCCCAGTAGGGAATCTGGAGAGACAGAGAAGGCGGTACTGTATTTGGGGTGGCAATGAATCTCTTCGGACAGCCCCAAACCATTTGGGGTTTGTCCTTGGAGTGGTTTATCCAGAAGATCAATTTCTGAAGTGTAAAATTCTTGTGACTGACAGGCTGTTGGCGTTGGAAGAGAATGTAGAGGTACTCTGAGGGCGCTCATCTTGCAGAAATGTGATCTGAAGCTCAGAAAGGCATGAGGATGATGGGTCCAAGGTCACACAGCTAAAGAGCCAAGATAAGAACCTAGCTGTTCTGGGTCATGGGATACTATTTCTGTGCCACCATTCATTTCTGAAAGCGGACACCTCCCTGCTCAAGCCCATAATCCACGGTGTAGGGCTTTATCCATTCGCCATGTGATTCTACCCACCTGCTAGAGATTTGCTTCTGGAGGCAGATAGTCATTCACTTATTCACTCATTCAACAAATATTTATTGAGTGCCTCCCAATGCCAGGCATTACTTGAATGGTAAATGATACAGCAACTATCAAAAACAAAGTTCTCAAATTCTAGTGGACAGACCAAAGTACTGATCCAGTGTCCACCATTAGTGACTTGCAAGGCCTTGGGCACATTTCTTTACCTCTCTAAGCCTCAGTTTGCTCTTCTGTAACACAGAGAAGATGGAATTACTCAAGGATTATTCTGAATATTAAGTAAGATACTGTATCTAGCCTTTTAGCAGAATTGTCTGGCATGTAAGTACTCAGTAAATATTAAGTATTACTGTTATGTGTTTTTCTCTCTAACCTGGAACTCTGTCAGTTACACTAGCTTGAGGAGATAGCTGGGTGCACTCAGAAATTCTATAGTATATTTCTAAATGCATTGAAAACTCACATTTAAGAAGGTGAGTTTTTCCAACAGAGTAATTTTCCATTTCCCACTCCATTTCTTTGTTATTTTCAAAGGTAGATAAACAATAAAAAGAAAGGGCAAGAAAGGCAGACTGAGAAAATTGGTGCTGAGCGAAGAATTCAAATGGGAATTGTAATATGTGGAATATCTAATAGGTTTTATCTAGATTTAAATGAGACAGTTCTTGGAGGCTAGTTGCATCTAGCCTCTTCATGGGCATAATTTGAATGACACTTTAGCCAACCCATGATTATTTCCACAAATGGAAGGAATAATAGATTACCCGACATACAACAAGATAAGCAGAACCTGCTAGCACTGCTTGGAGCAAGCTTCTGGCGCCTTCCTTACTGCTATATCCTAAGAATATGACCATTAATTCCTCTCTGCCATGTTGCTTGTCGCTTGTCTCCCCAGGGTCAGGTCTTTCCAGATATCTACTTTCTTCCCTTCCCCTGACTACCCCTAGCACCAGCAAAGGGCCTTAAACATAGAAAATGTTAAAGAAATATATGTTGGCTGAGTATGGTGGCTCACACCCATAATCCCAGTACTTTGGGAGGCCGAGGTGGATGGATCACTTGAGGCCAGGAGTTTGAGACCAGTGTGACAAACATGGTGAAACTCTACAAAACATTACAAAAATTAGCCAGGTGTGGTGGCATGCATCTATAGTCCCAGCAACTTGGGAAGCTGAGGCATGAGAATCACTTGAACCCAGGAAGAAGAGGTTGCAGTGAGCCGAGATCTTACCACTGCACTCCAGCCTGAGCGACAAAGCGAGACTCTGTCTCAAAAAAACTAAAATAAAATAAATAAATAAATAAATGTATGTTGGCCCAATGTGTGGTGACTTATGCCTGTAATCCCAGGAGTTTAGGAGGCTGAGGCATGAGGATCACTTGAGGCCAGGAGGTCCAGACCAGCCTGGGCAACATGACCCTACAAAAAATTAGAAATACACTGTATATAATAAAGTCCAATGATAATCAGAAATACCAATAATGGTATCGGAAATAAAGTTCAATGGTAGTGAGAGACTCCTCAATCCATTCAAAATTCTATCTCTCTACTTGCAGATGTTGGGACTGAAGTGAACAGAGAGTACTTTGGTTTTGCATCCTTTCTATGCAACGATTTTCAGCGAGAGGTAGAAAAATTTAAGGGTTACATTTCATATTCTCCAGTCACAAACTCTTTAGAGGAATGATGCTCAATAAATCCAATCAGTAGATCTAGCTGGGAGAAGAATTAATGGGTCACATACAATGTATATATCTTCAAATTCCTTGATAAGCAGAGATGGACTCGTGTTTTTTCAGTGTCCCTAGTGATTCTATGGGACAGCCAGGATTAAGAATCAATGCTGCAGATATTTACATGGTCAAATACCCAGCCTAGTATTTGCCAGTCTCAGTTTCAAAGTCCCGGAGGATAGAGTTGTGTGGCTCAGTTGGGTGAGGTATCTACCGCAATCCCAGTTAAGTTGGCCCAACAGGCAGGATCACATAGTGTAGTGCAAACAGGTTGACTTGGGGTCTCATTCCTGTGGCTGAGGCAGTTCTTACAGAAAAATGGGGAGAAGAGTGTTATGGTAGGTTGGACAGACACCTAGATCTGTGACTTGACAGACATATGGAGTTCTTACTACTTGTCCCAAAACAATTTAAGACAGCTTGCAAAGACACAAGCAATGCAGGATTTAAAAAAATCCATCAAATTAAGAGACCTATGGAAAATAGAAGACATTGTAGGAGGAATCAGGTGTAAAACAGGTAAGATGACTGTCCCAAGTTATGCCCTGAAGGTCAGCACACTCTACTAGAAGTGCATCCCAAATTTGTATGTGAGTTTTCTTGTAGCAAACATGAAAATTGAAAACCAGCTACCCAATTCCCAGTATTCATAAGATAACATACCAGTCCCCAGGAGAAGGGCAGCTTTCCCTGAAGAGAAAAGGGTGAAGGTGAAGGAGCTGAAGAAGGTGACTTTTCAGTCACCGGAGAAGAATTTATCTTCTTCAGCTTAGTGTGCCCTAGCTTTGATCTTCTTGCAGGAAATAGGGCAATGAATTGTCACAACTTCCCTTGCCCAGGCCTGTAGCCCAAGGCCAAGTGCAGAGGGCAGGGTGCAACCTGAGCTTGGTGTGGAGTGCCTGTAACACTGATGAAATAGAGAACAACTTCAGCCAAGACTTCATTTTCTTTTCTGAGGAGAAATCTCCTACTTAAAATTTCTTCAAGCCTGCTTCTCCTCCACTCCAACCACAACCCCAACCCTACCACAAACTTTCTGGTGTCAAAGTTGGGTTGTTTACTTACACAAGACTCTAGCACTTAACTAGATGGAAACCACATTAGGGCTGATTCTGTTTAAAAGAGCTTTGAGGAAGTTTGAAGTTCTTTATGTGACTGACATCAGTCAGTTCACAGAGGAAAGATGAGCATTTATGAGATGGGGATATGAGATGAAAAGGAAGTGAGAAAAGGAAATGAGGCTTGACAGCCAGGGCGCTGCCATTTTGAGTTCACTTTCCAGAAACTTACCCTACTGTTTATCCTCCACCTAAATCCGTCTTCCAAACAGACTTGAGTTCGATCTCATTTTATTTAATCAGGAAATTTTCTATTTTCCTATATTGAGTAGGGTCAACATATCAGAGAAATGAACAAACAAAAACCAGCTGTGGCAAAGAATGTCTGTTGTGTTGGCAAACAACATGAACGTGGAGATGATTCAGCCATGGGCCATTTGGAGATCGTTAAAACAGCTGCGCATACCTGGGTTCCACTTCAGTGGTGCATCCAGACACAGACTCCTAATCCAGTGCTCTTCTTTCTCCTTCAGCACTCTATTGGGTCCACTAAGCAAGTACTGAGCCATCTCAGGGCACAGAGTAAAAGGCCATGACATTCAAAGGGGCATGGGCCTTAGAATCAAACAGGTCTGAGTTCCAAACCTGCTCTGTTCAGTAACTCAACCTCTCTCAGGCTGTTTTAGTACCTCTGAAACGGAGTAATAATGCCTCCTGTTGAGGTTAGAGATAATGTAAATATTAGCAAGAATGCCAGTATTAGAAATAATACAGCACATGAATTAGAACCTGGAAGGTAAATAGGAGGAGTTCTATAACTGAAAGTAGTTATTCACTTCACCTGCTCATCAATCTACTTATTATTTTTATTGCTTTTTCCTGTTCTTTGCTAGTTCTGAATATAAGCTACTCAGTCAAGTTGGGCAGAAAGAATGGAGTAGCAATGAGAGATTTCATGGTGGCTCACACCTGTAATCCCAGCACTTTGGGAGGCTGAGGCAGGTGGATCACCTGAGATCGAGAGTTTGAGACCAGCCTGACCAATATGAGGAAACTTCGTCTCTACTTTAAAAAAAGTACAAAATTAGCCGGTCATGGTGGCACATGCTGTAATCCCAGCTACTCGGGCGGCTGAGGCAGAAGAATCACTTGAACCTGGGAGGTGGAGGTTGTGGTGAGCCGAGATAGCGCCATTGCATTCCAGCCTGGGCAACAAGAGCTAAACCCGTCTCAAAAAAAAAAAAAAAGCATCAGCTTCCTTCAGAAAGCCCCAGTTCCAGAGGAATATTCCACATCTCTAGGAAAGTGAACACAAGGGTTCATAGTTCAGGATTCCGCAATGGTTTTGGTGGTAGGAGCAATGGGAAGTGGGAAGTAAGCTGGTTTTGCTCAGTAAGGAGAAGCTGTCACTGCAGCCTCACTGTGGATGTTTGTCTTGTAGCCCGTGCGTTGGCTCTTAGGTGTCAATTTGTCCATCTGCCTTCATCATCCTGCTGCACAGCTCTGGTCAAATACCTGTCTTCTACAGATAACAGTCCTCTGCTCTCCAGTCTCTGGAAACAAAGGATTCTAAAGCTATGCATCTTTGTATTCCTGAAATGTGCCCATGTGACCTTTTTAGGATGCTTTTAATCCCTTGCTTATAACATCAATTTCTTTCTGATTATCAAAGTTATATGTATTCATTTAAAAATCTGGAAAATATATAAAAACTCAAGGAAGAAAAGAGCAATTCCTGCCAACTGCCCCACCTAGAGTTATGAGGCCTGCTGACATCTCCCTGGCCTTTTCTGTAGCTAACGTACATACGTTCTTTCCATCCTTCCCCCACCAAATCGAATCCCATGATGTATACTGTGGTATGTGCTTTCTTCACACAACAGTATATTATAAACATTCCCCCCCATGCAATTAAATAATTTCTTTTTATTCTTGTTTTAGTCTCTTTACTTCCTTAGAATCATCATGAGAACATGAAGCAAGTCGGGAAACCTGGGTCCCAGCTGGTGAGGTGACACTGGGCAACTTATTCAGTCTTCACCTGAATAATCTACAAACCCCATCCCAGTCTCAAAGGTTTATGATTCCAAGCATGGCAGTAATCTTTTTTGAGAAAAACAAATGGACTCTGGATTTAAAAAGACAGACCCTCTATGAAGCCCAGGTTTGCTCAATCTATGTAAGAGGAAAAATTGATGACCATCAGTGATCTTCCACAAACGCCAGACCTTATTCAGGAAGGGAAGAAAAAGTGCTTAAAATTCTCCAATGCTGCTAGTGGCTTTCTGAATTTGAACTCTGATCTCTACCAAACCGTGAGTCCTTTACAGTTTATTGAACTAGATTATTTATGGCTGTGGAGGGAGCTGATCAAGGACTCTCTTTTTACTTTACTTTAGCACTCTGGCTATTCTGACAGAAGTACTATGTGCATTATTTCTGAAAAATGTTTAAAGGAGCTTTAGAATCTTTGTTTTCTGAATTAAAAAAAAATGATAATTCCTGTGATTAACTAAATGTTCTTTTTATAGTGCAGCGTTTTCACCATTAAACCTGCACTTTTTCCTAATTCTATTTCATTTAATCACATCACACATTTTCACTATTTTTAATCCTTATATTGCAAGAATTATTTCCACCAAAATATTTTCTAATTCATCTGACTAGATTATAGAAGGTTAATCAAAAAAAAAAATCAAAACAAACAATTAAAAAGTAGATGAAATAACCAAATAGTATTGTCAGGAGAAAATGGGAAAATAAAAGCATATAAGGCATTCAGATAGATAGATTATAGATAGATAGATAGATAGATAGATAGATAGAAACATACACACACACATACACACATATACTACATATGTAATCACCACATTTGTTGAAAACAGTTGTTACATGCCACATTTATTTCACATAAATATTTTGGTGGCGTCCAGTGCATAAGATTTGAAATCCGAAGACCAGTTGGCTGTGTTATTCTTATCAAACCACTGAACTTCTCATTTATAGTGTTCCAAATTATGCCCTTTATAAATGTTCCATTTATAAAATGGAACAACAATACTGCCCATGAGAATCAAAAGAGAAAGTAAAAGTGAAAGCAAATCTAAACTGTAAAGTGATATACAAATGTAAAGATAAAAAACACACAGCTTGGTTTCTTTTTTCTTTTAAATGGAGATAGGTGCCTCACTATGTTGTTCAGTCTGGTCTTGAACTCTTGAACTGAAGTGATCCTTCTGCTTTGGCCTCCTATAGTGCTAGGATTACAGGCATGAGCCACCATGCCTGGCCAGCTTTGTTTATTGCCACTCATAATAGGAAAACTGAAAAGATGCCAATTCCCCAAACTATTTTATTTTCCTTAATGGGGTTTCCTAGGAATGAATCTTTGAAGTTCTCCTTTTGGGTGCCACCTGCTGACTGAGCCAACCTCAGAGTCCAGCATCTACTTGGCAAAGAACGCTGTGCCAGTTCTTAGACCTCAGGTAAGTCTAGTGGGCAGAACTGTGAGTTATGCCTGATTGTCTGACCTTGGCTTTAGGAGCCATCCTTTCTCAGCTGGGCTACATATTTAACCTCTAGGTGAGTCATTCTCTTAGATTCCACCCTGGGGCACTCAGCCTCACCATCTACTTCATTCAATAGGTTATGGTCAAGAAGAAGTTGGAAGGACAACTGGAAGCAGAGGTGTTTTGTAACACTAAAAAATGTTTCCTCTTGACTGGAGTGGCAGGGAGGATCAGGGTGGTGCAGTGGTGAGCATGCTGGAGCCAGGGCCAAGACGCTTTGGCTGATAACAACTGTGCCTACTATACCTCAGTTATATTATCTGGAGAAAGAGAATATTTTCAGCTCTGAGTTAATTTTAAGAATTATCTCTGACATTTATATGGTGATTTGTAATTTCCTTACATAATGTTGCTTGTTTTATTCTCAAAAGAATGCTGAGAGATAGATAGTTTGATAGTTATTAGTCTCCCATGTTACAGTGAAGATACATGGGCTAAGAGAGATTATGCGTTGAAGTGCTCAAGTGGTTAAAACACTTCAATAGCTCCCTGTTGGCTCCAAAATTTAGTCCAAACTTGATCATTCTTCAGCTTCAGCCCTACCCAAACTACCTGTAGTTTCTCTAAGGCAGGAATTCTCAAAGTGTGGTCCTTGGACAAAGAGCCTCAGCATCACCTGAGAACTCGTTAGAAACACAAATTCTTGGGTGCCATCCAGTTCCACTGAATCAGAAACTATGAGAGTGAGGCCTGCTAATGTGTGCTTTCACAAATCCTTTAGGAGATACTGATGCCTACTGAAGTTAAGCCTTAGAATGCATGTAAAGACTCTAAGGCATTCTATTTTCTCTCTCATCATCAGGCCTTTAACATGCTGCTCCACCCACATAGAAGAAGCTCCAGCCCTGTCTCAAGCTCCAAGTGCTACCCTCAACCCCATACCCTCATAACTCACTCACCCCAGTCTCACCCCAGTGTCCCTTGAGTAGATTTACTCCTAAGTATCCCAAGTCTGAGAAGCTGTGCCTGGTTTGGTTGACCTCCTATGTGCCCCTAGAGAAATTTAGGATTGTGTATGAAAAGTGCTCAGCATGATACCTAGGTCATAGTAACTGGTCTATAACAGTCCATTTTCCTTCCTTTTTCTTCCTCTGAGAACATTTTGCACAAAATTTCAAATACTGAATAAAAACAATGTTCTATTTTTGACGATTGACCATAGGAAAGGTGAGGAAGTTTCCAGCCATCCACCTAAAAGTCATGATTTTCAAGAGAATCCTCAATCACAATCAAAATCTCTGACCACCCGCCAATAATAATTTATTATTTACTAGTTAGAAGATAGATGTTCTTCCTTTGTTCTCATATTTTAGTTTTCACTTCAAACTTCCTTTAGCAAAAGTTTTAAAATATTTTGGACAGGTGAAAGACTAGCATTGGCACCACGATCATCTATATATCTACCATGAGCTCAGGGTTTCTTAGCCTCAGCACTATGGCATTTTGGGATGGATAATTCTGTTGTTGGGGGCTTTCCTATGCAATGTAGGAAACTGAGCTGTGTACAATCTGTTTTCACACTGCTATAAAGAACTACCTGAGACTGGGTAATTTATGAGGAAAAGAGGTTTAATTGACTCACAGTTTCCATGAACTTAACAGGAAGCATGACTGGGAGGCCTCAGGAAACTTACAATCATGGCCAGGTGAAGGGGAAGCCAGCATGTCTTACATGGCCGAGCAGGAGAGAGAGTGAAGAAGAAAGTGCCACACGCTTTCAAACAACCAGATCTCTTGAGAACCCACTCACTATCACAAGAACAGCAAAGGGGAAGTCTGCCCCCATGATTCAATCACCTCCCGCCAGGCCCTTCCCCTGACACGTGGGGATTACAACTCGAGATGAGAATTGGGTTGAGACAGAGCCAAATCATGTCAAGCACCACCCCTGGCTTCTCACTAAGTGCACATGCACACATACACATACACATGCACACGTACCCTCCCCCTGACTTGAGACAGCCAGAAATGTCTCCAAAAGTTGCCAAATGTTCCCCAGAAAGTAAAATTAACCCTCTTCCTTTGTAGAGAACCATCAACTCTGATCAATAATTGTTAGCATTTTACCATATTTGCTTTGTTATACATTTTCCCATAATTTGAAAATAAAATTTGAAAGTAAGTCAGAATTTCAAATTTTCCAAAATTTGAAAATAAGTCACAGATAAGCTGGCAGTTCACCTCCACAGAGTTTCACAGGTATCTCCTAAAAACAAGGACATCAACCTATATAACTACAATATTATTATATACATAAGAAGGTTTATAAATCTCCATTATTATCTAATACCTCGTCCATAGCCTTTACATGTGCAAGTAATATTAGCCTCAAGTTTGGGAATGGAAGATATATTTTACTGTCTAATTCTGGTCCTGTATTTGAAAGGCGAATGATTATACAGTCTTTGCTGTTAGGTTGGAACAAGGAATTTGATTTCAAATGGCTTCCCTCAACTTCGGTGTTCTGGTCAGGAGTTCATGAGCAAACTACAACATAGGTGCATCAAGACACTTGGTGATTTTTAAAAATAATAAAAATAAAAGTATTTAAAACAAGTGAACTGCTGAGCACACAAGTTGACTGACTGTACGCTTTGGTATATTTAATCCCTGGTATTTCCATTGTCTCCTTTCATCATTCTCTTTCTGATCTCATTTTATTTCCAGACAGCTTTGATACCTGGTTCATCGTTCTGTGATCAGTTCTCATTTGACTCCTCATCTCCTTTGCCCTGCTATCTTTTACTCACAATTCTTGGCAAATTGATAGCCCTTAAAAAATTGAACCATTGCTTCCTTCTCCCTTTCACCAAAGATCTCAAGATTTGCTGAAGAAAAATCACCCAGATTTATGTCGTTATATATGCCTGGTCCCCATATTTAGCTGGGCTTCTACTGCCTAGAAATCCCATAGTGTTTTCCATATCTAATCTCTACAGTGGTCATTTCACAGACCTGTGACCTCTGCCCACTCTCATTAGATGACCTCACCTCCTATTCACTGAGTTCACAGAAGTCATCTGATAAGAAAGTCTTCAACTTCCAACCCCCAAGCTCACCTGCATTCTCTTCTAGCTTTTCTTCCTTATTCCTGACTTTAAAAAGTTGACCCTGCTTTTGCCTAACACTCTTGCCTTTTGCTCTGTTAGGTAGCCCATGTCTTTGTCATTTCTCAAGGGATTGGTTTTCTCGTTGAATACTCTTCCCCTCTTCTGTTTCTCTAATCATTTCCTGATTACTTGTCTATCTAAACATAGTTAAGTCTCAATCTTTCTTGACCTCATGACAACCCTCAACTATGTCCTGATTTCTTTCATTTGCTTAACAACCAAGCCCCTTCAGAACCTTTCTGAAGCAAAGGTTCATGGACTTCATCAGATTATCACCCCTTTATCACCAAGAAAGACTACAAACCTCTTCTCTACACGCTTTTCTAGAGAAATCTTGTCCATTCTCATGGCTTCAGTTGCCCTCTATGTGCCACTGGCTCCTGATACCTCTTCTGAGATTTCCATTTTCTGGATTTCCAACTGCACAGACACCAAACTTAGCAGGTTCCAAGATAAACCTGTTACTTTCCTCCACCCTCAAACAAGCTCCTAGTTGATTAATATCTTAGTAGGTGACACAGCCCCTTCTCCGTTGCCCAAAGCTAAGACCTCGAGGCATTCTAGATAGTGCTTACCCTTCTTCTCTATATCCAATTAAAACTAAGCGTCACAAAAGTTCTACTTTCTAGATGTGTCTCAGATCCACAGGCTTTATCCCTCTGGTGACCACTCCTGTCCAGATGGCCTGGGAGACTGTGACAGCCTCATAATCAACTTCTCTGCTTCCAGTCTTGCTCCTCTCTAGTCCCTTTAGCATGAGGCAAACACTTTAATCTTTTTAATGTGTACACCTAATCATTTCATTGGCTTAAACTCCATCAGGGGTTTGCCGTTGCCCTTAGGATGAAGTCCAAACTCTAACGTGCTCAACTTGTCCCTTTATTGCTTGCCTACCTCTCCAGATTCATCCTGAGCCCTTTATCTCAACACCATCCATTCACAGACATAATGCTCCAAATACAACGAACTTACTTCAAGGCCTCAAATGAGCCATGGAGTCTATCACTTTTCAAACATTGCATATTCTATTGTCTCCACCTGCAAATTCAAGTAAGCCACCAATTGGACATTACCTGAGACATATTTCTTTGGCAACAGTTGTGTATTCTACACTATGATGGGTCAAAGCCACCATATAAGTAATAAAAGTTCCTTATGGTTTATACAGTACTTCATTTGTTGTAGAAGTAATAAATATTCACCACAGAAAAATTAGAAAAAGCAGATATGCATGCAGTTTGCATATATATGTGTATATGTTTATAATGTGCATATATAATATATATACATAAATTATAAAATAGGATCACCCTACACAAATTGTTTTTAAAATACAAACACATTTATTTTTGTGCTGAAAATGTCAAGTAAATAATTTAATAGCTCATCTAATTATATGCCCATGAAAATTAGAATAGTCATAAACAATAAGAAATTTCCATGATTTCACATGAGAACTGTTTTTTGTTTGTTTTTAACTTATTAAGAACTTCCTTCTTCAACCTTCCAGCTACCTTTTGTTTTACAGTGATAAAATATACATAACATAAAATTTACAAGTTTAAACTTTTCTAAGTGTACAATTCTGGCTGGGTGTGGTGGTTCATACCGGTAATACCAGCGCTTTGGTGGACCATGGTGGGGGGATTGCTTGAGCCCAGGAGTTTGAGACTAGCCTGGGCAACATGGTGAAACCTTGTCTCTACAAAAAATACAAAAATTAGCTGGGCTTGTGCCTATAGTCCCAGTTACTCAGGAGGATGAGGTGGGAGGATTGCTTGAGCCCAGGAGAAAGAAGCTGCAGTGAGCTGTGCTTGTGCCACTGCACTCCAGGCTGGCCAACAGAGCAAGACTCTGTCTCAAAAAAAATTTTTGTGTGTGTGGCATTAAGTATATTCACAATGTTGTACAACCACCACTACTATTAATTTCCAGAACTTTTTCATCATCCCAAACAGAAACTTTGTATCCATTAAATAACTCCTCATGCCCTTCTCTATCCCACTCCTGGTAATCTCTACTGTCACATAAATGTTTTGTAATTTGTTTTTTTCCACTTAATTTCCAACACTTTTAACTATTCTCCAACATAATTCTTAATGGTTGCCAAGATTATAATGATCATGTCATAATTTAACTGGCCCTTCATATTTAAATAGTTAAGTCCAATACTAATTTTTCAATCTCAAAAACAACACTACACTGAACTTCCTTGCCTTATTGTTTCTGAAGCAGTTTTTATCTTCTCAAACCCTGTGAGAATTCAAAATTGATCATGCTATCTCCACATTAAAGATGAGACGGTGGAGTTCAAGTAGATTATGCTTTGTCTAGTGTCTCCATATAAGGAAGGGCAGAGCTGAAGCTAGAACCCAATACTTCTAACTCAATACCACTGCTCTTCTATACTGCCTCAGCCAGTCTCATTATTTCTCAGTTTGGCAGAAGATGGCAGTTAAGACAGAACAGAGGATTGGGGAATAACAAACTTCTGTGGAGAGATGGCCACACAGAGCTGCCAAGTCTGGGTTAAGTGGCATGGTGGCAGACTGAAGATAGAGGAAGGAGACTGGACGAGGTAGCTCACACCGGTAATTCCAAGACTTTAGGGGGCCAGGGCAGGAGATTTGCTTCAGGACAGGAGTTCAAGATCGGCCTAGGCAACACAGTGAGACCTTATCTCTACCAAAAACCAACAAGCAAAAAAATTAGCTGGGTGTGGTGGTGACCTCCTTTAGTCCTAGCTACTTGGGAGGCTTAGGAGGGAAGATTGCTTGAGTACAGGAGTTTGAGTTTACAGTGAACTACATCACACCACTGCACCCCAGCCTGAGCAACAGAGCAAGACTCTGTCTGTAAAGAAAAAAAAGAAGATAGAGGCAGGGGACTTGTGAAAGGTTAAAGGCCTACAAACCACACTGGGATATCACAAGTCAAAAAAGAAGAGACTGTAAACGAGCTCTGAAAGCTGCCAACAGCTAGGACCTAGGGATTGGCACCACTCTATCGCTGGTCCCCAAAACACCCTTTGTGGGAAGAACTTGCTAGTATGGAATTCTCAGCCTCTGGGGTCCCACCATGTGCTGTGTGTCTATTTGATAAATAATACAGTATAATAATCAGACTTAGGAAACTGTTTTGAACAAGTCGAATGGAACACACACACATAAATGTTAAGTAGACTAGTTAAAACTCCAGTCTTCTTTGCTTTTTGGCAAAAATAATATAAAATTGGTGGAGAAAACACTGGTATTAAAAGCAGATTGTCTTTGACCTTAAGACAACATTTATTATTATCTTATAAATACAGTTTATTTCCTAGGAAGAAAATCTTTAAGACATTAGGTCCATAGTGGAAAAATAGCAAAAGGGATTCTTTAAAGCAAATCGTTTGCAACTTTTCAATCAATTAATGCTGCCTTTACTCATTTATCCATTTTTCATTTTCATAATTTTACACAATTTTGGTTTCCCTGAAAGCAGATACTGAGATAAGAACTTTTGAGACGGTAGCTTATTTTTGAGGTGATCCTAGGAAGCAGAAATGTGGGAGTTGGGAAGTTGAGACAAAGAAAACAAGAAAGTCAATCAAGTGTTTTCTAAGGAGTAGGTTTCCACTGTGAGCAACTGTGGCTTATGTCTGCTGGGCATTGCTAAAGAACTGAGTAGACCATGCTCCAGAATTGTCCCATCAAGGTATGAGAGGCTAGAGTGTTTATCCATCAACTTCTAAACCTTATTGACTGAAAGTTCCTTTTAGGGGTCAGTATTTAAAGCTATCCTCCTTCTCTCTTCTTTCTCTTGTACTTTTGGGCTCTAGGATCCAGATGAGCATCCTTCTATGGCTGTGGAAAAAGCCCTGAGGCCAAAAGCAAACAGGTGCCAGGAGTGTGCCCTCAAGGTGTGCACAGGAAGTGTATGGAATGTCCATTAAAGTTGCTCTAAAGTCAGGTGGGCTGAGGCAGGTGGTTGAGAGACCATCAGTGTCTATACATATTTCTTTTGTACTTAAAACCTTCTCCATATAAAAACAAAACAAATAACAAATCAAGCACACACACACACGCAAATCTGCAGCAGGAGCAAAGTCTCTTCTTTGGCTACTACAGAAAAGCAAATTAATATTTTAAATATTATATTAAGTTTAGAATGTGAATTACAGAGGAGAGAAACATTTATCTAGATAATTCTTCATTCGGCATCCACTAAAACTTGGGGATTGTACTTTTCACCCAAAGAACAATAATATAAAATTAGATGGCACTCTCAACATCATTGGTCATTAGGGAAATGCAAACCAAAACCACAGTGTGATAGCACTTCATATTCACTAGAATGGCTATAATCAAAAAGATGGATGATAACAATTGTTGGTAAGAATATGGGGAAACTGAAATATAATAAAAAAGATGGATGATAACAAGTGTTGGTAAGAATATGGGGAAACTGAAATCCTCATGTATTGCTGGTAGGAATGCAAAATGGTATAGCCACTTTAGTAAAAAGGTTGGCAGTTTCTTAAAAATATAAAGTTCCCATATGACCCAGCAATTCCACTCTGAGTAAGAAGATTGGATACATATCTTTATATAAAATCTTTTAACATAAATGTTTATAGCAACATTATTCATGATAGGCAGAAAGTGAAAACAACTCGAATGTCCATCATCTGATGAATGGATAAACAAAATGTGATATATCGATGCAATCGAATATTATTCAGCCACAAAAGGATTGAAGTACTGATACATGCTGTGACATGGATGGATCTTGAAAACATTATGTTAAGTGAAAGAAGCCAGCCACAAAAGGTCACATATTATATGATTCAACTTATATGAAACGCCCAGAATAGGCAAATAATCTTTTTTTTTTTTTTTTGAGACAGTCTCACTCTGTTGCCCAGGCTGGAGTGCAGTGGCGAGATCTCGGCTCACTGCAACCTCTGCCTCCTGGGTTCAAGCGATTCTCCTTAGGCAAATTCATAATCTTATGCATAAAGAATCTGTACCTGGAGACGGAAAATAGACTAGTGGTTGCCTGGGGCTAGGAGTAGGAATGAATTTTAGAATAAGACATCCCCAGATTCAACATTACAAGCTCTGATACCTTGGGCAATGTATTGAAAAACTCTTGACCTCAGTTTCCTCAACTATACAGAGGAAATAATAATGCCAACCAACTGTGGAGATTAAATTGAGCAATGTAAATAAGGAGTCTGATAAAAGAGACACATTTAGAAAATGGTAATTATTATTACTTCTGCTACTACTACTATTATTATTATGGAGAAAGAACACAGGGTGAGGACCAATACAGCATAAGAGACACAAAGGCTAAAACACACTAGAAAGTGGGCACAGAATCTTTGTGGAGGGATTGTCTGTGTTAATAATTTGATCATTCTAAGGTATTGAGGACTGTTTAAATTCAATTCCAGCTATTAAGGTGGTAAAATGTGTTTTAAAAATGAATATGGAGAAAAACAATTTTTTTTGGAAAAGCGAGGAGAGCAGATCACTTCTCAAAAACTGTAGAGAGACTTTATGGACTTCATGGGTAGAATCTCAGCCTTAGAATTAGGAATTACAGCAACAGCTAATTTTTGCTAACCATGCCCCTCCTCCATTACTCTTACAGACATTATCTCATTTACTCCACTTGATAATACCATGAGATAAGTGCTATTATATCCCCATTTTTCTAAATAAGGAAACAAATACTTAGAAGACTGAAGTGACTTTCCCAAAGTCATACAGCTGGAAAGGGACAGCATCCCAGTCCGAACTCAGGTCTGCCTAAATCCCAAGCATGTGATCTGCAAAGAAAGGGAGGTGTGGGCAAGGAGGAAGGAATGGAAACCGAGAGGAATCTTGAAGAGGAAAGGGGTAACATGTGGTCATTCCCTTTAGATGGCCTCATCCAAGACTGTGACCTTCACACCTCCCAGCTACATTCCCATTGTATTCCCTGTGCACCCAACTCCAGGGGCGCCATTCACAGATAATACATTGTGAGTGGTGGCAAAGCAGCTGCCTGCTGCCATCATGTCATCATAGGTAGCAAAGTGGCTTAAAAAAAGAAGATTGCAAGGTAAGTGTGTGTAGTGGGGACTGAGAGACAAAGAAAAATTGGAAAGGGATTCTGGGGAGTGAACTAGAGATAAATGAAGGATCAGATGGCAGCACTCCACTGAGGTCAGGAACAGGGAAAGATACAGAGTTTGGTTCATCAGGAAGGGAAGGAAAAGGGAACTCTGGTTTAGAGACTTTAGGAGAGGTACAAAGCATCCCTTAAGAGTTCTAGGACTCCTAGAACAGGGAGAGAGAGGGCTGGGAGTTCTGTGCGAGAAGGGACTGAAGAAAGCCACAGAAAAACCGTGCCCACTGCGCAGTTTCACCAGATTATTTCTCAGCTTCCTTTTTTGTTGTTGTAGATGGTGAGGTGGAAAAGAAAACAGGTTACTGATTGGTCCATTCACTAAAAAACAAATACTCAGGAAGTTTTGGTGATTCAATAATGAAAGTGATAATGCTTTTCAAATGTGAAGCATATAAGATGAATTTTTTTTGTAGTTGTTTTTTGTTTAAATTGGAAATGGGGCTATTTTTTCCACCTGTGAAATATATATTTCAATTATGGAAGATGATATTTCTACCCACAAGTCAGTCTGGCAACAATGCAGTGGATTTCGCCTCTTGATTTTTTTGTTTGTCTGTTTGTTTTTTTGAGACCAAGTTTCACTCCTGTCGCCCAGGCTGGAGTGCAAAGACAGGACCTCAGCTCACTGCAACCTCCGCCTCCTGGGTTCAAGAGATTCTCCTGCCTCAGCCTCCCAAGCACCTGGGATTACAGGCATCCGACACCATCCACCTGGCTAATTTTTTGTATATTTAGTGGAGATGGGTTTCACCATGTTGGCCAGGCTGGTCTCAAACTCCTGACCTCAGGTGATCCACTCACCTCGGCCTCCCAAACTGCTAGATTTACAGGCATGAGCCACCGCACCTGGCCCTTGCCTTTGATTTTGGATGATCAGGCTCTAAATGTTTCAACCGACCTCTGGTGGTCATTCCCCTGGTATGTCCACTGCAGTGTAGATGTGCAGTCTCCACCAGCTCACCAAATGACTGGCTGACAGACAGGACCAGTCTCAAAACCACATATTAAGGTTTAGTCCCCAGCTAAAGTTACAATAATATTTTTAAATTATGGTAAACCCAATAACCACATCTGAAATTTCTCAGAAATTCTAAAATAACTTTTAAAAAGACCTTAAAATGGAAGGTGGATCAATTCAAATACATTTGAGAAGACCTATTCGTGATAGCTTAAAGTCCAATATTTGCATTCATGGTGAAATTCTTAAGCACTTTTCTGATGGACTTTAATGGGATTAAAACTTGTTCTGGAAATCATTTACTGACCTATCCAACTGACTACCAGTCAGTGATTGAGTGAACTTTAGACCTTCTTTCTTTTTCAATCTGTCCTATATTGAGTATCTCACCAGTCTCTTTTTCTATAAAATAAAGCAGTGAATATTTGAATGAACTTGTTAGGGGCCTTTTTTTCTTGCATGATATAAAAGTGTTGTAGTAACAAAACTTTCATATATATTCATAATTAAATGATCAGAAAAGTCTTCTTAAATAGCACCTAACAAAAATAATAATTATTCTTTAAATATCATCTAATACCCACTCATATTTGTATTTGTTGCTATATTCAGGTTATCGTTAAGCTTACTAAAATTCAGGAATCACAGGCCTCTGTGAGACTCAATGAACTAATAACAAGCTTTGACTGTTTTCCTAAAATAGGAAAATCAACATCCATGATCAAGACAAGAACTTCTTAATCCGTGAGCTCTAAACTCTTTTTTTCTTTTTTTTTTTTTTTTGAGACAGAGTCTCCCTCTTGTCACCCAGGCCGGAGTGCAGTGGCACAATCTCGGCTCCACCTCCCGGGTTCAAGTGATTCTCCTGCCTCAGCCTCCCAAGTAGCCGAGATTACAGGCACCCACCAACACGTCCAGCTAATTTTTGTATTTTTGGTAGAGACAGAGTTTCACCATGTTGACCAGGCTGGTCTTGAACTCCTGACCGCAGATGATCCACCGGCCTCGGCTTCCCAAAGTGCTGGAATTACAGGTGTGAGCCACTACGCCCAGCCCATGAGCTCTAAAGTTTTCTTAGTTTTGGAATACTTTTGATAATTTTGAAGCTGTGAACTGTCTTCCTCAGAAAAATGCCCATATGCACACATCAAAAATGTCCATAATTTCAGGGGGATTCATGGAGCACTTGAAGATCATGTGAGGGTCTAGGACCCTGGTTAAGAACACATGCTTTAAATGTTCCTTCTCAATTGGTCACTCTGCTGCTGTTACTAAACAAGAAGGATGACGTCAACAGGACATGCATAGGTCGGGCGTGGTGGCTTATGCCTGTAATCCCAGCACTTTGGGAGGCTGAGGCCGGCAGATTACTTGAGGTCAGGAGTTCAAGGCCAGCCTGGCCAACATGGCAAAACTCTGTCACTACTAAAAATACAAAAATTAGCCAGTGTGGTAGCACACACCTGTCATCCCAGCTACTTGGGTGGCTGACGCATGAGAATCCCCTTAAACCTGGGAGGCAGATGTTGCAGCCTGGGTGATAGGGCGAGACTCTGCCTCAGAAAACAAAGAAAAAAAAGTTTGATAAATGTGTCCAAATGAAATTACGAAGAAGAAGAAAAAAAAGCAGGACATGCACATACCCTGTTTCTTTAGGAGAGAACATGTGTCACTGCCAAGCACTCCAGACCTGGTTAGGAGTACAATGTATAGTCACATGATACAGTGAAAAAAGCAATGAACTTGGTGGCAGAACTAGATTCTGCAAGCTACTCTTTCAATACTTTGAGAAAATTCATTTAGCCCTTTGGGCAGACAAAGATATGGTTAAGGTTAGGAACTTGCACTGCAAGGAACTCTAGAGTATTACTACTTCCATTTTACACATTTGGAAACTGAGAATTAGAGAGGTTATGTAATGCATCCAAAGGAACATGCAGCTTCGAAATATTCAGCCAGGCTTCAACATCAGGCTTGTCTCGATCTAAAACTCATGTTTTTTGTTTGTTTTTTTGTTTGTTTGTTTGTTTCCAAATTACACTGTTAGTCTTTAAACCGTGCATAAAATAACCTCCAGGGAGTGCTTAGCTGCAGCAGTTTGGAGGCAAAGGTTATCTTTGTCCCCATTGGTTTTATATATCTGACTTTTTTTTCTTTTTCAACTTTTCTTTAGAATCAAGAGATACATGTGCAGGATTGTTACAGAGGTATACTGCATGATGCTGAGGTTTGGGATGGGACTGAACTCATCACCCTGGTAATGAGCATAGTACCCAAAAGGCAGTTTTCAGTCCTTGCCTACATCCCTCTCTTCTTCATCTAGCAGTCCCCAGTGCCTATTCCTATTTTATGTCCACACGTACCCATTGTTTAGCTCCCACTTGTAAGTAAGAACATGCAGTATTTGGTTTTCTGTTTCTGTGTATAGTTCACTTAGCATAATGGCCTCCAGCTATATCCATGTTGCTGCAAAAGAATGCTTTCATTCTTTTTTATGGCTGCATAATATTCCATGATGCATATGTACCACAATTATTTTAACTGAAAAAAAATTTTTGGCTAGGCACACTGGCTCAAGCTTCTAATCTCAGCACTTTGGGAGGCTGAGGCAGGAGGATCACTTGAGCTCAGGAGTTCAAGACCAGCCTGGGTAACATAGTGAGACCCCATCTACAAAAAATTGAAAAAAAAAAAATAGCCAGGCATGGTGGCATCGGCCTGTAGCCCTAGCTACTCAGGACGCTGAGATGGATCACTTGAGCCCAGGAAATCAAGGCTACAATGAGCCATAATTATGCCATTGCACTCCAGCCTGGGCAAAATAAAATTTATTTATTTTGAGACAAAGTGTCTCAAAAAATTATTTAATAATTAATTATTTCATCATATTATCTTTATTAAATAAACTAATATTAATAGATATATTAATTACATTTATCAAATATTTTATTACTTAATTATTTTTATTAAATAAATAAATAAATTTAATTAAATTATTTTTATTAATGGTAGCTAAAATCTTAGTTCTTTGAGAAATCTCCAAACTGCTTTCCACAGTGGCTGGACTAAATTACACTCCCACAGTGTGTAAGTGTCCCCTTTTCTCCACAGCCTTGCCAGAGTGTCTCAAAAATAATTATTAAATATTAAAATAATTATATAATAATTAATATTTTAATTATTTAATATGTAAGTTAAATAATGATAAAATAATTTGAATAAATATTAATTAATTATTTTAATTGAATAATTATTTTATTTTGAGACACTGAAATTAATTTCAAATAATTTAAAAAATATTTTTAATTTAATGTTCAATTATTGATAAATTATTAATTTTCAATAATTATATTTAATATTAAATAATTATTAAATAAATATATTAAATAGTAAATATTTAGTAATAATTAATAAGTAATAATTGATAAGTAAATTGATGTTTATTCGAGACAAAGAGACACAAAAATAAACTAAACTAAAATAAATAAACATTAAATTAAATAAATATTAAATAAATCAAATTAACATTAAATTAAGTAAACATTAAAATAAATAAACATTAAATTAAAACAATTAAAACAAATTTTTATAGAATCCCCCTTGGAATGTTGCCCAGGCTGATCTTGAACTCCTGGTTTCAAGCAATCCTCCTGCCTTGGATTCCCGAAGTGTGGGACCACAGGCGTGAGCCACTACACCTGGCTGATAACATTTTTAAATCCAATTCACTGTTGGTGGGCACCTACGTTGATTCCATGTATTTACTACTGTGAATAGTGCTGAAATGAACATACAGGTGCATGTGTCCTTTTGGTGGAACCATTAATTTTCCTTTTGGTGTATACCCAGTAATGGCAGTAACAGCAGTAATGGCATTGCTAGGCTGAATAGTAGCTCAACTTTTAGTTCTTTGAGAAATCTCCAAACTGTTTTCCACAGTGGCTGGACTAATTTACATTCCCACCAACAGTGTGTAAGTATCCCCTTTTCTCCACAGCCTTGCTAGCATCTATTATTTTTTGACTTTTTAACAAAAATCATTCTGACAGGTGTGAGATGGCATCTCATCGAGGTCTTAATTTGTATCTATCTGAGGATTAGTGATGATGAGCTTTTTTCGTTTTTTGGCCCCTTGTATGTCTTCTTTTGAAAATTGTTCATGTCCTTTGTTCACTTTTTAATGGGGTTGTTTTTGATTGTTAATTTGTTTAAGTTCCTTGTAGATTCTGGACATTAGACCTTTGTGGGATACATACTTTCTGAATATTTTCCCAGCATCTGTAGGCTGTCTGTTTGCTTCCTTGATAGTTCCTTTTTTTTTTTTTTTTTTTTTTGAGACAGAGTCTCGGTCTGTTGCCCAGGCTGGAGTGCAGTGGCACAATCTCAGTAACCCAGGTTCATGCCATTCTCCTGCCTCAGCCTCCAGACTATCTGGGACTATAGGCGCCCGCCACCACAGCCAGCTAATTTTTTGTATTTTCAGTAGAGATGGGGTTTCACCGTGTTAGCCAGGATGGTCTCCATCTCCTGACATCGTGATCCACCCGCCTCGGCCTCCCAA
The DNA here is from genome assembly GCF_009764315.1 of Trachypithecus francoisi. Taxonomy (NCBI): domain Eukaryota; kingdom Metazoa; phylum Chordata; class Mammalia; order Primates; family Cercopithecidae; genus Trachypithecus; species Trachypithecus francoisi. The sequence goes on along the minus strand of NW_022681453.1, from coordinate 118,085,549 downwards.
AGTGCTGGGATTACAGGCATGAGCCACCGCGCCCGGCCCCACTTCCTTGATAGTTTCTTTTGCTATGCGGAGGCTCTTTAATTAGGTCCCACTTAACAATTTTTTTATTTTGTTACCATTGCTTTGGAGGACTCAACCAAAAATTTTCTGCCAAGCCCAATATCTAGGGTAATTCCTAGGTTTTCTTCTAGGATTTTTATATTAATGGTTTGAGGACTTACATTTAAGCTTTTAATCTATCTTGAGTTAATTTTTTGTATTTGGTGATATGTAGGAGCCCAGTTTTATTCTTCTGCATATGTATCCATATGTATCAGTTATCTCAGCACCATGTATTGAATAGGGAGTCTTTTCCTCATTGCTTTTGTCGGGTTTGTTGATTGTAAGTGTGCAGCTTTATTTCTTGGTTCTCTAATCTGTTCCACTGGTCTACGTGATATCTGACTTGATAAGAATTTGCTTACCTGCAAAACATTCAAAAACCATTGCATTTTACTTTCCTATTCACTTTTTGCATCTGTGAAAGAGTATAATGATGATATCTACTTTACTGTAAGTGAGAAGGTACATGTGAAACTGCTGTGTAAACTGTTAGGTGTTATTGAGATAGGAGGCATTAACGTATTTATTATATGACAATAAAATAGAGAATTTTTCTCTTTAAAAATCTTCACTGCAATCAACCCACAACCTTGACAGCATGTTTCACACACCTGAAAAAGCACGTTGGCTTTCCTATGGTTCTTGGGTACTAGTATATAGTTTAGATTTGAAAGCTTTATTTAAAGAGTGGTGTCTCAATACAGTTTTTGGATGTTTAACTATTAATACACTTGGCAATATACATTTTGCAGAAGGTGGTTATGAATTCTACCATGCAAAAATGTTACGTCTGTGACCTGGTTTGGGGCAATCTTTTTTTTTTTTTTTTTTTTTTTTTTGAGACGGAGTCTTGCTCTGTCGCCCGGGCTGGGGTGCAGTGGCCGGATCTCAGCTCACTGCAAGCTCCGCCTCCCGCGTTTACGCCATTCTCCTGCCTCAGCCTCTGGAGTAGCTGGGACTACAGGTGCCCGCCACCTCGCCCGGCTAGTTTTTTGTATTTTTTTAGTAGAGACGGGGTTTCACCGTGTTAGCCAGGATGGTCTTGATCTCCTGACCTCGTGATCCGCCCGTCTCGGCCTCCCAAAGTGCTGGGATTACAGGCTTGAGCCACCGCGCCCGGCCCTGCTTCCCTTTTAAATAATAAGCTTAAAACATTTTAGAGTACCAAAAAGTTGCAGATAGTATAGAGTTCCTACATACTCTATACCTAGTTCCTCCTTTCATGAGCATCTTATATCACTCTGGGACACGTGTCCCAGCTAAGGAGCAAACATAGGCACATTATTAACTAAACTACACAATTTATTTGTATTTGACTAGTACTTTTTTCATTAAATCATATCAAAGATACATGCTGTCCACATGACTTATCACTAATGATGTTAATCTTGATCACCTGGCCAAGGCAGTATTTGCTGTTTACTAGGTTTCTCCACTGTAAAGTTACATTTCCCCCCATTTCCATCTTCTACGCTTTGGAAGCATGTTACTAAGCACAACCCATATTTAAATCCCTCCTTCTTTTTTGAGATCCATACTGAAATATTTAGAAGTAAAATGACAATGATGCCAAATATTTGTTTTTTTGTTTGTTTGTTTGGTTTTTTTTGAGACGGAGTCTTGCTCTGTCGCCCAGGCTAGAGTGCAGTGGCCAGATCTCAGCTCACTGCAAGTTCCGCCTCCCGGGTTTAAGCCATTCTCCTGCCTCAGCCTCCCAAGTAGCTGGGACTACAGGCACCCGCCACCTCGCCCGGCTAGTTTTTTGTATTTTTTAGTAGAGACAGGGTTTCACCGTGTTAGCCAGGATGGTCTCGATCTGCTGACCTCGTGATCCGCCCGTCTCGGCCTCCCAAAGTGCTGGGATTACAGGCTTGAGCCACCGCGCCCGGCCCAAATATTTGTTTTAAAATGGTTTAGAAAAGAATAAAAGCACGAGGAGGAGAGATAGATAAAAATAAGTATGTTGACATTCTAATGGCTGTTGAAACTGGTGATGTATAAAGGGAAGTCAGATATGCTCTACTTTTGCACATGTTTAGAATTTTTCAAAATGAGACTTAAAAAATAAAAGAATCATCAAAGGAATTTTCCTCCCAAACTGCAGAAGGCTTTCAGACTGAGATCTCAAGCAGAGAGATGCTCATATTCCCAGGACATACCCATCAGAAAACAGAGCAACTACAGGCTGGGCTTGGTGGCTCATGCCTGTAATCCCAGCATTTTGAGAGGTTGAGGCGGGCAGATCACCTAGTCAGAAGTTCAAGACCAGCCTAGCCAACATGGTGAAACCCCATCTCTACTGAAATTATCCGGGCACGGTGGCACGCACCTGTAGTCCCAGCTACTCAGGAGGCTGAGGCAGGAGAATCACTTGAACCAGGGAGGCGGAGGCTGCAGTGAGCCAAGATCGTGTCACTGCACTCCAGCCTGGGCAACAGAGCGAGGCTCTGTCTCATGAAGAAAAAAAGAAAACAGAGCAACTGCAAGACACGACTTGAGAAGGATGGGCTTGAACTAATTTGTGTCACCTACTACAGGGATTTAACAAAAAAGTCGCCATAGAATGACTCATGATTGTTTTTCCAGGCTGTCAGTCTGTGGACAAAGACAAAGGGAAGCATGAGCTCGACTTAAAAACGTCCCATGTTCTAGGTATTACGCTAAAGGTAAAAGGTTCTGGTATGGCTTAAAAGGATGAAATAATAGGACAGCCTGATTGCTGAAGAGCCAAGAGCTCTACCACCTTTCTGGAGTAAGGCTGACTCTTGCTTTGGCCAAGCCTGTCTTAGTGCATCTGGGCTGCTACAGCAAAACAGCATAAGCTGGGTTATAAACAACAGGCATTTGTTTCTTACAGTGCTGGAGGCTAGAAAGTCAAGATCAAGGTGCCTGCAGATTCCATGTCTGACGAAGGCTTGCTTCCTCATAGGCAGCACCTTCTCACTGTGTCTTCATATGGGGGAAAGGGCAAGGGTCTCCTTGGCGTTTACTGTGTCCTCATATGGGGGAAAGGGCAAGGGTCTTTTTGGCCTTTTTTATAAGGGTACTAATCCCATTCATGAGGGCTATTCCCTCATGACCTAATCACTTCCCAAAGACCCCACCTTTTGTCCTAGGGATTAGGATTTCAACCTGTGAGCTTGGGGAGACACAAAAATTTAGACAATAGCACTATTCAACTTTGGTCTAGTTCTGTGAGAGCTTTGAAGAGTTCCAGCATGGTGTGGCCAGGCTGCCTCTATTATAAGTGACAGAGTGGAAGAAAAAGGATACGAAGCAACTTTTCAGGGTCTTCCTTACTCACGAACTCACTAATAACATCTACAAAAGTCACTAGCTCACTAACAATATCACTTAATCACTAACTCGCTAACATCTACAAAGGTCTAGAACCTCCGCCCAACCAGCTTTAGGATCCTCTTTTTCCTTCTCCATGTCCTGGACTCTGTCTCTGAATCCTTTCCGCCCCTCTCAGCTCTTACACTTTCTGTACATTTTACCTAAGTTTCATTATGTTTATTCCTGAGCCCTGGCCTCCCACACTCTGGGAATCTACATGTTAATCAAGCCCTGCTCCCCTCTTTGATGTCAATGCACCAGAGATCATACTTTCAGAAACATTGCCTAAATTATAAAGGGCAGAGACCATCGTGATGATCTCTGTATTCAATCCATATTTTTAATGAATCAATACATGAATGAGTGAACGAATTTACACTCTGTGAATAGATGAGAAAGATGGATCTATAATTAATTTTTATTATCAGCTTTGGATAGAGTATTAGCAATGGGACTCTTGGTTTATTTTCAGAATCAAATAGCCATGCGAAATTATAACAAATATAAAATGTTGACATTTAGGGGACTTAAAAGACTTGTCCTGAATTTTCTGGCTTCAAAGTGGCTCGTTTCATCTATCTTTACCAACTTCACTACACTGATTTATTGAATTATTTTTAAAATACACACCACTTTATTGTGGCATTATACTAGGCACTAGAGAAAAAGAGATGAACAAGAAAGGATCATTGTAATCAACAGCTCCATGGTAGAAAAGAAAGGCAACAACTACAATACAGTGTCTTAAGTACTAAACAAAAAGAGAATGCATTTTCCAGCATCTACCTTAAAAATCATCCATGTAATTGCATGATGAGAGAGTGTTAAATTTCTGGAGAGGTTTGGCCTCTATTTTCTTTGGCTAATGAATCCAGACAACTCCCCATTCCTTACTTTGTTCCCTGGGTTCTCTGGCTTTAAGAACCTACTCAGCCAAGCCCCTCAACTCCGTTTTTGGCACTTTCTCCCACACAAGAGCCAGTACCAGGCATGGCAAACCAACTCATTTAGCTTGGAACTCTCAGGAAGCCCACACATTAAGGGAAATACAACAAGTTCCGTACTTGTATGGTTTCCTTAAGATAAAAAGCACAACACAAGTGGAAATAACTTTAAATGTCTGGGATACAATATGGTATAGTAGAAGAAACAGTATATGGGGAATCTGGTGAGAGACAATACTGATAAATAAGGCCTTGCTTTTTTTTTTTTTTTTTTAGCACAAACTCTTCAGTCCCCAAAGCCCTTTCCTGTGCTAAGTCTGTGACACTGAGCAAGTCACATAGTGTTTCTGGACCTTGGTTTCCTTATCTGTAAAATGAGGGGGTTGGAGTTGGTTATCTCTAAGGTCCCTTTCAGCTTGAAAAGTCTGATAAGAACTTTTATCTACCCTATGACTTCATGTAAAGGTCCAATTAGGCCACCCATCCCCTCCCCTAGCTCTAGCTAACCTGGGGTTATGCTGTTCAAATATAGGAACATGAAATTAAAAAACTGAAAATTATTTTGTATGTATGGTGGGGTATGGGACATTTTCACCCTAAAATTAAACAGGACACAGTTCTGTGAAAAAGTTATATGGGAAAAGTGGAAGAACATTGGGATAGCCAGCAGGGAGCAAAGCACCCCAGACTTATGACATAGTCTGGACAGGCCTTGGTAATCAGAATAAATGTCCTTTCATCATTTCAGTTACAGTATGTTTGATCATTGACTAGGCATGTATGTACTGTTGCAGGATACTAGGTTAGATCCTAAAAATATTGAGGGGAAAGCAAGCTGAAAACTCAATTACTTGGCCAGAATACAATTACATTTAAAACCGCTTTAGGATTTAAGAGATTAAGCAACTTCCAAAAAAGAATAAACAATTAAACTTTTACAATAAATATTGAAGGATTAAAGCTGTATATTAAAATTTCTATGCATACTTGTTAGGAAATTCTCAAGGACTGAAAACAGAAAATGCTGTTTGGAAAGTGCTTGCCAGATTTTTAGTAAAAATAGTTTTCTGCATTTAGGGAAAGTGTAATACTGGTAGTTTAGATAAAGTGTTGTGTTTGCCTTTGGGTTTAAATAGTACCGGATAATTAAGAAAATTGCTCCAAACCTATTTAATACAAAAGAGATGTAATCACTTGCCATTATTATTCCAAAAGCACTAGGATTTTAAAGAAAACTCTCTATCTATCTATCAATGAGAATCAAGAAATAAAAACAATAAAACCACTGTATTATTTTTCTTTTTCTATTTTGGGATTTGACTTCAGGCAGTTCAACTCCAGGGACCACGCTCTTCACGTCAGATCACATTATATGGAAAACAGTACATGGAAATTCAGACTCCTTCAGGCACTCTGAGGTCCAGCACAAAATTGGAAAGAAGAAGTGTAAGAGAGAAGACCAGTTGGAAAATAATAAAGAATACTATCAATGGACAGAAATGAAGTCTTTTTTTTTTTTTTTTGAGACAGAGTTTTGCTCTTGTTGCCCAGGTTTATACTGCAATGGCACGATCTTGGCTTACCACAACCTCTGCCTCCTAGGTTCAAGCGATTCTCCTGCCTCAGCCTCCCGAGTAGCTGGGATTACAGGTCACGCCCGGCTAATTTTTTTTGTATTTTTAGTAGAGACGAGGTTTTTCCATGTTGGTCAGGCTGGTCTCAAACTCCTGACCGCAGGTGACCCACCCACCTTGGCCTCCCAAAGTACTGGGATTACAGGCATGAGCCACTGCGCCCGGCCAGAAATGGAGTCTTTGTAAGGCAGCGGTCATGTCAGTGAAAAACAGCAGTAATGTCAGTGAAGGCTGCTGGGAAGCTGGAAGGGTAGACTTACTGGACAAAGGAAAATTGGAGCTTTATTTTCTAAAGAAGAGCTGTTTAAGATGGTGATAAATTCTTGGGTGGGTCTCTGGGAGTAACTTTAAGTATAATGAGAAACAAAAGTCATTCTAGTGAAAAAGTTTCAATAATTGAGAAGTACAGATTTAGATGGTTCTGTTACATGAATGTTGAAATCTACTAATAATATGGTGTGTATGATTGTTGTTTTTGGGAAATTATAAAAAGAGTACTTTTTGGCCTGTTCCAATGTTGTTAATTTTCTGTGGGAGATTTGAAAAGCATGCACATTCTTAATTTATTGGGATTGTTTTGTTTTGTTTCTACAGATTCTGAGAGCTTCTGTCTTTTAATAAGGAAATTTAAATATTTATACTTATTCTGATATGTTTGTGCTTATGCCAGCTACATTATTCTTTGGTTACAAGCAAAAGCAGAAACCAACTCTGGCTAACATGAGCAAAAGGGGAGAATGCTGAGGACAGAGAATTGATGGTAAATCTTGAAGAATGTGGTAGGCTTTAGTTTCCAAAAATACTGCAATAGTATCTTCCATCCCACATGCTCTTCTTCAATGCGACTTAGATAATCCTCTTATTGAAAGCTGGCATCTCTGCATCCTCCTCTTGAGTCCGGGTAGATTTATGACAGTGGTGGAAATGAAGTCGCATGACTTCTGAGGCTAGGTCAGAAAAGGAAATACAGCTTCTACCTGCTTCTCATGGGATGCTTGTTCTTGCAACTCACACACTATGCCATGAAGAAGCTCCAACAGACTGTGGAGAGACCCACTCGGAGAGGAAGAGAAGCTCCCAGCCATCCACCCTGGCTGGGCACTCCTGATAGCCTAACACCACCCTTGCTAGGCATGTGAGCAAGCCATTTTGGAAGTGGGTCCTGCAGCCCTACCTCATGCTCTGTGGAGCAAATGAGCCTTCCCCACAATATCCTGCCCAAATTACACATTTTCGAGCTACAGAAACAACTGTTACTATTTTAAGTCATTGAGTTTAGAGATGGTTTGTTTGTTATAAAGCAATAAATAACTAGCACAGAGAACCAAGCTTGGACATGAGCAAGATACAAGGAAACAAGGCTTCCTATTCCTTGGACTAGGAAAGTCCGGTCTCTAGTCATATCTTATGGGTAGGGTACCACAACTGGAATGAATTAACACTAATCATTTTCAGCCTTGCCATTCTTCTGACGTTCCAGGTTTTGGTGAAGGATCCTTCCACTGTTCCAATTTCAGGCACCTCCTCACCCTTTGTCTACCAATGAGCAGAAAACCTGAGTGACAGCCACAATAATCTGCAACCAAGGGAAAAGAGACAATGATTTACAAATAAAAATGGGTACAAGAAGTTTGTATTCGTTTTTTTAAATCACTGCTGTGACGGATCACCTCAAAATTAGTGGCTTTACTTAAATAACACAAATCTATTACCTTATAGTCAGAAGTCCAAAATGGGTCTTTCTGGGCTAAAATCAAGATGTTAGTAGGGGCCAGGCATGGTGGCTCATCCCTCTAATCCTAACACTGAGGCGGGAGGATACCTTGAGCTCAGGAGTTTGAGATCTGCCTGGGCAACATAGTGAGATTTCATCTCTACAAAAAAAAGTTAAAAATTAGCCAAGTGTGGTGGCATGCACCTGTAGTTCCAGTTACTTCAGTGGCCAAGGTGGGAGGATCCCTTAAGTGCAAGAGATCAAGGCTGCAGTGAGCCTGATCTCACCACTGTACTCCAGCCTAGGAGACAGAGCAAGACCCTGTCTCAAAAAATCAAATAAAAAGGGCCTGCTGCAGTGGCTCATGCCTGTCATCTCAACACTTTGGGAGGCCAAGCTGGGAGCATCACCTGAGGTCAGGAGTTCAAAACCAGCCTGGCCAACATGGTGAAACCCCATCTCTACTAAAAATACAAAAATTAGCCAGGCATGATGGCACATGGCTGTAATCTGAGCTACTCAGGAGGAGAATCACTTGAACCCGGAAGGCGGAGTTTGCAGTGAGCTCCACTGCACTCTAACCTTGGCGACAGAGCAAGACTCCATCTAAAAAAAAAAAAAAAAAGAAGAAAGAAAGAAAAGAAAAGGAAGAAAGAAAGAAAAAAGAAAAAAAAATGTTATCAGGGCTGCATTCCTTTCTGGAGGCTCCAGGGGACAATGTGCTTCCTTGCCTGGTTCAGCTTCTAGTGGCTGCCCATGTTCCTTGGTGTATGTGCCCCTTCCTTCATTTTCAAAGCCAGCAATGTTACATTTCTCAGTGCCTTTTTCATATTACATCTTCCTCTAACTCTGAGTCCTTTTCTGACTCCCTCTTTTACTTTTAAGGAACTTTGTGATAACTTTGGGTTTACCCTGATAATCCAGGAAAATCTCCTCATCTCAAATTCCTTAACTGAATCACATCTACACAGTCCCTCTTGCCTTCTAAGGTTACATAATTACAGGTTCCAGAGATTGGAACGTGGGCGTCATTGAGGGGCCATTTATTCTGCCTACTACAGTATACCAAAGCAGAATGGATACTGGGTGGGCCCCACCACTCTAAAAACATGTTCTTCACACTACTCATTCTGGTTGATATTTTTTTCCTTCATTTTATTGAATTCACAGTTACTCTTGTTTCATTTTTTTTTCAATTCAAGTAGTTTGTACTTTACACATCCAATTTCTATCTATGTGGTGATCTTATGTTTATTATGAATAATTGATATATACTTTTCTATGTTTAGAGATAGTATCTATATACATCTCCAAATAAGACAAAAAAATCTTAGCATGCTTTTCCTCCTCTCCTTGCCTTTTATCCTCGTGATAGCATCATTTAGTTATAGACTATCATTATTTATTTTTATTAACTAGCGATGACGAAAACAATTAAAAATTTAAAATTTTCTATAACAAAAAGTGGTTGAGTACAAAAAACAGAATACGCAACTGAAGGTGACCTAAACCATGAGAAAAACTTATATCACGTGAAAAGAACAAAGACAGGTTGTTCTTGGGTTAGTTAATGTAGTGGTTCAATGATGTCATGCAGGATCCAGGTTCTCTTCATCTTTTCACCTTCTTCTGAAGCTCATCCCATCCTGGTAGGAAGATGACTTCTATAGTTCCAGCTATTATATCCTCACACAGCCCTGTCTGAAAACAATGGATTAGTTATCTCTTGCTGTATAACAAATCAGATGACTTAACACAACAATAACGTTTATTATTTTAATAATATGGTTTCTGTGGGTCAGGGATTTGGGAGCAGATTGGTTAGGTGGTTCTAGCTTAGGATTTCTCATGAGGTTGCAGTCAGAATCAGCTGAGACTGCAGTCATCTGAAGGCTTGACTGGGGCTGGAGATCCAGTTCAAAGTGGCTCATGGAACATGGCAGGCAGGTTTCATGAATATCTGTGGGACAAGATGGCTGGCTTCCCATAGAGCTCTGGTTCTTATTGTGGGTGATTTTTCTCACCAGGGGGCATTTAGCAATATCTGGAGACATGTTTGCTTGTCACAACTGGAAAATTGCTATTGATATCTAGTGGTTTGGAACTAGAGTTACTGCTAAACATCCTATACTGCACAGGACAGTCTTTCACAACATGAATTATCTGGCCTAAAATGCCAGTAGTGCTAATGTTGAGAAATCCTGCCTTAGAGCAAGTGAACCAAGAGAGCAAGGTAAAAGCTGAAATGCTTTTTATTACCCAGCTTAGGAAGTCCTCTGTATTCTATGCTGGAGGGATCCACACAAGGGTATGAATACCAGAAAGTGAGGCTCATTGGAAATTATCTTGGGCATAGCTACCATGGGAAGGAAGCTTCTCCTGGCCATTTCTCTTGTTTTGTCTTCTCTTCCTTCCTTCTTCCGTCATTTCTTCCGATCTTCCTTCCCTATTCCTTGTTTCATTTCTTTTTTCAACTTTCAAAGAGGAAAATCATTTCTTTTCTTTTCTTTTTCTTTTTCTTTTTTTTTTTTGAGACGGAGTTTTGCTCTTGTTGCCCAGGCTGGAGTGCAATGGTGTGATCTAGGGTCACCGCAACCTCTGCCTCCCAGGTTCAAGCAATTCTCCTGCCTCAGCCTCCTGAGTAGCTGGGATTACAGGCATGTGCCACCATGCCTGGCTAATTTTGTATTTTTAGTAGAGACAGGGTTTCTCCATGTTGGTCAGGCTGGTCTTGACCTCCTGACCTCAGGTGATCTGCCCACCTCGGCCTCCCAAAGTGCTGGGATTACAGGCGTGATCCACGGCGCCCGGTGGAGGAAAACTATATCTATAAGCCCTACCAGGCTTCTCTGCACTTCTCACTAGTCAGTGTTGGATGATATGCCTATGTCTAAACCAATTATTAGCAGAGAGAATAGAATTACTATGATGAGTTTAGCCTATTTAACATATACTCTCCTTCTGGGGCTGGGGAGAATCCATGTTTTACACACATGGAGGGTAAATTATCAAAATCGGTGTTTTACTAGTAAGGAAGAAAGAGAATGTCTTTGAGTGGGTAACAGAGTTTGCTACCTTTGTTTATCATTGTCTTTTGTAACACACACTTTGTTTTTGGTTTCAGTTTACTCTTTGGTGGAAGACATTCTCTAAAAGTAATTTCAGGGATGGACAGCAATCTGAACTCTTACATATTTGAAAATGTGTGTCATTATTTTGTACCCTCTCTTAAGTGCTAATTTAGTTTTGCAGTCTAGGTTAAAAACAATTCCCTTAGAGGCCGGGTGTGATGGCTTGCACCTGTAATTCCAACATTTTGGGAAGCCGAGGTGGGATCCCAGGAGTGTAAGACCAGTCTAGGAAACTTAGTGAGACTCCACCTCCGAAAAAAAAAAAAAAAAAATTAGCCAGGCATGGTAACACATACTTGTAGTCCCAGCTCAGTTATTGGGTGGTGGGGTTAAGGTAGTTAAGGTGGGAGGATTGCTTGAACTCATTGAGGTCCTGCAATGAGCCAGCCATGCACTGCAGCCTGGGTGACAGAGAGACTCTGTCTCAAAAACAAAACCAGACAAAACACCATTACAATGATTTCCTTAGACTACTGTTCCATTGTCTAATAGCATCCATTGTTGCTGATGAGAAGGTAATCCAGTTAAGATTTTCTTTCTATCCTTCATGCTCTGAAATCCCACTATGAGGTGTTTAAGTGTGTTATTTTTTACTTATGCCATTTGGCTCGGAAGTAAATAAGAGCTTTTTACTCAAAGATACTGGAATTTTTTTTGTTTTTTTTTTTTTTTTTGAGACAGAGTTTCGCTCTTGTTGCCCAGGCTGGAGTGCAATGGCACGATCTCGGCTCACTACAACCTCCACCTCCTGGGTTCAAGCGATTCTTCTGCCTCAACCTCCCTAGTAGCTAGGATTACAGGCATGTGCCACCACGCCCAGCTAATTTTGTATTTTTAGTAGAGATGGGATCAGGCTGCTCTTGAACTCTCTACCTCAGGTGATCCACCCATCTTGGCCTCCCAAAGTGCTGGGATTACAGGCGTGAGTCACCATGCTTGGTCAAGATACTGGAATATTTTCAATCATTTTTTGAGTATTTCCTTCCATCCATTCTCTAGATCCCCTATCAGATGAATATTGGACTTTCTGGATTTATTCTTCATGTTACTTAAATTACTTAAATACCTAAACTAGGTAATTTAAAAACAACAGAAACAGAATTGCTCACAGTTCTGAGGCCAGAAAGTCCAAGATCAAGATAATTAGCAGATTTGAAGTCTGCTGAGGGCTCTTTTCTCATAGACGGCCCCTTCTATGCATCCTCATGTGGTAGAAGTGCCAACAGGCTCCCACAAGCTTCTTTTCTCAGGGCACTAATCCAATTCATGAAGGATCTCCCTTCAAGATCTAATCACCTCTTAAAAGCGCCACCTGTTAATACTATCACTATGAGGGTTAGGTTTCAACATATAAATTTTGGGAGGACACAAACATTCAGATAGAGTAAATGCTTATAAGAATATCTACAGCATAGTACTACTTATTATTCAAATTTTCTATCCATTGTTTTAAAGACAGCGTCTCCCTCTGTCACCCAGGCTGGAGTGCAATGACTTATCTTGGCTTACTGCAGCCTCAACCTCCCAGACTCAAGCATTCCTTCCACCTCAGCCACACTAGTAGCTGGGATTACAGGTGTGTACCACTATGTGCACCTAATTTTTGTATTTTTTGTAGAGATGGGGTTCTACCAAGTTGCCCAGGCTGGTCTTGAACTCCTGGACTCAAACTATCCTCCCACTCTGGCCTCCCAAAGTGTTGGGTTCATGGGTGTGAGCCACCGTGCCTGGCAGAAATCTTTAACAAAAAATTTATGTATCATTGTTGGAGCCTCCTTTTCCTCTTCCTCTTTTCTCATTATCCTGAAGTTAATCTGTATCCTTATTGCCTGTATCCGTGGTTTATATAGTTTACTACATATTTATATATATGTAAACAGCATATTGTATTATTCGGCAGGTTTTCAAACTGCACATAAAATTCTCTTAATCTTTCAGATTGGCCGGGCGCGGTGGCTCAAGCCTGTAATCCCAGCACTTTGGGAGGCCGAGGCGGGCGGATCACGAGGTCAGGAGATCGAGATCATCCTGGCTAACACGGTGAAACCCCGTCTCTACTAAAAAATACAAAAAACTAGCCGGGCGAGGTGGCGGGCGCCTGTAGTCCCAGCTACTGGGGAGGCTGAGGCAGGAGAATGGCGTGAACCCAGGAGGCGGAGCTTGCAGTGAGCTGAGATCCGGCCACTGCATTCCAGCCTGGGCATCAGAACGAGACTCTGTCTCAAAAAAAAAAAAAAATCTTTCAGATTACACCAAGAAAATAACCTCAAGTCTTGAATGTTTTTCTTGGTATTTGCTATTCTCTCTTTTAACAAACTAAGAGTAGGCCTCAGGCTAGAAGCCAGAGCAGGAATTGATGGCTAGTTAGAATTTAATAATACTTCTTTATTTTCCATTATATTTATTTTAATGGTTTCCTCCCCCCCTTTCTTTTCAAAGCAAGTGTTGCCGGCTTTCTGTTTAGAGTAGTGATTTATGTTTTCTTTTATATTAAATGTAAGAAAAAAAGTGTTGATTTAAGGAAAAAGGGTAAGTGGCAATAATACAGGCAATACAGAGACACAGCAAAAAATTAGGAAATTTATACTGTAATAGCTGAAATTTGATACACCCTTGGCCGAAAGGAAAAAGTTCAAGTTCCTCCTTCTCACCTTCCTTTACCAGTTGGAGGTCCCTTTGATACTGCAATCTCTCCTTTTATGGTATTTCCTGCAGCCCGCACCCCTGCCTTCCCCTGGCTGTCTCATCAATTTCTCTGGCTCTTAGGAAGCCCTTCTCCATTTAGCACCTGTCATCATACTGCATGTATAACTTTCTCATCTAAAACTAACCTAAATCTTAATGCCAACATGGCACCCTCATGGCCTGAACAGCTCACTAATGTCAAAAAAGTTGATCTGTTGTTTTTGATGTTTCAAATATAATCATGAGTATACAATGAAGGCTTTCCATGGAAAAACTATTTAACTCATATTTCCTTATGTTTGCAGTTAAAAAAAGTTGTTTATAGATCTTAATACTTGATCTTAAATTATCTTCTTTCAACCCTGAGACAATACATGAACCTGCTGTCTAGATGAATGGTAAACAAACAGGGACACAGAACAGAAAAACAAATGAGATGATGGGAAATAATCTGTTTTTTTTTTTTTTTTTTACTTCATTTCGACGTGGTGGTTTACTGCACATTACTCACTATGTCGAACCGGGTGATTTTACTAAAATATGAGTTTAGCAATTTAGTATAACACGTTCAAATGTTTAACATACAACGTTTAAAGGCAAAAGCTACCAAACTGTTGTGGCCCTTGAGATGCTGGAACAATTTTCAAGTTTCATGGTGCATGATCCACAATGCATATGAATATATACAATATCAGTAACAAAAACAGTACAATGTACACCGGATGCTGTTTCAAAGTCCTCTAATGTTTGCAGTCGTGATAGACTAACTGCATTGGCTTTCATTCATTCATTCATAAGCCTTATTTTGAAGCTGATCTTCACACTGCGTGATTAGAAACCATCAGTGCACTGGTCAGAAGTACATTCGGCTGTTAACAGAGGAGCAAAGAATGCTTTCAAAGCTACTGCTGTATTTGGAAAAAAGTTCAGTTTTAGTGTTTTCTTTGTATGTATTTTGTGTGGCTAAGGAGGGAGAAGAAAGGCTGCGCGGGGATTGGGGGAAGCGACTTCGCACTCTTGATTACAGAAGAAGGATCATGTATACCACTGTAAAACATCCAACCTTTAAATGAGAAAGTGGGTGAAGTGAAATCGCTCTCACGTACACATATTCCGCGTTACTTCTTATCCGCCAGCCAAACTTTCTCCATCAATCTGGGTAGGTCTGACACGAAAATGCAGCCTGAAAGAAATGCTGAGTCCTGAGGCGGCGTGTGTTGCCTCACCCAGTGCTGGCTTTGGAGTTACCTGAAGCCTTCTAGCTACTGCACCCAAAGAACAAGCTTCTCGGTTCAACTCGGTTGTTTCCGTGGGGAATTGCGGCACGAGCAGGTACTGGGTGTGGCGATGCCAAGAGAGCGCTCAGATCTCCCATCTTTCCCGCTTCTGGCAAACCTTCCCGGCCCCTAATCGGCGAGTGACCAGCACCCGGTACCCGCCGTCCGGCATTCCGGGGACCGCGGTTGGACCCGACCCCGCCGCAGCTGCAAACTGCCGAATCGCCCAGCTGAGTGCACTGTGCGTGTGCGCTTCTCCCCCACTCTTTCCGCGCCTGGAGGCGGATCCCCTTCCTTGCACACAAGTCCTTATATGCACCGGTTGCACCAGCCCGCGTTACTCCGGCCCCACAAATAATTAACAGGGGAGGGAGGGTGTCGCTTTTTTTTCTCCGGCTTTTTCTCAGCGCGAGAGCATTTGAACCGAGGAGAAACCCCAAGATGCGACTGAAGGGCCATTTTGCTGCAGTGCACGAATTGGCCACACAAAAATACAGCTTGAGTCCCTATGATAAGCAAGTCAAGGTTCAGGAACAGCCCTTCAGATTTGGCCCCAGGAGCCCGCAAAAGCCTGGGCGGAAAGGGTGCGCGCCCCTCCCCCCTCCACGCTGATGGGGAGGGACCGGGTCAGGAAGCGCGGCCTCTCCCCAGTCCAAGACCACGCCTCCTCCGCCTCCCCCCACCCCCTTCACTCCTCCCAGGAAGCGGTGATAGACAGTTCTGTGTGGTTCTCCACCCCCACCCTCCCCCCGCTGAGTGGAGGAGTTGATGTGTCTCATTATAACAGCCAATGCAGCCGCCATCCACGCACAAGCAAAGAAGCATGTCCCATTTAAATACACCCACGCAGCCCCAGCGCCCTTAGCCGATCGGGGCGCTCAGCCCACACGCACCGCTGCTCGGGGCTTGGAGATCCGCGCAGGTTGGGCTCCCGGACCCGGCGGACCAACGCGCGGAGGATCGGGATCCGGCGCTGTGGGGCTGGGGTGGGCGGGGGAGGCTGGGCCCGGGGCCTCTGGCGCGATACCCCGCATGAGGACGCGAGTGAAATAGACCAAGGTGGAATTTCCAAGGGAAAAGCTTGGGGGTAGTTTTGGTCCATTTCTCCAGCGAAGAAGTAGACATGGCGAGCGACTCCCCGGCTCGAAGCCTGGATGAAATAGATCTCTCGGCTCTGAGGGTGAGCAGGACATGTTTTCTGGTTTCTTTCCAGTGGTTTGGGTCAGGGTGAATGGGCTCGGTGCGTGGACTGGGGGCTGGGGCTGGGGCTGGGGGACAGCAGAGGGAGAATGCGTCGGGGAGGGAACCTGGATTCCCGTTTTGATTCGGGGTTGCTGAGGTGCTCCTGGCTGAGCCCCTACGGCAGGGGCTGTGCGGTACGTGTCTTCCTTTGGCCGTGGCCGAGGCTCTCCCGAGGGCTCGTGGAGCTTATGCCAGTTTCATCTTATACCGGTGTAAGAGCAGTAAAATGAAAGGTGTGTGTGTGTGTGTGTACGTGTGTACACGCCCCGGGCAATTGTCTGGTGCCAAGGAGCGAGACCCGACTGTCCCTTCTGCAAAAAGAATGCCAGCGTGAATAAAGGCACTGGCTCCTCACGTTTTCCAGCTACCTGCAAGATGACATTGTGAGGCTGACTGTCCCCGCGAAGCCGAACCTGCCGCTCCAAGGGGGCAGTTATTGCTATGCTGGTCTTGTAGATGGCAACTGCCTCCCCCTCCCCCTTTTCTGCCTCCCGCACCCGGGCGCCCTCTCAGCGCTCCCTTAAATGCCAGTCTGCCACTCACCTTTATTTATGGCTTTAACTCAGCCCTGCCTGTGCTTTCTGACTTTGTGGCTGTAACGTTTCAGTTTTATGGCTGAACTTAAGCAGGTGAAAGGGATGTGTTTTCTGCTTTTCCTCAATCAGACCGGAACTCCCTGGAGTGTGTGCGAGTGTGTGTGTGTGTGTGTGTTTTCCCCGTGTCTGTGGCCAGTCCTTTGTAGAGCACCTCCCTCCCCCCAGTCCCACTGGTTTGCGTTTACCTTCACGTGAATTACCTCAGACGCCGTTTCATTGTATTGACTAAGACATCACTGATATAGAATCCATTTTGCTGTTGTTTTGAGATCAGAATACCAGGAATCCCAGTGCTGCCTTGACGCTTCCCCACCCCCAACTCCCGATCCCAACACACTCCTTCGGGGAAGGGGGCAGAGCTTTCTTGTCATTTTAATTAGATGCTGCCTGCAGGGAAGGGGTGAGGGGTGGGGATGGTGGCAGCAGCGGGTGTCTGAGAAGGATTGGACACCAATTTAAGGACTGCTTCTTCCTCTCCCGAACCAAAAATAAAATTTAAAAAATAGCGAGTGCATGTATTTGATGTATGGAGGGTGGATGAGAAGGAATTGATGGTGGCTTTCTACAGGGAGACACCAGGATGGATGAAGCATGGAAGTTCACACGCCCTCCTGAGGAATACATTGTTAGATTGATGCTGAATCTTGCGGCCATTTACCTGGATTCCTAGTACTTCTGACATTGCCTCTTTCTGTACTCTTATATTAAAGTGCTACCTTTGTGATCAAAGTGGTACTTTCTCTTTGGTCTCTTTCATTAAACGTTTTCCTCCACATCTCTTTTAATAACGCTTTCTCTCTTCGTCTTAATCTGTTGGGCCAAGAGGTGAGGCTTCAGCAAGGCAGGTAAGGAGTTGAGAAGAAACAGAGATGCCATTTGAAATGGGCTGTTCTGATAGTTGGGCAGCCGAAGCTCCTTCATGCATTATTACAGGAAGCTGCCTATTTCCCTGGAGTGGAAATGCCACATCAAGAACTGGCTGCCCCCTGCGCAGCGGGGTGGGGTTGGTAACAGGGTGGGTGCATTGGCCAGGTCTGTGGCTTCCTGCTTTACCGACTGTGTGTGTTCATTTGCCCTACTTTCTGCGCTGGGAGTTGCTGCCGGCGGGTTAATCAGGTGGACGGATGGCCCAGACTGGGGGTGGGGTGCTGCGAGTCCGTCGGGGGTCGGGGTGGCGGAGGCGGGGGGCAGTGGCAAAGGGGGAAAGGTTCTGAACAATGTGCAGGGTTTGCGGTGATTTCCCTGGGCTGGAATCTCCACCTTGCTCCTCTACTGGAAAGCAGTCTGATGTGATTTTTAAGTTGGGCCCGGACTTGTCCCTTGTGGGCTTTTTCCTCGGGAAGGTTTTCTGAGATACCAAGCACAGAGCCTGCAGGCAGGGGAGCAACCGGTGAGGGCCACCAGGCGGACGACTGCGGATCACACTTGGGATGTGCATTCTTGTGATCTGTATTTTGAAAACATATCTTTGCACAATGAACTGAAATTGCTCTTTGTGGCCTGGGCTATCAGCTTAGGGCTCTGCTTCTGTTTTTCTGCCTGCTGGGAGGTGTGGAAACAGAGAGGGCAACAGCTAGCTTGGGGACCAGGAACTGCTGGCTGGAAGACTTAGATGCAGATGCAGATGTGGAGACAGTTGCAGATGTGGGGCCAGGGTCTTTGACCAGTCTTGTGGGTGAGGTGTGCCTGCTGGAGTGGGTCCAAAGGCCACATAGGTAATCTCCACAAATCAGAGGACAGATCATCTGCACCTTCCCACATTTGGAGAGATGGCCTCATCTAGATGAGATGTCTCATTTATTCCTAAGCCCTTGGTAAAGCCTGCCTGCTGAGCCCCTCCTGGGGAATGCCTGACCCCTGAAATGCAGCCAAGGTCAGTGGCTTCTGGGAGAATTTGCTGCAGACTTACCAGTCCCTTGCTGTTTCGGTGGCTCTTTAATGTACACAGTCAATGCTCTTTTTGTAAACCCTGGGCTCAATGCATTAAAAGCAGATCCTGTCTGGAGAGGCCTTTATCCTTCTCACTTTGGGGGCTTATTGTTCTCAGCCAGTGATCCCAGACTGGACCCAGTCTAAATTTTCCCCAAATAGCAACAGTGCATAATTTAAACCAGAGCAACCTATGACAGCACTGATCATTTAAATTATGCAAGATTTGCATGGTTTAAAAGTGAGTGAAGCAGGATCTTCTTTGATTAGAAAATAGGTAATTTGAATCCAGTTTTAGCCCTGATTTTTAGAGCTCACCGAGATAAACTAAATCTTGAGGGATGGGCTGGAATTGTTTTATAGATTTAGAGCTGGAAAGAGAATTGTAGAACACTCAGCCACTCCTTGCATTGAACACTTGGGAAACTGAAGCCCAGAGGCGTGAAGTAAGTTGTTCAAGGTCACACAGTAACAAGGGGAGGGGACAGCCAGGAGCGTGGTTTGAGCAAATAATCTAGATTTCCTGACTCCTCATTCAGTGCTCTTTTCTCTAAGTCACACTTTCTGTGGCTGAATCAGAAATCAATAATACATTTTCTGCCTGAGTACAAAAGAATAGCAGGAAGGAATAATTTCACCAGGGTCAGGGAATTTTATTTATTGAGAATGGTGAAACTACTTCATGCAAGTAAGTTTGTGATACGTGAAACCATGGAGCTTTAGGCCACCTTTGGAATTCATCTTGTCCAGCCCTGGTTCAATGCCTACTCTGCGGGCAAAGGACTGTCTGAAATCACCTAGGACACATGGTTGTCCTGCACAGGTAACCTCTCTGAGTAACCTGTGTCCGTCAGAGCATGTCCTAAGGGGTCAGTATAGACATACACATTATTCAGATATCTCCGCATGTGACATTTATAAAGTTCCGTATATGTTTTGTATTATCTATGTGGATACACATATTATGTGTAGTATTATGGATATAAACTGTATCCATGTGGGTGTATGAAAATGTGCATATACATACATAGGCTACAGCAAACAATTTACTCATTCAAACGTGGGGCTTGAGTCATTCTTGCTTCAGGACATCTCAATATTAAAAGAGATGAAACTTGCCACCAGTGTGCTTTATTACATGTGAGGTGAACTCAGCCCAGAAAGCTTTTTGGAGATTAGCATATTTCTGGACCTAAGCACCTTGGCTGTCCTTAACTTGGCCCACAGGGTAAGGCATTCAAGGCCAGGAGTTGGCTGCTGCTGACCTCATACTCTCAGCTTCTGCCAGGACCCACATACACTTTTGTATTTGAACAAAATTAGATGACCTATGCTTGTCTTTCCCCTTACCCCTCACTCCCTAGCCATTCCTTTCTCCATTGAAACCTAGATTTAAGAATTGACCTCATCTGAAAGCCTTGCTTATATCCCTTTGCTACACTTTTCATGCTCATGTTTTACTTGGTGTGTGATTTCCTTTCTGCTTCTTTACTAAACCGTGGATTTCTTGAGGACAGAGGCTAGGTCTTGTTCATCTTTGGAGCCATAGTCTCCATTAGTTGGATGAATGAGTACATGAATGCATGCATGAATGAATGGAGTGGAATGAACCCTGTCTCCCCAGTTCTATCTCCACCTCTTATTCATTCTGTGACTTTGAGTAGGTCATTTAACCATAGTTAATAAGAATGATCACAACTGTTTGCCTTTCTCACACATTGTGTTTAAGGCAATGCTTTAAAAACCATACAGCACTATACAAATATGCTATCCCATGGTTAAGTAGAATTTAGTGGGAAAATTGAGCCCATCAACATTCGATTGCAATGATTTTATCTAATAGAAAATGATCCTGGCTGGGCACAGTGGCTCACACCTGTAATCCCAGCACTTTGGGAGGCCAAAGTGGGAGGATTGCTTGAAACTAGGAGTTTCAGATCATCGTGGGCAATGTAGGGAGACTCCATCTCTGAAAAAAAAAAAAAAAAGCCAGTATGGTGGGGTGTGCCTGTGGTCCCAGCTAATTGGGAGACTGAGGTGGGAAGATAGTTTGAGCTTGAGAAGTGGAGACTGTGATTGTGTCACAGCACTCCAGCCTCAGTGACAGGGTGACATCTTGTTTAAAAAAAAAAAAAAGACTCAGAAAAGAAGGAAAATAATCCTGAGAAAAAGATATCAGAAGGTTCCGACTGTTTTTACTAGCACCTCAATAGACCTTAGTTGCCTTTTTCCTTTTGTGTGCCAATATGACCTTATATGTTTCTCTGATGGCCTGAATTGAGCTTTGCCCCCCAAGTATTAGCATTCATTAAATATGAGGTAAGCACAGTCCCGAAGCTTTTTGGAGATTAATGTGTTTCGAAACCAGTATCAATTATCAGCATTGTTCATTAAAACCTTCTTTTTTAAACACTTTCTTTTTTAAAAAAACTTTTTTAAAAAAACCTTTTTCTCCTCTTTATATGTTACTGATTATTCAAATGCAAACACATTGATTATGCCTGTGCCTTCTCAAAGTTTTATTTTTTCCCTTGGGAGGTAGAGTGGACACCTAAGATGATACACTAATGGCCCAGTATTTAAAACTTTCTGGTGAGAGGTTCTCATGGGGCTCAAATAAATCTCGAAATATTATTAATTCATTACTCCAGAGCACTTAATTAAATTTAGTCTAAAATGAGATTTTAGTAAAGTTGCATGAATTAATAACAGTATCTCAAAATGATAACAGCATGGCAATCTTTTCATTAATATTCTTTATGTTTATCAGAGATAATAAACAGGTGTTTTCTTTACAATGGCCTTGCCTCATAAAAAGTAGGGTGTGCTGGTAGCTATCAGAACATCAGATAAATATGCATAGTCATTTTCATTATTCATTATTAACTGGAGTGATCTTTAGTACAGAAGCCAGTGTAAGTCATGGTTTGCTGTTTGCATAATTATCTACTTAGGAGGTCATGGAATATTTTGTTGATGAGAGAGTACCCAGTACATTTCTTTCAGGAAATACCACTTTTTCCCCCCTTATCTGTAAAACTCTTTGATATCTTATAATTTCGAGTCTTGCCCATTGGGCCTTTCTTCTTTCTGTGTCTCTGCCCTGGAATTAATCTTCCGTGCCCTTCTTGTTTCGACGCCATTCCTTCTCTCAGTGATAGTGGTTCTAAAGTCCACCCAGCCGGGCGCTCCTGTGATTGAATCATGGCCGCTATGCCCAGCTGAGCACAACCAGTCTCTGATTCCCTTCCTGATAGAATTTGGAGTAACTTGAGTCTGAAAGATGCTTTAATGTCAAATTGATTCTTACATTTCTGTGGGGGAAGTAGCTCTCTGAGAACAGGGCCTAAACTGGTTTGTTAGCAGTGTGCTGAGAATTCTAAGAAAATCTTAATGATATTTTTTTGAATGAAATGTTATTCTGCACATATAAATATAAGGTCTCTAGTGGAGAGAGAGGGAGGACTTAAGTAGAAAATGTTGGATGAATTCCGCTTGTGATTCCTTCCAGTCTGGTTGGAAGCTTATTTCCCTTTAGCGAAACATGATTCTATCCACTTCTTTTTCATGTCCTGGTTGTCTCACGGGGGTGCCCTCAACTTCTCAAAACGCATTTTATTTATTCCACCCCAACTTAAAATTCTTTCCTTAATGTTTATCGTATGGGTCCTCTTGTCTCCACTGTTCCTTGCAAGTGCCGTAGGTACTGTCCCCTGGGCAACACCCGCGACAGGACCCCCCTCCTCCTGTGTCTCTACCTACCAGCCTTCTTCTGGCTGGTCTCTCGTACACTGTAGCCACGGGAGTGTTCCTAATGCACAGTTTCAATCTGGTTGTTTTTATTCAAGGCCTTCTCTGACTCCTTAGTCGACAGACTAAAAACTAAACTCTTTAGCATGTTAAGACCAGCAGCAGTTCAGAGCGGCCTTCCACAGAGCTCTGCAGTTTTGACCACCACTCCGCCATTGCGGTAGGGAACAACTTCATTCCCCGCTGGATGCTCTGTAGGGGGCGCTCTGTCTTAGTCTCGTTTCTGTACCTACTGCCACAGCACGAAACATTCACAGACCACCTTTTCCACAAAAGTCTCTGATTTCTCTCAGAAGTTGTCCTTCCCACTCATAGACTGTCTCAGAACTGACCTCACACCTCTTTCGTAACACTCAGAACTTTCTGTCTTGGATTATATTCACTACTAGACAATTCCTTCTTGAAGGCAACGTTTGATTTTCTTAGGGATCCTCACCAGTTTTCTTTACACAGCAGGCGTTCGTTCAACAAATAAATTTTGAATTAACAAAATATATAATGTGCCCTTTTAGAAGGGCTGGAGGTGGTGCTATGTAGAAGGAGTATAGAAACCTCAGAAAGGTGGGGCCTGTGCTGTAATTGTGCTGACCATAGCACAATTTCAGGGATCATGAATTATCTTGTAGTCTATGTTGCATGACTCCTGGGGACACCTTTTATGTAGAGTACAATTCCAGTGGATGCTAATTACATTGAGTACAATTCCAGGGGCACCAATTATGAGAAATACTATGTCTGGTCCTGGGTAGGTATTCCTATTTCTAGAATTTTTCTGCCAAAAAAAATGTTCTCTCCATTGTCATCTTATTCTAAGTTTTGAGAGATTTAAAATACCGCAGGTTAGAATTGCAAGGCGTGTGTGTGTGTGTGTGTGTGTGTGTGTGTGTGTGTTTGGAGTGTGTTTCAATTATTTTAACAATCTGATAATGTTTACGACTGCTATTTTGATTAAACAGTAATAGATGGGTGGGAAAGGGTGTGCTTCTAGGGTGGCCCACTGGAAGACAATGTTGAGTTTTTGTCTTGACAGCTGGCAGTGAGTGGGTAGAGAGAGTTTGGGAGATGGTGAGGTTTAATGAGGCACACAGCTGGGAGTTAGAGCCCAGCATCATAAAGCTGGCTCTGACACCTTACCCTCTAAGCTTCAGTTTTGTCACATGTAAGATGAGTGGTTTCGACTAAAATTGCTGGAAGTCACCTCCAGCAATTTCTATTGCTGGGATGCATATTCCTGGAATATGTAAGGGAACCAGAGGCAGGACTGAGGGCATTTAAATAGCCATGGATTCTTATTCTACCTGTTGGGAATACCAAGAGATTGCAAACTATAGACCTCAATGAGCTGGGAGTTGCCACTGAAAGTAATACCCCTTTCTAATTTTTAAATGAGCTATTTTTTTCCAACCTTGAGATTCTGATTTATAATTTAAAGTGTTGTTCTAGTTTTTGAAGACCGAGTGATAGGATGAAGGCCCAGCTGTGACTTCTGCTGGGTACTCCCCTACAGTGTTGCTGCTGGATACCCAGGTTTAGACTCTGAAATAACCCTAGATTTTCAAGTGCTGTCTCTCTAGTTAGTGAAATTAGAACCTTGGCAGTATAGATTAAGTAGGAAATTTGTAGACTTTAACAATACATTGCATATATTACAAACATTTGTTTGATTAGTGTATTAGAAAGTACAAATTTGGGTGCAGGGTAAACTCAGATCCAGTGTTCTGTGATTCTGTGAAATGTGATTAACTGTAGGGGAAGAAATGTACATGGTATCCAGCATTCATTCATTCATTTGTTCATGTATAGGCTCATTCAGTACGTGATTATTGGGTGCTACTAGTTGCTGGGGCTGAGCTGAAGACAACACTGGCATGGTTTCTATACCCATGGCTGGATGGAGAAGAGAGTCTGCACTTGTCTTTCACTACACTCTAGCCACACTGATTTTTTCTGTTTTGTGAACATGCCAAACTCATTCTTGTAGTTCTCCGTGTCAGAAATTTCACATGGAGGGCTCCATCTTATTATTTAGGTCTAAGGTCAGATGCGATCTGTATTATTACTTATGTATCTGCATAACAGGCTACCCTCAAGCTTAGTGGCTTAAACAACAATAATCATTTATTATCTCTCACAGTTTCTGTGGGCCAGGGATTCAGAAGTGGCTTCCCTGGGTGGTTTTAGCATGAGGTATCTCCTGAAGTTGCACGAAGATTTTGGCAAGGTGAACTATCTTCTGAAGGCTTGACTGGAGCTGGAGGATCTCTTTCCAAAATGATTTACTTATGTGGTGCTGGATGTTGGCAGGAGGCCTTAGTTCCTCCCCACGTAGGTGGCTCCATTGGTTGCTTGAGCATCCTCATAACATGGTGCCCACTTTTACCAGGCAGAGTAATCAAGATAGCAGAGCAGAAGCCACTATGTCTTTTACGATCTAGCCTTGGAAATCACACACCATCATTTCTGCAGTACCCTTGTTGCAATACCTCTGCTGACTTGGCTACCCAAGTCAGCCCTATTCATTTCGAAGGGGACTACACAAGAATATTAACTAACACCAGAAGGCAGAAGTCCCTGAGGGTCCTCTTAGAGGTTCCTTACTATGCAGAGAGGTTTTCTTTGCAATATATCTCTAAAGTAACACTCCCTCCCACCCTGAAACTGTCCAATTCAGTGCTTTATTGTCTTTAAGGCAGTTGTGACTATCTGAATTATTAAAAAATCTGGCTGTCCCAACTGGAGCCTGATAAGTTTTGTGAGAACAGGGATCTTGCCTGCATGTTTAGCACCACATTCCTGGTGCTTTGAACTGTGTCTGGCATATGATAAATATTGATTGAATAAATATCAATTGTATTAATGAAATTAATTAATTCATTTAAAAGGGATCTTAATTACACCTCAGATCTCCAAAAAATAAGTTGTGGCACCTTCTGATAAAAGGCACAAATAGGATAAAGCCCTAAAACCATGATAAGGGTAAAATGAAAAGTAAAGGGGGATTGTGTTTGCATATCTTTGTCTATATATCTACTTATCTATCTGTCTCTCTAGGGCTTGGTGATCCAACTTACCTCTTTTGTAGGTAGAAATTGGGGCTCAGAGAAGTTACTTATCTTATCTAAGGATGAAACTCGAATGCAGTGCTGGGTCCCGTTATGCCATGTCCCTCAACTGGATTGCCAGCATCCTGGACCTCTTAGGGAATTGGTCATTCCCACAACACAAAAACCAGTCTAACAAAGAATGGATACAAAGATGGTTACCAAGTTGCTTATATATACGGAAGACACTGAAGATAGCCTGTGCTCCACTGTGAAGAAACCAAATCTAATTAGATGGTAAAGGAGAACTCAGCTAAGTTAATCAATATAGATAATTAGCAGTGTTTCAGATGTTGAAAATAAAAGTTACAGTTCTATGTGCAAAGAGGCCACCTGTAGAAGCTGGAAATACGTGCTGTATCTTAACCTGAGTGAGAAGCTACGAAGACTCCTGGGGCTCCAGGGCCCAAAAAATGGAGACTGTGAAAGAAAGCAAAGACTAAGACTGCTGAGTTGTTAAAAATTTATTTATTTTATTTCATTTTTTTGAGATGGAGTCTCACTCCATCACCCAGGCTGGAGTGCAGTGGCACTGTGTCGGCTCACTGCAACCTTTGTCTCCTGGGTTCAAGCAATTCTCTTGCCTCAGCCTCCCAAGCAGCTGGGATTACAGGTGCCCACCGCTATGCCCGGATAATTTTTATACTTATAGTAGAGACTGGGTTTCACCATGGTGGCCAGGCTGGTCTCAAACTCCTGACCTCAGGTGATCCACCTGCCTTGGCCTCCCAAAAAATTTGTTTAATTTTTAAAAGGTTCTTCTGGTTCTCACTATAAAAGTAGTGGTCATTGCAATGGTTTCTGAATGGTCATTGCAGAAAATCTGGAAAATGGAGAAAAACTAAAAATAATTCTCAAATTATTTAAATTTATGATTCCGAATGATAACCACATACGCACTTTGGTGTATGGCTTAGTAGTTTTTTCCTATGCATGGCTAAATAGATTTTTTTTTAAAGTGGAGATAATATTGTACATACTATATGTAACCTATTTTTTAAACCTAATAATTAGCCTTTTCTCATGCTATTAATCTTTTTCTATGGCATAACTTTTAACACTTTTTTCATGGGGAATTTAAACTTAAAAGGTAGACAGAATACAGGAAACAACAGATGCTGGGGAGGATGTGGAGAAGTAACGCTTTTACACTGTTGGTGGGCATGTAAATTAGTTCAACCATTGTGGAAGACAGTGTGGCAATTCCTCAAAGATCTAGAACCAAAAATACCATTTGACCCAACAATCCCATTACTGGGTATATACCCAAAGGATTATAATTCATTCTACTATAAAGACACATGCACATGTATGTTAATTTTAGCACTATTCACAATAGGAATCATTTGAAATCAACCCAAATGTGCATCAATGATAGACTGGATAAAGAAAATATGCCACATATACACTATAGAATACTATGCAGCCATAAAAAAGGATGAGTTCATGTCCTTTGCAGGGATATGGATGAAGCTGGAAGCCATCATTCTCAGCAAACTAACACAGGAACAGAAAACCAAACACCGCACGTTCTCACTTGTAAGTGGGAGTTGAACAATGAGAACACGTGTACAGAGGGAGGGGGATAACACACACTGGGGCTTGTCAGGAAATGGGGGACTAGGGGAGGGATAGCATTAGGAGAAATACCTAATGTAGATGATGGGTTGATGGGTGCAGCAAACCACCGTGGCACCTGTATACTTATGTAACAAACGTGCACGTTCTGCACGTGTATCCCAGAACTTATAGTATAATAATAATAATAAGTAGACAGAATATTGGAATGCCCATATATTACTGATAGGAATATAAAATGGCACAGCCATTTTGGAAAACAGTTTGACAGTTTCTCAAAATGCTAAATATAGAGTTACCCTGTGACCCAGGAATTCCACACCTAAGTATATGCCCAAGAGAACTAAAGACGTATTCATGCAAAAAAAAAAAAAAAAAGTGTACATGAATATTTATAGTAACCTCAAAGAGGAAAGAACCCAAGTGTCCATCAACCAATGAATGGATAAACAAAACGTAGTATAGTATATCCTTACAATGGAGTATTCTACAATAAAAGGAAGTGCTGATACACACTGCAACATGAACATTATGCTATGTGAAAAAAGCCAAACACGAAAGGACACGTGGTTGTATGATTCCATTTATATAAAATGTCTGGAATAAGCAAATCCATAGAGATAGAAGGTAGACTAATGCTTGCTGGCAGGGAGTGACTGCTAATGTCCCAAATTAGATAGTGGGGATGTTTGTACAACTCTGTGAAATATACTAAAAGTCACTTGTACACTTCAAAAGAGTAAGTCTTACAGAATGTGAATTAAAGCTCAATAAAACTCTCATTAAAAAGTAGATAAAAGGGTTAATAATCTCTCTACTGAACAATTATCCCCCATAATGAATCCTGTTTCATCTATACTCCTACCCACCTTCTCCCCCATATTATTTTAAAGCAGCATATTATTTCATTTATAAATATTTCAGTAGTTTATGTACTTAAAAAATACATAGCCACAATACTATTATCATGCCTAAACAATTTAACATGTAATAAAATATTCAGTCAGTGCTTAACTTTCTAGTCATCTTTTTAGACTGCTTAACATCTTATTGTGGAGATGGATCATAATATATTTAACCAGTTCCTGTTGATGAAGTTTGAGGTTATTTCTAACTTTCCAACTCATAAATAGTGCTTAAACATCCTTATATATGTCTTTGTGTGCATCTCTGTTGCCTTAGGATAACTCCTTAGAAATTGAATTTAGAATGAAAGTGTGTGAATGATCTCTAAGGCTCTTGATATTGCCAGATTGGCTTCCAATTTCTTGTGGTGTAGGTGTGTAGCATTTATAAATGAACACATAAGACTCCGAAAAATCAATTAGTTTACCAAATATCATGGAGCTACTAAGTGGTTGAGCTTACGACTGACTGGGCCAAAGCCACTGCCAATAGTGACTCACACAGCCATCGTTTGATTTATGGACCTTGTCATGACATCAGAATTGTCTGGTGTATTATCACCCTGAGGCTCACAGACTTCCCAGAAGCCTTTGGTTTAGGGCACAAGTTGTCTTTCATGAGCATAGTGGTGTCGTAAGAGGTATTTCCAAGGTATTTCTTCCTTGTAACTTTGTTTTGTAAGATGACCAATGTCAGATTAGAACGTGTTTTTTTTTTTTTTTTCTTGCCTAAAACCTTAAAAACGTAATATGGTAGCTATTTGGGGATTTACAGTGACATTCTTGTGGAGTGTATCTAGGGGATGTTTGTTTATTTATTTATTTATTTGAGATGGAGTCTAGCTCTGTTACTCAGGCTGAAGTGCAGTGGGGAGATCTCTGCTCACTGCAACCTCTGCCTCCTGGGTTCAGGCGATTCTCCCGCCTTAGCCTCCTGAGTAGCTGGGATTACAGGCACTCGCCACCATGCCCAACTAATTTTTGTATTTTTAGTAGAGATTGGGTTTGACTGTGTTGGGCCAGGCTGGTCTCAAACTCCTGACCTCAGGTGATCTGCCCGCCTCAGCCTCCCAAAGTGCTGGGATTACAGGTGTGAGTGACTGTGCTTGGCTTGTTTACATTCAAACTGTCATTGTTTCTGGGAAATTATCCTACAGGTGTGTTTGGAGGATGTGTGGAATCAGGCTCAAAGGTTTCAGTTTTTTAAGAATTGGAGACAGCTGACTCTGTGACGATCACAGAAGATAGCAAGGTGAGCTAGGGCCATGATAGAATAGACTATTCTCAAACCTTAATCTGCCAGACAATTGCTGAAATCAAAATCTTAAGTTATGCTTTCAGTTTTGCACATAGGTAGATATTTTAAGATTCTAATGGAGAAAATAGAAGACAGAACAGGAAGCCACCAGAGTAAAATGCTCTGTATTCTGGACTATAATCTACTTTCAACCTGGTTTATAAGAAAGAAACTATTTAAATTGACACAACTTTATGGTGGCTGGTCTTGCAGAGGGCAATATCCTTGATTTACTAGAGTTTATAACCTAACCCTCCATTTAAAATGCCTATAAATTATTTATGTCTAGGGTAAAAATCCAGGGCTTCACATGAATATGGTTTCATCATTTCTACCTCTAGGTATTTTTTTAAAGCTGCCTGTAATCAAATGATAGCAGCGTGGTAGGTGGAATAGGTTGTAAGCAGTAATTGCAAACTGTAAACAATAATAATAACATTTAGCATTTATAGAGCACTTTATTTCTTCAAAGTACTTCCAAACATTATCTAATTAAATACCCTCTCTGATTATAATCTGGATATAAATGCACTTAAACTCAGGACAGGGTCATGAGAAAAGTATACATTTGAAAGTTGGTGCTAGATATGCTTTAAAAACCTATACAGTGATGGGAAAGTTAAGAGTTCGGATTCTGTTGGACTGTTTTTGTGCATTTCAGTTCAGCCTGATGGCAGAATTAGATCATATCTGCACTCGATGACTCTGCTTGATAACTTATCACTAAAATCTGAGTGTTGATCGTCACACTGATCCTTACAGTTGCTATAACACGAATAACGTAAATAAGCTTTAAAATGAGGTCCCTCTCTACATTTCATGCCCTGGCTTCAGATGAAACTGCCATTAGTAAGTGAAATGAAGTGGCATAGTGCAAGGAAGAGTGGCTATGCATTGTGGTTTAGTAATTTCTATCTGAGAGTAACAGATTTAACTGCACAGTAGGATGCATCATAAATAAATGCATTGGAGAAATGAAACATCTTTAGTTTGACTGTATTAACTACTTCTTGCTGTTTTGGATATGTGTCTGTGTATTGTCCCCTTGCACGTATACCCTGTGTTGCCAATTTAGAAAGTGTTTGGAGCAAGGACCTATGCGGCTTACTCAGTAGGTAGTAGAGAGTTCTGCAGTTGGTAGATTCTCAGTAAATGTTATCCTGTATGTTGTGATTTTCTAAAAGCTAGTTGACAGTTTAACTCCTTAAGTCAGCGGTTCTCAAAGTGGGATCCTTGGACCAGCAGCTTCAGGATGCTCTCTTAGGCCCTGCGTCTCTCAACGTTTTTTGTTTTTTTCTTTTTTTTTTTTTTTTTTGAGACAGGGTCTCACTCTGTCATCCAGGCTGGAGTGCAGTGGTGCGATCTCAGCTCACTGCAGCTTTGACCTCCGGTTCTCAGGTAATTCTCTCATCTCAGCCTCCAGGAGTAGCAGGTACTATAGGCATGTGTCACCACACCTGGCTAATTTTTGTATTTGTTATAGAGACGGGCTTTCTGACATGATCTTGGATTCCTGAGCTCAAGGGATCTGCCTGCCTCAGCCTCTCTAAGTGCTAGAAATACAGGCGTGAGCCACCATGCCTGGGCTCTCTCAACTATTGAATCGGAAACTCTGAGGATGGGGACCAGCAACTTTTGCATTAAGAAGCCCTCCTAGTAATTCAGAAGCACGTGGGAGTCTGGGAACCACTGGCTTAAATGTTTAAAAGATAGTTTTCTTGGCTGGCGTGGTAGCTCATGCCTGTAATCCCAGCACTTTGGGAGGCCAAGGTGGAAGCTTCCCTTGAGCCCAGGAGTGTGAGATCAGCCTGGGCAACATAGCAAGACCACATCTCAATAATATAAAATAAAAAAGAAAAGCAAAGTATATTCATGGAAATTTGGATATGCCTGAAAATGTTGCAGAATAGGAAATAGTAATTTATTTATGGTAAGTGCAACTTTTTTATAAGGTATATGACCTCAAAGAAATTATGGACCGTACACATTCTTAGGAGTATGGAAGTTAAATTTTTAAAAATAATATCTGCATTTGAATTGTTTGTAAGAATCAAAGATACTTTGAAATTGTAAAGTCCAACTTTGAATTGTTAATTCTGGACTTTGCATTGTTCTTTGCATCGACATTTCTTTTCTTTCTTTTTCTTTTTCTTTTTTTTTTTTTAGCAAGTTTATTCAAGGTGCAGAAAAGCCCCATTCCCTTGATCAACAAGATGCATCCTTCTGATGTTGGTTTCCTGTTTTTCCCTGTAGGCGTGTAGGGATTGAGTTTGAACTCCCAGGAGGTGCTGACACTTGCTTGGAAACTGAAAGAAAGAATCCATATTCACAAATTCTTTCAGCCTTACTTCTGTTAGAAGCCTAAAATCTTTGAGTTACTTATTTTTTGAGACCTGGGAAATGGAATGTATATTTGGAATCTAGACAGCAGGTTAAAGATTTCCTTACTGGGAAATCCCACAGACTTTCTTTGTAACAACTTGTAAGCATCTCTTACCTAGCCACAAAAATGTCCCATGTTGCTATTTAATCCACAGTTCTTAGATAAGCACATTGCTTATATTGCATGTCTTTATTTGGAGGAAAAGTTGATGGCAAGTATGGTTGTTAAAGCAACTTTATATACAACTGATATGAGCATGCATGAAAATTTCATACTTATTGCTGGGGAAAATGCTTTTAAAAATGTAAATTTGAAGACCTCCCCTCATAGAAGAACTATTTTAAAGGAAAAACAGATGGTTAGATAATCATCATCAGACTAGATATAAAAAATATCAGGTTAAAGATTAGGTATTTCCCTGTATTGACACTTAAAGGGATAGATCCAGTTTTCTCAGAAGAGGTGTTAATATCATTAAAGTATCAGGGAATTGTTCAAGCATTTTATTTTTATTTTATTTTTTGAGACGGGGTCTTGCTCTGTTGCCCAGGCTGGAGTGCAGTGGCTCAATCATGGCTCACTATAGCCTCAAACTTCTGGGTACAAGTGATCCTCCCACTTCAGCCTCTTGAGCTGGGATTATAGGTGTGTGCTACTGCATCCAGCTAATTTTTGAATTTTTTTTTTTTTGTAGAGATAGGGGTCTCCCTGTGTTGCCCAGCGTGGTCTCAAACTCTTGTGCTCAGCCTCCCAGAAGTGCTGGGATTACAGGTAGGACCAGTGTGCTGGGCCCTGTTCAAGCCTTTAAATCTAGATTGTTCTAGATGGGACAATGAATGACATTATTTGAAAACTTCTGTCTGGAACTAAGTTTGCAGCAGTTTTCTTTCTAGTGGTGGTGAAATCATAGACTCTAAGAAAGCTACAAATTTGAAATGGCTTTTTCACAGCCTGTTCATCTGATTCCTCTAACACGTGAGATAATATATGTTGCAGTTTGCGTGGCTGAAAGGGTCCTTTGAGTTTGGGAGCACTGCGATTTTTCAGTCGACTCCAAGACTTTCAGAGCACCAAGATTCTGAGTAGCAGTGGAACCCAGTGGTTCTGCTGCTGGTGTCTTACTCTGGAATGGTTGATAGAGTCAAAGCTAAGCGTTTGCTCTTCCTAAAAGGCCTCTGCTTCTTCTGTCTTCTTTAAATTGGTAGCTCTAGCACCAGTTAGAGAGTACTCAGTTTTCTTTCCATGCAAACAAATAAACAAATAAAGCACTGTAGTGCTTTCTAGAGCCAATACCCAGATGCTATTCAGGGAAGGATCGTTGCACAGACACTCTGTGGTCTGAACAATATGTATATTCTCTCTGGGAGTATTTTAGAGATGTAACTTGTGCTGGTATTGTAGCCATCATTTCTTGAATATAAACAGCTTTTATTTTGGGAGAAGAACAGATGTAAAAGTGTGAAATAGAGAAGTTTACACATTTTTTGGGGAGGGGGAAGGGGAAGAGGAGCAATATTTCTTTAAAATCATGGTAACCCAATCTTAGTTATTCCTTTGTTTTCTTTGAGTGACTGAAAATTAGCATGGAAATCTGCTGGAACCTGACCAGCTGGGTACCTAAACCTCCATGGAACTGACTGCACCAGAAAAAGGGCCAGTGGATAATTATTGTAGGTCCTCATGGCTAGAAACAAAAAGGGTCCCTCCTCAGGAGGAAGCCTCTCTGTGAAGACAGGCAATCATAGACATTCAGTGAAATATGTCTGATACTTAAAATAAAATCTTAGAGAGATACAGAGATCTGAGCCCCAGATACAGGGTTTGCTTTCTAGATTGAAAGAGTCTATTGAAGGCATTTGAAGGCTGGGTGTTCCTCTGTGGTCTCTGAACCAAAGCTCTTGCCAGTTCAGTCCCCCAACCCCTTTAATTAGTGTGTATGTTTGCAAAGGATACCTGGGGGTATTCAAAGCAGCCTGGACATTAAGTTCTCTGTCCCTTTGAGGCCAGGTCTGTTTCTTTTCTTTTCTGGAAGCAAGGTATCTTGTATCTCATCACTTGATACAATGCAAGTTGCATCAGATTTTAAAAAAATAATCCCCTGACCTTCTTTCCTGTTTCCTCCACGTGGCTGCTGCCTTCTATAAGTTGCTGCTGGTTTGCAGGAATCACAGTCAGGATTTTGTCCCTGTGAAGACTTTGTTTAGTGTGCAAGGAACATTTTTATTTGAGTTGCATGGTTCCCTAATAACGCCCCTTTGACAAATATTTTGGTTAAAATTTCTATGATCATTAGATTTACTTGGTGGTTTAGTATCGCATTTTTATACTGAATTATTTCAACCATGATTTCAAACGGACAGCTCTCATAATTTTTTAAATCCATTTAAGTGAAACTTGGAATGTAAATAAGTTATGAGATCATGTAAACTCTGCACTTCGCAGACTATAAGTCAAACCTTTATCCAGGGGATGCTTCATCCACCATACAGGTAAATCTGAATTTGAAAATATACCTAAGAATGTGCAGAAACTGGAACTCTCATACATTGCCGGTGGGTCTATGAAATAACTCAGCCACTTTGGGAAACAGTTTGGCTATTTCTGAAAAGTTAAACTTACTACACGACCTAGCAATTCCGCTTCTGCATATGTACCCAAGAGAAATGCAAACATACGTCCACACAGAAACTTGAACAGGAATGTTCATAAGGAGCATTATTCGTAATGGCCCAGAAATGGAAACCACCCAAATACCTATGAACTGATGGATAGCTAAACAAAGTGTGAAGTTTCCATACAATAGAATACTATTAGGCAATAAAAATGAACGAAGTACTGAATCAGGCTGCAGCATGCATGAACCTCAAAATGTTATGCTCAGTGAAAGAAGTAAGACACAAAGATTGCATATTGTATGATTCCATATATATGAAATGTCCAGAAAACACAAATCTACAGAGACAGAAAGTAGATTACTAGTTGGCTAGGGTGGAGAGGAAAACAGGGAGTGACTGCAAGTGGGCCTGAGGGATCTTTTTGGGTGATAAAAATCTTTCAGTATTGGATGGTGGTAACCCGAGAGAATTTTATGGTATATAAGTACCTCAATAAAGGTGTTAAAGTATAATATGCCTGAGACACTGCTTCATAGTTGACCAGCTCCACACACCATGAAGGCAAATTTCCTAGTCAGGTCTCTGTGATATTTCCAGGAAGGCCATCTCTTCAACACCTGGAGAGATAGATGGGTTCTCTGATCCTATCTTCTGCTTTCTATGTATTTTCGTGTCATTCTTTATTCTGAAGGTCTTGTCATGTTTTACAAACATAATGATAATAATTCCCCTCAAGATAAGGTAGCTCAAAAAACTTATTCCTCCTGTAGAGAAAGGACTTTGGAGCCAGCACTGGGAGAGCTATTCCTGTCTAAAACCTTTCCTTACTAACTCTTTCTGTTTTCTTAATGTTCCATGCTTTTCTCACCTCTCTGCTGTTATGCATGCTGTTCCTGCTGCCTGAAACTCTTCCCAAGCCCCTATCATAATGTGTCATTTGTTAACAAATTATTTGGTTGTCTCCCTCCACATCCTCTTCCTGCAGAAGAGAATGTAATGTCCACAAAGGCAAGCTATGTTTTGTGTATCCTCGTATCCATTTATTAATGAAATGAATGCCTGCCCAAGACTTACAGCATAGGCTAAACCCCTTCACTTAGCAAGACCTTCTATGATCTAACCATTCCCTACTTTTCTACAGTATCAGTAACTACCACCCCACTCCCCTTCCATACACTTTATTTCCTCCACTGTCACCCCTAGAGCTCGGCTCTTTTGTTCCCACAAAGTTGAGGAATTCCTTTTCTCAAATGATCAGAGCTCCTTTTAGCATCTTCTCTTCCTGGAATCACAGATACCAGGTGTTTTTCAAATTGTAATGAGTTGTGGAGTGAGTTTAATGGGTTGCAATCAGATTTTGAAAAAAATTAGAATAGAGTAGAAAAATATTCCTATGTTTACTATTACTGTTACTCACCATTACTATGACAGTGAGGGAAGGAAAGGGGCAGTAATCAAGGAGGAATGAGGTGCTGGAAACTGCAGTAGCCACCACGGCCTTGAGAATACCCTCTAGGAAATGTGGAGAGAGGAAGAGGGCTTAAGAGTCTGCAGAACTGGGTGGAGGCTCAGCTCCAATAATCATTGTGGTCATTCGCCCAGCCTAGCATGGTCTTGGATACCATAAAAAGAGAGGGAGAGAAAAATCATGGACACTGTCATATTATGTACAGGAAAACTGCAGGCTTCTACCATGTGCCACAGTGAGATTGAGTAATGGGGAGAGTATGGCCCTTCCCTTGGAGCAGCTGGGAGACAAGAGTAGAATGTTCATGAAACCAGTGGAGACTGAGCACATGCTGAGCTTCTGAGGGCTGCGTGTACCAGGTGTGGAGTGAGGGCCAGGTGGGTGGGTGGCACATGCCAGTGGCACATGCTGGCCTTGATTAGGGCAGGACTTTCAGTGAGGAATTTGTGGTCCAGGATTTGGTCCTAAGCTTGGCAGTTCCAAGATCTACACTTAAATGGGGCTAGGATACTGAGTCTCAGGTCACACCAACATACCTGACACTGATCTGGAGCATGATTTATATAATAATAATAGTAATACACACACACACACACACACACATTTAGGCTAGTCAATTGAAGCAGTGGGAGAGGAGAAAGAATAAAATTTAATACCAATATTAATAGCTAATATACTTTGTGACTACTGGCCATGTGTCAAGCACTGGGTTAATTTTTTAAATAAAAGTCTGGTCTTGTTAATGCAGCCATATCTTGTGATATATACTATTCTAATTTCATAGATGTGGAAAGTGAGGCTTAGGTTAAGTGATTTATTGAAAATGATGGAGCCTGTTTTTGAACCTAGTTTGGTCCGATTTTTTTTTCTTTTTCTTTTTCTTTTCATATTTTTTTTTTTTTTTTTTTTGAGATGGAGTCTCTCTCTGTGGCCCAGGCTGTAGTGCAGTGGCGTGATCTCAGCTCACTGCAAGCTCCGCCTCCCGGGTTCACGCCATTCTCCTGCCTCAGCCTCAGCCTACCACACCTGGATAATTTTTTGAATTTTTAGTAGAGACAGGGTTTCACCTTGTTAGCCAGATGGTCTCGAGCTCCTGACCTCGTGATCTGCCGCCTTGGCCTCCCAAAGTGCTGGGATTGTAAGCGTGAGCCACCGTGCCCGGCTGGTCCGATTTAAAACATGAAATGTATGCATTGTGCTATTGCTACTTCCCATTTTATAAATAAATAGTGGGAATACTTTTCTAATGGTAGAACTACTGTTTGCTTTCTGGGGAAGTGTACTTCTAATTTTGGAGGGACATAGGACTCTGAAACTTTTATTAGAAATGTGCTTGACAGGGTTGGAATGAGGCTGGGATTGAACCTGGAGTATGAAGCCCAAATTCTGATCCCACCACAAGTGGTGGTTGGACAGGGCTGGAAACCCATATACTCTCCCTTTTGTTAACCCAATCGAGCCACAAAACACCTGTTACTATGACCCTTTCTTATGAAAAACGTATCAGTGAGGGTTAGTTCATCATCTAGATCCCCTGGTTAACATTAATCTCTACTTTTGTTTTTCCATCTTGCTCTGTTCACACTTTTTATCACCTGGATCTCTGTTTTGCTTTAGAATGGTGTGTCCATAAGCCATTGGTTTATTTAAATTATAAGCCTCTTAAGGGCAGGAACTTAAGACACTTTCTCAAGTGACTTGTTTGCATTTGCGTTCTGCAGTGTGCCTAACACGTAATTCACCAGGACGTGTCTTCTGGGAGTCATCCTATTTGGATCCTGTATCCCCACTATCACTGAATGGACAGGGAACTGCTATGCAATTGTGAAAATACAATCTCATGTGTTTTTAGCCTTTAAGAGGAGGGATTGTGATTCTGGGAAACCAGACCTTAACAAAGTGCAGGACCCCTGGGAAAAAGAAAGACCTGTGTCCTAGCAGCTGTGGGTCTTAATGCTGGCATTGTTAGAAACCCCCTAGGTGCTATGAACTGCAAGGGGAAGAAACTGAGAAGGCCCTGAGATGGTGAAATGGCCTCTACTCATTGCTCTTCTATCTCCCCTTTAGACTTTAAAGTGGTTCATTAAGACAACAGACTATAAACCTCTTTATAAGTACAGGCTCAGTAAATGAGATACAGGTGAATTTTTATTGGAGACAAGTCACTGTGCAGGTGCAGTAGTTATATTCCCATGTCTGTTCTATGGACTCTGAAAGGCACTGCCTGTGAGGCAGCTTCCCCAGTGTCTAACAGGAAAGTGTGGGAAAAGACATTTTGCTGCCTCTTGGCGTAGCTAGCTAACTAGCTGATTAGCTGGTTATCAACTCCCCGGATTTCCTCAGCACCTGTTATTAGTGGCACATTGTAGGCACTCAGATTTCTGTTTAAGTCATCTGGAGCCATCTAATTTTGCTTTTAAGAAGCATGTGAGCAAGAAAGACTCTTTTTTTTTTTTTTTTGAGACGGAGTCTTGCTCTGTCTCCCAGGCTGGAGTGCAGTGGCGCCATCTCCACTCACTACTAGCTCCGCCTCCCGGGTTCACGCCGTTCTCGGCCTTAGCCTCCCCGAGTAACTGGGACTACAGGCGCCAGCCACCACGCCCGGCTTATTTTTTGTATTTTTAATGGAGACGGGGTTTCACTGTGTTAGCTAGGATGGTCTCAATCTCCTGACCTCGTGATCTGCCCACCTCGGCCTCCCAAAGTGCTGGGATTACAGGAGCTCCCGGCCAAGAAATATTCTTTCTAACACAGGGCATCAAATGAAGTTCAAACATGGCCTTGGTGTGGGTGACAGATGATAGGTGGATTTCAGTTACCTGATAGGAGTTGGGAATGATGGAATCAACATGGTGGCAGATTTACTCTCACCTCCCTGACTGTTGGTGGGGAAGGGCCTGCCTCTGCCTGGTCCAGTCTAACATGGAAGGAGAGGACGAGCTGTTCTTCAGAGGCTACAGGGTTTGAATACATCATGCAGCCATAAATCCCAGAAGCACTTGCATGTATTAATTTAGACATAGGTCTTGGAGGCACAGGGTAAAAGCCTCCTCTGACTGCCTATGCTGGCATTTGTCTGTTTCTTCGTTTCATTTTTAGCTTCTAAATATTGATTAGCTTTAGTGAGGGCTCACTGGCTCTTGTGGTTATCCTATAAATATAAGGGGGATAAGGCCCACGACAGTTAAATGGCATTCCTGGAGCACAGCAAAAGTGGAAGGGGTGGTCAGGTTTGCAAAATGCAGTTCAGCAGCAAATGCTATCCTGATGTCTCCCATGTCCTCTACTGGGTACCTCCTACTAAGCTTGGGTGCTTTTTTCCTTTACAAATGCAGACTGTTGCACTTTACAGTAATCAACTGCTATGACTGCAATGAACTATGACTTCACTGGAGAGAATCTTTGAAATCAAGTGTATTAAATTGACTCTTCCTTTCTCAGGTAATAATGAGTAGACATTCCAGCTATAAAGAAAGAATTAATAGGTTCCAAGCTTTTATAGGCTTTGGGGCAGTAATAAAAAAAAGAGAGGAACTGGCACAGATGCCGCTGTGCTTGATTCCATTCTTTTTGAGGGGTGTTAAAGTTCTTGACAGCCTGGTCAAATGACCCAAGGGGGCAAATGCACCGGCTCTGTGTGAGGTCAGGGATGAGGATGGCAAGGTAGATAAACTGTCTGTTTGATGCAGATTTGTGCTGAAATGTTCAAATCTTCAACCTGTTCTCAGTCTTTTGAAAATCAAGGCATGTAAATGAGTGATGATAGCCTCTAGTGTCTGGTTAGGATTCCCCAGATGACACCTTGGCAGAGCATTTAGCCAGAACATTTTTGGCACCTCAGAGAGTAACTTGTATAAAAGGTGACCATGAAATAATTTGGGCTCATTTGTGAGCTTCTGGCTTATCTCATTTGTTTTCAGAGTCACAGGAAGGAAAATGACTTACGATTACATCAGGGGTTGGACTCTCTGGATTTGAATCTTGGTGCCATAGCTTACTAGCTTTGTAGCTTGTGACAAGTTATGTAAAATCCCTACGCTTTTCTACACCTGTGACATGGAGATAACAATAATAGTACACATAGGGCTATTGCTGGAATTAAAAAGACCTATTTTATGTTACGTATTTATGACAGTGCCTGCCATATTGCAGATATGCAATAAATGTTCAATACATTCAACATCAGCATCACTCTTGCAAACAATTTGAGAGCCTACTCTGAATCTGGTGCAGTGCAAGCAACTAGGTATATGTAGGTTTACAAGTTATTAGGTTCTGCCTCCAAGAAGTTCAAAGTGTAGTGGTAAACACAGATGTAAAAACAGATAAAGAGTATTGTCAGTAAGAGCACCAGGGTAGATGGCTAGGTGTATAGGAGTGGGGAAGATGGAGGGAAGTGGACCAGATTGAGGGAAGGTCAGAAGTGGGAGTTTCATGGACCTGAAAATAACTTAAAGTAATTCTCAGTGATTCCCAGTGCTATGGTGAGAATGCCATTGATGTAAAATATTGATGTAGATTAAGTCTGCATGTGTTGTGTCTTATAAGTAAGCTTTGTGTTCCTTCCATGCTGTCCTGCCCTACTGCCCCCACCCCAGAACAAGCCATATCACTTCATGTCTGAGTTGTTGAGTCTGTCTGTCTTGCCTGTCACCCTCTGATTCATTTCTCCCTCTTCAATTTTTCTGGCTTAGGATCTGGAAACATTTTATATATGAAGTATTATTTATTAATAAGCAATAATGTGTGTTTCCTGCTTTGTATGAAAAAACCTAAAAATTGCTAATTAACAGTATGGAACTGAAAACACAGAAAATGCTATTTAAGCCCCCTTATTTCTGTCTTAGGAAGTCTATTAATGCAACATATTAGTAGACCAAAGGACATTAACTATGGAATCATTTCAATGGATGTCAAAAAGGCATGGGATAAAATTTAGCAGTTTTTTTTTATTAAAAAACAAAACAAAAACTATTTTTCATAGACTAGGATTAAGGACACTCTTTCTTAACTTGGTAATGTGTCTAAAACCAATAGTCATCCCCATACCTACCCTTTAAACACCAGAGACTCTCTGTGGTGCACACTGTTGGTTCCCTACCCGTCAGTCATCCCCATCCTTTTTCTTGCCCACAGAGCTCTGGATATATTCTGGTGTTTACCCTTCCACGTTCTCAGAGGAAGTTGACCTCCACTTCCCCAGCAGTGGGGAGGTGGAATAGATTAAGCCAGTCATTGGGATTCCATTCTTTTCGTTGATGATTGCCTTAAACAAGTCATGCAACACAATCTGTCCAATAAGAAGGCCAGAGGAAGCCTTACCGGAGGTTCCTGGGAAGGCTTTCCTTTCTTTTACAAGTAAATTTGTAAAAATATATTTTCCCTATCCTGGGCTTGGATATTATCTAAAGACTGTGATACTTAGATTTCCTCCAGCCATCTGGCAACCATGAGGGGAAAGCCAGGAGAATCACAGAAAAAACATATCCGGTCCCTACATTATTGGGCATCTGAATTAATCAACTCTGGAACTGGCCTGACTCGAGACTTCATATTATGTAGATAATCCAATTTCCACATTGTTTAAACCACTCTCAGTTGTGTGTTTTTATTTTACTTGCAGTTGCAAACATCTTAATTAGTGCATGTTCTTTTTAAAGTGAGGGATGATATCAAGGTGTCAGGAATCAGATAATAACCAATAATAATATATAATGTAATGGAAATGTTAGCCATTGAATAAAGGCAAGACATAAAAGAAACAAGAATTATAAGAGGATGAGGGCCAGGCACAGTGGCTCATGCCTGTAATTCCATGTTTTGGGAGTCCAAGGTGGGAGGATGGCTTGAGGCCAGGAGTTCAAGACCAGCCTGGGCAACATAGCAAGACCCTGTACCTAAAAACAATTTTAAAAAATTAGCCAGATGTAGTGGTATGCACCTGTAGTCTTAGCTTCTTAGGAGACTGAGGCAGGAAGATTGCCTGAGCCCAGGAGTTTGAGGCTGCAGTGAGCTATGATGGTGCCACTGTATTCCAGTCAGGGCAACAGAGCAAGACCTTGCCTCAAAAAAAAAAAGAATAAATAAATAAATACAGAATTACAAGATGACAGGGACGACCTTGTCATCATTTACAGATGATACCTCAAAAACGTAGAGAATCAACTAAAAATATATTAGAACAATAACAATTCAGCAGTGTGGCTGGATACAAAATAAATATGCCCAAATCAATAGTACTTTTATTAGCCAAGGAAAACAATCAATTACAAAATATATCTGAAAAAAGATACCCTTGACCGGGCATGGTGACTCACACCTGTAATCCCAGCACTTTGGGAAGCCAAGGCAGGCAGATCACCCGAGGTCAGGAGTTCGAGACCAGCCTGGCCAATATGGCAAAACCCTGCCTCTACTAAAAATACAAAATAATTAGCCGGGCACCTATAATCCCAGCTACTAAGGAGACTGAGGTACAAGAATCATTTGAACCCAGGAGGTGAAGGTTGCAGCGAGCTGAGCTCATGCTCCTGCACTCCAGCCTGGGAGACAGAGTGAGACTCTGTCTCAAAAAAAAAAAAAAAAAAAAAAAGGAAAAAGAAAAGAGAAAAGATACTCTTAATAACAATAAGTGTAAAATATCTAGAAATAAATTTAATAAGAAATCTGCGGCCGGGCGCGGTGGCTCAAGCCTGTAATCCCAGCACTTTGGGAGGCCGAGACGGGCGGATCACGACGTCAGGAGATCGAGACCATCCTGGCTAATACGGTGAAACCCTGTCTCTACTTAAAAAAAAAATACAAAAAACTAGCCGGGCGACGAGGCGGGCGCCTGTAGTCCCAGCTACTCGGGAGGCTGAGGCAGGAGAATGGCGTAAACTCGGGAGGCGGAGCTTGCAGTGAGCTGAGATCCGGCCACTGCACTACAGCCTGGGTGGCAGAGCAAGACTCCGTCTCAAAAAAAAAAAAAAAAAAAAAAAAGAAATCTGCAGGACTTATATGAAGAAAAAATTAAAACCTAACAAGGGACATACTAAAAGCCTGAATTAATGCAAAAATATCCCAGGTTGCTGAATAGGAAAATTTAGTAATATTATTCCCATATTAATATGGAATTTCAATAAAAATGTCAAGCAGGAATTTGTTTTAGGATCTGACAAAATTATTTTAAATTTTATTTGGATATATCAGATAAGAATAGTTTTTTAATCTGCTGGTATAATTTGTGTTTTTGTTGCGCTCGTGTGCGCGCGCGTGTGTGTATGTGTGTGTGTGTGTGTGTGCTCTGTGTCTGTGATGCAATATTTGCTGCATAAAAGTTTTAACACTTATACGTACTAGATTATGATTTTTATTAATACAAACACTCAGTTTCAGGTAATGACTTTTCCTAGGAATTACATCTGGTTTCATAAGATGTTTTGTTTGTTTTACTTTGTATTTGCTCAATTATGTATGATTTTCCTTTTATTTCTATAATTTGTCTTGATTTGTTTTTGCTGTATCACTTGAAAGCAGCATATACAGTAAGATTTACTTTTTGAACCCAGTATAAGAGGTTTCTTTTAAAGGAAGAGTTTAAACCGTTTGGTTTTACAGCCATAAATGATATGTTTGAGCTCTTCTAATTTTATTTATTCTACTTTCTTTAGTGTTTTCTTTGTTTTTCTATATAGATTGTTTTCAAAATTCCAATTTGAATATATACTTAAACCTGGAGTTCTCTAATTATGCAAATTAATTTAAAAAGGAATCCTTTAATGTTGCATAAAAAAGAGTCAAGTTAAACTTTTTTTCCCCTATCCTGGTCTAATCCTTCCAGTGTTTGTTAATTCAATTTGATGCTATAGATTAAAAATACATTATTTTATCTGATATCAGTTTAATATTATATGCTTCTTTTTTAAGTTTTAAATTAAAATGTGATGATATTAAGTACAACTCATTGTTCTTCAAGGATGCTTTTAGTCTTTTGCATTAAATTGGTCATTACACGAAATTAGGCATTTCCTACTCTATTATATTGAGTTCTTTATTTGGATGTTTTATTCACTTAACTGGAATGTGTACTTTGAA
The DNA here is from genome assembly GCF_009764315.1 of Trachypithecus francoisi. Classification (NCBI taxonomy): domain Eukaryota; kingdom Metazoa; phylum Chordata; class Mammalia; order Primates; family Cercopithecidae; genus Trachypithecus; species Trachypithecus francoisi. Next base: position 118,041,723 of record NW_022681453.1, on the reverse strand, counting down.
TAGTTTTTTGTGAGAATGTTATACACGTGCAGTGTTTTATGAGGTTTCACATTGCTTAAAATTTTTCTTTTGCCTTTGTTAAATGAACAATAATTTGTCTGGGAATACAATTATTTTATCGTAAACTTTTCCTACCAAACTATAGATGGTTCATAGGTTAATGGTGTTTAATATTGTGAAAGAGAGGCTTAGGGCTAATTTGATGTCTATGACTTTGTAGTTAACCTGATTTTCTGTCTGGTTAGTCCTGTGAGTTTGGAAAAATAATGGAAATTACTTTTTTGGTCATATAGGGTTTATTTTCAGTTATTTTGCTTAGTACTCACTGTAGTTTTGCTCCTGGGAGCAGGTTTTTGTCCACATGTGAATATTTATCTTTATTATTTTTATTTTTGGTACTGTTCCTTACTATTGAATTTCTTCCTGCTTAGTTTGGATCTCTGTGCTGTATGTTCCCTCTCTATCACCTTTTCCGTATTTATTTTTGTATTTGTCTTTTGAAATTGCATCTGGTTGTGATCATGTTTGTCTGTCACAGCATGGGCATTATTTTCCACAAGTCGATTATGTTCTGTATTGCCTCCAGCTTTCCTCTTGCATCTTAGGCTTCCTTGTATTCTTTCTTTTCATTTGTGTCCTCATTTCAATCTTTTCTTCTCTTTTGGCTATTGTCTCTTGTCTTAAGGAGGCCATCTTCTCTTAGAGTTCTTTTGGTTTGGAAACACTATTAAAAATGCATACTAAAATTTTTATATGTTACGCTTTGCATATTTTCTTCTGAGTTGTCAGGATACAATACAAAATAAGGAAAATCAATCATTTCCCAGTGTCACACAGGCTTATTGTTGTGTTTCTGTTTACGCATTCTCAAAAAGAGAATGAACTAGTCTCGGGGTTTGCCAAAAGGCAGGATATAAGTTGCCAGCCTGGGTGGCAGCCTTTTTGTGGGTGACTTGAGCAAACTCTAATGTCAATCTTCATGTGTTTGAATTCTGTGTAGAATGTACTAAATTTCTCTGTGACTCAGTTTTCCTGTCTGTAAAATGGGAATAATGATTTTACCAATTTTATAGGGTTGTTGTGTGGATTAAACAAAATAATATATGAAAAAAAGGCGCAAAAGCAGTATCCTCCTAAGTGTAGAAATAAGTAATTGTACTAACGCATACATAAAACAAAAATATGTTCCTAAAATTATTTTTAGATTTTAAAAGTTAATATGGGCTCATTAAAAAAATTGAATATTACAAAAACAGTAAATACAGAGTAAAAAGAACATGTAAAATCTTCACTCAGAGGAATTATCAGAAGAATCTCCGATATTTTGGCATATTCCTCTCCAGTATTTCTGTTTATTAGAAAATTATATTAAAAAGAATGTACTTGTATGGAACCCTAGACATTTTGGCAATAAAACTCTAAAGAAGCTAAACATACAAAAATACGTCAAGATCTACCATAGCAGCTACCATTGTGTTCTGTTTGCAGTAGACATGAAGAAAAAGTTTGTTAATATGGGGGATAAATGGAACATATTATACTATTCCAAGACGTTTTTATGTTAATCATTAGTTTCCTTTTTATCCAGGAGAGAATATTTTCATTTTGGGCTCTTTTGTAAGACTGTTCTTTATTTTTCTATATAGACTTTGTTTTTCTATATAGAAAGTTCTTACAAAAGAAGATTCTCTGCTTAATTAATTTAACCTTTCTGAAATACAGGTGTCTAAAGAGCCAAAACTAGCAGGATGGACCTATGAAATGACTGGGTAATTCATTATTACTGGGTTTCTTCAAAGCATAATGTTAAATCTGGTTCAGCTTAATTAATGTGACTCTACTTTTTATCTTCTGCAACATGCAAATTGATTAAAATTAAGGTCTACTCTTCTCTTGGCAGGAATTTTTATTTAGCTATCTTCTCCTATATTCATCATTAAGGTGTAACCTGAAAACTCACAACTATATTTCCAAAGTTGCAATGTAAAGGAAATGTAAGATTCTCGTCTAATTAGTAAGATTAAGCGATTTAATATTAAATGATTTACTACTAAATAAAAATATTTATTTTTGTTATTCATTTAATATTAAATGATTTTAAACAAGCTCTTGAGTAAAACAATATTAATTTCTTTTCTTTTTCTTTTGTCTGTTTTTTGAGACAAGGTGTCACTCTGTGGACCACTGCTAAATGCAGTGGCACAATCTTAGTTCATTGCAACCTCAAATTCCTGGGATCAAGCAGTCCTCCCACCTCAGCCTCACAAGTAGCTGGGACTGCAAGTCCACACCACCACTCCTGGCTAATTGTTTTATTTTTTGAGAGACAGAGCCTCTCTATGTTGCCCAGGTTGGTCTCAAACTCCTAGGCTCCAGGGATCCTCTCACCTCAGCCCCCCAAAGTGTTGGGATTACAGGTATGAGCCACTATGCCTGGGCTTATTTTCTTGGTTCCCATTAAAAAACAAAGTATTTTTGTTGTTTAGCATAACGGCATTTTGTTTTTGCTTTTGTTTTTTTTAAATTAGGGGTAGAGGTAAAATTCTCTTGAGGTATATTGCGATGAAACTACTTGAAACAGTATTCCAAAACTCAAGTTTCTTGAGGGATAGCTATATGCTAAATACCATATTTGGTGTTTTGCATATTGTTTAGTTGACAAGATCAAACAATGTAAGGCAGTATTTCATGTCACTAGTTTTTAAACTTTAGCATGCATATAGCTTTTTTTTTTTTTTTTGAGACGCTGTCACCCAGGCTGGAGTGCTGTGGCCGGATCTCAGCTCACTGCAAGCTCCGCCTCCCGGGTTCACGCCATTCTCCTGCCTCAGCCTCCCGAGTAGCTGGGACTACAGGCGCCGCCACCTCGCCCGGCTAGTTTTTTGTAGTTTTTAGTAGAGACGGGGTTTCACCGTGTTAGTCAGGATGGTCTCGATCTCCTGACCTCGTGATCCGCCCGTCTCGGCCTCCCAAAGTGCTAGGATTACAGGCTTGAGCCACCGCGCCCGGCCGCATATAGCTTTACCTGGGGAGCTTGTGAAATTACAGAGAGGTAGGCTCTATCTACCTCTAGAGATTCTGAATCAGTAGGTCTGGGATGGGTCCCCAAAATTTGGATTTTAACAAAGTGATGCTGATGCTACTGCTTTCAGGATCACATTTTGAGAATCACTGTGATGAGCCACACAGGAGTGGTAAGGACGACAAATTGCAGGGTATTCAGGGGAGGAATGCTGCAAACCACTCTTGGTTAGGATGTATGTGAAAGGCTTCTGGGGCCAGGTGGGATTTGAGCAAGACCTTGATGGGTAATTAACATAGAGTAGAGAAGAGGGGATGGAGGAGAGAACAACCAGAGAGGGAACTGTGTAAGCAGCGATATGGAGGTAAGAATGTAAAATTCTTGTTTGAAGGATGCCAAGACCATCTGACAGGAGGAAGTGATTCTTGCTGTATTAGGCAATAAGATTGAACAGGCTAATAGAGGCTGGATTTTTGAAGATCTTTAATATCTGGTTAAAGAATTGTACTGTACTTTGCCTAGGCAAGGAACTGGAGGTGGGGTAATATAAGAATTTCAAAGGGGAAAATATACCTAGTAGAAAACATATTTAAAAGAAAAATAAAAAGAGCCAAAATCAGGCCCTAGCTAATATTCTTTTGCTCTCTCTCCCTTCTTCTCTCTTAACTTCTGAAGGCTATGTGGAGCCAGTAAATATTGTTTATTAGATGAGTGACATGGGCACAATAGTGTTTTAGAAAATTAAGCTGGTGGCATTGTAGAATGAATTGTAGAGGGCCGAGGGAGACTCTTGTAGAAATCCTAGGCTTGAAGAGGTGAAAGTTTTTATTTGGGGATCATGATACCCTTAAAATAAGTAGGGCAGTTAATGCAGCTTGCTTTGTGGAGGGATGGTTAAGATGGAGTGTTTGCTTTTGGCTTCGTAGGGCAGGATGACTTCTAACTGGAATGTGTAGCTCGTGGTTGTGAATCTAAAGCTGGAGGTTGGGAGACAGGTGGAAACGAAATATAGGAATACAGTGCTTGATGGATTGCTAAATTCATTTATTTGTTCAATTAACAATGTCTCAGTCACTGAACTGGGTGCTAGAGACCCAACGAACAGTCAGAAAGACTGAGGGTAAGGTCTTGGCATTGTAGCTTCAGGGGGAAAAGGGACAGAATTCAGAGGATGCTGTGTTTGAGAGAAGAGAAGAAAAAGGAGGAGACGATGGAAGAGAAAGAGGAGGCTATGGAAGGAATGATCACAGCCATCACATGTAAATCAGGATGTTAGATCTCCCACCATGGAGAGAATTTGAGGAAGGAGGTAATAATGGGCAGTGTCAAATGCTGCAGCACAGAATTGCAGCTACTGGGCTGGATGACTGGAGTATGCTGGTTGCCCTGCGGGGCTGTTCTTTGGGAGCAGAGTTATCTGTAGTGGAATGGGGTGGGGGCAGGGGCAGAGTCCTTGAGGAAGTGAAGACCCTGGATTCAGAGCAATTGTTCAGGAAATTTAGTGGCAAGCATTAAGAGAGATTAGGACAGCAGAAAGCTAACATGCTTTCTTTTCTCAAAGTGAGGAAGACCTTTGGGCGGTTGACCATAGTGGGCAGGAAGCAGTGGTAGGGGAGAGATAAAGGTATGAGCCTGCAGTCTCGCTGATCTCAGTACAGAGCTGCTCCATTGTTCTGCTTTCTGGGGGCCTAGTCCTTGGGAGTCACTTTGACTCCTCTCTTTCTCTGCACTGATCATTGGATCCATCATAAAACCTTTTTGGTACTTTATCTTCTTGAAAAATATAGCCATAATCCAACTACTTCTCACAGCTATGCCACTATGAACTTTCTCTTGAATTATTGAAAGTCTCCTAACTGATCTCTCTTCTCCTTCCTTGACCTTGAGTCTGTTCTCATCCAGTGTCTAAAGTGATCCTAATAAAGCTTAAGTTGGATAATGCCACTGTACAAAATCCACGAGGGACTCCCTCTCTTTTATTATTCACTAAATATTGAATTCCTTGCAGTAACCTACAAGGCCCTGCCAAACCTGACCTGCTCCTCCAACCTCCAGCACCAAACACACACCCTCCTCATTCCTCAAGCTCAAGCCCTCCAGGAGACTGCGGCCTTCTCTCACCGAGGAATGGTCTTCTTCAAATATCTGCTTGGTCTCTCTCCTCTTTTGGGTCTTTGTTCACATGTCATCTTTTAAGTGAGACCTCCCAGGACACTCTTTTATAAGTTGTAACTCCATGGCGCTTATCACCTGACTTAAGTATTTTATTCCTGTCCGTGCCTGCTAGGCTGTAAACTTCACAAAGGTGAGCCATCTTTCCCTTGATTTTGTTCATTGTTACAGTACCGTGGCTAAAACTAACCTTTTAGAAAGGGAGCGCTAAGTGAATTTTTAATTAATGTGAGAGAAAGCAGGCATAGCCATTGAGGGAGACAAGGCTTAGAGGGTAATAAAAATAGCGTTTTATTATGCCCCCTGCTCTGTGGCAGGTGCTTTAATACGTTGTTGTATTTAAATCTTATGACCACCTTGCATAGTGGGCATTATACTCCATTTTACAGCTGAGGAAACTGAGCATTGGGCACATGGTTAATAAGTGAATAAGCTAGTAGATTACAGAGGAATCTAATATGCCTTAGAAAAGGGGATCAAAGGCAGAGGATTTAATCTTAGAAGTTAGGAAGGATTTTTCTCAAAATAGGAAGAAAGGAAGAGAAGAAACATAAGAGCTGAGATGGAAGGGAGAATGTGCGAGGAAATCTTTTTTTCTGATGACCCTGATTTTTCTTAGTAAGGAAGGAAGCCAGCTTTTCTGTTGAGATGGAGAGAAGGTGACTGGGGATTTTAGGAGGGCAGGAAAGGTATGAAGTACACCTATCTGGACAGTCTGATGAAGATAAGAGATTAACAGTAGGATTCCTGAGATGTGTTTATAGCCCAGCTAGAATAATAAGTCAACTAACAAAACGATGTTAGCAATGGGTAGTGTCTTTGTGATCCATTAATCCAGCTCCCAAATTTTATACTTTGTCATTCTGTATCCCTTTTGTCTATGATCTGCCAAGACCTGGGCACTTCCACTTATCTTGGAGGATCTTACATCTGTTTTCCACTTGCTTGTTTGTTTGTTTATGATGATTTTTTGAGTGGCATTTGTCCAGGTAGGCAGCCATTCGGCACCTGAATCTCGCTCTTCATTGACCTCTCCAACTCCAGCGACCTTAACCTCTCCCCTCCTCTGTCACCTGTACCTAAGGCTGGAATTCAGGAGGCTGTGTGGCCTTACTGGGAAAGCAGAGAAGGGCTGGCAGTGGCAGAATGTGGTGAGAAGGGGCTGATGGACAGGTGCCCAGGAGTGGAGGAGCCCTGGAGACTCTGGAGAGGATGGGGCTCCAGTTCAAAAAGGAGGGAAGTTGAAGCAAGGTAGGCCTGAATAAAACTCATTCCTGTTTAAAATAGTTTTGTGTACATTCCAAGATGATTTTGATGTTTAAAAAGAATGTATTTTCACATGCATGGTGCTGTCATTTCTTCCCTTTTTTTTTTTTTTTTGGACAGAGTCTCACTCTGTCACCCAGGCTGGAGTGCAGTGGCATGATCTCCCCTCACTGCAACCTCTACCTCCCGGGTTCAAGGGATTCTCCTGCTTCAGTCTCCCAAATAGCTGGAATTACAGGTGCCTGCCACCATGCCCGGCTAACTTTTCTATATTTTTAGTAGGAACAGGGTTTCACCATGTTGGTCAGGCTGGTTTTGTACCCCTGACCTCAAGTGTTCCGCCCTCCTCAGCTTCCCAAAGTGCTAGGATGACAGGTGTGAGCCACCGTGCCCAGCTCTTCCCTTTTTTTGGACAAATAGAACCCATATTGTTCATAGTAAAATATTTTTAAAATGTAGAGGGAAAAACTATTATGGGGATGTTTGCTTTATAGAGTTAAAGGTAAATACTCTGCAGGAATGGGTAATAAATGTAGCATGGTAAATAAATTTGTAGATAGTCTATCTAATTATGTATACTTTTCTGTATATTTAGCCATAGGGGTGTTAAAAAAAGTTGGCATTTGTGTTGCTGTGAACTAATGTTATTATTTATAACATTCCTAATGTTTAGCTGAGAAGAATTGTTAGTTTGTACACCAGTCTTTCAGTATTTGGCAGCTTGCTTAAATTGTGGTTTTTGATATTTGGACATGTATATTAAAAACAAGTATTAATTTCATTTCTTCATTCCAAAACACACAAATTAATCATGCATGAATTGCATGGGAGTGCACATAAATGCAACATATCAGTTTATGCGAACTCAGATTTTTTTTAATGTAAAGAGTTCGGTTTTAAATGATTTGGGTGATTGTAGTCATTCCCTCTATTTAGTAACATGTGCCCAGATTTATACAGCTATGCAATGAATACCTATGCATATGTTGACAAAATGTCACACATTGACTCATTTGCACATTGTCTAAAATACCTGTAATTTTAAGCCATAGAAGTTCCTAAAAAAAGGGAAAGTTCAACCTGGGCTTAAAATGGCAATTAGAATAACATATTTTCACTGGAGAAAGGATGCAACAGGATGCATAGTTATTTAGCTTTTTCATTTGTGCAGATGAAGATCCCAGGGTTCTGAAGATTTCCATTGTTCAAAACCACTGGGCTAGGAAGTGTTAGAGCACTAATGAGAACTCACTAATGAGAACCCTTTTATATCAATGAAGAGAATATTTGGTTGATTGAAAAATTTGTTTTTAACACAGTTTTATTGGACTATGAACTCTTGAAGGGTCAAGGCTAACTTGGGGTCCCATGGTATTCATCTTTGTATCTCAGTGCATAGCACAGTTTCCGGTACCTAGTAGGTATTTGGTGAATGCATGATTTCCAAAAGTAAGTTTATTTTCTCCGTTCTAATGATATTTAAAAAAAATTAACAAAACAAAAAAGGCATTTAGAGAAAGTAGAGTTTTAAAAATAAAATTAATAAATTGAGTTAAAACTGAAGCTAGTGAATTGGTTTTCTTGACTATATAAATATTGTCTTAATGTTTACAGTTGGACTTACTAATTCCCAGAAGTAAATGACCATTTGTAAACAGTGTGTTTGGTTTGAATGCATATGTATAAACATGTGGTGTGTGTAAGTATGTGTAAAGAAGTTTATATTTTATTTATGTATGTCTTTTACTACTTTATTAACATATATTATATTTTACTTAACATTTCCAGAGAATGCATTAAAGTTAACGTTCTCTGAGACTTAATCTTCCCTGAGAAAGGATCTATCCAGTGGTTTAGTCAAACTGACTTTATAGGATGTTCTGTAATTGGTGGACACAGTGCTAGTTCTTTCTGTATTAATCATGTTATTTAATTCAGTGTCACAATAATATTGTTTGCTGCTTTTATTTACAGACAAAGCACAGAAAAGTTAAGTCTCATTTACACAACTGGTCGGGCGTGGTAGGTCACACCTGTAATCTCAGCACTTTGGGATGCTGAGGCAGGCAGATCACGAGGCCAGGAGTTCGAGACCAGCCTGGCCAGCATGGTGAAACCCCATCTCTACTAAAAATACAAAAATTAACCAGGCTTGGGGGCACACACCTGTAGTCCCAGCTACTCGGGAGGCGAAAGCAGGAGAATCGCTTGAACCCAGGAGGTGGAGGTCGCAGTGAACTGAGATTGTGCCAATGCACTCCAGCCTGGGTGACTGAGCCAGACTCCCATCTCAAAAAAAAAAAAAAAAAAAAAAAAAAAAATTACACAACTAATCAGGAGCAGAACTGGGTCTCCTGAATCAATGTGCCTGCTTTTTATCCAGCAAACCAGCCTGGCTCCGAGGTTAGCATCTTCATATGTTATCTTACGAAGGGTGGAATATATAATTTTAAATAGCTGAGAACGATAGTGTACAACCACAGGCACCCACACCCAAAAGGGCTGGTGGTACCATGACTGCAGAAGGAAAGTATGTATCCAAGTTGGATCACAGCTCCCTTATACGCAGGCCCATGAAGGGACAATGGAAAGAGGGGCGTGAATTCTAGATGATAAGCTGGTAGGCTTTTTCCCAAGAGGACTCATTTCAGATGGGTGAATTTATCACAATGGGTCAGTTCTGCCACTCAGGCTCAGGGACCTCACTTTGTATTTTCTGGGGTATGTGCATGTGCGTGTGTGTGTGTGTGTGTGTGTGTGTGCAGGGAGCAGAAGGCAGTTTCTATATCTTGTTTAGAATATTGTGCCAATTTATTAAATTACGGTGAGAACTAGAACTATCATATCAAAGCCACTTAGTTTATGTAGAACTAATATATGCATTTTTTGGTCTAGGTGATAGACTTAGTTTACTGTCTAACCTGGCCTTTCATATCTTAGTGATGGAAGCAGTACAAAAGGGTAGGATTTGTACAGTAGTCCTCCTTATCTGTAGGTTCATTTTCCACAGTTTCAGTTACTCAGAGTCAACCACGATCTGAAAATATTAAATGGAAAATTCCAGAAATAAACAGTTCACAAGTTTTAAATTATCCATCGTTCTGAGTAGTATGATGAAATCTCGAGCTGTCCCACTCTGTCTGCTCAGGCCATGAATCAGGCCCTTATCTCGTGTATCCACACAATAGACGTTGCCCTCCCTTTAGTCACTTAGTAGCTCTCTTGGTTATTGACCAAATTGACTGTTGCAGTCTTTTTTTTTTTTGAGATGGAGTCTCACTCTGTCGCCCAGGCTGGTGTGATCTCAGCTCACTGCAAGCTCCGCCTCCTGGGTTGAAGCCATTCTCCTGCTTCAGCCTCCCCAGCAGCGGAGACCACAGGCACCCACCACCATGCCCGGCTAATTTTTTGTGTTTTTAGTAGAGATGGGGTTTCACCGTGTTAGCCAGGATGGACTGTTGCAGTCTTGCAGTGCTTGTGTTCAAGTAACCCTTATTTTATTTAATAATGTCCCCAAAGTGCAAGAGTAGTGATGCTGACATGTTGTTATAATTGTTCTATTTTATTATTAGTTATTGCTACTAATCTTGTATTGTGCTTAATTTATAAGTTAAACTTTACCATAGGTATGTAGTATAGAAAAAAAAGTGTATATAGGGTTCAGTAGTAGTCTTAGCTTCAGGCATCCATATATTCTCTACAGATAAAGGAGGAGTCCTGCACTCATGGCTATTCTGTGGCAGAGCTGGGACTAGAATTCTCATGTCCTCAGCTGTTGGCCCAGAGCTCTTTCCACTGGTTTTGGAGTGGAACTGGGACTCAGAAGTGCTGGAGAGGTGGGCCTACCTTGAGTGTTGCTACTCCTTTTTACTGCTTGTCTTCACGTACTGAGCAGTTTTATTGTTTATTCACATGGAAAGCTGGAATAGTGGTAAAATTAAAGTAAAAATAAACTTAAAAATCAGTTTGGAACTGGATGCTAGAATTCGAACTCCTGTAGGCAGGGACCAACTCTGTTTCTTCTGCATATCCCAAGAGGCTCCAGAGGCCCAGGGACAGTTGGGCCTGTCTTACCAACACTTAATGAAACGTCGGTTGAAATAAAAACCCTCATAAGTCAGGCATGGCTAAGTCAATCAGTCAGCAAATATTGATTGTTAGCTGTGGGCATGAAATATCTTGATCACTTGGACATTGATATCTCCCTTGGAACTAACTATGCTAAAAAACCATCTTGGTTTTAGTGACATGCCTCTCCTCGAGTCACGAACACGTTCATAGAACAGCAAGCTTCTAGGTAAGTGGCACTGACTCTGTTGTTGGAAATTGAAAGATGGGTGCTTCCACTTCTGCAGTAGCCACTAAAAACTTGTGGTCAAATTCAGTGCCTGAGCTTTGAAATCAGTTCAGTTCAAAAAACAGATGGGCTATTCTTCTGATGAAATGCTAATAATATCAACAATGACCATTAGTTATTAAGTGCTTAGTCCTTGTTTCATTTTCACACCAACTGCGAACTTGCCATGCCCTCCCTACTTCACAGAGTAAAGGAACTGGAGGTTCGGAGACTGGCCCAAGGTTATGCAGCTAATGAGTGGGAGCACTGGGATATGAGCCCAGGACTTCCTTCAAAAGCTCTTTGTTTTTTCATCCTTAGGCAATCATCTTGAGCCTTGTCTATTTGTTTATTATTTTTTAAACAGTTTTCTTGTGATGGAGAATACAATTCATCCATTTGAAGTATTCAATTCAATGGAGTTTTGTATATTCACAGAGCTGTGCAACCATCAATACAGTCAACTTTGGAACATTTTTATCACCTGCAAAAGAAACATCATTCCACATTTCCCTTCCACTGTATCCCATCCCAGCCCTAAACAATCACTAATCTACTTTCTGTCTTTATAGATTTTCCCATTATGGACATTTACTCTAAGTAGATTTATACAATATGTGGTGCTCTGTGACTGGCTTCTTTCACATACCATAATGTTTTCAGGTTTTGTCCGTGTCGTTACATGTTATAAACTGAATGTTTGTATCCCCTGTAAATTCCTATGTTGAAGCCCTGACCCTCAGTGTGACTGTATTTGGAGATGGGCCCTTTGAAGAACTGATAATGGTTAAATAGAATCAAAAGCTTGGGCCCTACTCTGGTAGGATTAATATACTTATAAGAAGAGACACCAAAGAGCTTGCTGTCTCTCTGCCATATGGGGACACAGTGGAAAGGTGACCATCTGCAAGCCAGAAAGAGAACCCTCACCAGAAACCGACCCTGCTGGTCCTCAATCCGGGATTTCTAGCTGGACCACGATCTGAGATTGCTGTAAGACAGTAAAGTTCTGTGGTTTAAGCCATCCAGTCTGTGGTATTTTGTTAGGGTAACTCTAGCAGACTAATACCTACCATGTATTAGTAGTTTATTATTTTTTTGTGACTGAATAATGTACCATTGCATGGATATACCAATGTTGTTTATCTATTCATCAACCGATGGACATTTGGCTATGACCTCCCATACCCTCATTCTCCCCACCGCACCCGAATGCAAGCACTAATCTACTTTCTGTTCCTATAGATTTCTCTGTTCTGGAAATTTCATACGAGTGAAATCATATAATCTTGTGACTGACTTTTTTCATTTAGCATGTTTTCAAGGTTCATCCTTGTAGTAGCATGTATGAATATTTCACTCCTTTTAATAACCAAATAATATTTCAATGTGTGGAGATTGTAAATGTTGTTTATCTGTTCATCAGTTGATGGACATTTGGGTTGTTTCTACCTTTGGGCTATTATGAATAATGCTGCTGTGAACATCTGTGTACAACTTTTTATGTGTACATACATTTTCATTTCTCAGGAGTCACTGAGAATTGCTGGGTTATATGGTTTTAGTCTCTAAGGTTTTGTAAGTCCTTTTGGAAGTTGCCAGAGTACTCACAATACATAGAGGTAGCAGAATACAGAAGAATTAACAAAGGGTTTATGCCATATTTTTGAAATCTGATAATTATGTTTCCCCCTTCTGCTCCACATAGGAACACTCAATGGAATTATAGAATCTTAGAACTGGAAGGCAATTGAGAGGTGACCTAGTCTCACTGTTTAATTTTAAAGACGAGGAAATCATAGTTCAGAGACTGACTCACTTCCCAGGATTGTACAGCTGGGTCATGGCTGGACCCGGACCACACATGTAATCTCTTTTTCTCTCAGGAGGTGTTTTCCACTGGGGTAACCTCTCAGACAGGGAGCAGTTCTTAGGAATGAGGCTCAGTTGCTGAAATAAAGATGCTTCGTATATTGTTTCCCACTGGTTGAAGTCTATCTGGAGTTCAAAACTAGGTCATGGTAATTCTTTGGGATATGCCGTGTGGCCTTAGAGAAAGCTTGTCTTTCAAAGCCCTTTGATTATAGGAGGGGGTGAAGTCCCAGTGAGGTAGTGGCCTTGGGGACTGTCACAAAAGGGTGCTAGTAGGTATGAAGGAAACACAATTGTTGAAGTTCAGTGAGCAATCTGATTGCAGTAAAGTAGAATGTGCATGTCTCAGAGCCTGATGATCCAGGAGGTTTACAAACGTCAAGATTCACAAATAGAAATGGAAATTTGGCCAGGTGCAGTGGCTCACGCCTGTAATCCCAGCACTTTGGGAGGCTGAAGCAGGCGGATCACGAGGTCAGGAGATCGAGACCATCCTGACTAACACGGTGAAACCCCGTCTCCACTAAAAATACCAAAAATTAGCCGGGCATGGTGGCAGGCGTCTGTAGTCCCAGCTACTTGGGAGGCTGAGGCAGGAGAATGATGTGAACCCGGGAGTTGGGACTTGCAGCGAGCTGAGATCGCGCCACTGCACTCCAGCCTGGGTAACAGAGCGAGACTCTGTCTCAAGAAAAAAAAAAAAAAAAGAAAAGGAAATTAAAAAAGCTAGACATGAGATGAAAAGTCAAAAGTTAAATGATTTTTAGCTTTTTAAAATAACTATAAGTTATAATACCTTTCACAATACCAAAATCAATTCAATAAGTTCTAAAGAAATAAGCAACTGTGAAAGTTCTCATTGAAGAGGGTTAGTGAAGATGCATTTAGCATGAAAGGGGAGAGGTGTATAAATGGTGATACTGGGATGATTTGCCAAGTTACTTGGTGAAACAAGCCTTCGTTATCAGAGATAGATAAGAGTATTCAAAATAGCTTACTAAATGCTCTTAATGGCATTTCTGTTTCAATTAAGATATGCTACTGATTTATTGAGTCACTTATTGAATATTTTATATGTAGAAAGAACATCTTGATTTTATAATTTTTTCAAGACATTTTATTTTGAGATGTGAAGAGTAGTTTTATTGTTAAACATTTCATGAAATGTGTAAAATGCTTGGCAACTGAATGAAAGTTCCAAAATCTGAAAGATGTACAGTTCTTCAGTACATTTTGTAGCACGGAGATATTCAGGGTCATTTAAAAATTGGAGCAAATAGTCATTATGTGGTCTAAATTAAAGTATAGTAGTTTCTAAAATTCAACAACCATTTGTGAGCTATGTACTCTATGTAAGCCATTATTTGCTTCTTAGAAATGCAAAGATTAACCGGGTATCATTTCTACTACCAGGGAATTTGTAATTTAGTGGCTGAAGCAGCATTTAATAAGAACTTTATTGGCAAGAGAGAGAAAGAGAGAGAATAATAGAAGCGTAAAGGACAGGCCTAGGAAATATAGTTTTCATAATCATCTTTTAAATAAGGATTTATAAAGCCTGTCTCCTCCAATTAGTATTAAAGATGCCCTGTGGAGGCTAAGCCCTGCTGAATTCAGGATATAGATATTACTGTGATGAGATGTATGTAATTGGAGAAGGACATGACATATACGGAAAATGCTTAATGATTACTTGCAAGGGTGAATAGTGATAAATTGGACATTGGCTTTAAATATTGTAGAGTAAATGGGTGTAGCTGATGAAGCTTTTGTAAACTATGCCATCCATATTCAACTTTCCCTAGTTTTTGATTTTATAGCTTCCCCCTGCAATCCAGGATCCAACTGAGTCTTTTTTTCTTAATCTAGTAGAGCCTCTACATCTTATTTGTTCTTCCTGATACTAACATGTTTGAAGAGACCTGTCCAGTTGTCTCGTAGAATGCCCTACGTTCCAGATATGTAATGATTTCCTCATGATTACATTCAGATTACATATTTCTAGCAAGAGTATTTCATGGCTGATGTTGAGTAGTTCTAATTGTGTCAGATTAGGGGTACATGATGTCAGGTTGTTATTCTCTCACTTGCCAGTTTACTGTCATATCTGTAAAAATCCAGGAAATAACTTGGACCTTCTCAGAAAGATAGCCTAGGACATTTATCTGTCGGTTTTCGCTTACTCTGAGGCATGTGATGAAATTGCCTTAGGCAATGAGAGACCTCTTGGCTGGAGGTAGAAGGGGAGTGTTGGTCATTAATTTTTTCTTTCTTTCTTCCTTTTCTTTTCTTTTCTTTTCTTTCTTTCTTTCTTTCTTTCTTTTCTTTCTTTTTTTTTTTTTTTTTTCCCAAGACAGTCTCACTCTGTCGCCCAGGCTGGAGTGCAGTGGTGTGATCTTGGCTCAACGTCTGCCTCCCAGGTTCAAGCGATTCTCCTGCCTCAGCTTCCCGAATAGCTGGGATTACAGACATGAGCCACCACGCCTGGCTACTTTTTGTATTTTTAGTAGAGACAGGGTTTCACCATGTTGGCCAGGCTGATTTCGAACTCCTGACCTCAGGTGATCTGCCCGCCTCTGCCTCCCAAAGTGCTGGGGTTACAGGCTTGAGCCACCGCGCCCAGCTAATATTTTTTGTTTTTAAATCAACTGATTGGCATTAGGTCCAGTGATGTCACCTACTGTAACAGTTGTTGGAATGGAATCATGGCTGTTCCAATCCTAGGGGTTCTGTACACTTGTTCTGTGTCCCATTCATGCACGAATTTTTCTGTGCATTTGTCTTAGTTGTGAGATTTTTTTTTGTTCTTTTGGCTTCATGTATAAATATCTTTTCCAATTGGAAGAGGTAGAGATTTTAAACAGGGAAATTTATAGGCTGCATTCGTTTATTCAGTAGGTACTTACTGGGAGCTTCCTTTTGTCAGTCACCTTTTCAAGTGCTGACGATACAGTGGTGAACAATACAAAGCCCTGCCCTCCTAGATCTTACGTTCTAGTGCTGAAGACCATTTATAAATAGATTAAACATTTGTAAAATGTCTAGTAGTGGTAAGTGCTATGATGAAACAGTAGGGAAGGTGGTTGCAGAGTGTGTCTGGGGTTGTTAATAAGATAAGATGGGTTGAAGACCTCTCTGAGGAGGTGATATTTATACAGAAATGTGAATAAGGAAAGGGAACAGGTCATGCACCGAGCACCACCCATGAATAGGTACTGAGATGGTACATACTCTGTATGTCTGAGAAAGAGCCAGGCAGCAGGTTGGGCAACTGGAGGACAGTAAGGAAGGGGGAGCCTGATAGAAAACTGGTGGAAAACTGGACATAGGAAGACTATCCAAGTACAGTAGAGACTGAGTCTGGTATCAAGGAATCCCAGCAGGCTGATGCTGTATACTCCTCTACTTCTAGGAAAACAGGCATGAAAGACTGAAAATGGTTAGTGTAAAAACAGACTTGCAACTGAGGTCTTCCACTTAGTCTCAGGTAGTATAGAACTGCATTAAATAACGTTTGACAGATTTGCTTTGCATTATATCTCCAAGGTGATACTATAGGTACTTTAACCAAAACACAAATTAGCAGTGGGTTACACGCTTTCCAGCTGGGTATCTCTTTGTAAAGATATGTGAATAGGTTTAAATCCTGTGGTGTCATAAAATGAACACTGAAATAGGAGTTGGAAGATCTGAATCAATGAACTGGCCTGCGGGAAAGCTCTTGAACTTTCTCCAGCCTGAGCAGTCCCACTTAGCACACTGAGATAAACCCTCTGGTTATCTGATTGGGGCTGCTGGAAGCATGCAATGGCAGGATGGGTATGAATGTGCTTTATAAACTATGATGCACTCGGCAGGTCTAAGGTATTGTTATCATTTAAACCTTTATTATAGTTTTGCTAAACAGAGGCAGTCTGTTATCTAGCTCTCATTTAGAAGGGGAATGACAAATAGTTACTTCAAGGTAAAATGCTTCTTAAAGAGCAGAATCTGATCAATGCACCTTAAAGAACCTCATGAATTATTCAGCTATTCTTCAAACCAGCATATCTGAACTAAGGGAATGATCACTTTTCACTCCCATTTCAGGCTTCTGGAAATCAGCATGCCCTGTGTGAGACCCTATCTGGGGAATCTTCTTGAGTTTCAATGCTGGATTAATAAAGTAGAAACAACTTTGTGCTTCTTGGAGAAATGGAAATTCGGGAAAGATTGGTATGTCTAAGTTAGGCAATTGGTAAAGATTCATCGAGTCTCTAACATAAATGGGTGGATGGATGGATGGATGGATGGATAGATGGATAGGTAGATAGATAGATAATTAATAGATAGCTGGTGCTGTGGGGGATTAAAAACGTGTGAGAAATGGGTAGTGATAATAATAGCTGACATTATGAGCACTTACATATTACCAGGCGTGAATCCCCCCTTCAAACAATGTGAGATAACTACAATTATAATCCCATTTGACAGAGAAGGAAATACGATTTGGAGAGGTTAAGTAGCTTCCTCAAGGTCATATAGCTAGAATATGGCAGGCCTGGGATTGGACTTCAGATCTGCCTGACTGCAAACCTATATCCTTAACCATGTGCTCTCTCAAGTTGTATATAGTATCCTTGAGGAGGGAGGATTTTTCTCTAAGGAAAGTTGCATAGTAGTAAATTATGTGGAAATGCAACTGAAAAGAAAAGTCTGCACAGGTAGGAATTCAGAAGAAAAAGAGAGTGGATTAATGGGGCCCAAATTGGTCATGGGAAGTCTGTTGGAAGAGGAGGTCCTTAGCAGGGTGTTAACAGATTGGTAAGACTTGAACTGGAGAAAATGAGCCAGTTGTTGGTGCTGAGAGGATCTGGCCAGTGCAAAGATACAGAGGTGGGAGTGAGCAAGATGTTTATGTTCAGGGACAAGCAGGCAGAGAGGTCTTGTCCTTTATAGAAGAGTTTCTGATGAGGCATGGGGTGGGATGGGTGTGTGTGATGGCATTAGAATGGAAATTACTGTGAAAGGTAGAGGAGGGTAGGCCAAAGAGACTGGATTTTATCCTGTTAGCATAAAAAATCCTTAGATGGCTCTGAAACCAGCTAGTTATTTAATCAGAGCCGTGTCTGAAAGGGACTTAATTTGGAATCAGATTTAAGGACCCGTTGGAGTTGCAAAAGATTGAATATAAGTAAAAATATGTATGCATGTATGATATTATCATGTATTTGTGTATCTCTAGTTAAAAACAAAAGGAAAATGCATTGTTTCCTTGAGTTATGAATACTGCATATGCAAAATCTCCCAGAATTATGCCCATTCCATGTTTAAAGAGAGGAGCTGAGGTTCTGGAGAGGAAATTCTCACCAAGGTTAGTTTGCTTGTTTGGCAGAAAATGAGGTGTGCATGTTCCTGATGCTTTCAGGTTTCCTTCTCATTCTTGTGGTTCATTTTTGCTAGCTTGGCTGTGTTCCCTCTGGTCTGCATAACAAAAAAAATAGTTACCATTTATTGAAAACCTACATTCTGAGAGTTCACAGCACCCAACTGTAAGAATTAGATGGTATTATCCCTATTTTGCTGGCAAGGAAACTGAAGCTCAGAAAGTTTAGAAACTAAAGTCACATATCTAGCACAGTAATTGGTAGAGTTAGACGTAGATAACAGCCTTGTTTAGTCAGGAAAGCCCTGCTCCTTCTTCTATACTTTGTGTGGTGGTTAGGAGGATAAACTTGGGTGTTGATTCTTGCTTTGTAAGTGCTCTTGGATAGATTATTGAAGTTATTTGTGTCTCATTTTCCTCATCTGTAAAATGCTGATAGTCTCTGTACCCACCTGGCACATTATAAGGGCTCAATTAATCTCTTTTATGATTTTTAAAAATGATTGTTATCTATCACCAAGTTGTTCTGTTGGCTGTAACATTCTGGACCTCAGAAAAAGGCTTAAATTTTGACACAAGGAAAAGAGGAACATCTTCGAAAATTCATTTCAGTTTGTGCACATTAATTTGAAAACTCTAATTAGCTATCTGTTTTTTCCCTGGGGTTTTCTTAACCCAGTTTCCACATTGCTGCTGCTCACCTCTTCCTCTCTATGTACCTGTCAACAGTGATCACACACTGCTGCTCTGGGCTGGACCCTGTCTGCCTGCTGTTGGTTAAGCAAGAAAGAAGTTGATGTCTGCCTGTCATTCTTGCCTTCTCTTGAACAGGGAGGAACTGCCTCTTCTCCAAGAGAAAGGGTTATTAGACTGGTCCTACCTTATTTTTGACCTTGTGGAGCAAGGACAACTCAAGTAGGATGGTTTGAAGTTTCTCAAGAAGCCCCTCAGCAGACTAGAAGGCCTCTTATAAGAGCGGGCACCCAAGGCAAAAAAACCACCAAGCAGTCACCAGGAAGGGGTAAAGAAAGGATTCAGAGAGAACCAATTCCTACAGGGCTTGGTTACTGTCTAAAATGGAAAACTACTCGTCCCATCCTTTGTACGTTCTTCTAGGGCTTAGAACACCAGAGATATTCATTAACGAGTTGCTGGTGAGGATCAGCTTCAGTGTAATTTCTAAGCGGGCCTTTCTGGGAGCTATGTCTTCCTTGCCTGACTTTAATGAGCAGTTTTATATGCAGATATATTCTTTGGTACTAGTAGTATTGATTTCTCATCCTAATTTAAAATAACCTGAAGTTTTTCTACTCATCTGAATGAATATTAACAACAGGAATTAAATCTGTATGTCCAGGGATGCATAATTATCTATTCATTTCTGCTTGGAAGACCAGAATAAAAAGGTGAGCAATGAAGTCTTTCAGTGACCAAAATTTGGAATTAAACCTATTGCACCTCCATGAAAATACTAATGGCTTTTTTTTTTTTTAACCCAGATGATATTAGAAAACACATGCAATAAATTTGTATATTTGATGATTGCCAGTGATCAAAGGCAACTCTTTTTAAATTTTTTTTCTAAAAATTCCCTGAACTTGGAAGGTAGCAGTGACATGAAAATACACTAAATAATTAATTAGCACAGTTGACCAGCACCACTTTCAATCTCCCAGCATTAAGATGATGATCTCTCAGCCAGCCTGGTCAACAGAGAAAGACCTTATCTCTACAAAATTTAAAACATGAAAAATTAGCCAGGCACGATGGTATACGCCTGTAGTCCCAGCTCCTTGAGAGGCTAAAGGTGGAAGGATTGCTTGACCCTAGGCGTTCAAGGCTGCAATGAGCTATATCATGCCACTGCACTCCAGCCTGGGTGACACAGAGTGAGGCCCTGTCTCTTAAAAAAAAAAAAAAAAGATTATGATGTTTTATGGGAGTGGACATATACATGTGCATAAATCGGATCCACTGGGGCTCATTCTGCCATTAGCCCTGTTTGTGATGGAGACCATACAAGGCAATCTGAGTGTAGTGGATTAATGGTGGCTTCCAATTCAATTCTTCTGTTGAGAAGTGGGGTCTGTACCTCCTTCTCCTTGCATCTGAGTGGGTTTGATGACTGATGTGACATAAAAATATGGCAGAAGCAAGTCTCTACCAATTTTCCAGGCAAAGTCTTTTTTTTTTATTTTTTATTTTTTTGAGACAGAGTCTCGCTCTGTCTCTATTGCCCAGGCTGGAGTGCAGTGGCGCAGTCTCAGCTCACTGCAAGCTCCGCCTCCCGGGTTCACGCCATTCTCCTGCCTCAGCCTCCTGAGTAGCTGGGACTACAGGCGCCAGCCACCACGCCCGGCTAATTTTTTGTATTTTTAGTAGGGATGTGGTTTCACCGTGTTAACCAGGATGGTCTCGATCTCCTAACCTTGTGATCCGCCCGCCTCAGCCTCCCAAAGTGCTGGGATTACAGGCGTGAGCCACCACGCCCGGCCCAGGCAAAGTCCTAAATAGACTGCAGCCTTCATTCGTATCCTGAGAAACCAGCTGCCATGCAAGGAGCTGATTACTCTGAGACCTCTATGCTATGAGGAAGCTGAAGATACTCATCCGGAAAGGCTGTATGGAGTGAGGTGTCAGCAAGCCTTCTCAGGAAGGTGCCAGACACGTGAGTGAAAAAGCCTTCAGATCATTGCAGCTTCAGCTGTAAAGTAAAAGCTACTAGAACCATGAAAGATAATAAAATTACTACTTAAAGCCATTAAGTTTTGGGGTTGTTTGTTTTCTAGCATAGCAAACCAGAAGATGCTTTGGAGTACTGAGAATTGTATATTTCTCTTTTTACAGATAGGTGCTGGAACCTCTTTAGTTTGATGTTATCAAAGTTCTTTTAGGATTGGCAGAGGGCCAAAGAACCCTGTATAAATTGCTACTTCTCTTCTGAATTCTAATTTTTGTTTAACTTTGCCTTGCTTGTTTGTACAAAATGTGGTGAATATGTTTCCCTTTCTCTGGCATAATATACATGCAAAGCCAGAATTGCATAGGCCAGAAGAAACACTGGGATAGGTAGGAAAAACCTACAAATTGGCAGAAAAGACACTAAAAATGATTAGAAATTAAGAACAGTATGGTGACCTGTAATATACTGCTTGCACTAAAAATGGAGAGAGACAGAGAGAAAACCCCAGAATTTTTAGTCTTGATTATTTAACATTTGGCATCCTAGACGAAATGACAATTGAAAATGATTAGGTGCACAGGATCGTCTGACACCCATGTGATGTATGTGGTGTCTGGGGAGGATGGGAGTGAGGTTTCATTCCAGACTTTGTTTCTGCCCAACCTCATCATCTCCTGAACAATACGGGTAATGGGGGTTATAGAGGCCTTGTTTTGGTCTGTTTATTTTGAACAATTTAAAGTTGGAATTCAGAGTTTACATAGTTGGGAGTTGAAGACCATATACACCTATAGTCTACCCATTGCCATTCTAAAAATCAATAAATTAGTAGAAACACATATCAGCTAGAGTAATATTCATTTTTCAGGTTTAATTTTCTGCTTATCTTTTTATTAGTGGGCAGTGGTAGATTGAGGTCACGTTGTTCCTACAGACGGTGTAAATATCGTTTATCAAGTGCTTTTCATGTGCCAGGCACTTTGCTGGGTGTTGAAGATTGTTAGGCAAGTTTCACCCCAGAGAAACTCACAGGACTTTTTTCTTAACACTTGTTTTTCTTTATTCTGCTACCTGTTTTCCAAATATTCAGCTCCTTTTGGATCTTTGCAGGGATATGCAAATATCAAGTTGCTTGTTGCTAATATTTGTCTTTAGCATTTCCAATTCTGGTTTTCTCAAATTTTACCCGAGTATGAGCACAGAAATAAAAGCATTAATTAAATGCACAAAATGAAAAAGAAAGTAACTATAAAGCACAGTTCAGACCCCCTCAGGGACACTTTTATATTAGTGTCCCTGAGGGGGTCTGAACTGTGCTTTATAGTTAGCAGTATACAGGTGGGGTAGAAAGAAACTCCCTGAGAGGTGCTTTTTACTCTTATTCCCTGACGTGCAGTTGCTAGTGAGGTGTACTGATTGGCACTAATAATAGTATTTTCTAACATTTGCATAGCGATTTAAAGCTTTCACATACTTTATCCTTTGTCAGTTTGCAGTTGAGGAGCCTGATATTTAGAGACGCTTAGCTTACCATACCACTGGGGTTCAGCCAGAGGGAAAATAAGAAGAGGTGAAAGAGGGTGATTTGTGTTGTATGTCTGGTAGGTACCAGGTCCTTTAGCATGGCACTTCATTCAATCATCACAACCACCCACTGAGGTCGGTAGTCCCATAATCAAACTTATCAGACCATCAAGGGAACTGAGGCTCAAGAGGATTAAGTGACATGGTCGAGGCAGTCAATGATGCCAGATGCTGAATTGGATCCAGATCTGCCTGCTGTCTGATGTCTTCTGACCTGAATAGAGAATCTTGGTCACCTGACCCTAAGTAAAAGTCCTTCATGGCAGAATGAATCTGATAGCCCTTTCCTCCAGCCGCCTTCGTTTGGCAAGTCTAGGCCCTGGCCCCTGTTGCAGCTTCCCTTCATGGCTAAATGAGCCACCGGTATCTTTCATTTCCTAAAAGCTGAAGCTTTTCTTATTAAATAAGATTTGAAAGTCAGGGCTTCCATAAATAAAAGATCCTTTTTTGCAAAATTTTCCAAATTGAGTGGGGGGGAAAAAAGCCCTACTGTGATATTTTATTTGTCTATGTGGGCTTTATTCTTTTCTTTTATTTAATAAAGACAGAGAATCTATACAAGGTACAGAACATAAACATTATGTGAGAGATGTTATATTTACTTTCGTCACCTTTTTTAGAAGAAGCTGCCACCAAAATGGTTCTTTATGGAAATTATATCTTGTTATGATTCCCATTATATTGTGTTACGATTTTTTTCTTTTATCTTTAGCCATTTATGGACATTATTATCTCAGAATGTGTGCTTCAGATAGATGTGTCATTGTGGGTTATGAAAGCTGACTCAGAACCATGATTGCTGAAGGGATTGAAGACGGGAAGCAGCCATGAGGCACCTGAATGTCTTTTTTTCTGGACTGTTAAATGATACTTCTAATTCTTGAATGAGCCTGGTGAGATAGATGGGCACCTGTTGCAACTCTGAGATTCTTGTGTTTGTTTCATTCATAGTGGAAGATACTGTCGTGTCACAAATAAACTTAGGGTGTCCTAGGATGTAGCAAGAAGTTCAAAATACTTGTTAGATTAAATTTAAACCTTTAGATGTTTCTGTTCCTCTGGGAAATGGAGATCGAAGTTCTGCTGTCCCCCTAAAGCGTTTGTCTGGTGCTGATTTGCAGAGGGTAGGTGTTGTCTTAGTGGCCCCTCCTGTCTGTCTGCCAACTTAAAACAGGAGCTGGGAGAGTATTTATCCCTCAGTCTGTTTAAAGAACTATCAGCCAAGTGAAAACACATCATTTTAATAGTGGTAACCAACTGTCCTCGAACCCCATTCCAATTAAAATGAGAAGAAACGGACCAAAGCAACAAGGCAATTTCTATTTTACAAATAAAAGGGTTTCTAAATTTGGAGCGGATAACCCTGCAAGGTTAATAGAATCTTACCATCACTGAAAGTCATCTAGATGGATGTTTGCATTGTCTGTATGATGTTTCTACCAAGATTTTCATCATCTCTTGTGCCCACCTTCCTCTTTTTCAGCACTGACCTCTGTCAGAAGGCCTCCCCAGGTCTCTTCTACTTCCTTCCCATGTTTCTTTAGCTCATCAGTTCCTTCGACTTTTCTTTCCCCGCTTTCACCCACATACCAGTGGAGAACCTCTGGACCCCAGTCCCCAGCTCTCAGTGCCCTTCAAGCTGCTCTTGACCATTCTCTCCCCTGATTACTGCTGGAGGGGCTTCTTCCTCTCCCTTCTGCCTCTCCCCACTCCCATTCCCTGACTCCCCCAGGCAAGCCTGAGGGCCCTTCTCTGCCCCTATTCTTCCACTCTTTCTTCAAGGTGTGGTCTCACAGAGTTTACTGTGATCTTTGTCAGCCAATCACTGTGTTATCTTAGATGTTCAGTACTGAATCAGTGATTTCAGGAGTATCACACTTCTGGATGCCTCTACTGGCCATCTGTAAGATGGGGACACACCCTCTTTCTCCCGGTAGTTAATTCTTGGGCTCTTTACTGGAAAGCCTTTCAAAACTGTGTTTGCTGGCTGGGTGAAGTGGCTCACACCTGTAATCTCAGCAACTTGGGAGGCCCAGGTTGGAGGATCACTTGAGGCCAGGAGTTCACGTCCAGCCTGGGCAACAGTGAGATCCTGTCTCTACCTGAAAATAAATAAATCAATAACTGGTTGTGGTGGTGCATCCCTGTAGTCCTATCCACTCAGGAGGCTGAAGCAGGAGGATGGCTTGAGCCTGGGAGCTCAAGGTTACAGTAAGCTATAATCGTGCCAGCGGTACTCCAGTCTGGGTGACAGTATGAGGCCCTGTCTTAAAAATAAATAAATAAATAAACCCCAAACCCCAAACAGTGTTTGCTGTCAATGTGTAGGGTGCCTAGCTGCATGGCCCCCGAGCTCTGGGTTATTCTCAATTCCTGAGTCTGTGACTCTGTTGATAGGACTAGGCAGCTCCTGCAACGTGCCATGGCATCAGAGTTCCATCATTTAGGGAGGCAGTAGAGTGGACTAGCCACAGGATTCTGAGATTACGGAATGTCTGCTGGCAACAGGGACCACCACTGAACCCATGGCAAGTAGGTGCTGTGGTTGTTTTTTTACTTCTAACTCTTCTTTGATCATTGGATATCTAGTTATTAATTCAACTTGTGTTTGTTGTTCTGGTGTTATAGATCCATATATGCTGACCTACCTATATTGTACCACTGATCATACATTATCATAGAGTATAGGCCACATGGAGTTTTACTCATGACTGCATCTCCTCCTGCCCTTTCCATTTTTACCTCTGTAGAGGTTGGTTCTTCTGGGGAATTAGACAGATGATTTCTTTGGCTACAGTTCAGGCTTTTCCCTAAGTTCTTACTTGCCCTCAACCTGGCTACTTTTCAGTATGCACATGGTTTTTGAGGCAAGACTGTGACCCTTTTGGTGTTTTACTAAATTATTTCATGCCTATGAATTTTTATATTAAATAGTGTTTCTTACCAAGATATCATACTGTTACTTCTGGAGATTAAACTTGGTTGAACACAGAATTTTGGGATGCTCTGTAGAAATTTTAGAGGAGAAAATTATCAATCTTTTGCATTGGCTATTGTTCATACCCATCATAACCTCCTATGTGGAGTAGAATAATTGTAGTCAACTTCATACCACTTTTGAAGTTGAATAAAATGAATTTGTTTTCTCCAGGCTGTTGTTTAACTCGGTGTGTTGCCTCTGTATGGTTTTCTTTGTGATTTTTTTTAACCAGATTTGGTGATTGAGAGTTGTCTTGTTTCCACAGAAATATTATTAATAGAGTAGAAAATTGATGATTTATTAAATGGCCACTACTTGGGCAGTTAAGATACTATTTAGTTTGATAGAGGGACAGTTACTTGCTTGTTTCTATATTTTGAGGTCACTTTTACAAATCAACCAAAAACTTACCATGTAGCCATGTAAGCTTAGCAAGGAAAATGTAAGCTTAGTAAGGAAAATACTATTTTCCCCATTTTCACAGATAGGGGGTGTAAAGGTCAGAGCAGTGAAGTGATTTTTCCAAGCTCATACTTGACAGAACTTGGAGCAGAAACTAGAACTTCTGGTTGTCAGTCTGGTGGTTTCTCCACTCAGCTGTGATGTTTACTTAGACAGTATTTTCTCTATGCCACGCCTATAACACATCTGCTTGATTCAAATCTTTAACGTGATGATTATAAATTGAAACCCAGCATCTTATTTTTAAATTGGTAGGTCAACTATAATGGCCCTCAAAATGGTACACTTTGAAAATCAATAGAAGACATCCATACAGCCAACAGACACATGAAAAAATGCTCATCATCACTGGCCATCAGAGAAATGCAAATCAAAACCACAATGAGATACCATCTCACACCAGTTAGAATGGCAATCATTAAGAAGTCAGGAAACAACAGGTGTTGGAGAGGATGTGGAGAAATAGGAACACTTTTACACTGTTGGTGGGATTGTAAACTAGTTCAACCATTATGGAAAACAGTATGGCGATTCCTCAAGGATCTAGAACTAGATGTACCATATGACCCAGCCATCCCACTACTGGGTATATACCCAAAGGATTATAAATTACTCTACTACAAAGACACATGCACACGTTTGTTTATTGCGGCACTATTCACAATAGCAAAGACTTGGAATCAACCCAAATGTCCATCTGTGACAGACTGGATTAAGAAAATGTGGCACATATACACCATGGAATACTATGCAGCCATCAAAAAGGATGAGTTTGCGTCCTTTGTAGGGACATGGATGCAGCTGGAAATCATCATTCTTAGCAAACTATCACAAGAAGAGAAAACCAAACACCGCATGTTCTCACTCATAGGTGGGAACTGAACAATGAGATCACTTGGACTCGGGAAGGGGAACATCACACACTGGGGCCTATCATGGGGAGGGGGGAGGAGGGAGGGATTGCATTGGGGAGTTATAAATGATATAAACGTCATGCACATGTACCCTAGAACTTAAAGTATAATTAAAAAAAAAAAAAAAAAAAAGAAAATCAATAAAGGTGACTGAGGGCTTTACACAGGTTAGCTTGTGTGGTCTTCCCAATACTTTTTCTAGGGAGGTACCATCATTATCCATTTTGCAGATAAGGAAATGTAGGCAGAGAAAGGGGTAAGCAATGTGTTACTTAAGGCCACATACTAGTAAGTAACAGTGTGGATTTGAACGCAAGCAGTCAAACTCAGTCACGGAAAACTCCCAGTAGATTTAACTAAGAAATAAATCCCCCAGAAAAACTGTCAGGTGGATTCTTTAGATAAACAATGAAATGTTCTCTTTAGCTCTGTAAAGAAAACCAGCATCCCCCATGTAAGTTTTTGGTTATTATTAATTCTTAAGAGAATTAATTAGCCTAATCAATGAGAGAATACATAAGAACTTAAAAAAAATTAAACTGCATACTCTGCAGTTGTGAAGCAGGACTTTGACTGAAGGCTGGCAGAGATTCTAGATACCTCAGATTCTCTTTAGCTCGGTTAAAAAAAAAAAAAACTCACAGCACAAGCATTAGTAACAGCTAAGCATTTGGAAGATCAGATTGTTCATGATTTCTTAATGAATGTGTTATAAAGATTCATTAAATTAATAAACTGATAAAAATTAATGGCAGTGATAGGGAAAAAAGTTGACAGATGTTAATTTTTTATTTTTTATTTTTACTTATTCCTCACAGTGGTTCTCAGTCGGAAGTATGAGCTTCTGGAAATGTGAAGGAGGGAACATTTTTTAATTGCCTCAGTGACTAAGGAGTCACGTTGACATTTGGTGGACAGTGGCTAGGGATCCTAACTCCCCAAAATACACAGGGGAATTTGGGGAAGAACTGCCTGGTCAAAAATCTCATAGAGCCTCCATTAGAAACGACTTGTTACCACGTCTGATTTCTATACACTTAATATGGGTCATACTATAGGTACATAGCCAGTACTATTTTTTCTAGAAAACAAGTGGCTGTACTTCATGCTTTGATAAATTGAAAATGCTTCTCCCACTTCTCTTATCTTCATTGATTTTATTTTCAAGGCTGTAGCCATATCCTGTGACCTCTTTGCCTCTGATTCTCTATAGATGTGTGCAATACAGAAAGCCAGGTGTGGGCCAGCAGTTGATGCTGTCAAAAGAACAAGTAAAGCCTCTGGACACTGTTAGCAGAAAACAATATCCTTTTGTTATTCTTAGAACTTACTTTATTTTTATTTGATTTTTAACAGGTAGTACTTTCACATGGTTTAGAAATTAAAACAACATAGAAAGTGTACCTTAACACCTCACTTCTATTCTAGTTCTAATGTCTCCATTATTCTCCACCTCCTGTAAGTAGCTGTCTTAGTTTCTTATACTTCCATTCTTTCCTTGTGCAAGCAAATGGATCTATTTCTCTTCACCCCTTTTTCTAAGACAAAAGCTTAGTTTTCAGTGTACTCATCACTACTGTATTTCTACACTCTTCCCCAGGTATGGACTGTTCTCTTCAATGTATTTAGCCACAGCAGCTATTCATCTGTTTCATCTTCTTGGGGCCATTTCTTCTGGAGCCTCTGACCAGCCCCAGGCTGGACTTGTCTGTGCCCTAGGCCTGCCATACTGGAATTTCCTTTCACTGTCATCCTTTTTCCCTCTTGTGCTAGCTCCCATTTCCTGGATCCTCTTTCTTTGTTTACCCCTTGTTTTCATGGAGCACATTTTTCAGTAGCTTTCAGAGAAAGGAAGGAAAACTTTTAGACAGTGCATATCTGAGCATGTCTTTATGGTGTTCTTACAATTTTTAAAAATAGTTTGGCTGGGCAAAATAATTCTGGGTTGAAAAATATACTTTACTATTAGATGAGTGATTTTGTAGGTCATGTGTAAATTTGTAAACTTATTTCCTCCAAAAAATGGGAACATTAATTTATTTGAACTGGATATGCTTCAAAATGATTCTACCTTTGATGGAACATAAGGACTCATAAATAACATAGAAGAAATTCCTAAATTTTGGAGAGCTACCCTTTGATTCTGGTACCATGTCTCTTCTACCAGAAGTTAAGGATGTTTTTTCGAAGCTGGAGGAAGGGTATCGTTTAGTCAGGTGATTAAACCTTGCTGTAAGGATGATATTACAGACATTGTTCACTATATCACTGTCAATCTATGAAGGAAAACATTTTCACACTTTATGAACAGTAATAGCAGTATTTTCCCTTGGTTTTGGAAACTGTGAGTACTGTTCCTGTTTCCCTCTTTAGTCCACTGCCAGGTGGTTCACAGCCAAATTTGAGAGCCACAACCAGCATTGTGAAAGGGACCTGTTTGCCTGTCCATTGGACCAAATATATTTTTCTTTACTCTTTAGTTCTCTTTAGATTGATTGCCTTACTTTCTCTTCCTAATTTTGTTTTGTATGCATCTTTGCCAACTTCCACAAATCGTTTTTGAATGGATGGGGGCAGCAGTAATGGAATAAAGGTTCAGAATGTCTTACCTTAAACAGCCTCACATGGGCTTTCTAAAGAGAGCATTATTTTCCATTCAATTTCTTAAGTCTTTTGTGCTGCTGTATTTATAGTAAAAATGGTACCAGCTACTTTTAGTCATTATGGCAAGAATGCTCAACAACTAGCTATTCAAAACTAAGTTAATGGAAGCCTCTAGAAATATATGGTCATTAGCATCTCTTGTTTAAGGGTTTAACACCCCACATAGCTTTTGAATTTTTCCTCTGTTAATTGAGAAGCAACTGCTGACTTCTGTTTTATAGATTCCTAAGAAACAGATGTGATCACTTTGCTTGGTTCCAGAAATAAATAACAACAGTGGTTGTAGCAATGACAATAACAGCTAACATTTACTGAGCTCTCATTTTGTGTCAGGCACCGGACTGTGTTTAAATGCATTATTTAATTCTTCCAACAGCCCTATGAGGTTGATATTAAATTACTTCCTTTCTCTTTCATGCCAAATCCCCCTGAAACTCCCACATATATATTAATCTGACCATCTGCTTCTCACTTGCTTTCTACATTGCTGAACACTCCTGGGAAAAATCACTCCACGGTATACCCTGATGCTCCTAGACATTAGATAAAGTGTTGCCCCTCCTCCTGCTCCCAAATGCCTTGTTCTGAGCGTGCTCAGAGACCATTCTAAGACTTCACTGCTCCCTAAACCCTCTGCTGCTTGACCTTACCTCCTAGTTGAGAGAACCTTGAACCCTCTCCTTCCTCAGTTTCCTGCTCTTACACCTATGAAGCTATTTCCTACTATCATCACCCTTTCCTCCTTTCTAACCAGTGATTGTTAGCCAGCATTGTGCATCTTAATTACCTGGGAGCTTTTCGAAGTTACTCAGCCCAGTCCTTGTCCTAAAGAGGACCGTTCAGTAGGTCTGCTGGTGAAGTGAGCGGGGAGGAGGGGCCCAAGCTGTGTTGGCTGTAAAATTGCCACGGGAGATTCTGATGGGCTACCTGGTTAAGAATCATTGGGTCAGGTTCCAGAAGACAAAGTACCTCTTTCATTCAAGGGTGATCCCTCACCTCTCCTAAATGAAAATTCAGGAGAGAAGGAAATAGGGAGCTCTGGAACCCAGCTGCTGCTTTTTTTTTTGTTTCCTTCAGAACTAGACCTGCTCTCATTGTTCCTGTCTCTCCTCAATTTTCATTGACCCCCTTTTCCCTGTATTCTTCACTAGCTTCCAACTAGATCTGTGTTCGTCTCAACCCTGTGAGCACTGGCCTGATTCTCCTGCCATTCCCAGGCAAGCCCCTTAAAGAAGAGATTATAACATCACTTAGCTATACACACCACTTTGTTATTCTGACTTCAGTCCTCCCTGAATCACTCTGGTAGAGATCATCAGCACCCAGTAGAAGCCAAATACAAAGAACGCTTTGGAATCTGTCTCATCTTGGTATCTTTGGGGCATAGGGTGCTTGGGAGACTCTTTCCTTGTCTTTGTGGCACCATCCACTCCTAGTTGTCCTGCTTAATCTCTTCCATGCATTGTTTCCAAAAAATTATTTTCAGCAACATTAAGAATAATATGGAACTGTGTTTACAAAAAGGATGATGTGGAAGAATATTGTTAGGGAGGAAATGTCTTTCTGGCCGGGGTCTGGATCTAGCACTTTATTTCTTTATTTATGTATTTTATTTTTGTGTGTGTGAGATAGGAGGGTCTCACTCTGTTGCCCTGGCTGGAGTGCAGTGGTGCAATATGGCTCACTGCAGCCTTGACCTCCTGGGCCCAAATGATCCTTCAGTCTTAGCCTCCCAAGTAGCTGGGACTACAGGAATACACTACCTTGCCCACCCATTTTTTTGGTAAAATTTTTTGTAGAGGTGAGGTCTCACTATGTTGCCTAGGCTGGTCTCAAACTCCTGGGCTTAAACAATCCTCCTGCCTTGGCCTCCCAAAGTGTTGGGATTACTGGTGTGAGCTACCGTGCCTGACCTGTATCTAGCATTTTCTATGAGGAAAATGAGAATACCAGGGGAAATTTGGCATGATTTCTTGAAACTCTTGCAAATCAAATTCAGAAAACTAGTTTTAGGTGTTAGATTTTTGTCCTAGATGGCAAGGGAACTGTGGGCCCAGAGTATGCTTTCTACCAATTGAAGAAAACCCATCAAGTCCTAGGTCCACTTTGAGTCTAAGGCAGATCTAGGGCACCCAGGGTGTATATTCCTGTGAGAGCCTTACTCTTGCTGTGTCCTGTGATCCTGACAATGGACCAGCTTCCCGGAACATTGGTGGAACAGCTGTATGCAGCTCAGAGTAGAACAGCTCAGCAATGATAACTTTTTACTCCTTTCTGCTTTGACTTTTATTTTATTACTTCCCCACCTCCTGATTTTTCCATACAAAAGTAAAGCATACTTGCTATAGAAAACTTGGAAAATACTGAAAAAGAATGGAGAATAAAATAAATTTTGTTATCACTATAACATCACTCAGATATACAAACCACTAAACACGTATATTTTCTTCCAGTCTTCTTTTGCAAGCACTCATATATGTGTTTTTATAAGTAAAATTTGGATCAAACTGTATGTGGTGTTGTTTATTCCTTTTTTGTTTTTTGGTAATAATATTTATTGCTATAAAAAATTCTTCTCAACATGATTTTTTTTTAATCGGTTGCCTAGTATTCTCTAGCATTGAGATAGTCATAATTTATTTAGCTAGGTCTCTGTTGTTTAACATTTAGGCTGCTTCCTATTTGCACTCATATAAATAATCTACATTTAATAACCTTGAGCAGAATTGCTTGTGCATTGCTGGTTATTTCTTTAGGACATGTTTTTAGATGCTGAATATTGTTGGGTTTCTGGGTGGAACCAGTACTCTTGTGATTGTCTGGCCCCCAGCTAAACCAGCCTCTGGGAGGAGGGAGGCTCAGGGGCCCAGGGAATTTGCCTGCTCCTATTTGTATCTGCTTGAGCTCTTTTAGACTGCATGTTGAATTTCAGAAGGCGGCATCAAAGCATTTCTCCAGGAATCCATAAATGGCAAGTCCTGCCACAGGTGAAATTGAGCACATATGCTTCAGAATAATTCCCTGTTTGATAGATACTGGTTTTGAATTTTTTCTATTCTCTGCATGCTTTGGAGAAATTCTGAATTATTTCAAAGAACAGCAATGGAGCACCTACAATTTGTCAGACATTGTGCTTACCTCTGAAGATAGAAAAGTAAATAAGCTCTCAAGGGGCTCACTTGCAGTGTAGAAGACAGAGAAGTGATTTGTTGTGGGTGAGACGTTCCCCGGGAGCACAGAGAGGAGAGCCTCCGATTTTTGGGGCTAAGGAGGCAGCAGAGGGCAAGAGCACCTGTGCTGCAGAGGTGAAGTCTGAGCTGAATCTTGAAAAACAGGAAATATTTCTTTCGTAGAGAGGCAAAAATGTTCCAGTTAAAGGGAAGAGTATGTGCAAAACTGTGGACTGGTGATGGTTACATGACACATCAAGGGAACCATGAATACTCTCCCATAGGTAGCATGTAGGTAGAACGCCACAAACTCAGTGACGTACCAGGTGATGGGGCTGTATACACGGTTATCCTTTCATTCCTGGGGCTTGAATCCAGTTGTTCATATACCTCAGTGAGCCTTATGAAAAAGTTCAGGTAACACTGATTTGGTACATAGTAGAAGGATGATGGGAGCTGAGCTGGAAATTTGAACTGGGTACAAATTGTGAAGGGCTATGTGGGCTATACCAGGAGGAGTCTGGGTTCCTTTGTCAGCCAATCTCTCTATGAAACACTACTGTGCCGGTACGAAATAGAAGATATGGATTCCCAAGTTGCTTAAAAACACAGAAGCTGGTGTTCTTTTATGCTGTCCCAACAATTTCATAACATGTATTTTTTCCCCTAAATAAAAATGTGATGCTATTAGCTCTGTATACTGACCTGTTTCACACCTCTTTGGGGAAAATACTGCAATGTTGGAACTACATAGTGGAAGTTGCAGTAGTGGTCTGTTTTGAGTTGGAAAAAGGTGACAGTCTAAGGAGGAATGATTTGAAAAGTGCTAATAGTAAAACATCAGTTATTTTGGTATCTACAAAAGTCTGTGCTATTTACTGTGACTGGTGTGAAAAGAATCAGTAAATGAGAAAATTGTGTTTTGGCCAACATAAATTAAAAGTCTACATATCACCAGCCTGTTGTATTTTCTTTCGCCAGCATTTCTTTTTCATTAAATATCACATCATATCTAAGGTCTAAGAATTCTTCAGCAGTGTGGTTAAGAATAAGATAAAAATGTTGAGATTCCTCAAGGGATATTAGACAGCAGTTTCTTTTATTATTTGTTTTTAGTTTGTTTATTTTGGTAAGTGTTGTAAATCTAGACCACAGAAATAAGCATAAAAGAAAAAAAGTGTGTATGTTATATTATGGAAATAGTTTCATTGATAAACTCTGCATACTAATATCTAATGTATTTGGATTGTCTGAATGTGTTTGGGCTTTAGGAAATTATAATATATAAGCCTCTGTATATGTGTATGCATTTGCTTTGAGATATAAATATATTACAGTGACATCTCTATATTTCAAATGTAAATTTTTTTGGTAAGTTGCCATTTTGTGAGTTCGATTGTCAATACAAATAGGTGTTTTATTTTCTCTCTGTTCTTAACTAATTTCACTTCAAGATAAGGGGAATGTGGAGTTCACATGGGTAGCCAGGCAGTCAGCATGTTTTCATTCCAGTCACGATAGGATACTGAGAATTTCTGTTTCCTGGGTCCTCCGACTCCACATCTCTCTGAGCAATAGTTTACTTGAGTCAAAGACACTCAGAAATACTGTGTTAAAATTCAGAGGCGTTACTGTGTTGGCCAACTTTTTAACCCCTCAACATAGCTAATGTAAAGGTGAGTAATGTACTCCTTGGTCCGTCACCTCACTCTGTCCATCAATCTGTCCGTGGCTAACAAAAGGGGCGTGCAGCAGACCGTGGAAAACAAGACAAGTGTTCAGTAGGAAAATCAGACACAGATGCCCTTTGCACTCTTGTATCGAAGGCTTTAGAGACTGGCACATCGGACCAAAAGTGATTTGTGAGGATATGAATAGATTTTCCAGATGCCGCATTTCAGAGGTTCTCAGATGAAGCTCCTGCTCCTTAATCTCTCCCCTGCTACCCCTTGCCTGCTTTCTCTTCATGACCGTGTATTTCTAGCAATTGAAACTCTTGGTGAGAAGTAGATTTCTTTTAATTTTTATAAACATACTTGCTGGAAGTCATTGGTCTGAAAAAATTGTCTGTACCTAATGCATTGATGTTTCTGTAGGTCTTCAATATGAGCCCATTTTTATATTCTACCTTTAGTGGTTTCATCATTAAAGTTGTCAGCACAGACACTGTAGACTGAATCTACAGGAAAAATACCTTAAAGATGGTATTCTGAGAGTCAGAAGAATCAACTGAGAATGGCTAGGAAGTGGAAAAGCCTTGTTTCTCCTAAGTCTTCTCTTCTTGCTACTGGCTTTCTTTAACTGCTAGAAAACTTCAATTCTTACAAGATAGTATTTGCACACCTATGAATAATGGATGTGTAACTACCTATGAAGAGTTTCCACTGGCATTGAGGGCCTACTGTTGACTGAATAGGTTGGGGTAGCACCATAAGTCACTGCCATACTTTTAGCTTTCTGCCACCTGGAAATCAGTATAAAAACTGGTGAGTTCAGTTTCTCAAAAAGTTAAACAGTTGCTGTATGACCAGGCAATTCTACTCCTAGGTATTTTATGCCCAACTGAAATGAAAATGTGTCTACGCAGAAAGTGTTCATAGCAGCATTATTTATAATAGCCTAAACATGGAAACAATACCATGTCCATCAACTGATGAATGGAGAAATAAAGTTTGGTATCTCCAAACAATGGAATGTTACTTGGCCATAAAAAGGAATGAAGTACTGATATATGCTACTATGTGAATGAACTTACAAAACATTATGCTAAGTGAAAGAGGCCAGTCACAAAAGGTCACATATTGTATGATTTCATTCTTATGGAATGTTCAGGACAGAGAACTCCGTAGAGAAAGTAGATGACTGATTGCTTAGGGTTAGTGGGGTGGTGGGTGGGAGGATGAGCGGAATGAGGAGTGATAGCTACAGGGTATGGGGTTTCTTTTTGAGGTGATGAAACGTCCTAAAATTGACGGTGGTGATGGTTGCACATATCTGAGAATATACTAAAAACCATTGACTTGTAAACTTTGATTGGATGATTGTATGGTTTGTGAATTACATCTTAATAAACCTGTTTTTAAAAAAGCAAGGAGTGAAAAACATGAGAAACATAAAATTCAAGCCATTACCCTGGGCTGTGAGAGGAGGGTACATCAGGGAAGGACACTCACATGATTTCCAAGTAGTAATGTTCTGTTTCCTAAGCAGGGTGGTGGGTACACGGATGTTCATTCCGTTCCATTTATCGTTTTTATTTGAACTGCACACATATGTCACAAATGCTGTCGGTATCTGTGTTTCATAGGTTAAAAATAACCGTAATCTAAAAAACCTGGTTAATCGTGGAAAAGATATCTTTTCAATATACAGTTTTCAAATATCAAATGTCATTCTATGGATACTTACTGTTTTATCTTATTGTCATTTATCATCACTATCCCTATTTCCCAGTACTACTTGAGTGCCTCTGTCCGCTTCCAGTGTCCTATGCAATGTAATGGGGCATATAATGTAGGCTCTGTATTTAATTGGAGAAGAGATGTTAGTAATAGTTGTGATAATTGCGACCATTTTTGAGGGGCCTGTTAAATGCCAAGCACGGTTAGAGGAGCTTTCTATGCATTGTTTCATTTGATTCCTATAATGACCCTACGAGGTGTGCCTGATAATCCCTGTTGTACCGATGACAAAAAGAAGACTTGGAGAGATTAAGTAAATTGTTCAGAATCAAAGAGCCAGTTAGTAAGGGGTAGATCTGGAATTTCACCCCATGTCTGTCTACTGCCAGAATCTGCTGTTAACGATTATGCCATGTTAGCTTTTACTATGCCAGTTTTACTTGAACTTCTAAAACTCATATCCCCCTTTGATAAACTTCATTAAAATATCATGCCTTTTCTCCAGTTGAGAATCTCAGTCTTTTTTCTTTCTCCATCAGCCAAGATCACCTTATCAAGCCTTATATTGTTTAGTTTATAATGCAGAGAGCATTTGTTTTCTAGATGTAAAATTAAACCGAATATGTGCTTTCAAATGACGTATTTTCCCTGGAGTTTTAGACATGTTCTCTCCTCCCCCTGCAACACACACACAGCTCAAGAATCTTAGGTGCTAGACTGTTTTGCCAATCTGAGAATCCAGTTTTAAAAAGGTGCTTTATAGGCAAAGGCAGTATTTGATCAATGCCAGATGGATAGAATAGCAAGTAATTTTCAGTGGAGCACAAATAACAAAATTATAGGATGGAAAGAAACTAAGAAACAATTTTTCTAGAATTCACATTTGGTTTTTAGACAAAGGGACCAGAAACCCAAGAGTAACAAGAATTGAAATCCTGTTTGGTTGCTGATGATCTTTAAAAGCTAAGTATCTTGTGAACTGAGGGAGAGGATGTCATAAGATTTGTTCATCCATCCCTTCAATTATGTTTTCATCTTCAACTCCATGCCAGGCAGTGTCCCTGGGGTTTTTCATCAGAAATGTGCAAGGTACAACCTTTCCCTTTGTGGAGATCTTGGTCTTTTGGGGGACATAGACCAAAAACCCCAAATCAGAGTGTGGTAGTACTATAATAAAGCATAAGAGGCTGTGGGACCTCAAAAGATTGACATTTACTTCAACCTTGGGGGTAGAAGTGTCAGAGAAAGATTTCAGGTAGTCAATACTTGAGCAGAATTCTAAAAGTTGTATTGAATTCAGAGAAATTGGTATATTGAGGAAAATGCTTTTAATTTGGCAGGAGACAAGGGGGGATGAGCTGACAATGTTGGTCTGGGACATGTCATGAAGGACTCCATGCTTACCCATAGGTAAAGGGAAAATGCTTTTAATTTGGCAGGAGACAAGGGGAGATGAGCTGACAATGTTGGTCTGGGACATGTCATGAAGGACTCCATGCTTACCCATAGGTAAAGGGAAAATGCTTTTAATTTGGCAGGAGACAAGGGGAGATGAGCTGACAATGTTGGTCTGGGACATGTCATGAAGGACTCCATGCTTACCCATAGGTAAAGGGAATTCATTGGCTGGTTCAAACGGGGGGAAGGGTCACAGGATAAGATTTACCCCAGATAAATTACTCTGGTACCAGCCTCTGAGGATGTGCTTGAAAGAGGAGGACAAGTTCAAGGGAAAAGGTGGCTTAACTCATTTGAGAAATATTAAGCAGTTCCTCCATGGCATGTATAATTGATTGTAAGATGCTATATTATTTTATATACTAAAAGAAGAAAACTAGAATCTTAATTTTCAGATGCATCCCAATTCCAGAAATGTCAAAATGTGAAAAAATATGTATTTTAGAATTGATGAATTGCAGTAAGTACTTAATAAATATCGGTCAAAAGAATGCATGAATCTTTTCTGGCTGTGTCCTGTGTAGATTTGGAATAGAATAAATACCTGATAAATGAACATGACATTTGATTTCTAAGTTGTGTAGCTTCCCTTAGTTTGACACATGAAAATTATGAAAGAGATCAGTTATTGTGTTCCTTGAAGGCTTGTCCTTCTGTGGGTGTAGCAGTCACTCTTGATAGCAAGAATTTTGGAGAAAAAAGGTTTGAGAAATGGCTGAATGAGGAAACCACGCTATGAGAGGGTGACATTCTTCCATTTGGATTTCAGGCCTAATAGTGAAAGCTGTGTTTGAGAACCTACTGGCTGCCTATAGGTCCATCAGATGGTTCAAGAGGAGGAGTTTAAAAACCAGTGATAGGGTCATGGCATGATTGAAAAGAAATAGCGAGGGGTAGTTTAGAGATCTGCCCTTGGGGGCACTTTTAAAGGGAAATTGCTCTTTGTAAGCTGCTGTCTCCTGCAGCAGCTGGGTATTTCCTGAATCTAGGGCCTGTCTTGTCTGTTTTCCTCCTATATTTGCTCAGTGGGATTCCAGCCAGGAATGTCTAAGAGACTAGGGCAGCTGGGTCTGCACTGACCTCGAGATTTGTATTTTGCTTCTGCGGCTGTTTTGCTTCAGTTTGCACTATTTGAGGGGCACTTCTGCAGGCAAAATGCAGCAAGCACTGCCAAACTTGGATACATTCTTTGCATTCTCCGTGTGTTTGTACTCGTGCAACCCAAGAAAGTGCACTGAGCTAGGAGAGAGTGGGCAAGGCAGGTGGTGGAGAGAGCTGTCTGCTCTTAGGCACTGAAAAAGTGGGCCCTTTTACAATGGTTCCTAGAAATGCCTGCATCATAAAGGGAGAAGTCCCACTGTTTTTATTTTAAAATGTGACCGACAGCTTGTGGAACTGCTTTCTTTCAGATAAATGATTATGACTACCAAGGATTGTTACTCTTTTGCCCAGAAAATAGTTGAAAATTTCCTCTCTGATGAGACAAAGTATGCCTTGAATACACTGAATACAGTATGATAACTGTATTTTCTTTATTTTATTTTATTTTTGAGGCAGAGTCTTATTCTGTCACCCAGGCTGGAGTGCAGTGGCACAATCTCGGCTCACTGCAATCTCCACCTTCTGGGTTCAAGTGATTCTCCTGCTTCAGCCTCCCAAGTAGCTGGGATTACAGGCATCCCCTGCCACACCCTGCTGATTATTGTATTTTTAGTAGAGTTGGGGTTTCGTCATGTTGGCCAGGCTGGTCACGAACTACTGACCTTAAGTGATCCACCCACTTTGGCCTCCTGAAGTGCTGGGACTTCAGGCCGAGCCCCCACACCCAGCCTGTATTTTCTTAATAATAAATTACGATCAAGGCTGATGATCTTTGGGAAGATTAAGGAAGTGCTGTTTTCATGTGCTGAAAGTGCCACACATTAATTATGACATTCTGCCTTTATCTGGTCTTGCTGACTCCAGCCCTCTCCTCTTCTTTCTCATAGCCACCAGTTTAGACGTTGTGATCAGAATAAATTTCTGGAATCATCCTTTTCAATATACAGTTTTCAAGTATCAAATGTCATTCTCTGGATCCTTATTGTTTTATCTTAATGTCATTTGTCATCACCATCCCTATTTCCCAGTATTTCTTGAGTGCGTATGTCCATCTCCAGTGTCCTATGCAATGTAATGGGGCATATAATGTAATTTCTTTTTAATGAATTAGCTGATTTTGTGAGGACTTGAGATTTTGAGCTCTTTGTTAAAATTCTAGTTATTCTTCAGCAATCATAGAGTATTGGGAACTTCTGGATTATGAAGTTCTTTTCTTTCAG
This sequence comes from Trachypithecus francoisi, assembly GCF_009764315.1. Taxonomy (NCBI): domain Eukaryota; kingdom Metazoa; phylum Chordata; class Mammalia; order Primates; family Cercopithecidae; genus Trachypithecus; species Trachypithecus francoisi. Next base: position 118,002,053 of record NW_022681453.1, on the reverse strand, counting down.
ACGTTAGCAGGTTTTTCTTAGTGTCTAGGGTTTTCTAAACATTGCCCTCTACATCTTATGGTCATCAAAAAAAAAAAATTGTCCTACAGGTGTCTTGTGACAGAAAACAGAAATAATTATTTTTAGAAACTGAAGGTTGGTTTTCATCTGTTCACTGATCACAGTTATTGTTACATACTATAGGAAAGGATATATTTCATCCACTATCTTAGGTTCAGTACTGGGGACCTACAAGTTAACTGAAAAAAGACAGATTAACAAGAGAAAAGAACAGATTCAATTACATACATATGCATGGGAGTTCACAAAGAAATATAACTTAAGGAGGTGGTTAGAATTGGGGGCTTATATATACCATCTTAACAAAGAACAATAAATTGTGGAAATGTGACAAGAGAAAAGAAATGGATTTTGGACTTCTAGGGGTACTTATTTACGGGAAGATAAGTATATGGGGAAAACTAGTGGAAGATAAGATTTATTACAGTTAGGTTTGTTTATGCAGATTGAAGTCAGTGCCATCTTCTGTGATAAGAGTTGCCTCCTCTTCTTGGTATGGGAGAGGGAAGGGAGGACATCTTCACTAAGGAAAATGTATGCCCTGACTTTAGGCAGATACAAGGGGAGTAGACAGCTTTATATGCATCTGATGTTTCTCGGTTGCCTTTAGCTCAAAATAATTTTTATGCCAACATGGCATGTTTTAGACTGACAAACACTGATCCCCTTCAATAGAAACACTGTTCCTCTAATACACACACACATGGAGATGATAAGACAGACAAAAATAGTTTTTGTCGTTTGGGCTTACAGTCTAGATGAAAGACAAATCATCCCAGCCAAGGTGATTTATGTGAGATAAGTCTTACAAATGGTAGATGCATCCTCTGGGAAGATGTTAATTACTACTGGAAAAGTGCCTCAACTTATTCTCAGGTCACTCAGGCAAGTCATAGCTCAGCATTTGTTTATTCTGTTATGAAATGGAGGTGAATATACACTTGCCCAGCTTGTGTTGAAGGACTGTTGAAGGGTCAACTAAGATTCTAGATATTAGAGTCCTTTCCGATGATCATTGTTTGGGCTCCCTTTCCTATGAATCACGCATGCACAAAGCATAGTACCTAGTTTTAGGAGGTTCACAACATCTGTGGGCACAGGTTAAGAACTGCTGGATAAAATACAGCTCCAGTCCAAGAGCAGAATAAGGCAGCACATTTATCTCATGAAGGATAGGTGTGAGGTTAATACGCACCCTCTTTGCCAGTCAGGGAAGCAGCTCGATGGCCTTGAACTTTCAGCTGAAAGCTAATGTACCAAGAGGTGAGATCACCAACATCACCCAGCATCATGTTCTTCCTCTGAAGGCAAATGCCAAGTGCATCATAGCAGTTATTCAGCAGCTTCTGTGAACCTAACCAAGGCATTTAGTTCCATTAATTGAGTGACTGTGTGGGAGACCCTGTGAAATAGGAGCTCTTCATAGGCATCTGCAATTTGTAAACAATTGCTCAGTCCATGAGGGAATGATGGTGAGAACGAAAGGCCTGAAAAAGAGATCGAAGGTGATTACTGCAACCAGAGGTACAAAAAGAGGCTGTACTCTTGCATTGTTATTGTTTATTTTCTACTTTTAGTCTTACTTGTGCTGCATTCAAACACGGTGTGGCAGTAATTAACACTGAGTGAAGGTCTGACAGTTGGGTGGCATTTTAATAGCTAAACGAAAGTGCTGAGAGTAATTACTCGGGATCTCTTCCATATGACTTATCGTGCACTTGCACTTTTGGGCAGAAAGGGGCACCTCATTCACTGCGCTTTGCTCCCCTTTGGTCAGTTCGTGCCACAAAGGCTCAGAGGTCTCCTCACATGTTCCCTGAAAATCAAATGTGCTGATAATGGCTTGGCAACTGAAGGTGCATGAGAACCTTAATTACTTTGGTAGTAATTAAGGACCACCTTGTCACACAGCTCCAGAGGAACCAATGAAGATGTATTTGTATCATGTTGTATTGTATATGAAGGGTGCCTCTTGGGGTTGTGTGCAGAGGCACATCAGATTGCCAGCCTCAAAATAGATGTAATGGGTTGGCAGAAACAAGGGACTTCTCCAGGGAAAGGTTGTCAGGGAATTTGTTGTAAAGTGTCAATAATGAATGGCTTTTATGTCTTGATGCTCTCTGCTTCACTGTGTGGCTGCCATATTGCCATTTCATTGGAAACTCTGATGAATCCCCTAATTACATGCTGGTAGGAGTACCCCTGTGGGCTGGCTGCACTTCAATTCTAACACAAACATTGGCAAATGGAGGACATTATCTTCCTAAAAGAATCTTCTGTGGCCACATACATGGCACAGAACAGGCTACTCTATGTTCCGTTAAATGATTCATGGATCCCCTAATGATGGGCTTAATGGGCATGTAACATCTGTCCATTAAGATTATGTCCTCCCAGGCGCTCTGAAGTTTCCATAGCAAGTGCTCTACAAATGTTGGTACCTCGTGGTGTCTGCTTCTTGTGACTGGGGTCTTGACTTTTTATTCATAGATCCTTAGTGTACAGTACAGAACTGGCATAGAGCAGGCACTCAGAAAATATTTTTGGGAATTATTAATGTGCAATTGAAAAATCTGTTTATGGTTGCTGACATAGAATTTGGTGAAATGAGCTTTTCATATCAAAATTTTCTAAGTAATAGTGTTAGCCAGCACCAATAGACATAGTTTCTGGTACTTCCATTGCAGAAGTCAAGTCACACTCCTATTATTTTCTGGGCAGTAGGAAAAAAGATGGCATTTTTGAGGACCTAATAAGTACAAGTGGTTGTGCTAGATCGCTTGTGAACAGATTGGAGATTGGGCAAATCCTGACTTTAATCACTTATTTGCTGCTTTGGAGCCTCAGTTTTCTCTTCTATAAAATTAAAATAACTAATGTCCACCTAAGAGAGTTCATGTCAGGATTACAGAAAATGCGTATAAGTGCTTAGCACATAGTAAGTGTACAAGAAATGAACACTGCTATTAATTAACTCCTTTGTGTAACACTAAGAACTTACTGTTAGTTTTGATACTGTTTAAAAACAAGAGATACCAATAAAATTCAAAAACTGTGTATACTTCAGGAAGCTTACAGTCTAGGGGTGGAGTTAGGCACTTAAACACATAGTTACAATACATGGCAAGTGCTATAGTCAAATGCTGTGAGAACACAAAGGAGAAGCAACTAAGCTGTGCTTTGGGGGAGGGAATGGGTTTTAGGAAGGGCTTTGTGTACACGATGCTTACTCTGATTTCAAGGTGGAAATCACTTTTTAAGGAAGTTGCTTGTGAACAGACTAACTGAAAGCAGTTTAAGTGGAACACGGAGGTAGTGTGTGTGCAAGGATGCCTATGTGTGTGCTCAAGCAGTAGGGAAGAACTCACCCTTTGTGGGAGACATTGTTCATTCCCAAGACATTAGGAAACTCAACAAAGTAACATAGATTGCTCAGTCACATAGCTAACACGTCGCAGGACCTGAATTTTAAACTGAGGTGATTTCTACAATGGCCAGTGCTCTTTGTATCTTTTCATTCCTAATTTTAAAAATAGGTAAGTTACTACATTTTAAAGTGTTCTTTGTGTTACTTCTTAGAGACCCCTAACCTTTTCAGAAGAGTATCTTTATTCAATAATGTGTGTCAATGGGAAGTTGTTATGTGTTATAAAAATGAGGTTCTAAGCCAGGTCTTTCTGTGGTGGTTGTTGAACATCTCTGCCCGGAGGAAATTGATTAGGAGGGATAAGATGGCACTAGAACTGGAAGCTGAGGGCAGTTATGCCAGCTCTGCCCCAGGCCAGTCTTTGTACTGAGTACTTTAGGGTATATGGAAAACACCAAAATACATACAGGCAGTTTAATTATTTTGTATCAGTCCTGGAGATGGTCAAGTAAAATAAACATATTAAATAGTCAGTTAGTTCACTGGCAGCAATCTTTCTTTGGAAAGATCTGCTCCCCCCACCTGCCCACCCCCCACACTCCTTGCTCGCCTATATTTTTGTGATTGTACAGTCATTATTTTAGTTCTGTTGGCGTCCAAGTTCTGAACCACTAGGCCATTTTAACTGCAAATTTCTCCCAAGAACATAGAATCACTCTGTCCTCACCTGTAAGATATGCAAAGGGGAGAACGAATGTTTTCTTGCCAGTGCTAATTAGAAACCTCATATGCCTCACTCCTAGTGGTTTGAAATTCATAGTCCTACAGGTGGCTTTGATTTAAGCCAAATAGTTCTGTTCAAGAGAGAAAGATTATGGTAATGACGCAGATTTTTCACTTCAATTGTTGTCATTATTCTTAATTCATTATTTGACTTAATAATCAGCTGCACAAAATCCATCTCTTCCTAAAAATATCCCCAGAGACATACTCCTTAAGTTTCTTATCTCATAAAAGCATTTGCGTATAGTGACTGAGAAGGGCACACGAGAGGGATTTTGAAAGAACTATCCCTAGAAAGATTTGAAACAAAATGTGGAAGGTGTGAGAGCTGATGTCAGGTTTTGGAGATGTGGCTGTAGGTTTGCACATCTGGCTCTCAAGTAGGCCTTCATTTCTGAGCTTTGAACCACTCCTAGGACAAGGAACTGATATTTTAGTTGTTGGGTTGCTTATATCTGTTTCCTCATTCTTCTAAATTGAAGCTGCCCACTTAATGATTAAATTTTTTTTTCAAACTTTTAAATTGTAAAATATGTACTGAGAAGTGCACAAAGCAAACATGCTCAGCTTATTTAATTAGCACCAGTGTGACCATCTCTCTAAGAAATAGAATTGCTCTATTATTTGCCTCATAGAAAAACCTCACTAGTCCAGAGAACTGGGAAGAGCAGGGACATTTTATATTGATGGAAAGTAAGACTATAATAATTTGTGAAGGATCTTATTCCCTTTTAGGTTTAGACAATAACTGAGAAACCCTGGAATGGCAAAGTTTTTCAACAGAAGTCCTGGAACACCAGCTGTAGTAGAGAACACTGGCTTTGATAGAGATGTCTAATTGTAATTAGCAAGTGATTGGATGTGAATGATGCTTGACTGAAGATTTTTAAAAATAAGATTTCCTTTTTTATATTATTAGTTTTCTTGAAATCTATTCTATATGGACAGTAGACAATTAAACTGCCATTCAGCTCTAATTTCAGTAATTGCAAATTCTGAATGAGTAGAGGTGAAATAAGAAGCATTTATTGTGTTTGAAAATTAGGGCTATAAATGGTAGAGGTGAACAATACACTTCTGAACGTCTTTAGCAAAACATCCCTGCGGGGGAAGAAGAGGAAACTGGAAACCCTAGAGATTCTAGGGGACTGACTGAGAAACCTCCACTGCAAACCTGAAATTTGTTAGCATCTTTGTGTTTTATTTTTAAACTTAATACAAACTTATTCATGTTTAATCTGACATATTAAAAAACACCACCAACACCAAAGTTTTTATGGAAAATAGGCTTTCCAAAAAGATATGCCGTGGTTGAATGCAGCTTCGCAGATTCTCTGCGACCCAGCTGGTACTCTCAGAGGAGTGTATATTTGTATCTTAATGATGTGAAGATACATGTATTCATCTCTCTTATAGTTATTTATTTATTTCACCAAGAAAAAGTAAACAACAACTTATAAATATTCTCTTGTTGATTTTGGTAAAATTATTTACTTAACCAACATTTATGAAGGGCCCGCTGTAGCCTGGGTCCAGTGCACGTAGCTAAAGATACTAATGTGAAGGAAGCCCAGCCTCAGCTTTGGAAGGATCCAGGAGCATAGGTGAGTGGGGAATATGGATGTAAGCAAGTTATTACATCAGAGTAATTTATGTATTTGTTCATTTGCCTGGGAGAAGTGAGACCTCAAACAATATTTTGTTAAAAAAAAAATCAATGGCTTATATTCTTTATCCCATGCAGGTCTGCCATTTTGTCATAGCCATGTGTGTTTAATACTTGAAATCCATTTGCCTTATGAAATGCTTATGGAATCATGATTTCTAGAAATAATTTAAAGTTTGCTGAATGCATATGCTGTCCTATAAGTGATCGGATTGTTCCATCATTTCTTTTTTTTTTTTAAATTTTGATATTACTTTTTTTTTTTTAATTATACTTTAAGTTCTAGGGTACATGTGCATAACGTGCAGGTTTGTCACATATGTATACTTGTGCCACGTTGGTGTGCTGCACCCATCAACTCGTCAGCACCCATCAATTCGTCATTTATATCAGGTATAACTCCCAATGCAATCCCTCCCCCCTCCCCCCTCCCCATGATAGGCCCCGATGTGTGATGTTCCCCTTCCCGAGTCCAAGTGATCTCATTGATCAGTTCCCACCTATGAGTGAGAACATGCGGTGTTTGGTTTTCTGTTCTTGTGATAGTTTGCTAAGAATCATGGTTTCCAGCTGCATCCATGTCCCTACAAAGGACGCAAACTCATCCTTTTTTATGGCTGCATAATATTCCATGGTGTATATGTGCCACATTTTCTTAATCCAGTCTGTCACAGATGGACATTTGGGTTGATTCCAAGTCTTTGCTATTGTGAATAGTGCCGCAATAAACATACGTGTGCATGTGTCTTTATAGCAGCATGATTTATAATCCTTTGGGTATATACCCAGTAGTGGGATGGCTGGGTCATATGGTACATCTAGTTCTAGATCCTTGAGGAATTGCCATACTGTTTTCCATAATGGTTGAACTAGTTTACAATCCCACCAACAGTGTAAAAGTGTTCCTATTTCTCCACATCCTCTCCAGCACCTGTTGTTTCCTGACTTTTTAATGATTGCCATTCTAACTGGTGTGAGATGGTATCTCATTGTGGTTTTGATTTGCATTTCTCTGATGGCCAGTGATGATGAGCATTTTTTCATGTGTCTGTTGGCTGTATGAATGTCTTCTTTTGAGAAATGTCTGTTCATATCCTTTGCCCACTTTTTGATGGGGTTGTTTTTTTTTCTTGTAAATTTGTTTGAGTTCTTTGTAGGTTCTGGATATTAGCCCTTTGTCAGATGAGTAGATTGCAAAAATTTTCTCCCATTCTGTAGGTTGCCTGTTCACTCTGATGGTAGTTTCTTTTGTTGTGCAGAAGCTCTTTAGTTTAATTAGATCCCGTTTGTCAATTTTGGCTTTTGCTGCCGTTGCTTTTGGTGTTTTAGACATGAAGTCCTTGCCCATGCCTATGTCCTGAATGGTACTACCTAGGTTTTCTTCTAGGGTTTTTATGGTATTAGGTCTAACATTTAAGTCTCTAATCCATCTTGAATTAATTTTCGTATAAGGGGTAAGGAAAGGATCCAGTTTCAGCTTTCTACTTATGGCTAGCCAATTTTCCCAGCACCATTTATTAAATAGGGAATCCTTTCCCCATTTCGTGTTCCTCTCAGGTTTGTCAAAGATCAGATGGCTATAGATGTGTGGTATTATTTCTGAGGACTCTGTTCTGTTCTATTGGTCTATATCTCTGTTTTGGTACCAGTACCATGCTGTTTTGGTTACTGTAGCCTTGTAGTACAGTTTGAAGTCAGGTAGTGTGATGCCTCCAGCTTTGTTCTTTTGACTTAGGATTGTCTTGGCAATGCGGGCTCTTTTTTGGTTCCATATGAACTTTAAAGCAGTTTTTTCCAATTCTGTGAAGAAAGTCATTGGTAGCTTGATGGGGATGGCATTGAATCTATAAATAACCTTGGGCAGTGTGGCCATTTTCACGATATTGATTCTTCCTATCCATGAGCATGGTATGTTCTTCCATTTGTTTGTGTCCTCTTTGATTTCACTGAGCAGTGGTTTGTAGTTCTCCTTGAAGAGGTCCTTTACATCCCTTGTAAGTTGGATTCCTAGGTATTTTATTCTCTTTGAAGCAATTGTGAATGGAAGTTCATTCATGAGTTGGCTCTCTGTTTGTCTGTTACTGGTGTATAAGAATGCTTGTGATTTTTGCACATTAATTTTGTATCCTGAGACTTTGCTGAAGTTGCTTATCAGCTTAAGGAGATTTGGGGCTGAGACAATGGGGTTTTCTAAATATACAAACACATCATCTGCAAACAGGGACAAATTGACTTCTTCTTTTCCTAAATGGATACCCTTTATTTCTTTCTCTTGCCTGATTGCCCTAGCCAGAACTGCCAACACTATGTTGAATAGGAGCGGTGAGAGAGGGCATCCCTGTCTTGTGCCAGTTTTCAAAGGGAATTTTTCCAGTTTTTGCCCATTCAGTATGATACTGGCTGTGGGTTTGTCATAAATAGCTCTTATTATTTTGAGGTACGTTCCATCAACACCAAATTTATTGAGCGTTTTTTAGCATGAAGGGCTGTTGAATTTTGTCAAAAGCCTTTTCTGCATCTATTGAGATAATCATGTGTTTCTTGTCTTTGGTGCTGTTTATATGCTGGATTACGTTTATTGATTTGCAAATGTTGAACCAGCCTTGCATCCCAGGGATGAAGCCCACTTGATCATGGTGGATAAGCTTTTTGATGTGCTGCTGAATCCGGTTTGCCAGTATTTTATTGAGGATTTTTGCATCGATGTTCATCAGGGATATTGGTCTAAAATTCTCTTTTTTTGTTGTGTCTCTGCCAGGCTTTGGTATCAGGATGATGTTGGCCTCATAAAATGAGTTAGGGAGGATTCCCTCTTTTTCTATTGATTGGAATAGTTTCAGAAGGAATGGTACCAGCTCCTCCTTGTACCTCTGGTAGAATTCAGCTGTGAATCCATCTGGTCCTGGACTTTTTTTGGTTGGTAGGCTCTTAATTATTGCCTCAATTTCAGAGCCTACTATTGGTCTATTCAGAGATTCAACTTCTTCCTGGTTTAGTCTTGGGAGAGTGTAAGTGTCCAGGAAATTATCCGTTTCTTCTAGATTTTCTAGTTGATTTGCATAGAGGTGTTTATAGTGTTCTCTGATGGTAGTTTGTATTTCTGTGGGGTCGGTGGTGATATCCCCTTTATCATTTTTTATTGCGTCTATTTGATTCTTCTCTCTTTTCTTCTTTATTAGTCTTGCTAGCGGTTTGTCAATTTTGTTGATTTTTTCAAAAAACCAACTCCTGGATTCATTGATTTTTTGGAGGGTTGTGTCTCTATCTCCTTCAGTTCTACTCTGATCTTAGTTATTTCTTGCCTTCTGCTAGCTTTTGAACGTGTTTGCTCTTGCTTCTCCAGTTCTTTTAATTGTGATGTTAGAGTGTCAATTGTAGATCTTTCCAGCTTTCTCTTGTGAGCATTTAGTGCTATAAATTTCCCTCTACACACTGCTTTAAATGTGTCCCAGAGATTCTGGTATGTTGTTTCTTTGTTCTCATTGGTTTCAAAGAACATCTTGATTTCTGCCTTCATTTCGTTGTGTACCCAGTAGTCATTCAGGAGCAGATTGTTCAGTTTCCATGTAGTTGAGCGGTTTTGATTGAGTTTCTTAGTCCTGAGTTCTAGTTTGATTGCACTGTGGTCTGAGAGACAGTTTGTTATCATTTCTGTTCTTTGACATTTGCTAAGGAGTGCTTTACTTCCAATGATGTGGTCAATTTTGGAATAAGTGCGATGTGGTGCTGAGAAGAATGTATATTCTGTTGATTTGGGGTGGACAGTTCTCTAGATGTCTATTAGGTCCACTTGGTGCAGAGATGAGTTCAATTCCTGGATATCCTTGTTAACTTTCTGTCTCGTTGATCTGTGTAATGTTGACAGTGGAGTGTTGAAGTCTCCCATTATTATTGTATGGGAGTCTAAGTCTCTTTGTAAGTCTCTAAGGACTTGCTTTATGAATTTGGGTGCTCCTGTATTGGGTGCATATATATTTAGGATAGTTAGCTCTTCCTGTTGAATTGATCCCTTCACCATTATGTAATGGCCTTCTTTGTCTCTTTTAATCTTTGATGGTTTAAAGTCTATTTTATCAGAGACTAGGATTGCAACCCCTGCTTTTTTGTGTTCTCCATTTGCTTGGTAGATCTTCCTCCATCCCTTTATTTTGAGCCTATGTATGTCTCTGCATGTGAGATGGGTCTCCTGGATACAGCAGACTGATGGGTCTTGACTCTTGATCCAGTTTGCCAGTCTGTGTCTTTTCATTGGAGCATTTAGTCCATTAACATTTAAGGTTAATATTGTTATGTGTGAACTTGATCCTGCCATTATGATATTAACTGGTTATTTTGCTCGTTAGTTGATGCAGTTTCTTCCTAGCCTCGATGGTCTTTACATTTTGGCATGTTTTTGCAATGGCTGGTACCGGTTGTTCCTTTCCATGTTTAGGGCTTCCTTCAGGGTCTCTTGTAAGGCAGGCCTGGTGGTGACAAAATCTCTAAGCATTTGCTTATCTGTAAAGGATTTTATTTCTCCTTCACTGATGAAACTTAGTTTGGCTGGATATGAATTCTGGGTTGAAAATTCTTTTCTTTAAGAATGTTGAATATTGGCCCCCACTCTCTTCTGGCTTGGAGAGTTTCTGCCGAGAGGTCTGCTGTTAGTCTGATGGGCTTCCCTTTGTGGGTAACCCGACCTTTCTCTCTGGCTGCCCTTAAGATTTTTTCCTTCATTTCCACTTTGGTGAATCTGGCAATTATGTGTCTTGGAGTTGCTCTTCTCAAGGAGTATCTTTGTGGTGTTCTCTGTATTTCCTGAATTTGAATGTTGGCCTGCCCTACTAGGTTGGGGAAGTCTCCTGGATGATATCCTGAAGAGTGTTTTCCAACTTGGTTCCATTTTCCCCCTCACTTTCAGGCACCCCAATCAGACGTAGATTTGGTCTTTTTACATAATCCCATACTTCTTGCAGGCTTTGTTCATTTCTTTTCTTCTTTTTCTTTTGGTTTCTCTTCTCGCTTCATTTCATTCATTTGATCCTCAATCGCTGATACTCTTTCTTCCAGTTGATCAAGTCAGTTACTGAAGCTTGTGGATTTGTCACATATTTCTCGTGTCATGGTTTTCATCTCTGTCATTTCGTTTATGACCTTCTCTGCATTAATTATTCTAGCTATCTATTCTTCCACTCTTTTTTCAAGATTTTTAGTTTCTTTGCACTGGGTACGTAATTCCTCCTTTAGCTTTGAGACGTTTGATGGACTGAAGACTTCTTCTCTCATCTCGTCAAAAGTCATTCTCTGACCAGCTTTGATCCGTTGCTGGCGACGAGCTGTGCTCCTTTGCAGGGGGAGATGCGCTCTTATTTTTTGAATTTCCAGCTTTTCTGCCCTGCTTTTTCCCCATCTTTGTGGTTTTATCTGCCTCTGGTCTTTGATGATGGTGACGTACTGATGGGGTTTTGGTATAGGTGTTCTTCCTGTTTGATAGTTTTCCTTCTAATAGTCAGGACCCTCAGCTGTAGGTCTGTTGGAGATTGCTTGAGGTCCACTCCAGACCCTGTTTGCCTGGGTATCAGCAGCAGAGGTTGCAGAAGATAGAATATTGCTGAACAGCGAGTGTACCTGTCTGATTCTTACTTTGGAAGCTTCCTCTCAGGGGTGTACTCCACCCTGTGAGCTGTGGGGTGTCAGACTGCCCCTAGTGGGGGATGTCTCCCTGTTAGGCTACTCAGGGGTCAGGGACCCACTTGAGCAGACAGTCTGTCCCTTCTCAGATCTCAACCTCGGTGTTGGGAGATCCACTGCTCTCTTCAAAGCTGTCAGACAGAGTCGTTTGCATCTGCACAGGGTTCTGCTGCTTTTTTTGTTGTTGTTGTTTAGCTGTGCCCTGTCCCCAAAGGTGGATTCTACAGAGACAGGCAGGTTTCCTTGAGCTGCTGTGAGCTCCACCCAGTTCGAGCTTCCCAGAGGCTTTGTTTACCTACTTAAGCCTCAGCAATGGCGGGCACCCCTCCTGCAGACTCGCTGCTGCCTTGCGGTTATATTGCAGACTGCTGTGCTAGCAATGAGGGAGGCTCCGTGGTGGTGGGACCCTCCCGGCCAGGTGTGGGTATAATCTCCTGGTGTGCCCATTTGCTTAAAGCACAGTGTTGGGGTGGGAGTTACCCGATTTTCCAGGTGTTGTGTGTCTCAGTTCCCCTGGCTAGGAAAAGGGATTCCCTTCCCCCTTGCGCTTCCCAGGTGAGGCGATGCCTCGCCCTGCTTCAGCTCTCGCTGGTTGGGCTGCAGCAGCTGACCAGCACCGATTGTCCGGCACTCCCTAGTGAGATGACCCCAGTACCTCAGTTGAAAATGCAGAAATCACCGATCTTCTGTTTCGCTCGCGGTGGGAGTTGGAGATTGTAGCTGTTCCTATTCGGCCATCTGGCTCCGCCCCCTGTTCCATCATTTCTGACAGAAATGATACATGCAATTAACATGTGTTATTTTAAAATAATACTATTAACAAAGCAAGTTTATCCCCTCTACTGATATCCCCGTCCACGTACCCAAATTCTGCAGCTATTTTAAAGTCTAGCTTGGTGCCCACCTTTTCCATTCAACACTGCTTGACTGTGTCAGTTTGTATTGATTTCTTGCCTGTCTGAACTCTCTTTGCATTTACATTGTGTTCTGCCTGTCTGGCTCGTTAGAGCAGAGATCCCAAACTCCATCTTTTCTCCTTTCTTGAGCAGGGTTCTTGAGAAATAGATGATGGAGGTTCCTCCAGGAAATGTTTCCTCTGTGTTCCTCATCAGAGTGGCTGCCACACACCTCCTTCTAGTGGCAGGCCTCTGCCCTGATGGTCGTGAGACTCCCTTCTGGGTTCTCTCTTAACCCCTACAGCTGAGAGGGCCCCAGGTGTGAATTCCTTTTCTTCTAGGGCCCAGCTGGTGTCCCCTCCCACTCCTATCCCAGTATTTTCAAAGTGGTAGATACCTCAGTATCTTTCTGCCACTTTCAAAGTGGTAGTACCTCAGCCCACTGAGAAGGCAGAGCCACTTGTCCCTTTTGGCTCACTCTTCATTCTTTCCACTAAAACTCCATCCTCAAACCAGTGGCCTTAATGTACCATTTTGACCTCCGTGTGCCTTTCCTGGGTGACCACCTTTGAGTGTGAGCTTAGTTTGTGATGGATATGTTGTATTTTAGTGTTACTTGATAAACACTGACTTAATCATTTCTTTGTATTTGGCAAAATTCCTTCATTCTCTTTAGCTCATCTTAACTTTAGAAAAACTTTAGTTCAACTCTGAGAGGCAAGCAGGCTGCCTTTATTCTTATTTCTACTTGATAGGAAAGAAACCAAAGGCTAAAAAATCTTAGTGGCCTTGTTCAATGTCAGAAAAATTGTAAGCGATGAAGTCATTTTCAGTCATGTGCTCTTCTAAAACACAGTTCTTTTGCTTCTCTTCATTTATATTTCATGTATTTTAATCTAGTTTTACTAATTTGACATGTCACTTGAGGGCCAGCTCATGCCATAAATATCTGAATCCTTTAAAACACCAAACAGTTCAACTTAACCATACATTTATTGGATATAAAGAGTAGTAGTTTCCTCATTTAGTGAGTCTTTATGTATTAGACTCCCTGTTGAATGTTTTCCATAAGTTTCCCCTCATTCTCATCATACCTCTGCTGGGTAGATTTTATCAATACTTTGGTACCATTAATATGCATTGGGATAAATTGGGAATCTTATTAAAATGTTAATCCTGATGCAGTAGGTCTGGGCAGGGCCCAGGTTTCTGCATTTGCAACAAGGTTCCCGGGTGAGTTGGATGGTCATGGGTGCAGTCTGAGTAGCATGCTGTTTATAGGTGAAGAGACTTTGGCTCTAAGAGATTAGGTAATAACACAACTGTAAGTGGTAAAGCCTTATTCAGACGCTGATCTTGCTCCCTAGAGAGTTGCCTTCCAAGTGCAGTAAGACAGATACATTCAAAGTGATCTTTGGTATGTACTTTAATGTGGAATTTACTCTAATGGAGTGTAATGGGAGGAACTTAGGTAGGAACTGTGATTTGAGTCGGACCTCAAAAGACTGGTAAGACTTTGACTGACAAAGATGGGACCAAAGGACTTTTTGGATAGCAAGAACAAAAAGGGAACAAGGACATGGAATGCAGTTTACAGAACATCTTCTGGGAATGGTGAGCTGGTGACTATAGCTGGTGCTTGGGGAAAGGTGTGCTGTAGCTTTAAAGGGAGTCGGAGATTGGATGGGAGAGCAGAGTAGACCGGGAAACCACTGAGAGATTTAGAGGAGAGTGTCTGTGATAGCACATTGTAGGTGCTCAGGAAATGTGCATTGATTGATTGAATGTAATCTAGTTATTAGTCATCTGTTGCCCATGTTGCACCATTGACATCTCCACAGAATTCTGTGACCTGGCTAAAAGGCCACAGAATTACTCCAACATGACCTTTACTGTTGTTTATATAGAGCTTTAATAGTCTATTTGCCTGTGGCAATATAGGATATATTACTTTTTCCCCCCTTTCCAAATTTTTTTTGGGCTAAGAAAATGCTGCTTTTGCACAGACTAGTAATACATATTCTTCTTAAAAAAGAAAAGCATTGTTCCTTCAGTAGCAACTTGTAATGGGAAAACTGGAACAAAGACAAAACGCAGTTCTGGTCTGAATGGAGACCGGTTTTTCTTTGTGTGAATAACCAGCATTCCAGTCAGGTTGTCACAGTGATGCTGAGATTATAACTGTTCATGCCAGCAGTCAGAGAATGTTGCCCAATTAGTTATTCTCAGCTGCTGGGTTACCTTGACAGTGGCTCAAAAAGCAGGTTTTGAGTTCAAAGGCATTCAAAAAAGAGCAGTGGAGGACTTGCAATTCTGTTGCCCACAGTGGGGTGCAGAGACTACAAGCTCCAGCATGCGCTGGTTTAGGCCATGTAGGTGTAGTCAGCCTTGTGAAAGTAGGCACCTTGTAAAAATTCTGGTCTTTCCCATCATTCTGGCTGATGGTCTTTCATCAGCCATCTTTGGAAGGGATTTTACTGTTTCTGGGGCCTTCAGATATTGCATGTGGGAGACAGTGAGGAGAATGTATATTTTGGCATTGGAGGCTCTTGTAGCCTTGCTTTTTTTCCTCTCGTGAGCAATCTACTTCACAGGATTGATGCAGAGATGAAATAAAATAACCTTTGCAAAATTCCCTGCATAATGTCTGGGGCATGGGGAGATACTCAGTGTGAAGCAGTTCTCAAATATTGTTTCAAAAGTTACAAAGCGTTATACAACATGATTATCATCATCATCATCATCATCATCAGTTTTTGGTCTTTTCTATTCTTTTAGTCAGAGTAGGGTAGGATAGGATATGGTAACAAACTCTCTTAGAGGCTTTATATAACTAAAGTTTATTTCTTGACCATACCACATGCCCAGAGTGGGTCAGTAGAGGACTCTATTCATCAGTTATCCAAGTACCAGACTAACGTAGGCATCAGGTCACATATGCTTCCACAGTCACCACAATGATTTGAACTGTCAGTCACATATTCCATCTGGAAGTGGAACATCACTTCCATGCGCACTTCATTAGCCAAAGTAAATCATGTGGCCCCATCCAGCTTCAAGAGGGAGAGGGAAGTGCCATCCTATAACATGCCAGCAGGAGGAGAAATAGAACATTTATTCAGGCTGGGTGAGGTGGCTCATGCCTGTAATCCCAGCTATCCCAGCTCTTTGGGAGGCCGAGGTGGGTGGATCACCTGAGGTCAGGAGTTCAAGACCAGCCTGGCCAACATGGTGAAATCTTGTCTTTACTAACAGTACAAAAATTAGCTGGGCATGGTGGCATACGCCTGTAATCCTAGCTACTCCGGAGGCTGAGGCAGAAAATTTCTCGAGCCTGGGAGACAGAAGTTACAGTGAGCCAAGATCGTGCCGCTGCACTCCAGCCTGGCCGACAGAGTGAGATTGTCTCCAAAAAACCAAAAAACAGAAACATTTCCAACAACCATAGTGACTGTCACCTCTACCAAAGACCAAAAGGCTGACGGAGAAGAGTACTTTAAAGAAGGAATGTTAGTTAAACATAAATGAATAAAAATATCTGACCAGTAAACTTCAAGGTAAATCAATTAGATTTCAGCTGCATCAGACAAAAAACTCCAAATATTAGTGGGTTAAGGAAGATAGAAGTTTGTTTCTCTTTCAATATGAAGAAGTTCAGACATAGGCAGCTTAGTGGTAGCATGGTAGTTACATGGGCATCAAAACCGTAGGGTCATTTTATTGTTCTGCTATAACAATCTTAGCATAAGGCTTCCATTCTTTTTTTTTTTATTTTTTATTTATTTATTATTTTTTTATTATACTTTAAGTTCTAGGGTACATGTGCATAACGTTTTATCATGTATAACTCCCCAATGCAATCCCTCACTCCCCCCCCTCCCCATGATAGGCCCCAGTGTGTGATGTTCCCCTTCCCGAGTCCAAGTGATCTCATTGTTCAGTTCCCACCTATGAGTGAGAACATGCGGTGTTTGGTTTTCTCTTCTTGTGATAGTTTGCTAAGAATGATGGTTTCCAGCTGCATCCATGTCCCTACAAAGGATGCAAACTCATCCTTTTTGATGGCTGCATAGTATTCCATGGTGTATATGTGCCCCATTTTCTTAATCCAGTCTGTCACAGATGGACATTTGGGTTGATTCCAAGTCTTTGCTATTGTGAATAGTGCCGCAATAAACATACGTGTGCATGTGTCTTTGTAGTAGAGTAATTTATAATCCTTTGGGTATATACCCAGTAGTGGGATGGCTGGGTCATATGGTACATCTAGTTCTAGATCCTTGAGGAATCGCCATACTGTTTTCCATAATGGTTGAACTAGTTTACAATCCCACCAACAGTGTAAAAGTGTTCCTATTTCTCCACATCCTCTCCAACATCTATTGTTTCCTGACTTCTTAATGATTGCCATTCTAACTGGTGTGAGATGGTATCTCATTGTGGTTTTTTGATTTGCATTTCTCTGATGGCGAGTGATGACGAGCATTTTTTCATGTGTCTGTTGGCTGTATGGATGTCTTCTTTTGAGAAATGTCTGTTCATATCCTTTCCCCACTTTTTGATGGGGTTGTTTGTTTTTTCTTGTATATTTGTTTGAGTTGTTTGTAGATTCTGGATATTAGCCATTTGTCAGATGAGTAGGTTGCAAAAATTTTCTCCCTTCTGTAGGTTGCCTGTTCACTCTGATGGTAGTTTCTTTTGCTGTGCAAAAGCTCTTTAGTTTAATTAGATCCCATTTGTCAATTTTGGCTTTTGCTGCCGTTGCTTTGGTGTTTTAGACATGAAGTCCTTGCCCATGCCTATGTCCTGAATGGTACTACCTAGGTTTTCTTCTAGGGTTTTATGGTATTAGGTCTAACATTTAAGTCTCTAATCCATCTTGAATTAATTTTCGTATAAGGGGTAAGGAAAGGATCCAGTTTCAGCTTTCTACTTATGGCTAGCCAATTTTCCCAGCACCATTTATTAAATAGGGAATCCTTTCCCCATTTCTTGTTTCTGTCAGGTTTGTCAAAGATCAGATGACTGTAGATGTGTGGTATTATTTCTGAGGACTCTGTTCTGTTCCATTGGTCTATTTCTCTGTTGTGGTACCAGTACCATGCTGTTTGGTTACTGTAGCCTTGTAGTATAGTTTGTCAGGTAGCGTGACGCCTACAGCTTTGTCCTTTTGACTTAGGATTGTCTTGGCAATGCGGGCTCTTTTTGGTTCCATATGAACTTTAAAGCAGTTTTTTCCAATTCTGTGAAGAAAGTCATTGGTAGCTTGATGGGGATGGCATTGAATCTATAAATAACCTTGGGCAGTGTGGCCATTTTCACGATATTGATTCTTCCTATCCATGAGCATGGTATGTTCTTCCATTTGTTGTGTCCTCTTTGATTTCACTGAGCAGTGGTTTGTAGTTCTCCTTGAAGAGGTCCTTTACATCCCTTGTAAGCTGGGTTCCTAGGTATTTTATTCTCTTTGAAGCAATTGTGAATGGAAGTTGATTCCTGATTTGGCTCTCTGCTTGTCTGTTACTGGTGTATAAGAATGCTTGGGATTTTTGCACATTAATTTTGTATCCTGAGACTTTGCTGAAGTTACTTATCAGCTTAAGGAGATTTTGGGCTGAGACGATGGGGTTTTCTAAATATACAAACATATCATCTGCAAACAGGGACAAATTGACTTCTTCTTTTCCTAACTGGATACCCTTATTTCTTTCTCTTGCCTGATTGCCCTAGCCAGAACTTCCAACACTATGTTGAATAGGAGCGGTGAGAGAGGGCATCCCTGTCTTGTGCCAGTTTTCAAAGGGAATTTTCCAGTTTTTGCCCATTCAGTATGATATTAGCTGTGGGTTGTCGTAAATAGCTCTTATTATTTTGAGGTACGTTCCATCAATACCGAATTTATTGAGCGTTTTTAGCATAAAGGGCTGTTGAATTTTGTCAAAGCCTTTTCTGCATCTATTGAGATAATCATGTGGTTCTTGTCTTTGGTTCTGTTTATATGCTGGATTACGTTTATTGATTTGCAAATGTTGAACCAGCCTTGCATCCCAGGGATGAAGCCCACTTGTCATGGTGGATAAGCTTTTTGATGTGCTGCTGAATCCGGTTTGCCAGTATTTTATTGAGAATTTTTGCATCGATGTTCATCAGGGATATTGGTCTAAAATTCTCTTTTTTGTTGTGTCTCTGCCAGGCTTTGGTATCAGGATGATGTTGGCTCATAAAATGAGTTAGGGAGGATTCCCTCTTTTCTATTGATTGGAATAGTTTCAGAAGGAATGGTACCAGCTCCTCCTTGTACCTCTGGTAGAATTCAGCTGTGAATCCATCTGGTCCTGGACTTTTTTTCGTGGGTAGGCTATTAATTGTTGCCTCAATTTCAGAGCCTGTTATTGGTCTATTCAGAGATTCAACTTCTTCCTGGTTCAGTCTAGGGAGAGTGTAAGTGTCCAGGAAATTATCCATTTCTTCTAGATTTTCTAGTTGATTTGCGTAGAGGCATTTATAGTATTCTCTGATGGTTGTTTGTATTTCTGTGGGGTCGGTGGTGATCCCCTTTATCATTTTTTATTGCGTCTATTTGATCCTCTCTCTTTTCTTCTTTATTAGTCTTGCTAGCGGTCTGTCAAGTTTGTTGATCTTTTCAAAAAACCAACTCCTGGATTCATTGATTTTTTGGAGGGTTTTTTGTGACTCTATCTCCTTCAGTTCTGCTCTGATCTTAGTTATTTCTTGCCTTCTGCTAGCTTTTGAATGTGTTTGCTCTTGCCTCTCTAGTTCTTTTAATTGTGATGTTAGAGTGTCAATTTTAGATCTTCCTGCTTTCTCTGTGGGCATTTAGTGCTATAAATTTCCCTCTACACACTGCTTTAATGTGTCCAGAGATTCTGGTATGTTGTTCTTTGTTCTCATTGGCTTCAAAGAACATCTTTATTCTGCTTTCATTTCGTTATGTACCAGTAGTCATTCAGGAGCAGGTTGTTCAGTTTCCATGTAGTTGAGCAGTTTTGATTGAGTTTCTTAGTCCTGAGTTCTAGTTTGATTGCACTGTGGTCTGAGAGACAGTTTGTTATAATTTCTGTTCTTATACGTTTGCTGAGGAGTGCTTTACTTCCAATGATGTGGTCAATTTTGGAATAAGTGCGATGTGGTGCTGAGAAGAATGTATATTCTGTTGATTTGGGGTGGAGAGTTCTATAGATGTCTCTTAGGTCCACTTGGTGCAGAGATGAGTTCAATTCCTGGATATCCTTGTTAACTTTCTGTCTCATTGATCTGTCTAATGTTGACAGTGGAGTGTTGAAATCTCCCATTATTATTGTATGGGAGTCTATGTCTCTTTGTAGGTCTCTAAGGACTTGCTTTATGAATCTGGGGCTCCTGTATTGGGTGCATATATATTTAGGAGAGTTAGCTCTTCCTGTTGAATTGATCCCTTTACCATTATGTAATGGCCTTCTTTGTCTCTTTTGATCTTTGATGGTTTAAAGTCTGTTTTATCAGAGACTAGGATTGCAACCCCTGCTTTTTGTGTTCTCCATTTGCTTGGTAGATCTCCTCCATCCCTTTATTTTGAGCCTATGTATGTCTCTGCATGTGAGATGGGTCTCCTGAATACAGCAGACTGATGGGTCTTGACTCTTGATCCAGTTGCCAGTCTGTGTCTTTTATTGGAGCATTTAGTCCATTGACATTTAAGGTTAATATTGTTATGTGTGAACTTGATCCTGTCATTATGATATTAACTGGTTATTTTGCTCATTAGTTGATGCAGTTTCTTCCTAGCCTTGATGGTCTTTACATTTTGGCATGTTTTTGCAATGGCTGGTACCAGTTGTTCCTTTCCATGTTTAGGGCTTCCTTCAGGGTCTCTTGTAAGGCAGGCCTGGTGGTGAAAATCTCTAAGCATTTGCTTATCTGTAAAGGATTTTATTTCTCCTTCACTGATGAAACTTAGTTTGGCTGGATATGAAATTCTGGGTTGAAAATTCTTTTCTTTAAGAACGTTGAATATTGGCCCCCACTCTCTTCTGGCTTGTAGAGTTTCTGCCGAGAGATCTGCTGTTAGTCTGATGGGCTTCCCTTTGTGGGTAACCCGACCTTTCTCTCTGGCTGCCCTTAAGATTTTTTCCTTCATTTCCACTTTGGTGAATCTGGCAATATGTGTCTTGGAGTTGCTTTCTGGAGGAGTATCTTTGTGGCTTTCTCTGTATTTCCTGAATTTGAATGTTGGCCTGCCCTACTAGGTTGGGGAAGTTCTCCGGATGATATCTGCAGAGTGTTTTCCAACTTGGTTCCATTTTCCCCCTCACTTTCAGGCACCCCAGTCAGACGTAGATTTGGTCTTTTAATAATCCCATACTTCTTGCAGGCTTTGTTCATTTCTTTTCTTTTTTCTTTGGGTTCTCTTCTCGCTTCATTTCATTCATTTGATCCTCAATCGCTGATACTCTTTCTTCTAGTTGATCGAGTCGGTTACTGAAGCTTGTGCATTTGTCACGTATTTCTCGTGTCATGGTTTTCATCTCTGTCATTTCGTTTATGATCTTCTCTGCATTAATTAGTCTAGCTGTCAATTCTTCCACTCTTTTTCAAGATTTTTAGTTTCTTTGCGCTGGGTACGTAATTCCTCCTTTAGCTCTGAGAAGTTTGATGGGCTGAAGCCTTCTTCTCATCTCGTCAAAGTCATTCTCTGACCAGCTTTGATCCGTTGCTGGCGATGGGCTGCGCTCCTTTGCAGGGGGAGATGCGCTCTTATTTTTTGAATTTCCAGCTTTTCTGCCCTGCTTCTTCCCCATCTTTGTGGTTTTATCTGTCTCTGGTCTTTGATGACGGTGACGTACTGATGGGGTTTTGGTGTAGGTGTCCTTCCTGTTTGATAATTTTCCGTCTGACAGTCAGAAGGACTGTCTGTTGGTCTGTTGGAGATTGCTTGAGGTCCAATCCAGACCCTGTTTGCCTGGGTATCAGCAGCAGAGGTTGCCGAAGATAGAATATTGCTGAACAGCGAGTGTACCTGTCTGATTCTTCCTTTGGAAGTTTCCTCTCAGGGATGACTCCACCTGTGAGGTGTGGGGTGTCAGACTGCCCCTAGTGGGGTATGTCTCCAGCTAGGCTACTCAGGGGTCAGGGACCCACCTGAGCAGGCAGTCTGTCCGTTCTCGGATCTCAACCTCCGCGTTGGGAGATCCACGGCTCTCCCCAAAACTGTCAGACAGAGTCGTTCGCCTCTGCACCAGCCCCCGCTGCTTTCCCTATTGAACCTCAGCTGTGGGCTGTCCCCAGAGGTGGAGTCTACAGAGACAGGCAGGTTTCCTTGAGCTGCTGTGAGCTCCACGCAGTTCCAGCTTCCCAGCAGCTTTGTTACCTACTTAAGCCTCAGCAATGGTGGGCGCCCCTCCCCAGCCTGGCTGCTACTTGAGGATCGCTGCAGACGGCTGTGTTAGCAGTGAGGGAGGCTCCGTGGGCATGGGACCCTCCCGGCCAGGTGTGGGATATATTCTCCTGGGTGCTGTTTCCTTAAAGCGCAGTATTGGGGTGGGAGTTACCCGATTTTCCAGGTGTTATGTGTCTCAGTTCCCCTGGCTAGGAAAACGGATTTCCTTCCCCTTGCGCTTCAGGTGAGGCGAGCCTCGCCCTGCTTCAGCTCACGCTGGTCAGGCTGCAGCAGCTGACCAGCACCGATTGTCCGGCACTCCCTAGAGAGATGACCCCAGTACCTCAGTTGAAAATGCAGAAATCACCGGTCTTCTGTGTGACTCGCGCTGGGAGTTGGAGACTGGAGCTGTTCCTATTAGGCCATCTTGCTCCGCCCCCAAGGCTTCCATTCTTAAATTCACCTCAGGATCAGAAATGACTGTAGTGTTCTAGCCATTACATCTACATTTCAGGCAGCACGAAGGAGGAGGGAGGAAGACAGAAGAACCCTTCTCCCAGCTAGCTAAGTCAGCTCCCTTTGGGCAGCCCTTCTGAATGCCCCACACAGTAATTCTGCTTATATACCATTGACCAGAATTTAGTCATGTATTCATTCCTAGCTTCAGTGGGACAAGGGCATGTAGATTTTGAGCTGGGTGCATTGCCTCCCAAATAAAATTGGAATTTCTGTTAAGGAGCAAGGGGAGAATGAATATTGGGTGGCATTGATCCATCTCTGTTACACTAACTTAAGATGCAAGCTTTAGTTAAGTAGGAATGACAGAAAAGATTGCTCTATACACTGTCATTTTTCCATTCTATGCTCCGCGGAATGTCAGCACTTAGAGGAGACACAAAGTTTCTTTAAAGAGTGTTCTGTGGCCAGACAAGTTAGGAAAATGTGAAAAGCTTTGCCCAGTCTTGGAGATTCACAGGGTACATTAACACATTAAAAGCTTTGAGGCCGGGCGCGGTGGCTCAAGCCTGTAATCCCAGCACTTTGGGAGGCCGAGGCGGGCGGATCACGAGGTCAGGAGATCGAGACCATCCTGGCGAACACTGTGAAACCCCGTCTCTACTAAAAAATACAAAAAAAACTAGCCGGGCGAGGTGGCGGGCGTCTGTAGTCCCAGCTACTCGGGAGGCTGAGGCAGGAGAATGGCGTGAACCCGGGAGGCGGAGCTTGCAGTGAGCTGAGATCCGGCCACTGCACTCCAGCCCCTGCCACAGAGCAAGACTCCGTCTCAAAAAAAAAAAAAAAAAAAGCTTTGAGAGGCCTTGCAGTAAAGAAACCCCTAACCTGCTAATCTTTTTAACCTAGTGTTCCCAAACTTATTTGACAGTAGAAATTCAACACGCATGGAAATCTGGAGGGACAAAAGGATTGGCTTTAGCTTCTTGAGTCTGCCAAAAAGCTTTTAGATCCTTGAACAGATGGTATAAAGGCCCCATTCCAAAATATTATCTGCCTTGCAAAACTAATAAGCAAGCAAACAAACTTGTATGTCCTTCGTGGTGGCCCAGCCATAGAGATAAAAGCCTTGAAAAAAAAATAGATGCAAATGAAGCCCTGTTATTAACATCTGTATGAGATTTACAAGAGTTGGTATTGACCAGCCATCTGTACTATTACTGGTGACACCAAGTGATGGACTAAGATTGGTTTGTACCTCTGCCAGATGACAGGCCCCTGCTCCAGGTAGCTATTCTTGGGCTCCTGGCTATTCCTACATGGCTCTGGGCCATCTCACCCTTCTCTGGAAATGGGAGAGTAACAGATGATCTAATCAACCAGCCAGTATTTCCCTACTCATAGAAAAGTCCTGGGCCCTTGGCCAAAAGGCATTAACCCTGCCCCTTTCAGTGTGCATAATTCTTGCCTTCATCAGAGGTTTCCTCTGCAAAGGGGCAAAGAAGGAAGCTCCCTGTATTGTGAAGAGGAGTGGGGACAAGTAGGCAGTTGGTAAAGGGGGCCACATACTTCTATTAGACTTAAAGTAGGGTTAGGTCCCTTTTACCAGTTTCACCTCTGCCTGTGGTCAACTTCATGGTTGCTTATAGGTATATGAAGAACTGTTGAAAATGCTTTCAAGCAGCTAACGTGTCACTGGTCCGTTGTAAGCAGGTGGCAAATGAGTATCTTTGGGGGAATGGTCCTGTTAAGGCTCTTCTTCCAAAACAGAACCTTGAATTGTTTCCTAATCTTTCTTTCTTAATTATTTAGGTAACCAGCTCTTGTCTCCTGCAGTTGCTATCTTTTTCTTCATCTAAGTATCTTCGAAAAGGCAAAAGGTCAAAATATTTGCTAGTCTGGTTCCCATCATTTCCACCTCATGTTGCTGGAAATACTGGAAAGTTACCCTGTCCTGACAGGTCTGGAAGGATCCCATGTTTGCAAATCTTTGTAAACTGTATGATACATTTTCCCAAACAGCTGTGTAATCTCTGCAACAACCTGATGATGGGAGGGAATGGACCAGGTTGAGTGGAGGGCGGGGGTCGGGGGTGGTCATATGCATATTGACCTTTAGAGCAGCTTGTGTGTGGTGTGTGTGTGTGTGTGTGTGTGTATGTGTGTGTGTGTGTTTGACCAAGTTTCACTTTTGTCGCCCAGGCTGGAGTGCAGAGGCATGATCTCAGCTCACTGAAACCTCCGCCTCCCTGGTTCAAGTGATTCTCCTGCCTCAGCCTCCTGAGTAGCTGGGATTATAGGCACGCACCACCACGCCCAGTTAATTTTTGTATTTTTAGTAGAAATGGGGTTTCACCATGTTGGTCAGGCTGGTCTTGAACTCCTGACCTTGTTATCCACCTGTCTCAGCCTCCCAAAGTTCTGGGATTACAGTCGTGAGCCACTGTGCCCGGCCTGCATGTATGCTTTTTAAAATGACTTTAGGAGAGATAAGAAAAATTACAGGAGGTGGTGGAGATAGCTATCCTTGTCCAATATCTGTCTTGTGGCTTAGTACCCTGAAGAATTTTCTTAACCTGCCTTATGGAGTTGTGCCTTTCTCTGACTCTGAATGTGTTAGAAAACAGTCTCTGAACACACAGTTGGGGCTTGTGCATTCCTTGTGTGCACAAGCAGGTTTGTAGTCGTGACTCGGGAATTTCAGGTCAAGAAGCATGAGAAGGGCTGGCCAGTGAATCCCAGCAGCTGACAAAGGATTAAAATAGCTGTGCTATGCACCAAAATCAGAAAAAATATTCAAGTCACTGTTACAAGAAGTCCTTGGATTGTTCTCTTGTAAGTTTTATATTCTTAGTTGTATATACTTATTTATGCAATGTAAGCTAGTAGACAATAATCAATTTATGTAGAATTCTTTGTTTTCATCTGTAAGGAAATAATTTTGAACTGAGCTAGTTGTGAGTATGAATATGCTAAGTCTGTGAACCGAGAAAAATATATTTTGAAAATATTATGTATCTTTTATGCTGATATATATGCATGTGGCCTACTAAATGTACTGTCAAACTGGCCATGTGCACTAAATCTTCTTACATCAGTTCTGGAAATGAATGAAATCGATTTCTTAACCCACCTACCTAGATTTTGCAAAAGAACAGCAGGGCCTGCCCATCCTATCTACTGTCCCTGTTTCCTTCCTTTCCAGGCCCACCTTTTGAAAGGCAATGGGTGATTCTGTTGGTTTACCAAAGGGTTAAATTGAACAGAGGTAAAAACTAGAAGTCAAAAGACATAAGTCTTGATTTAACTCTGCCAGTAACTAGGATAAGACCTCAGATAAATCACCTAAATTCTCTTGCTGGAGAAACCTGTAATTGCACAAATGTATAGAGCCTGTCTGGGCCTCTCTTTGCTCTTCTGTAAAATGGGTAGAGATATTTTGTTGATATGATCTCAGAAATCCTCGCTGCAAATGTCGCAGACCTTACTGCATTGTGGCTATCGGTGGTAGAACTGGTGATGTGAGGACTTGCTCCATCCAGATAATATTTATTGAGTATCTCTGATGTCCCCGTCACGATCCGAGGTACTCGAGATACTGCAGTGGACAAAACCAATAAAAGTTATTCATTTTTGGAGTAAAGAAGTTATTCTTTCTTGAGTAAAGAATTATTAGCGAACACTTTTTAAGCACTTACGATATGCTAGATATTGCTTTACACATTTTATATATATTAGTTATTGTATCAAATAATCCAGCAAAGTGGGTACTACCATTATCACTATTTTATAGTTGAGGAAACAGGCATAGAAAGATTAAATAACATGCCCAAAGTCATATAGCTAGAAAATGGTGAAGCTGTGATTCGATTCAGGCTTTTGGCTGTAGAGACAGTGGTTTTCACTCTTATGCCATACCGCCTCTCACTGTCAATTAACTGGTTAGCTTAAAGTAATTAGCATTCATCCTAGCTAATGGCTAAGTAGGAAAAACAGAAACTAGCTTCAGATAGAAATCTGAGAGCCTGTCTGCTCTTCCTTTCTGGGGCTTCTGGCTCTAATAAGAGACAGGGACAGCAAGCAACCATGGTGTAGACAACGTGTATGTTCCCAGCCACCTGGCTTATTGTGTTTGCCTGTCCTGAGGTTACTGCCCATTCTCTGGCTCCATTGTTAACCCACAAGGCCTTCAGCATCCCCGTAACCCCAAGTTAATTTCAGCATCGGCTGTTTGTAGGGAAATGAGTAATAATAGACTTGGATTCAAAATACCTGGATTTGAATCCTGGCTCTACTATGAACCAATGCTGTCATCACCTTGGGAAACTTTTCATAATACCACCAGCAACAGCAATATATCAGTGGCCATTATTTATGAAGCACTGCCATGCATTGTGCTAAATGCTTTATGTGTGTTGTTTCGGATTCCCAGAACCATCTTCCATGAGAGGTATTTTTACCTTTACTTCACAGTCTGGTCTTGGCTGCTCTCTCTACCACTCACTGTTTAATCTTGGGCAAGTTACTTAATTCCTTGAAGCCTTAGTTTATCATCTGAAAGTTGGGGTTAGTAACACCTATTTCTCAGGTTGCTATAAGGATGAAATATGAAAATATATGAAAAGCATTTAGGCCATGGCCTATCCCAGTGACAGTGATAATGTCTATTATAGCTTGTTGTACAGCTTAAGGTTTTGCAGCCATTAATCCAAGAAGTGATGTTTCAAATCCAGTTCTAAAGGCTGCCTTTGTGAGGACAGGCTGGGGCTGCGGGGTCTTGAGTGAAGCAGCTGAGCAGGGGCAGGGTGATCTAAAGCAGTGTCACTGCTGGCTGCTGCACATTAGCAGGTGAAATTAAGCAGACTGCAAACCAAACAGGAGGTGAGGAGGCTCCAGTCTCCCTGTCCTGAGAGATGAAAGCCAAACTGGAAGCTACCAGTATCGAGGGTCAGTTCCTGGAGGCTTGGCTGTGACTATGTTTTGATTCTGCCAGGAGCCAGCTGGTCATTGAGGAGCTGGTATTGGTAAGAGGATGCCAGTACTAGCCAGGAACAGCTCTATCGGAGCAGATGGAGTCCTGGAGTCAGCCTACACTCAGGACAGCCCTTCCCAAAAGACGATGCTTGACACGGGGAGCTGGGGAGTTACCTAGAACATTCATACGTAGGATACAACATTGT
This sequence comes from Trachypithecus francoisi, assembly GCF_009764315.1. NCBI lineage: Eukaryota > Metazoa > Chordata > Mammalia > Primates > Cercopithecidae > Trachypithecus > Trachypithecus francoisi. The sequence goes on along the minus strand of NW_022681453.1, from coordinate 117,974,602 downwards.
AAAAATGCAGGCCAAAGGGCATTTTCCCAAATTACAGATGAAAAAAAACTGGAATATGAGGGATCAAAGAACACTAGTAAGGAGCGGAATCCAGACCTCAACACTAATTGTTTTGTACCAGTCCTGTGATAGGTTTGCATAATTTAATTTGTCCTACACTGATGATCAAGTAAGAAAAATCAACAATCAGTATTTTACCTAGCTATATCCATCTCTCTCTCTCTCTCTATCTATCTATCTCTATATATTTATGTTTTTTACTTGAATTATCTATTCCAGTTGAGATGCCTTCTTTGGGCTGACAGGTTAATGAAGATACACTTCTGGGCTATATTCCAGATCTCCTGGATCAATACTGCTGGAGTACCTTTTCTTATATGCTGCTTGTCGTTACGATGATCTAATCACTGTGTATGTATAGTATTTTGCTCATGTCTGCTTCCTTCCTTAGATCGGAAGCATCATGAAGCAGGGGCCACGTACCCCACTGCCTCTACTTTGGACAGTGCATAACACACAGTAGGTGGCTAGGGAGGGTGCCAGGTAGCAGCCGGGGATTAAATAAATCTTACTGTGTAAAGCAAGACCTTTGACTCTGCAAACCTCTACTGCTTTATAAGAGGGGGAAGTTAAAGTAAAAAATTACCTTTGAGGGACCTTGCCTGGCTGTGAGTGCAGCATAAACTAGAATCCGGGGGTTGTTGAGTCAGCAGTTTCCTAATGCTGTACTTTCGAAGATGGTGTTGAAAAGCCTGAAGGCTCAAGATAAATGTGGAGAGTTCTCCTACTGTTCCTGTTTTCTTTGTTCTGTTTTGCTTTTGTAAGCATATGCTTGTCAGTTAGGGCTGAAACCAAACAAAACAGCTGCTAAATATGGTTCTAAAAGAAATAACATTTTGGTCTTTTTAAGGCCTGTAAGTTTAGAGTAAGCACAGTCGTTTGGCAGCTGTCAATAGGGAATCCGGGGGTAGCAGTCATTCTGGGAGCACTATCAGCCATCCATATTCTGTTGGGTGTATTTTACCCTGCCAAAGGACTGGTGGCCTCAAGTAAAAGATTCTGTCACAGAACGGCTGTGTCTTTAAGAGGCATTTTGGAAGGAGGGCTGTCTAGAGTCTGCGTAGGCCATTTGCTCATGATCCGTGTCAATTTCATTTTCAAAGAAGTGAGGAGGCACTGGGAAGAATTATGTATCATCTTTTATGATGTGAAGGAAATCGTCATCCTAGTTATAGATTTAAGTTTGCCTTTTTCAATCTTTGGGATTTAGCCCAGTGGTGTTATTTAGTGTTCTTATAAATCCAGTATCATTCAGAGGACCTGGAGGAATTAAAGCATAACTTAGTGGCAGGGAATATCAAACCCTAGATCTTAAATCTCTCCACTCTGCTGTGAAGCTGGGCTTGAGCCTGCCAATGCTATCTAAATTTCATCAGCTGACAGAAAAAGTATTTATTTCAACATCCCAGGAACCCCCAAAACTTAATGCGCCTTCTCAGTTGTCTTACCAATTTTTAAAGAGACATACATTTGTCCATAAATATCTGATTCTGTTTGCTAAGCATGTGGTGGGTAATATTATTGGTTGAAAAGCAATAGGTTTTCCTTTACTGGCCAGATTAGTTTTACTGGCTTTTTTAGTTGAAAATCTATAAAATGCAGACTGAATTTTACTGTGGCGTATTATTTGTTTATTACATGAACTTATTTTCAAAGATGAAAAAGAAAAGGGAGGAAGAAAATGAATATTTACTAAAGTCCTATTACGTATCAGGCCCCAAGCTAGTCTAGACACTCACAGTTCTCATAGTAGCTCCCAAGGGAGGTAATCCTGTCCACATTTTAAAGATGAAGAAACTGAGGTTCAAAGCCGTTCTGAAACTGGCTCAAGGTTAGAGAGCTACCAGTTGGTAAATCAAGGGCTGGGAATTATGGTTTCATGAAGCTGATGGGGTAGTGGTTAGGAACTCAAGGTTTGGAGTCTGACCATCTGAGTCAACATCCTAGCTCTGCTGCTCATTAGTGGTGTGACCTTGAGTAAGCATTTAATCCCTCCGTGCCTCAGTTTCCTAATCTGTAAAACAAAGATAATGATAGCATCCACTTGATAAAGCTGTGATAAATGAACTAGTCATGAAAAATGCTTAGAATTGTTTCTGACACATAAGTCCTCATGAAATGTTCACTATTACTGTAATTTTTATTGTCATGACTAACCAAGTTTGCTTTTATCAGTACTGGCTGAAAAATTACATTTTCTTTCAAGGAATATCCTGCCTTTTGATATGTAGTTATATTTCATTTTGAAATAATGTACACTACTCTACCTTAGAATTAAATTCTCTTCTCAGCCTCCCAGCAAAGGTTAAGATCTGAATAAAGGCATGTGTAGCCAACAGGGATTCTTGACTTTGGTAAATGTCAATGATTTGCTCTTTTCTCCTTGGTGTATGTAACTTTCTTCCATGCTGCTCATCCTGGCTTTAAAAGCAGCTAAGCAAACACAAGAGGGAGAATTAAGTGGATTTCTTATCTCTTAGCTTTCCTGTCTTTGTAACATGATTATTAGGTACAGCGTCCTCTCCTTGCTGCACATTCTGTTGGCCACATTCTGACAGCCTGACTTCTCAATGCACGTGAGGCACAGTTTACTACAACAGGCTCTATGGATTTTATTTGTTTAGAGCTGGGAATACTACAGGGGCCTTTACATGTGACAGCTTTGTCCATGTGGGATTGGGGTAAGGAGGATAGAGGGCACAGTGGTAGAACAACTTGTCTAGATTTAAAATAAATGATGTAAGTTTGCTAGACCTTTGGCTCTACATTCTGATCCCATTTTTTTGTGACTTCCACTATACATGTCTTGAAGAATTGGGAGTGGGACATCAACCTTATTCGGTAAATAGTTATATCTAGCAGTTACGTATTGGACACCATGCTAAGTGCTGACAATACCGTGATAAATATGTTACAGTGCCTGCTTTTGAGGCATTTGTAATTCATCAAGGGAGAGAAATATAAGAGAGGCTAGCACTATGTGAAAAAGGTTATCATAGAGCTGTGCACAACGTATTGCGGCTGCAGAGAGAGCGGCGGTGGCGCTGATTTGAGAAAGGCTTCAGAAAGGAGGCAGCAAGCTGGGCTTTCAAGGATGGGCTTGCCTCAGAAAGAAAGCAGAAGGAATAATCTTGGCAGATGGGCAGTATGAACCAAGAGCTGAGTGTAGTGTGTTAGGAACATGAGGGACATGTGTTGGTTATAGCACAGAATGATGGAACACGAGGCTGGGAATGGAGGCCAGGCCTAAGAATGACATGACCTGACTTTCAGTTTGAACTGTATCTTGTATTATTTTAAATCATGGAGTGTCATGATTAGAAATGTCTATTTTAGAAAGATCAGTATGGAGAATAGCTTAGAAGGAAGAAAGAACTAAAAGCAAATGGTCTCAGAAGAAGATGATGAAGCCTGTTGTGTGAATGGAGTGGGATAGATGGATATGGTGGACATTTGGAGATAAGATCATTGACACTTAGTGAACAAAATGAGGGGAGTGGTGGACAAGGGTGGAACTTTCGGGGAAGTCTACCTCAAAGGTGTGAGCAGAAGAAAGATTATAGAATCTGTGAGAGAGACTAAGAGGTATGATAGACGGTGGAGGGGATATATTTTTAACAGGAGTGATGATGCTCAGGAGTATAAATGCCTCAAAGGGGACAACTAGGACAGGACTGAGAAGTGATCACTACGTGTAAGAAATTGAGGTCATAGTGACCTTTTGGGGAAATTACTTTAGATGTACTCTAGAATGGAGAAAACAGTTGAATGCTTACACTGTTCAAACTAGATCACAATTCTACAAGGATGTAACTAATGATGAAATGCATTTGTGTGAAAGACTATTCACAAACACTCAGCTCTCCAGGCACTTGGATGGGGGGAAAGAGAGAAGAGAGCTGAATAATACCTCTGATTTCTATGTCTAGGGTTTCAAAGAGCCCCCTCCTTGCAAATACCATGACGCTTAATGCTATTTTGCTTTGTTTCTCTCAGGATACTGTAGACTGTAGATGCTTATAGACTTCTCGTAATTCCAAACTGGTCCTCATTTCTAGCCATGATGCTTGTAGTGTATGTTGTGGTATGTCACACAGAGCTCAGTTCTCCACTGCTGGGGCACTCAATTGTCCACCTGCTAGGAGTGTAGGTAGCTAGGGATGACTTTCACCTGAAAAATGTCCTCAGCTGGACAGTGTCACTTCACCTAAGATTGTTACCTCTGGGGTGGGTATTGGGGGGCAGCCTACATGCAATGACTAGTCAATGGAGGTAGGATTCAAAGGCCTGATGCTTCCAGGTAGGATAATTCTGAAGGGCTATCCTAGCTCCAGCGCTCCCATGGATCAGATGAAGTTTTTGTTACCACTACATTTCAGTTCAGCTCTTCCTTCGGCTCAGTCCAGTTCTTCCTTTCCTCCCCGGCAGGTGTTGATTCTGAGGCATACCCCAATAAACTCACACAGTGTAAATCTCAGGGAGTCTCGGAGTTTATTCCTGGGTAACCCATCTGATAGGATTCTTTCCAGTTTGGTTGCCCATGCAAGGCCAGTTGCCAGTGGAACTCTTTAGTTCCTCTGAACTTTGCTTCAGAGGCCCTTGGATGTGTCCAGCAAAAACCTTCTCCTAGCAGTTTGAACTAAAGGCTCAGCATTGAGCCTCCTTGGTTTTGATTGGTTGTGACACATACCCAAGAATAGCTTATTCAAGGAGAGAAAAGAGCCTCACAAGTCAGCTGTCTGGATCCTCCTTAGACCTACCTACTAACCCCGGCTCTGAGAAGGTACCCTGAGGCGAGTGACCCCCTGGGTGTAGAAGCTGATCCCTGCTCTGCACCTGTTTGTGCTCTTGCCCTCGTCTTACATCCCTATTTGATTCCCAGGTTCCTTGAGGCAGCCACTCATCACTGTCCTGTGTCTCTTCTCTTTTTGTTATATATATATTTTTAGTCAAGAAAAACGAATGTTGAAAACACAATTGAGAAGTTTCAAGCAAATGTAGAACTTCTCTCCAAATATGTTGCAGAAACACCACCAAGCAAACCAACTACTGGGAAGCACAGCTTAGAAACAAACAGCAGCTGCCACCATTTATGGGGTTTCTTTTTCTTTTCCTCATTTCTTTCTAATTCCGTTTGTAATAAAACCTGCTGCTCTAATGGCCTAGTAGTTTAACCAACAGAACTTTTCCTCCTATCCTGAGGCCTGCCAGGTGGCCTTGACAGTGTCTTAGCTATGGGGTGTTGGTTGACTCAGAGCTCTAGTCCCTTAACAGTGTTTTACAGTTTTGTGGTTCTGTCTGGAACCACACCTCCCAGACCAGGTGGGGCATAATTGGAACTTCTGGAGTTTTCAGGACATGAGCATGGAATGTGGTTTCTTGCCTTTCTGGCTTCCTAAGAGTGGGTAATGTAGTGCTAATTCCAATCTTTCTCAGTGACTAAGTGTTTCATCTGTTGGGTGCTTTGTTTGCTTTTTGTTTGTGTTTTTATTGGTTCTCTGTGTGGAATCTTTGAAGGCACCTACCCAGGGGCTTTTCTTGAGTTTGATTTACCACTGACAGGACTTTAAAGCATCCTGACTTGTCAGATCAAACTCATTTTTCCCTTTCCCCAGAATAGCAGAGAAACTCATTTTCCCCTTCCCCCATTCAATCCTGCTGGTGGTGTGGAATTTCTCAGCTTGAAAGTGATTACTATTGGGTATTAATAGATTTCTGACTACGTGCAAGGCATTGTGCAAAGCCCACACTTATTCTTCACAAGAGCATGACTAGGTAGATGTCATCCCTGCAGGCCCAGACAATACGCTGATTTCGCGGGGTCTCCTAGGATCACGTAGCTAGTCGAGGCACAGCTGATATTTAACCCAGGTCTGTCTAAATCTGAAGTTCAGGCTGTTCCCTGCCTGCCTCTCAGCTACCCATTGTAATAATATATGGCATTGCTCTCATGTAAGTGTCCGATAGAGAAAGGCCAAAAGCGCAGTCTATTTTTATTTGTTTCTAAGAATATTTTTTAAATTAAGTGCCTAACACTTAAAAAATAGGAGATCTCACATTAAATGCAATGTTCAGTTTCTCTTGAAAAATCTTTAGACCTGGCAATATTGTGCTAATATGTTGACAAGACAACAATTGGCTCCAACTAGGTGAACTCCACCCCACCCCACCCCACCCCACCCCACCACACCCTTCCTCTCTCAAAGAGGCTGGGGTTGCTCAGTTTGCCACAGGCCCCAACTGGACCACTTTACTTGTTTATGTTACTGGCCTGGCCTCTGCAGACATTTAAGTTTGTGACTCCTAGATTTATGCCTTTAAAGAAGCAATTTCTGTCCAGTTAGGAATCAGTAAGGGGTAAAAGTCAATTTCTGCCTCTGAATAGAATTTTATAGGCTTTGATTTTTCTTTTCAATTTCTTTGGGATCGTAATTCAGTTATAATAGCAGTAATTATTGGATATTTATTGAACACTGTAACATTTAGCTGACTCCTGAGGTTAGTAGACAACTGATTGGTGGTAAGAACTTGAATAATTCTCCAATTTAGTTTGCATTCTAAATCCTGCAGTTACTCAGCAGGTACTACAGAAACTGGAGGCTATCCTCAGAAGTATATTTTGTAGAAGCAGTATTACAGAAGAGAGATGCATCCAAAGACAATCTTTCTGAGAGAGGTAGTTAAGTTGACTCTATTTTCCCTTGGAAACTGTTGACTGCCATAGGTAAGATTGCCCCACAATGCAGGAACACCATTCTTAACTACCAGGGCTCACTCAACACAATGAACAGCTCAGATATTTCCAAGAGAAACATCCTAGAACATTAGAACCTTCTCAGGATGATGAGTCTTTCACTTTATCTCGATGTAGCTCCTGCAAGTGTGTTTCCATTTGACAGTAAGAAATGTGTTAATTCTTTTTATTATTTCACTTGAAAAAGCATCTCCTTTTGCCTGATTTAAACACATTTCATAGAAATGTAAAATGCAAAGAAAATGGAACTTGGCTAATTTCATAGCTGCAGCTGACTTAAATTTTAAAATTTTGATAGTATTAAATGTTAACACATGAGAGCCCCCTAAGCCAAGTTGTTATTTATTTGCTTAATTTAGGTAAGTATTTGCTTTTGATTACGGCAATGCCTGGAATATTGCTTGAATTTTTATTGTTTATTTTCTTTCAGGACCCCGCAGGGATCTTTGAATTGGTGGAACTTGTTGGAAATGGAACATACGGGCAAGTTTATAAGGTAAGTACATTGAGTCTGTGTGTGGCTTATGTATGGTTTCAGTTCATGAATGGCGAATTGCAGTGCTGTCTATACTTGCTCATAAATGGCTCCTAACAAATTTAAAATGAATTAATATACTTGTTGATTGACTCGCCATCTTTTAAAATATATCTGTGGTTATGTTGCCTAAACTGGATTCTGTGATTTGGGTATTTCCCTTCATTATATATGACTGTGTTTATATGTGACACATGAATTCTGACACCACTTATTTGAAGCTCTTCAAGCGTTCAGTTTCCTTTACTTTAATCACTGCCAGAACTGGTTTTTGAAAGAGAAAAGAATGCCATCTACTTTAGAAATTTAAGCTATTAAACTATTGCAGCTGGAAAAGTAGATGTGTTATCGGCCTAGGGCATGAATTAAATGAGTTGAGTGAACAGTGTTGGAAGAAAACTTGGTTACCTCACAAAGCAAAAGCTTAATAGCAGCGACGAATTTTAGGAAATAATTAAAAGTTAAACGAGTTGAGACGGAGCTATGGAATAAGAAGTCTTGCTTGTCTGTTTACTAATTTTTGTTTACAAATTCACTCAAAAAGTGTTTTTAAAAGGTATTTTTCCCAAGTATAATCTACAAAAATAATGGTTGGTTGAAAATGTGAGTTGATTCCTTTTCTGATTGTCAAAAAAAATGAAAGTGAACTGTTTTTGGACTAAAACTTTTGGGGTTTTGTTGAATGAGCTATTGAAATGCCATCAAAACAAACCAACTGTTTCCTCATGATAATTTATAGGGAAATATCCATCATTTTCCCTAGTGGCAGCGATATGGGATGGCATTTCCATTACAAATTATCTCATGTTCTATTTTTAAAAATTCCTGCTGAGCCCTAAACTTTTCTCAGTTAATTAAATTTATTATGGAAATCATTCAGGTTGTAATATTTTCAATTCTGCAGAATTTCAGAAGTATTATTTATAGGGTATTCTCGAGATTCTGTTTTTTAAAGCACAATTGTAAGTGGATACACATTTATATGTTTATTTACCAGAGGTTTCCTTTGGTGTCCAGGGGGAAATTTCTCCCTTGCAAGAAACAATTATTTCCTAAATTGTCCACTTTTTACCATTAGACAGAATGTAGTCTACCCAACCTGCTCACTTGACGTTGATCCTGTCTGACACAGAAAGAAATGTGTCTCAGCAAAGCTTTTAAATACTTGCAATGAAGATAATTAGGTTGGAAGATTGTGTTACTGTGTTTTGAGAAACTGGATTGAACTTGTGAAGTAACTAATGAATTAAGCTCTGACTTAGGTAGAAAATTACTTCTGATTTGCTGTCAATATGAAGGAGCAACTCTGTAGCATGGTGTTGGTTTTATGGTGCCATTTCTTAGAGCCTTTCCATTTCATTAGTTTCCCACCCGTAGGATATGCATTTGGGAGACAGTTCACAGCTTGGTACACTAATTCAAGAGGTGAAACTCTGCACTCTTATAAGAGGAGATACCAAGAGATTCAATTAAGGATGAGAATATTTGGAAAATCCAGAGTTTTCCATAATTTCTTGTTATTTGAAAAAGGCAAGGAAACAAATGGCAAGAGGTCTTAGATCTTTTTAGAAAGGGAATATATTTAGCAGCTAGGTTGTCAACATTGTTATTTTACAGGATTCCATTCTCTTGGTGGTTGGTACAGTACTATGGCACCTTCCAAGTTAAGGGAGATTCTGCAAAGAATGGTCATGGTGAATGCAGTGAACTTTGGGACAGGAGATTTGGTCTCTTACCAGTGCCATTGTTTTCATTGTTTGGTAACCACCACAGCTTTTCTGTGTATTAGTCAAATGAGAATGTAGTTAGAAATGCTTTGGGGCCTGGCCAGGTGCAGTGGCTCACACCTTTAATCCCAGCACTTTGGGAGACCAAGGCAGGTGGATCATTTGAGCTCAGAGTTCGAGACCAGCTGGGCCAATATGATGAAACCCCGTCTCCACTAAAAATACAAAAATTAGCCAGGTGGTAGTGGCATGCGCCTGTAATCTCAGCTACTCAAGAGACTGAGGCAGGAGAATATCTTAAGCCTGGGAGGCAGAAGTTGCAGTGAGCCGAGATCTTGCCATTGCACTCTAGTCTGGGCGAGAGAGTGAGACCCTGTCTCAAAGAAAAAAAAAAAAAAGAAATGCTTTGGGGTCTTGTGATGATTTACTTAAAGAATTATAACTCCCTACCTAGTTAAGGGTTTGGTTTCTAGGCAACCAGATGATGTTAGGTGGCACTGCTCATGAACAGACCCTGTGTTTCCTGAGGCCAGTAATCCAGTCCTGCTGTCATCTGAGTTCTATAATAAAATAGCAAAATATGAGCTAAAAGATATGTGAGCCTAAAGTAAATTACATTAAAAAGTGATTGTTTGCACTATAGATTATACAACTTTTATGGAATATGTATATTTCTAAACTATAGGTATAAATAGAAATGTAGCTCTAGGAGGAGGCCTTTATACATAAAATCATATGATAAGTGTTTTCTTTATGTTAAATACTGTATTAGTCTGTTCTCACGATGCTATGAAGAAATACTTGAGACTGGGTAATTTATAAAGGATAGAGGTTTAATTGACTCACAGTTCTGCATGGCTGAGGAGGCCTCAGGAAACTTACAATCTTGGCGGAAGGCACCTCTTCCCAGGGTGGCAGGAGAGAGAATCAGTACCCAGTGAAGGGGAAGCCCCTTACAAAACCGTCAGCTCTCATGAGAATTAACTCACTATCATGAGAACAGGATGGGGAAACCGCCTCCGTGATTCAATTATCTCCACTTGCTCTCTCCCGTAACACGTGGGGATTATGGGAACTACAATTCAAGATGAAATTTGGTTGGGGGCACAGCCAAACCATAGCGAATGCTAAGCCTTTGATTTTAATTTTTAAAGTCTCTCTTTTGGTATTCCTGGTTTTCATAAAGTCAGGTATAATTTTACGAATAAGTCTATGGACATAACCTTTATTTTATGGAAAAATTTATTTTAAGTTTCTTTTTTATAAGCTGCCCTAATTGAGTCATAATATAATTTTGTTTACAGGTAGTTTTAAAGAAACGTACTTAATATAATAAAAAGTATATGTAGGTATTCAGAGAATACCTCTTGAAATGTATCTGCATGTGAGTCAGGTACATCTAGATGTAAAAATATAAATATTTTATATAAAAGCCATTTAAAAATGTTTAGTTTTTCAAAGTTCCTTCTAGTCTTACTCCCAATTCTAGCTTATTCCTGTTTTGGGCAAGGTTAGATTTGTTTATCTTTAGCATTTTGGTCCTAGGTAATCAAGTAGTGATTCAGTGTCTGTTTTTTGCTTTTATTACTGAGGAGCATAGGTAAATAATAAAGAATAGTAATTCACCCTCAGGACTTTTAATGAGGAAACCATCTCCTTCTGCTCATGGCTGCATTAAAAAATAAACCAACAAAAGACCACATACCCATTTACTAAAGGTCTTGGCTGTTTATCGGCATGCCACCTATTGGGAACCTAATGGAATCTGGACACATTTTTGTTAAAATAGAGTAATTCTTTTAATAAATTGAAATAATTGTTTAATGTTTACTGGTAAGATACCACTACAAATTAGCCACAGGTTTTAAATAAATGTTGGTCTATCCTGTCTCCTAATTTGAATATAGATTGGTTATTATGGAGGTGAAGACATATTTTATCCCAGGGTGATAATGTGAATTAGGAATATGAAGGATTCCTAAGTATTTCTCATATTTCTTTTCAATGCTTCTTAAGGTTGTAAAGTGCAAGATAGGGAGCCCATTGTGGTGGCTATAGTGCTTATGAGAGAGAGATGCTGTGAGTGTGTATATTTCCAATGGGCTATGAGAGTCTTCATAGTCCTCATTCTGAGTTCTCCTCTGCCAGCTGGCTGTCCAGCCCATCCTTGATCACCTCCAGTCATGTGGAACTCATTACTTTTCTGTCAGTTCATTTTCCTGCAATTCCTTTGAATGTTCTCACATTGTGCTGAGATCTTGCCTCTCTAAAATGTTTACCATTAAAACCCCATTTCGTACCTCTAGAGCTATTTAAAATTTAAAATTAAATATTATTTCACAAGAATGTAGACCTTTTGGGCCGGGTGTGGTGGCTCACGCCTGTAATCCCAGCACTTTGGGAGGCTGAGGCGGGCAGATCACCTGAGGTCAGGAGTTTGAGACCAGCCTGACCAACATGGAGAAACCCCGTGTCTACCCAAAATACAAAATTAGCCGGGCATGGTGGCACATGCCTGTAATCCCAGCTACTCGAGAGGCTGAGGCAGGAGAATCGCTTGAACCAGGGAGGTGGAGGTTGCAGTGAGCTGAGATCCCACCATTGCACTCCAGCCTGGGCAAGAAGAGGGAAACTCCATCTCAAAAAAAAAAAAAAAAAAAAAGAATGTAGTCCTTTTGATATGTGAAGATTTCTCCCTTCTTCCTCCAAACATATGCTTATGTCTCCTGTTGTCCGGGCAATGTAGCCTCAGCTGCTTGATTCATTCTTGTGGCATAGACCTGAGGCCCTTCATTATCCCTGCTTCTGCGCTGGAACTATTCTATTACTAAAAGTCATGTTTTATGCTTGTAAATAGTTTTGTATTCCATAAAACCTTTTGAATATATATAATTTAATTTCTGTTAGAATGAACACCTTGTTCTCACTTCAGAGTCTTTATAGTTATAGTTCCCTCTACTTAGAACAGTTTCCCCCCAGCCCTCTCATGGCAGGCTCCTTCCCCTTCAGGTCTCAGCTCAAATGTTACCTTCTCAAGGAAGCCACTTTTCATCCCTGCGTCTACTACAGCCAGCCACTGCCTCTGCTTCCCTCTGCCACAGACTTTCTTTATTACATTAACCTGTTTTATTGTTTTTATGGTATTGCCACTCTCTGAATTATCTAACTTCCTTGTTTATGTCTGTATTTAGCAATTTAAATACATAAGTCAAGGGAAAATAAAGTCAGAGACCTAGTCTGTGTAGACCATTACGCTATCCTAGTCTGGCACATAGTAAATGTTGACACTTGTGGGGCCCAGAATTGAGTTATGTTTTTCCTTGATAATTCTTTATATATTGGTTCCTAGTTTAAAATTTTTTTTAGCATTTTCATAAAATATTAATTTTTGTACTTTAGAAAAATATATTTGCACAAAAGCAATAAACCAAATGCTCTACCTATTTTTTTGGTAAAGGGATGGTGATGTAGATCTTATGTTTAATGAATTATCAGTAGTCTGCAGAAGCAAGAAGAGTACGCTAGAAATTTACAAAATGAGGCAAAGCAGTTTTCTGCGGTTTCGTCTCCTGGCAGAGGTCCTCAAACTTTAGTATGTAAAATGAATATTTGAGAAAGGATTAAAATGTAGATTTCCGGGCTCCAACTTCTGAAATTTTGATTCAGTGGGTCTGGGGTATCCTCTGTGAACATTTAATAAGTGTAAATGCTTATTCTGTTGTTCAAGGTCTTGGGGCTGCACCTCCAGAAACTGCAAACATGATTGTATGTTATCCTGTTATAGGTCACTTGAGTGAATGCTAAGCCTAACACTTTTTGCAATCATTTATTTTAGGTTTTCCATGCTGACTCAAACTTACATAAACCAAGAAAAGCAAAAATCAAAAGATCTTGACCTGAGATGTGATACCCACCTGTTTTGGCTTGTTCAAAGATTTGACTTTCAGTGTTTTTATTTGATATGCTTATGATGACAGTTTACAGCTGAATAATTTAACTCAAGACCTGAGAATCAATATTGTCAAAACTGACCTCACATAGCAAAATCTTGGCCTGTTGGGTGGAGATTTTCTCATATCTGTATATTGCGATCTCTTCATTAACCTTCTGCTAAAATAAGATAAAACATTTCAATAGTAAGTTGATTAATAGTTTATTTGTGGAGGTGATTCTATAACATTACCCAGGATGCACTGTAGCTTTTCATAGCCTGCTGCAATGAATCATGTACTATTCACTTACTGTTTGGCAAGGAGTGAGTATGGGAGAATGGTGTGTTTTATAGATAATAGTGGCATTTGTTTTTTAATCAAGAATTTCTAACATAAAGAGTACATTCTTTCACATTTGTTGAGTGCCCATGAAAAAAGCCCTGTGCTTTGTATGGGAATAATGCAGAGCTGAGGAGGTTCCTACTCTTAAGAAGCGTGCAATCAGATTATCTAATTAGGACTGAGCGCTCACTGTGCACCAGAGGTTTTTATGTATATTGTCTCAGTTATTCCTCATGGTGGTTATGGTCTCATTTTATCGGGGAGGAAGAACATTTATTAAATCACATTATCACTCTAAGGCGGGGTTTCTCATTCTCAGCACTCCTGAGATTTGGGGCTGGGTAATTCTTTGTTGTGGGGGCTGTACTGTGCATTGCAAGATATATAGCAGCCTCCCTGGCCTCATCCAACTACAAAGCAGCAGCACCCCTAAGTTGTTGCAGCTGAAAATGTCTCCAGATTTTCCAGTGTCTTCTGTGGGGGTAAAACCACTGCTTTAAAAATGAGATAGAATGGCAAAACTCTTTTTTTTTTTTTTTTTTTTGAGACGGAGTCTTGCTTTGTCGCCGGGACTGGAGTGCAGTGGCCAGATCTCAGCTCACTGCAAGCTCCGCCTCCCGGGTTTACGCCATTCTCTTGCCTCAGCCTCCCAAGTAGCTGGGACTACAGGCGCCCGCCACCTCGCCCGGCTAGTTTTTGTCTTTTTAGTAGAGACGGGGTTTCACCGTGTTAGCCAGGATGGTCTCGATCTCCTGACCTCGTGATCCGCCCGTCTCGGCCTCCCAAAGTGCTGGGATTACAGGCTTGAGCCACCGTGCCCGGCCAGAATGGCAAAACTCTTAACATTGAGATGCAAGTGGAGACAGTGAGAGTATAGACTATTTAGGAATTAATGCTGTCCAAGCAGAGTGGGGACCTGAATGGGCTGCAAGATGTGGGTCTGGAAAAAGCTCAGAGGCCTTGGCATTTCCACTGTATCTGGGAGTGTAATTGAGCATTTTTTATAAGTGGGAAGAGTATAATGAAAAGGACTTTGGAACAGGACTGCCTGAGCTGGATTTTGCTGAGTCTGGTTTTGCTCTATTCCAATTGTGTGAAGATAACCAACTTACCCTGTGAGCCTGGATTTCTTTATCTTTTATTAATAGTACAGAGTAGTGCTGTTAATGAAAACTCAAGTGTAAAACATTAATATGTGGAAGCGCTCAGCTCAGTGCCTGACACATAGTAGGCACTCAATAACCTTTTCCTCCTCCCAAACACATGTGCCAGTTCTTCTCATGGTCTTGCTTTCATAGAACATTTTATGCCCTAAAAGAAACATTCATAGAGGAATGAAGTTAGAAACACATAGGTCTTTGTGCTCCACATTCTACACTTGATTTGTTGGTTTTAATGTATGCTTCGAATGGCATTATTTGCATTAAATATTAGGATGGTACAAAAATAACTGCGGTTTTTGCCGCAGTTTTGACTTGTAATACTTTTGCACCAACCTAATACCAGTATTACTTTTAATGGCAAAAACGGCAGTAACTTTTGTGCCAACCGAGTACAATTCTCAATACTTCTTACATTGTATTTGGTCATATAATTGTCACTTGGATATTATATTTGGTCTTTAGTGCTTAAAAAAGCCAATTTCTCAATAAAGTGTAAAGAGAAGATAGATTAATAGAGGAAACAGGAATCGGTTGCAACACCATGGAACTTTGGTGGGGTGAAAATGGTTTCTGAATAATTTTATATTTCACAAGTTTTGGAGGAGAAGCAACAGTATTTCTTCTTCAGGTCGTATAAGGTCTCAGGAGAGAATCTTTATTGTAAGATTAGTGAAGGGGTGTGGAACAGCAAGAACCTCATTTAGAAATTAAGGACCCGTCCAATGGTTTTGGTTCTACCCTTTACTTACCTTAGCTTTGAGCTTGCCATAGATCTACTTGGAACTTCAGTTGTTCTCATCTGTAAAATTAGAATATAAAGAAACAATTTTCATGATATGCCCCATGAAGCTATTGTGAGGTTGAAATCAATTAATGACTATGAAAGTATTTTGTTCAATATAAATTCCTATGTACATGTAAGGTTTGGTTACTGCTATTGTCATTTATTACAATAGGAGGTGGCAGATTCCTGTTATCTTGAGTCTAGGGAAGTTTACTCCTGTGTTGCTATTTCCCTTCTTCATCGGCAGGCTTTATTATCTATTCTTAAGTTGTAGTTTTGCTAGAATTAAAGGTAACAATTTTACTTCCATTTTCCAATAAGTAGGAGAATCATTCACCTTTGAAATATGTTGGCTTGATGAATTTTTCATCCTCATAGATCCCTAAGTTGTTTGTATCTAATTTGTCTGAAGACCATGCCACTTTGTGCTATGATCTGTTGAGTGTAATGAATGAGATGGTTGTCGTGTGAACATGGAGGGAAGACCTTTGTGAGTGCCTGTGTGCTGGATGCCGTATGGAAGTGTTGATTTCTCTGCTAGGTGGCTGAACCTGTAGAGTTGCTACCAAGACTTGATACAGGGACTGTGTGGGATTTCTTGTTGCTACTAGTGGTTTGCAGCCTTCTCTTTTTATAGAAATCATCTGGATAATTTTGCAAAACTATAGATAATTGGGCCTTTCTTTAAAAATTTGATTTTAGTTTGTCTGATGTTGGGCTGGGGGAGGTTTTATTCCAGACCTTCCCAGATGCTTGTGATGCACAGCCAGGATAGGGAGCCGCTGGGCTGAGGCTGTCTGTAGTCTAAGTGCTCTTTTGGGTGTCTTTGCCTTTGGAGATGAGTCTACCCCTTTTAGCTCTGTCTTGGGGTTTTGTTTACCTTTATTCATTTATTCAGTGTCAGCCTTCATAAGTATCTAACAACTGCCTGGCATTGCCTTCAGGGCAGGGTTTATAGATAAATGTGTGGCATGGTCCTTGCCCTCCAAGGGTTTGAAGTCTCTGGGTGGAGAGACATGAAAATCGATCACTTCAATGTTGTATTTCATGTACCACAGCAAGAGTATACAGAGCAGAGCCAAATCTGTGGGGGCTGTGGGAAGACCAGGAAAGGCTTCATATAGGAGGTGACTCTTGAGTGGAGTCTTAAAAGATGAATAGATGTTTGTGGAAGGGGAATTAAGTAGGCACTCTAGGGAGAGGTAGTGTTACCAAAGGCTTGACTGCTGTTGATGGCCTGGGCCAGGGTCAATATCCTGAGGTGAAGTAGGGCTAGGAAGCCTTTAAGATAGACATGGACAGATGGCTCTTCTGGCTTTGAGTCTTGGCCTTGAGACTTACTAACTGTGTGAGCTTAAGCAAGTCATTTAGCTTTTCTGGGACTTGGTTTCATGTAAAACGAAGAGGTCTGGCCAGAGGGTCTCCAGAGTTCCTTCTGGATATGACATCCTTTAATTCTAAGTAGAGAACTAGTCTGGATAACCTCCACAAGTTGCTTCTATGAATCCACTTACAGCCTGTGCTTTTCCAAATACAAAACGGAAATATTCTAAACCGTTAGCAAAATGATTTATACGGAATGCCTAACATTATTAAGATACCCATTTGGCCTGGTGGCATTGCGTGGTGTAGTTCTGTGTTGAAGGATGTAGACACATGCACATTTTATACCATTCTCTCATTAATTCAGAGCTGCAAGGTGTTAGCAGGTTCTCACTGCCTCAATGAATGATGATATATACTTTCTAATAGCGATGGAAAGAGGATGAGATTTTCTGTTAGGGATGGACATGGATTGGCACTCGTGCTCAATTTTGATTTGAAGTATTTAGAATGTTTTAGTCCAAAATACTTTCATTCCATCTCATATTCTATCAATGAGTAGCCAAATAACTTGATGCACAAGCCCCTCGTGACTTGTAGGTTTTAGATCTCATAACACCCTTAATGACTTGGTGATTATAAGGCACTTTCAAGTAATTAAACAATCAATAGTTACTATTCTGGGTTATCTGTAACCTGTAAAATGAAACCCTGCCAGGATTATAGGCACAGAATTTAGGGCTCCGCACGGTTTTTAACTATTTCATACATGGGAAACATTTGAGACTCTTTAATAAAAAGAATAACCAATTAACTGTGGTACGGAGATTATATTTCCTATCTCTGTAGTTTAACCTTAAGTATAATTTCATTAAATCTGCTTATATATTTTGCATATGCAAAAAGAAATATCTGCTGTTTGGCAAGCAAATATATGCTTACTACTGCATAGGAGCCTTGTCGGTGGTGAGGGTCGAGAATGGGGTCATTACAGCCTCTGCTGCTGGGTACAGCGGCCTTGGGTATTGCTTCGGATCTTGGTCCTGTTGCTCATCTTGTAAGGCGAAGCACAGAACTACTGTGTCCATTTTTTCCTCTCTACAACAAAGGAAGACAAGTGTAGCAGCTGGTTACAACATTTTTCTAAATAAATTACAAAATGTCTACTACAAAAATCATGATAATAATAACCATATTATCTTTGTGGACAGCAGAGAAGAGTTAGGAACTCAGTATGTGAAGAACTCAGTCTCCTTTAAGGAGAAGGTGACTCCTTGTTTTAGATAACTTGCCCGTTACTGTTTAACATCTTCGAGTTGACACTTCAAGTATTGCTTGAGAAATTCAGTTTTGATCTGTGCATCATATTCAGGGAGGTGGTATGAGGCTCCTAACTGAATTTATCTTACTGGAAATCTTTTTAGTGGTACCTCTTTCTCTTATCGTAGAACGTACATACTGTCATTTCCCCCTTAGCCATTTTAAGTGAGCATACAATTCAGCAGCATTAAGTACATTCACACTGTTGTGCAACCCTCACCACTACCCATCTCCAGAACTTCTTCGTCATCCTCAACTGAAACCCTGAACCCGTTAAATATTAACTCCCCACACCCTACTATTCCCTATTCCACCCCATGCCCTGAGCTCTGTTTTAAAAAATACTGTTAGTAAACTTAATTATAGAGGTGGTGGTTTCCTGGGTCATGTCCCGCAACACTGGATCTGCAACAAGCCTGAAATGAGTCTGCGTGTCTCTCTGTCCTTACGTTGGCATTCCTCAAGGTAACTCACAAACAGCCCACTTTATTATCTGCAGGTGGCTGACCACTCAGCACCTGCAGGGCTGCATCTTGTTCTAGGAAGCTGAAACCAGCTGAAGCCCTTGATTTTTCTACCCTGTTTATATCTCAATAAAATGACCCTTCTCAGGTAGAAGTCCACAAAAAGTATACAGGCATTTTGTATGAATTCTAAAAGAATGTTGTGTATGTTTTCTGATATGGTTTGGCTGTGCCCCCACCCAAATCTCACCTTGAATTGTAATAATCCCCACATGTCAAGGGTAGGGCCAGGTGGAGATAATTGAATCATGGGGGCAGTTTCCCTCACACTGTTCTCGTGTAGTGAATAAGTCTCAAGAGATCTGATGATTTTAGAAATGGGAGTTGCCCGACACAAGCGCTCTTATCTGCACCATGTAAGATGTGACTTTGCTCCTCATTCACTTCCAGCCATGATTGCGAGGCTTCCCCAGCCATGTGGAACTGTGAGTCAATTAAACCTCTTTCCTTTATAAATTACCCAGTCTCGGGTATGTCTTTATTAGCAGTGTGAGAACAGACTAATACATTTTCTATATTAAAATGTCTGGACTGTGGTTATTTTTATTACCATTTTACAAATGAGATTTCTCTTTTACCTTAAATGTATCAACTATTTTTTAAAGTGGCAAAACATTTTTCCCCCACAGGAAACTCCAGTATTTCACACAATAGCAGAATGTTCTGGATGGAGGATACTTAGGATCTACCTCATGGAGCCATTCCTTTGCCAAAACTCCCCTGAGGCTCCTCTACCTCCCTCCACAGACTAGCCCCACACTTGGAGCTCCAGGGAGCACAGTTCTACATTCCCAGTCACAGGTTCCTATGACATGACCTCTGCCTCCCCCTCCAGTGTCATCTACAGCCCATCCTGATTCGCACTGTGTCCACCTATGGTAGCGCATTGCGGGGCATTTGTGCACACTGCACACGGTGTCTGTTTATCTGTGCTGAGCCCTTCCCCACCCCCTGTTGGCTAGCAACCATACTATATCCTTAACACTTGGTTCAGGCAGCACCCTGCCCAGTGGGGTTTGATGGCCTTCCCTGCCTCTTCTCTCAGTACTCTGACCTGTTAGTACTCCTCTGTCTGGCCGTCTCCTACTCCAAACTGAGCTCC
Organism: Trachypithecus francoisi; assembly: GCF_009764315.1. NCBI lineage: Eukaryota > Metazoa > Chordata > Mammalia > Primates > Cercopithecidae > Trachypithecus > Trachypithecus francoisi. The sequence goes on along the minus strand of NW_022681453.1, from coordinate 117,955,036 downwards.
TTGAGTCAGGGACATTACCTTACTGTTTCTCTAGTACCAATACAGAGTAGGTGGTTACAAATATGTACCAAAAACAAAAAAGTACAGAGGCCAAGGCAGGTGGATCACCTCAGGTCAGCAGTTTGAGACCAGCCTGGCCAACATGGCAAAACACTGTCTTTACTAAAAATACAAAAATTAGCTCAGTGTGGTGGTCTGGGCCTGTAATCCCAGCTACTCGGGAGACTGAGGCAGAAGAATCACTTGAACCCGGAAGGTGGAGGTTGCAATGAGCTGAGATCGTGCCACTGCACTCCAGCCTAGGCCACAGAGGGAGATTCTGTCTCAAAAAATAAAAAATAAAAATAAATTAAAAAAAAATTCTATGTTCTGCTGAGTTTGGAATGCCCTAACTCAGTGAGATATGTTTAGGTTTGCTTCATTTCAACTGTTTGAGCATATAAATTAAGGAGACGGACACAAAATACAATATTTAGTAGCCAACAGCAGTTTGATACCTGATAAGTAGAAAGTGTCGGCCTTCCATCTAATATGACAGAAGAGAATAGGACAAAGAAAAAATTGTTTTCCCTTCTTTTTAAAACTGCCTTTATGATTCTAAGGCTGTTTTTGTGGCTAAGCACAAAGAACCACAGCTCATCTGAACTTTTAAATAGCCCATTGCACACTTTTGATATCAGAGATGGGTTTTTGGAGGTTGTTTTCCATCTTCAGCCATGTCTTTGGGACTGTAGAGTTAAATATTGAAATCACTGGTGTCAATCATAAAACATAAAACAGAATGGTTTTTATAAAACTTTCATATTCATTATTTCATTTGACCTTCACAGTAACCCCATAAGTTGGGTAGAATAGGTACAATTAACCCTGTCTTAAAGGAGAGAAATTGAGGTCTGAGAGCTTACAAATGACTTCCCTTGAAGCTCCCGGGTAAGTAGTAGAGCATGACTCCTGATCAAGTCGCCTACATTACCTTAGCTCCACTCAGAAGTTTCCCAGGAGGAGATTTGGGTATAACATCTCCTTAAATGTTTGGCAAAGATTGCTTTTGCCCTGTCCTTCCCTTGCATGTTTAGAATATTTTAAGTAGCTTCTTGCTAAGTCTGAATTTACAATGTAGAGCAGCAGTGCCATAGCCTGTTTCAATATATAGTGCTTCTCATCTTTATAGCGAAAATACTCAGGGGGTGATTCATGGCTTGCTGATTACTCATTGATTTCTTAGTAAATGGGGACACTGTGTTTTTATACAACAAACACAATTGTATTTTCGCAGAAAGATAAGTGGATTCTTTTCCACCTACAAAAAAGGAAGCAGCATACCTTGGGCTAATTACGTTTTACAATATAAAATACAGCTGTGTTGATTATTTAAGGGTGTTGGTTGCCTCTTCTCAGAGAGGAGGAAGAAATTTCTAGACTTCTTCAAAAACCAGCTCCAATAGCCAGGTGCATGATGATTTTTTTTTTTTCCAGAAAAACTCTACAATCAGACTGGAGCTTGATAAATGTTTGTTGAAATGAATTGAATTGATTTATTCTCTCAGCTTCAGTTGTGTGCTTTTGTGAGCAAATGGATGAATCTTACTGCTCTGGAGACCATGCAAATATTTGCCAGGTGCATAATTTGTACTTTTCCTCTATTCCAAGCAGAGGGAAGGCCAGTTACCTGTAACCTGGTATGACATTGTAGCAAGTTGCTTACTCTTTGCTTTTACATTTCCTCCTTTACAAGGATGCCTAGGTTTGTGTGTTTGGGGTTGAGTGGGGGAGAGACAATGAAATACAGGATGGAAAGGAAGAATTTCTAGGTATTGTAGAGGAGGATGACCTGGCTACAATATCAAGATGTAATCTCTTGGATAATTTGCTTGAGTGCAAGTTAGGAATACCTGTGACTCCCCATTTCTGTTTCTATTAAGGATCACATTATTCACTTTTTTCCTTACAGGTTTTAGGTATGTAACACCAGCAACCCAGGAACGCTAGAGATATCTCTGTCAGACACTTTCATGACAAGTTTTACCCAGAGTTATCTCATTCTTTCTCTTTGTCAAAACAGTGAAAGTGAAAACACAGGACAGTGTGTCCTCTTCTTTGGGTGGAGGCAAAGCTGATTGTATATTCTCTTCAAATAAGTTGCAAATTAGGCAGATTCTGATTTTCCCCCAGCTAACACTTCTGGTGATTTCAGCTGGAGAAAATGAATGTTTTGTGGCCTAAATGTTTAGTACATTTTGTTCTACCATTTTGTACCCACTTGTGCACTTACGAAGAGATACTACAAATACTTCAGAAATTCAAAACCTTTCCATTCCCTCAAGAAACCTATCACAGAAGCCAATCACCAAGCCTCCCTCCTCCTCCATATGAATATGCCCCTCTGAGAGTGCTTCAGGGAGGAGGTGCCTGAAGCCATCCCCTCTGAGGCAACCCCAGCTTTCATGGTCTGCTGTAGGATGGGGAAATGGGATGAGCAGATGATTAATATGGAGCCATGGCTGCTCTGTCCTTGGGGTTCCAGTTTATTTGTTGCCCAGAACAAGACTTGCTTGAATGAGACGAATGCCTTCAGTTAATCAGCTGAGTAAATAGTCACAAATTAAGGTGTGACCAAGAATCCAGTGTTCATAGGGGATGGGGGAAAACACAAGACAGAAAAGACAGAAACAAAAAAAGTCTGCTAACAGAACCCGAAACAGAATAGCAACATCGAAAACAGAACGCTCTTTTGTTTGAGTATTGTTTTCTAGTCTAGAAGCATAGGAGATTTATGGATATCTGATTAAGTTGATGAGTAATACCATGGTCAGATGTGCTCTTTGAAATTTGGCCCAAAAACTATGCATCACGGTGTTAAGTCTCGCTGGAATCTATATATTTGTGAGTAGCTAAAAGTAAGATAGGTATTGACAATGTTTTCTTTCACAGCCCAATCACTGCTTAAATTATTTCTCCCTCAGCAGTCTTAGTCTACATTCTCAGTGTTGAAGAAACTCCTTAGTCTGTGCAATAGTCTCTAGGGAGTATCTTTGCATTTCTAACAATCGACTCTGGAGATTAATTGGGATTATGCTTATAATAAGATTTCAGCATCTGACTCAGGATCTTGCTTCTCAGGAAGCCCAAGGGTAAGGACACAGAACTCCTAGGCTTTTAGTCTTATGCCCACCGAGTCCTGCCACAAGCTGCCTACTGAGGTCCTGGAGGTTTTCTTTTGAAATTTCTTTGAGGAACACAGCTCAGGTAGTGGACCAGCTCAGGTGCTCAAATTTCAGTGTGAGTCTGTGGGCAGTTGCACTCAACTACTTCTCCATGGCTGATGTCTGTTTCCAAAGTAAATATAGGGTAGGAAATCCCCTTTTTACAATCAGCAATTTGGGTTAGAGCAGAAGCAATAAAAGTGCCTAGTGTGAAAATTAGTTTTTCAAAAAAGGATAGCTATACAAAGGTGTGTATATCTACATATATATTACATATGTGTAGTGAATTTGGTGTTTGTGCTGAGTTCTATGCTTTATTGGGAGTGAATTTCTAAATTGGTATCAGTTTAGGACAGTTTTTTTCTTGGTGGCGCAGTGTCACCCTAAGACATGAATGTGGTCTTAAGGGCTGATTTTGCTGGAATAATGGCACTTTATACTAACATACACCTTTTGGGGGATTTGGAGGGTAGAGGATATCTACAAAAAATTCTCCAGAATAAAAATTTTAAGAAATCCTAGATATTAACTCTGAAGAAGTACCAGGACCACAATCTTTACTGCCTACTATTACTAAGAGAAGGAAAAATAAGTTAACTTTTTAACTCGGCTCAGATGAAGGCTGGCCATCCAAAATAAAACCTTTGATTTATAGGCAAAACAGCCATGGGGAAGGGCACATTGCAGAAAAATGTCGCTGTCTTCCTATACTTGAACCTCAGAGGTTAAGATGAGTTCAGAACTCTTGATGGTTTAAGAGCCATCTCTTTTATGTTTTTAATCCTGAGTCATCTCTTGTAGTCAGGTGTTTCATAGATTTAGTATGTACTTTGGTTGGCAGTTCTTGCCTTTACTTGTTAATGTGTCTCTTTAAAAGCTCAAGGACCGACCTTGTTCTGTGCACAGTGAAAATAGCACTAGCATGTAATCCTATATGTATAGTATATGTACAGAGTAACTATGCCCATTATAGGAAAGGCTCAGTAGCAGGCTTCTACACATCATAAAGTAAGCTCTTACTGCTTAATATCCTTGCTTTACAGATGAAGAGTCTAAACTTTGCAAAATTTAACTTGCCCTAGGTCACACTGACAATAAGTGGCACAACCTGGAGTTGAACCCACAACCTTTTGACACCAGTGATTGAAACAGATACAATTCATTGGCATAATAAAAGCATGGTGGGGTTGACTGCTCAGTGTAAGAGTTCAGTCATCTAACTTTTAATTTAAAGTTTTCTGGTTTAACTGAAGACTACTATTTCTAGTTCTTAGGAACCTTGTAAAGTGGAGCAGCCACCTTCGCTGTTGTTTTACATGCTCTGTTTCTCCTATCTGACCATTTTAAAAAGGCATAAAAGAATTATTCTGCTCACAAATGACTTACTAATTCTGCCAATATGTTGAAATAAACGTTCTTTAAATTATCCTATTTAGGAGGATAGGTAACTTTAAGGTAGAAAGCCAGCCAAAATATGTTGCTATTCTAGAAGGTTCTTTGGCTTGGGTCAATCAAATAACCTTGATGTTACTTTTGCATTTCTGGGTACATTAAAGCCTCATTAGTTTTCAGAGAAGAGACTTGGGCAAAACTTGACCTTTTAATGTACCTTAGAAGGAGGAGTTTAACAAGCAATTTAAGAATATAAACAGGAGTTTAAGAAGTTTGTTGAAAGCCTCTGTCCTTAAGTATCCTTGGGTATCTGAAGACTGTTTATTCCTATTGATATGCTAATCACAAGTCATTCTTCAGTATTAAAGCATTTCCTCCAAGGAATTAATACTTTCACTTAAATAGGGTTCCTGCAACGTACTCGGGTCATTAAACTATACTATAAAGTAGTTCCTTATTTACATAGTGATAGCAACGCTTGCATCCCAAATACACTGAGTTGGAGAGGCTTTGCTGAGTATTAAACACATTTACGTCAAACATTCGCCAGTTTGGAAAATCTGAAATTATCAGTTGCTTATTCTTTGGATAAATAACACAAAAGAACACGTGGCTAAGTCACAGAGGGGATGCCTTTAATGTTATGTATGGAATAATGGTCTCCCAACATACTTGGGGTTTGGTAGCCTTATGGAATCCAAAGGCTTAAAAGGTGAATCGGTTTTTCTGAGGATTGTCTGGAGTTTTTAATGCCTTATGAAGATATGGAAAATTTTATGGATCACCCTGGATAAGAACCCAGGATGAACCTTTCAAAAAATGAAACACATACTTCTCTTTGAAGCACAATTTTGCATTTGTATATGAACTAGACCCTTGCTACTCCAGGTGTGGCCTGCTGTCCAGCAACCTCCTGGGAGGTTGTTGGAATGGCAGAATCTCAGGCCTTTCCAAACCCACTGAACCAGAATCTGCTTTTTAACAAGACTCCCAGGTGATTTATATGCCCATTTAACTTTGGGAAGCATGAGATTAGGTCATCTCATTGGTCCTGAGGACTAGAGATAGCTTAATTAGTAGAATGCCTGCCTTTCCTAGGCATCAATCTGGGGTTCAGGATGGGCAGGGTGCCTGAAATGCACCATTTAACTTTTGTGTTGAATGGTTCTCCTGGGAACTGATAGGGCTCAGGCAGGGCCTTTCTGCCCAGTGTGGTTGGTTTGTAATATCCCACAGAGATGAATCACACATTTGGATAGGTGAAGAGGAGAAGGGAGATCTCAGTTCTGGCAGTAACCAGGTTACATGATGCAGAGTCTGTAATACTTAGGTTGAGAGTACATGAAGATTTGCGACATTTGGCTGCTACTATGCATTGGAAATTTCCCCCCCAAGTCTTACAAATGCAATGATAGTCCTGAAACTCTGTCCTTCAAGATATTTTAGAACTTTCTCTGGTGCCATTATTTCATATTAAAATGAGAAAAAGAACAAGAACATGAGAATAAATGAATTCTTTTCCTCTCAAAAACAAGATCCAATCAATATACCTAATGGAAATATGAGGATGACACATAATGCAATTTTTGTATGAGTAGTTCTTATAATTATTTATATAGAAGAACTAAGATGACTTTCAAGCGTTGAGAGATCTGTCAAGTGTTTTTACAGTGATAGGATAGAGAATAGTCACTCAGACACACATACGCACATCTTCTATATCTGCATGCATTCATACACATATCTGTGTATGAATACACATACACTTTATTTTTTTATATATGTATATGAATACACATACACATATTTTTTTTCCCTATGATTGTTGGGCAAAATAAATGACATAGTTTGCATGAAGAATACATAGGGCAGGCCAGGCATGGTGGCTCACGCCTGTAATCCTAGTGCTTTGGGAGGCCGAGGTGGGTGGATTTCCTGAGCTCAGGAGTTCGAGACCAGCCTCGGCAACATGGTGAAATCTCTACTGAAAATACAAAAATTGGCGAGGTGTAGTGGTACGTGCCTATAGTCTCCGCTACTTGGGAGGCTGAGACACACAAATAGCTTGAACCCAGGATGTGGAGGTTAAGAAAAAAGAATATATGGAACAGATTAAAGTGTCCAGCAAGTGTTAGTTATTATGGGAAGCAGCAGGTTAAGAGCATCAAGTTTGTCATTGCATCCCTTGGGACCAGAATCTTGGCTCTACCACTTACTGGTAGACCTAGGGTTCATTGCTTAACCTCTTTGTGCCTTGGTTTTCTCTTCTAAAAGTTAGGAATAATAATAGTACCTATCTCATAAGGATTAAATGAGATAATACATGAAATGCATTTAGAAGAATTTTAGGTATACAGTGAGTACTCAAAAAAGTTAGTTTTTATGTATGCAGTATACTCTGTTATCTGAAATTCAGTTAAAGGATTGAGTTTCTTTGGGCATTTTTTTCTTTTTTAAGCAACAGAGCTTTAAACTTCTTATATGGAAACCTTTCACTTCCTCTTCCTCTTAATTATTTAATTGCAATAGTTAATTTTCCTCATCCTAATTTGATTAAAACAGGGAAAAGAATTAACAAAATATTTGAATGTGGCATTATCAGCTGTAGTCCTCTAATATCTTCAAATGTCATAGGGAGCTTTCATTCTGGGTATTGAGATTAGTTGTAAAGAGCTCTAGAAACAACTCGGAATCCTGGACCAAACAGCCTAGTTTCTAATCTAGATTCAGATTCAACAAATACGAATTGCCTACCAGCTTTGTTCCAGGAACTGTTCTGGAACAAATACAGAGGTTAAGAGCATAGGTTTGGATCTAAGCAGCTTTGAGTTCAAATCCTGATTCTGCTTATTATTGGCTGCAATATTTTGTGTAAATATTGTGTAAGGACAATGGTATAGACAACATTGGGAAAGGCAAAAGAACTAATTAAGAATCTCATTCACCCTCCTCAAAAACATTTGCTATAATGTTGTATTTTATGTCTTATTTCTGTAATTCTTCTATATGTTCATGAGAAATATATAGAATATTTTCCTTTGGGTAGCCCATCTTCTAGCTCCCTGGGAAAGATTTCATTAGCTGCTAAAAACAACTTAAGATCTTGCTTTGGGAGTAGATAAGTCCATTCACTCTGATTTAACAATTTTTTTTTTTTTTGAGACAGAGTCTCGCTCTGTCGCCCAGGCTGGAGTGCAGTGGTGCGATCTCGGCTCACTGCAAGCTCCACCTCCCGGGTTTACGCCATTCTCCTGCCTCAGCCTCCCCAGTAGCTGGGGCTACAGGCGCCCGCCACCACGCCCGGCTAATTTTTTTGTATTTTTAGTAGAGACGGGGTTTCACTGTGTTAGCTAGGGTGGTCTCGATCTCCTGACCTCGTGATCTGCCCGCCTCAGCCTCCCAAAGTGCTGGGATTACAGGCGTGAGCCACCGCGCCCGGCCTAATTTAACAATTTTAAGACATACAAAAAAGAAAAGCCCTCGAATACTACTTTTAGAAGATCCTGGATACCATTGACTGCTTCTTATTCCATAATGAATGTATGCTCGGTGTAACTAAAGCACGCAAGAATGGATGGCTTTCAAATATTAGTGGGGAAAATATTCTTTACATCAAAACATGACTGAAATGGAATGGATTACAGGAATGTTGGAGATACTGGGCTAGAAAATTATTCTGACTTTCCATCATCCTGTTTTGACAGGACCCTAGACAGGCAGTTTTGGGGAAATGTGTCAAATTTGTGTTGAGCTAGAATGAACAATCTAATTGTGTGACACTGCCTCTTGGGAATCAGGAGTCAGCTTCTTCCTCACCCTGAAGTGATGAGTTTATGCCCCGGAGCTGTCTGACCCTTGTAAAATTATCCCAGCTGGTAGGACTGCAGTTGCTGATCTCATTTTTCTGTGAATGTCTTATTCTTTTGGGAATCTTTATCAATTATCTGCCTCTCTTTGTACAATGCAAAAGTTATTGTAGGATAGTTTCATGGGCTAGTGAAAGGAGGTCCTTTGTACCAATCAACAAATATTTCTTGCTCTCTTGCCAGTGTGAACCACTAATTCTGAAAAACATGATATGTTATTTAAAATATAAATAAGCACTCAGACCACTATCCACAATTTCTAATTTCCCCAGCAGATTGGTGGTGGAAGTTCTGGTAATGTTTTACTGTTTTTCTTGAGAGATGAAGGTAACTGATGATCTAGATGGAAACATTTTTGGGTGTTATAGCTGAGAGTCTGAATCCTAGTATTTCTAGGATTTTAGTATATCACTAGTTTTCAGCCATTCAGCCATACCATCCTCTTTTTTTTTTTTCCCCAAGTTCATCCTAGAACTTGTAGTTTTTTTGCTTAATATTTTTCATGAAGGTATTTTATTTACTTAAATTTTTCAGGAAAAAATTCATTGCTACCGTAAATGAGAAACTCAATATTTTCAGCTACATTTAAAAATATAGTACATACTTTTAAAGTTAAAATATTTGCTCTTGTCTCACTAAATCATGGTGGTATTTGGACCACTATTAAGAAATAACACGTTTGTGTTTGAGGCTTAGCAGAGGAGAAGGACTCACTACCCAGTGCTATAGAATGACTTTCATAGGCCCTCCACACTTTCACCTCTGTGGGCCCCTTTCTCCAAGAAAAATAAAACAACAAAAAGTTAAAAATTAGGTTTTATAACCTCTTTGGTGTAAGACAAATATTATATATTAAAACATTTTCTTTGGCCTAATAATTAGTTTTCATCTTCTAATTTTAAAATAAGAATTTTTTTTGTTGGCTGCAAAAAGTATTGTAGGCTCTAGGCCCTGTGCTGTCTGCATCTAATGGATACATTCTTTGGCCTGTAACCACCCCATCCCCATCAAGAGATCTAGAGGCTTCACTCGGTGGTGTGGAAACCACAAAAATGAAATGTATTTGAAATCTTCTGTTTCATCCTTAAAATTCAGATGGATTCTCTTTATGCCACAAGATAATCATTGTTGCATCAACTTAAAATTATGTTAATAAAATTACTGTAGAAAGGTTGACTTAAACAAAATCTATGGTTTCCTGCTGCCGTAATACTTGGCATAGTGCTGAGTGCCCCAGGGAGTACTTGTGCTCTGGTTTGGAAGCACAGGCATAAGGCATGTAAAAGTAGAAAAGCTTTCTTTTTTTCCTTTTAAACTTGTGCTCAAGAGAAGAAACTGGGTTTATAATGGATTTACTTATTGTCAAAAACAAACTATAGATATCATCCTAGCACTGTGGTTACCATGCACAGACGACCCTAACAGTGAATAAGTCCATGCAGATTCTGTAGAAGATAGTAGAAGAATCTACACAGCACTATTTGGTTTCAAGCTCATTTATAAGTCTTCTTTTCTTAGGGCCTAATGAGTGATTTACACTCTCTTAGCTATTTCTAGCAAAGAGGAAGAACAGTCACTCTTGATGAGTGACTAAAACTGCTGCTTTTACCTCCTTTTTAAGAAGTCACTTCCCTAGGTTTCCTTGGTATTAAGAGGAGGATGGCTTTCCCCTTTTGTCCTCTCATTACTGTCTTATCTAGGACAGGCTATTATAAAAGCTTTTTGTTTGTGAGATCAGTTCTCTGATTTCTAACTTCCCCTCTCAAACCTAAATGCCACACTTGAAGTTCCCCCAAATTGCTGCTGCTCAGATGACTCCTGGGTATTGTACGCTAAATTCAAGGATCTTTATTTAGGTTCTTTGCTCTCTTGAAAAGAAAATCCTAATGAGTCACCCAGTTTGCTGATTGCTTTGTAGGTGTGACCAGCTAAATGCAGTGATAGTGGAGTTGAAATAGAAGAAGTCATTTGGGCTAGCTCATTTAGCCTGAGTCTGATGTAGCCTGTTGGCTTCTCTCTCTCTCTCTCTCTCTCTGTGTGTGTGTGTGTGTGTGTGTGTGTGTGTGTGTGATAGGTACCTCTCAGCTGAGGGCCAGCTGCTCTGCAGGCACTTAGGACTTGTATACCAGGGATCCAGATGCTACTTAGAACTCTCTTGGCTGTCAAAGAGAAGAGAGTGTGCTCTATGTGTTTGGTGCCTGAGCTAGGGTTTTGTCATTTTTTTTTCTTTTTTTTTTCAGCAGATGAACCAGTAAGTGAAGGGCATTATTACAACTCTTAAGAACCAACTAGGAGTCACCCATGACATCATCTCCTGAATTCCATCACCAAGCCCAGCTGATCCTATTTCCTAAATGGTTCCTGATTTCTCTCTTCTGTTTTCTTTCTCTGCCACCACTGTCCTAGCACAGGCATTGCACATCTCTCATATGAACACCTGCAGGACTGTCCCTTGATGTTATCCTTGCAGTCCTTGCATTCCCACTGTGCAGCCAGTGAAGTCATATTAAAATGCTTATTTGATCATGTTTCTCTCCTGTTTAAAACCTTTTGGATGATTTCTCATGTGATCAAGACTAAACTTAGCCTCCAGGGCCCAGGATGATCTGAACACAACCTTCTTGTCTAGTGCTGTTCTTTCTCATTCTCTGGGATCCAGACATACTGCTTTCTCTTTATACAAAAAACCTAATTTGCTTCCTCCTGCCTCAAGACCTTTGCACATTCCTGCTTCCTGGAATGTTTTTCTCCTGCTATTTACTCTATGTCATTTTCTCACAAAACCCTTCTTCATCCTCCAGAATATCCCAGCCCTGTTTGGGCTCTCATACCCCCAGCACATTCTGCTGGGGTGCTAAACTCAGATTATAGTGATACATATTGGTTGAATAATATCTTTATCAGACTATAAGCTCCATGAGGCCAGAGACTTGTTTACTTTGCTCACCACAGTATTCCCAGTAACTAGCACAGACCTACCAAAGACTGGATGCTCAATAATTAAAAGAATAAGTAGAGTGCAGTGCAAGGATGACATGTGCAATGTGTATATGAATAAGGAATGATACTTATCCAAGTCATTAGAAAATATTTAATTATGGATCATATCTTTAATAGGTCACAAGGTTACATAATACAGTTTCAGTGATTTTTCTTCAAAAATTATAAAATCAGTGTGGAGACTTAAGAAGGTATTTATCTACAGTGACTCAATTCTGCATAGATTGTTAAGCTTTTAGAGTAATTAATGATCAATCATGCCAAGCATGGTCTGACTGCAGTGTCCTCCTTCCTGCTGTTTCATCTGCCTGTGATCCTCTCCTCCAGACACCGCTGTTGCTTGTTCTTCACTTCCTCCAGGTCTCTACTCAAATGTCATTTTATTAGGCCTTCCCTGACCACCTTATAGAAAATAACACCCCACTCTCTCGACCCTCCGTTCCCTGTTCCCCTTACCATGCTTAATTTTTTCCCCATAGCGTTCATCACCATATATCATCCATCCATTCATCATTCATTCATTTGTTCACTTCAGTCTCTTTTCACTAGACTGTCCCTTGTAGATAAATAAAGATTCTGTTTTTGTTGAGTACTCCATCCTTAGCACCTAAAACAATGTTAAAGCAACTAGATGATACTAAAAGCATATACTTTGAATGCATGAATGATCATAATGAAGAAAAGCTTACTATTTTATTCCCTTGCACCTAAGGAATAAGGAAGGGGGAAAAGTCCATTTTCACCTTTTGACCTCTTCTTGCCCTTCACCAAGAACTGAGTTCTCTCGTATTTTTTCTCTCATTGCTGATGGTGGTGTAAATAGCCTAGGGGTGAGGGTGAGGGTGAAGGTCGAGTTCCTACCCTAAGAGATTGTATGCTCCATTTCAGCTCTTGACTGTCTATTAGAAATCCATAATCATAGATACTTCTGCTTCCGGGGCTTTTTTTGTGAGCCTAAGATTTAACTACCAACACCTATGTTGCCATGTGGCAAAAGTAAAAAAAAAAAAAAAAAAAAAAAAAACTCAGGATGTTTTCACCTAAAAATAACAGCTTGCTCTTTGTTCAGTGGCAGCCTATTGCCTGCTCTTGCACTGAGTCCTTCTCCAGGCAAGATGTAATATAACGAAGGAAGAGACTGGTGGTCACAAGCCAGGACATTGCAGGGCTCATTAATTACTTGGAAAATGGTGCCTGGGTTGCAGCCAGAATCCCAAACAAAAAAGGAAATAGCTCCTGTTCTCTAACTGACAAGTTGATGAGTGAGGTAAGAATGAAAATCATCTGAGTAAGTAAAAGGGGGAAGAAATCAAATGGAAGCAGTAGTTGTGTTGAATAACAAGTACACAATTAAGAGATTCCTAACCCTGAGAGGGTTGATTCACATCAGTTGAGACCATAGACGTCACTGTGTGCTCTAGGCCATGAGATGAATTCTTTATCTCTTATAAAGGATAGGGAACATCAATTTAGGGTAAGTGTTGATAGTGTTGGAGCCTGGGCCAAAGTAGATGATATATATACAAATGAGTTATTAATCTTGGCAGCTTCTAAATCATTTAGTCCTTATGAGAACGGTGTTGCAAATATACAGAGAGTTAAATATTCTCACTCCAGAAAATAGTATCTATAATTTTGGCAAGGCTAAAAATTCAAAACCATCTTAGGGAATTTGTTGCTATTAAATGGGGATGGTTTCAAGCAGGAGGAGTCAGTTAAGAAAAACGAGAATTTTGTAATGTTGTAAAAAGAGGTAATTTAAGAAGAGTACACTTAGTGGGTTAAGCACTGTTCCATCTTGGTGCGATTATATTTTGCAGCAATGTTTACAAAACTTAGCCTGCCACTTTCACAATTCTGAGCTGTGCAAAATACGTAGGAAGGTCTGGTCACATAATACTTAGCTGAAATAAGGTCATTAGTACCTTTCCTGTGTGATAGTAATACAGCTTTCCAAATCTGAGTGACCATAATGTATCTGTTCATTAAAAGCGCTACATTAGGAGAAAAAGGAAAATGAAAACAGACACACCCCACTGCTACTACCATCATGCCTACTATCACCTCAGAACCCCTACATAGAAGCAAGACATTCTTGTGGTTGTTCAATAGCCTATAAAAAATGTAAAGAATATTTGGAGTTTGCAGGCAATCTCAAGGTCAAATCATGTCCTTTGGGAAGAGGTAACCAAAATTGCCCACGGAGGGTCAGATGTTTGTAACTCCCAGAAATGTGAACATAAAATGAAAACTAAAGCTGTGCTGCAATCATGTAAAGAGAAATGCAAACAGGGGCAAGATATGGGATGGACTTTAAAGGAAAATTATTTATTTGTTTTTTTACTCTTTTGGGGAGGCATAGAAAAGATGAGAAAATCAAACTTTCTAGGAAGAGACAAAATTTAAGAACCAAGTTGAGCAATGGGAAGGAGGGAGGAAACACATTCAGTTTGAAATGTTGATTTCTGCTCAGACCAGATTGTCAAAGGCTTGGTTTGTAAGTTGGTTGAGCAGAGTCATATAAGGAAGGGATTCCCCCTTTTGTTTTGCTGAAACAAGTGAGTGAGGCATCTAAACTCATTTATGCCTTTTGGGTAAACCACCAAACACCTCATTAATAATAACCTACTTGGTTGTGATGGTACAGTGATTTGGAGATAAATCAAAAGAATCATTGGAGAAGAAAGACTAGAATTCTCCATTAGGATATATAACCCTAGAGGCACTTTGAGAAGCAGGAAAATATGAGATGTGGTATGAATAATCTCTGCCTGGAAACCATGCAGCAGGCTTGGTCTCAATGCCCATTCACCTAGAGGTTGACTCCAGAGAATCTGTAGAACAGCATAAGTGAACCAACGTTCTGTTTCAAAGACTTGCAAGCAGGTGCTGTGGCAGTCATTAGTACTGTTCAACAAATAGTTCTGTACTCCCTCAATCCTGGGCACATGGTGGGAACACATGTCCATGTCCCCTTGTGGAAGGGACCAGGTGACTAGTGATGGCCAATGAGTTGTGAGTGAAAGTAATGGAATGGAGTATTTAATTACTGGTGCCAGATCCTTCAGGTTTCTCTTTCCCCAGTGAAGGTGACCAACAACCTGAGAGATGGTGGCTGCTCAGGGAGCCTTGGTGTTTTGTTTTTGAATTATAAATAAGATTGATACTTTATTGAGATGTCACTAGTTTAGTCTCATTTTATTGGGATTTCACTAGTTTAGTCTCATTTTCATTACATCATATTGAGGTAACATACTATCAAAATGAGTTATCCCTGTTGAGGCTGATGCAGCAGTGACTGTCAGGTTTCTCTACTGTAAATGGACTCGCCCCTCTCCATGCTGTACTCTTTGGAAGGTCTCTATGCCCAGCCTACAACTAAGAAGTGGGGAGTTAGACTATACCTTGAGGGTTGTATTAGTCCATTTTCATATTGCTCTGAAAATATACCTGAGATGGGTAATTTATAAAGAAAAAGAGGTTTAATGGACTCACACTTCCATGTGGCTGGGCAGGGCCTCATGATTATGGTGGAAGGCAAAGGAGGAGCAAAGGCACGTCTTACATGGCAGCAGGCAAGAGAGCATGTGCAGGGGAACTGTCCTTTATAAAACCATCAGATCTCATGAGACTTATTCACTATTACAAGAACAGCATGGGAAAAACCAACACCCATGATTCAGTTACCTCCCACTCGGTCTCCCATGACATGAGGGGATTATGGGAGCTACAATTCAATAGGAGATTTGGGTGGGGACACAGTCAAACCATATCAAGTGTAGAGTAACTGCATACATTATTTGAATTCTTCTGCATAGGAGATTTGTCTTTACTGCCCCATTTATTCAGTCATTTATTCATATCAATATGGATTCATGTGTATTTTATTTTGTATGTTGGATTATATTCGAATACAACCTTATGTATTTTGTTGCTCAGATTTTTCCAGCTTTGATCATTGGAAACTCTCAGTCGTCTGCTGTGTCCCTTTGCCACAAAGACACCTCCCTCTTTTTTTTTTTTTCTTTTTGTTAAAGGAATCCTCATTTTCTGGTACCATAAGGTGCTTGAGAGTGCTGATTTCTGAGTGATTGCAACAAGCAAAGCCTTTCTGCCAACCTGTGGAGAACATGTATTCCTACTGAGTAAACAAAACTCTTTTGAGCTACTGAGACTCGAGTTGTTTCACAATTTTATCTAGACCAGTGGTTCTCAAAATATGTTCTTGGGACCACCAACATCAGCATCAGCTGGGAACTTGTTAGATATGCAAATTATCTGATCCCACTTTAGACCTAGAGAATTGGAGACTGCGGGATGGGGACCCAGCAGTTTGTGGGTAACAAACCCTCCAGGTAATTTCCATGCACACTAAAGTTTGACAAATTTAAAAGCTTTATAGTTTCAGATCTAGTCTTCATAATTTATATGAATGCTAACATAAAGAGATCAAACTCAATGGATCTTTTGGTTATATTTAAATTACTATATGTTGTTCCACAGCAAAACATTAACAAAGTTACTTTAAACCAAGATGGTTGGTCTTCTTAATAATAGAAATGTAAAAAATCTTGAAAATACATGGATATTACTTTGGGATGGGGTATAGGGCTTGCTGTACACTGGGTCCATTTTTGTAAACTTCTAGCAATAGCTCTGCCAACTTCAGGGGTTCCCTGTTGGGATCAAATAAGATGGTGGATTCAACAGTGCTTGGTGAGCTGGAATGAACATATGGATTATTTTCGAGTGAAGCTTCTCTCCTATTAGATTGTAACTGCCATAAAGATAAAGACTAGGCTATTACCACTGCCTAGAACAGTGCTTGATACAGGGTATGTATTTAGTGAATGTTCATAAAATGATCACATTATTTTTTAGGCTTTTGTTTCCACATAATGCCTTGGACTTTCTGCCGCATCTGCACAGCACTTGTACTATGTTATCTTAAAAAACAAAAACTGAGGTGAAATTTACATATAGTTCTCTCTCTCTCTCTCTCTCTCTCTATATATATATATATATATATTTTTTTTTTTTTTTTTTTTTTTTACAGCGTCTCACTCTGTTGCCCAGGCTGGAATGCAGTGGTGCAATCTTGGTTCACTGAAACCTTTGCCTCCTGGGTTCAAGTGATTCTCCTGCCTCAGCCTCCCAGATAGCTGAGGTTACAGCCTGTGCCACCACACCCGGCTAATTTTTGTATTTTTAGTAGAGAAGGGGTTTCACCATGTTAGCCAGTCTGGTCTCGATCACCTAACCTAAAGTGATCCACCTGTCTCGGCCTCCCAAAGTGCTGGGATTACAGGTGTGAATCACTGTGCCCAGGCCGAAATATATGATTCTTAAGTATATATTGTAGTGGGTTTGATAGAGGTACTTGTACTATACTAACAAAATAGTTTTATTTAAATCAACTGTTTTTGTCCCATTTACAACTGCATTAATAGCCATAAGTTCATGGTTTTGTAGTCTGTTATATACTTTCTAATGAATATTAAAATCAATACATATTTATTAAATAGAAATGTTAATCCAAATAGCAACTAAAATATTCATTCACCTAACCTATTTTGAGAAACATTTCCAAAAAGACTGTCCACTGCACTGTGGAATGTCAGTCACTAGTTAGTGAACAGGGAATGTTTGAATGGGGTGTGGGATTGTGGTTGTCAAGGGTGAGGTTATAATGAAGGAAGTCTACTGAAATCACCATGGCATAGCCAACATTAAGTGTCTGAGCCTATTCTCTGAGCTTGATAAACTGAACTACTGAGATACTTCAGTCACCCCTAGCTGCCTCTCCAATAGCCCTCTTCTTCCATCCTTTCAGAATTTTGTTCTTAGAGGAGAACAGCTTACTTATTTCCAAATTTGTAGGCTTTTTTTCCCCCCTCCCAAATACCAAGAGTCTTCAGGTCATTGTGTTGAAATAGACAGAGGAGTGACTTTTCCACCACAGAAGAGATTGAGACATTGTTTCAATTGGACGGCCTGTTTTTTTTTTTTTTCTTGTTTTTCTGTTTTCCAGGACAACTTTGGAAGAAGCTGACTGCTTTGAAATCAATTTGGTACACTCCAAAAATTAACTTGCTCCATAGGCATTTGTGCTACACCATTTAAACACAGAGTTCTGTGTTAGGCACTAAAAGAATATCCTTAGAAAGCTAGCTGATAGGTAGCCTTGTGGGAGAAATAAGTAAAGTCCCTGAGTAAGTATAATTAACAAGGCACGACGCAGGGCACTTCCGAAGACTTGAGTTATGTGCCATGGGATCAGGCAGTACCCTACTTTATTTTTTTTTTTTTTTTGAGACGGAGTCTCGCTGTGTCGCCCAGGCTGGAGTGCAGTGGCGCGATCTCGGCTCACTGCAAGCTCCGCCTCCCGGGTTCCCGCCATTCTCCCGCCTCAGCCTCCGAGTAGCTGGGACTACAGGCGCCCGCCACCGCGCCCGGCTAGTTTTTTTTTTGTATTTTTAGTAGAGACGGGGTTTCACCGTGTTAGCCAGGATGGTCTCAATCTCCTGACCTCGTGATCCGCCCGCCTCGGCCTCCCAAAGTGCTGGGATTACAGGCTTGAGCCACCGCGCCCGGCCAGTACCCTACTTTAGTCTGTAGATCTGTTCACTAGCTTGAAATGGGAGTAAATTAAAATTCAAATTGCACTCATCCTGTTTATGTATTCGGTTTACTGATAATCACAGGTTAGTAATTCACATCTCAATGGCTGAGATGTTTGGACTAAGTATTGTCAAGGGACTGTCATATCTGCTTTAGAACTGGTTTACAATATTATACTCATTTACATTATAAAAGTAATGCATGCTTATTGTGGAAATGTAGAAATATGCAGAAAAGTGAAAATGAAAATCCTTAATCACTCATAGTCCAACTGCCTACAGACTATTGCTGGCCTTTTTCTTAAAAATATGTATTCCCGTAGTTAGGATCATACTTCATGTAAAGTATTGTAACTTTAAAAATACTAGCATTCTTCGTGTCATCAAGTATTCTTTAGAATATTTTAATGGTAGAATCAAAGTAGATTGTATGTATCTACTGTCCTTTACATGACAGTTTTATTATGCATTCCAATTTCTTGCTGTTACATCTTTGAACATAAATCTCTATGAATTTTTCATAATTTGTGTATATAATTATATAGACACTATTTCTAGATATAACTAGGCTCAAACCAATTAACACAGCCTAATAAGGCAGAGGCAGGCTGGGAGGGGCTGGAAACCGGCCCATGAGCTGGTGTATGCCAACAAACACACCTTGCAGGTGCTGCCAGAAGGCCTTGTCTGGCGGCCAAGGCACACAGTCTGAAAATTACAGCAACAGACCGGATTCTGGTAGCACTTGGCATCAGGACATCCAGAGAGCTTGTGGAGTTTCCCAAGAAGTCTGCTTAGATGTCTTAAGACTGAGAAAAGAGGGAGGAAGTCTAGCGAGAAGCAGCATGGCCATCAGCCAGCCTGGGATTCAGCGGAAGGACCTCTGTTCAACTCGCAAACATTATCGAGGGCCTACTGTGTGCCAGCACTGTGCCGCGAGCTTGAGATACTTCCATAAACAGATGCAGATCCCTGCCCCCATGGAATGTACATTCTAATGAGGAAAAGCTTCCATGGATGGGGACTGACAAAAATGAGGTGGCGTTCTGGTTCTAGAGGAACTGGATATTGAGTGTATTCAAGATAGACTCAGGTAAAGGGAACAAGGCAGAGGGCAGTGATCAGCACTGGCTTCTCTAATGAACTGAGCTGAATATCAGAGTGGGCAGGTGGCTTGAGTCAAACTCATGGCAAGGATGACTTACTGAGTCTCAGAGTAGAGCCTACAAGTGCATCTTTCTGGCCTAATGCCATATTAGTCCAAACAGTGAAGATTTGCCTCAGCCCACACATGGCAAGTTTAAGGCTGGCACCTGAATTCTTATACCTGGTTGTAGGAGATGGTAACTTAGTGCCAATGAGTGAAATGGAGAAACCAGAAGTATGCATTTAGCTCTCTGACTAGCATGTATTATATTAGATTGTTAATAAAGATTTGTTAAAGGAATGCATGAATTTAGGAGAAAAGAAAGATGAACATCATGGGGAAGGCATGGGAGAGAAAAAATAATACTAATTGATGTAGCATAGTCATTATGAGCTTGGGCAGAATCAGATGGTCCTAGATTCAAATGTTAGCTCTTCTATTCTCTGTCTTCAGTTTCCTCAACTGTAAATTGGGCTAATAATAGTACCTCCTGCACTGTAGGGTTGTTAGGCAATATCCTATAAAGCGTTAAGCGCACTTAGGGCCGGGCATGGTGGTTGATGCCTGTAATCCCAGCACTTTGGGAGGCCAAGCCAAGTGAATTGCCTGAGCTCAGGAGTTCCATTGGGTAACATGATGAAATCCCGTCTCTACTAACAAAAAACAAAAATTAGCTGAGCACAGTGGTGCATGCCTATAGTCCCAGTGACTCGGGAGGCTGAGGAACGAGAATCGCTTGAACCTAGGAGGCAGAGGTTGCAGTGAGCTGAGATCATGCCACTGCACTCCAGCCTGGGTAACAAAGCCGAGACACTGTCTCCAAAAGAAAAAAAAAAGTTAAGCACATTTCTTATCACACATCGTAAGCATTCAATAAATTTTAGCTAATAAAAGCAATGTTCAATGTATGGCTTTTGGGGGATATTACTAACATATTACACATTTTGTGGTGAGGTTCAGCTTTCTTAATATCATGACCCTAGAAAACTGGGAAAAAATACTTTCATAAGGAAGATGGGATTTTATGTACGCACACACACCTATACATCTCACTTTTTTGTTGTTGTTACTGAAATGAGGGCTTCTCTAGTTTAGAAATGAGGCAATAAAGAGTGGAAGGATTAACATAAACTTATTAAAAATTGTTGGTTGATTGGAAGTGAAAGACTTGGAGGGGTGAGCCACAAGAGGAAGATATCTTCCCGCAATCCACATTACCATTATAATTACCGAAATACAGGTCCACGTAGAAGAGCCTGATAAAATTAAGAGACTCGAAGGTACATAGTTTAGATTAAGCTGCTAAATAGCGTCATTCTTCAATGCTGGTTAGAACAGTTTCTGCTCATGCTAGGGTGGTATAAGACAAAATAAGACAAAAAGATCTACAGCTAGGGTTCTCTATCAGTTTCCTATTTTGTTTGGGCTTCTGCTCATTGAAGCACTATTTATCCTGAGGGCATTTGTAGTACTCCCTCTGGGCAAAGTCTGGAAATCCTTCTGCCTCCTGACAATCTGTTGCTTGCATGGTAATCTTGAGAAAACATTTCTGGAAGTGAATGAAATAGCAAGGCACTTCGTTTGAGCAGATTATCTTCTACCTTCTTTGACTATGGAACTCAGGCCTGGATAAATATTCTATTAGGAAAGGTGAGATCACAGAAGATCCAGTCAGCACATAAGAAGTATATGTAATACACATCTGTCTTTATGGATAAAGAACAGTAAGTGGAAATAAGGGAGCAGAAGTTCCATGGAAAGTCTTGCTGACCAACCTCGAGAATGAAATATGGCATTGTAACCGTATCCGTCCAAATAGGATGCCCAGGTTTAAACCGTATTTACATACACAGGCGTCCCACAGCGCTCAGTATTACTGCTTCTTTATTCAACATTTGGACTCCATGTCCTTTCCTCATCTTTGCTTATCTGAAGTCTTTTGCTTTCTCCTTGTTCAAAACCTGCTTTCTGTTCTTCTTCTTGCGACTTCCTCTGTCTAGGCAGCACAGACTGTCACTCTGTTCTCACTTGGAGGCTCTTATCCTTCTTTCCTTCGAGCTAAGGGGTATTCGTGTCTTTGTTTTTCTTCATAGGAACTTTCTGCCTGGCAAGAGATTGTCATGGGTACCTGGTGGCCAGGCTTCCCTTTGAGCTGTGATCATGTTGATCTCCTGGAGTGCTGTTAGTCCACAGCACACTTTTCCATTCTCTTTTGTGTTTGGTTGGCACAAAGTGCTCTGGAGTGGGCAGTACATACTTCATTATCCTCATTTTATAGTCATGAAACTGGCTTAGAGAGGTGAGGCTGTGGGGAAGAGGTGAAGCTGTGTCAGATTCCAGAGGCTTCCACAGGGAAAGGAGCCCTTGTGTTTCTCATCCCCACTAGGATTCCAGGGAGCATGAAGCTCCCTGCCAAAGGGCTGTGCTGTTAAATGAACAAAAGGGAAAGTTGAGGTCTTACTTTAGAGCACTGCATTGGAGCACTAACCCTGCTCCTACCTCACTTTGCTGACCTTAAACATGATCATATTTAGTTGGTATCACAATTGGAACTGGAAAAATTGGCCCCTTCAGGGATCCATCAGAGTTGGTTGGTAAGTACCCACAAAACTTTCTAGTGCACCTGGAAATGCTGGTGGGGATTTTTTCCACTGATCCCAAGGACACTTGTTAATGGACTTTGCCTATCTCTCAAGCAGAGCCATGATCTGGAAATAAGCCATAAAATGTATGTCATCAGGTCCCTCAGAGGGGACTATGGACTTGGTTCTTACAGTGTTAGGCCTTTCCTCAGAGCTGTTTATGCTTATTTTTAAAAAAATGTCACGAAAGTTTGAGTTATGTGGTTGTACAGCAGGTTACACTGGCACAGAGACAAGAGCATATAGTAGTCCCTGAGAGAGAGGAGGGAGACAAAAAAACTGAACATGAAACACAGACCTAATTTTTAAAACAAAGGCATGCAGGCCAGGCGCGGTGGCTCAAGCCTGTAATCCCAGCACTTTGGGAGGCCGAGATGGGCGGATCACGAGATCAGGAGATCGAGACCATCCGGGCTAACACGGTGAAACCCCGTCTCTACTAAAAAATACAAAAAACTAGCCGGGCGAGGTGGCAGGCGCCTGTAGTCCCAGGTACTCAGGAGGCTGAGGCAGGAGAATGGCAGAGCTTGCAGTGAGCTGAGATCCGGCCACTGCACTCCAGCCTGGGTGACAGAGCGAGACTCTGTCTCAAAAAAAACAAAGGCACGCAGTTAACTGATAGGAGGTGAAGAGTGTGCTCAGTTGTTACAGCACAGTATCAAGCATATTTGGAACAAAAGGCCTTAAGTTAGTGTGGAAATGGTTAACTTTAAGGAGTAAAGGAAGTGTCTAATTCATCTTAGGAAATTTGCCATGGAAAACGGAGGAAAACAAAAACCCATTTTGTTAGTCTTGACAAGGTTATTAATGGATATCAAAATATGTTGGAGAAATTTAAATGAGTAATGTAGATTTTATTTCCATTACTAGATACTCAGTTCACCAAAGAAGCTATATGATTGGCCTGTAAAGGGGCTGTATGAATATGTAAAGATATTCAACATCAGTCATCAGGCAAATGCAATTTAAAATTGCAGCAAGATACACAATGCAGTGTATGACTAAAGTTGAAAAGTGAAAAGACTGACAATATCAATTGTTACCAATGTTATGAAGCAACTGGAACATTCATACCTTACTGATAGGAATGTAAAATGATACTGCCACTTTAGAAAGCACTTTTGTAGTTTCTTATAGTTATTCATACACCTACCAGATGACCTGGCAAATCTACTTGGAGGTATTTACCCAGGAGAAATAAAACACATGCCAGCACCAAGATCTGTATTGAATGGTTGTAAGAGCTTTAGTTATATTAGCCAATTGTGGGAAATGATCTACATACTTATCAAATGGAAAATGGAAAAACAAATCTAGCCACATCCATATAACAGAATACTACTAAACAATAAAAATGAATGAACTACTGATACATGCAACAGCATGAATGAATCCCAAAATTGTTATGCTAAGTGAAAGAAACAAGTCTCAAAAGGCTATGTATTGTGATCCCATTAATATCACATTTCAGAAACGGCAAAACTATAGGGATGGAGAGCAGATCAATGAACTGGGATTATGGGGAGGGGATGTGACAACAAAGGGGTGTGAGACAACTTGTTAGGATTAACTGTGGTGGTGGTTCCATGACTATATACAGTTGTTAAAATTCATCAAACGGTACATTTAAGATGGGTGAATTTTAATATAGATGATACCTCAACAAGAAAAGAAAATTTGGAAATTGTATTACTAAATTAATAAACAACCTATACATTTTCTTTTATTTGTCCAGGCTTTCAACAAAATTCTATTGCATGCCAACAGTGTAGCAGGCACTGTGCTTATCCCTGGGGATAGAAATATGAATAAAATGAGATCCTTGCCCTGACCACTTTTAGTTCCAGACCCCTTTGCATTAAAAAGATGCTCCAAGCTAATAGAAGGCTGCTAGTGATTGGTTTTCAGGAGGAGACAATTTTTTTTTTTTTTTGGCAGTTGGGGAGGGAAGGATGCATTGTTGATTATCTGTATCTCCAAAGACTCTGAAAGTGCCTTCAAATGACAGTGATCTGTTGTGAGTGCTAGTAGAATAATAGATTCTGTCATTAAAGGGATTGGCACAGTTTATGGTTAAAAAAACTTATAAAGATTAACTATATAGGATTCAGGTTTTTAAATTTAATACAAGCTATTTTCCTTTCATACTCTGCTTCTCCCTAAGGAAATTACTGGAGTGTTTGAAGCCCAGAAACTTGCTGTAGTCCCTAGAAACAATGTGGTGATGTCAGACTTGGGTGAATAAACAGTAGCACCTGTTCAAGACTTCATGAGTCTTTTTTTTCCCCCTTTAGTCTTTTTTGGCACAGCCTAAGGCTAGTTAATCTTTAAAAGAAAGAAAATGGAATGAGCCAGAAGGTAGCTTGATTCTAGACTATTTTTAGAAGGCTCCTCCACGCTGCTCCTGAGTGCCAGGTTTTTGAGACACTGGCAGGGCAAGCCATTGCTGGATGCCCTAGCATGGCCATGAATCAGCTCTAGGTCCTCACAAGTCTCTGATGACCACCGGTCCTCAAGGAAGCTGCTTTCTGTGCTGCCTTCTCTTCTCCATCATTCTCCTCCATCTCCCAGGCATCTTTTCCAACATTCTGTTCCACTCACTCCATATCCTCATTTCTACGGTCGCAGTGCAGAGGATTATGTATGTGTGCGTGGACAGAGAGGAGAAAGCGAGAGAGAGCGAACGCGAACAGGCAGGCTACTGGGGTAATTCTCCTAAAAGCCAAATCTCACATTCTTCTTCCAGTTCTTAAAACCCTTCTTTCCATTTTAATTGG
Source organism: Trachypithecus francoisi (assembly GCF_009764315.1). Lineage (NCBI taxonomy): Eukaryota > Metazoa > Chordata > Mammalia > Primates > Cercopithecidae > Trachypithecus > Trachypithecus francoisi. The sequence continues at coordinate 117,930,389 of NW_022681453.1, read as the reverse complement.
TTCTAGGAGAAGCACCCTGGTGTGTGGTGCACAGTCATTGTGATCAGCCCCACCCACTGCCCAATGCTGTACTTGACACTCCCCACTCCTCAGTCTTTTGTTTAGAAGGGGTGCTGATAACAGTGGTGGGAGAGCTGGTGAAGAAACAAGGCACTGGCACTTGAAGATTTGCTCCCAGGCTCCTGGAACAGGACTCCTGGGTTGTCTGGTATGGTTGGCCAGGGAAGGAGAGGAAATGCTGATTAAAAGACAAATACGCAGTTGGAGAAAAAAACTGCCTTTGGTGGGAGGTACTCTCTGTGCTGTATCTGTGGAGTAACTGAGCGCTGAGCACGATGGGGAAAGGGAAAGGTTACTACCTGGAGCCTTGCTGGAATTTCTTGAATCTAGAGAATTGGGAAAATCTTTGAAAGACCTTGTAGTAGGATGGGAGTTGCAAACTCTGATGGCCAGGCATGTAATTCTCATGAGTGAAATGGCCAGTTTGCTCAGCCCAAAGGGGACAGCCACTCCTCATTTTCCAATTACTGCCATGGGAATTGGGATCCAGTGTTGTCAGGTCTTTTTTTTTTTTCTCTTTTTGAGACATCTGAATCTGTGTTCCGCCCAGGTTGGAGTGCAGTGGTGCGATCTTGGCTCACTGCAACCTCTGCTTCCCAGGTTCAAGCGATTCTTCTGCCTCAGCCTCCCGAGTAGCTGGGATTTACAGGCAGCTGCCACCGTGTCCGGCTAATTTTTGTATTTTTTAGTGGAGAAGGGGTTTCATCACGTTGGCCAGGCTGGCCTTGAACTCCTAACCTCAGGTGATCCGCCTGCCTCAGCCTCCCATAGTGCTGGGATTACAGGCATGAACCACTGCGCCCAGCCTGTTGTCAGGTGTTAGGATTTTTTTCTTTTTTCTTTTTTTTAGAAAAGCTAGATTGTATGTAGAAGTTCCAAAATATTCATATTTAAAATTTAAAAAGAGACACACAGACACTCCCTCCCACCCCAAGCACCCACTATTAGGATCAAACAAAATATTTTCAAGCAGCATACAGTTCGAAGGCCATCAACTGGGGCCTCTTCCCTAAAAGTTGTGGCTGTAACATCAAAGAACATCACTGTGCTTTTGGCATTTGGGGCAAAATGATTTTTCTTTTTATGGCACTCACTGTATATCACAGATTTCTAGCATTTCCACCCCCTAGTCCCATCCAATATTGCTTTTCTGTCATTCTGACAAAAATGTCCCAAATTTTCAAGTAACTTCTAGGGTCAGCTGAGGTTTTCCCAGTTTTAGTATAGATAATACCCAAGCATCTTTGTGTTTCCTTTGCTAGAAATAATCTCAGGCCAAATATGACACTTCAGTTCCTGGTAAAAACTAAATTTCACATCATTCTTTTACGTGTCTAGCCTTTCTTATCCTCAGTCACCCTGCCTCTGATTTCTGTGGGTTTTGTTTGAGTGAATGCACCTGGCCTTCAGGTTATAGCTGAATCAGGAGGTAGCTGGCTGGCAAAAGGATTACCTGGAGACAGTTACACATCTCACACCTTTCTCTGGTTATAGCAGCCCTGACTCACAGCAGATATTCTGTCCTGAGGCTCTTCCCAGGAAGTGCTGTGGTGTGTGAAGCTGGCAGCGTTCTGGCCATTTTGGAAGGTTGTCATAAATGGCGGCACTGCGAGCTGAGGTTGGGTGATGCATGCTCTTTAAGAAAAGGTTAATATTCTGGAAAGAAGTTTGGCTATGTCTAAAAATGTTCATCCATCTCTGAGGAAATATGAAAAGGCTTTATGCACAATTGTATTGTTTGTAAAACTAATTCCAGTAGCCAAAAACAGTAAACAAGTTAAATGTTCCACAGTAGGAAAATGATTAAACAATTTTTGGGCTAGCTATATGATGTAATGATAAGTGGCCTTTTAAAACAAAGTTTATGGGCTGGGCGCGGTGGCTCAAGCCTGTAATCCCAGCACTTTGGGAGGCCGAGACGGGCGGATCACGAGGTCAGGAGATCGAGACCATCCTGGCTAACATGGTGAAACCCCGTCTCTACTAAAAATACAAAAAACTAGCCGGGCGAGGTGGCGGGCGCCTGTGGTCCCAGCTACTCGGGAGGCTGAGGCAGGAGAATGGCGTAAACCCGGGAGGCAGAGCTTGCAGTGAGCTGAGATCCGGCCACTGCACTCCAGACCGGGCGACAGAGCAAGACTCCGTCTCAAAAAAAAAAAAAAAAAACAAAGTTTATGAAGAATTTTTAATGGTAGGGGAAATTATGATCAAAAGATGATAGGATGTATAACTCATATATACACAGTTAGATATAGTCATATGTATGCCTGTTTTCATAGGTGATTTTCCTTCTTCTCTATACTTTTCCAAATAGTCTACAGTAAAAACAAATATTGCTTTTTAAAAAAATAACCTTTAATTTTGGAGTAATTTACATTAAATTAAATACAAAAGTTGCAAAGATAGTAGCGAGTTGCAGTATACCTCATCCAGATTCACCTATACTTTTATTACTTTAAAAAATTAGAATAAGTTACTTTAAAAATAATTTAAAATGAGGTTCTCTAGCATATATTATCATGAGATAGCTTTTCATAGTCATTTAGGTTTATTGTAAAAGAAGTGTTCAAAGAAAACAATTATCAAAAAGGCATGTGTGACTTGGACTATCATTTATTTATTAAAAATCCTACATTTAACTGAGATCTCATGCATTTCGCATAGCCTGTATGGAACACTGGAACGTTAGAAAACCCTCTTTAAATCAGTTGTCCTAAAATGATTTAAATGAATCCATTGCTTATCCTAGGCTTGCTTTTGGATTTGATGCCAAAATAGACTTGTATTTGAGACCAAAGAAATTATTCATCTTTCCTCCTTGAGCTATATATTTAGTTATTTCTTCTCAGACTTCCTTAGCCATATAAGTCAGTTTTATATGAGTCTGTAATGCATATGAGTTTAAGATGCAGTCATCTGAAATTGAATTTACCAAGTAGATGCTATTTTAATACTTTGTTTTGACTGATCAACTCACCAAAGCGGGAAGCTAAAAATAATAAACCTTGTCATTTTAGCGAGTCAAGCCATCACAGAAAATATTAAGAAATGACAGCAACTGGTATTTACAGGGCTCTCTTTGCCATATTCCTAAATGGGAATCCTTTAGGAAAGGGCCAGGGAGTGGCTGTGGATCTGGGGTAGAAAGTGGCCTGTTTCTGAATTTACGGAGTAGGGCACTGTCAGGGCCCATTTCTTCACTCAGAAATGAAAGGAGCTGGTTCACCAGAGGGTGTGAGAACTCATTAACCACCCCCAGTGCTTCCCACCCCGCAAGGGATCAGAACATGTGCTGCTGTTTCAGAGCATCACAAAATCTTGTTTTAATGTCAGGATTTCAAAGGCTTAGATTGTTCAATTTGAAAATTTTGTCACAGAAACGAAATGGGCACCTCTATAACTTGTGGTGGTGTTATTTTGTGGGAGGACCATCTATGTCTTTTCCCCCTATATTTTGAAATGAGGTCAAACGGACCTGTTCCGTCCACTCACTTGGCATTTACTCTTCTTTGGGTGGGGCCCCTGGGAGTATTTTAATTCAGGGGTCTGTAGGAGAAGAATAGAATCACATGGCATGACAAGTTGGTTTGCTGCAATCATAATTTGAAAGGCAGAGTAGTGGTTCTCACTGGAGGATATAGTGGGAACAGAAGGATCATATATAAGATTCACCCAAGAAGGTTTTTGGCCCCTGCATTCCCCATCTGCCTAGTTAAGAATCCCCCAACAATAAAATTTCCCTATATCTCTTCCAGCTTATAAGGGAGAATTGCTGGGATGTGTAAGGCAAAACAACCCCCTGCTCTTTTGTTATTAGTATTCTGCTGCTTTCTAAGTTAATGTTCTTAGCTAAGAGAAAAATCTATACACTCTATCTCTAGAAGGCCAGCTGGAGAGGGAGAAAGAAAAGAAAATTAAGAGACAATTTGGTTGGCTATCATTAATCTTTGTTTAGCCTTATGGGAAAATAAGCCTTCCTTCTTCTATCTTTGTTAGCAGGTAGATTAATTTGGTTAAAGAATACTGTAGTCTATGAAAGAAAAGACAATGGCCTTTACAAAGGTATTCCAAAGCAGCTGAAAATATTTTTTTCTTTCAGCTGTTTTGCCATCTAAGGCTCAATGACACTTGGCTGATTTGGGGTCAGTATCTAATAAGCACATTTCCCAAATGGAAAACCAGCACAGCTAAGCCTTCTCCACAGAGCCTATACCTAGGTCTATCGAAGGAAGAAGATCATTCAGAATTTTATTTTTGCAAACCTTCAACTGTTAAGATCTGAATAATCTATTTAGGACAGTCAGAACTGCCTAATGAAGTTGCATAATTGAGTAGAAATAAAAACCCCTTTCCTTCAGGTCCTCCCTCCTTTCCCCCATCTGTGACAACCTTTGACATTGCACAGATTTTCAAAGTCGCACTATAAGATTAGTGCCAGGGTTCTTTCAAAGGAGGCTTGTAACTGAACAATCTGTTTTCTCATCCCTCAAAGCTGGAAGCCATAAAGAAAAGAAAAGAATATGCTTTTAATGAAGTCTTTGCAGAATCAGCTTCTTGCAACTTCAGTTGTTCATGTGAATCAAAAATAGCAGAAAGTAGGTCATATTGTAAAAGTGAATTAGGCTTCACTTCACATTTTATTGACTTTACTAGGCTCTTTTCATTCACAGTGGCTGATGACTGGCATAAATAAAGAGGCATGGTGCCCACTATGTGCTTAGGGATTTAATTTTTTCATTTATCATAATTTTTTCATTTAACATTTTCCATAATTTTTCTCATTTATCGTAATTTTTTTCATTTATCATAATTTTTTCATTTATCATTCTCACAACAACCCTGAAAGTTGGAATTTTTATGCTTGTTTTATATATGAGGGAACTGAAGCACACAGAGTTTAAGGTAAATGACCCAAGGGGACACAGCTCATTAGAAAAGATCTGCAGTTTGGATACATTTCTCTGTCTGAAAGCTCTACTGTTTTCAATTACATTCTTTTGATTTAAAAAATATATATTTCTGAAATATATTAGTGGGAAATAATTAAACTGAAGTAATATTGCCAAATCTTAATTGCCTCATGAGACAATGAAAAATACTTACCATGGTATTAAATACTTTTTAAAAATGATAATATTTATTTGAGCACTTGGTAGGGACCAGGCATTATGAATGAGTATAGAAAACAGAAAATACACAAATAAGTAATAATTAACATGTCAGATAGTGAAGCTACTATAGAGAAAAATAAAATAGGGTGTAAGGAGTGTGTGTGTGTGTGTGTGTGTGTAGCAAGGGATTCTTGCTTCAGAGAAGGCATCAAGAATAGTTTGAAATTTGAGCAGAAATTTCATAAGGAAAGTGCAGGAGCAAGTCTCTCAGACATCTGGATGAAGATTACAGAAATAGCAAGTGCAAAGACCCTGAGGTGGGTGGGGTTGCTGTCTTTGAGCAAGAAGGAAGTGGCAATCTCCACAGTGCCCTCCATTGTTTCCTTAGTGACTTCCTGCTGCAACCAGCTCTGTCCTTTGAGTGCCTTTGTCCTCAAGGGGCAGAGAGACTCCCTTAGAGGGCATGAGGAAAGGCAGGCAGAAGCCACCCCCACACTGGAGAGGGTGGGGAGCCAGTTTCATTTACATATTTAAATATCTTCCTCACAAGCAATAAATCTCAAATCATTTTAATTGAACATTTAAATCCTCACTGGTAGGTATTTCAGGCATTCAACTTCATGCCAATTATTGCATCATCTTAAAAGAGAAGCTTTTAAATTTATTAAACCCATTACACTTGAATATTTGATTCCTGCCAAAACATAATTTAAGATCCTCACTTTAAAATAATTTGGTAAGGATTAGTAAACCTACCAAAATAACCTAAACTGTGTGTCTGGAGAAATACCACCCAGTCTCTGGATAGGGGCAAACTGGTCCTTTGAAAGGGACTTTTCATGGTAGCCCCATGCAGGCGAATCTGCAGTGTCCCAGTCATTTGGGCTGCTGCAACAAAAATATCATAAACTGGGTGGTTTAAATAACAAACCCTTACTTCACACAGGTCTGGAGCCTGGGGAGTCCAAGATCAAGGCTCCAGCAGATTCAGTGTCTGGTGAGGGCCTCCCTCCTGGTTCATAGATGATCCGGTTCATAGTCTTCTCACTGTGTCCTCAAAAGGGTAATGACTTCTCTGGGACCTATTTTATAAGTGCACTAATCCTATGAGGGCAGAGCCTTCATGACCTAATCATCTCCCAAAGGCCCCATCTCCTAATACCAACAGGTTGGGGATTAGGATTTCAGTGTATGAATTTTGGGGTGCAGACACAGACATTTAGTTTATAACATGCAGTTTGTCTAAGAAGTGGCCTGACCTGAGTCCTGGAAATTCTAATTCGATAGGTCTGAAATGGGGTTCAGGATTCTTTTTCCAAACAAGTGATTTTTTTTTTTTTTTTAAATGAGCCAGGTTTGGGAGCCACAGATCTGGCATAAAGGTGATATTGGTTCTATGTAATACAGAACAATGGAGTGGAGCAACAGTTTGTTCTGGCTAAGATGATGAAGGGGCAACTGTTACACCTTCCTTTATGCAGCTATATTAGTTGGGGAAGGCTAGACTATGCTGCAGTAACACATGACACACTCCTCTTTGCCCCCCACCCCGCCCACCAAAACTCAGTGGTTTAATATTTCGTGGTCTGTGGCTTTCTCCTGCAGAGTCCAGGGCCAGTGTTCTGGATGACCAGCTTTCCTCCAGGCAGTGCCGTGGGCATCCTGGTAACTTTTGTCCAGTCACACTGTGTTCCCTAGGGCCTCTCAGAATTGCTTGCAGAGTCAGCTGAAGAGAGAGAGTATCCATCTTTGTGGGGTGTTTTAGCGGCCAGGCATAGCACTGTCCAGCCCTTCTGCCCATATGCTATTGGGTAGAACCAGTCCCTTGGTCCCTCCTAGACATGAGGGGACCGGGAAAGGTAGCTCTCCTGTGTGCTCAGGAGGCAAGAGAAATAGTTGGTGAACACCCACATGCCATTGGCTCTACAATTGTAACCCATAGTGCACTGCCTGATGCAATTTTTTGCGGGTTACCAGTGTTTTTCCACCTGAGTCTGCCTGATACTACAAGGTACTTCATACTCAGGATCACTTACCTCTCTGCAACCCTGCTTCAACTTAGCATGAGGAAGAACCAGTTTGGTTGAACTAAATCACACTGAGGTATAATTGCATAACAGACCCCCTAATTGTCCCAGAAATCATTTTTATCTTAAAGTAGGAGTCTCATCCCAGGGATAGCATAGCTTTTGTCTTTTCTTTACCATAGATTCTCTAAAAATTTAACACTTTTACAATGCTTCTTGTGTTATTGGCAGCAGGGGTTTTTAGGGGCAGAGTAGGTAGGGATCCTGTAGGAGTAGATGATTCTAAGTATGGTGCTTATGAGTTGGGGACTTTCTGGACAGTCTAAAAATATAAGCAGACTAGGTATGAATCCTAAGAAGAGCACCCTCAAGGGCAGAGCAGAGGTGATTTGCCCCTATGGTAGGACAAATCCTAAATACTCAATGTGAACAAATGAATTAAACAATAGTGTTACCTATAATTGCACAGACTGGTGTTTCTCAAAGGATGATTTCCAGACTAGAAGCATTTGCATTACCTGGACTTTTTTTTTTTTTTTAAGTGAATTGTTAGGCCCTATCCCAGACCTACAGGTTTAGAAATTCTGGGGATGTGGTGCAGCAATCTATGTTTCAGGACAAACTGTTAAATTTAAATTTTAGATAAAACGTTGCAGCCCACCAGGTGATTTTGATGGATGCCAATGTTTGAGAATCACTGGGATAGCTTTTACCTGCTGATTGTAATTTTATCAAAATCGAAGTAATTAGGGAACCTCAGTGGGAGGTTTTTTTTTTTTTTTTTTCTTGTGGGAGAAGGAAATGCACATAAGCCTTTCAGGACACTTGTTAGGTAAGCTGCTGTTGTTTTACGTTAAATGGCTGCTGCTTTTGTGTGTCTGTCTGTAATACTTTGTAGTGAGAATCAATATCTTGAAAGATAAACAAAGGCAATTCAAAGATTGACAATTTTTTTGGTATATACTACATAATAAAGCTAAAGAAATACACTAACAAATTTTTAAAACATTGGAAACCAGTGGTTGATTCAAATGCCTTTGTAGTTTTCCTCTTGGTTTTACTGATCACTTTTGGTAACTTTCCTCTTTTTCTATTCAAAGTTCTGGGCGGGATCATTTTTAGGGGCTGGAAATATATAATCTTAATATTGGAAACATTTCCAGTTCTCCTCTTCCCTGCCACATAACATGCTGTCTTAGTGAACACTTCTAAACAAATTTGAACCCACGAAGACCCAAGGGCATCATTATGGACCTCAGTTGTTATGAAGTCTGGATAGAGCAGATGAGGCTTGAGAAGAGTGGGCACAATCCTACAAGGACTCTGGACTTGTTTTCTGGCAAAAGTCCCTGATGTCAGCAAGGTTTGTCTCTTTTTCATTCAAGTGGTAGAAGCAGGTTCCCCTGAGTACTATACCTTCCAGCCCTTGTGCAAACATCATTTAATGAATCAAATCCCCAAATAAACCCTTTCCAGAGTGGTCCTTTGGCATACCAGAGAACTGTTATCAGCTCCCCGAAATTCTTGATATTTTACTGACCTTAGCTGTTTGTACTGGCCACAGTTAAAGTTGCCAGATAAAATACAAGACCCTCAGTGAAATTTAAATTTCAGATAAACAATAACATTTAAGGATAGCTATGTTCCATAACTATAAGTATGTAATATTTTATTAAGTTGAATTTAGAATTAAGAATGAATATTTGAATTTCAGATAACAAGTAATTATACTCAGTATTAGTATATTCCATATTACATAATAGTTACAGGACATACTAACTTTATCTATAGATAAAGTTTCATTGTGTTTCCTGAAGTTTTACTTGTTAATTAGTTCTTATTAGCCACAACTCATGTGACTATGGCAAAGGGGTATTTGAGGCTACTAAGATGTCCAGAGCTTCTTAATCCCTAGATGTAGTCACTAGTCAGCAAAGGCATTTTGCCTTTGGTCTCTGTTTATTAAACCATCATTACTTCATAATCGCCACTCCACTTTTGGATGTCCTCTCCTTTCTCCTCTGTTGGTGTTTGTCTCCCTGGTCTCTGTCCTGTTTGCAGAGAGAAAGGCTTTCCTGTTAGAAACAGCACCAGCCATTCTGAGTTCTTCTGTTTAACAAACTGGTCCCTCCCTGACGATTACGTAAATCTTTCCTTTTGGAGCTAGATGATATTTGGATATGTGTCGGTAAACAACAACGACAATAAAACTGACATTTTCGAAAGCTTAGCTACCTGCAGTCCTCTTCTATGGCTTTTTTGTATTTGGTGACTAATAGAACCTCTTTAATTCTCAGAGTTCTTTCTGTAGGTAAGGGTGGCTCATCTAATTACCAACAATTAGATGAACAAGAACACCTGACCCTCACCAACTCAGGTTCTAATGAGAAACCAGTGCAGATAGTGTCAGATACAACAGGGCTCACTCAGCCGTTGGTACGAAAATAACAGAAACCTAGTAGCAGCAATGTAAAGTCATTTTGTTCTTTCTGTCCTAGATTCCAGTTGCTGCTTCTCTCTAGAGACCTTTTATGCTTGTTTAGTTCTCTATGAAGTCAACAGGAACATCGGACACCAAGGAAGCCTGTAAGAGTGAGAGACTCTGACCCAATTTAAGTGTCCTCACAGAGTTCAGTTACTCAAAAGAATTCAAGCCTTAAAAGCACAGAACCTTGAAGTTACTAGAGCTTTACCCAAATGCCCCATAGGTTCCTGGATTGCAGAATATTGCTGAAATCTTCGTTTTGCCCTTCCTCCCTCCTCCCCTTCAAATTTTATTTGGGTGACGTTCTGCTTGGGAATGACCAGCTGTCACTGCTAGTAGCTACTGGGATTACATTGCAGCGTGGGCAGGGTGTTTTCGTTTTGTTTTTTTTAAATGCCAATGGATATTTACTGGAGCTACTGTAGGGATTGGCAGTCTCATTTCTGTTTTTCGTGGAGGGGTTTTGGGTACAATGGTTGGATTAGAAATACAAAGAAAATCAAATTTAAACTCTCAGTCTGTTGATGGTGCCAAGCACTAACCATTTGACATTAACTGGATGGAGATACCATCTTAATCAGAGGCTAAAATGCTCCCTTTGCTCTAGATCATAGCTTATGAGGAGCAGAGTTTGAAGACACAGAGACAGTCAGATGGTGTCAGTTTCTCACTTGGATTCCTGTGCAGTATCTTTGCACTGTTTATTTTAAAAGAATTTTCAATCTGACGATACTGAAATTACTTCGGATCTTCTCTAATCTCATCCACCCTTCAGACTGTGTTTAGTTCCCCTGATATGTACTTTCATAGGTTCGCGAAATTGTAATGAACATATTGGGGTGGGAGTTCTGGAGGGTAGAGATGATGTCCATCTTCTTGACCCCGAAACTGTCAGTGCCCAACACTGACCTCAGACACAGTAGGTGCTCACCAGATAGGTGAATGAATTAGATTCTAGGGCAACGTGATCCATGCTGTGTAACCCACAAATCACCGTTATGTCAATACATTACAAGTAATTTTTAAGCCTAATAGAGTTTTCCAAAGGTCTAGAAAGAGCATACGTAAGTTACCTATGTGTTGGGTTATGTGAAGGGACGGGCCATTTTCTACTCCTGCCCCCCGGCATACTTCTGTCATCTTTACCCACTGAGTGTCCGCATGGAATATGAAGAAAGACTTTAGGCAGTAAGATATTAGGAAAATAAACTTCATGTGCTAAAACAGATATTGGCAAACATTTTTGATCAAGGCCAGAGGGTAGATATTTCAGTCTTTCTAGAAATACAGTCTTTGTCACAACTAATCAACTACTGCTCTTGTAACACAAAAGCTGCCACAGACAATACATGAAGGAATGATCATGCTGTGTTCCAATTACGCTTCATTTATGGACACTGAAATGTAAATTTCATATAACTTTTCCATATCATGAAATTCTGTTCTTTTAAAATGTTTTCTCCCCTAACATTAACCAGTGTAAAAACATTCTTAACTCACTGGCTGTACAAAGCAGGTAGTGGATCTGATTTGAACCACTCGGCAGAGTTTCACAACCCTGCACTAAAAACAAAACAAAACAACAACAATAACAACAACAAAAACACTAATAACAAAACCAAAACTTTGGTGAGGAAAGGAAGCATTTTCATTTTATCAGCCTTATAGCTTTCCTGAGCACTGAAGTGAGGGACATAGAGCCTTTATTTAGTGGCTTATTTTTATACTGTTTTGTGTTTTTCTGTATGTTTGCCTATCTGCATATGTGCGTATATGGTAGAAGTAGAACCAAGTTTTCAAGTTACATGTGATATATTTTCTTAGCAATTTGGAATGATCAAAGGAAATTGTAGAAAATACAGTATGATCCCAGTTATTTTTTTAAAGAAAATGCATTATACCAAAAAAGAGATGTACTTTATATATGCTTGTAAAAGGTTCTGAAAGGTATTTACTAAATGTTAATGGTGGTTACCTGTGAAAATTGAGAGTGGCATTTTTGAAGCAGGGGAGATATTGATATTTTGCTGACTTATTTGATTATTTTAAATGAGAATGATTCTTGCTCAGATAATTTCACTATTTGTGATATTAAAATTAATTAGTAATGTATTGAACTAAAAAAAGATATGTATTGACAGAAAACATTGAGCCTGCTTCTGTGAATCTACAAAAACATCTGTGATTTTAATGACATTGTAATTTTTTCATATCGACTCTTAGTAAAATACAGCTTTTGGAAAATCACTTCTCTATGAGAGCATTGATAAATAAGGAAGTGTTTAGGTTTTGTAGGAGTAAAAATAGCTTCTCCAGGGATGTTGATATTTAAAGTAATGCAAATATGCAATAAAATCCCACAATCTAACTAAACTCTGGATTCAGCCCAGAGTTCTAGAATACATTTCTGACTAAAACACAAAAGACCTTGAAAGCAGTTGCTATCTTTGTCCCCTGATACCAATGTGTTTTAATAAGGTTCCACTAGATTTTCAAAGTCTTTGGTTAAATTGGAACTGACATTTATGCTAATTAGCTGGGTTTGGGAGTGAAACAGGTAAAACTGCATTACAATGGGCTCCAAACTATATTTTTAAAATAGTGGCTCTGAAGGCTATTTGGTTCTATTTGTCAGTTATTTCAAATCTCGCTACTTTCTATCATTCTTTTCCTGCCTGGTGTGTTAATCTGGTAATCTGAAATCTTTTTGTCTGCCTGTAACATAATAGGCTGTTTTCCTGTAGTCCATCTGTCTCCTACAGGAGGTGAAAGTACTTTTCAGAAATGGCTTGGGTTGATATTATTAATCTTTAGAAGCAGAGAATTCCTTGAATAATTTAATAGCCAAATGGCACGAGGGGGACTTGGTATAAAAATGAATTTTCCTGTCAGCTTTAAAAATTACAGCTTGGCCTGCCTTTTATCTGTGCAACTCAAATATCAAAACAATGGATGTTTATACTCTTTATACAGTTTTCTGTTTTGCATTACCTAAGACCTTAGACGATGAGGAAACATCTAGACAATTTTGGTTTACTTTTTTTTTTCCTACTAGAAAACCACAATAAGTTAATTAGCCAAAAGAAAGTCCTTCTTGTTCTCTGAAACAACAGATGCTACCTTTGACCTTGGGATTGAAGGGCAAATCTATTCTTGATTACATGTCTTGAATTTCTTGGATTTGCTAGTGTTAGGGCAGCAGCTGTGATTGAGTGCTTTTGAAAGTATATACATGATTTTAAAAGAAATCAGTCTGCACAGCTGTTGCTAAAGGAATCGTTCCCTGTCCTTCCAGTTCATTACTACTTATGGTTTTAAAAATTATTTTTCCCCCTACTTTCAATTAGAGTTATCCTAGTTACAGATATCACAGCCTCTGGGTGACTAGTCTTCCACCTGACACCCTCCTTCATTGCAAAGGCCTAAGGTTGGAGTATGCTGCATTTGATTTGCAGGGTAACATTGTTCCTCTATGCTGGGATGGGAAAGTCCTGTGTTTAGGCAAGCCAGCAGGAGTGGGACTATTAATAGCCAACTATATGTTTTCTTTCAGACACAGCCTCTTTACAATGCTCTTCGCTTGCCTATCTTTTGGAAAGTCATGTGAATGCAGCAAAAGCTTTCTAAGAAATATGAGGGCCAAATGGAATTACTCTGCCCACATGGGATTATTAGTATTTTGTTAGAAGACCATTTAGCAAGTTTGTTTGTTTCTGAATCAAAACCCATAGATGCTCATTGAACATTTTTTTCTCCATAAATCATGTATTTGAGAAAGACATCTTGATGATGGGAAACTCTTACCTTGGAGAAACAAAGAATCAAGTAGTGACTTTATCCTCTAGATAGTGCTGAAATCAGAAGTACTTTTTCCCTTTAAGTGTCATAAAACACAATTACATTTCTTTCCACATGTTTTCAACCTGAGCAAATTGACAGACCAGGTCAGCTTTTTTCCTGGGTCATTTTACTGTGCATTTTCTTTTTATCTTCTGGATGTAATCTTTTATTTGTAGACCATTATAGTGAAGCCCCTAGTGACAATTTGTTTAGTTTTATCAGTCAATTTATAGGCTGAGGGCAAGACATAATAGAATATCATCATGGGTACTACATTAGAAAATTTAAATCAAAACGCCTATGTTCTTTGAGCTATGCCTGCTAATTAAAGAAGAGGTAAACTGCTGAAATATAATAGGCCAATGTGGAAGGTTCCAGAAGAACCGTGGAGGACCCCCTTTCCTCTGGCTTGATTAATTATAAGAGAGCAAATGGAAGAGGCTGTACAACTTTCTCTAGAAATGGGTTCTTTTGCGGGCACGAGCAGTCAGGTGCATATTGAATAGCCACAGATTGAACTGTCTTTTCCTAAGCTTTTGGGGTCATCCTTCAAGATGCTTTTAGCTAACCTCCAAGATTAGGTGAGGGCTAAGGTTCTAAATTTCAGTATTCAGAGACTGACTCTTCCTGTAAGGAGGTAGTTAAGACATCTGTCTTCTCAGATGAATGCTTCTGGAAGGCAACATTGGAATATCTATTAGAATAATTTGATATAAAACAAGGTTATGACCTTCTGGAGAATATCTCAGTCTTTTCAGGGCATTTTCCTTCTTAATTTCTGGTACCTTAAAAAGGTCTCGTTCCCTATGGTTGAATGCCTTGAGAAACGTAAGGCTATAAAGGAATTTTAACAAACTTGATTCTCTACTCAACTGCTCATAAATCCATTTTATTGCTTCAATTATGCAAAATAAATGTTTAAAATTTGTCCGGTCAGTCAGTTACCTGGTCAACTATCCACCTAGCCAACCTGCTAACCTCAGTGAATATCTTGCTCTGAAACTCTTTTTTTCCCCCAAAAATCTTCCCAAAGCTATTAAAAAATACCAAATAAGGATGGTAAAGGCATGTTTTATTAACCATAGTAGTTAAACCTGTTAATTTATCAGTGAGGGGGAAAACAACCTTCTTTGTGATTTTAACTTGTCTTCATGCTAAATTCCTTCCAGACTGTGGTTAGAACTTAACTGCAGAATTTTTGCCCAACAATATAAACATTTTCTATAAAACGATGGAAAGTTGCCCATTCTGGAAAAAATCTAAAGTACAAAGGATAAAGCATTTCTCAAGATAGAATTTCATTTCCGGTGTTTTTGCATGTAATTTTAAATTTTATTTTGTTTTATTTTGAGACAGAGTCTTCCTCTGTCACCCAGGCTGGAGTACAGTGGCAGGATCAAAGCTCATAGCAGCTTCGAAATCCCGGGCTCCAGAAATCTTCCCATTTTAGCCTCCCAAGTAAATAGGACTGTAGGTGCAATCATCTTGCCTAGCTAAATTTTTTATTTGCATATTTTAAGTTTCATGGAGACAGGGTCTTGCTATGTTGACCAGGCTGGTTTTGAACTCCTGGCCTCAAGTAATCCACTCACCTTACCTCCCAAAGCACTGGGATTCCAGGCATGAGCTACCATGCTGGCCAACATGTAATTTTTAATACTGAGTCCAGGATAAATTTTCTCTTGCACTTACTGGGATATGTGTAGATACATTGTTAATCTTTGGAATCCTACTGGAATGAAATGTGTTTCATTAGTGCTTAAACTAAGATGTGTTCATTTGAGAGTTTATAAAAGGAGGTTTAAGCCTAGTGCATTTTCAAAGTTGCTTTTTTTCAGTTTAAAAAAATTTTTTGATCTCTTGGCAAAAGGATAAAGTCCATAGACCATGTAAAGAACTGCATTCAGTTTTTAAATAATTAGGTTTTGAAGATTTATTCTACTGTGTCTTTGACGAGTAAGAACATGTCTAGGGGTTTTAGGAGGATAGGTTTAAACAGGTTTACAATATTTCCTTATAAGAGCTAAATTATGTATAAAATAAGAATTAACTTAAAATATTTTTACTTTGAATTTCTCCAGAATTTTCTAGGGCCAACTAAGCTTATTCTCTTTAAACAGAAATGTAGGACCATTAGTAACTAAAAACCTTAATATGTTTTGGAGAATGATTACTTGGACTCATTATTTGTGGTGTATATGCTTTTGCATGTGTTTAAATTATGTTATGCCTGTATTTTGATCAGGCATTAAATAATTGAAACACTCATGTTAAATAATTGTACAATTGTCTGATTTAGAAGGCTGGAAAGCAGCAGCAAACCTGTTTCCAGAGACATTTCAATCTACAGGCCAGGTTCAGGCTAAATTGTATTGTAGGACCCTCCTTCTTTCTACAGTGAGGTATAGAAGCAGCATAGGCCTGGGATGGAGACAGACCTAGTACTAATCTAAGCCTCTTGTTTATGAGATATTTTACTTTATGTAAGTTATTTGAGCTCCCGAGCTTTAAGAATTAGATGCTTTCTAAATGTCAGGCACTATAGTAGTCATAAGCACACACCTTTCCTTTCCTTAGGATGGTTAAAGGTAGACACATGGGCACAATTTCAATATATTCTCAAGTTCCAAGAAGCATACTCAAAGTGCCATGGAACAGGAACACTCTGCCTAGCAGCTCACTCCTGTCAGCCACACATTTGTCTGATACAACTACATGCTAGGACCTGGATACCAGTGTGAACAGGAAAACACAATCCTAACCCCTCTATTGTCTTGTAACCTAAATAACAAACTAGAAAGTCTGGGGCCTATCTTATAGGGTTTGTAAGGGTGAAAAGAGCTTTCTTTCCCTTTCATGTCATCTTCATTCTGTTCAGTCATGCTCTCTCCAGATTCCCAGTCTCCCATTTGCCTAAGCGGGCAATGAGGTAGTTGTTTCTCTTGGTTAACAGTTCTATATAATGAATCCCTTTACAGATGAGTGACTGAATACTTCTTCCTAAGAATAGTTGCATTATTACCAAAGACTTTTGGTGGCACCAAGACCATAGTACATGTGTCTCCATTTGGCAGCATTTCAGCCATGGAGTAGTCCTCCGCAGATAGCTGGAGTGTCTCTCCCACATCCCGCTATCATGGTGCTTGGCTGCTATTCAGATGCCTGTGATGAGTGATGGAGTCCCTGGGGCTTCCTGGAGAGACTACCAAATGGTAATCTTGCACCACCTTGATTGTGAATGTATTTGGTCCGTGGACTTTCCATGCTCAAACCTAAACCAAAGACCCTGGCCTAACCCAGAGCAACTGCTTTGTTACAGGTGAAAGTCCTTGTTATGACTTTGGTAGTTAATCATCTTCCCCTGGGCCTTAACCTCCAGGTCATTCTCTGGAGAAGAAATTTAGGACCTGTGATATTATCCTATTTAAGAACTTTTCAGATATGATCTTTTAATTGTAAAAGATGTATATTGTATAATTTATGTGATATATAATATATCATATAATTATGTAATTATAAAATGTAATCACTTGTATATAGTTCTTAGTTCCTCAGGCAAATCAAGTAAATAGTAGTTGCATGGGTAAATATAAAATACTCAGATACTCCTTATAGTAATATAAGAATATCATTCAGGCAGGAGAACACAAAAGATCAATGTATGAACCATTCCTATATATTTTTTCCTTTTGAAGCACAGGTAGGAGCAGGTCATTTCCCTTCTCCACAAAGCTCGATGTCTTCTTACTGCACTCAGAATAGCCTGGTTCATAGGCCTCTGTGAGCTGCCTTTCTTCCCCTTTTCATCCAAAGTGTTTTTAAATCCCTTTAGATACTCTTTGCTCCAGCTTGCCTGGGCTATTAACTGTTCTCCCGAAGACCGTACTTTATGTCTGCAGGCCTTTGCTCATACTGTTTGGTCAGCAGGGAATACATTTTACTCCTTATTCGTTTATAAAATCCTACCGATCCTCCAAGGCTGAGCTCAAATGCCTCCTCTTTCATGAAGCCTTGTATATCCCTACTAATCAGAATCAATTATATATATCTCTGTTCCTCCTTGTCAGCCTATTGTGTGTGTACGTTTATTGCCTGTATAGGCTTTTCTCATTTCTGCTTGTATCTAGTTAATTCACTCATCTATCCATACATTCATTCAACGATTATTTCTTGAAAGCTTTATCCTTTGTACTGTGCAGAAGATGGGAATGTAATGGGAAGCAGAAAATGGATGCTGCCTGTGCTCTGGGAGCTTACAGTCTTCTGGCAGAGATGGGTGATGGGGTAATAAGGTGATAAGCACCAAACCCACAAAGCTAAAACTGCAGCTGTGGGAAGAGCAGGGAAGACAGATTTATGGTCTCTGTCTCTAGACTGTAAACTCTTCGATGCCAGTGAGAGGCTCTTGCTTGGTTAAGAAGGCAGTAGTATAAAACAACTGTGAAATGCCCTGTGTCATGAGTTTGTGTCTCCCCAAATATATGAGGAAGTCCTAATACCCAGTACCTGTGAATATGACTTTATTTGGAAATAGGGTTTCTGCAGATGTAATGAAGTTAAGATGGGATCATACTTGATTAGAGTAAGTCCTAATCCAGTTTGGCTGGTGTTCACTAAGGAGAGGAGAAAAGACAGGCACAGACACAGTGGGGAATGCCATGTGAAGATGGGAGCAGAGATGGGAGCGATGAGTTCGTAAGCCAGGGAATGTCGAGAAATGTTGGTAACCACAAGAAGTTAGGAAGGAGGCATGGAACTGTTTCTTCTTCAGAACTTCCAGAAACAATCAACTCCCAGTGATACCTTGACACCTGGATTTCAGACTTCTCCCTTCCAGAACTGTGAGAGAATGCATTTCTGTTATTTTAGGCCACCCAGTTTGTGGTAGTTTATTATGGCAGCTCCAGGCAACTAATACACTCTTCTGGAGGGAAGTTCATGAGAACTAATTTAATGCACAACACCATGGTGCACTAATGTGTGGGTCAATGAATGAATTTGGATGAAAGAGTGAATAGAGTATTGTGTTTGCTCTCTTCAGTGGTAAGAAATCAGGGTGAGCTCAGGATATTTGTTCCGTTTCCGTTGTCTGTTAACAGGAAAAAATGTGGATTCACAGTTCGCGTCATCATCAGTTGAGAAGGCTGGCTGAATAATGGCCCATGTGGTTGTCTTTAGAAATAAAGCTGTGTTTTTGTCACTGTGGCCAAGGGGGTATAAATAAGCTAGTCACTAAATATTAAAATGGTAGCAACTCTTCCCTTTCTGCTTTCAAAGCTGAATCTTAGTCCTCACATCTCCTACCCCTGCTTCCTCAGGCAATTCGTGTTTGGCCCTCTGGTTGAAAGGCTCAATTCAGGGTAAAGCAGGAGTTATGGTTTGTGGTTGTTGTTACTAATGATTTTTAGATTTTATGTTGCATTTTATATTTTCAGAGCATTTTACAGTTGTTGATTGAGTTCCCTAGCACTCAAGAATTTGTGATATTAAAATGTTTTTTGTTTGCAAAGGACTAAGATGTTTAGTGATAATTGAAAGCTACACTAATCAGATATTCATGAGTACGGGGTATGGCCTGACCTCCTGTCTGCCTCCTGAATCCTTCTCCTCCTTCTAGATTCAGGACAGTGCCACCTCTATAAAGCCTCTATGATCCCCTCAAGCCTCACAACTCTCTATTGTTTTATTGTGTTTTATTATTTATTTATTGTTTATGTGGGTTTTCCCTAGTAGATTATGAGGTTTTGGAAGACGGGTAACCACACTCACCCACCAGGCATGTAGGAACTATCTCTTGAATGAACAAGTGAATTAATGGGTGAATGAAATTCCTAGAACTGACTTAGGCCAGGAATTCCTCATCTTTTAGCAGCCACTTCCCATTTTATACATCCAAGATCAAGTCTATGAAACTACAGTGAGTCTCTAGACAAATTACAGAGAGGCAGGAATGGGATAGCAACACCAGCTTGGAGAACTTCTGGATCAGTCATAGGCTCCACATGGATCTCCTGGTCTTGCTGTCATGGAGGATTGAGTCATATTTTCAAGGCTGTCCTCTTGAGACCACTGCTCAGAGGTGCCGGTCAAAGGTCTCAGGGTCATAGGCAGAGGGGGCAGGCCAGTTTGGCCACTGTGGCTCTGAGTATAGAGGGATAAGGCTAAAGTAGAGGTTCTCATAATCCAGAAATCTCGGATACTGTAAGTCTTCAACTGCACTAAGAGATGTGGTTATAAAGGGACTCCAGCAACAGAAAGCATAGCCATCCTCACCTCTTAAGAATGAGCTTCGTTTTGCTTATGTTTTTTTTTTACTTTTCATCTATATATCTGCATGTTTATGAACATCCTATAATATGGCACCAAGCATTAAACATTTATGGCGCAACTGAAATATTCAGGATAGAATGTTTAAATTAGCACTGGTCTCCGCATTCCTTCCCGCCTGTGTGTTTCTGTGTTTTGTACCCTAGCCCATTCCGGCAACTGCTATAGAGCCTCACACTTACCAGATGATGTCACTCATAGCATGCCCAGATGAAAGCTCGTTCTCAAGGCACTCAGATCATAGCACAAAGCAAAGAGGAAAGATGTGTCTTTGAGTCGTTCATTTAGCACAATAACTTCATTTTCAGAGGGCACTTCTATCCATGTTTATTCTCAAGATCGAAGGACTCAGAGTGCGGCTCTCGTGGTGACAGATTGGCTCTTCTTGTGTGTTTTCTCCCTTGCTGTTTAGATGTAAGGACCCCTTTTCTCCCACCTCAACGTGGTTACATGTTTGTTATTTCACAATACTTTAACTTTTTAAAAAATCATAAGTGAACCTTCACACTGTTACAATTATTTAATTGTAAGTGAATTTCTTATTAGAATTATTTTTACCTTCAAGACTGGTCTTTTATGTAACATTTTGTCTAATGACAAAAGGGGTAATTGTATACTTTGCCACCTAGGAATGATAGCAAAGCAGAGTAAGCTGTTTCTGGGGCTCTCTCTGCCACTCATTCTGTGATGAGTCCTCCGTCACATCACCTGACATCCACAACGTTCCTAATCTTTAATATGAGCAGGTTGAAGTTGAGGATCCCTAATTTCCCTTCCAGATCCACTGTTCTGTGATTCTAGCTATTAAAAACAAAAAAACAAAACAAACAAACAAAAAAAACTAAACGTTGGTAGAGAGTATCACAAAAAATAACAAAGATAGGTTTTTAAAAATCGGTTCAAGCTGCAGTCCTTACAGGCAATATCCAGGTTTTGAGTTTATAAACTACCTGCTGGTAAAATCTCTTCGGTAGTTTCTACACATTTGCATTCTTCCTTCATTTTCAAAGCACTGTCTCGGTGATTGCAAAGTGATTCCCCTGATATATAATCTCTTATTTGGTGTAGCACGCTGGGAGGATGCCAGATCCACATGGAGAAGTTAAGCACACACAGATCTGCAAGGTCAGAAGTACATTAAGTGGCATGCTGTGGTCCAAGACTTTCATCTTTGAGCATCAGTAATTGCCATGAATACTCAAGGAGGTGCCCTGTGTGAAAGCTGCTGGATTTGAGCCATAAGCCATAGTTCAAGAATATGAATCTTGTGAAAGCCAAAGTATTAGTGTTGTCAGAGACACACAGGTAAGGCAATGAATGAACAAACTGGACATCTTGACATTCCGGCTGAAAAAAGAGCAATGGATTAAGTTTCAGCACCATAGATGAAGGAAACCGGTAAATTTACTGGATGTATTTTAGAAACTTGAAAATTGATGAAACAGGAAAGAGATCCCACTTAAAAGAAAACTTCTGGCACAAACAATTGAAAGTACTCAGTGAAATAGATCTTCTGACCTACTGGATACCCACCAAGAACACGGCAATTCGGGCACATCCAAAGTGGTTTGTGTGGGTAGTTGTTAACACCTGAGTATTACTTCAACTATCTGAGACCTAATGGAGGGCAGTTGTTCTAAATAGTCAGGCTGCCACTCTCTAGTTACAACTGTTTTTTTTAAGTTTGAAAATGGGAATATTTAAAATAATGTACTACATATAGTTACCTAGAACTATTTTCATGTAAAAATAATATTTTTCTGATAATTTTGGAAGAATTAGAAAAACACAGAAAGAGCTCACAATGGATGATCTCACTATCCAGAGATAACTTTTATTAATCTTTGGATATATTTCCTTCCAGTCCCCCCATATTTTAAACTTTTATATATTCATTTATGGGCATATTTTTAAACTCAGATATGCCAGTCTAGTCTTTTTTTTTTTAATCTGGAGCTGCCGTTAGGGACAGCTGAGGAAGCGCAGAGCAATGCCACAAATGTCTCCCCTCTCTTTTTTTCTCCACAGCCCAGATGGCTAAGATTTGTGATGGGTGGGCAGGCGCATCCCCCCACCCCCGAAGTCACATGTACTCTCGGTGACTTTGGTACTTTCTGACCTTGCATGTATGTTCGCTGCTGAAATCCTTCCCACTCTTGCCAATGCAGCTATGAAAATCTCGGTGGCTGAGTTTTTGCTTATCTGAATTACAGTAAAGTTGATGATGAAAGAGATTGAGTTTATAAACTACCTGCTGGTAAAATCTCTTCGGTAGTTTCTACACATTTGCATTCTTCCTTCATTTTCAAAACACTGTCTCGGTGATTGCAAAGCGATTCCCCTGATATGTAATCTCTTATTTGGTGTAGCACGCTGGGAGGATGCGAGATCCACATGGAGAAGTTAAGCACACACAGATCTGGAAGGTCATCATTAATCCATATTAATGATGGATTTTGTTCTCTGAATTCCTTTGTAAAGAAAGGATGTGATTTGTTCTATTGTTCCACTAACATAACTTGTTAAAATAATGGGAAAGCCAGGGAAAAAAGTGTTTGGAGAATGATGGTGAATACTTTTGGGTTAGATGGGTAAGGGTGACATGCTTGTTTTCAGGGAAGGTTCTCGATACTAAGAGATTACTTCCAGGTGCCAGCCTAATGTAGAAAAATCAGCGTGTGCTCTGGAATCAGACAAACCCAGATCTGAATTCTGGTTTTCCTTCTCTCCTTTGTGTCATATTGAATAAGTTACTTAATTTCCATGAGCATCAGTTTCCTCATCTATGTACTACAAGTGGTGGATGCATACTTCTCAAATGTTTAGGGAGCTTAAATGGAAATATACTTGGAGTTCCTAGCACATCGTAGGTGCTTACTCGTGAGCTTGTTCCTTCTGCATTTCCCAGCTGTTTCTGGAAAGCGTGCTGTCATCAGCAAGTCAGTGAATAATGATAATGGTATGCTAATATTTACCCAGACAAATACTTTGCACAAAACTATTCGTATAATGTTCATCAGTGAAAAAGGTTCTCATCATGTATTACGAGTTGAATTTTCTTTCCCGTCTGTTAACAGGCTTTGAATGAGAAAGGTACTGAATTGAATTTTTTTTTTCTCTCTCTCTCTGCTCTACTGTGGGGACATGCTTTTTATATTTGCAAATAAAGCTCACAATATATCTTTTTATTACATTCTCACAGTCCCACCAGAATTTTAATGAGTGGGAGTGGTGAGTGGAGATTGCAATTCGGGGGTCACTTGTGTTTGAGCTGACAAGATACACACATTTGGGGAAACAGAACATGATCTGAATTAACTGGGAAGCACATGTTTCATAAGTGCTTGATACATTCCTGAAAGAAAATTACAAAGTAAATATTTTTGCTTGTTGCAACCATTCTGAAGAGTGTGCTATCAGCTTTTTTTTTTTTTTTTTTAAACTCTGCTTATCAACATATAAGGTGAGGGACTAGTAGACTTTGTATTATAATGCTTGAAAAGGAAAGCTTTATTTAACTATCAAATATGAATGTGTAACAAGAGATTGCTTAACAGTTGTGTAGAATGGGAAAAAGAATTGGAAATTTTTCATACAAAAAGTAAAAGAAATTGAGGGGCGGGAAATAAATGAACCCAAAGTCTTATTTTCTTTTCTCTGTTAACGTTCAGGAAGGCCAAAATGAGATTTAATGTACTGTATGAAGTATATTGTAGCTTTGCTCTTTTGTTCATTTGCTTACCCTCTTATCTCTTTTAAATTTTAATTTCTAAATCTATAGTTCTACATTCATTCATTGATTTGATCATCAAACATCTTTTCTGTACTAGTTTTAGGAGAAAGAAAAATTTCTCCTAAAATTGTAAATTTTGATTTACAATTGTGACTGAAAATCTTACAATCTTGGTGGGTTACAATCCTGTGAACAAAAATGATGATGGCTCAGCAGTTCTGTAAGAGGCTGCATTAGACCCAATATGAGCCCAGTCCCACTGTCTGTGGAGGGAGAAGATGCCGTCCAGACAAGTCCATAGCTTCAACTGTGAGTCATGGTTTGCCAGGCAGAGAGCTATGGGAGGTATTACCAAAGAGGCGGTAGCATGTGTCTTTTATGATGGATCACTTCAATTTTTTAAAAAACTAGATTTCATAAATAATAATGAAAAATAAGTAAAGAAGTAAAGATGATAACTAACACGGGAAGAAGTTAAGCAATAGGCAAGGAAGTGTGTGATTAAGAGCTCCAGTGAGTGGCTGTGATGATGGGATTTCAGAAAAAGGATTTCTTTGCAAAAGCAGAGAGGAAGAATAGCAGATGGTGAATGAGATAAAGGTTTTCTCCCCAAGAGGAGAACTGGGGGACAAAAATCCAGAGAAAGGAAAAGGTCGGGCTACTGGTAAAAGCTGGACTTCAAGAAAATAGTTTTTTTCTTTTTTTTTTTTTTTTTGAGACGGAGTCTCGCTCTGTCGCCCAGGCTGGAGTGCAGTGGCCGGATCTCAGCTCACTGCAAGCTCCGCCTCCCGGGTTTACGCCATTCTCCCGCCTCAGCCTCCCGAGTAGCTGGGACTACAGGCGCCCACCACCTCGCCGGCTAGTTTTTTGTAATTTTTAGTAGAGACGGGGTTTCACCGTGTTAGCCAGGATGGTCTCGATCTCCTGACCTCGTGATCCGCCCGTCTCGGCCTCCCAAAGTGCTGGGATTACAGGCTTGAGCCACCGCGCCCGGCCAAGAAAAATAGTTTAAGGATGTTTAAGTGTTTTAGTTTTTAGACACCCAGCTGCTTGTGTGACACCACATTGCAAAGTTATTATTTAGTAATATTTTCAATGGAAGTTCTCTCTTCATAAAACCCCCACCCTTTACAAACTATTAGTCTTAGAAACCCTTTACATTCTTTAAAGTTACCAAGGACTTCAAGAAGCTTTTGTTTATGTGAATTGTATCTACCAATGTTTATTGTAAGATCAGTAAGTGGGAGTTTATTAAATATAATGAAGCATTTTTTTAAACTTTGATTTTTGTTTCAGGGGTGCATGTGCAAGTTTGCTCTATAGACAAATTGTATGCTTCAGGGGTTTGATGTACATATTATTTGTTCACCCAGATGGTAAGCATAGTATATGATAGATAGTTGTTTGATCCTCACCCTCCTCCCGTGCTCCACTTTCCAGTAGGCCTTGGTGTCTGTTGCTCCCTTCTTTGTGTCCAGGTGTACTCAATGTTTAGCTCTCACTTATTAAGTGAGAACATACAGTATTTGGCTTTCTTTTCCTGTGTTATTTTGCTTAGGATGATGGCCTTCAGCTCCATCCATGTTGCTGCAAAAGACATGGTCTCATTCTTTTTCATGACTGCATAGTATTCCATGGTGTATATGTACCACGTTTTTTTCCAGTCTACCAATGATGGGCATTTAGGTTGATTCCATGTTTCTGTTCTCGTGAATAGTGATACAATGATCATAACATGTGCATGTGTATTTATGGTAGCATGATTTATATTCCTTTGGGTATATATGCAGTAATGGGATTGCTGGGTCAAAATGGAGTTCTGTTTTTAATTGCTTTGAGAAATCACCGAACTGCTTTCCATAGTGGCAAAACTAATTTACATTCCCACCAGTAGTGTATAAGCATTCCCTTTTCTTTACAGCCTTGTCAGCATCTGTTGTTTTTTGACTTTTTAATAATAACCATTATAACTGGTGTGAGTGAGATGGTATTTCATTCTGGTTTTGGTTTGCATTTCTCTAATGATTAGTGATGTTGAACATTTTTTCATATGCTTGTTGGATGCATGTATGTCTTCTTTTGAAAATTGTTCGTGTCCATTGCCCACTTTTAAGTGGGGTCGTTTTTTTGCTTGTTCACTTAAGCTCCCTGTGGATTCTGGATATTAGGCCTTTGTCAGATGCATAGTTTGCAAATATTTTGTCCCATTCCATAGGTTGTCTGTTTGCTTTCTTGAAAGTTTCTTTTACTGTGCAGAAGCTTTTTGGTTAATTAGGCCCTATTTGTCAATTTTTGGTTTTGTTTGAATTGCTTTTGGCATCTTTGTCATAAACTCTTTGCCAGGGCCTATGTCTAGAATGGTATTTCCTAGGTTTTCTTCAAGGATTTTTATAGTTTTAGATTTTATATTGAAGTTTTTGAGTTGATTTTCATGTGTGGTGTAAGGAAGGGGTACAGGATGGCTAACCAGTTATCCCAGCATCATTTATTGAATAGGGAATCCTTTCGCCATTGCTTGTTTTCGTTAACTTTGTCAAAGATCAGATGGTTGTAGGCATGTGGCTTTATTTCTGGGTTCTCTGTTCTGTTCCATTCATCTGTGTGTCTGTTTTCGTACTAGTACCATGCTGTTTTGGTTACTATAGCACTATAGTATAGTTTGAAGTCTGATAATGTGATGCTTCTTGCTTTCTTCTTTTTGCCTAGGATTATTTTCACTACTCAGGCTCTTTTTTGGTTCCATATGAATTTTATAATACTTTTTCTAATTCTGTGAATAATGTCATTGGTAGTTCAATAGGAATAGTATTTAATCTGTAAATTGCTTTGGGTAGGATGGCCAATTTAGCAATATTGATTCTTCCAATGATAGATTTTTAAAGTACAAGAATATGTAAACATTTCATTAGCTGCAGGGTGATAGTGTCATCTCGTGGCATGTAGCCTCTGGAAAAATTTCACTTTTCTATTGTGAAGGATGAGACTGAAAAAGGCTTATGACATTATAGTATTATTATAAAGATGTCTTGACCTCCGATGTCATGTACCCCTGAAAGGGTCTCAGAGATCCTCAGAGGTCCCCAAACCACTTTGAGAACCATCCCAAACTATTGACAGGAGAGCTGTTTATACTCAAGATTTGGGATGATTGTGCTGATTCTTCCATTTAGTCAACTGTCAGTTCTTTTTCCAGGATAAATAGCTTATATGCAGTTTTGAAAATGAAGGCTCAATTTTGCAAATCACTTGTGGTCTGGAATCGCTACTACTAGTGGTAAAAAAGTAAGAAAACTCAAAACAACGAAGAACAAAATTCAGCAGTTTCTAATCTTTCAGTAACTATTTTGCACAGATTAGGTTAGACTTCTAACTCAAATGAGTGAAGAGAAGGCATATTAATCATGTATCACAAGGAACTTCTTGACCCCTTAGAATAAGTGAACATGGAATGTGTGTGCAGTTTCTAAACATGGAAATATGTAAGAAGAGGCCTTCCCTT
The DNA here is from genome assembly GCF_009764315.1 of Trachypithecus francoisi. Taxonomy (NCBI): domain Eukaryota; kingdom Metazoa; phylum Chordata; class Mammalia; order Primates; family Cercopithecidae; genus Trachypithecus; species Trachypithecus francoisi. Next base: position 117,903,307 of record NW_022681453.1, on the reverse strand, counting down.
AAAGTCCTGGTTGACATGGATAAGGCTGCATCCTGGGTTTGAATTTGATGATCCTGAGCCTGGCATGACTTTCAGCTTTTGAGATTCTGCCCAGAGTGATAACACAGAATGGCAATTTTTGCCATAACCAGCCTATTTTTACTACTTTCTCTCCTCACCCACCACCCATAACATTTGATAGAAAAGAAATAAATAGAAAATAGGTTTTGGACATGTATGTGAAGGATGGTTTGGTATTAGGGCTGAGTGTTTTTAGACTAGCTACTCTTTTACTATCAAGCTCTGGCTGTGGCCATGAATATCTTGGTCTAAATCTTTTTTCTGAAGATGCCCAGTAGACAAGCCTCCTGAAAACATGAAGCATGCTGTTGACTTTGTTCCCGGGGCTTGTGTCTGCCAAGTGTGACTAGTCAGTTCCCATCGCTGCTGGCTGAGGTTTTCCCATCACCACGGCAGCAGAACACACTTGCTTTCTCCCTTTAGATGGTTTGTTATTTCAAGAAAAGCCAAGCATGGAATCGCTGGGAATCATTGCTGCTTCTGACCACCGAGAACACATTTCCCCTACTGGTTGTTTTTCTTTCCAGCTTCCTGGGGCTTTAGTGGTATTTACATTTAGGCCCTGTCATTTCGCTCTTTCATGAAAACCCATTTGAATGAGGCACTTGGAATCCAAATATAATTTTTTTGTTGTTGTTCAAAAAGAATCCAAACATTTAACAGTCTAATCATTGGTCACTGAAATGGAAAGATTAAAAAATTTTATTTGCTTAGTTTTTCTTCTTTAAATTTGGTAAAAAATCATTTTCTGTGCCCTGAGAAGCACAGCTGGCATCTATAACCTGCCTTCCTACTTTATAAAATGTAACTTTGTACTCCCTACTTTCAGATCTGTGATGCAAAGTTGGTGAAAGAGTCCTGAATGAATATCCATATGAAATATTTTCTTTTTTTTAAAATTTAAATGTTAACTTTTACTTCAGCTTCAGGGGTACATGTACAGGTTTGTTATACAGGTAAACTCATGGCTTGGGGATTTGTGTACAGATTGTTTAATCACTTGAGTACTGAGCATAGTACCTGACAGATTTTTTTTTCTGAACTTCTCCCTCCTCCCACACTCCTCCCTCAAAAGTAGGCCCTAGTGTTTGTTGTTCCCCTCTTTCCATCTATGTGTTCTCATTATTTAGCTCCCACTTATAAGTGAGAACATGTGGTGTTTTGTTTTCTGTTCCTGTGTTAGTTTCCTAAGGATAATGGGCTCCAGTTCCTTCCATCTTCCTGCCAAGGACATGATCTAGTTCTTTTTTATGGCTGCATAGTATTCCATGGTATATATGTACCACATTTTATTTATCCATTCTATCATTGATGGGCAATTAGATTGATTTCATGTCTGTGCTATTGTGAATACCGCTGCAACGAACATATGCATGCATGTGTCTTTATGGTAGAATAATTTATATTCATTTGGATATATACCCAGTAGTGGGATTGCTGGGTCGAAATGGTAGTTCTGTTTTAGGTTCTTTGAGTAATCTCCACATTGCTTTCCACAATGGCTGAACTAATTTACATTCACACCAGCAGTGTGTAAGTGTTCCCTTTTCTATGCAACCTCACCAGCATCTGTTATTTTTTGACTTTTTAATAGTAGCCATTCTGACTGGTGTGATATTGTATCTCACTGTAGTTTTGATTTGCATTTCTCTAATTGTTAGTGGTATTGAGCATTTTTTCATATATTTGTTGGCCACATGTATGTCTTCTTTTGAAAAGTGCCTGTTCATGTCCTTTGCCCACTTTTTAATGGGATTGTTTGTGTTTTGCTTGTGCATTTGTTTAAGTTCCTTGTGGATTCTGGATATTAGACTTCGTTAGATGTATAGTTTGGAAATATTTTCTCCCATTCTGTAGGTTTTCTGTTCACTCTGTTGATAGTTTCTTTTGCTGTGCAGAAGCTCTTTAATTTAATTAGGTCCCTTTGTCAAGTTTTGCTTTTGTTGCAGTTGCTTTTGGCCCAGATGAAATATTTTGTTTAATGGGTAAAGAATGTTTCAGGTCTTCAGATGTTCCTGCACTCATTGTAGGCTTTTCTTCATGGTCTGGTTGAAGAAAAAGAAAGAAACAAATAATACGTGCTATGTACTGGCCACATGAAAGTCAGGTTATACTTTAGCTCTCTAAGTTACTAGTGCTGTTAATCTAGTGTTTGTTAGCACTGTTTTCAAGCACCTTTCTCACTTAAAGCTTGTCTGTGGCCTCATTTTCCCCCCATCACCATGGCTCCTCCTCTGCTTTCCTTGTGGGGCTTTCACATTCTTGGCACCTGCTGACCTAGCAGCAGGCATTTTTCTACCACTCGTCAACTCTCATCTGACTGGGGCCACCTCGTTTCCCTGCAGACATCCATGTGTACTCTTTTTGTCTCTTTACATAATTCCTCTCACCTCTGTTCTGTCAGAGATTCCTCCCACCCCCACCTCCTCTCATGGTTCAACTCAGGTCACCCTTCCTCCCCAGGGCCTTCTTCAATGGAAGTGAATCCATGTTGGCTGGCTGCTTCTTCAGTGCCTCTGCACATATCCAGTCTACACTATAAAGTTGTTCCTTGCCTCCGACTATCTCACCTGACTCACAGTCATAATACAGGTCCTGGTGTTGCCTTCCTCTGAGGACAGGACCATAGGCTAGCAATGATGTTTTTCTTAACACCACCAGAAAACAGGTGGAGTCAGGGGGCCATGTATAGAGTGTTTACTCATACATAGTAGCTTTTGAAGAGTTGGTCCTAGAAGAATAGTGAAATAACATGTTTGACGGATTGGAGATGCAAAGGAAAAAAGTGTGAATTGAACCTTGGGATGCTTGGTTCTAAGCTTTTTATGTGAAGGCTGTGCCCTAAAATGTCCCAAATTCTTGATGAAAGGGTGAGCATTTAGTAATGTAATTGGAATGTTTTGAAGTGTTACATATTCTATATGTATATGTTTGCATGTAGAATAATTTTATGTATTTAGTGAAACAAGGATGTGTGATGGGCTGTCGAAAAATATTTTTTACTTATGTTAATCAGTTCTACATCAGTGTCAGATACTTTGATACCTGAAATATGTGTTTCAAAATTTCAAATAAAATTTATGATATGAAGATATCATAGATTATTAATTCAAATCATGCTAATGTCATGTATTAAACCATTGAGAGTCTGGAATTTGGGGGATGGAAATGGATAATTCAGATTCTTTGAAGTGTAGAAAGAGGGAGGGCCGACTGTCTCCAACTTCAATTTATTTTTCCTAGTAGTAACTGTCTTTACACTATAATAGAACAATAAAAGATAAGGGAATAGTTGTTTTGATTCTGTTTAACTTTAGGAGGAATATTATTTTTTAGGTGTGTGATAAACAAACACTTTATTTTGCTTGACTTTATAAATGTTGGGTAAGTTGGTGTTAGCTTCACCGCCTTTGTTATAAGGAATTTTGTTATTATATAATGTCATTACTAGACAACCTGTAAAGAAAAATAAGCACATTGTAGTCTGAATCTGATTTTGCATTGCGTAGACACAGCTGGAAGGGCTGATTGTTTATGACAAGGAAACCAGATTATCTGAGCAAGAGAGACTTGGGCTGGATGTGGAGCAGATGGTGGAGGAGATGGAGACACTCTAATGGAAATAGCTCCATGTTTCCTGCAGGTGCAAAGGGCTTTATAAAAGGGCAATGAGAGAGGGTAGAAGGTTAGACCTTGAGTTCTCATTCCTTTATAAACATTTAACACCTTCTGATTTTTCTCTTTAGATACCAAAACATTATTTACAAAGAATTAATGACTTTCCTTTAAAACATATACGAATTCATTCATATGGACTTCTGCCAGAATTTAAGGCCTATGCTCTTGAGTCTTCAGCAAAGAATTCATAATTCAAAGGAAAATTTTAAAGTCTAATGTTCAGGTTCCCACTGAAGCCAAGATTTGGTTATGGCCATGTGCAAGGATACAGGTACACTTACCCACACTGACCCAAAGCTGCACTGACATTACCCCTGAAGTTGATTACTGAGCATAATACTTCAGTTGTAGATTTTGTGCTATTTTTCTTTGATCTATATAACTGTAGATCAAAGAAAACAAGTTAGAAGTTGTCCACTTTCTGAAGCATATGTATTCTAAGTCTGTGGATATACTAAAACAGACGAATATCTTTGGATGTGGCAGTTGAAGTGTCTGGATCCATTCCAAACTAGGAATGCACCTCCTCAACTGTCCTGTCATTAAGATGAGGCCTGACCCCTGTCAGAGACAGGCTTGTGAGGCCAAGAACACAGGCTTCATCCAAGTGGCTCCTTAGCATTGCCGTTTTCCATGACCCACAACTGTAACCCAAGCTCAGTCAGCAGCTGTTTTTCACCCCTGCTCCCCTCCACCCCTTTTAAAATAGAACATTTCAAATGAAGCAGAAGAATTGTGAGAGTAATACAATGTACACTGGTAGGCTTTTCATCTAAATTTGCCAATGTGAACATTTCGCCATTTTATTGCTTTGTGTCTTGTCCCATGTGTATGTATATGTATGTGTATGTGTATACTCACATTTTTTCCCCTGCACCATTTGAAAGTAAGTGGCAGACGTCATGCTATTTCACCCAAATGTACTTCAGCACTATCATTTTAGAACAAGAACATGTCACAAAACCATTAAATACCAAGGAATTTGACACCAGTACAATACAATATGCCATTTAAACACAGTCCCTATTAAGATTTCCCCATTAGTTCAAATGATTATCTGTATAGTTGCTTCCTTTGATCCTGCATCATACATTGCCTTTAGTTGTTCTGTCTCTCTTTAGTCTTCTTCAGTGAAGAATAGTTCCCTACATTTGTGTCTCATCTAATAATGCAGTGAGGTGTTGAAAAGTCCAGGCTAAGGCTGGGCGCGGTGGCTCATGCCTATAATCCCAGCACTTTGGGAGGCCGAGGTGGGCAGATCACTTGAGGTCAAGAGTTCGAGACCAGCCTGGTCAATATGGTGAAACCCCATCTCTACTGAAAATACAAAAATTAGCCAGGCATGGTGGTATATACATGTAGTCCCAGCTACTTGGGAGGCTGAGGCAGGAGAATCGCTTGAACCCGGGAGGAGGAGGTTGCAGTGAGCCAAGATTGCACCACTGCACTCCAGTCTGGATGACGCAGCTGAGACTCCATCTCAAAAAACAAAAAAGAAAAAAAGTCTAGGCTAGTTGTTTGATACAGTGTTCTACATTCTGTATCTGTCTGCTTGCTTTCTAGTTAGATTCCAGTTAATTACTATTGCCAGAGCACCGTGTAGGCAATGCTTATCCTTCCTGTTGCATCACATCAGGAGCCACATAATGTTTGCCCCTCCCATTCTTGGTGGTACTAAATTTAAATCCCTGGTTAAACTGGTACCCATTAGATTTCTCCATTGCAGAGATTTCTCCTTTGCTTTTTTGTAATTAGTAAGTAACCCATGGGGTGATATTTTGAGGACCCTGTGACTCTCCCGATCCAAACCTTTACCCAAAGTTTTAGACATCCATCCATTGAGATTTCTTTCCTGAATCATTTTTATTTTGATGGTTGCTGAAGACCAGAGCCTTTTAACTGAACACTAATGGTTACTGCAGGAACCAAGAAAGAATGGAAATGGAACTTCAAGGCGGAAACTGCATCAAGGAACCAATTGAACAGACATGTGTCCTATTCATCTTTGTACCCTTTCTGCCTAACATCATGCCTGGCACAAAGGAAAGTCTAGAAAAACATTGTGGTTGAGAAAATCATCAAAAGAACAGTACTTGACAATTTCTTTTTAACAAGGTCTAACAATATCTGCGTAGAACATTAGGATATTTCCCTCGGAATATGATGGATATTTGAATATTTCATCAATATGCACTGTGATTTTTATCAGCATGCAGCATTTCTTCTGTCACCATCATTTATATTGAAAGCACAGATTTTTTTTTCACTCACAATTCTCTGCCCAGAATCATCTTTAAAACAGCATATTTCTAGGTCTTATAAGGAAAGGATGTTCTCCTTTCCAGAAATAATGTCAGATGCATACATTTTTCCCTTTCTCTTTCTGAGAAAATTTCTCCCTTACAACCTTCAGGATATGTCATGATGATTCTCACTCTCAGTAGGATATCTGTAAACTTGCAAGAAGCAAAACCATACTCCTGTTCTTCGTGGCCCCGTAGGGCATGGCCATGCTGTGTGACTGCCAACAGAGAATGCTGCTGTGGTTGCACCATTTTCATAGGTACATAGGTTTGCCAGCCACAGAGTTACTTATAAATGTGCTCATATCTAAAGACTCATCACCCAGGGTGTATTTTTCTGGACCTCACTCCCAAGTCAGAAACATTACCCATCTTAGAGACCCTTAGGTTTACATCTAAAGATGGAACTCCATTTATCTTTGTGAGACTTCTTTCTCACACAATTCCTGATGTTTAGTAGTTGTAAATGCATTTGTGTACCATTCATGTTTATGTCATGTTTGGTGTCATCCTGTGTGTGGGACTAGGGAGGCAAGGAGCTGACGGCATGCTGATCTTGATTTTGCTGTCTGTGTAAGTAACAAAGCTCTGAATTCATTTGGGCTTGCTGTTGCCAATGCTGTTGTAAATGCATTTGTGTACCATTCATGTTTATTAATATTCAGGAAATTTAGTGTTAGCTTTCCTGTTGGTAATTTAATTTGAAAGATATCATTCATCCCTGTGATAGGTGTTTCTGGTTCCCTGGAATGGCAAAAATATAAAATACCATAAATTGTCTCCTTGTATGTTAGGTGTTGACTTTCTCTCACGGGTTCTTCCAAAGCCTGTGACTACCACTCAGCACACTTAAGACTCTGTCAACAAGAGGTGCCACCAAATATCTTCAGTAGGACCTGGGTTGTTGGAGCCTCCTCACAACCCAGTTTGTAAACTCAATGCTAGCTTTATTAAAATATGGAGGAAACTGAAGCGGTGGGAAACCTATCTGACTTGTTTTTTTCTCCAACTTCGAATCAGAAAGCTACAGTCCTGGTTGGCCCCATTTTGTTCTTTCAAGCAAAAGAAAGATATCCCGTCAGAAAACCATCTAAGCTGAGGCTGAGCAACAAATAGTTACCATAAAAGTCACCTTTCATTGTGTCAAGTAGTCAAGCAATGCCCAAGCTGCAGCTTGGTCACTGATAGGGCAGTTACCAGGCTGGCTCTCCACTCTTCCATAGATGCGGCTGGCAAGGCAACAGCAAGCCCAAATGAATTCAGAGCTTTGTTACTTACACAGACAGCAAAATCAAGATCAGCATGCCGTCAGCTCCTTGCCTCCCTAGTCCCACACACAGGATGACACCAAACTGGAGAGGCCAGAAGACAGGTGGCATGACAGGTGGTCACTTTGCCCTGGAGGAGCCACCTCTAAATTACAGCCAAGTAGTTTTACTGGCACAGAAGCTTGCAACTGTGCCCTAAGGAAAAGGGGGTTTGCAAGATGGAAAGTCCTGTGCGCAACCGAACCAAGGAAAATGGATGGGAAAGGTCTTGTGCAGTCTCCCACAAAATCTGGAGATAGATGAGAAACTGCCTCATGGGAGCTCCCCACAAGGCTGCTTGTCTCCCTTCATTTCAGGAGGAATTTCAGGGCATCCCACCAAGACTTGGGTCAGACTGTGGCTAAGCTTTGCCTCTATGGCCTATGAGGGGATGTGCAAGGTCACCACGGTGCCATGATGGAGCCATTCCTTGCATATTGCCCCTCTCATCTATCAGCATGGGAAGAAGTCTGCAGAAATGAAGCATCCAGAGTTTTGTGAAGCGGGTTAGGTGAAAAATTAAGGCTTTTAGAATTTACACATTTTTTTTTCAGGATAGGATAGATGTGCTGCAGGAATAGATAATCCCTTTTCTGGTGGCTTTACACACAAAGGTTTGTATTTTGTTTATTGTACATATCCAGCAAGAGTTGTTAGTAGTATTGTATTCCACACAGTCATTCAGGGACCCAGGCCCATGGCAACAGTTTTACTATTCTGCAGCCGCAACATCTGCAACTCATGTCCCCCTCAGTTCACCATGATAAGAAAGGACACAGCCAGAAGATCATGTGCCAGCTCTTTTACACTTTGGCCTAAAAGGGACACAAATCATTTCTGCCCACAAGTTACTGGTCAGAACTATATCACATGATCTGACATAACTGCAAAGGGCTGGGACATGCGAGGGAACAGATGGAATATTTAATAAGCATCTTTGTTTCTGCCACAGACATGTATTTCCCCAAAGTCAAACTATCAGTCTGGCTAAGTATTTTTACAAGTGAACATTGGCAAAAAGGTTCCATTTGTAAATGCTTAACATTTTACAAAATGCTTTCACTGTAATTGCCGTCAGAAAAAGGTTTGGGGGAAGGGGCATACCTAAGGCTAAGACCATGAATGACAGTGTTCCCGACCTCAGAAACTACAGCTGGTCCATGTACAGCACTTAGATAGAAACTAACACACACTTTAGCCTGTATTGATTTTGGTGGGGACTCGAAGGATCCTTTTGTACTTGTTCATATTGAATGGAAACCAAGTGGCGTTTGGAACACCATCCTAAATCATCAGAGGCACTGTGCTATTCTTGAAGCAGTTTGCATCTACTATTCCAACCCAAGATCTACATTGTAAGGAGCTAAATCCCTTTGCATTGGAGGAAATGAAATGGTGTTAGTATTGCAAGTGCAGATTTTACTCTCCACATAAGTCAAAGTAGAGATTTAATTGCCACTCTTTAGAAGTGCAAAACAAGAGAATGTAATAATTAGAACTGTCATTATATTCTTTTTCTTTCTCTGATGTTGATATTAACTGGTTTTAAATATATTTCTAACCTTTACTTTGGTATAATTATTAAATTTTTAATGTAAAACTCAAACGAATTTCATTTTTTACACTTAGAATGCTTTAACATCCATGTTAAGTTAGCTGATGAAGATATGTGAAAGAAGTAATAAAATTATATTGAGTTTAATTTTTCTCAAAGACACAGAGGAAAACTGTCTCCAAATTTTATATGACCTATCAGTAATAAAAGAGACATCAATATTTTGTTGGGATATAATTAAAAACTGGTAATTTGGGGGAAAACTTTTAAACAGCCTTTCCCCGATCTGTACAATTTTGACGTTATCACGTGCAGCCCTGACAGGAATTGCCAGTAAAGTTAGTTTTATTAATATCACTTGAGGGAAACCAGCAGTTTCTATTGGCACAGTCTGAGCTCCAGCAGGAAGCCATCTCTTTTTCTCAGTGCATTACTTACATGTGAAAGTTGGGGTGGGGGTGCAAAAGAAAATATAGACTGAGCCCAGCATATCACCTTATTTGTCTCCCCTCTCTGTGGGCATGGCATCTGTGTTTTGAAGAGTCAATGGGGAAGAAAGCAGTTGTGTTAGTGCTGGAAATAGGATGCAGTACATTCCCTCTCTTGTCTTCTCTTCCTTCCGCCCCCAGTCTTTCCCCTTTGGGAAAGGGGAGGTATCGAGAGACTGAGATCTCAGAGCCAACACCGAAAATGACACCAAATTGTAGCTGTGTCCAGACACCTAGGGTCTTGACTGGCCTTATTATAAGAGGCAAGGACTGCAGTAAAATATACATCAGGGAATCTGATTTCTTGGTAGGTTTAAACAGCTGAAGGTAGAAGGAAAAAAAAATAAGTTCTTCCTGTTATATTAGTAACTTACGAGAACAGCGAAATCTAAAAGAAATTTTTCTGCATAGTTTAAAGTAAAGATAGAATACCCAATATATTTTCTACAATTCATCTCTGATAGAGGAGAAAGTTGTTTTGTGAAGGAAGGTCTTGGGGAATTACTTATGTTCTAATAAAAGTGTCATTTAAGAATTCATTATGGAACATTTCAAACAAACAAGAGAGTGGATAGAATGAACTGACTTGTACTGTACTTATCTTCAATAATTATCAATATTTTGCCCATCTTATTTCAGTAACTCTACCACCACCCCTTTTACTTTTTGATTGAAGCAAGTCCTAAACATCCTGTGAGGTAACTTGCTCCAAATCATAATGAAAAGGTGGTGAATCAGGACTGAAACCTTGGCAGTCTGGCTCCAGAACCCACAGTCCATGGAAAGAGGACAAGTCAGCTGTAAAGATCGCTTAAATGTATTTGTTCTTAAAATCAATGTAACTCATAAGCAAACAGACACTTTCTGGGGAACCCCCACACCAAACTGCCTTTGAATCTAGGGGTTCCATTTTTTGAAAAGGTGTGTTGGGAAGGGTAGGTTCGGGATTTAGTATCAGGTGCCCTTTTTACTAGAGTAGCATTTTATGGCTGTAGTCATGAATCACCAGTTTATTTGCAGGGGCTGCCTCTCTCCAAAACATATTTATAGAAATTAGTATCTACCCAGGCACTTCTGCCAACAGTTGAGGAATTTAAAATAGTGGGGGTCAAGCACAGGTCATGGCTGAGAGAAGACTGGAAGTCCATGGGTTCTACTGTGATCTGACAAAGTATGAGGAGTTGAGTCTGTAATTATAGCATTTTAGGAGTAACTAAAGGTTACTGATACTTACTGTTCTTCATTGTTTAAAAATACAGTTTTTAGAGTCCATAGAACACAACTTAAATGACTGCTAATACCTCAGTGGCACTGAATCAATCGTTTGAATTCAGTTACATGTACTGAGCCAAAGCCTAGTACTCAACCTTGCATTAGCCCCTCTGTGATCTGTGGACATCAAAGAAAGACCTTGGGAGGGGTATGTCCTGCTTTTAAAGAGCTGGCACTCTCTCTTGGATGAGGAGTGGCCATGGAGGAACAGGCCACATATTCAAGAAGTGGGGTCGGTGGAGTTGCCCACCAGCCAGATGGGGCTACCTCCCTAGTCTGTGGTGGCCGCATCTTGCTGAGACACACTCAAAACAATACCATGGCCTCCAGGTAGCCACAGTGTAAAATGTTCTTAATTTCCCTGGAGAGAAGGAAGGAAGAGCTTTCAATTAACATGAACACTAGCTACTTTTTCAAGTTACCTAATTGAATTGTCAGAAAGCAAAGACTTTGTGGAGAGGGCAAGAGGCGGGATTGGTAAATTGTGATTACAAAGCTGCTGGGAAAGAAAGGGCAGCTGGGGGACAGGAGATGTGACAGCTTGGAGCTGCAGTGGGCACCCCAGATTCCTGTGGTGGAGGTCTACTGAAATGGATAGAGCACTTTGGAGGACTGCCTGCCTGTCTCTCCTTTCTTGGGCTCTCGAGAGGCCTGACCCTGGGATCTGGAAGGCAGGCAGGAAGGAGAGCTGCTAATATTCTAAGTCATCCTTATAAAACAAAGGGAATTTTCTGAGAAATGGTGGCTCCTTCTTCCCCTCTGCTTTGAAGAAACATAACCTACTGCATAGTTCCCCAAACCTTAGGGCAGTCACCCAAACTTTATGCTCATGGAAAACCAAAATACTTTTTCTCCTAGGCCAGACCCATTCCTGGTCTGCTTCACAGTGGAGTGTGGCCATATACTCAGTTTTAAGCAGTAATATGTGAACAGAAGGATGTACATCTCTTCTAAGCCTGGCCCATCAAACTGCCCACACTGTCTAATATTCTTTTTTTTTTCCCCTCTCTCTCTCTGTCTTTTCCCTGGCCAGATCTATTCAAATTGATCTTGAGATCTCTGTTAAAGAAGGCAGAGACTTTGTCATCCTTAATCCCTGAATGAACACATGGATAACTACCACAAACTAGAAACACCCAGGTAGCATTATTGGCATTTTCATGAGTAAGAAATTCTGTATGTAAGCTACAGAGATTTGGGATGGGGATACATCTGTTATGGCAGTTAGAACTATTTACTACAATCTTTTCCCCATTCTTATCTGTATATGACTTATACTGTCATTTATTATTATTATTATTATTATTATTTGAGGTGGAGTTTCCTTCTTGTGGCCCAGGCTGGAGTGCAATGGCACGATCCTGGCTCACTGCAACCTCCACCTCCGCAGTTCAAGTGATTCTCCTGCCTCAGCCTCCTGAGTAGTTGGGATTATAGATGCCCAGCTAATTTATGTATTTTTAGTAGAGACAGGGTTTCACCATGTCAGCCAGGCTCGTCTCAAACTCCTGGCTTCAAGAGATCCACCCACCTCGGTTTCCCAACGTGCTGGGATTACAGGTGTGAGCCACTGCGACTGGCCTACTATTATTATTATTATTTGGAGACAGAGTCTCTGTCACCCAGGCTGCAGTGCAGTGGCGTGATCATAGCTCACTGCAGCCTTGATCTCCTTAGCTCCGGTGATCCTCCTGCCTCAGCCTCCTGAAGTATCTAGGATTACAGACATATGCCATCATGCCTGGCTAGTTTTTTTGTTGTTGTTTTTGTTTTGAGACAGAGTCTCTCTCTGTTGCCCAGGCTGGAGTGCAGTGGCACCATCGTGGCTCACTGCAACCTCTACCTCTCTGGTTCAAGCAATTCCCCTGCCTCAGCCTCCTGAGTAGCTGGGATTACAGGTGCTTGCCACCACACCCAGCTAATTTTTTTTTTTTTTTGTATTTTTAGTAGAGACAGGGTTTCACCACGTTGGCCAGACTGGTCTCGAACTTCTGACCTCAGGCAATCCACCTGCCTCAGCCTTCCAAAGTGCTGGCATTACAGGCGTGAGCCACTGCGCTCAGCCAGCTAGTTTTTATATTTTTTATTTTTTGTAGAGATGAGCTCTATGTTGCTCAGGCTGGTCTGGAATTCTTGGTCTCAAGCAATCCTCCCACCTTGATCTCCTAAAGTGCTAGGATTACAGGTATGAGCCACTACACCTGGCCTATTATTTTTCTTTAAATCAGGTTGCTTTTTATGAATTTTGATTTAAAAAAGTAAACTTTGTCCTTATCACAAATAAAAAACAGGATCACTACAAATAGAAGGTAACTCTAAAAATACATTGAGTGGGAAAAAAAAAACAACAACAATGTTATTCATTTCTAGCTAGATGCCATTTCCTGGAGAAAGTTCTTTGCATGAGACCTGTTGTCTCTATGTTGAAAAGGGGAAACTAGCCACTGTTAGAAAAATGTTAAAGACGTATTACCAGAAAGTTCTTTGCATGAGACCTGTTGTCTCTATGTTGAAAAGGGGAAACTAGCCACTATTAGAAAAGTGTTAAAGACATATTACCACAAAACTGAAATGTATTGCTTGGCAGAATCGGAAGAGTTGAAAAAATTGAAAATCATTTCCTCATAGTTATGTGATTCCGTGCTATTTAATGTTCTGTCTCAGTCACTTTAAGTCATCTGGTTTAGCAGTGGTACACATCCTACCCTTGGGAGTGAAGACTCACTAAATGGAGACCAGGTTTGGCTGGAGGCTTGAGGATGAGCTGAAATGCATAATAGAAGATCCAGTGTGAATCATGTAGGAGTGGGATAAAATGAGACTTCTGCAGGCATAGAAAGACTCGCCAACCTATAGTTCATCATTTCAAGTTGATTTTTGATATATAGACAGAAGGTTTTTTGTTAATCAGGGTATTTGTGGTTTCCTCCTCTAGTGTGTTGCAATAAGCTTTGGACACACTAACCTTTCCATGGATAACAATAAACTTGGGACAAAATGCAAAAAAGCAACTACTTGAAGGTTTTTGAAAGGGAAAAAAATGAGCAAACAGGTTTTGTAAAGCAGTGGACACCTAGAAAAAAGAACTTTAGTGGGGCGAGTTGTCTGTTTTTGCAGAATGACACAGGGCAGCCAAAGTTGTGATTAAAAACTCTTAGCTTTCTTGTCTGAGTGGCAAGAAGAAAGAATCTAGGGAGCCTGTGGCCACTGGAGAGTGAGAGGGGGAAACCAGAAAGGAGAGTCAGACAAGGAGAGCCCAAGATTGTGAGTATAAACTCTGCCCAAGTCTCTGGCTGATTCTTGAACCATACATGTGTTGGACAAAGTCAAAGCAGCAGTTAATGGTAACAGAGCTGGACTGAGATTTGATCTGCTGCCTCCTGCACACAAGACAGGGTTTGCAGTTTAACAAAAGTAGTTGCTTGTTAAAATAAACATTAACACTGTTCAAAGGAAAATAATGGAATCCAGAGTCTCCACAACAGTATTCATAATGTTTAGGATACAATCCTAAGTTACTTTAGCTACAAAGAACCTGGAAAATGTGACCCATTCTCAAGGGAAAATGGATAGAAGCCAACCTTGAGATGATGCAGATGTTGAAATTATTAGGCAACGATTCTAAAGCAACTATTATAATTGAGATAAAGGAAAATATTCTTGTACACATAAATGAAAATATAGGGAATTTCAGCAGGAAAATATAAAATATAAAAAAGAACAAAAGGGAAATCTTAGATATAAAAATAATATCTGAAATTTAAAAAATCCTCTGTATGGTTTACTTAATAGCACAGTAGAAGTAATGGGGAAAGATTCAGTAAACCTGAAGATAAATGAGTAGAAAGGATCCTTGATGAATAAAGGAGATAAAGGATTTTAAAAAATGAACAGGATCATAGACCTGTGAGACAGAATGAAATTCCAGTATGTGTTTAACGTTTCAGAAGGGACGGAAAAACGAAAGAGTAGAACAGAAAAAATATTGATGAGATAATAACCAAATTTTCCCAAATTTAATGAAAAACACAAATTTACAAATGCAGAAAGCTCAGTGAAACCCAGATAAGATAAATACAAAAACGTCACACCAAAGCATATCATAGTCAAACTGCAAAAATTAAAGAGAAAATCTTGAAAGCAGTCAGAGGAGAATGGCACATAACATAGAAGGTAACTGATTTAAACGATCATGGACACCCATCTGGAGCTGTGAAGGCCAGCTGAGAGTTTAACAGTATCTTTAAAGTTCTAGAAGGTTTGGGGGAGTACAACCCTGTCAAACAAGAAATCTGTATCTAGTGAAAATTTCCTTTGAGAATAGAGGCAAAAACATTTTTAAATAAAAAGAAATATAAGAAAACTCACAATCAGCAGATCTTCACTACAAGAAATGCTAAAGAAAATTTTTGAGCTATACAAGAATAATATGAGAGGGAATCCTGGCTATTACAAGGAGTAATGTAGAACATCAGAAATGGCAGATATCTGTGTAAATAAAAAATATTTTGTTTCCTCTCAATTTATTCACAATACATATGATTAATAGCAAAAACTATAACATTATCTTATGGGATTTATTATGTACATAGCTGTAATGCATATGACAGCCATAGCATAAAGTACAGTACTATGGTGGTGGGAGGATGTGTTAATGGAATATATGGTTAAGGTTTGCACATTTTCTGTGAAGCAGTGCAGTATGAATAAGTAGATTGTGAAAAGTTAAGGATGTATATTCTCTACAACAACACTAAAAAAAAAAATGCTAAAAGCCATAGCTAATAAAGACAATGAGTAAGTTGAAATGGAATTCTAAAAAAAAAAATAAGTGGAGTGTTTATGGTATGGGTAAACTAACATACTAAGAGAGTTGATCATTTTGGTGCTATGGACTTGTCATGGAATTCATCATATCTGATTCACCCTTCCTTCCTTCCTTCCTTCCTGCTTATCTGGCTGTTTTCATTGAACTGACTCTTTCCATAAAGTCTGCTATAATTTGTCACACTTGTTTTCTTATCTCCATAAATGTGTGAGCTTCATGCTTATAGTGCTCCACATTCAGTCATTATGGTGAGGAGGATTTGGAAGTTTCACATGGAGAGAAAAATACTTAATACCTATCTTCTGCAGAGATTGTCTTTTCTTAAAGATAAGATTCTGGCAAATTATAAAGATGACGGTGGGAGGCTTAAAGGTAGCCCATACTATGTTAGTAGCAGGTACATGGAATCCGATGTTCAGCATATTTGATTTTTCTTAATAAAATCCATTTTGATACGTAATAATCATCGCCATTTCTCACATACCTATTGTGTGCCAGGCACTCTACTGAGACCTTAACATGTGATATGTCATTTTATACTCAAAATAGAGTCAATGAGAAAAAATTTTTTCTCTATTTACAGATGGTCAATTAATTTGTCTTAGATGAAATAACCTCTCTCCATCGTGTAGTTAATGATGGTGGTAGGATTCAAATCTAGGTTGGCTTGGATTTGAATCTCTTCTACTTCTATCCCAAAAACACTAACCCACTAAAATCTAGTACCATTCATCAAAATGATTTGTTTTTTCCACTGTGCAGAGGAATAAACTGAGGCCCAAATGAATCGTATTAGAAGAGCTAGGTGGGAAACCATATGTCTAGGCTCAAACCTAAACTGAGGCCTTTTTTTTTTTTTTTGAGACAGAGTCTGGCTCTGTCACCCAGGCGGGAGTGCAGTGGCGCCCATCTCAGCTCACTGCAACCTCACCCTCCTGGGTTCAAGCGATTCTCCTGCCTCAGCCTCCCGAGTAGCTGGGATTACAAGTGTGTGCCACCATTCCTGTCTAATTTTTGCATTTTTAGTAGAGATGGGGTTTCGCCATGTTGGCCAGGCTGGTCTCAAACTCCTGGCCTCAAGTGATCCACTCGCCTTGGCCTCCCAAAGTGCTGGGATTAGGTGTGAGCCACCTAGCCCAACCAGTCTTCTCTTACACTTTAAATTTGAATCCCTATTCTAAAAATTTAGTGATAAAGACATGTTTTTTGAAGTGTTCCAGAACTGAACTGCTCCTGGCAAAGTCAGGATAGTGAGAGGATAGGAATAGAATCTACATGAGCCAGTCACATTTTTTCCTGTCTCATCTCTGGAATGTCATGGCAGGATATCAGATCAGTAGTGACATTTACAGGAGACTGAACATTTTTAACAGGAAAGATGAAGAGTTTTTAAGACCTTATTAAAACCAAACTCCAAGTTAACTTAGGACCATAGCCTTTTAAAGGTATGATAGGATCTCAGAGAACATCATTCTCATATTCTCTTTTTACAGGTGCTTTCAGAGGCCAATAGAGGTTGAATATCCGCTTTAGAGGCAGGACACACAATTAGTCTTTGCAGAACCAGGTGTCCCAACTTCCAATTTGGGACATTCACCATTTTTTAATTCTTACTCCCCCTTCATCTGCTTCTTGAGCTGATGAGCTATTTGTGAAGCTTCCTTTATGCCTCTTGAACTGCTACTGCTGCTCTTGCAAGTGTGCGAATGAGAACATATACATTATAATTTAAATTATTGGATCAGTTAAACAATTTGTCCCTGCAGGTCAAATTCTTCCACTGTGATCAATCCCTGTGGGTCAAATTCAAATTTAATTTTTTAAATGGTTTTTTCAGAAAGATTTCATTTCATTCTACTTCTCCAAATAGATAAATGTTTACTTCAAGGAACTGTCAACTATTGTTAATGCTTCAAATCTGCCAGCCATTGACTGGTTGTTTTTGTTGTTTGTTTGTTTATTTTTGTTTGTTTGTTTGTTTTGAGACAGAGTCTTGCTCTGTCATCCACGCTGGAGTGCAGTGGCACGATCTCAGCTCACTGCAACCTCCACCTCCCGGGTTCAAGCGATTATCCTTCCTCAGCCTCCTGAGTAGCTGGGACTACAGGTGTGTGCCACCACACCCATCTAATTTTTTGTATTTTTAGTAGAGATGGGGTTTCAGCGTGTTAGCCAGGATGGTCCTGATCTCCTGACCTTGTGATCCTCCCGCCCCGGCCTCCCAAAATGCTGAGATTACAGGCATGAGCCACCGCGCCCATCCAGCCACTGACTTCTTGAAGCAGCATAATTTGTTGTCCATGGCTCCTGAATGTTCCTCATGCCACCAGCCCTTATGGTGGATAGTACAACATCACTGTATTCCTTGGAAATCTGGGATCATCTGAAAAGTTCGTTTCTGTGGGTCAGACTTTTAATTGATTGTTCAATTGATGATTCCACCCAAACTTTGTTGCCTATTTTAAAATGACTAGCCTGGTTCTACCATTCACTTCAAGCATCAGTTGACAGTTTGGCCCTGTATGTATCAAAGAAATGTAAAGGAAGGAGTTCACTGACTTTGATAATCTTAAATAGTTTTGTCAGTACTGTAAATACTGATCTCGAATAAAATACTAAACAACATTCAAGACCTTATTTGACCTGCTGTTGCACTAGAGTTGTTTGGAGCCAAAACTTAAAATCTTTTAAAGCCATATCAATGTAAAATAGAGTAAAATCTCCAGTAAAGTTCCAGATTATTCATAAAACATAGTGGAACTTTTTAGGAGACTTCCAAGCCATTACTCCAAGTTAAAGCCAGCATTCTAAGTTAAAGCCAAGTATCCTGTTGGAATCCTGTTGGATTCAGGTTGTGCACAGCTGGGGTGACCTTCTTAAATGTTCTTATTCTAGAGTTTGCATTAAAACCAAAGGAAAACCTGCAAAAATAGTTGATTAGATATATCTGAGTCCACATTTTAGATATATTGAATTTGAAAAGAATCAATGATAAAAATAGGACTTGGAAACATAACTAATAGTTGAAAATTTTCTTAATGAAAATGAGAATTTTTGTTTGATTTTGAGGGTTTTTTTTTGTTATTTCTGTTTTTGTTTTGTTTTGAGTTTTTGAGTTGGCCTTTGGGAAGAAATATTTGCAGCAGCCTAGAATACCCAGAATAATCTTGAACTTGTCTTGAGGACTGTAGGGAAAACCCCTGCTTGCCTTAGCATATTCTTAGAAACAATACCACAAAGTGATTTATGTTTTTCTGTGAGAACAACATTGTGAAAGCAACATCTTTTCTGACCAAAGACTTGGCATCAAATAAACCATCTTATCAACAATATGCCATAAAAAGGATATGAATACAAAAAGTAAAATTCTAGCATCATAAACCTTCTAAGTTAAAGAAGGTTTAAATTGCTGTAGCAATTGATCATTACAAGAGGTCTCCATGACTATAACAGCACCCAGAGCTCTTCAAACTACAACACTGTGTCATAAATGAGATTGTGTAAATGGAAGTACCTTGCATAACCCTGGCTGGTAATTGGTATCAGGTAATGTTAATTGAGAACAAATATTAAATATCTGTTTGCTCTCCAAGGTGATATTTCTGCCTTTAAAGTTTTATGTTTCAGTTTACAACGTCTACTTCCTTTGTTTGTTTGTTTGTTTGTTTGCTTGCTTGTTTTTCCTGAGATGGAGTCTCGCTCTGTTGCCCAGGCTGGAGTGCAGGGGCATGATCTTAGCTTACTGCAACCTCTGCCTCCTGGGTTCAAGTGATTCTTGTGCCTCACCCTCCCCAGTAACTGGAATTACAGGTGTGCACCACCACGCCCAGCTAATTTTTGTGTTTTTAGTAGATACGGGGTTTCACTATGTTGGCTAGGCTGTACAATGTATACTCTCACATTATTTTTTTTTTTTTTATTTTTTTTTTTGAGACGGAGTCTCGCTCTGTCGCCCAGGCTGGAGTGCAGTGGCCGGATCTCAGCTCACTGCAAGCTCCGCCTCCCGGGTTTACGCCATTCTCTCGCCTCAGCCTCCCGAGTAGCTGGGACTACAGGCGCCCGCCATCTCGCCCGGCTAATTTTTTGTATTTTTTTAGTAGAGACGGGGTTTCACCGTGTTAGCCAGGATGGTCTCGATCTCCTGACCTCGTGATCCGCCCGTCTCGGCCTCCCAAAGTGCTGGGATTACAGGCTTGAGCCACCGCGCCCGGCCTACTCTCACATTCTTAAACTATGAAAGATGACTTAAACTGTGGAGAAGTATGGGAAGACCTTCTTCTTTCAGAGATATCTGAATATCTCTGAAAATCCATGTAACGAGTCAGGGCATTCATGAATTGTCCTATTTTCAGTTAGTGTTCTAAGTGCTTTAGTAGGGACTCCTCAGATATCTGTTATAAGTGGTGGATGAAGAAGGAGGAGAAGAAGTTTTTAAGGAATAATAGCTAACCTAATCTTTTGTCTCTTCCACCATCTTTAGTTAATTCAGATGTTCTCCTTCAATGGCAAAGGGTGACCAGGAAATACTGCATAGTATTTATTTCGCCATAGGGTATACTAGACATCGCCCAAGAATGCTAAGATAGCATAAGGCTGTGTCCTCCTCCTGATCCTTCATGATGAGCAGTCCAAACCACCAAATGATCAAATTCCAGAATAGCCAATTTGCCCCAAAGTGCTTTCGGTAAAGAATCCATTTGGAATAGTGTTTCTCAACCCTCCTACTGTATCAGAATCACCAAGGCCTGGGGCCTGCCCCAGACGCTGATCCAGTTGTTCTGTGGCAAGATGGCAGTTAAAAACACAAAAGAACTTTCAAGTGATTGTAATATACAGCCAGAGTTGAGAACGATTGGGCCAGAGCCTTCTTATCTGCCAAATAACGGAAGGCAGAATGGAGGGATAGGGGTCCATTTTATTAACATCTAATGAATTGATTTAAAATGAAAATGGGTGCCTCTTAATGATAATACTGATTTAGTGTTTATCATCATACAGGCACTGTAGACACATGAACACATTTAAACTGTGCCACAGCCTTCGATGTATAGGTGAGAAAAGAGTCCTGAGTGTCAATTAACTTAGTCATAACAATATAGCTGCTGACATTAGGATCCGGCTCTACTTCAGAAAAGCTCATCACTTTCCACTCTATCACACCACCTCTACACTTTTACTTTCTCATCTACTTTTTTCTTTGAGGAGATGCAGTTAAAGTCAGGCAAGCTCACATATATTACCACTGATAACAAATTCAGCAGTCTAAGTATTGCTGAGGAATTTAAGTGGCTGATGTGTTTGTTCCAGTCTTGGGTAGAAATGATACATTATCAACAATTAATTAATTAATATATTTTTTAAACAATTTATAAAGAAAACAATTTTATCAAAAAATTATCCACTTGAATTTTATGAATGAAGACAGGTGATTCCTGTCCATGGTAAATAAATAGTGTATATCCTTTAAATAATTTAAGGCACATTTCATGCTAATATTCTGTGTCTACCTATGTCTTTCATTGAAAAAGTATTTACCTAATATCTTAAAGCAGGGCTATGATTAACTTAGTTCTCAAGGAAAGGAGTTTTAAAAATAATTTTCTCTGCTCTCCATTTCTCTTACTGTAAGCATGTGCCAAAGTCTTGGCATCTGCTCAGAATAAATTTTCTGCTTCCTTTCTGTCTTTTAGTCAACGCACGCTTTCTCTCAGTTCTCCCCCTTACTCCTTCCCCGCTTTAGTAATCTACAGGAAACCAGACCTTACTAATTTGAGTGTTTGCTCTTAGAATTACTTATTATTGTATTAATACATATTTGCTAGAGTTTGTGGAGGATTTGTATTGCTCTAGGTGTTAATAAAAGTGTGTAAAAGACAGGCCCCTTAAATAATGTGCAATTTTGAGGGGAACAACAAAGGCAGAAGGATTTCTTTGGGACTGGCTATTTGCAATAGATTGCTCATTTTATTTATTTTTTATTTGTTAGCATGCAGGAAGTTTATTAAGAAATGCAACGATGGCAGGATTGGCCGGAGAGAGAAGTGAAGACATGATGCATTCTCAATGGAATGCCTCAGCTGACCATGTGGGGAGTTCTAAAGATGGGCTGGTGATTCAGAGTGCCCCATGTTGGTTTCTCAGTCATTTGTTTTGAGCTGCCCTGGAAAGTGGATGTGAAGTTGGTTGAGGAGGCCCCAGATTTCTCATTTTAAAATGCTGCATGTGAGAGGACATTTTTGACAAAGAACTACTAATTAAATTAAAAAATTTGGGAATAGAAACCTGTGAACGGAGTGTGTTTCTTCTATTCAGGCATGTATTTTTGCCTAATATCCAGATGCTGTTTTCGAGGCTATTTTTTCATGAGATTGTGTTGCTCTAGAATGCTCAATGGTCCTCAAATTTGAGTGTGCATCAGAATCTTAACAAGTAGGAGCCAAGACACAACTTCCTGCCCTCCTCCGCCCCACCCCGCTAGAGTTTCAGATTCATAGGTCTGGGTTGGTTCTGAGAATTTGCATTCATGAGTAAGTTAACAGGTGATGCCGATGTTTCTCAGGGGTAACGGGCAAATGGTGATACCCAGAAAGTTTTGGTTCTAGATATGAGATCCTGTTGTCTCTGCCAATGAAGTTGTGTTGTCACTCCATCTTACAAGTAACCCCAAATTACCCACCTGAAAGACCTTTGTGGGTTGTGGAAAACCTGGAAGATGGCTGAGAGACAGTATTCTCCAAGTAGTTCTGAGGAGACTGTTCTGCTTGTATTCTCATGCAGCGCCATCACTGCCTGGCTTCCTTATGTGTGTCTGATTTGAGGCAGTTCTCTAGGAACCAGTTCCTGGTGCTGCAGTTCCCCTGGCAGCTTACCAGGGCTTCCAGAACCCTAGTGGTGGGGTGGGAACTCCTGTTCCTCACCTGACCTCTCCACAGCCCTGGACCTTTAAGGTTTCTTCCGGACTACATGGAATTAGATTTCCACTTTTCCTTGGTTCGCAGGGAGCAGGAGCCAGGTTGGAATGGCTACCAAGGAGCCTTTCTTTTTCAGAGCCCTTACATGGCAGTCAGGACTCCACTCTTTGGTGATGGTGATGCTGATTATTTGGAAGCTTTAGCACCAAAGTTTGAAATTCCCCTAAGTGAATGGTTTTGGCGATCCCCTTCCTTTAGTTATACTATTGGCTTTCTCTCATGTTCATTTAGGTTGCCAAATCTCCTGTATAATCCTCATCCCCCATCAAAAAAGAAAAAAAGAAAAAAAGAGTAGTTCTATTTTTGTGGAAGAAGAGGAAAGAATCCAGGAAACATTTCAGAGAACTGTATGTTTTCTTAGTTCCTTCTCCCGAGACTCGAAATCCAAGGAGTATTTGGTCAGTTGCTAACATTACATGAGGTTTTTTATTTTTTTAAAAAAAGTAGGTATAAAATTTAACTTCTTTGCCCACCTCCTGACAAGAAACTGTGAAAAATATCCAGTTTACACAATTTGAATAAAATTATTCCTTTATAAAGGTCACGTTTTCTTATTCATAAGAATTTTCACAGGAAGATAGCGTGGAAAGGGACTAATAAGTGCCCAGGTTCTCACATGGTGCAGAGAATATAAGGCGGGCCTAGCCTGTGAGGGGCCCTCCTACATCATCTGCTGGTAGAATTACCAGCAGCAATGGCCCAGGTCTGTTGTAAGATTAGGATTCTGCCCACCCCCTGAAGCTGCCACCATTCTGCCTTCTCTGTCTTAGAGTTTTGTATTCTAAGTTTTTACTTTGAATCTTGAGAATAGAAAATAGTTTTCAGTCTCTTGAGATTTTGCATAGTTTGCATAGCTTCAGAAATGAGTTCAGTATAACTGCTTAGATACCCCGATTTATCTTTTTCAGTTTCATTTGTTATTTTTAAAATGCTTTAAGATACAATTAAGAGGCCGGACGTAGTGGCTCACGCCTGTAATCCCAGCACTTTGGGAGGCTGAGGCAGGCAGATCACCTGAGGCCAGGAGTTCGAGACCAGCCTGGCCAAATGGTGAAACCCCCATCTCTACTAAAAATACAAAAAAATTAGCGGGGCGTGGTGTCAGGCACCCGTAATTGCAGCTACTCGGGAGGCTGAGGCAGGAGAAATGCTTGAACCTGGGAGTCGGAGGTTGCAGTGAGCTGAGATTGCACTATTGCACTCCAGCCTGGACAACAAGAGTGAAACTCGATCTCAAAAAACAAAACAAAACAACAACAACAACAGCAACAAAGCCATTAAGAGAATCTGCAGATTGTTCCTTTGGTAGAGATGTTGGTTAAAAAAAATCTTTTGGCTGTGCACCAAGTCAGTGACCTATAAATACTCTGTGCTGGCTCTTCTTTCTCCTCTTTGTGATTCACTAGTATAGAGATCTTGGACTAATGCCTTGAGGAAAATGTTATTTTGATGATAACCAAATATTTTAATTGATTCTAGAATTGAAGACACTGATTGTGGATTGGATGATTTCTTCTAGCCCAAAATGCATTCTCTAGATTAACCTCAAGTCTGCTGTGAGTGGGGGAGAGGAAGCCAGTTCACATGATCAGAGTTACCATTATTATTATTAGTTATTGGCCAAAATCAACCTTCATTTCTTAGTGTACATTTCTGTAGGTTACTAATTCAGCCAGGCTCAACTGGGTTCTATGCTTCAGTGCTCATAAGGCTAACTCAAGGCATCAGCCAGCCTGGGCTCTTTTCTGGAAGCTCAAGTGAAAAATCCACTTCCAAAGCTCATTCAAATGGTTGGGAAAATTTATTGTCTTGTCATCACAGTTTATAGATTGTACTCTACAAGGGTAGCAAATACTATCCTCATTGACCTTCAGGTGTGGGACTGTGTGACTTGTTTATATATGTGTATATTTGTGTGAGAGAGAGCAAAGTAATGTGTACTTGGTACAGTTTAGTGTTAACTGTTGGGATATCAGAAATATTAATAGTATTTAAAATGTATTGCCCGTTCCTTGTGGAAGAGGCACCTCTAAGCACTGTGTGTACAGTGTATTCCTTTATGTAATCCTCACGAAAGTCCTACGTGGTAGATTCTATTACTATCTCCATTTGCAGATTAAGAAACTGAGACTTAAATACGATAAATAGCTTGCTCATGATTTCACAGCTGATAAATAGCAGCACCACAATTGAACTAACCTCTGTTTGTCTTGAAAGCAAAGTTCTTATACACTGTGCTACCCTGAGGAAACTTCTAGTTGAAAAATTGTGATCTAATATGGTCAAAGCTTGTTGACTGTGTAATGCCATTCCTCTTCCTCACCAACTTTTAAGTTTTTTATATGAGAAAGGGCATGGGAGGCTATCACCAACCTCTTCTCTTCTATTCCAATGCTTCACCTTTAGACTGCATTTTTTTTTTTTTTTGAAGGCCAAAGGGAAATAGAAAGTAGCTCCTACCCAAGCAAAACCTGGGGATCCTAGATGTAGTCCATCTCAATTGAACCAGAATGTTTCCCACTAATAGACAGAATCTATTTTTGTTTAATACTATGCCATTCCATAAAGACATGATTATTCCTTAGCTTCTTCAAAGGGATACTTTCTGAAAGTGTAGCTGAGACTGTTTATTCAGTAGGTTCCTAAGCACCATCTGCTTTACTGTGTGTCCTAGATTTTGTCTAGGTTATTCCTGTAGAGCCATGGTCAACATTATAGTAACATAACAACATATATAGTAACATATAGTAATAGAGAAATACCTATTTTTACTTTATAAGTAATAAAGTATTAGCTCTGATTTATGGTAACAGGATAGTCTTAAAGCTTATAGATCTGGTATTAGGAAAATTTTATATAACTATATATTAACACTATCTTTTAAAGTGAAGGATGTTTTTATTTCATCTTTTGGTTTATCTCTGAAAGATTATTCTTTTGGATTTTTTTTTTTAAATTTAGAGACAGTTTAGACTTCATAGTGTCATGATAATTCTCAAGTTGGTATCAACAGGAGTAACAAAAGGAGCTAAGATTTGAAACATCTGTAAATAACAATAACTTTTATTGACCAAGAATTTAGTATGTGCGGGGCATAGTGCTAAGCACGTTAGCACATTTCTTTACGTCAGCACTATGAGCTGTAAATATTGTCTCCACTTCACAGATTTTAAATACCGAGGTTCACAGAGGTTAAGCGCCTGATCCAAAGACACATAACTTGTAAGTGGTGGACCTGGGAAGTCAGAGCCTGGTACAGGGTATTCTGTTGCCTCTTAGAACCCAAGATTTTTCTCACCCTGTTCAAAAATTCTCATCTACAATGGTCAGCAGCTGTGAGAACTGTTGAGTCTCAGTTAAGACTCACATGATTATCTGGTTACTGGGCAAGGGGTAAGGCCATGACAAGAGATGTAAAGCAGAAGGATGTGGCAGATTGACTGGTGTGACATGGGGTATGGTGCCCATCCATTCATTCATGAGTGCCATGTAGCCGGGAGGGAATGTGCAAGTCATAGATTCTAATTTAAAAGGGAACAGATTCCAGATGGGAAAGTACTTGGCTAATTGTATTCAAGTTAGCTCGCACTTGAACTGTAGGACTGTAACATTTCCTGAGGGCAGGAGTGGATGAATCTTTTTCTTTATGGTGAATGAACTATTAGTAGGTATGTACTGATATCTGGGGAAGTAAGATAGATTCTGAAGGACTCTAGAACCAGACTATATGTGTTTGAATCCCAATTTTACTTCCTATTAGCTTTGTAGGTTTGGGCAATTTAAATAATCTCTCTGTAATTCAGTTCATCTCATCTGCAAAATGGAGATGATCCTAATACCCCCATATAGGGTTGTTGTATCAAGTAAATGATATAATAGGTAGTGAAATGCTTAGAACAAAGGCATTTGTCATCATCATTATCATCATCATTGCTGCTGTCAAAAAATGTTAAGTGCACTTAACAGTTGCCTTGGATAGAGCAGCTCAGAGCCCTGACCAAATTATGACCATTTTGAGAGTCATTAAATTAGCAATATTTGGAAATGGATGCCAATAGCCAGAGTTGGCAAGGGAGTGGCCATGTGCCACAATCATGTACTTGTACTGGGAGGGCAAATCGGTATAATGCGTGGCAGATCAGTTAGGAGATCTGCTATCAAATATCCTTAAAAAGTATAAGTCCTTTGACCTAGGAGTTCTGTGTCTAAAAAGAGTTTGACAAATGCCTAAACTGTCTACAAGGATGTTAAATGAAGATATTAAAAATATATAGAATTTTATGTTTATGGACATGGAAATATTTGAAAACAAAGTAAATGGAAAAAAGCAAACTATAAACACTATAGGAGGATCTCATTAAAATATGTGTTGGTAGCTGTCTTCAGATGACTTTTGTTTTAGTTTATTTTAAAGCTAGAGGTAATAGGTTAACATCCCACTTTCAAAATTTGTTTACCCTTTAAGTTTTTTTTTCCTTTTGCTAATTAGACATGATTTTGTCCAATAATGTCTACATATAAACTCTTTATCCAAATACCAAGAATTAGGAAATCCTGCTAGAAGACTTTTTCTCCCCTAAAGAGAAGAATTGTGTAATTCTTCCTCATCAGCCTGCCTGAGGTATGCAACAGGCTCCAATCAATAATAGTGCTCAGTACTGTAAAATTTCTCACTAACTTGGGGCAGTATCATTTAAAAATATCCCCCTTCACCCTGAAATTTTGATACAATTCTATACCCTCTAACATCTCATATGCACTGAGAATCCAGATATGGAATAAAAGTTTTTGTCACAAGCATAAGTTCTCAAGTGGTTTCTGTGCAGAAAGACCTCCTATGAACTAGCTAATGCTAAGAGGTATGATTGTTTGATATTAATTCTGAATACATAATTTAGACAAAGTCACCCCTTGTCATTTAGGAGGAATACTCCTATTTTTTAATGGTTTCCTTAGCAGACTATCAGTTACTTTCCTATTTGGTCTTCCCATAAATTGGATTTACCTCCAGGTTATATGGCAATTTAAAGGATTGTGATGAGAAACACCAAGGTCATGGCATTCAGACTAGTGTGCCTTTTTTTGGTTTGTTCATGTTTTTAAATTTTTAAAATCTTTTTCTAAAAAAAAAAAAAATACCTATAGGATATCTTTGAATGCCCAGCTGCTGAGTCTTTGGCCTAGAATGCTGAATACTTATGTTGATGTTGATAAGCTTCATTCTAATATCCACATTAAGAAAAAGCAGAAATTCATTGTTATGTGAGCATGTAAAGGCTGCTCTTTTTTGGACAGCACGTAACAATAAAAAGACAAAGGCTGGGTTCTTACTGTCATCTGAAAGGTTAGGAGAGTTTTAGTCTCATGACAGACTTTCTCCTTTATTGTAAAAGGGAGAGGGGGATCTCATGCATATCCTCAACTCCGGCCTGCAAGTGCTCTTTTACATGTCCCAATCAGAAAACATTAGACACCACGTCTCAAGGCATGTCATGTTCGTCCCCATCAGGTGAGCTATGCACATGAGAGAGGCAGCCCCCAAATTAGAACCTGTTTTGTTGTTTTTGTTTGTTTGAGACAGGGTCTTGTTCTGTCACCCCTGCTGGAGTGCAGTGGCATGATCGCGGCTCCCTGCAGCCTCGAATCCTGGGCTCAAGCAATCCTGCCAACTCAGCCTCCTGAGTTGAGTAGCCACAGGTGCACACCACTGTATCTGGCTTGACTCTCTTTAAAAAGTCAGCTTGGCTATAGATAACATTTTCCCAGAAAATCAGTGTTTCACATCAGAGATCTGTAAACCTTTTCTATAAAGGGCCACATAGTAAATATTTTAGGTTTTGTGGTCTGTAGATCTCTGTTGCAACTGCTCAACTCTACTGTTGTAGCAGAAAGCAGACTTACACAATATGTGAACAAACGGGTGTGACTCTGTTCCATTAAAACTTCATTTACAAAAACAGGCACTGAGCAGGATTTAGTTTGCTAACCCCTGCTGTAAACAATTATTCATTTCCTAAACCAGCCCACAGAAACTCATCTGGTAAGTTGCTGATACATGGTACATTTACAATATTATTTTCTCTGAAATTGGTTTTGTTTTAATCAAAATAGTGTTAGGACTTGTCTAAAAGTAACACATTTCTAATTAATACTTCCCAAACCTGTTCCCAAAAAGCAACTGTTTTTTTCTCTTTTAGCTGTTCTGAATGTTATCTTCAAATCTCAATGAAATAGGCTTTTATTGTTGTTTCTTAATTTATTGATGTCTTAGTCTGTTTTGTGCTGCTATAACAGAATGCCACAATTTATAGAGAAATGAGAATAACCTATAAACAATAGAAGTTTTTTGGCTCACAGTTCTGGAGCCTAGGAAGTTTGAGATCTCCAAGTCAAGGGACTCCATCTGATAAGGGCCTTCTTGCTGCATCATAACATGGCTGAAGGCATCACGTGGGATGAGAATGTGCACAAGAGAGAGCAGGGAAGGGGGCCACATTTATCCTGTGTCACCGCTCCTGAAATAATCACTTTAATTCACTCGTGAGGGCAGAGCCCTCATGACCTAATCATTTCTTAAAGTTTCCACCTCTCAACAGTGTTGCATTGGGGATTAAATTTCCATTGCATGAACTTGGAAGGACACATTTAAAGCATAGCAATTTAAAGCACAGACTTTCTGCTAAAATAGATGGGAATTTAGTTTTCCGACATCCTCACTTGCCCATTTCTCCAAACACACGATATAATATTTTGTTTTTTTGTTTCTCTTTTTACTGAAATAAACATTCATAGTAAAAAGTTTACTTCTTAAGTATGCATCTTGATGAATTTTTTATTACCAAACAGTATATTTTAGATTCCCTACTTTGTAAAATTAGGCTCTTGGCACCCCTGCACTCTCTACTTCAGTTTACTTTTATATAATACAAATCATGATATTTCATTTTATTTTGTAAGTACATTTAAGTCTTTAAGCTTTATCAAAAGGTTAATTCTAAAAATTGAAAATAAATAAATATTATTTGTGACTTATTTATATAGTGGAACTAATGATCATTATAGTTTAATTTTCTTGTTCATATAGCTGTCTGTTTTTATGGAATTACCAAATGCCATTTTCCCCTACCCTTTTGGCCCTTTAATCACAGCTTCCATTTCTGACATTTTCCCACATCAGAGTTCACTTTGGTGGAGTTTTTCCCCAGGCCCTCCTCCCCAGGTTCCTCCATCTTTCTGTTCCTGAGGCCTGCTGCTTACCTGTCACTCTGGAATTTCCTCCTTCAGATCCACTGGTTCCTGAAAACTATCCTGTCTTCATTTTAGGTTCACTCCTTCGTTTTGGTTGTACGTATCTTCAATTATCTTCTTATAAAAGGGTGTAGAGGGGCTAACTTTTCTGAGTCTTTGAATGTTTAAAAATGTTTTGCTCTATTTTCATCTTCGGTTGATGATTAGGATGAATATAGAATTCTAGGATGAAAATTATTTTCCTCCAGCTCCATTGTTAAGCATTTGGGGGGTGGGTGATGAGAATGGAGTGGTGGGGAAGAGCAACTTCGCAGTAGGAGCTACATTTGTCTGTAGTCTTCAGGCTTGCTCTTGAAAAGTCTAATGCCATTCTAATTCCTATTCCTTTGTAGACGGCCAGTTTTCTTATTTTCCTCTTTTTATATGGAAACACATTTTATGATAACTTCAAATTCTGAAATCAAGTCATAATTTTGTGAGAAATTAGAATCTTTTCTGTTCATCCTTCTATTTAATTTTAAAAATAATTTTCTATTAGCAAGATTTTTTTCTAGTTTACTTCTTCCATTTTCATAACATTGTCTTCTTGTTTTATGGTTATAATATTTTCTTGGCTCTCTTTTAGATTTTTGAAATTCTTTTCTATTGCCTGTCTTATGTGTGTTTCCTCCAGAATTATTTCCTCCATTTATTCATCTTGTTTGTGTTCTTTCTTGTTGGAGGCTTTCTTCGTATAACTGGTAACCATGATTGTCTATTCATAATTAAGACTGAAGCCATTAAACAGCTGCCTTGTGACTCTCTCTGTGGCCTTTGTTATATGATATTTGAATGAGTTGGTGTCTGAATGTGCTTTTTCTCTGTAGCCTTCCAATTTCTTTTTAAAAGATTGCTCCACATTTCTTTTTGTATGTGTGTGTGTGGGTGGGGGTAGGTGGTGTCTGGGTTGATGGAGAGGAGGAGAGGGAGGAGAAAAAAGAGAGATTATTAGTTGGCAGAATGGAGAGGGGCATATGGTAGGGGTTAATGACTGGTTGCTTCACATACATGATTTCAGATCATTTGTTTTTCCTGCCTCACAGCTCATGCTCATTCTCTGTCCTTCCAGGAATCTCAAGTTTTGCCCAGTTTTGCAAGATTAATTGGGTCCTGCCCATAAATGTCTACATTGTAGGTTTTTCTGCCCTGTTTCATCATTATCACCCTTCCATTTTCTCTCTTTTAGAAAAAGAGACTTATTTGGACCTCCTCAGGATATTATGCCATTTTAAATTTCTTAACTCTCAATTTAGTGAGGTTGATTAAAGAAGAGAAGATCAAGATCAACTTGTGTGGTCAATTGGTAATCACAATATTCTTTTCTACCTTTCTATTTTGAATTATTAGACAATATTTATTCTGCTGTCCCTTTTATAGCAGCATATATGTTGGCCTGCCAATTTAACCTTCATCTATCTGAGAATTACTTGAAACTCAGGATGCTAGGACCATATTTCTATCCTGTATTATAACATTTTTTATATTACTTTACTTTTCTTAACTTCCGCCTCCTGGCTTGTATTATGCTTGGCTGAGACTCAGGGGGTTGTAGAGAGTATCTTCTCATTCATTATGCAGCCAGTAGCTGTGAGTTGTTCTGAAGTGGTTTCTAGTCCTTCCTGGGCATGGTCTTTACAAGCAACCTGAGAGAGGCTCAGTTTAGCTATAACTCTGGCAATAAATTGTATTTTGATAAGTTGGAGTAGCCTTCATGTAATGTTCCTTGCTTTTCAGCCCTGAAAAATCCCGACATCTCAGATTAACTCTTGAGAATTATGGAAAATTGGAATGAGGATGTTCATGTTTCTTGTGTGCCTTTTCCTTCGCTAAAGGTTTTCCTTGTATGCTAAAGAATGCTCACAGGTTGGTCTTCCTTTGGGATATAGGACCCTGGGGCTCTTGTTTCACCTTAAACACAGAAATAAACATTTTTGAAAATGGAAGCTAACTCACTTTCTCACTCCAATTTCGTATTGCTCTTTGTGGATATATGTCTGTATTCTGTAAGATGAGGTAGAGAAATCGGGTGATTGGGGTGACTGTGCTTACCTGCTTAGGAAGACTTATGTCTTCACTGTTGTTTCAGGCTTCTTCCTGAAAGTTTAAAGTAAATCAGGCTGTTAATTCACAGATATTCTCACTCTAATGTCCCTCCTGGAAAACCAAAACAGAACAAATAGTTTGCAAGGTTCATTATCCGTTGTCATAACATCTCTTATCATTCTTCTACCACTTTCTTTAGGGTCTAGTCACATTTTTAGTTTTTAAAAACGTCGGATTTTTTGAGCAACATATACCCATATGGTAAGTATTGAGACTGTCAGGGTTAAAAAGTTATTAAGCTGTAGACTGTGGAGAGGGGCAGATGGAAGAACAGGATTCTCCAGTGATCATCTCTCCATAGAAATTTTAATTTGAACAACTATCCATGCATGAAAATACCTTCTTAAGAGCTGAGGAAATGAAGTGAGAGATCATAGTACCTGGTTGTAGCATAATATGAAAAGATGCATTGAAGAGGGTAGGAGGGACAGTTCTGCATTACTCACTTGCATCATCCCGACCCCAGGCAACACAACACAGAGAGATACTGTCCACGTTGGGAAAGAGAGGGAAGTAAGCACAGGACTTTGCCTTGGACCCCAACACCCGGCCCACTACAGTAAAGCCCAGAACCAGGAAGGCCTCCATGGCCCCAGACTATGGCTGGTACCCACAGATTGAACCTCCAGACTCACCCTGGCATCAGGTGGGTCCCTGTAGCTCCAGGCCTTAGACTTTTGAGGCAGACTTGATCTCTGGTTTGCATCTCTAGTGGGCTGACTCCAGCAGCCCTGGAATTTAGACAGTTGTCAGCAGCAGACAGGTCTCGGTGGCCTGGGTCTTTCAGCTTGCTCTGGTGCTCCCCTGGGCTTCTAACTTGTGCGAGTGCCACACTGGCCCTAGCAGCCATGGGCTTCCAACCATACATCAGATGTCCTGACCAGAATCTGTGGTTGGGCTGACTGCTGAAGGTGTTCCCAGACAAAGCCAATCAGTGAAGACTGGAATATATGCTTCTTCAAATGCACAAATATCAGTACATGGCCATAAGGGTACAATCAGGGAAACCTGACCTCACCCAAGGGACAAAATAAAGTGCCAGTGACTGACACTAAGAAAATGGAGATATGTGAACTGCCTGACAAGCAATTCAAAATAACTGTTTTAAGGAAACTCAGAGAACCTCAAGAAAACATAGAGAAACAATTCAATGAAATGAGAAAAACAATAAGTAACCAGAATGAGAAATTTAACAGAGAATGAAATTTAAAAAAAATCAGATTCTGGCACTGAGAAATACAACGAAGGAAATGAAAATGCAAGAGAAAGCATCAACAGCAGAATTCATCAAGTAGAAGAAAGAATCTGTAAACTTGAAGACAGGTTATTTGAAAATATACAGTCATAGGAGGAAAAAAAGAACAATGAAAGAAATGAGAAAAACATATAGGATTTATGGGACAGCATTAAAAGACCAAATGGACACTTCAGGGATTTTCCTTCGTGGCTCCCCAACTGTCCTGATGTGTAGGGTGCCATATTAGGAAAGACCCCTTAGCAATTCATGGCTGAAGAACTCTAGCTCATAATTTAAATGTGAACATTTCTTTCCCAGGCCTGGCTTCTGGATCTTGGACTTCTCCAGAGATTGATACTGCAATTGCCTTCTCTGTCATTGAAGCCCTTGGTACCCACACCTTGCCCTGCAGACCTCAACAGGAGGACTTTGTTAGTCCCAACACCAGTCATGGCTCCAGTCGGGTGGGATGGGGGAAAGTCAAAGACAGTCTGTAAGTGATGCATGTGTTTGCATGGTGGCCAGGGACCAGCAGAGGAAGCTAGTTTGTCTATTCTTTTGTCTCGGTGTCATCGTGTAGTGCCTTTGCCATCTCCAGATGGTGGCTATAATCATATGGGCTCTTCTATGGACCCAGTTTCCTAAACTTCCCAGAAAGAAACAATTCAACAATTAAGTTTAACAAATGCTTTGAGTGCCTATTGTGTCAAGGAAAGCATATAAAGCAGACTTTAAGGCTTTAAGAGGTTCAAGCAAGAATCTAATGCTCAAAGGTAATTCTGAGAATTAAATGTAATTGGAACTTAATTATTTAAAATCTAATTTTTTTTTGTAAACAGTTGTGAGTCCTAGCATCCTTTAATTTTTTCTTTTAAATTCTGGTTTGAAAGTTATATATAATACGTTGTAGGACACTATTGTAGGCACATTTCTGGATTTAGAAATGATTAAGACATGGTCCCCTTCCTTTAAGAACTTAATATATAAATAACAAAAGTCAAAACAGTCATAAATATTTTAATAAAATAGCTTTCCTGTAAAAAGTGCTTTGGGAACGTATGAGAGGTAGAGATTAATTTTGAGAAGAGTTTTTATGCAGGAAATGGCATTTGGTTTTAATCTTGAAGAACAAATAAGATTTTAACAGATGGACAGGTGTACCTAAGTGTTTCCAGGATGAAGGCTCATCTTTAGCACAGGCTTGGAGACAGGACACACAAGGTGAGTTAGAAGGTGTGTATTGGATAGGTCATGGAAATGATGTTTGAAAGGTGTCTGGATCTTCTTGTAAATGAGTCTCGGTACCAAGCAGGGGAGCTTGAACTTTATGTTTATGATCTTGGAGTGAAGTCAATAATTATTATTTTCTTTTTAAAAAGTATCTGGCTCTTAGAAAATTCTAAGAATAATGCAGAAGCGCAAGTAAATGCCGGAACTATTAGAGTTGGCAACACAGGTAGGAAATGTGCACAATTAGAAGAGAATTGTTACAGAACTTGAAGACTAAGGTTTCAAACCCTGGCACAGTAAGAATAAGCTTGTCCTTAGGGTAAGCCAGAACCCAATCCCTCCCTCCCAGATGTAGTGAGTCTCTACCATGTATCAGGCACTGTACTCAGAGGATGCAGAGTGAGTGATAAATATCCCTGAATTCAGCTTCGTAGTAGACAGAAAGGTAAACAAATGAGCATTGTATTAAATGCACTTGCAAAGTACCATTGTGAAATGAAATAACAGGAACAATAATGTCTATCACTTAAAATCCACTTGTTTTGTGCCAGACTCTGTTGTAATCATTTTACATCTGTTAACTCATTTAACCTCTATGAGGCAGGAACATTTATTATCCCCATTATGTAGATTAAAAAACGGAGGCACTGAGTGTGAAGTAACTTTCCCCAAATCATCCAGCTAGACAGTGGTAGAGGTAGGATTCAACCCCGATTTTATGCTGCTAACAACTATACCTGTCAGGAAACAGCTGGGGTAGTGGGCAGGGGTGAGAGAGGAGTGAGAAAAGGTGGAGATGGGTATTTCAGGAAATGAAATTAACACATGTAAAGGCATAAGGAGAATTTGAGAAAGATAGTTGGCGATTAGAGACGAATTTTACTTTGGGTCTGATTTCAATTGCTGGTGTGATATTTAGGTGGGAATGCCTCACTAACGATGTGGGTATTTTTGGAGAAGTCACCAGGCGTTTTCTCTCTGGTCTCTTTCCTCTCCATGTTGACAGTCGCTCTATAGTGGTGCTCCATATACATTCCATCTCTGTATGAACAGGGAAGTAGCTGTCAGCGAGGAAGATGTAGTATTGTCTTCTAGCCTTTTCCTAAGTGGTCCAATTGCTCATTAAGAATCCACTCCAACTTAATAACCAAAGAGTATTGTAAATATTGATGCTATGGGGTTATTCTCATAACCCCCAGCCCTTGAGGAACTTAAAATTTAGTGGGTGACCTGCCCAACTGTAGCAGTATCTGAGTAGCTCCTTCTAAACTTAGAAAGATGGGGTTAACTAAGGAAAAATAATTATCTTCACAGTTTCCAAGCAGAAATTGAACTGCTCAAAGTAGGTTTGTAAATGTGGGTGTAAATGCATGTGTGAATATGTGTGTGGTTGTGTGAGTGTATTTTCTGTTGAGATGGAGGAATCATAGATAAGTATGACTGATCTCATAGATGAAGAAGTAAAAAGCTTCCTAGTTATTCAGTATACTTAAGCTTCTTTGAAACTTATTTTAGGTAATGAAGAAAAATACTTGAGGTTCTTGCCATAGAAGAATTGCCTTAGTAGCCCCTCCCCTAAAATGTTTTTATTCTGACTTTGATGCAAGAGTCAGTAAAGATTGTTTCAGCAGTGATTGTCACATGTCACCTTCTCTGTAAACGTGAAGGAAAGTGGAACTGTAATCTGTTATAGGCTGTTTTAGTGATCTTTCATGTAGGAAGTTCTGAAGTAACACCAGCCCAGCTGTGCTTTGTGGGATAACTATTTCATAATAAGAAAGAAATCATATTTTGAGACAACAACAACAAAAAGCTGATATCATGTCTATGGTTCTGTTTTGAGCGCCACCACTGAATTAAAGCTATCCAAGGAAATGAAACATCGAGGTTGGGGGAACATTGTGTGATGTATGTTGGCTGAAATACTAAACACTCCAGTATAACATCAATATATAATTTGTATGGTTACAAATATTATTGGCATAAATAATTCATGCTGCTGCTTTGTATTTACTTGATTAACAGCGTCTTTGTCATTTTTATCAGTCATGATGCCATTGCAATCTTGCACATTGTGTTTAAAGAATACTCGGGGAAATGTTTCAACTGTGTGTCTGGATGGTATAATGTATTTATTCATTTAGTCAGATGAAATGAAATAGAGAGTGTTTAATATGCATGCCTGCATTATACTAGCTACTCTCTAAATAAATTACAGACAGTATTATTCCCTTTCATTGTAAGAAAAATTATAGTTTGATTTTTTTTTCAAGTAGCCAACATGCTGCCATTTTGTACTTTTAATTACAGATTTTTGAGGCTTTTCAAATGAGCTTTGAATAATCCTGAATATTTTTGTATTGAGATGTCAATAGGAAAACTTCAGTAACTTGAGTGGACTATATCAAGTTAGAATTGAATTACTCTGAAAAAGAATGTAAAATAAGTTTTCTGCTGGTGGGTGAATATACTTCTGGAAAGTATAAATTCTTGTGACAGAGCCATGCCTTTGAATTTGCATCATTCCATGCAGCAGCCGTTGTTTGGGCTGTGGAAGTACGTCCCAAAGCTGCCAACTGTAACTTCACTGGCATTGTCTATTTTCTCCCTCTTCCAGTTCTCTTTCCTACTTCCTGGAGCCTGGATCTTTGGCCTGTCCAATGCCTTCCCTTGAAGCACACCACCCAGCCCTTCTTTCTTTGATTACCTTTCCCTGTCTCTTTCTCCCAAAAGAAAACTCCATTCCTACAGCTAGTCTCTGCTTGAGGTTAGATTTCATGGGGTGATTGAAGTAATTCATGCTCAGGTTTGGATGACTGGTATCAAAGAAAACCAGAGCTGGACATCAGTTAAAGCAGTACAAAGAGATTTTACTCAGGACCTTTGCAATAGAGGGAAAGAGACCTGAGTATAGAACAGAGTTCAATTCTGAATACACCAAGTGGCAGGGTGGAGATTTAAAGCCAAGTAGCAGAGTGGGGAGGTCAATGGATAGAAAATTACTAAGGGAGTAGGGATAATTCTTGCTTACTGGCCTCACAGGATTCTGGCTGAAGGCAGGCTAGGATGATCAGATATTACCTGGGGGATGATGGGGGCTGAGGAAGATGATCAGATAGCAAAGGTAAGGGATTCTGGCTAAACCAATTTGTGAGGACTCTTGCTAAAATTAGGCGACATAAAGACACATGGAAGTCCAAAAGTCGAGGCCTGGTTGGGAAGAGGATTTACAAGAGCCTGACTAAAGTTTGGTCAATTAGAGACTGTATCACTGGGAAGCATAATATTCTATAAGGAGGGGCTGTGTTTTAAATGAGGAGCAAATCAACTCTCAATCAGGCTCAAGTTTTGAGATGCTTTTCCAGAAGGACTCCTCAGAGTGTGGTCTTGATGTGGTACAATGGAAAGGCCATGTTGAATTTCTTCTGATGAAGAATGAAAAAGTGGCTGAGGCTCTGGGGCCGTCAGCAAGGGTTGGAATTGGCAGGGAGTGGATATGAGGTCTTTCTTGCATGTTGAATCCGTAGGTCCTAGTACAGACCCTGGCATAAATAGTGGGAGCTCGGTAAACCTGTTCAATAAATGAACGAGTTTCACAGATGAGGAGGCTGACACATGGAGAACGTGGAGAACTTTGCTCTGTTTCCTTTCACATATCAGTTAGGTAAAAAGTTACCTTTATTTCTCCTGCCCTATCTAAAGGCTGTAGTCGCTAGATAATTGCCAGTCCTTTGCTCATGGATGGCACTGTAATTTATCCGTATGATGAGATGTTATTAGTAGGCTGATTTCCATGTAAGTGTTTAGTCTTTGGAATCAGAGAGATGAGGACAAAGCATTTTAAGTCACACTAGCACATTTGTGAACTCACGACCATTTTCCACGACTGGAACATTCAGCTTATGAACATGTAGCCAGTGGAGAGAAGGGTAAATCAGACCTGGGAGTATCTGAGTTCTGACTTCAGGCTCCTTTCAGTCTTGCCATGCTGCTTTTCTGAATTAAGTCTACTCCTTTTGCTGGATTTTATTTCATTTTGGAAGAGACTGGCCCTTTACTTTCTCTCAGAACCTACTGAGCCAGGAATTCTTTGGTACTGTATTGAACAAAGCCAGGTGAAGAGAGCAGCCCTTGCACCAGCAGCCTTGGCTGGATTTCTGAGAACCTCTTGGCTCTTCTTAGCAAGATGTCAATTCTGTACTTACCACTTCTACCATGACTCAGATTGAGTGAATACTACTATAACACTAAGATGGTTAGATCAAAAACTCTCCTGTAATTTACATTCTGAATAATAATTTTTAAATTAATCCTTTAAAAAGTTAAATGCATCCTAAGAAATAGAACATGGATTTATCTGTGCCAGTTTCTTATCACTAGAAAAAAATTTATAATGCTGAAAATGCCATTTGCCTTGTCTAGGCTTCTCATTATAAGAGAGGCATTTTACATGGCAATCTGAGAGTGAAATGTTTTTGGATTTTATACTGGCCAGGCTGTTCTGAACAGACTCTGAGTGAAAATAGTCAAATATGATAATCATCTGCTTTGAAGAACAGAAGGAAGCCAGTTTAACTTAAGCTGGACTGATTTTTTTCAACTTGGAAGACACTGACTTCTGGTTTGTCAAGAAAGGCCAGAGGAAGGAAGTGTTTTCAAGGCACTCTATAATTTTTTCAGATTGTTTTACCAAATTTCTGCTTGGTTCCTTTCGTGTAAAATGTATTCTATTCCTGCAAAGGCTCAGGTTTTCCCATGGAAGCATGCAGATTTCACAACTCTGTTGAATGAGATAACTTGGCAAATCTCACAGACGTGCAATGGAGCAGGGTGACATAATGAGGTCTGAAGACCCTAAGTAGGCATTTCAAATATGTAAAGAGGAGCCCAGTCATTCTCTGTGTGCCCAGGTGACAGCTTGGTTGGGGGGCAACCTAAGGAAGACTCATTCCTCTCTACTTTGAGAAAAGATGAAAGGAAACAGAGGGAAAGATTCCTCCAGAAGTTGTTTGCTTTGTTTTCCCACTCTTATGTATTAGACTCTAATGTAGGCTTTTTTTAGTTTAAAAAAAAAAAAAAAAAAAGGAATCCTTTATCTCCTTAGCAGCTACCTCCTGGGAAGGGTGGTGAACGATAATTTAATTCCTGGAAATGTTAGCAACTTACGTTACTTTTGTTTCATTTTCTAAAACTCAAGTCCACAATCCTTTGTCAACAGTGATCTCAACTGTGGAAGAGAAACATTTCCTTTCCTGCTGTTTTCTTCGTTTTTCTCTTCTCTTTCCTCCTATCTTCCCTCCATCTTTTCTTCTTTCCCTCCTTTTTTTCCTCTCTCAATCCCGACGGTTTCCTGGGCCCGTACTCCATTTACATCTGCCACCTCTTGATTCTAGATTGCGTTTGGAAGTATGCTGGGCCATGTCATGTATCTGAATTGGAGGTGCCATGACAGCTTGGCCAGCTACATCTGGGGACCCCAGGAGCCATGGGATAACTGAACAGCCAACTGCAGATTCTTATTTGATAATTCTTGCCCTTCTCATAATTTTAAAAAGGAAAAAAAAAAAAAAGCTTATTTAAAGCAATCACTAGTGACTCAGATCAACTCTCCTTAGAACTCATCCACTGAACAGTCTCTTTTTAAGATTCCACTTTCCCTCTGTTTCCCCAGTAACCTTGATTAATTACATTAATATTGGCTTATCACATCCCTGGTAGCTTTCACAAAATGAATCACCTTATAAAGATGATTTTAATTACCATTCCCTTGCAACCTTTAACCATTCTTGCATATGTATTTTGTTGGTAGCATCTGCTTGAATTGCAAATGCAAAGAAATTAAACACTTTAAGAGTGGCCTTCTTCCAGTTTTGTTTTTCAGCAGTTTTGAAATCTATGTCTGCCAAAATTAATGCAGGTCTGAGACCACACAGTTCATGTAAGTACCTGTTGTGTCATTAAAGACAAAAGAATCCAGTTCTACTGCGAAGTCTCTTCTAGCCTGTGACTCTTCTAAAAAGAAGTCAGTGTAAGTTTTGAAAATGAGCATCCACACATCTTGAAAACTGAACATTGTCGCTTAGAAATCCTATCCAAATTGGTCCTAAGTCACAATTTCTCTAGGTTTTCTTCTATTCTTTGAAATATTTTCAGGTTTTGATTCTTCAAATGGCAAGCAGCTGTGCCAATTTTCTTGGATTTTGTCATTTGCCAGCTTTTTCTTTTGAAAATACCCTCATGCACCATATTCTGCTTCCTTTTCTTACATTTGGGGAGTACTCGGCTTCATTTTCACATTCTCAAATTGCAGGAGAAATAGCAGGATTTTCCCTTCTTCTAGTAGATGCCAAATGAGCACCTATCTTGTCTGCCATGCCATGCCACATGGAACTTCTGGTCAAGGTGTTCCGTAAGGAGAGGGTGACTGTTCTCAGTAGTTGGCAGCCTATTGGGCCTAATTCAGCAGCCTCTGAAGGGAGCCCAGCCACCCACCACCCCTCTCATGGCAGGGGTCTGAAATGCCATGGGTGAACTCGGAGAACATTCCACAGTGTTTCTGGGCCTCTGTCTCCTTAGCTGTAAACTTAGCTTAACTAAATTTATCTCCAAGATCCCCTTACAGGGGATTGCAGGGCTATAGCTTCCTTCTTCTGTGTTAAGAGATTGTCCCCCTTTAAAACACAAAATTGTACATTAAACTGTGCTCATTCGTTGATTCCACAGCAGAAGCAAGCTTATAGAATTTCTTCTAATTTAAGAGCCTCTGGAGAGTGTGAGGGAACCTGGGATGGGGCCCTCAGAAAGCACCTGCAGACAGATTTCCTTCTGTTTCACACTGCTCCCAAGTGCTCATCAGCCTGACCAACATGGAGAAACCCTGTCTCTACTAAAAATACAAAATTAGTCAGGTGTGGTGGTGCATGCCTGTAATCCCAGTTCCTCGGGAGGCTGAGGCAGGAGAATCACTTGAACGCATGAGGCAGAGGTTGAGGTGAGCTGAGATAGCGCCATTGCACTCTAGCCTGTGCAACAAGACCAAAACTCTCTCTCTTTCTCTCTCTCTCTCTCTCTATCTATCATCTCACAAACTCTTTAGCATGTCTCAATGTCTCAAGTGACCTGGTCCCAACTTTTACCTCTCTAGCTTTACAGCTTCCTGCCTCACACCCAATACTCCAGCCTTATTAAAACATTTGTGTTCCTACCAGTGTGCCAGGCCTCTTCCTGCCCTGCCCTCCATAACCTCCTCCAAGTCTCAGTTTAAGGGTTGCCTCCATAGGAAGCCTTTCCTATACCACTTGCTCCATCCTAGGGTAAGCCCCCTTACCTGGCTGGCCTCCCATACTCCTTTGGGCTTTCTTCTAATAATGGCTCTTGTCAGAAATACTGTAATATATTTTTACTTTTCTGTGACCTTCACTGAACTTACTGTTCACTCCTTTAGGAAAAGAATTGTATGTTTTACACATCATTGCATATAGACATTGCCTACTGAATTGTAGGTGTTCCATAAAAATTTGTCGAATGGATAAATGAATAAATAGAGATTTTAAAAAAGGCAACATCATTGAAACTTGAAAACCCCCTCCCTTTTTTTCCTCTCAAAATTGTTCCTCTCTGTTGACAGAGTTGCAGTTGGCACAGTCAGTATCAACGTCTTACTTCTCCTAATGCCCTTCCTTAACCTGCTCTGATTATTGATTTATTCCAAAAGTTAAATTTGAAAGCCTTTGGGTGTGCAAATCCCAATTCA
Source organism: Trachypithecus francoisi (assembly GCF_009764315.1). NCBI lineage: Eukaryota > Metazoa > Chordata > Mammalia > Primates > Cercopithecidae > Trachypithecus > Trachypithecus francoisi. Next base: position 117,861,235 of record NW_022681453.1, on the reverse strand, counting down.
TATCCTCCTATGAACAAAACTCCCTATGAGTCTCTGGTCACCTGGCAGAGTTTTTTACAGGTAGCATCACATATGCCAACACTAGCTCTACTAACTAAAATAGCACTAAAAGGTGCCTTGGTGAGAATCCCACACTTTTTGAACTGGAATAGACCTTAAAGTTTAGCCCAACTCGCTTGTTTTTAAGGCTGGGAATAGCCTGGTGACTTTTCAAGATGACAGCGGTTATCAGTTGGAAGGCTTTTAGCTTGTCTTTAGGCTAGCTTACCTAGACAGTCAATATGGCTTTGTAAGTTCCATGTGTCAGATGCAGGCATGATAATGTCCAGCATATGAAAAGGGCTCTTTCTGTGAGTGTTTCATCAGCAGGGAAAATTTTCCAGAGGCCTCCAATAGATTTTTGCCTCCTACTTCATTGACCCATACAGGTCACACCCGCTCCCCCCTAAACCAGTCACTTGCAAAAGGGCTGGGTTGAGATAGATCAGGATTTATACAAGAACCAGAAATAGTGGCATTTTATTGAGGCATGGCTATTAGAACAAAATTGAGGTTCCCTCATCAAGGAAGAAGGGAAGAATTTTTTTTGGTAAGCAACTGACTGCTTAGTAAAAAATGGACTGGTATTTTTTTTGCAGTTCTCCATAAGTATATTAATATAACTGTTTTCCATAGTGCTTTAACCATAGAGCTTTACAAATGCCACTCACCTTGAGAAGCCAGGTGAAACTACTGCAATGTTAGGAATGGGCAGCTTTATTTCTTACTTGTTGCTTCTGTTGCAAATGCCTGAGAAAAGTTGCTTCCAGACATTGATCTTTTATCTTTCAGAGTATTTTAAGGAGCTGTGTAGAATTTTTGTTTGATTTATGAACTCTGGGGACAAGATAAATTGAGATGTGAAACACCACCTTTTGTTCTTTCTGTCAATATTCAGATGAAAGTGATGAAGAATGACATTCAGGCTGATATCACAGAGGAGGTGGAGTGGGGTGGGGTGGGATGGGATGTGATGGGAGGGGTACATGAGGATAGGCAAACACTAAATCTGGTTTTTTTATTAAAAAGGTCAGTGAAATCAAACTGAGCAGAGAGTTTTTATAAACAGAACTAAAGGAAGGTAAGTCTCTAGGTCAGTCTGCTCTCACTCTAGGATGGTTCATAACATAGTCATGAGAACTCCCTTGGAGAGGTGAGCAGAGTGAGACTGCTGTCATCATCTTGCTCCCAGTGACCCCAGAGTGGCTGACCACTGACCCCGCTGCTGGGTTAGGATTGAAAAGGTTATAAGTAATAGTATTCATATTTGATCCTAGTTGTTCATAAAACCTGGCATCTTGTTATCCAGGAAACAGCTCAAATGTCACCTCTTCACAGAGGATTTTTCTACCCAAACCAAAGTTTTGTGTCTCCTCCCCTCAAACCGTCCCACCCTTGTGTTTTCTCTCCTATTTGATTTTCTGAATAACACACATCATTATCTGAAATGGTCTGCATTTATTTATTTATTTGTTCAAACTTCATTAGAAGAGAGACTTTGTCTGCCTTGCCCATTGCTGTAGCCACACCACCTGAAGCAATGACCCGTAGGATTGGGTGCTCAATTGTTGAATGAATGCGTCATATTTATACAAGGAAGTCACACTCTGTACAGGAAGACAGGAAATTAAAATAGATTTCTTTACACTCAGAATTATGGCATGGCTACTTGCCTTGATTTTAGCAAAAATGATACTCATTTATCCATCCATCCATCCAACCAACAAACATTTCTTGATTACTTACCAGGAACTATCATTGTTGCTGGAGTTCCTGTTTGAAAGTAGATTGACATTTAGTAGGGAAGACAGGCATGCAAATAAGTAAGTGGGAAGTTGTGACTAAAATTATGTGTAAGGAAAAGAGGAAACAATTGATTCTGCTTGGGAAGAAATATCAGGAAGACTTGAACAGAGAAAGTAATGCTTGGGCTTGATCATAAAATATGTATGTCTGTTTACTAAGCAAAAAAAGGGAAGGCAATCAACATGAGCAAAGGTGTAAAGATGTGGCATAGTATGGAAGGGTGGAAGAAATGCTATAGCCACACAGGGCAAGACAGTGGCCTTGTATGGGTAAAGGTGGGAGGAGAGGCATGGCACCAAAACTGAGGCTGGAGACCAGGCAGAGGTCCTCAATCCTTGCACGCAGTAGGGTTTTGATGGAGGAAGAAAGGAAAGCAGACAAAATCTCTTTGAAATGTGACTCATAAGCTTTTAAGCAATCTATTGCTAGTGGTCCTAGGTTTTTATTAAATACCTAATGTAAGATAAATCTTTATATAAGATAAACCTTTAGGAAAATATTTGAAAATAAAATTTGCAGTATTTCAGTAATAACCCTCGTTATCTGGTGAGAAGTTACTTAGGAATAGCTTTAAACAACTAGCTTTGGAAAAACATCCCATTTGACCCCAAGGAATTTTGTAAAGCATTTTAGCCATTAAAGGAAAGGAAGGTTCTATTGAGTTTTAAAAATGGGCTGTGTGAGCCCATTTGTTTAAACTAAACACTGAAGTGTCTTAGGTTTTAATGAGCCTAACTGAAAATTTAGCTAAAAACAACTCATTGGAAACCAGATGGTGCAGCCATCATTGTGAGCTGAGCTCAACCCTCTTGTTTTCTCAAGAGCATGTCAATTTAGCTCCACAGAACTCATAGTACAAAGATGCTATTAATTATGGGAGCCTCTGTACCCTAGTCACTCTCCATCCGCCCTGGCCAAGTCAACACATCCTTCCCCTCTTGGAAATTAACGCTTTCATTAAAATGTGTGTGTGTCTTGGGGAGGTGGTGGGGATGGGAAGGGATGCCATTTTCCCAGGTTTTCATCTGTTAGGGAAAAAAGTTATTCAGTGACACTGGAAAAAGCAAAGTAAGGCAAACTTTATTCAAGGCCATTGGGAGAGGCATAGGAACCATTGCAACAGCATCTTGCAGTGGGAGAGAAATAGTGGCCTCAACTTTGAATACAGCTTGAGCAAGTGGGAATTTATAGCCAAGGTTCTGTGTGGGGGTTAGCAGGTAGAAAACTACTAAGAGGAAACTTCAGGATTAAGGGGGATTCTGGCTAAGCAACCTAACAGGACTCTTGCTAAAAATGAGCCTGGGTGATAAGACATCACCTGGGGCATGGTGGAGGAGGAGGAACATAATCAGATATCAGGGATGATCAGCTATTGAGGATAGGGGGTTCTGACTAAACTGACTTAGCAGGGTTCTTTTGCTAAAACTGGATTGTACAAGGAAGTGCATAGATAGGCCTAGGATGAGATTCAGAAGGCTAACTAAAGATTGGACAAGCAAAGAATTGTCACATCCTCTTATATGGCACACCACAGCCAAGCTCTGCACTACAGATGAATACCTTGAGGGCTTTAGTGAATGAGGGCAAGAAGAGGGATGTAATAGATCTCTGGAAGAGCACTGGGTGAGGGACAAGGACAATGAAACAGACAATGACAGAGTTCAGAAGTATGATTCCATGATATTATAAAGAGTGCCTGGCTTAATAAGAGATTGTGCTTTTCAGTTGTGGATACCACTTTCCAGTTTTTTGCCTTAATTTCTATTAATTCTTTACCTTTGGCCATGAGATTAGCCATGCAATTTGTTTTCTCTTCCCTCTTTTTATATAGTAATCTACTGGGTTATTTCTTTCCATTTATGAGTGTTCAGGTCTTTCCAACATGAGGGTGAAGCAAAATGTAAGGCATTGAAATCCTTTCCACCTCCTTTGTTCAAGGGCTTAGTGTTAGAGGCTCCTCATATCTTCAGTGGTCCTGACTGGACTCTTGTGAGGGGTCAGCTTCTAGGCCACCAGGCAGAATATTCAGGAATAGTTATCAATTGCCAATAGACAACTGCTGACTCTTACTTAACCTTAAAACCTAAGTCTTATCCCATCAGCTCTGGGTAGGTTCCTAAGGGTGGCTCTTGAAAGATTCATGTGACTGCCTTCTGGTTAAAAGTTATGTTTAAATATCAGGTCTGTCCTTCCAACTTTTTGTCAACACTTGCCTGAATGTAAAGTCCAGGTTTGAGATTTATTCCCCCAACATTTATAAAGCACACACTATGTGCCAGATACACACACACACACACACACATACACACACACTCTTATATAAAACACACTGCCCTTGACTTTGTGGGAGGTAAGCTATGCACAGGAAAATCGCAAAATGTAGATTATTACAGCACACTACAAGGTTGATAGACCCATGAATATTCATAAGAAGAAGTCAAATTTCAGTAGCGTGTTTGTGTATGTGTGTGTATGCACATGTGCATCTGATTATTTTATGTGTGTGCATGAGAGAGACAGAGCTTCTGAGCAGCCCAAGGAGTAAATTAATTAAATTGGTTACTGAGATTGTAATGAGATTATCATCATTGAATTGTCTTAGCTGATACTTCACTAGTAGGATAAACCCCACTTCCAGAGTTTCTTAGAGGGTCAAGTGAACAGGAAGAAAAATTATGGGAACCAGGTGGAGTGGGCAGAAGGAGGGCAGGTCCAGGCACGGTGTCCCTGGAAGAAATGGAGAGAAGTCCTAGATTGGGCCTGACTCAGAAGAGCTTCCTTTTTATCTGTTGTAAGTTGGAATTTGACTGACCCTGACCAAGAGGAGCCTGGACTTGGCTTTTCTTTACTGGTCTCGTGGGTGGCTTATGTAGTTGCTACAGGCGGTTGTGAGGAGAGCGTGTTGGCTTTCCTTTCTTTGATTGACATGGGACATTGGAAAAAGGTGAGGGGAATTAGAAAACAGCTAGAAGGAGAAACAAATGAGTCATCCTCCCATCTCCTAGGCCTTTATTACTTGCATTTGCTTTCTGAAAGTTGATTCAGGTCAGTAGGGAAATCATTAGGGTGAGATAGTGTAGTTCTTTAAAGATTTCTTACTTATTGATGCTAAGGCTCTTTGTGATGTGCATTTTCTTTGTTCTATTCCTCCACAGTGGTAGGAGTCCTAGATAAGATATTAATCATAAAGGTTTTAAAAAATCATTTCCAATTGCACAGAGATATTAAGAGTTATGGCCACAAAGCCTTGGTACAGCTGTATTTTACTGCCCACGTGTCTTCCCAGAGATGACACATATGCTTTTCATTTTGCTGCCATTATTCTTCATGAGATCGCAGGGCATCAGTCATCACTGTGGTGGAAAAATGAAGATGAAGGACAAAAGCACCAGTCTCTAAGCATAAGATGATGTGTTTGTCTGTAGTGGCTAGGGACAGTCTCTAAATGCAGGAACCATAAAAGGCTCTGTGACTTGTACCTCAGGAATGAGATTCATCAGCAATGAAATCAGAATTCCAACAGCAGTTTGTTATTGAGGGATTTCGAGAAGCTGTGTCTCTGTCCGCATGTGTGGAATTCCATCCCCACTGGCAGTGTAATGCCATCAGAATCTGAACCAGGATGAAAGAGTAGCCTGCTCTCCAGAAAGTCACATCAAGTGTGGCTTAGTTTATGGCGAAGATGTACGGGGTGTTGATGTCCCAAGAGAAGGGGCTCTCGGCGGACAATTTTATTGGCTCTTCATTGCCAGTGGGAACCCCAGCTGGACTTTGAAAGCGGCATGGGTTCCCAAGTACCTGACGTGTTCTACATGCTTTTATTGTCATTAGAATGTTGTTTTCCATTCTGAGAAGCCACATCACAAGGACAGAGTGCTGTGATGAGCATAAATACTATCAAACAAGGTCTACAGCAACAACAATAGTTGTTATGTCATGAGCATCTGCTTTGTATTTCACATAGACTCTGTCCCAGCTCCTATCTTAGATGGGAGGTGTTATTCTCAGATGAGGAGACTGAGGCTGAGAGTGGTTAAAGTGTCAGGGTCATGTGTCTGGTAAGATTAGAGCTGATATTTGGACTCCTGTAATGCTAAGTAAATTTGCATGCTACCATGATGGCCAGTGACATGGAATCATTTAAACCTCTTTTTACATTAAACCTGTGGAAGATGAATTTCCAGTCCTAAAGTACCGCCTGCCCTGGTTCTACAGCATGGTTCCTTGCTTCTTCAAAGACTCTAGGACCTGGCAGAGTAACATACAGTGGTGAGCAGTCTTCTTTTGAAATGAAATGGGCCCAGGGCTGCCTCCTTCATGACTTGCATTGTTCTCTTGGCCGGTTTCTGTGCAGCCACTGGTCAGGTCAGTTCCACTTTAAAACCAGAGTAAACAGTTCCTGGTGGGTGCTTTTTAAGTTTAAAGAAAGATGGAAAGGATGTTCAGACCTAGGGAAGTAGACCTGTCTCTCTCAGCAGCCGAGTTATTCTGCTCCTGATGTTTTTATACCAAACTGAAAATATACCGTCATACACTCACCCCTGGGGAAGTGCAGAGGACTCTCTCTTCATGGGGAGGCCAGTGTTACTCTTTTGTCCTGAGTGAGCATTCAGTTTATTTTGATCCCTGGCCTCAAACTCAGATGCCCTACTGCAGTCACAAAGAAACTCCAAAGTCAGAATGGGGATGGTCAGAATTCATCCACTCCCGCCAGTGGTAATAAATGGCTTCTCTTTTGGGTCAGTAGGAAGTAAATTGGATGACTCCTCAGCTAGTCACCCTTTATAAAGTTATTTCTGACCTTGAAGCTTAGAGGAAATTGGCTGGAGGACAAAATAGTATTTCCTAAAGTGTTTATGAAATAGCTCCCCATGATTCTTCATGGCCAGCACTCTGTCCTTTGTGTCTGTGGCTTTGTTTTTTAGTGTTTATGAAGTATTGTAGACAAGAGTTCCCCAGGCATCTCGTTTGGTTAAGAAGATTGCATCTCCCCATTGGGACATCCTGGCTATTTCCCAGCAAAATGTTCTGCCTCCCTCGACTGTACCACATAAGCTAATTAACCTCTTTATAGATTCTCTTTCTCCTTATTTTAATTCTCAGCTGGTATTTCTCTAGGCCCTGGGCCTTGGGAATTGTAGACTCATTTGTTGAATTTCTGGCAGTGTGAAAATTTCTAATAGTTTGCTTTCTGTTCCCATGCATAGTGAAGTAGGCATCAGAATCAAAGAAAATAGTTGATGAAAAAACACAAGGCTTGGAAAAATCCCAAAATAATAGCCATACTCAAAAGAGGCAAGAGGACGATTGGGTACTTTTTTTTTTTTTTTTTTTTTTTGCCTTGTGGGAGCTGTTTTTCCTCTGTGTGGCAAAGTAGCAAATGGTCATCTTATTGGCTGCTCAGAATACTTCATTCTATAATTCTATATCTTTCTGTGGTTCTATACAACTGCCTTCCTTTGAGTTCCTCCTGGAGAACTAGACCCCTTTCCCCATCACCACTAAGCCATACCCACAATGAATATAAATCCAAGGAGATGGGATGAATTTCAGAACCATAGAGGGCTTAGAAAGTAGAGAAACCGTTGTGGCATTTACGGCTCTTAATGTCCTTCCAAACAGAAGAACATTTCTGAAACACTGAGCAGCAGCCACACCTGGGGTCCCTAAAGGCACTCCAGGATATGAACCATGACACCTGAGAATGTGCAGCAAAATGAGCTTTGTTCCTTTGGGCCTGTGGCACAAAACATTCCTTTGCCCGTGTTCGGGCACCTCAGCTTGAATTCATTTTGCCTGCTGACTAATCAGACAACTTTGTATTTATTCTCTGCTGCTTTTGAAGAGGTGGTATAGTGGCTAAGTACTTAGGCTACCTTTTTTGGAAATTTGCCTCTGCAAGATGTTTTAAAATCTGTTGATGAGCAGGTGATGTCTAGGTAGTGAATAGAAAAATCGCTTTAGCTTGTATCCGGAGTTTGCAAAACAGGAAACTCAAAATGATTTGTAGTTTGATTCTGAAACCATCTTAGCTCTAGCTAAGATGGAGCATTGCTTGTAACCAGACAGCATTTGTCACCCAGAGAGCTTTAGAAAAATCTACTGTTTCCTCATGGGGAGTAGAGGGATAGATTTTCAAGAATCTTTTCGGTTTATTTGAATGTGGGATTTTCCATAACCCAGAGTAATGATTAATAGTTTCTCTGCTCATATCAGGTTTTGCTGGCCAGATGTTTCTTTCAAGAACTTCACTCCTTTATTGTCTAAATTGAATCAGCATCAGATAAAACATATTGCAACCTCAAAGTCAGTTGCAATCCAGCAAAGTAAGATGTGGTTATGAACCAAAATTAGGGGAAGAGGCTAGGATGGCGCTGAAAATTCTAAGTGATTTTCAGATATGTTAAAAATGACTTTCTCAAAATTTTGAATCTTTGGAAAAGCCATATGATTAATCTACATACTAAATCCCTTTTTATTTTACTTCTCAGAACACAATTCCCAAAGCCATTACCATACTCCAAATTATAACATTTATTTTGCTTATTCAAAAACTGTGAAAAATCAGATCATATTTTCTGGAAATAGCTTTTCTGTACTCATATTTTGCATATCACTTCTTTCTGATTATGAAATTGAAGTAAAGGAATGAGTCTCTATTGTGTTATCTGCCCACAGATTACCACAAAAATGATGGATAAATGCTATGCCACCAGGATTTCCATTTAGCCCTTTCATGTTAGCTGTAAAGGGATAGATAGGCATATGTATCTATATTAGTAGTTGGGAGTCTTCATCCGGTAATGGAAATTGGATCAGTAATAATCATTGTTTTCTGCCCCAAGGAGAGGCTGATAGGATTATTAATATGAATAGTACAAAACATCTGGGTGATGCTTGTATCTAATAGCTTATCTTGGTGATGTCTATCCAGAAACTGAATTTACAGTTGCAGGCAGGAAATCTGGGTTTATATTCGAGACTCTGCTGTATATGGGGAAGGGTGAGCAAATATTAAAACCCTAAGAACTGCATTCTCTACTGGTCTAGGTAAAGCCTGAAATTCTGTAAGTTAGTTCATCCTTCCTTCATCTTGTAGCAGCCTGATAGAGGAAGAGTGTGGTGGGGTCTTTGGGTTCAGAAGATTTTGGAGAATGGACCTTAAGAAAATCAAATTATGTTTTTAAGACTATTTGTGGTTTTATTCTGTAAAATGTCTTTAGTAATAGGCTACATTAAGATCAGTATAAATGAGCTATGGAAGGTCTTTGTTCTGTTGTTCTGTAAGTGCTAGAAGTTACTGTTTTGCTAAAATAAACATTCTTGAGAAAAAAGGAAATTTAATGTAGTTATTAATCATTTGCACTTTGGAGTAAATTAAGAATTTAAGAGCAGATATTAAAAACACTATTTTTTATTTATAAATAAATGGCTTATAAATATAAATAAATGGTTTATAAATGATTTAAATGGCTGGTTATTTGAGTCATGCCCAGAAAAATGAATCCTGAAAGACACACTTCACAATTTTGCTAGTTGTGTGTTTTTATTTGAACTCTTGAAGGCCAGCTAGTTACATTCTTTGTTTTATTGATTTCTTTGGAAGTTTTAATGTGTAGAATGAAGGCATTTCCTGCTATTTTCCAATCTTCAGGAATGAATTTTTAATTTTGTGAGTTTTGCTCTTTAACGGAAACAGTGGCTAGATTTGTTTGATCAGAGTTTCCCTTGGGGAGGGTAGTGAAGAGGTGATCTGTTCAGAGAGGATTTGGGAGAAGGTGATATGTTTGTCACTTCAATTTATCCTAGGGTCTTGATGGTCCATCCAGCCTAAACTTCCTAACCGTGACGTTTGAGATAATTGTGGGGGTGGGAGGGACCTGTCTTCTGATTTCTTTTCTTTTCTTTTTTGTTTGTTTGTTTGTTTGTTTTTTTCAGATGGATCTATGAGAAAGGAGGTTACTTCAGCAATTTGCTCACAAGCTTAAAGTGAGGGTTGGGATACAGAGGAGCAAGTTGAGTCCTCATCACAGATTTTGTTTTTAGCTGGATTTATCAGACAACCATATATGAGAGTGAAAGAATTAAGCCAGAGTGAGGGGTGCCTGAAATCAGAGACCTTTCCCACCTCACTGAGGTTGCAAGAGGGACAGCTTTGAAGTCATGGTTTAATATTTCCAGATACTTTAGTTTTTGTTGTTGTTGTTGTTGTTGTTTTTCGGAGACAGAGTCTCCCTCTGTCACCCAGGCTGGAGTGCAGTGGCGCAATCTCGGCTCACTGCAACCTCCGCCTCTGTGTTTAAGTGATTCTTCTCCCTCAGCCTCTCAAGTAGCTGGGCCTACAGGCGCCCGCCACCACGCCCGGCTAATTTTTTTTGGTATTTTTAGTAGAGACGGGATTTCACTGTGTTAACCAGGATGGTCTCAATCTTCTGACCTCGTGATCCCCCCGTCTCGCCCTCCCCAAGTGCTGGGATTACAGGTGTGAGCCACCGCGCCCGGTCCTAGTTATTTCTTAAAGTTGACTAAGAGTGGTTTCCTTTGGCCCCCCAAAAGTATACATTCTAAAATATGAAATGCTTCTCTACACCCCTACTCCATTTAAATTTTCTGAAGTGCCCATTTTTCCTGTCTTACATGGTGAAATCCTAGCTGTTTATTTTTATGTTCTTCAAGATTTAGATGGTGTCACCAGGAACCGAATGCTCTCCCCATCCCACCACCCCATTATTTTCTTACAAAACCCAGATTAAGTTTTTCCCAGATAAACAGATAAAACTAACCTAGCTCATTTCTTACATCAAAGTTAACATTGTGAATGTCAAAGAACCAATGCTATGCAATGATGTAAAATATCACTCTAATTTAATTCCCATTGGCAGGCCACATGTTTACTTCAGTGTTTTACCTTCTAAGTGGGCAGAACAATGCAGAGATAGCACAGCTGTATTTTAATATGCATGTTACCCACCTTGAATTGTCATAAGGCAGCTTCCTAATGCTCTAAAATGGAAATATATGACACTTTCAGATAAATGTCGTGCACACGATTTGAGTTTTTGGGGTGGTTTTGTTTATTCCTCTCTTCTCCCCTCATTTTTAATTACATCTGCCTATATAAGCGCACAAGTTAATTTTCATCAGCTGCCCATATCGCCTGAGTTTTCTAGTTCTTGTGTTCAGAACACTTATCTATAGTTAAGTTCTGAGGCTTAAAAGTCAGTCATTTATTTAGTACCTACTGTATGCCCAACACTAGGTTGTAACCAACTAGTGAACATAGGGAAAACGGAGGCGTTTCCTCATACACAAACTGCTTGCAATGAAGATGTGTTTATAGGGGAGGGGAAACAATGGCTGAAGGTAACATAGGAGATTGTTTTGGCTGTTAAGTAAAGAGATACCACACACACACAAACACACACACACACACACACACACACACACCAGATTTTGTCTATGCAAATGAACGACCTTTCCCTTAAAGTAGAGAATTGTACCTATTACCTTCAAAACTGTTGCAATTGCCCTACATATTTGGGAGCTACTTTCTTTTGGTGATGAAATACACAAACCACAAAATTTCTTTTTGGTCTGTTATCATTTTAACTTTCTAACAGTTTTATCCAACTCAATCTTTCACCTTCCTTACCAGTTTAGAATGACATTAAATGTAAAAAATTAAATATGCTTTTTAATAAAGATGGGCCATATTCTTTTTCAATATTCAAAGAGATGTGATGTAGGTAATTTCAGAATGATTTAAGCATCAATGGTATTAGTGCCTAGAGACAACATTCATTTAGAGTACAAGTTTGGCTACTTTTGCTAAATAAAATTGGGTACATTATGTATATTAAGTATCAAATAGTGTATGTGTGGAATACAGGTTCTTGATAATGTAGGCTCCAACTAAGGGCATATAGTCTGTGGTTCTGAGTTAGGTGAAAAATGTCCTAATAAGGAGCACCTTGCAATGGCCCTTGCTCTGTGCTTCAGCACCAGCCAACTTTCCCAGGACAGAGGAACTCATCCCAAGACTGTGGCAGGAAGGTTGATAACTATTAGACAGTACCTGTTTCTCACTTCTGGGCCTAGCTATCAGTTCATATGTCATCCCAAATCATTACCCAAACATGCAGACATCATCTGATGCCTCTGACAATACAAGTAGCCAGCCTCATTTTAGAACAGACCAGAGTACTCTTGACATTCTAAATTGTCATCTTTTAATGGACTCATCCCTTCTTCCTTCTTTAGGAAGTTCTCGTATCTGTGTCCTGGTCTCTACTGTCTGTCCCTGCTGTTCTCTGCTGTCTGTATCTGCTGTTCTTCCCAGATCACAGGCAGGTTCCAACATGTGCTTTAATTTAGTCTCATCTCTCATAGGATGTTGCCCACCTTTAACCTGTCTGGCGGTTGGTGTGTGTACATGATACCTCTTGTTGGGTTATTCTGGTTTTCCTTCTGCTATTTAGATGAGAGCTTCATTCATTCTCTGGTCACTCAAACGCTTTCAGACACAATAACACACTAGGATTGTGACCATTTGGTATTTGGGGTCTTTGAATAATGTACACTGTATTTGACAGTGGTCTGGGACACCATCAATTGATAATTGTTACAGCAGAGGATTGCAGGATAAAAACAAATCTCTGTCATCAAAGTCAGAATCCCAAATGTGGAGTAATAATGGAAGTTTGTAGCATTTTTAGAGCACTATACGGTTTATAAAACTTTCACATTAGCTATTTTAGTTCTTATAACCGCCTTAAGTATCATTTCTCTGGTTTTAGTGTGGAAACTGAGATCTAAAGAGATCTGAATGATTTCCTCATGGTCACACAGCCAGAGAGTGACAGAACTGAAGGTATCTGACCACAGGGCCTGTGTTGTTCCCACAGCTGAAGGAGTTGGAGTTCCTACTTTCCTCTGAGCTAGCTGCATGACTTTAGAGAAGTAGGATGGAAGGGTTTAATATTCCTACTTGAATGTCTCTAATATTCTTCATTTCTAATTTTTTAAGTCTATCAGGTTTGGACATGAAATTTTTAAAGGGCCTAATTTAGATGTCTAGGAATCCCTGTTTCTGAATATTTTGGGGGTCTAGGGCTTAGGTTACATCTTGGAATTTTTAAGGTACTGGAGCTATTTAACCTAAATCTCAGTACTGCAAAGAAGCTGTCCCATCCATCAACACCAGTTTCCCAGGCAAACAAGACTGGTCAGTCTCTTCAAGGCCTCCCCCATGAATGTTAGAGGGTGCTGGCATTACCGGAAAACAAAGCTTCCATCCAGGTGTGGATGAGCTCCTTCTGAGAAGGGAGTAATCTGTATGGACTGAAGTAAATGGGAATTCTTCCTGAACATGTGCCATCAAGCTATAGAGCAGAAGTTGGGTGAAATTTGAAAGGCACAGTAACAAAGGCAGAAGCATTGTGGGCATGGCTAAGAGCCTGGCCTTCCCAACTGGCTGACTTTGGGACTGTGCCTTGCTCTCTTCATTAGTATAATGGGGGTGGTAATAGCACCTACTTCGTATGGGCAATGTGGGGATTAAATAGTAATCATGTACAACCTTAGCCTGACAAGTTAATATACAGTAAAAGCAAACTATTAGTTACTAGCTCAGTAAGAAACCAGAATAGCTAGGAACAGTTACAGAGTCTTGGTAGGTTGGGTTGGGTGGGTTGGATTGGTTCCAACTGACAGGGAAAGACCCTGCTTGCTTCAAGAGTGGATGAAATAAATAGCTATGGAATAACTGTATGTGAGAACGTGCAAAGTATATGCTTTCCTGCAGGCTCCTCACTTAATATATATCGTAAAAGACAGTAATAGCTAATATCATAGGTAGCAAATTTGACATTTGTTCATTCGTCTTTTTGTAATGAATTATTCAAGGTGAATTATGCTGATGTGTACCACCATCATTCCATTTGATTATGTGTCTTAATGTATAATGTCCTAAGGGCTGCCCAGGACTGGTGAGCAGTAACTCACTGCAGGAGGCCCCTGCTTTGCCATTTCCACACCACTGCACCATCCCTCCAGCCCCCTTAAGTTGGCAACAGGCCACTCTGTCTTGTCTAGTCGTGGTGATAGAGAGCCTGAGTGATTCTTAATCAAAGAAAATGACAGCTCCATTTACATTTGTACAGATCTGATATTCACATTTGGATGTATGCCTAAAGGTACCTGGGTTGAAAATATGTGGTATAACATTGCTTTATCTTCCTAAATCATCCTGACACAGCCTTGCACTTAATAGGGAGTGGGACCCAGAATCGTGAAATAATAGCAGACCTGCCACTGGGGGCTGGATTTATGTTTTATGAGATAAAGTGGTTCTTAACTATTTTTGTTGCCATGTTCAATAGCTAGTTACTTTTAATGTTTCTATAATAAGAAAACACTATGCAAAGATACACTTTAATGGAATTTCATAAGCTTCTACACTATGGGTAATAACCAGAGCTCTGAAAATAAAACTGTTATTGTCACTTGCATTTTAAGTCAGATTTACAGCTTTCTTTCATTTATGACTTTGTCCTAGTCTGAAAGCAAAATCACCATTTTATTATTTCTTATTCAAAGGTTGAAAGAAAAAGGTACCAAGTAAAACGATTTTGTATGACAAGATCATAGGACTTGGCAGCAAAGATTTGGATTGAAACTTTAGCCTTGCCATTAACCAGCTGTGATGTTGAGTAAGTCATCTAGTCTTTGGCTCACTTGTAAAATGGTATAATATTGATACTATAGTTGTATTGTTATTACCTGGAATGACACCCCACTCTTATGATTCACAACCTGGACTTTTTATGACCCAGGTCTGTTTTGCTTTTAAAATCTTAAATGTACAACATCCCAGTCTTAGACCACAGCCTTTGATGCTTCCAGCCTGTACTCCCTCACACTCTACACACCTGTTCTTTGATGTTGACTAAGCCCTCAGGTCTTTTGTCAGTCTCTCAGTCCCTGTGAAACCTTAATAACTTGTCTCTCCAGCCTTGGGCCTCATGATTCCTTAATTTAATCAATTTTGGCCAACATGTACTATCTCCTTTATCCTTTGTTCCTCCATAATATCCACCTTGCAGACCCCTTCCCTCAGGTCAGTCTAGCTGTTTATTTTTCTGCATTTGGGCTGCACAGCTCAACTCAGCACTGCTTAATAATCAACTGTATGTACCTGCTCAGTTCCTTCTCCTGTTCCCTGGAATAGTTGCTCCCTATCTCCACCTCTCTCCTCTTCTCCCTTCCACTGCCCCTGCCTTCATTGTTCTCCACAGGTGACCTTCCTCCATGTCTTTTAGAAAAAGTGGAGCCATTGGACAGGTATCCCTCATTGGGTAGATATCCCACAGGTCTCCCTCTGCCTCTCTCCTCAAACTCATCTTCTTCGCACATTCTTATCTTCTTTCATCCTACCTCAATGTAAGACTTTTCCCTCTGTGTGAGAGGACTCCTCCTGCTGTTTCTGTTGTCTCCTCCCTTGCCCGGAATTGCCTCTTTCCTCTCAGGATGCAGACATCTTCAGTGAGGACCTCAGGAGTAGTTTCATCTCTTTTCAGACCAAGCAACTTTTTTCTACCCTCTTTGCCTCCACTTAGTCACCTCCCATTTTTTCCTTCACTCTGTACAAACTGATGTATGTCTCTGCATTGCTGTCTAAGGTCCCAGGGGCTTCATAATCGCCAGATTGAATGAGCTCTTTTTAGTCTTTATTTCACTTGGTCTTCTACAGCACTGGCTCTGACCATACCCTCCTTTTTGAAACTCATCACATCCTCCTTCCTGAAACTTTCTCTTTTCCTTGATTTGCAGTCATATTGCTACTTTCTTTTTTCCCACCCCTGGTTGTTTTTTCTTGGTGTTCACTGTGAGTCCTTCTGTCTCCATAGACTGACTTGACCTCCTGAAGCCCAGCCTTCTCCACTGGACTAATGGACACATCTGTCTGGATGTCTGCCAGGCCCCCGAAAACCTTGTATGTCCTCCACTGAAGTTACCTCCTGCCTTGTTCATGTTTTCCCCCTGAGTCTTCTGTCTCAAAGAATGGCACCCTTACCCACCTAGCTTGTACACACCAGAGATGTTATCTTCCTGGAGGTCTTCTCTTTCAGTTATCCAGAATGCTATCGACATGTCCTGTTGATTCTACTTCTTATTTATTCTTTGGATCTATTATTTTTTCGCTGCCAGCCTTTGTTTCAGATCCTGACTGAATTAATCGTCTCCGAATCTTGGTAGAGGACAGATGAACTACAATCCTGGATCTGGGTGGTAGTGGGTAGGAAGGTGGGGAAGGAGTGGGGAAGATGGTGAAAGGGTAACCTTTCTGGAATCCAGTCTGATCCTGTAACTCCCAGGTGTAAACTCTTTATCATAGTACTCCTTAGCGTGACACAGGAAGCTGTTC
Organism: Trachypithecus francoisi; assembly: GCF_009764315.1. Lineage (NCBI taxonomy): Eukaryota > Metazoa > Chordata > Mammalia > Primates > Cercopithecidae > Trachypithecus > Trachypithecus francoisi. The sequence goes on along the minus strand of NW_022681453.1, from coordinate 117,844,965 downwards.
TTGATTGGGACTTTGTCTTCTCCAATTGCATATCCTGCTATTTTCTACATACACGTGGTGTCATAGCCATACACAGATTCAAGCCCTTCCTCATACATTGGCCAGTGTCTTTACTTGGTGCTTGAAATGTCCTTCCTTGTCTTCCCCTCAATCTTATTCTCTGATCTTTTAGGACTGAGTTAAAGTCCTACCTTTGCTACCATTTCTGTTCAGCCCAGTCTGAGTTGGTTGCTCTGTGGAACTTTTGGCCATCTCTTCATCATAATATCAACTTCTCAAGCTGCCAGGCCCCTGAAAACTTTGTATGTCTTAGACTGAGGTTACCACCTGCCTTCTGAAAACTCCATTTTGAGAAATGATAGCTGAAAACTCAAGATCTTGCGGGAAAAACTAGTGCTAGAAAGACTAAGATTGTAAGTGAACTCCTGAAAATATTTTCAATCTAGTGAAACTGTTAGAAATATTTTTTTTGTTTGCTAAAAGGAAGCAATAAAGAAAACGCAGAAGTCAAACGAGTTGCTGCCTATGTTAAATAATAGATATTTTCAATAAGTCATCTAACTTTTTTGTGCATTTCCTTATTTGTAAAATGAGGGTAACAGCATAATGGGCTATGATGAGTATGATGAGTTAATGTATGTAAAATGCTTATAACAGAACCTGACATAGTAGATATTAGCTATTAATAATAATTTTCATTTACCAACTACAAATCTTACAGACTATTTATTATTTCCAGCCCTCCTATTTTTGCTGAGGTTATTAGAATCTGTTTTTTTTTTTTTTTTTGAAGTATGAATATAAAGGCGTTTTTTTTTTGGTCTGGTTCTCCACCCAAGTGTCAGTGGGATCTAATTTATTACTCATGCTTGTGGAGCCATCTTAGTTTCCAGGTTGTCTCAAAGGTGTATGTTTTTCTTTGACTAGAGAATGGCTTTGGGATGATGTCTATCTAAGCAAATTAGGCTCAGGGAATATGACAGAACAATCCAACCTTTCTCACCCTCTCCTACAGCACTCTCTCTTCCTCGCTCACTCACACATAGCTCCTTTCCCTCTACCTGAAGCTGCACCCTCCAGGCTTCTTTGCTTTCCTTCCTGTGTGTTTTCAAGGCTGCCCCTCACAAGCATCTACTTCCGTTCTTCGTCTATTCCCCTCCCCCAAGTCTGTCTTGTCTGTCTGTCTCTCTCTCTCTCTCTCTCTCTCTTTCCTATTTCCAACAGGATTTGATATTGATTTACTTAAATCAAAATAGTCATAATACCGAAAATGTACAACAAAAGAAAGTCATGACTATAAGTTCCATGAGGGCAAAAAATAGCATTTTATTCAGACCTGTATTGGAGTAGGCATTCAGTAGTAAGTAAATTCTTAGACAGAGGAAAGTTATCAGAAGCAAATGAGATGATCTACAGAAAAGAAATACATAAACTGTAAAAATTAGTATACAGATTTTAAAAATCAATCTGTTCTTCCCCTCTTCCATTTGAATAACCATAACACCTTGATTATACCAAACTCTTGACGATTTATTTATTTATTTTTTTTATTGTAAAAGTGTCTTAAAAAGATGTCCCAACCTTCCTGGGTAACTCTGGTCCTTTAATCACCTTCACAAATCTACTTTATAAGAAAATTTTAAACTTTAAATTATGGTTTAAATATCGCTTCTTTTATTTTTAGTATGATAAGGTGATCAGCTCTTCTGGTGACATTCATGTATTTGTATGTTATTATGTATTTTTTTTATCAACCCATTCCTGAGGCAATGTATGTCTTAACAGTTTTCCCTGATTGTGCTGTTTACCAAATCATTTCAGATCATGCTCAAAGGATTCTCTAAATTCTCTAACTTTGATTTAGGTGGTGGAATTTGTTTTAATTACATCCTTACCTAAGTTGAGTGTTGAAGAGTGAAAATTCAAAGTCTTTGTTTTGTAGAGCCCAAGTCCCTACACAACTGGCACCTTTATACACAATGGAGGTAGAAGTACAACACGTCTGAACTACTGCATCCTTTATTCAGACTTCTTTTTTCCAGTCATTTGCTTTAATACTGTATTTCTTAAGAGTTCTAAGAGTACTGGCAATCCAGGAAGAAATTGCTCATGAATCATTATTGGTATAGTTAAATGCAAAATAGCAGTTATGAAGTTTATACAAATCTCTCTGTGGCTTCCTTGCTCCTTTTTCATAATCTTGTAGTAATTTCAAGCCTTTTGTTGAAATCTCGACAAGCCCTATGATATCATACTCCTTATTAAAATTATTAAATTTAAATAATTTTAGCAATAAATATAAAATATTTAAAGAGAAGCCATAAGTTGTCATCCTATCACTATTGAGTTGATTTTTCTAGTAAAGTATATCAAATATGGGTGTGTCAATTAATGAAATGCAATAATAAAGTTCATTTCTATCTCACCTTTGCAACATAGAGGCGAATAGATTAAATTTCGAGTTCAAAAACATGATAGTTTTCTTTAGTATATTTACTTAAAGTCATGGTAGAAATAGTATGTGACCAGATGAAAAGTATGTACTGGCTAATGTATTAGCCAGTACAAAATAAAATTGGAATGCAGCAAATCCAATCATTTATTTGGCTATCATTTATTAAGTTCTTTGAGAAAAGTGTTTTTTCCCCCAGAATAAGTGAGTATGTTTGAGAAGTATTAGAATCCGGACTTTTTTTGAGTAAACAAGTTGTCTCCTGAGAATAGTATAGCATTAAGCACAAAGTTAAAATTTTATTTCTGTCTCTAAAAAAACAAAATTGCAATCCTCTTCAATTATTTTCTGCACTTGAGCTTTTTCTCGGAGGACCTTACAAAGTAAATTAGGGAAGAATACTCTGGATCTAACATCAATGGTTCTCTCTCAATGAGTTAATAAAGGTGGATTTCTTTTCTCAAGATTTTTCTTTAATTATTGTGTTTCCTAAAGACCACATATATTAGAAATTTTCTTTTAGTGGCGTCTTCCCCCAAATAAGATGCCATGAGTTGATCTTGGCCATAACTGATTTGGAGAAAACCTCTGAAAATGGAACAAACAGGGAAAAATAAAAATACGTATTTTTTATAAACCTTCCTCTAGGAATAAAATCCATTAAAAATGAAGCTAAATTTTGTTGTGCGACAAATTTAAATAATTTAATAATAAAACTGACTTAAGACTCAGGTCCCTCAGAAATGAAGACAGTGCTTTATATATAATAGCTGCTCAGTAAGGCATCTATGAATTTAACTTTTAATTAACAGGGCTACCAACATGTTGAACCCCAGAAGATGCCACTTATATAGAAAACAATGGGAAGGGTACTTTTTGGAGTTGTGTAACAATGTGGCTTGTGAGTTGGATAAGAAGGTGTTGGGTTTTTTTTAAAATTTACTATAAATATTATGTTCATTTTATGTGAAATTAGAATTTCTTCATAAGACCTTTGTTTGTAAAAACTTGACCACATTCCAAAGGGCACTGAAATCCATTTCAACTTACAGAAATGATGCCCTTTCAGGAAATTTTTATTGGCTACCCTTTTCCTTAATAGTGGAATAGTGTATGTATTTATGATATGTTGTGAATCCCTGGGCAGGAGTTGTCAAGGTTAGACAACTCCATTGAATGTGGAGTTCAGAAGAACTCACCTTATCTGGACACTCCTGTTTTGCATTTTAGTTCTGGAAGGGAAAACAGGCATAACAAGTATTTCTATTTCTATTCTTTATGAAATCCATGAGAGCTAAAAAGATTTGCCTAGAGCCTTATTGAAAAATTGAAAACTGATCAAATTCTAAATAGAACCCATGTATTTTTACTCCTTTAACTCCACTGCATTTATTATTTCCAAAGTTTTTTTTATGGCTTCTGAATTTGTTTCCGAAAATGTATTCTTCTCAAAAAGATTTTTTTATGTTTAAAAATGTAAAAACAGAAATAATATGTTTAAGAGGTATAATTCAATCTTTCAAAGCATCACATGTATGATTGCTAGATATTTTTCAATATTCAAGCCCGTGACTTGTTGAATGCTCATCAGTGGTTAATACGTATTGTGTTATTATTGGCCTTAAATAACTATCACTCAGTGGTTTATTAAATCTAAGACAGATTTTCTGGTTAGGAGTTCCTGGGATATCATAAGGTATATTTTAATGATTAAAAGCCAGCAGTTCAGTTATTTTGCGTATATGAGCGATAATTTTCTTTCTTTCTTTCTTTCTTTCTTTTTTTTTTTTTTTTTTTGAGATGGAGACTCGCTCTGTTGCCCAGGCTGGAGTGGCACAATCTCGGCTCACTGCAAGCTCCGCCTCCTGGGTTCACACCATTCTCCTGCCTCAGCCTCCTGAGTAGCTGGGACTACAGTGCCTGCCACCACGCCCGGCTAATTTTTTGTATTTGTAGTAGAGATAGGGTTTCACTGTGTTAGCCAGGATGGTCTTGATCTCCTGACCTCGTGATCCTCCCACCTCGGCCTCCCAAAGTGCTGGGATTACAGGCGTGAACCACCAGGACCGGCCAATTTTATTTTCTTAATGTCCCTCATGCAGACAGAAGCCACCAATGAAATAAACCATTAATGTTGCAAACACAAGACTGCTGAATTAAATGCTAAAAAAAAAAAAAAAAAAAAAAAATGCAGATTGATTCTGATCTTTTGGATCCTAGGTAAGTACCTAAGTCCCAACCAATGTGATTGAAATCAGATACTGGCAACTAGGTTGAAATTAGACTTGATATTTTCAGATCAGGTGCTGTTAGAAGAGCTCCTGCTTATGAGTCTTTGAGCATATGCCTACACCTATTTCACAATTGAAAATGAGGAAGAGGAGGAAGGAAAGGAATTTTCATGTTTTTGTGCAGGTGACCTTAGCTGACTGAGGTCTTAACAGTTTAGGCAAAATTTCCATCTTTCCACATTTATGTCAGGGAAAGAGGATCAAATGTTCTCTTTGGTTCAAAAAGCACAGCCTCATTCTTAACTGCTACCTGTAAGGTTGATCTGTTGGCTGCTGCTAGCAGAAATATATCTTAGAGATACAGTTACTTCTACTTCTATACTTTATATTGCTAATATTTAAATAAAACATATATATTTACAGAAATAAATCTTCCTAGGTGGAAAACATATGCTGATTATCAGGCATTTTAATTTATAGTTCTGTTCTTTATTCTTTAAACATTAGAGAGAATTTAAATAGAATTTAAAAAGAGAGAGACAATATCTTATTGTTTCCTTGACTTATATGCAAGGCCAATATGAAAGGAAAATACGACCTGGAAAAATCTTGGTTTTTTTGAGCCTCAGTTTTAAAGTCTGGTAATAGTACTTGTTCTATCAGAGTTGTTATGCCTTCAAGTAAGAAGTGCTATGAATTTTTTAAAAGAGAACAGAAGTGCTGTAATGTCAGCACTTTGGGAGTCAGAGGTGGGCAGATCACCTGCGGTCGGGAGTTCGAGACCAGCCTGACTAACATGGAGAAACCCTGTCTCTACTAAAAGTAAAAAATTAGCTGGGTGTGGTGGTGCACACCTGTAATCACAGCTACTTGGGAGGCTGAAGCAGGAGAATCACTTGAAACCGGGAAGTGGAGGTTGCGGTGAGCCAAGATCGTGCCATTACACTCTAGCCTGGGCAACAAGAGCAAAACTCTGTCACAAAACAAAACGAAACAAAAATCAAAATGAAACAAAACAAAAAAAAGAACAGAAGGACTTGGAAACGCGTTTCCACAAAGAGGTTAGGGATTTATTCATGCAGCACATATTGATTGTGTACCCACCATGCAGACACTGATCTGCTACTGAAGATGAAATAGTGAACAAGACAAAGAGAAGGCCCTGCCCTCAAGACACTTCCCTCCTAGAGCAGGAAATGTCTGGTACACTTGATAAATAAATAAACTGTATAGTTTGTTAGATGATCTGTAAAGCAGGGAAGGAGGATAATGAGAGTTAAGGTGGAGTTGAAGTTTTAGATATTGCAGCCCAAAAAAGGCTATTGGAGAAGAGTCATTTGAGACTCTTTGACACATTCGAGTCAAGACTTGAAGGCAGCGAGCATTCAAGTGTGGCAGAAGGAAGAGACATGTAAAGTCCCCATGGTACATTGGAGGAAACGGAGAAGGATGCTAGACCTGCAATGTGGGTGAATAGGAGACTGGGGGGGAATAGCAGGAGAAGAGAACAGAAATGGAACCTCATAGTCACACTAAAAGCACTGTGATAACACCATTTACCCAGCCACTCTATCAAGTGTATCTACATATGTAATTTAATCCTTACTACTGCAACCTAGTGAGTTAATTGTTTTATATCAGTTCTACACAGTTAGAGGGTTTAACTCTAGACCTACTAAGTAGTCCAAGGGAACCTCATACCTCTTTCAAAGCCTTTCCTCTTAACCTCCACATCCTATATAGGGCCTGTAGAGCTCTAGCTACAGATAGTCAGTTCTTTCCTAGACTATGTGAAATACCTGCTTCAAAAGAGAAGATGGCCAAGAGTCAGCAAGATGCTCTCCTTGCCCGTCTCACGATCCCTGATGAGTCAACCTAAACTGGAGGCATGAAAATGTGGTGGAGAGAAGAATTTCACTGGAGTCAGGGAAAACTCACCCTCCTTGAGACAAAGCTACCCGATAGGTCACAGTTGGATCGCAGCTAAATTTAGCTATAAATTAATGCATTAACTAACTAGTCAGCTACACTCCCATTCAGGCCTACCCAGAGCTTGGGGCAGATCATATTTACTTAAAAGAGCCCTTGTTCTTTCTCAGTGTGTCATCATATTTCACCCTCTTCCCTCCCCCAAGATTTCAGACCAAAGTGTTCTCAGCATTACTGTCCTGATGGGAAAGTACAGGTTTCTGAGAGGCACTTGACTCCTTACTGCCAGCAACTAGCTTCCCAGGGATGGATGTGTTTGCTGACAAATTGCTGTAGTCTATGATGGCCATCACTTTGAAAGATTAGGAATATGTAAGAGCCATCCTGCATTTATAAAACAACTTTCAGTTTTCTAACGTCCTTTTTGTCCTCTCACCCTCCTCCCCAAAGAACAATATGCAGGTCTTTGCTCAGAAAGCACAATCGCAAATGCAGTCTGTGCTGACACAGAAGACATCTGTTGGAGGGGGAGAGATATTTTCAGCCTTTGCAGAGATCTGGGTCTTCTGCTATTGCAGGTGGAACAATTAATAGGCCATAATTATTTCTTTTATACACTTTGGAGAGTCTATATTTGGATGTTATTCTTTGACCATCTTGAGTTCTTTAAGTACCTAAAAGGTGGTGAATGGTATCAGTGATATAGAATAATGCTGTTCATTTATTTTTCCTAAAAAATTGAATTTTGCTTTCCTTATTTCTTGGAAACAGATCACTTACAGCAATTGCAAGATTCCTATATCCCTGCATTTGAAGAACATCCGTTGGATAAAGGCAAACGCCTTTATTCTCTTGTCATTGACCATTATATTTTTAGCTTAAAAGTTCACATGACTTATATTTTAATCAAACAAAATAATATGTTTCTGAATTGAGCTCCTGGAAGGTTTACTTATAGTTTTAAGAGTTATTAAGACCTAAATATTGTTTTAAAATGAAAATAGGATGTTCTTTCTAAAATTAATATAATTAGCCAGAATTGTGTCCAGTTAAAATAAACCAAGTTCCGTTTAGTCCTAATAATACTTCATTAGGTTTTTTAAAAATTTAGAATATGCTGCTTAAATGGGAAAGTCTTAGAATTGGCCTCTTACACAAAAGTCAGTTGCAAAGTGGTCTCAGAAGTCACTGGGTATAGTATTGCCCGTGTTCTTAAAGAACATACATTTTTGGGGTTTAGGAAAAGATTTCACCTGTAAGATTCTACTAAGCAAAGAAAGAACAGTTCATCTGCTGTGCCTCCCTTAAGCCATGGGAGATCCCTGAGGTCAAGACCTTATCTTTTGATCTTTGTAATATTAGTGCCTACTGCAGAATCTGTCATTTCATAGACTTCAGCATTCATTGAACACCTATTAAATGTCAAATTCTTTTAAAACATGGTTTCTCAACCTTGACTCCATTGACATTTTGGACCCAATTATTGTTTGTTGGGGAAGGGTGGTGTCCTGTGCATTATGAAGATTTAGTAGCATCCCTGACCTCTACCCACTAGTTGTCAGCAGCTGCAGTCATAGCAATCAAAGGATGTCTCCAGACATCATCAGATGTCCCCTGGGAAGCAAAGTTGCCCCCATTGAAAACCACTGTTTTAAAGGGTTTGAGAGAGATAATTTACATTTTGTGAGATAAAAAAAACAAAAGCTTTTAAAATTCTCTCTTCTCCATATGTACATATTTACAATGTAGTATATTTCTATATGTACAATATTATCTTTTTTATTTAATTTCTTTTAGAGATTGGATCTCACTCTGTCCCCCAGGCTGGAGTGCAGTGGCACAGTAGCAGCTTACTGCAGCCTCAAACTCCTGGGCTCAAGTTATCCTTCCACCTCAGCTAAGTAACTGGGACTGCAGGTGCATGCCACTAGGTCTGGCTAATTTTTAAATTTTTTTGTTGAGACGGGGTCTCACTATATAGCTCAGGCTGGTCTTGAGTTCCAGGCTGCAAGTGATCCTCCTGCCTTGGCCTCTCAAAGCACTGGAATTATAGACATGAGCCACCACACTCAGCCTATATATGTTTTAGGTATATAAATTTTAGATATAATTTTAATAACATACATGTTATGTGTATGTATAATAAACACACCCATTCTTATAGGGGAGACATTTGGCTGAGAGTGCTCACTGTAGTCTTTTTTTTTTTTTTTTTTCCGGTGGGAATCATTATGACTCCAGTAAGTTGCTCACTAAATTTCATCCGTCACTGTGTTCCCGCTCAGATACAACTAAAGCCTATTGAAATTGATTTTTGTGTCAGTAACAGAGCAGGGATTCAGTAAGAACCTGAAAGCTTCCCTTTCATTACTAGTCTTTTTCCCCTGTATTACTTTAGATTTGGTGGGCCCTAATTATATTCCAGTCTTTTCCCTGCTGACATTTCTTTTGTTTTAATTAAAACTGCTGGAGGTTGGAGGACACTGTGGGAGAGGGTTTATTCATCAAAAGCCCAAATAAAGAGCCAAATGGGTCCCCATTTGTGTTCCTGCCGCCCCAAGAATGATAGCTGGGAACACTGTGGTCCTTTGCCTTTGTTTTTTCTCATGACACCAGTGTGGTCCTTTTTCTTTCTGAACAGGAGACTGCTCCTGCTGCTGCTGCAGAAGTCTGTTAAATGATTGAGACAGCACTGTGGGTGGACTGGCTTCCTGTCGAAGCCATACATTAGGCAAAATGAAATGCAGCATTGCCTTTTTATTATTATTATCATCTATTTCCCCCAACCCCCAGCCTATCGTGTCTGTGGTCCAAAGCCAACCCTGTCCACTCCCAATCACCTGGTTGTAAATCTCAGACAATAGGGGCCAGCTTCGGGCTGCATTTGGCAACCCTGTGCAGGGCCAGGGGAGAGGATGTAATATATCTTCTTAATCTGCAGCTAGGAGATGGGATGGAGCGAGCAAAGAGTCTGCCAGAGGTCCTGAGGGGAAGACAGAGTTGCCTCATAAAGTAGTCCTTAGAGAGGGAGCTATTGATTTGAAATCTTTAAAAATGAGCCCTCCTTCTCCAAGAACAGTTGCATCGTCCTACCTCTAGTTAGTACCATCTCAGGAAAAGAGGAGGCAGAGGTGAATGGATGTTGGCAGGGCAGCGTCTGGACCTTGCTTTTCTCTTGATGCATTTTTCTCTCGCTGACCATTTCCTCTGGTAAGCTGTTGTGATTATGACATGCAGAATGCTAATGTCTCTAGCGAGCCTCCAGGGCCTATTTCAGTGACCTAGTTTTCTTAGTTAACACTTGGAAAAGAAAACAAAAACAGAACCTTGTTGAGCAAAACACTCACATCAGATCACATGGCTTTCCCCTCCAGTTATGACACCGTAAGCCATTCTTATAGTCCTCTTTTTTCTTAAGCTTCTGACACTCGTAAGTAGACATTTCACCAAATTCTAGCAAGATTCTCCCAGGTGTAGCTCCTGATGGATCACAGGAATCTCTGTTCATTGTGATTTGTGGCAATTTACAAGATTCACTAGGCCTAGAAACTTGATGTTTTCCAATGTGATTTAGCACCTACCCTTTGCAAGATGCTGTCCCAGGCAATGTCCGAGGATTAAACAGGTTTAAGGTGGAGTTCCTGCCTTTGAGGGGCTTTCTGTTTTAGTGTGTAGAAGCCATGTGCCTGGGGGACTGCATTTTAAGGGCATTAGGGACTTACGGTACCCAGAGGAGAGAGAAGTGGGTTCCAATACAACTCACACAGGCTATTGTAAGTTATTAAGGGCTATACGCCCTCACATTTAACATTTTACAGGTTGTATCGAGAACCTTTTTCGTGTCTTAAGAGGGTTATTGACCTTTCTACTATCACTAAGTTCATGTATTTAAAAAACTTTTTCCTGGATTCTTAGATTTCATGGAGTACTAAAATCTCACTCTATTACCCCCCACCCACCACCAAAACAAAAACAAAAACAAAAAACAAAAACAAACAACAAGAAAACTGGGAACCAATATATGATTGTTAATTTTTTTTTTTTTTTTTTTTTTTGAGACAGAGTCTAGCTCTGTCGCCCAGGCTGGAGTGCAGTGGCGCATCTCCGCTCACTGCAAGCTCCGCCTCCCGAATTCACGCCAAATGGGCATTTTAACACCAAAAATAAGAATCCTACTTAAGTTGAATACCTCTTGTTTTCTGAAAAAATCACCACTGGGTCCTTATTTTTCACCTTTTACTGGAGTTGTATGTAAACTTTACCTTGGACTAGTGTTCAGGTACCAGGGTTTTGAATGCTGTTTATGGCCCCAGGTGCCATTCTTGGCTCAGGGGATAGGGAAGGCTATTGTGCTGGGTGCGGAGGAGTGGGATATTTGGAGAGGCTGAAGAGTTGGCTGCATGTACATATTTTGTCCCCATCTTTTGAGCCCCTACACCTGGGGGGTTAGTCCTCCCAGAAATGAATGTATAAAAGCCACAGATGAGGTCGGGCATGGTGGCTCATGCCTGAAATCCCAGCACTTTGGGAAGCCAAGGTAGGCAGATCACTTGAGGTCAGGAGTTCAAGACCAGCATGGCCAACATGGCAACACCCTGGCTCTACTAAAAATACAAAAATTAGCTGGGCATGGTGGTGGGAACCAGTAATCCCAGCTACTTGGGAGGCTGAGGCAGGAGAATCACTTGAATCCAGGAGGTAGAGATTGCAGTGAGCTGAGATAGTGCCACTGTATTCCAGCCTGAGCAACAGAGTGAGACTCTGTCTCAAAATAAATAAATAAATAAATAAACAAACAAACAAACAAACAAACAAACAAATAAATGAAATTTTTTAAAAAAGCCACAGATGATTGTGATAATTCTGTGGTATAAATTAGATGAGAGCCAGTGAGAGCTTTGGTTTTGTGCTCATTTTTTGGGTTGAGAGGAGGTTACTGGGAAGTGTGTTCTTGGCTCAAGGCCCTGGCCCAGAGGCTGGCTCTTCTGCTTTTGAGCTCTCGTCACCCCTCAGCTTGTCTGCCTCGTCACTGCTGTCACTTCAGCTGTGCGTGCCTTTCCTGGGTACAGGCATTAGGCTCCCTGCCACGGAATCTGCATACATTAACTATTGTCTGCTAAAAATTGTGACTATTTGATTTTTTTCCCGTTAAGCATCCATTTTGATTTATAAACTGAGCCAAGCTGGCAGCCATGAGGACTGAAGAATCCTAGTTTCTAACAAAGAAAAATGAAACCTAGTCTCTTCTTCCTCACTTCGTGTCTGTAAGCGAGTCTCAGCTTTCAGTTGGCCTACCCCTGAACAGTCTTGAAAACAATCCATTTTCTGTCACTCAGAGGTGCCAAGCAAAGGAATTCACAGTGAGTGGTGTTGAGATGGAGAGTAATTGCCTGGGCACCATCCTGAGTCAGTGCCTTGCTTTACCTCTGCCACAAGTCTGGGAGCCATAAAGTCTGAATCACAGTTCTGCACATACGGAGAGCAGGGTTTCTAAGCCACCAATGAATGGCACATGTTGGCCAAGGAAACACAAAGGCTCCATTTAACCTGGGGAAGACTCAGGAATGGACATCGTGCCAAGTATACTCTGTGAACATTCATGTTACTTGATCATAAAGATCTTTGGAGTCTTTTCATAAAGTTGTCTTGTCTACCTCTTTGCCTCAAGACATATTGTATCAAAGAAAGGTAGCATTCCTAAAGATGTCCAGAGAGATATTAACTAACCTTTAGTTTCAACTGGGAGTGGAAAAGCAGAGTTCACGTTTGCTATCATCATGACAGCTCAGAAGTAAAGCTAAAATCAATTTCTGGTTTCTCTGTGATCTATGGAAAGGGAAAGTAAATTGGTCTCTGGTCTCTCTGTAGAGTTTAAAAGAACTTCATCCACTTAAATTCATCTTCCAGCTTTTTATTTATGAGCAAAGTAAGTATAATTCCTGCTTACAACCCCACCCTATCTGGTCCCATACACTCTGTGGCTGGGGAAATGTGGGAGTAAGGGAAACTGATGTAGACATGTGGATGGTACCAAGAACCCAAATGCAACCCTCAAATTTCATGCCTTGATTCAGTCTGTTTTTCAGCAAATATTTGCTGAGTCCCTGCTGTGCCAAGCACTATGAAAGTACAAGGGAAATACATATCCAATCTATACCCAAGTTCTCTTCATTTGGCTTCCTGTCCATTCCCACATTCTCCACCATTTCCATCCTAATCCAAGTTGCCATCATCCTTCACCTGTCTCCAGGAGGGAGCATGACCTTGGGTGAGGTGGCTCTTTGGCTAAGGGCCATTCCCAGAGAGGGACTGAGAGTTGTGTCAGGTATTTCAGTCTGTACTCAAGAATCTTGGTGGCACACTGCAGCATCTATGATTGATACACAGATGATAGGTAGGTAGGTAGGTAGGTAGGTAGGTAGATAGATAGATAGATAGATAGAATCAGAACAGGTGAGCCATAAAACAACAGCTGCCATTACTACATATTCTACATTCTGCTTTTTTTTTCATTTTGATTTGATTTATTTTCATGGTTCTGGTGATGCATGTTTTGAAAAAAAAATGTGCTGGCTATGATCAGTGGGGTTGGGATAGGATGCTATGGAAACACAAAGGTGGAGTACTCATTTGCAATTAGGAAGTTGAAGAAGACTTCCTCAATAAAGTGGAGATTAAATCTAGGGTAGATAGGAAGGAGAATGAGCCACTCTCTACCTGTGTGTGAGGGTCCTTGGGCAGGAGGATGAAGATAGTGGGGGGAATGTGTGAATTTTCAACAAAGATGGTTTGCTTATGTACTTTGCCAGAAATAAATGTATGTGGGTGACCTAGAAATGAAAGTATTCTGTCTTCCGGGCTAGCCTTAGGCTAGCAGCTCAAAAACCCTCTTGCTCTTCCTTAGAAAATAACAACAGTAACAGAGGTGAAGCTCATATGGCTGTTAAAACAAAACTGTTGTTTCCTCTTGCATTCATTTTAGGGAGGAGTTGAAAGAGTAGGATATTGTGTTAATCGTACTTGAGTGATTTGGATTTCACCTGGATGTTGAATTATTTTACGTAGAACAAGGATCAGCATAGTTTGTTGCCTCAAAAGTGAGGGAGAAGAAGGGAAGAGGGGAGCAGAGTAGTGTGTGTGTGTGTGTCTGAGGACCAGACTGAGCCATGCCCCCAGCACTGAGTGGCCCCAAGGCTCTGCCTCCCTTGTTTTGATGCCTTTCTTGTTCCTTTCTGGTGGGTATGCTTTTTATGCTTTAGGTCATTATCTGACATTAGGCTTGAGGTCCTATCGGAATATCAGTTTTACTTTTCTAGATTTAGTGTGTTCCCTAGATTTTGCCATTATTGGTTATTTCAGTAGGAAAAAAATAATTTAGTTCATCCTTTTATTAAAAAAATGACTTAGCAACTGCAATCTGACAGGACATTTTCTCTAATTTTCATGGAGAATTTTTTTTAACTCTTTTGTCTCCTTTTAGAAGTTTTTTCTTTTCAGAATTTAATTTTCAGTTCTTGGTTGCACATGTATTTTTTTTTCATTCATTCATTTGTCCATTTTAGAGATGGGATCTTGCTGTGTTTCCCAGGCTGGCCTCGAACTCCTGGAGTCCAGCCATCCTTCTGCCTCAGTCACTGGGAGTACAGACATGCAACACTGCACGAGCTTCAAACATGTATTTTAGATCTAAATTTAGATGGCATCTATATTTGCATTTTAAATTTATCTTATAAGGAAAAGTACGTTAGAATTGGGGTACTATTACGTTTTTCCTTCAAAATTCTATTGCAATAACATCCCCCTTTGCTGCACTGCCCCCAAATTTAAAAAATAATTATTAAAAAATAAGTTATTAAAAATCCTATGTAAAGCAGAGGTGACTGATTTGATATTTATTTCAAGTTAAGTAAAATATTAAAAGTTTGTTTTAAAAATGATTTTAAAAGTTTGGTGATAGAAATTTGTGATTTGGGAGCTGGATGGTAGAAGAGGGATGGAGGAGAAAGTGTCCTGAGTTTAGATGTGAGATTTTGGCCTCTAAAAGGAGAGGACTGGATTAGGCTCTTAGGGGCCCTTCCTACTCAATTCATTTCTGATTTTATAAAGTTGCCTCTTTAAAAACTGTCCTACAATGACTGTGCCTCAGGTTCCTAGTGAGCTTTAGGTCGACTGACTCCCTGCCATTCCCTGCAAGTCTGCCTTAATCTGGATCATAACTTGGCCTGATGTTCTCTGGCGATATAAAAGACACCTCACGCTGGGCAAGTTGCTTCATGGCCCTTTCCTGATCAGCAAAGTGTGGCAGCTCAGCATCCTTCCTGCTCTGGAGCGTGGGGATGCCTTTGCCTGGGAGTGAGCTGAGGCTGCTGATTGTTCCACCTCCGGGATCTCACATCAGCCCAAACTGCCATCCCAAGGCGTATTATTCAGTCAGACCCACTGAGAACTGCTGTTTCAGCCGGGAAATGAAATTTAAAATGGAAGAAACATAATGTTGTTTTCCTTTCCAGTGTTACCTTCCGTCACTTTCATAGTGGCTACTTAAAAAACAAACAAAAACAAAACAAAAGACACAATAGCAACAACAAAAGCCATGTATACTAAGTTTTTTAAAAGAGCTGATATTTTATTTATTTCCACAAGAACTGCCCACTGCCTGTGTTTGAAATGTAATACAGGTCACTTTTATCCTGCCTCATCTCTGGCCTTGGGCCAGTACCATAGGCTAGCTCAGCCCTAGGCTGCTGATGGAAAGAACTAGGTGTTGAGGTGTCCTTGTAACAAATTATTCACTCAAAGAGGATTTCCTGCTTCTTAAGGACTTAAAAAAACTACTGCAAAGTCTCTCAAAGTGCATTCTGGCAGACATGCCTCAGGGACTCCCTCAGGAATGAGGGGAATTGGGAGGTAGAGCAGACTACAGTTGGGTGCTCAAGTCCCTGCTTGAACCAGGGGAGTTCACTTAAGGTTTTATTTGGGAAGAAGGTTGGGCTACAAATGGAGCCACAGGGGAAGGAAGGAAGAGAGGAGGGAAGACTAGAGAGGGAGAGAGGGCTATTAATCCTTTGGGGTCCTTGGAATAATACACCCAGGGACATGTTCATTGATAGACAGAGGTGATGAGGAATTGACAGTGAGGTATCAGAGGACAGAGTACTTTAATTGAATCTAGAAAGAGAGAATAAGTTGTCTGAGGAGTCAAGAAGGCAAAGGGCACCCCAGAGCAAGAAAACATACCATCTGAGAGGCAAGAAACAGTAAAGTACATTTATAGAAGTGCAAACAGTTTGTTCTCAAGGTCCACAGAGTAAGAGCAAGTGGGAGCCTACAAAGGTGGTGTGGCAGAAAGGGGGTCAGCTCTTGGAGGGCCTTGCAAGCCATGCCCAGTGGTTTGTCTGTATCCTGTTACACATACCATTAAAATAATTTCAATGCAAATCAGCTGTATAATATCAGACAGACCTTCTGTATTTGCCTACATTATCCCTACCCTCTTTCAGTGCTTTAGTAGATGAAGCCATTATTTAAGACATGATTTATAGCCATTACTTTAAAGTCCACTGTTGGTTACAAAGCTGTTGATTCCTTTGCAAGGGTCATCATTACGGCATCACAGACTCAAAAGAGGACGCTGTTGCTACTTCTTCCTTGTGCAAGATTGACTCGTGGTTTGCAGGAAAGGTAGCATTGCTGCTCTGCAAGAAAGTTAGTGTTCCTGGTTCTGTAGCAGTGGCACTTCTCTCCCCATCAATCTTGTGAAAACTAAATTTCTTTCTTTTTTTTTTTTTTTGAGACGGTGTCTTGCTCTGCTGCCCAGGCTGGAGTGCAGTGGCCGGCTCTCAGCTCACTGCAAGCTCCGCCTCCCGGGTTCACGCCATTCTCCTGTCTCAGCCTCCCGAGTAGCTGGGACTACAGGCGCCCGCCTCGTCGCCCGGCTAGTTTTTTGTATTTTTTAGTAGAGACGGGGTTTCACCATATTAGCCAGGATGGTCTCGATCTCCTGACCTCGTGATCCGCCCGTCTCGGCCTCCTAAAGTGCTGGGATTACAGGCTTGAGCCACCGCGCCCGGCCGATTTCTACATGCTGGTTGGGATGGAAAGAGTTGGTAGTGCTGACACCCACTCACTGCCCTCTCCACCAACCACTGAGCCCATTCCCCCTACATTTTGTAGATGGGGAAATGAGGGCCCAGACCCACCTGATGGTCATGGGCAGAGCCTGGACAAGAACTGGGCCTCTGGGATTCTGGTCCAGGGCTCTTTACAAGGTAACACGCCACCCCCTCCCTTGATTTCAGGAAAGTTGAAATAAATGTGAGGGGCTGTATCTGTGACCATATTGGATTACTGACCTACTATCTCCTTCTTTGTGCTCTTTCCCCAGTGAGGAGGAAAAAAGGGCAGCAGAATGGGGGTCAAAAGCGGAAGGAAGCACTACCAGAATCAGAGTAAACAGATTTTTAAAGCTGAGATATGTGAGAAGAAAGAGGGCAGGCAGAGTGGGCAGAAGTTAAAAGACCAGAGGAGTGGGGAAAATTAGGGTAGTAAGGGAGAGAAGTAGCAGAAAAAGGGAAAAGATTCGAGAGCACGAAGATATAGGAGCTCTCAATTACAAAATTGACCCAATAATGTTTTCTACCACAATTTTTAAAAAATTTGATCCAACTAAGCCAGCACATTTTCATGAGCTTCAGCTACTGAATCTAAATCATACCAGGCCAATCACTTTTTCCACACCACAATTATATATGCCTCCTTATCTGTTGTTAATTCATAAACATGCCGCAGCATCTATGGGGTAGGCCCTTACTATTCCAGGTACTGGAAATACATTGATGAGACATGGTGCTTGCCTTATGAAACATATAGTTCAGTAGGGAAGACAACATTTAAAATTAATCAGAAGACAGGACCGTACATAATTACAGCCAGCATCTGCTGACAGCTAATCTGCATATGTCACTGTCAAGTACTTTGTATACATTATCTTATATCATTCTCACTATAATTCTGTGCATTAGGTATTATTATTTCCATTTTTGAGATGAGGAAACTGAGGCTTGGAAGGTTGAGCGACTTACCTAAGGTCATGTGGCTAGGTTTTGAACCCAGCTGATCTTAGAAGCTGCATTTTATTGCCTGATAGCAGCAATAACTAAAATGTATTTTGGAAACTATATATAAAATTCATGTAAAAGTAGTGAGTATGACCATCTTTGCTGTTGTCTGAGAGTCACATATAGACACTGTGGTTTCTCAAGAAGCAAGCAAAGAGAAAATAATTCTCTTCTGAGAGTGCCCCCTTGGCGCTCCCTACGCGCTTCTGATTTTGCCCTGTGGTTGCTGCTTCACTGGGGTTCTAAAGACCAAAAGTGCCCACCTTGGGGAAGCAGGCCCTCATGTTCAACACTGTCTCCTTGATCACAAATTTGGATTGATTGTTGTCTGTTTTATTTTAGGTTCCCTTTTAAATAAAGATAAATGAACAGTCTCAGGTGAATTATAGCAGAATCATATCCAGTTAAAACCATTACAGGATATTTTAAGAATGAAAGAAACCAAAGTTTCTTCATCTACCAAGTGTTTTCTAACAGAGAGATATTTGTGTATTTTCCACGCAGGCCTAGCTCCCCTTCCACGTAAATCCTTCTCTCACTTAGGCTCTTGTCAAATGCCTTGGAGAGGAAGTAGAACCAAATTGTTCATCATTGCATTCTTTATTTGACTTGACACGCACTGTGAAAATAAACAAAGCGACTGGGGATGTTTTACAAAATAACCACTAAGTAGACATAGTGTTTCTGTGTGTCTCTGTCTTTCTCTCTCCCCCCATTGACATAGTACAGCACTGATCCAAGCAATTTTTCTTTATGGTTGGAATTGAACGCTACTATTCGTCATCAGAGCTAAATCTTTTGTTATTATTTTTCCTTTACAGGGTCGTCATGTCAAAACGGGCCAGCTTGCAGCCATTAAGGTTATGGATGTCACAGGGGTAAGTATCTTTATCTTGCCATCTCAGTAGCCATGCAGATGCTCCTTGACTTACGACGGGGTCACATCCTAATAGGCCCATCATAAGTAGAAAATATCGTAAGTTGAAAATGCATTTAATACACATAACCTATCGAACATCATAACTTAGCGTAGCCTACCTTAAACATGCTCAGAACGCTTACGGTAGCCTACAGTTGGGGAATCATCTATCACAAAGCCTATTTTATAATAAAATGTTGAATATCTCATGTAATTTGTTGATTACTATATTGAAAGTGAAAAACAGAATGGTTATACAGGTACTTGAAGTATGATTTCTACTAAATGCATATTGATTTCACACCACTGTTAGTCAAAAAAATCATACGTTGAACCATTGTAAATGAGGGGTCATCTGTATATTTGTAATAGAGAAGTTAATGATAGAAAAAAATTGTTTTCCAGAAAAATAATCTTCCTAAATATCTAATATCTTTACCCACTTGTGTTTAACATAAGGAAGAGCATGCAGTAGCTGACTGAAGAGATCCTGGGTACATCACTCTAATTAAATGTGATATCTACACACTGCCTTATGTACTTAGAGTGAATACTGTGTGCCAATAATTTACATAAGCACAACCACAGATATTTGCATATGAATGCAGAACAAGGATTTGAAGATATTAAATGAATAATACAGAGATTATACAGAAGAAATGAGTCTTAACTGTTTTCCCAAAGGTCTGCCTACCACTGGAGTAGACAGGAGCTTGGATGACTCTAAGATCCTAGTAGAATATTTAACATGAATATTTCCCAAAACAAAATATTACTGACCAAATAATCACAATAAACACAAATTCTTATCATTATAGAGCAACACTGAAACAAAATTTCTGCCTGGATAATCAAAAGCAATCTAAGAAATAGATTTTATTTTAAATACAATCTAACGTTTTCTATCCTTTTGCTAGGCTTACTTAAAATATTTTAATGCCTTTTCAAGAGTACACAGCAAAAATCAGACTTGAAAGGATTCACTGGACATCAAAGGCATGTTAATAATTTTCTGTTGTCCTGGGGATTTTTCTAAGATGTCTGTGTGCTGTACATGAAAGCCGAAAGACCAAAGTCTTCCATTCAGCCCAGAAGTTGATTATTCAATATAAATAGACATAGAATGAATGGGTCACACAAAAGCATCAAATAAGAAAAACAAATAGGAAAACTAAATAAATAAATAAATAAGAAAGACACACAATATGTCTGTATGACAAACTTCAACCCATACCTTTTGGGCTCACTTTGTTACCTTTGATAAGTATAGGTTATATGATAGTTACCTATCATAATACACATTTCACTAATTATTGTTTACACCACACATTGTACTCACTATGATTGATCTAAATTCCTCTTTAAGTTCTATGTATTTTTAATGAGTAAAAGATTTTGTTCCTGTACATTTGTTACCATTTCGATAAAGTACTAAATCTTTTTATTTGTCTTAAATACATTATTTAAGTTTCAGGTGTTGCAAAAGTTCAAATATTTAGTCCCAGTTAGTTTATTAATTCACCTGGCCTTTACTGAATAATAAACTCCATGTTCATTATATTAATTCGGTTTAAGAACACTCTAAATAACAGAAGACTAAGCATAATAGAAGTGTCTTGCTCTCTCATGTTAAAGGAGCCTAAAGGTGGACAGCTCAGGGATGTATGTCAGTGATGTGGTAGAGTGAAGGATGTTTTTATCTTTCTCCTCCATCATTCAAATGCACAGCATCCACAGTTACAGTTGCTTTATGGTTCAAGATATTTATTGGATTTCAATTGATTACACTTTATGGCAGGCAGAAAAGGGAGAACAGGGGAAGCAGAAGGGTACAAATGAGCCCCTTCCAGTGAAATATTTTCTACTTCCATACAACATTACTGCTTCTGCTTTCATTGCCCCTATCTAGCTGCAAGGGAAGCTAGAAAATATAGTCTTTTATTCTACTAGTGTGTCTAGTTAAAAATCCAGATTCTATTAGTCAGAAATGAAGGGAGAGTGGATACTGGAATGGTCAATTATCAGGATCTGACACAAAAATTAAGATCAGATACTGTCAGTCTCTACATAGAAACCCATTATAAATATATAAACATTTTACAAAGCTCCAACCACAGGACGAATCAGAATTTGTTTTGCAATTCAGCTGAAGTCATACTACTGTATTTTCCTTGGATTGAATAGGATCCCTGCATAATGACATGAGCTTGGCAGTTTAACAATTAATGGCTGTGGAAGGAGTCCAAGACATTCATGCTGTAGATTAAATTCTATTGTGTGGTTCTGAAGAACTACAGTTGAGAGTTCCATTGATGTCATTAATCTCGGTGCATAAAATGCATATTGATGCTCAAAGTATGACTCTGAACAATTTAAAGCCTCACAAGTAGAACCAGAAACTACTCAAGAACCACTATTGCTAGACCACTTTGCTTGGAATGGAAAGTTACAGTTATTTTTCCCAGGGTATGTATTGTCAGCTTAAGGAATGTCAGTTAGTCTTTCTAAACTGGGTTTCATTAAGCATCTAAGCCCTACAGAAGATGACTTGAGAGACTGTCTTCTCAATTTTCCCAAGGAGAGTACAGAGGTAAGGCCATTTTACATGCAAAGAAGTATCAATCCATTACATAGAGTGGATGCTTTGTAGTATTTAGGCTTAATTATCTTGGGGCACTCCTATTGAGGAGGGCTAGATAGTTTCTGTGATTCAGTCACATCATTGATGATTATTTAACCACTGACTTTTAACAAAGGCAAACGTGGATGCACATCAGGAAATGGTTTTCTTATTTTTGTGGTGTCCGGTGTGGCATCAAGTGACTTTTGTATCACCCCCTTACACATCACAGTCAACATAAGATTTCCTTTGTGAAACTCATGTGGTGCCTTTAGAAAACAATCTATTCTATTTTGCCATGTTGTCTTTTGTGTATTACAGAATGCTGTAAAAGCTTCTTACCAGTTATTATAATTGTACTCATTATGGCTGCTCTGTTAAAAACTGAAGTCAATTCTCAAAGGTCGTCTTTGTTAATTGTATGCTATGACCTACTACAAAGTTACTATAGTTTATTGTTATGAAACTGATAAAGCCACAAGCTTAAAATCCATTTTTAAATTATTGTTTTTATTCTGTATCACTTCCTTTTTTATATAAAATAGCCATTGAGAGAACTGGATATAATGCTTATATCCTTCCATTTTTAGAGCTGAAACACTTCCAAATTTGCCAACATTTGCTTCAGAATTCGTGCTTAAACTCAGAGTAGGCCTTGAAGAACTTAAGTTCATGAAATCATTATGGAAATTTCCCCCATTTTGTCACAGTCTGGGGTTTACCTCTCAGCTGGATTTTTGCACTCTAGATTGACCTATGGCATCTAGGAGGAGCTAGACCCTCCCAGGTAGTGTTTCTCAAAGTGGACCATCAGCATCAGTGGGCAGTCACCACCCCTAAGGTACACATGAGAAATGCAGATTCCTGGGTCTGCCTCAGGATTTCTGGGGCAGCCTCAAAATCTGCCTTTTCTATAAACTCTTCGGAGTGTCACACACATCAAAATGAGAGTACCACTTTTCTAGAGTCTTATATTTACTTCTTTTTGGCCACCAAGTGTGAAGGAGCTATTTTTTTTTTTTTTTTGATAACCCTGTAAATAATCCCCATTTTCATTTGGGGATTCCTAAGTGTAAAGTAGTCCCTTTACAATGACACCCTGAGGTGCATATAAGACTTAATGAAATTAAGTCTTAATATTGTAAGCTTTTCCCTTTACAATGACTGGTTGTGATTACTCAGGACATTTGAGGTTGTAGTACCAAATCTCCACCTAAACTGAATGAAGCTGAAAAGGGAATTTACCAGCTTGTATGAATTAAAACAACAAAAACCTCAGCAGGATGCAGAGAGTCACCTAACATGATCAGGATTTTGTCTCTCTCCATCTGTGGGCTCTGCTTTCGTCCCAACAGCAGCTGCAGGCTCATGTTTTCACTACCCCATTGCCATTAGTCCCTGCAAAGGTGCCAGTCTGAGTATCAGTGGTCCAGCTTGGACCATGTCCCCATCCCTGAGCCAATTCCTGACTCTCCAGTCCACGCCTGGGCTGGATGCCTGGCTCTGCAACCTACTGCAGGGACTGAGAGTTGGAGAGAGTTGATTTCTCAAAGTAAAACCTGAGAGTTATTATAGAAAAGGGTGGAAAAGATGCTGGGTGGGCAAAAACAGGAGAATTCTATGACCATAATATCATACATTATAGTGAGTGTGTTCAAAAGTGATTTGATCCTTAAGTAAACTTTCTCTAGTTACATTTTTTATATTCATATCAAAAAGAATAATAATGGTAGCTAGCACTAAATGAGTGATTACTATGTGCCAGAACTCTTTAAAATACTTTCTATGTATTAATTCATTTGATCCTCTCAGCAACTAACCAAGCAGGTTCCATGATTAGCCCCATTTTAGAGATGTGAAAGCCAGGCATTTTAAGTATCTTGCTCAATGTAACATGGCTGCCAAAGGAAGGAGTGAATATTTCAGCCTGAGCGGTGTAACCCCATCCTTTAAGTCTATCTTCTTAACCACATTGTTTTCAGTCTTCAATTCATGTAGTGTTTAATTTCATGTGATTCTTTTTTCATTGATTTATTCAACAAACATTTACTAAAATCTGCTTTATGATAGGCACTGGAAATTTAAAGATGAAAAAAATGGTCTTTTGCCTATTCACAGTAACACAACCTTGCCCTAAATATTTATAAATAAAGGTTATACACTTTATAACAAGGTTGTAGAATTTGTAAATAATGTTACTTGTAAACTTTGATGGGACTGTGAGGAGACAGTCCTCACTGAGGAAGCCCAGGAGGACAATCAGGTGAGGATGTTCCGGCCAAGAATACAGCCGGTGCCAAAGCATGAGGCTGAGAGGGCATGTTCTGGAAACTGCACGTAGCTTAGTTTCAAGGTTAGAAGTGCCAAGAAGGGGTTGATACAAGATGAATCTAGACACGTTAGGAGGGGCCAGGTCATGAAGGAATTGAATACTGTGACAAGGAGTTTACAACGTTTTTAATTTTCAGTTTTCTCAGTAGAATACTTTGACCAAATAGTCTTAGGGAAAAACCCAATATATAAAAGAAATGTAAGGAGACTTGCTTTTCTTTTCTTCTTTTTTTTTAAACCAAGGGTGGGAGACCGTAAGTCCTGACTCCTTTCCTCAAACTACTACTAGAGCCAATGCAAGAGCCAGAAGTTGAACAGGAGAGTAACACGGTAGGATTGCCTACTAGGAGGATCCATGCTAAGCCCTGCTTCCCTGAATTCCTATTTCTGTCTTACTGAATTTCTGTAGGTGAAGCTTCTGACCCGCCTCCATCTCTTTCTGAAGAGTAAGGAAGTGGTCTTCTCCCAGTAGTAGACTGCTTTGCTCATCATTAAAAGGGTTCAGTGAATGCTTGCTGAAATTGCACAGAAAGAAAAGAAAAATCTTTTCATCTTGGGTTGTTTGGAAGAGTAAGGGGGACACATTGTTCCGAGTACATTTGGTTCTTTCATCCCTAAGGGAGGCAGTTCAGTGGCATAATTAATAGTATGCACATAATAGTATTGTTAATAATAATAATGACAATAGGCACAGGCCAAAAAGGGGCTAATACTGATTGCTTATTATGTTGCAAGCATTGTTCTTAGTACTTAACATGTATAAATTAATTTAATCCTTAAAACAACGTCCATTAGGAGAGTACTGCTGTTATATCTGTTTTACAAAGGAATTGGCAGCAGGGAGCCCAAGAAACTTGCCCGAGCCCCACAGATAGTAAATGGCAGGGATGGAATTCAAGTCGAGCCAGTCGGGGCATACGCACACTCTCTACAGACATCTTATTATAGGATGAGAAATGGGAGAGTATTGCCAGAGCATGGCCTTCAGATTCAGAGAGAGCTGGGCTTATGTTCCACTCATCTTCTTACTGATTGTGACCTTGGGCAAATCTTAACTTTTCTGAGCCACAGTTTTCTTATTGGTTAATGTTGCAAGCTTGTTTTGGGACTTAAATGGGATATAATATCTTGTACCTGACACATAATAGGTCCTCAATACATGATTTTAATGGTTAGTGCCAGTAAGGTACATTGAATCACTGAATAAGACAGGCAATAGGAATGAAAAGATTTTAGTGTGCATTAAAATCCTCTAGTTGTGTATTTTGATGACAGCCTGATCTGTGAACTGCATGCCAACTTGTGTTAGTTAATTGCTGATATGGGTAAATAGTTTGCACTCACCTATGTTTTTTTTTTTTTTTTTTTTTTTTGGAGACGGAGTCTCGCTCTGTCGCGGGGTTTCACCATATTAGCCAGGATGGTCTCGATCTCCTGACCTCGTGATCCGCCCGTCCCGGCCTCCCTAAGTGCTGGGATTACAGGCTTGAGCCACCGCGCCCGGCTGCACTCACCCTATCTTTACCACCTCAGTTACAGAGTTGTTAGCCTTACCCTGAATAGTATGTAGCTGAAAAAATGGCTTACTAGAGCAGGATCCAGGAAAGAAAGTGAAGCTAGATTCCAGAGGCTGAAGGCTGAAATCACAAGATTTAATTTATTCATTTACTTGAGAATGAATGAATGCACCATGCTACGGAGTCATCCAGTGAACAAGGCAGACATGGGCACTACCTTCTGGAATCTTATATTTCAGTACAAGACATTTAGTGGTTAAACAATAGCAGTCACAATTCTGATTAGCTTCCAAGCAGTATACAGAGTATGAAGAGAGAATTTAAGAAGAAACTGACCTAGCTGAGTGGCCAATAAATGATTTCTGAGAAAGTGACAGCTGTGTGAGATCTACAGGATGAGAAGACCTTGGTTAGCCAAGTGAAGGGGTAGGGGAGGTGCACCTCCAGACTGGGGAGCTTGACCTTCAGGTGATGTCAGCAAAGCTTACGGATTCCCATCTGAGGCTCCTTTGCCACAGAGGCCCTCTGGACAGTTCTTTGGGACTTTTACTTTGGAGCCATTTATGTAGGTGTCTTTAGCAGACAGAACAGTCTGATCAAGCACATGGTCAAAACTTTTAACAGAGAAAAGATAAACAAATGGCTTTTTTGTCTTCATAATACCCTCCACCTTTTGTGCTATTTTCAGTGCTTCAATTCTGTATGCGATACAGCATGTAGAACTTGGAAAGCTTCTAGGGTTCTAAAAATGAACAACTGAGCTGCCCACTCCATGCACACTTTAGCATCTGTCCTCTTCTTGCATACAGATTAGACCCCTTTTGGTGGCTTATGTGTGCCTGGGTCTCTGCACATGTTCATGCATGCTGTGTGTATGGCCTGGGTGTTGGGCTTCTCATATGTGTATGCTCACATGTTAGATACATTGCTTAAGAGCAAAAAAATAGGCCTGGGGGCTACTGTCTATACCTCCAAACGAATGAACGTGAGCAATAGTTTTTTGTTTATTTTTTATTTTTTATTTTTTTATTTTTTTTATTTTTATCTTTTTATTATACTTTAAGTTCTAGAGTACATGTGCATAATGTGCAGGTTTGTTAAATATGTATACTTATGCCATGTTGGTGTGCTGCACCCATCAACTCATCAGCACCCATCAAATATTTTTTACATCATAATAGTTTGTATTCACTGTTCCTTTTACTTGTGTACCTCAAAGCATTTGATCAAAATTATAATTAATTCCTTTAGCCCCCTAGTGGGGTGGAATGCCTGTAGATGAAAAAATTGGCACACAGAAACTGGGGTGCTTGGAATCACTGACTGGGCTGTTCAAAGCCTGATTTCCAACCAAGTTCCCAAGCAGTGGAATACAAGGTCTCCTTCTGCAAGTCCATCCTTTCCTTTGTGCTGTCAACACTTCCACCTCATATTTATTCCCCTCTTTTGACTTTACCAGGTCCTCTCTTGTTGAGCTCTGTTTTTCTTCTTTGACTTGACTTCCTCATCAGTATTTTGGATTTCTGTTTAATGACTTGGGCAGTTCAGCTTTTATTTTTATTTTTTTTTTTTTCGTTATACTTTAAGTTCTGGGGTATATGTGCAGAATGTGCAGGTTTGTTACATAAGTATACACGTGCCATGGTGGTTCGCTGCACCCATCAACTCGTCATCGACATTAGGTGTTTCTCCTAATGCTGTCTCTCCCCTTGCCCCCCACCCCCTGACAGGCCCCATTGTGTGATATTCCCCTCCCTGTGTCCATGTGTTCTCATTGTTCAACTCCCACTTATGAGTGAGAACATGCAGTGTTTGGTTTTCTGTTCCTGTGTTAGTTTGCTGAGAGTGATGGTTTCCAGCTTCATCAATGTCCCTGCAAAGGACATGAACTCATCTTTTTTATGGCCGTGTAGTATTCCATGGTGTATATGTGCCACATTTTCTTAATCCAGTCTATCACTGATGAGCATTTGAGTTGGTTCCAAGTTTTTGCTATTGTGAACAGTGCCACAGTAAACATATGTGTGCATGTATCTTTACAGTAGAATGATTTATAATCTTTTGGGTATATACCCAGTAATGGGATTGCTGAGTCAAATGGTATTTCTAGTTCTAGATCCTTGGGGAATTGCCACACTGTCTTCCACAATGGTCAAACTAATTTACACTCCCACCAACAGTGTAAAAGCATTCCTGTTTCTCCACATCCTCTCCAGCATCTATCGTTTCCCTACTTTTTAATGATTGCCATTCTAACTGGTGTGAGATGGTATCTCATTGTGGTTTTGATATGCATTTCTCTAATGACCAGTGGTGATGAGCATTTATTCATATGTCTGTTGGTTGCATAAATGTCTTCTTTTGAGAAGTGCCTGTTCATATCCTTCACTCACTTTTATTTTTCCTTCATTAAAAGTTCTTTCTCATTTGAAACCTGCTGACTTCAATAAGCTTTCAAGACCAGGGACAGGAACTGTGCATTATCCATCTTTGCACCCCATGCAGAGTGTGCTAAGGTCGAACCCGGCACTGGCACTGGCACCTAGTAGGTGCTACATTACGTATTATGTATGTGTATTATATGTATATCATTATATATAAAATTATATATGTAGCATTACATATAATATATATAATGTAATAATTATAATAATAATATATAATTTAATAATGGGTTTGCTGGGTTGAGTAAATCATTCTTCACTGATTATATGAATATATATAACATACATAATATTATATATTATATATTTTATAATTATATGTTTTATGTATTAAATATATGTAATATACATGTAATGGTATACATATAATACACTTATATAACATATAATGCATATATAGTATATATAATGTAAAAACATATGTGGAGTATAATGCATATTTATGTAAAAATAAATATAAAAACAATATTAAGATTAGAAAGCCAGGTGAAGGAAAAGCAGATTGAAATTACAGGCCACAGAGAACTTGCTGTTTATTTTTCCCAATAAACAAAGCCAAAAGGAGGGACACTATAAATTACACTGTTTATACTATCAGGAAAAAAAAAAAAACTCATTCCAATTCCCGTGGGCTGTTACCTGAATTGTAAGTCTAGGATCCTTGAAGATGTAAGCCACACCATTTATGGTAGACTTTAGCCACATGAATGACATTATTGCAAGGTTTAAAACGTGTTTACTTCTGTGTTACTTGAGTTTGAGTCTTTTTGTTAATTCGTGGTTTTCTTGGGAGTCATGCCTCAGTGCAGGCTTGGGTATAAGAAAGATGTACATCAGCCTTTTGTTATCTACTCCTTTAAAGAACTCCACTTCATTGTAAGAGAAAGCAGGTCTTAGCCTACTGGCAAAGAAAAGCCCTGCACAATGTCAGTCTTGTGGAATATCCTAGTTTTGACACTTCATAGGTCTCAGACCATGGACACATTGCTTGACCTCCTTATTCTACATCTATAAATGTGGATAATGCCACTTCTCTCACAAAGTTAGTGTGAGATGTAAATATATTAATCATTATTTATAAAGGGTTTCAGAACAATATGTAGAACACGGTATTCAGTGCATATTGTTGTTATTATTACCAGGTCTTTTGCAGACAATTTTTATTTTTCTGTTTATAACACCAAAAGCCTCCAAAGTAGACAACATGCTACACTCTCTCCAGCCACATGACCTTGGCAAACACTTTCTCTGCCAGGAAAATGTTTCTGTCCCAATCACACTACATCACATTTTCTCTTTTTCTCTTCCCAACTGGGTAACTTTCACCTAGCCTTAAGAACTCAGCTCAAACTTAGGTTTCTTGATGTTAATTAGATCAGCTACCAGATACTTCTCATGGTAGTAATTTTGCGTATAACTGTCATTCTTTGATTCATATCTGTGTCTTCCACTAAACTGTAGTAAGCTTCATTGTGGCAGAACTTGAATCTGTTATGCCTATTGTAGTGTGATTATATTATTGGCATTTAGCATTATGACTAGAATATAGTAGGCACTTAGTAAATAATTCTTTTTTGTTCTTTACATTTTTTTTTTCAACTGTTATTTTAGATTCAGGAGGTACATGTGTAGGTTTGATGCTTGACAGGTGTGATGTTGAGGTTTGTGACAAATGACTCTGTCACCCAGATACTGACCATAGTACCCAACAGTCAGTTTTAAATCTTGTCCACCTCCCTCCCCACTCTAGTAGTCCCCAGTGTCTATTGTTATCATCTTTATGACCATCCGTACCCAATGCTTAGCTCCCATTCATAAGTGAGAACATGCAGGATTTGGTTTTCTGTTTTTGCATTAATTTGCTTAGGATAATAGCCTGTAGCTCAACCATGTTACTGAAAAGGACATGATTCCATTCATTTTTATGGCTGCATAGTATTGCATGGTGTATGCATACCATGTTTTCTTTACCCAGCCCTCCATTGATGGGCACAAAGGTTGATTCCATGTCTTTGCTATTGTGAATAGTGCTGCAGTGAACATGTGAGTGCAAGTATTTTTTTGGCAGAACAATTTGTTTTCTTTTGGATATATACCTAGTAATAGGTTTGCTGGGTTGAGTAAATCATTCTTGAATGAATTATTTTAACTTAGAATTAATATATACAGCAAATTCAGGTGCTGCCTGCGGAATGTCCTGGTAAAGGCCTGTCAATGCTACAATGAAGAGATAGGGACTTAGACAACTCGTTGGACCACTCTGGGCCTGTTTCCTTAAATCTATTAGATGTAATAGATTTATTACATCTAATTATTTATTGCAATCTATTGTAATTATCTATTACAATCTAATTTATTACAATCTGTTAGATGTAACAGAGTTAAGGAAACAGACCCAAAGGTGTATAACTTGACCCTGAGATAATTTTAGGTGATTTACATGCTTAATTCTCATTTAATTTTAAATATATTTTAACATATAATAAACTGTGATTTAAAAAGCAGACCTCAAACTGTATGTTATACACCAACTTTGAACACACTGGAAAAATGCCAGCTTCTTAATTTGTGCTGCTAGGTTACCCTATTCATGTGCAGAGTGGCATTGATTGTGAAGATCCTACTAAAATTTCAAGGCATGCTCTTAACTATTTCAATTATTTATCTTAGAAAATGAAGATTTTTCTCCATCCTATAGGACTGAAAGAAAAATGAAAATTAATAAGATATTGGAGCTGATGTGTAGCTTTAAATTTCTTTCTAATTTTGTATTCACACTTCTTTGTTGTCATTGACTAATTGTATAAGTAGATATTGCATAGTTAAATAAATGTTTAGGGATTTTAAAAATTAAGTTTTTGTCAGCTATATATTTGCATCCTGAAAAAAACTTACATTGCAGGTAGGGATTTCACTATTTCAAATTATTTTAGAAGCTTTTTTAAAACCACATTCTAGATCATAGTGATGATCCCTTCAAATTCTTGTAGCCTGTGGTCCTTTAATGATAAATTGTCTCCTACTTTTTGCCACATTCAGTCAATGCTGAAGGTGAGAATGACAGATAACACAAACACCTGCTTAATGGCAACAGCTGCTGTGAAAGCCGTGCAGATGAGCGGGAGCAGAGATGGTTCTAGCTAGTGTTCACCCATCTATGGGATGGTGTCATTTATGAATCTGTACACCTTATACTTCTCTCTAGACTTCATCCTGACCAGTCTCTTGGACTTGCTGTAGGAATTGCATAGTTTTATTCCTGTGCCACAGATTGAGAGTTAAATGTTAGGCAGACTTTATTACAGAGCATATAACTAATAATACATTTTTTATTCCATTTTTAAATCCTAGCATATCATAGGTACTTAAAGTGTATTCCCCTGTGTAACCAATCTGCAACTTAAAATCCCTTCTTTATTCTTCAAAATCAATCATAAGCAAATATTATTGTATGCTAACAAGCTCCTTTAATTGGAAGACCAAAGTCAGGGTTCTCTTCCACCCTGGCTTAAGATGCTCTTAAACTCTTCTGATTAACAGCTTTGGTTTTGGTCACCGTGGATAATTGCCCTTTGTTTGACTAGTGGTTTTCTGTATCGAATTATGAATACTGGCTTTAGAGTCAGACAAATCTGGTCTTGAATCTGAGGTTTAATGTTTAAAATATGAGTGAACTTGGGAAAGTTACTTAACTTCTCTGAGACTCATTTTACTCATTTGTAAAATAGGATCCAGCTTCATAGCTGTTCTGAGTGCTCAGTAAGATAGTTCATACATAGCTGCTGGTACACAGTAAACATGACATGAAGGTTTGGCTTTGGCTATATTTTATGACCACATGGTGATGTCATGTTGCCATCAGAGGTGGTCAGTGGCTTAAAAGCATTAACTGGAATTATCTATTTCCTTGGGTTTGAAAACTGCCTATCTTCCCATGGTTTCTCATCTTCTGGAAGGCCAATCCCGGTTTCTCACATGGGGGCTGAAGGGTTCTCTGGCAAACTGTAGGAGAGGGCCAGTCTCAAGGCACAAGTGCTTTTCGGGCCTCTGCTGCATCCCATTTGCTAATGTCCCCTTGACCAAAGCAAGTCATGTGGCCAAGCCCAGGTTCAAGGAGAAGAGAAATGGACTTCACCTCTTGATGCAGGTAGGACACATATCATGGCCATTTTCTTTTTCAGTCTACCACAAACACTAAGCAATAAGTAGATCCTGTGATCTTGAGAAATAATATTATCTTATTTATATTAATACTAAAGCTACATTTAAATAAGCACTTAATCATTTCTAAACCTTGAGAAGTGGCTTACATAGGTATTCTTATTCCTATTTATAGCTGAAAATGACTGACATTTGGAGAGTTTAAATGCCATGGCTGAGGTTAGCATAATGAATATGACTGGATTTGGAAGTCTTCTGATTTAAGTAATGCTTCTTCCTACAGTACCAGACTTGGCTTATTGAAGTTACTCTTTTAAATGTGTGATAATTTGGTACCACTACTTTATTTTTCATGATTGCCCAGTGGTCAATAGTTTATCAGAGGGCTTGATCCTTGTGCTTAATACTTAAGATTTAGAAATAGTACATTTACAAAATAGAGCATATTCCTCCCTTATAACTTTTTAGTTTAATTCTAGCCTCCCTTGCTCTCTTTGTTTTTGGAAAGCATTGTAACTCATCTTCCTTGATGGGTCATATTGTGAGAGGCTGACGTCTTTGCGGCATGGTTAAATGAGTTCTTGTCACTAGTAAGGGTCTTCCTTCCTATTTCACTGAATAACCTACTGCCATCTGTGCCCTAGACTAAAAATCTGGATAAACAGTAGCCCTGTAAGGCCTGCTAAATTGCATGCTCACTTAAAAGGTTGCATAAGATCAAGGATTTATATTTTAGAACTACCTAACCATGACTTACAGTGGTTCCATAAGTGTGTTTGGAAACAGTGCAATTTAAACCTAAAATTCAAGTGATTTACATTTTGGCCTTCCTGCCCTTTTATTTATTTTTTGGTTACGTAGATTAGTAATAACATTTACTTCATAGTACACTTGATAACACACATCCTTTATCTAATTACCACAAAATGCTGGGACTTAAATATCTTTATCTCATTATAAATGAGAAAACTTAGGGTCCAAAAAGGTAGGTGACTTTCTTGGGGTCCTGCAGCCAGAAAGGAATGGTACCCAAACTCAACATGCACCCCATCTGCCCACTCTCATCTTTCTGATCCCAGACTCAGTACATATGCTGTCCTTATTGTCATGTTGCCTCAGTTTACCTTTGAAAAATGATGGAGAATGACTGACTTTATTCTGACCTCCAGTACTATTTATTTTGGATTTAATTACATTGTTCTTCTGCTATTATTTAACTGTTTTATAAGCTCTTATTTTCTTAATGACATGGTGAGCTTTTTATAGGCAGTCTCCCGCTCCTCTGTCTTTCCCACATTACCCACTATCCTGCTAAGAACCCAGGAGGCAAGCGGTAAATACTTGTAGAAGCAGGCTGATTTCTCACTGAGAATGACTGATGCTAAGATTGACAGGCTGCAGTTGGAAAGTGATCCGTGTCTTTTATTACCTCACGTAGTTGCCTTTTTAATGGAAGCAGCTGTCGATGCTGTGCTGCCCACAGAAACCCTCAGGTCGTTTTTCTCCCTTTTTCTATTTAGGCTTCCCCAGAGTACATCTGCTCACATCCTACATTCATCCACAATTATTTGGCCCCATACAGCAAGTTTAAAATAGCTACTGTGCACCGTAGTAAGACATTGGAGGTGCGCTGTAGGGGCCCTTCAACAAGTTGAAGGCCGGTGAAGGTCATTCTCTCCATGACCTGCAGTGAAGGCGTGGGGGATTTCTGATAGCTGCTGAGAAGCATAGGTGGTCAGCAGTGTGCCTTCCCCTGTCTCGCCCCTTGACTCCCTTCCCCGCTGTTGTGGCCACATGCTTCTCCTTAGCTCAGCATCCCAAGCATATATGCTATTTTGAGATTACCTAGTCTTCAGCTTAGTTAAGCCATGTGATATGTAACATGCTTTTACTTCTCCTAGGTTTGCAAATCCCCTTCGTTTTTTCCTAAAGCTTATTTTAGTAAGTAAGCATGGTCAGCAAATGTCAGCACTTCACTACTCTCCTTACTCTATTCTTACCTGTTCCTTCTGACATCAACTAATGCTGCTCTAGGCATTGGGCTCTTTGCAGTTATTTGTTCTTTTCGTTGCATTTATTCATAGGCACTTTGTTTGGTGCTAGGGATGTTGTAGAGAACAAAACAGGCAGGATTCCTGAGTTTACGGTTCTTACATACTGATAAGGAGAAGAGACCTTAATCAAATGATAAATGTGAGTGGCAATTCTGATAGGTGCTACAAAGGAAAAGATACATGATGATTCATGGGGCTAGAACCAAATTGGGCAGATCAGGGAACTTTGCTGGGGAAGGAACTTTCGAACTGAGATCTGAAGATCTGGAGAGGACAGCTTACAATATGTAGAGAAGAGAGTCGAATAATGGGGCAATCATGGGACATACCTCCATACCATTGTCAACAAATGCAGCAGGTATGTGAAGGAGTGTAGGAGCTATGACCAGATGCAGTGGGGAGACTTGACATTGCCTGAGAGAATTAAGGAAGAGATCCCTGGTGAATGTCGATTAAACTCAATCAGGAATGGTGAGTAGAGATTATGTGAAGAAGAGGCCGGGGAAAGAAGACAGCACATGAGAGACTGCAGGAAGTCCCAGTAATGCAGAGACACTGGAAGGAGGCAGTGCAGCGAGTGGAGGAGGGTACAGACAGGGGGCACCATGGGTAGTTTTCCAGGTCATGGCAATGTCACATCTTACACACAGGAACAGTCATAGCTTACTGCTGCATCTAAAAAAATTATCCTGAGGTAGAAACTTTCTCTCCCAACCTCAACAATAAAACACACTTCTGCAGTCCAACCAATGTATAAACATCAAGAAAATAAAATTATGGGAGGTCACACCGTCTCCATCAGCACTGCCAGGACCTCTGAAAAGGGTCTGGGTTGGTGGATTCCAAATCAAAATTCACAATGAATGAAACCTGAATGTTAAGAAACTAACTCTGTAACAGAGTTGTCTCTTTTTACATCCTCAGCACCACCACCTTTCCCCCTTTCTTTCTAAGCTGAGTTTCCTGAAGGTGAGGTGGGTACTCCTGCTTTGAGAACTTCCTTAGATCTAGAGAACTTACCTTTGCTCCCTTTCCCATCTGACTTTCATTATCTTCAGTCAGGTACTTCAATGAAAGGAGCCTTCAAAGAAAATGAACCTAACAAAATTTAAATCTGAAAGCCCATAGTTTTAATATCTTTTACTTTTCTCAATCTTTCTTATACCAGATAGGATCAGTAATGGCTACTTGATGTATGTAGTTCCCAGAGGCCCACAGTGAATTTTATCTCAGTAGTCTTTCTACCTTGATCTCTTCTAGGTGAAGAGATGAGTGATTGTTTGGAGTGTTTTTGTTTTGTTTTCCAAGAGACCGTGCTATGCCTGTTTGTTGTAGAAACAGAAGACTCTGTTAGACAGCCAATGTGTTATGTTTTAGAATTGTTCTTTGCTCTCATATGTAATAATTATGCTTATTTGTCACCAAGGAAGAAAAACCTTAAGAAAGAATTTAGATGGTGTTGGAGAACAGAATCCTACTAACAACAATAGATTTTCATGACAGAATTTTTATATTGTTCTCATACAGGATGAAGAGGAAGAAATCAAACAAGAAATTAACATGTTGAAGAAATATTCTCATCACCGGAATATTGCTACATACTATGGTGCTTTTATCAAAAAGAACCCACCAGGCATGGATGACCAACTTTGGGTATGTAGTACTGTCCAAATTTGCTTTATTTACATGAAGAACAAACAGGGCCAAATGGTTCATTTTTCTGTCCTCATGACTAAATTTGATTAACTCCTTCTTTAACCCTTAGCCCCCATGATGTCCATAACATATTGTTTTCAGGATTTTCTCCCATTTCCTTGAATACCTATCTTTTCAGTATCTCTAAAAATTCCTTCTGTCCCTTAATATGGACCATCCCCAAAGCCAATTGTTGAGTTCTCTGTTTTTGTTTCTGTTTTTGTTTTTTTCACTAATTGACAAACTTTTATTGCGTTTTTATTTTAGGCACCATGTTATTTACAGTTTATGAATTGTATCATTTATTTTGCTTCTTTGAATTAGGTATTATTATTTCCCTAATTTATTGAATGATGAAACTAAGGTTTACAGAAAAAATGAGTAAACTGTTCCAACGTCTACATAGCTAGCAGGGATGGAGCTAGGATCTAACCAAGCTCTATGTGATTCTCTGTCTATCACTGAGGTGTGGGTGACTCTGAAACATAAACTTTAACTCCGTAGGTAAAATAGCTAATATAGTGTCTAGTACCAAGTAGGGACTCTGCAAAGGTTATTTTCCTTTCATGTTTCCCCTAGTCCACTTAGCTATGTGCCACAGTCCTTTATCTTTGACAGTCTAAGAGGTAGCTCTAATTGGCTGTCCCACCAACGAGTTTACTGTGTTTGATACCAAACCCTATCGCTGCTCTGCCAAGCCCCGACTGTCTTTTTCTGACCTTCCTGGTTTCTGTCCTTGGAACTTTTATTCACTTAGTCCTTCAGCAAGATTATAATGCTGTATTGGTTTGGCCTTCCCTTGCCAATTTTATTATCACCTCCCTAGTATAGGCCCATTCAGTGGAAGCCTGGACTTTACGGTGGCCTCCTATGTGTTGATCTACTTTTCTTTCACTCTTTCTTCTTCCCTCTACCTTCCATCCTTCCGTCCCTCCTTCCCCTCTTCCTCTCTCTCAATTTCTGTTCATCCCACCTGTCGTTGTTATATTAATACTTCTAAAAATACCTTTTTAACCCCTTACCAAGTCTTGCTCATTTTCCAGAGGTTTTGTATGTGCCTAACACAAAAAATTTACTGAATTAGCAAGAGCCTACTATATGCCAAATACTGTGCTGAGCTGTGTGGATCCGGTAATGGCTATTTCATGGAGAATTCCCAAAGTACTCAGCCTTGGGTAGAAGTAACTATTTTAATGCATCAGACATTTCCAGTGCAGTGAAGAAGACAGAATATAGACAGTGAATACAATCAGTGACCAAAACAGATATAAAAACGTTAGCTCATAAAACTAACAAGATTTTCATGTCATTTAATATGAGTACTCAGTCTTTGGAAATGAACCATTGGGATTATTTTTTTCCGTAAGACTCATCTCCAAATTTAAAAGAAAAATTATTTGGGGGTAAACACATTTTATATAGTTTATGTGATTCTAAAAAAGTTACAGTAGGTTTTCATTGAGGCCTCTAAATGTATAATAGATGTAAATATGAATATTAAACATACAAAAGCAGTGGGAGAAAATAAATGTGACTGTGTAGTACTAAAGAGAGATATATGACAACAAAGGGATACACCATAAAATAGAATTTTGATGGACTTGACTATATACATATTTTAAATGTCTTCTTAACAAAAAAACATAAAGTAAAAATGCAAATAACTGAGTAAAAATATTCATTTTATATATAATGAGCAAAGAATTTAGTAGCCTTCAGAGATGAAGCATTTTTATAAATCAATAGGAAAAACATGAAATTACTAATAGCAAGATTAAGGAAAATGTTACCACCAAAAAAGTAAGCAATATCAATTATCAATAAAGGTGTTATTAAAAGGCTATTCTTACTAACAATGTAAATCCACAAGAAAACAACAGATACCATTTCTTGCCTAGTAGATTGGCAAAGATTTTTTTTTAATTATAATGCCCGGGATGGACACTCATACCCACTGCTCATGGAATGAACACTGGTCCAGCTTATTAACTCAAGGGCAGTTGGCATACACACACACACACCCCTTCCAAAGCCAGCACCTTACTTTTGACTCCATATTCTCACAGGCAGGAATGTGTCCTAAATAAAGCCACTTATTTAGGTAACTACATATAAAGATGTATGTAGAAGTTAACCAATAGGGAGTCACTTAAGGGAGAGTGCAGACAATTAAAATGATGTAGCTCCACATTTCTAAATGGAGAAGTATTAACAATTGTAGTAGGGGCTGGGTACAGTGGCTCATGCCTGTAATCCCAGCACTTTGGGAGGCCAAGACGGATGGATCACTTGAGGTCAGGAGTTTGAGACCAGCCTGACCAACATGGTGAAACCCTGTCTCTACTGAAAATACAAAAAAAATTAGTGAAGTGTGGTGGTGGGTGCCTGTAATTCCAGCTACTCTAGAGGCTGAGGCAGGAGAATTGCTTGAACTCGGGAGGCGGAGGTGGCAGTAAGCTGAGATAGCGTCACTGCACTCCAGCCTGTGTGACAGAGCGAGACTCTGTCTCACACACACACACAAAAATAATAAAATAAAATAAAATAGGACTTTGTAAAGCCTTTTGAAGAAGTTATAAATTAGATATAGTATGTTTTCATTTTTGTGGAAAAAACACATGTAGTGACATGATGGGGATATCTGATATAATGTATACTAATTGTGTTGAAAATATTTATTTTGAGGTAGTAATTTCAGTAATTTTATTTTAAAAACATTTTTCCTTTTTACCTCTGCTTTTTTTTTTTTTCTAATCTTTCTGTTTAGTACATTTTCTTTTAGAGACAGGGTCTTGCTCTGTCCTCCCGGCTGGAGTGCGGTGGCACAGTCAGAGCTCACTGTAGCCTTAAATACCGTAGCTCAAGCGATCCTGCTGCCTCAGCCTTCTGAGTATCTTGGACTACAAGTGCATGCCACTATGCCCAGCTAATTTATTTATTTTTTGTCTCACTTTCTTGCCCAGGCTGGTCTCAAACTCGCAGTCTCAAGCGATTCTCCTGCCTTGGCCTCCCAAAGTGCTGGGATTACAGGTGCAAGCCACTGTACCTGACCTGAAATTTCTCTTAAGTTCAGCATCTGAACCCTTTCTGCTGCCTCTTTTGTTATTGCTACCACTGGGAGGTCCTTGCTCCTTATAAAAAACTGTCTGCTCTCTGAGGGCAAGGATTGTGTCTTTCGCCTTCCTCTGCAGCATTTGGAAGGCACTGGGTAATATGCTGACAAAATCATTGGTTTGTGAATGAAAATTACATTGTTAGAACAAAACCTGGTTGCAACAGGTACTTTTGAGAGCTCAGTTTCCCTGAGGCCTGCAGATTCAACAGCATATGATGAGGTGGCATGAGTTAAGATTTCTTTGTGTTTCCAAAGGACTTCTACAGTGTCAACAATTTAGCATTTTAGCAATGACCCTGAATTGCCAGAAGCTGCAGCAGATGACGGGTAGAGAATGATAGCTATTATCCCGCCAGTTCATTATGAGCACCCTGGAAGTCCCCCTTGTGCTCCCTCTCAATCACTGCCACCCCAAGGAAAACTGGTATCCTGACTTTTTTCTCCCAGTTGTATTAAGATATAATCAACAAATAAAAATTGTAATTTGGCTGGGCATGGTGGCTCATGTCTATTATCCCAGTACTGTGGGAGAGCAAGGCTGGGAGAATTGCTTGAGCCCAAGAGGCTGACACTAGCGTGGGCAACATAATGAAACCTCATCTCTACCAAAAAAATTAAAATTAAAAAAAAAAGAAAATTTGTATATTGTTGGTGAGGATGTAGAGAGAAGGGGACCCTTGTATACTGTTGGTGGAAATGTAAGTTGGTACAGTCATATGGAAAATACTATAGAGATTTCTGAATAATTGGAAATAGAACTACCTTATGATCCAGAAACCCCACTTCTGGGTATATTTCCAAAGGAAATAAAATCAGTATCTCAAAGAGGCATCTGAGCTCCTGTGTTCATTGCAGCATTATTCATGATAGCCAAGGAATGATAGCTATTTTATAGTTGTCTGTAGAAAGGTGTTTTCTTTGGTCAGGGCTATGGATCTCAATTTTAAAAAAGCATTAATATAGCTTTAGAACCATCTCCCAGCTTATCACCTGAGCTGGAACAGCTATTTCTATATAAGCCACACCTAACTATTAATTTCCTTCATTTTGTGAGATGGGCCAGATAGGATAGTTGGTTTTCATGTTAAGTTGAATTATTAAAATTGGGGTAGTTGGGGTGTTTATTTACAACTCGTTGATTGAGGGAAGGAGAGGGGTGGTCAATAGGGCTTGACTCTTTTTCACTTTTTTCCAGATACTGAGATGTTTTAAGCTGGAAGGAGAATTAGTCATGATAGACTTTGCTGGGTCCAGTGAAGTTAATTGACTTTCCCCGGGCCTCAAAACTCATTAGTGGATGATGCAGGACCAGATTGCAGACATCCTAAAACATAACACTTTAGCTTGGTTGGAAGTTCTGTGAAAGCACCCTGGAAGTTTTTGTTAAAAAGTGAGCAAAATCTTCAGTCCATTTTCAGATAGGTACCTGGAGAAAGCAGCACGCCTGCTGGCATCTGCATGGTGTTAATGGAAGGTATTGTACTCTGGAAATGAGTCACTTCCCACTAGTTCTCACCCTGACCAATTGCTCTTCTCACGGAGATGGCTGTTGTTGCTGGGAACCAAGAGCCTGATGTATATGTGTTCATTTATTTATTCCCCAGTCATTCATTCATTCTTCCATATATATAATATATATGAACATATATCTCCATATATTCATTTATTCATCTGTATATACATATATATATGTGTATATATATCATATCATCATATATATACATGGCTAGTATATATACATATATATACTGGCTAGGCACAAGGCAGTCTTCCAAGCACTCAGGATATAACAGTGAACAAAATTTATGAAAGTCCTTATTTTAATGCAGCTTACATTCTTGCTGTAGATTACAAACAATAAACATAATAAATAAGACAATTACAGAAGATGCTGGAAACTGGTAAGTGCCTGGTAGAGTATTAATGGGGAATGCAGGTAAGGGTTGCAATGTGCTGTGGACTAAACATTTGTGTGTCCCCAAAATTCATATATTGAAATCCTAACCTTCAAAGTGATGGTATTAGGAGGTGAGGCCTTTGGGAGGTGATCAGTGATGAGGGTGGAGCCCTTATAAATGCGATTAGTACCCTCATAAAAAGAACCCCCAGAGCTCCCTTGCTATCTTTCTGAGAAATTAACAGTCTGCAACCTGGGGCCAGCTCATGCAGGGCTTTGCAGGCCATTGGAAAGACCTTGGCTTTTACTCTGCATTTGGTGGGAGAGCCATGGAAGGTTTTGAAGGTAGAGTGAGGGGAATGGGATCTGACCCACATACTGAAGGGATCACTTCATTTGCTGGGTTGCGAATAGACCAGATGGGTCAAGGAGAGAAACAGGAAACCAGTCAAGGAACTGTTTTAGTAAGTGAATCTCCTTCCTGAACTTGACGAAGGGGGATCTGTAAGTAGTGAGCACTTCCAAACTGGACCCCATGGGAATGGATTCTGCCGTCACATTCGGCTTACCCCACTTCCGTTCAATGCAATTAACTGCAGGTGACAAAATGTGGAAGTTACAGCTCCTACATTCTGCCAAGTTTGAAGGACAGGGCCTAGCACTTGTCAGACTTGTGTCTATGCAGAGGGCTGCTCTGACCATCCCCTCTAGCAATCGTCCAGTAGCTTCTTTGTTACCGAAGATGAAGATAAAAGCTATGGAAGGCCTCATGAGGGCAAGAGCATCATTTCTTTTCCTAGTTGCTTTATGTGGTGACAAATCAAGAAACAATTAGGAAGAGGAAAGACAGAAACATAATAGGAAATTAATATCAGGTTACAATATTGGTGGGAACACGGTCATGGAATATAACAGTACATATTTATTCCCAGGCCTCTGACTCTCTAAATTTGGGGCATTCTGTGTTAATAAGAACAATGGTAGGAAATATTTATCACCTGCTTACCATGTGCCGAATACTATGCTTGTTTACTTTGTCATGTTATCTTATTAGATCTTTGCAGTCATTCTGCAAATTAAGTATCCCTACTCTGCAGATGGAGGAAACTAGGCTCAGAGAGTCCAGAAGTTTATCCAAGGTCTTATAGCAAGTCCATGATGAAGCCGGCGTGCTAGCTAACCCCAAGCTGTCTGATTCCAGAATCAAGCCCTTAAACCTTACACTCGTCTCCTTTGGTCATGAAAAATAGTTCTGATATCAGAAGCTGATATTCTAAATAGGATTGAAGATTTATGTTTAAATTTAGTTTGACTTCACCTTTAATCTGTACTCCTCTGTTTACCCAATATTCAAAGAGGATAGTAAGGCCTGTTAGCTACTAATAAGAGTGCTGTAAACTCTAAGAAATACATTTTGAAAAGTGCATTAGGCGCTTTGGGAATGTTTTATCAAATAATTGCAAAGGTCATAGATAGTTGACTCTTTGGACTAGTGGCATTTTGTTAGGATTACGTTTATATAAAAATATTATGAATTATATAGAGGCACGGCCTAAAGCAACTAAAAGCAACACTTTCTAACATTTATTCCCTGTATTCAGACTACATGAAATATTCCCCAGATATTTATTTTGCTGTGTCTGGAAGACAGGTTTGCATATATCCCACTAGCCAATATATGTCCTGTTTCAGGTGTCTGATTGAATTATAATCTGTAAGAATCCTATCAGTCTTGTTGTAGAGATAAACTCTTGTTTAGCAC
Organism: Trachypithecus francoisi; assembly: GCF_009764315.1. NCBI lineage: Eukaryota > Metazoa > Chordata > Mammalia > Primates > Cercopithecidae > Trachypithecus > Trachypithecus francoisi. The sequence continues at coordinate 117,802,721 of NW_022681453.1, read as the reverse complement.
TAGCTCTTTGTGGAAATACAACTACTTCAGATAATGACCAAGTAATTCTCTTTTATCAACTGCTCAGGGTCTGATCCGGAAATCAAAAAAGGGAGCCCTTTCAATAAAGATTCTGATCTCTCGGAAACAAGGCAAGCTCTGACACACAACATCTCATTCTGCTGCCTATTGAGGCTCTCCATTTTGCTGCATGCCATTCAGACACTGGGAGGGAGTGAGAAATACTGTTTAGTAAATGAACTAATTTCTCAAAAATTACACTGTGAACTCACACATATTTTGCTGTCTTTTTTGATACCACCATAATACAGGGCTAGAATATCTTGTAACAGGAAATAAATTTGTAATCATCTTCTGAAATGTAGGGTGGTCAAGTAAGATAGCAGATTTTTGCCTTGTAATGGCTCAATAAACTATTCATCAAGTTTTAACACTGTACATTTGCAGAGCCAAGAGTTAAGAAATGATATCATGTACGTTTTAAGGAGAAAGATTCTAACAGCCTGGGAATCTGGAGACCCAGAGTCAAACCTCAGCAGAACCAGTGTGTCTGGCATTTGGGTTCTACTTTATAAAAATGATAATGTTATACTAGTTCTTAGTTGGCAAACTGGCAGCCTGGAGGCTAAATGATGCCATGATAAATATGTTGAGTTTGGTTCACATAAGGTGGTGGTGGTTTAATTATGCCAACATTAGAAAAACTGAGCAGTTTCACAGAAAAGTCTAGATTCCTGGAAAAGTTTTGAAAAATCAAATAATCTAGAAATATTGGGCCTGAAATTTCAAATAGTAGCAATATTTTAGAGCAGTGTATCAGCTGTTTAGAGGGCACATATAATTCTAATTTGCACCAGAGGCCCCAACATCCTCTGTTGTCTTCCATACATACTAAATTTCATGTATTCACATTACTTGCCCAGCCCCTGTGTGAGATCATCTCAGAATGAGATACTGGGATGAACTAAGAAACAAACTCATTCAGCTACGCATGAAAGGTCCTTGCACTTGTCAGACTCCTGTCTATGCAGAGGGCTGCTCTGACCATCCCCCCTAGCAATTGTCCAGTAGCTTCTTTGTTACCGAAGATGAAGATAAAAGCTATGGAAGCCCTCATGAGGGCAAGAGCATCATTTCTTTTTTTAGACTCTGCATTGATGTTGGCCACAACTCCTAAACCTAATTCTGCAGTATTTTGGATTTACATTGCTATGGCGTCTTGGCTTGGTAAAAATAATGCCCACTTCAATTTTGATTGTTTTAACATTTAAATGTTAGGTACTGCAGATAATACCATTAAAAATTTAACCACCTTTGTGTGACCTGGAGGTTGTAGGAAAAAAAAAAAAAATTAGCCACTCATAGCTGAATCTTTTGAATAGTAAAAATTTATCTTTTGTTAGTGCTGTGTATCAGAAATGAGACTTTTGAAACTTGTTTTGATTAGTGTTTGTTACTTTTATAAGTAAATAACTCCTTTCCTTCATATACAGAACCTAGGTCACTTGTCTGGAGGAGTTATTTAGTCTTGTTATTTGTGAGCAGAAATTTTTAAAAGGTTGAATTTGGCAGATATATATATATGCCTAACATGGTAAGAGGAATGATTGTAAACAGTCTCCCAGTTTCAGAGCTGCCACGTTGCAAGACCTATAGAGACACAAGGTAAGTTACGTGGATAGAAACAGATCTGAAGCTACACGTAAATTAATACTTTACAACTAGTGTGAATTGAACTTTAATAGAGCCATTTCATGAAATAATGGGTGATTCTTTGATAAGAATGTGCAATTGATCTCTTCTTTTGTCCCAAAGAATTTCATTTGAACTTTGTTTAAACTTCTTTTCATCTAAGCGAGCGGAAGACTTGATATGTACTCAAAGTTATTTTGCTAATGGTCCATATAACCCTTTTCATTCCTTTTCTTAGATGACTTTTGAGCCAAAGTCTATGTTCCTATTTATGTTGTGTTTCTCAAAATCCTCAACAATCAAGATGATTAGTCCTAAATGCTCTAAAGCTAGCAATTTCTTTTCTTTTTCTATTTTCAACCTATCTGAAAACTGGCTCACCATTCCTCATCCCACATTCTTCTATTTGGGTGTAACATTCTGAGATGCAGAGTTGCAAATTTCTTCAACCTTAGAGTTAGCTTCTATGATTGGATCTTTGGACAAAATTGACATGTAGTGACTTATTCCTACAATATATATATATGTGTCTATATATGCAGAAAACTTTACATGCATACTGTGAAATTTGACTCCAGACACCAAATACAAGATGCAGCTAATGTCCATAACATTTCCTTGATGCTATCATACTGACTCTGGGTTGTCTGTCTCTTTAGACATAAGCAACTTGAGCATTTGTAATGGGCCTGTCCTTTGGGCAGACTTGCTGTTGCTAAAAATACTAGTTGGCTCAGTATATTGAAACTGTCTTTGCCATGTTCAAGGTATAGAGTTGTTCACTATCCAGAAGCTTTATTACAAAGTGTAGGACACTTCCCATACTTGGAACTCATTTTTTTATCTTTGGAAGTCTTAAAATTTATAGTTCAAGCATTCTCTTTCCCAGTCTAAAAATATAATTCAGAAGCCAAGAGTTTATACACACACACACACACACACACACATACACACCCCGTACATGCTAGTTTAAAAATGAATGTAAAAGGCCATTGAAGTTGCTTTTTAAAATTTGAAATTCCCAGGCTTTACTTTACTTCAATTGATTGAAATGATACATGTATTCATATGTATACCTACCAATTTTTATATTTTGTATTTCTATACACACATTTTATATTTTGAGACTTAAACTACCTTTTGCATATAAAGCAGGCTTCTGTACCACAGTTACCGAGTTTGGACTTTGTTTCCACTATCATAAATCATGCAGATGAGATCTGTGGTTATTTTCAGCCACACATGATGAAAATACTCTGTGCCTCATTGATGTTTCTGGGTTAAGTCTCTGCAGAATTGTGTTTTTGGAAGTTTATTCTTCCTATTATTTATTTTTATTTATATTTATTTGTTTATTTATTTTGAGACAGAGTTTCGCTCTTGTTGCCCAGGCTGGAGTGCAATGGCATGATCTTGGCTCACCGCAACCTTCACTGCCTGGGTTCAAGCAACTCTCCTGCCTCAGCCTCCCGAGTAGCTGGGGTTACAGGCATGCACCACCACACCTGGCTAATTTTGTATTTTTAGTAGAGATGGGGTTTCTCCATGTTGGTCAGGCTGGTCTCGAACTCCCGACCTCAGGTGATCCACCCGCCTTCGCCTCCCAAAGTGCTGGGATCATAGGCATGAGCCACCCTGCCTGGCCCCTATTATTTTCTAAGGGTGCCCTTTAAACTGCTTGGTGCAAACTCTTCTCACTTTAGGAAGATCTTCATCTTCCCGCTTGCATCTCTTCCTGCCCCCTGCCTCCAACCCCTCCTTTTACTGTAAAAGAGAAGGGATGTGTTAGCAGTCATTTATTCTTGTGGGTGACTGACTAGTGACATTTGGGAGGAATTAGTTCCTGTCAGGGTATACTGGGTAAGAATCTGCAGTTGTAAAATAACATTGTAAGACTTCGTTTCTCATTACAGGAACTTAAAACCAATAAACTAGCAAGGGAGTGAATACTTTAGAGACCCCAGGAATCATCCAAACCTTTGACTGCCTTTGAGAGTAAATCTTTTAAAATTCTTTCAGAGGTTATTAGGGCTGGAAAGGAAGTTTAGAAATGACCACATCTGGTGATTCCATGCTAAAGGCCCCCTGTCTCTTGTGAAGAGATAACCTTAGTGCTGACTCAGTATTCTGAAACGTCTTCTGGAATCAGCTGAGGCTGAAGACCCTTTAAATATTGTCCTGGAGAGGGGAGAAGCACAGGAAGGCATACTGAGTAACCCCAACCAGCCTCTACGAGGAAACATCCTACTTGTCAGAAACACGACGACTAACAAAAACTGCTGAGAATCAACCATGCAAATTGTGATGTGTCAGAACTCTTTGGCTTTTAAAAGTTAACCTTTGTTATTTAGATAGTAATAACTACCCATGTCTAAATAATCCAAGCAATTCTTTTCTCTAATAAGTTGGTTGCTCCACACTGTGCTTTTTATGGACACCTCTTCCAGGTTCAGGCCAAGTCCCCATCCTGCCCCCAACCACCTTCAACTTGACTTTCCTTCTTTCTTCTCAAGTGGTATGCATGTTTATTTAAGTTTCTGACCCAGTTATATATTTAGGTGGTGTTAAGTGAACATTTCAAGTGTAAGATTCCTTTAAAATTCCCCCACCCCCATCACTACTGCCTTCCAAATAAAAAGATCCATTGCTCTGGAATGCACCACTGTGTCTTCTTGCTGTGTGGTACAAACTTAAAAAAAAGACATGTGTCCCTGGTGCCCTTTCATTAATAGAGGTTTTAGAAAAATGTGCCCAGTGCCTTTTGCAAACATCTTTCAGACCTGTCTCTTCACCATCCAAGTGAAGTGGACATTAGGGAGGTATTGATGCTATCTTCCATGTCAGAAACTCTTTACATTTTTATAAATGCAAAATAGACCAAAGAATAGAAACATCATAAATACATCTTGAGATTTTTGGCTGCTAGGAGCTTTATATCTATAGACACAATTAATGTTCACATCAAACCTGTAAGGTCGATGCTTTTATTTTGTATTTTATCAGAGTAGTAGTGGTGGGGAGAGAGACAGTGCTAAGCTCAGGGTGGTTGGGGAACATACCCAAGGACACATAACTAGTAATTGAGGGAGCAGCGTGCTTTCACCATGCTCAAGTTACTTAATGAGTGTAGACTATGGATAAAGGGCAGACTGTAACTAAGCTCTATTTCCAAATACAGAAAAAGGAAGTCAGGTGAAAAAGAATTAATGAAGCATTTGTAAATCACTTCATCCAGTGCCTGGCACGTGGTAAATTCTCAGTAAATGTTAGAAAATATTATTATCCCAGTATGAACTCTTTGAGAACTTTCTTTCAGGGAGAATGTTAATGACCCATTATTTCTTACTTGTGAGATGTGAAGTTATTGACTTATCACTGCTGAGCTTGGCATGTTGAGCTCTGTTTCTGTTTATTAATGTGATGAGGTTACTTATGGGGAGGGAGGGTCCCTGCTGTGCGGTGGCAGTAATTATCAGCATTGCTGTGTGGCTGTAGGAACCGATTGCTAGCAAGTGCTGTTTTTTTTTTCTTTTTTTTTGTTTTTTAATTCCATTATATAATTTAACAATCATTTTGTTCCATAGTGAGATGAAAGGAATTTAGCAGCCTTCAGCTGGAGCTGAATGGAAAAGCAAATTATAGAAATCACTGACAGTAGTGCCTGGCTAGAGTAGGATTGTTTCCTACTGAATATTTGAAAGTATTTTGTCCAATCTAATTTTGAAAGACTCGAGCCACTGGGCTTCCATTGCTTTCCTTGGGAGCTATAATTACATGGCCTAATAGAGCTCAGTGATGGGACATTTCTCCAGCTGATACAGGAGCAATGGATGTATTCACAGGAGGCCTGGTCAATGTACTTTTCAAAATGGGATTTAGAGAAGGGAGACAAACATATTTTGCTAACTCAGGAAAATATTCGTTTCCTGCTACCAAAAGATGTTTCTTTGGTCCATCCTGCTGGCATTGAACCCTGATTTGCTGCATAATGGGACTTTCTTTAACTTTGTATCGTGGAGAATACTAAACATACACAAAAATAGTCAGAACAGTGTAATGAACACCTGTGTGCCCAAAACTAGCCCCAACAGCCTTTAACCAGTGGCCAATTCCACCCATCCACATGCCCATCTACATTGCCCCTTCTAGTTATTTTGAAATAAAACTTATATCATTTTTTAAAATTCTGATAACATAAACATAACATAAAATTTACCTAAATTTTAACTGCTTTAGAATGTATAACTCATTATGATTAAATATAGTCACAATGTTACACAATCATCATGAGTGCCTAGTGCCAGAACATTTCCATCACCCCAAAAGGAGACTGTGTACCCATTAAGTAGTCATTCCTGTTACCCCTACCCCCAGTCCCTGGCATCCACTAGTCTGCTTCTGTCTCTATGGATTGCCTATTTTGGATATTTCATAGAAATGGAACCATACACTATATGGCCTTTTTTGTCTGGCTTCTCTTTCACTGAGCATAATGATTTCGTGATTCATCCACATATTCATCATCAGTATTTCATTCCGTTCCGTGGCTGAATAATATTTTGTTGTACGGATATCCCACATTTTGTTTATCTCTTCTTCTGTTGATGGACATTTTGGTTATTTCTGCTTTTTGTCTATTGTGAATGGTGCTACTTTGAACATTCATGTACAAGTTTTTGTTTGAACACTTGTTTTCTTTTTTTTTTTTTTTTTTTTTTTTGAGGCGGAGTCTCGCTCTGTCGCCCGGACTGGAGTGCAGTGGCCGGATCTCAGCTCACTGCAAGCTCCGCCTCCCGGGTTTACGCCATTCTCCTGCCTCAGCCTCCCGAGTAGCTGGGACTACAGGCGCCCGCCGCCTCGCCCGGCTAGTTTTTGTATTTTTAGTAGAGACGGGGTTTCACTGTGTTAGCCAGGATGGTCTCGATCTCTTGACCTCGTGATCCGCCCGTCTCGGCCTCCCAAAGTGCTGGGATTACAGGCTTGAGCCATCGCGCCCGGCCTGAACACTTGTTTTCAGTTCTTTTGAGTATACATCTAGAGGTGGAATTGCTGAATGATGTGTCAACTCTATGTGTAACTTATTGAGGAGCCCATTAACTGTTCACCACAGTGACCGTGTACCATTTTACATTACCATTAGCAATGTATAGAGGTTCCAGTTTCTCCACATCCTCACCAATACTTGTGATTTTCTGCCTTTTTTTCTTCTTAAATTAATATCCATCCTAGTAGATTTAAAGTGATATCTCATTGTGGTTTTGGTATTTTCCTAATGACTAATGACATCAAGCATCTCTACATGTCATTGTTAGCCATTTGTATGTCTTCTTTGGAGGAATGTCTATTCAAGTCCTTTTCCCATTTTTAAATTGGGTTGCTTGTCTTTTTATTATTGAGTTGTAAGAGTTCCTTATATATTCTGGATAGTAGACCTTTATCAGATATGTGATTTGCAAATACTTTTCCCATTCTGTGGGCTGTCTTTTCACTGTCTTGATAGTGTTCTTTCATTCACAAATGTTTATAATTTTGATAAAATTAATTTTTTCTATTTTTTTTTTTTAATTTTGGTGCTTGTGCATTTGTTGTCATATCTAAGAAGCCATTGCTAAATCTAAGGTCAAGGAGAGTCACCCCTATGATTTCTCCTGAAAGTTTTATCATGTTAGCTCTTATATTTAGATATTTGATCCATTTTGAGTTATTTTTTTGTATAGCGTGTAAGGTAAAGGTATAACATTTTTTGCATGTGAATATCCAGTTGTCTCAGCACTATTTGTAGAAGAAACTGTCATATAATTTTATCCGTAAGTATTTCAGCATTTTTCTCTAAACGATAAGAACTTCTTTTTGCAAAACTACAGTACCATCATTACACTTTAAAAATATTGGCCAGGCATGGTGGCTCACGCCTGTAGTCCCAGCACTTTGGGAGGCCGAGGCAGGCGGATCACAAGGTCAGGAGATCGAGATCATCCCGGCTAACACGGTGAAACCTCGTCTCTACTAAAAATACAAAAAAAAAATTTAGCCAGGTGTGGTGGTGGGTGCCTATAGTCCCAGCTACTCAGGAAGCTGAGGTGGGAGAATGTCGTGAACCCGGGAGGCAGAGCTTGCGGTGAGCCAAGATGGGACCACTGCACTCCAGCCTGGGCGACAGAGCAAGACTCTGTCTCAAAAAAAAAAAAAAATTAATCAGATTTCTTGAGTATCATCAACTATCTAAGTCTGTATTCAGAATTGTAATTATCTCAAAATTTGTAATATCTCTTTTTTAAAAAAATTAATATCTAAATATGGTGCACCCATTTCAATTTGTTGGTATATCTTTTTAAGTGTTTTTAAATCTATAGGTTTTCTTTGCATCTCTTTTTTTCTCCCTTGCAATTTAAGTGTTGAAAAAACTGTCTTGACTAGTATCCTGGTCTAGATTTTGTTGATTGTATCCCCATGATGTTACATGTACCTCAGTCCTCTGAATTTCCTGTAAATTGGTGATTGGAGCTAGAGGCTTGATCAGGTTCAGATTTTTGTTTTTATTTTTGGCAGTACTACTTCCTAGGCAATGTGTGTTCTTTTATCAAGAGGCAAATTGTATTTACTTTTTAAAATGTTAACAGTCATTGATGATCACTGCCTGAGTCTGCTAGCTTATTAGGAGGCACAAAATGCTGGCATTCTAATTCTACTATGTCTTCTTCATTTATTAGATGGAATACCTACTTTTGAATGAGGAGAAACTGTCCCTCTTTTATTATTCAACTACCCAGTGGTAAGATTTGTATAAAAAAGGCCGTATAGACTCTTCAGTCTTTCCTTTTATTTGCCAGCTCTCAAAATAAGTTGGTTCGTTATTTTTTTCTAACAGTGCCAGTCATATCCTTTGGGTGGGGGGTGACTTTGTTAAGGCATTTAATTAAGCACATTTAAAGTGTTTCTACACGTTGGAGCTATTATTCTTATCAATGCTCAAATTATCCCATCTTTCACCACTGGGAGTCTCATGAAATTGAATCCTTTTTGACATGATTTTGTGGTCTTTGATAGTTTCTGGGCTATTACATATTGTAATTTCCCAACTTTTATCTGGTTGGAATGTAGTCTACTTGTGGCACTTCCCAAATTTCCCTATAAACACTTATAGGTCTTGAAACTTCTCTGGCTTCTTGGAGGAGGTGGAAAGGTTTCCCTAGCCTTTGTGGAATCATAAGAAGACAAGTCAGAACAGGCTTTTTTGGAAACTCACTCATGAAATGAATTTCATGAGATTTTATTGTTTCTATTAGGTATACAAAGAAAAAGAAAATATAGTTTCTGCCTGAAGATTTTGGAGCCTGATGAGGTATCTTTTAGGACCTGAAAACATAGTGCTAATATCAGGAATGTAGATTTGGACAAAGCCAGAGCCATCAATGTGATTTTATTGTGGCTCCATTTTAATTCTGTCTCTACTACCAAGTCAGGAATTGATTGCTAGTTATTCTGAATTCTTTTTGTATAATTATAAAAAATATATAAGTACATAGTAAGGTGACCTTTGTTGAAGATATTTTTGAAGATAAAAGTCTGGAAATGGATGTGTTTTTCTAAGCCTAGAAAATGCATGTAAAAGCACATAGATGGCTTTTTTTTTCATATGGTCTCTACATCCCCATTAAGTAAGGGTGATGTTTGTTTTCTGCCTATTTTATAAGTTGCTAAGTACTGTAATGAGTTTATATTTATAGAGTGCTTGGAGCTTTTGCATGAAAGGTGCTAAATTAGAGTTTATTGTTTATTGAATTTATTTGATGTGTCCAACCTCCTGGGAACATTCGCTGAAGTTAATTAAAAACAGATAGTTCCTACACTGACAGCCTACAGTGCCACTTACAAACCAGTAACATAAACAGTGTGCACCTCTGTAACCCTAAGTTGGGACACCTAGAGAACCACAGTTCTTTCTGAAGGGGGAATAATGCTACTTTTATGTGAAAATTTGACTGCTGAGTAAAAACAGAGATATTCTCAATTTTGTCTGAGTCACCTACCTGCTCCCATTAAAAAAAAAAAAAAAAAAAAAGAATATGGAGAGTTTCCTCAATTTTCAACTATAACTTACAGGTTGAAAAATTTTAAAATAATGTTTCCTTTATATCATTTTGGGAATACATGAAGGTAAAAGCTTGTGTTTTATTTTTTTTTTTATGATTACTTTTTCTTTGCAGGAATGGCATTCCAGAGCAGCCAATTGCTTGTGCTTTCTTACCCCAACTTAATGGAAACTGTGAAGCATCATTAAAATAATGGCTTGTTTGCTTCCTTTGCCAGTTGGTGATGGAGTTTTGTGGTGCTGGCTCTGTCACCGACCTGATCAAGAACACGAAGGGTAACACGTTGAAAGAGGAGTGGATCGCATACATCTGCAGGGAAATCTTACGGGTAGGTTATGAGTGGGGACTGGCCCACCTCCCAAAGTCTCCAAGCAACACATGATATCTTAGGAGGGATTGAATTTTGTGACTTTCCAGTGAAATTCATAAGCATATCAAAAACTCTTTAAAAGTTCATCCTATCAGTGGTGGTGGTGCTGGTGGTAATTTGGTGTGAAGATCTGCTCTGATGGAAGTAAGCGCCGTTCTGGAGATAGGCCATGAGCATATTTTCATTCAGGTTGACATTGGGTGATTTATCTTAATAAGGGATTCATTTTCAATGCTGTTTCCAATTAGAAACCTGATTTTAGATCATAAAGAGATATTTTGATCACTCATTTATCTGTTTGTGAAAGTTTATAATTAATATATTATCTCTAATGGTGTAATACCTTCCCACCATATAAAGTTTATAAGGATTGTGTGACTTTAGTCATTCCTATACATACAACCTAGTTTAACTGATTTTACCTTTAAAAATAAATCTTTGTGACCTAATCACTTAAACTAATCAAAATAGCTGAACAAGACTGCCTGTTTGCCCAGTTTTCCCATACATCCCCCAATCAGGAAATCTAGACAATTGTATCATATTTGCTGAGCTGAGTTCAGGAAGAAGAAAGTAACTGGGCATATTTTAGTTCATTCAGACTAGCTTAATCATCCCTTCCTACTAATATGGAGATTATTATGTCTACTGAGCATTCTTACTGGATCTTCCTGGCCATTGTTATTTATTTATAGGCTCTGCCTTCTTAATTTAAGGGAACAAAAGTTAAAACTTTTTACTGTGTGTTCAAGGTATGCCTTTGAGAGATAGATTATATGCTTTGGGTGAATGGATGAAATGCATAGAAGTTAAAAAGAAGGAAGGCATAGAAGTTAAAAAGAAGGAAGGCATTATATGCTTTGGGTGAATGGATGAAATGCATAGAAGTAAAAAAGAAGGAAGGCATAAGAAGACGATGTCTGTTCATTAAATGCAAGCCAAATTAGGAAAAGGCAAATAGAAAATGGAATTTTAGCCGGGCGCGGTGGCTCACGCCTGTAATCCCAGTTCTCAGGGAGTCAGAGGCGGGAGGATAGCTTGAGCCCAGGAGTTCGAGACCTGCCTGGGTAATACAGCGAGACCCCGTTCTCCACAAAAAGGAAAAAAAAAAAAAAGACAAAAAAAAGAAAATGGAATTTTAAAATTATAACATTGATGTGAATGACTTCTATACTACAAAATATCACTGAGAAATATTAAAGAAGACCTTAATAAATGGAGGCATATATTATTTCACAGATTACTCAATATTGTTAAGATGTCATTTCTACCCAGTTTGATCCATGGTTTCATTAAACTTCTGATTAAAATTCCTATAAGTATATTTGTGGAACTTTATAAAGCTGATTTTCAAACATATAGAAATGCAAAGGGCTAAGAATAACCAAGGCAATCTTGAAGAAGAAGAACAAAGCTGGAGGATTTATGCTACCAGTTACCAAGATTTATTATAAAGCTACTAATAAATTAAGACAGAGTAGTATTGTTACAAGATTAGACAATGGCCAAAGGAACAGAATCAAGGATCCAGGAACCAGACCCACATCATATGGACACCTGGTCTGTGACAAAGGAAAGGGTGCTTTTATCAGTAAATAGTACTTGATCAGTTGAATATCCATAAGAAAACATGAAACTTGACACCTGCTACATACCATATTCAAAAATTTATTCCAACTGGGTTATAGATATAAATGGGAAAAATATAACAATTAAAGCTCTTAAGAAAAACACATACATCCATGGTTTGGGGTAGCCAAAAATATAAATTATATATTTTGTGTTTTTAAACAGAACACAAAACAAAATTTGAGAGGAAACACAGAGGCCTGGCTGTTGATTTCCTTCACATCTGACGTTTGTCTCTGTTTTGATGTGCCATTGTGCAAACTTACTTTGAATTTCTGACTTAAAATTTTGCTCATTCAGTAGAGCATGATGGATTATTTAGTCGTCCTGACCACTCAGTGGATGCCAAGAACCTGTCAAGTCTCTAGGGCTGGTTCTGCCTGATACCCCTTTCTGCACTGCTGGGGAGCCCTCCAGAGGATCAGTCATTTGATCTCATCTTGGTTCTAAAAGCAGCAGAGATGTTTCATCACATGAGCATCTCTCAGTACCTTTCACACATTCTCAATGTGTGGAAACAATGGCGTTCCTCCTTTTCCAGTACATTCTCGGAAATGATACCGGCATTTCAGACATGACTCACTGGAAGAGACACTTGATCACCCAAAGGTCTCTGGCCACAAGCGGTTTTAGAGACGACCTCCATGCATTGTATGATCTCATTAGAAGAACTTTTGACTCACTTCCATGCTCTGGTATCTGCTTTCAACCACTTCAGGGGTACATAAACACTGTGAAAACCACACATTTAAACCTGCTAGATGCCTACCTTGTGACAAACTGAACAGATAAGAAAGGCAATTTTTTAAGACCTAAACCAGTGCCTCAAACCCTTCTATAACATGGTTTATGTTTTCTGATATTTCTAAATGTATATGTGGGTCTTCTTGGACCTCTGTACTCTCATGCTGAATTTCTTTGACAAGAGAATTCAGATACCCGTTTTGTTTCTTTACCTGTCAACCTCATTTTTCATAACATGACTTTGTTGTTGTGGAGAAGATTAAAAGAACAAAAAATTATAAATAATAAAGTGCACTTGGGTACCTGATACATTGAATTATCAAGTGTTAGCATAAAATAATTTGCTTTAAGACTCTAGTTTTAGATTCTTTTAGATTATAATTTATCTGAAAAAATCTGACTACTTTAGAGTAAGTCTGTAGGTTAAAGAATTCACACCACAAAGAGGCCAAAAACAGAGTAATTCATGAAGACATGGAACACAAACAGGTTTAGTTGTCACTGAATAATTATCTCACATAATGAGCACAAAGTCACAAATAGCATAAACTAAAAATGACAGTGATAAATGCCAACAAAGGAAATAGAAACTGTATTTCTTTTTAAATGTAAGGCACAATGGGTAAAGCCAATGGGAAATTTCTTGGCTGGTCTGAGAAATATTTTACTGTGCTTAATTAAAATTGTATAACAAGGCCGGCTGCTATGGCTCACACCTGGATTCCCAGCACTTTGGGAGGCTGAGGTGAGTGGATCACCTGAGGTCAGGAGTTCAAGACCAGCCTGGCCAACATGGTGAAACCCCGTCTCTACTAAAATAAATTAGCCTGGCGTGGTGGCGGGCACCTGTAATCCTAGCTACTCTGGAGACTGAGGCAGTCGCTTGAACCCGGGAGGCAGAGGTTGCAGTGAGCCCAGATCACGCCACTGCACTCCAGCCTGGGTGACGGAATAAGGCTCCATCTCAATCAGTCAATCAATCATTCAAAGAAATTGGGTAACAGAAAGTAAATTTTAACTTTTAAATTCAAATATTGCCAAAAATCCTGCAGGGATTCAGTTAATTAGTTTTCTATACAGAGAATGTGTAGATGGTTCTGTTTCAAACTAGCAAATACAGGCAGTCCTCGCTTTTCACAGTAGTATTAACTGAAACTCGTGTTCATATTGGAACCATATAATCACTTGTGTGGTTCCCTGATACCTGATAATCAGATCCGATATGCAAGCATTTCATTAAACACAGCACCATGCATTGCAAGGACTGTCTGTGTATTTTAATTTATATATTGATCAATTGCCTACAGTTAGAAGAGCACTATGATAACATGAAAGATGTGATTATAATTCTGAAAAGTGTGTCTGGGTGAGTGTAAAGTTTTTGGATCCTTAACATTCAAAATAATTTATTGGCATGTTGGCTTTTGCTCCTATTAACCCTTCTTAACTCTTCATCACTCCAGGGGCTGAGTCACCTGCACCAGCATAAAGTGATTCATCGAGATATTAAAGGGCAAAATGTCTTGCTGACTGAAAATGCAGAAGTTAAACTCGGTAAGAGCAGAATCCTGTGAGCCTTGGAATTGCAGGACGTGATGAGATTATATTAACAGCTCTAAAAGATTAATGTTAATTTGCCACTGTGGATTTGGAGGGCATTGCCCTAAAAATAGAAAGGAAAATGTTTGTCTATTTTAAAAAATATTTTCTCAAGGCAGTCTGAGGAGTGAATTATATATAATGTGGGAACAGAACCACTTGCTTAATCAATATATAGAAATAATTGAGTTTCTTTGTTTCAGCAAAGATTAGAAGTGACAAAGTTTGAAATGGCCTCCTATATCTTACAGTTTGTTCATATTGTTGCTGCTATAACAGAGCACTAGGACCCAATTTTTTTCCATGAAAATATACCCGGTTAGGCATATTCAGAATAATCAATTCCTGCTATCTTCCTGTAGGTTTAAGTTATATTTACATTGATTTTGTTATTACCTTGGGCTCCTGTACAAAATGAATGCTCAATATTTTCCTTTAGGTGCATACTGATTCCCCACTTGCATCAGTGGGAGAATCCTTTTCTTTGGCACATCTATTAGAGCTCTTTCCGCAACAAATCTGGGACTGTCCAAACAAAGTAGAGAATTACCACATGCATTTGACTGCTTGGTGTATATGAGTAAGAGCATGAATTGAAAAATATCCAGTAGGATATGTGACTTGTCATCTCGAAAAGGATCACTGTCCATATGATTGTATATTTTCAAAGAGATTTAAACATCTTCTATGTTTATATCTCAAACATTTGCTCTTCCTTTTTGTTGAAATATATGATACCCATTTTTTTTCTTAGTTAACATTTGGGGCCAAACTTTCTCATCTCATGAATATTCTCTTTTAAAAACAAAAGTATACATTGTATAGGCTAAGCAGTTATATATGTATCAACTAGATAAGCTACCCTGAGAGCTTTCTGGCATCACTAATTAACAGTTACTTGTTGAGTGTATATTATATGCCAGGCCCTATACAAGACAATTTTCTATGGATTATCTCTCATAAACATCAGAGCAACTCTGTGTAGATGTCATCATCCTCATTTTACAGATTAGGAAACCGAAGCTCAGAGAGGTTGATCTACTAGCCCTGGGTCATACCACTAGTAGGTGGCAGAAATGAGATACAAACTTAGGGAGTCTGACTCCAGACTTTTGCTTTTAATCACTTGCCTCGTATCCCCAAAATACTACCCTTTATGACAACTAAGCTTACTTTTTTTTAACACCTATTTTTGGTCCTTGTGAAGCCTTGGTGTAACCAAATGTAACTCTTTGTGCCTTCCTCATTGATACACCTCATCCAGTTTAAAAACATATTCACAGTATAGAAAAGGTAGAAGCAACCCAGGTGCCCATCAACAGGTGAACAGATAAACCAAATGTGGTCCATACATACAATGGAATATTATTCAACCTTGAGAAGGAAGGAAATTCTAACACATGCTACAATGTGGATGAACCTTGACAACATTTTTTTTTTTTTGAGACGGAGTCTCGCTCTGTCACCCAGGCTGGAGTGCAGTGGCCGGATCTCAGCTCACTGCAAGCTCTACCTCCCGGGTTCACGCCATTCTCCTGCCTCAGCCTCCCGAGCAGCTGGGACTACAGGCGCCCGCCACCTCGCCCAGCTAGTTGAACCTTGACAACATTATGCTAAATGAAATAAGCCAGTCACAAAAAGACAAATATTGTATGATTCCACTTATACAAGGTAGTGAGAATAGTCAAATTTATAGAGATGGAAAGTAGAATGACTGCCAGAGGTTGGGGCAAGGGGAAATTGGGAGCTGTTGTTTAATAAGTACAAAGTTTCAGCTGGGGAAGATGAGAAATTCTGGAGATGGATAGTGGTGAAGGTTGCACAACTATGTGGATGTACTTAGTGGCCCAGAAATGTACATGTTAAAATGGTCAAAATTATATACTTTAGGTTATGTACATTTTACCACAATAAAATAATTCACATTCATTAATCGCTCTATAAAACCTAAGTTCATAGACTTTATTTACTTTTCTCCTCTTAAATAGTGGACTTTGGAGTCAGTGCCCAGCTTGATCGAACTGTGGGCAGGAGGAATACTTTCATTGGAACTCCCTACTGGATGGCACCAGAAGTTATTGCCTGTGACGAAAACCCAGATGCCACATATGATTTCAAGGTATGACTTCTTTATTGTGTTTCAAACCTATGCCTACCATCTTATCCTGAGTCTTGGCAGCGGGAGAATTCTTACGTGCCTTTATATTTATGATTTATGTGACCCAAAGGGAGAACTGAAGAACATTATTTGCGTTTAAGACTTACAAGACATTCAAGTGGGGATCTTTTTAATGAATTCACCTATCTTATCTGATTGCCTGTTTGTTAAAAAAAAAAAAAAATGTTTAAATCATTTGTTATATTTTTTTGAATTTACTCTTGCTTCTTCTCATTGGAAAATACATTAGATTTCCATGTTGGTTATGGTTGAGAGTTTTGGAAGAGTGTATATTCTGAGAGCTTTTTACGTTAAACTAAGATGTGAATTTGTTGTCTTGGGCCATCTTTTTCTGATTGAGAATAATCTGACTTACGTCTACGATGCTCGAAGTATAATTATCTGGGGTTTCTTTTTCATGAGAGGGAATCAAATGGAATATTGGTGACTACTTTATGGTATTTCTGTCGTGTGTCCTGATGTTTCATAGAAATTTGATTTGTGACTTGTTACTTTATATTATAAACTAGAAATTTGCTAATAAATTCAAAGCTGTGTTCAAGTAGATTTCTCCAAGAAGCCCTTCTCTTTTCTATTCTGCTAGCCAATAACCAAACATAATTTTGGGTTATTGCCCCTCAGTTTTATTGTCTGGGCTTTTAGGTGACATGGCTTTCTAACGAACGGTGACTGAACGTCAAGACAATAAAATTAGGGGCAATGGGATCTGGGAACTGTGTGTGGGTTTCCAGGCTGTGCATTAGGTAGACAGACACCCTGTGGTCTTTGTGTGCATTACAGGACAACTTGGGCAAAACTTGATCTACCTGCGCTGGTTTCAGAGGTGCATGGACTTTTCACCAAAACACTTTTTTTTTTTTTTTTTTTTTTTTGAGACGGAGTCTCGCTCTGCCGCCCAGGCTGGAGTGCAGTGGCCGGGTCTCAGCTCACTGCAAGCTCCGCCTCCCGGGTTTACGCCATTCTCCTGCCTCAGCCTCCCGAGCAGCTGGGACTACAGGCGCCCGCCATGTCGCCCGGCTAGTTTTTTTTGTATTTTTTAGTAGAGACGGGGTTTCACCGTGTTAGCCAGGATGGTCTCGATCTCCTGACCTCGTGATCCGCCCGTCTCGGCCTCCCAAAGTGCTGGGATTACAGGCTTGAGCCACCGCGCCCGGCCTCACCAAAACACTTTAATGATCCTCTGTAAATACTCTCATCTAATGGATGAGGAAACTGAGGCCGAGATCTGCAGGTGCCCACCGGGTTAGTGATCATCTCAGAGTTAGCACCTGCACGCAGGTCGCCAAGCTTTCTGTTCAGAGCCCTTTCCAATATATTACCTTGCTCCTCTGTAATGTACTTCCATATAAATCTCCAATTTACCCATTGAACAGTATATTTGAAGAATTTCACTTTTAAGGAATATTTTTAGTTCTCGACATGTGGGGTTATTATTGAAATCAGGTCTTAAAGATGCATTGTAAACATTGCAGCATTTTTGAGGCCCCGTATCTCCGTGTTGACAGAAAATTTGCCTCTTTTGGGAATTGTAAGCTTGAAGGTCTGAAAACATAATAATCTCCCATAAATTTCCTCCTTCCTTCAAAGTTAGTCACTGTAATAACCTGACAACAATCTGTCTGAAAACAGCTGCCAAGTTAAAAATTAATCTCCTGCCAAAATAAGTGTCATTTTTTAAACTGCTAATGATAAGCATATTTAAATAATTCCATTTGCAGATCCCTTCAGAGAAGCCACTACAAAATATACATTCCAGGCCAGATATGTGTGTCATGATTAGCTACAAGCAATTCTTCAAACCATAGTTATACCTAACAACGGCTAACTAGTCTACATCTGGGCCACAGATATTCTAGATGACTATGTAACATAGCATGAGGAATCAGTGTTTGCAGCTTTTACCCTCAGCTTAATCTTTTAAGTATTGTGACTGACTACACTATATATGGCACTTTTGTTATGTAAATAAAGTGGGTGCCTACCACTGACTTGTTTTCAGTAGGGTATCTAGAAGAGGCTTTCCTTCTGGCCAAGCAAAGCTTGGAATTAAACTGATATTTTGGTCCTCTTTCCTCAGATTATGGCTGAGGAGTATAGTTTAAAATCACTGTAAATGGTATGAGACCAGTGCATAACTCTAGGTATGGGCAAAGCCTAGTGCATGAGTAGCCACAGAGGTCGTCATGCTGCACAGTGATTTCAGAGGTACTGGAAGGTTCACCTAGCTATAAAAGTATCCTGAGACATTAAAAAGATTGAAGATGAATGTCTGTGTGTGTGTGTGTGTTTTTTAAATAAAGAATCCTGATAGAATAGGTTCAACTGTGTCAGTCATTTAGACCTTAGTGCAAATTAGTTTAACAGGATTGTCAGGAATGTAGGTTGTGCAAGAGGAAGAAAAAGTCATGGCAGGGATATGAGCTTCACTGGTTATTTGCCATGGGTAAAAAGAGGAGGACGACAAAAGAATGAATAAGGAAGACTTTTCCACGGAGGACTTTATAATACTGAATTATTTTCGGTTTTAAAAAAAATTCATAGTGGTCTTCAAAGACATCTTAGACAAATCAAATAGTAAATAATAAATAACAAAACCAAGTCATACCCTGTTGGGGTATAGTAGAAGGTTTGGGGATTTTTGCAGATTTATTTCATCCACTGACACAGTTTTACTGTGGGCCAGAAAAGATGCTGATCTTTAAATAACCTTACTACTTCTTTCTTGGCACCATATATTATCCCCTTTTCTGTTCAGTATCCTTAGGAATGTGACCTGTCACCAGGGGACAACTTGACAATATGCTGATTTTCAAAATCATTTATTCATTCACTCAGTGCATGTTTATAGACTATCCATTGTGTATAAGGAGTTAGTCAAGCTATATCTGTACATGCTGTTTCTGATAGAAGGTTCATTTGAGACCCCGTCAAAGCCCGAGGATTTCACTGTGTGTTTGGTGGTCCACTTGGTCCAGTGCTGTATCCCAGCTCCAGGAGCTTGATGTCAACACTTTGGGCCCTCATGTGCTACAGCCACTTTCAGCTGACAGTGTATATTTAGAATAAAGGATGACTTGGCCACCAGACTTTACTAGATTTCTTACCACAAAAGTCCTTCCTGTAAAATAAAGACAAGAACAAAAAGAAAAAGAGTATAGCTGAGTTTTGTTATTTGATTTATTGTTTACCGATTATTATTTGATGTGTCTAAGGTGTCTTTAAATACCACTATAACTTTTTATAAAACCTAAAGTAACTCAATGTTATAAAGTCTTCTGTAGAAAAGTAGCCTGAAGAACTCCTGCTTCTTATTGCAGAGTCTGGTTTTGTGTGATATCTATTGGGCACAGTAAGTAACTCACTGAAAATAGACCCTCTCCTAAGCAGGAGTGCCAGAATCTCATTTGCCTGGTATGCTGGCTTTCCCCTGGAGGCCCTTCCTTTCTTGTTTTCAGAAATTCTGTCAAAACACTTCAAGTGAAAGGAAAGGTTTTATTTCCCTGATAAGTATGTGGGGCAATAATGAAAGCTTTCCCATTTAATAATAAGCATTCAAAAGATTTGAAATTAATAAAGCTGTTCAAAATGCCTAGGCTGTTTAAATTGTTATTTTTTTTTTAACCTAGTTTGAATTTCAGTTTGGTTGGATGGGATCTGCCAAGCATTTTATAGTCCTGTGTATTTATTACTTTAACAGAACCACCCACTAAGAAATTTCTGTGGCTGAATGCCACAGTATAGTACACATAATGTAGTGTTATTCACCCCTCCCACCCCATGGAGGGAGACACACGCGCGCGCGCACACACACACACACACACACACACACACACACACACGGGAAATCTATAAAGAACCTGGAAAAACTTAATAGTATTTACTTTTGAATAGGGCATGTGAATGGAAAACTTAAAATTTCTATTTTCTATATCTTTCTGTCCTGTTATGTTTTTTGCCATAAACAGGCCTTGCTCTTATATTAAACCAATGAAGTAAGAGATGCACAGTGAGATGGCGTACCCCTCATCCCACTCCCCACCAGATTCCTGTCCTTAGGCCTGATCTGTGCCACTGTTGTTTATTATTCGCCTAAACTCTGTTTATGAGACTTTCACACAGGTACTGCAGATTATTTGCAGACATGGGTGTCTCCTCCAGCGTTTGGGTGAATATTGTGCTCTGGGTGTAGAGAAAGTACTCTTTTCCCCTGTGTCACAGATAATTGGCATTATTCAGGCAGGGTGGAAATACTTCTTCTAAGGAAGAGGTTCAGTTGGAAATAAAGTGAGCAACCTAACTGGTGGTAGAGTTTCCGCTGTGCAGGGTGTCACCTGAGAGGACAATATTCAGATTGCAGAATGATGCGTTTACACTCTCAAACAAGTCCTGGCATCTGTCTACTGAGATTCAAACAAAGGTCCTTCCCTATTCGATCAGAAGGAAGGGGACCCAGATAGCACGTTAGTGTCACCAACAGGAAACTGAAACTCCTATTCAACATATTTCTGTGGCTTCCTGTTCACACCCACCTATAAAGGATTCCTTAGTTAAATGCAGGCAGTACCTCCTCCAGGCAACATGCTGATCCCCAAGGGAAGAGAGGAAGCTATTCTAATACTTTCCCTTTGTTCACATAACAAGCGAAAATGGACAAAGAACTAAAGATTTCTGTCCTCGGTTTATTTTATGTGTGAAATGGGATTATTAAAAACTATCTCCACCTCAATGACCCTAACTCACCACCTGAGTTCTGTGTCTAGATAACATAATGTATAAATATATAATGTAATTAATAAGAGTCAGTCCTTTGAAATCAGACAGAACCAGTTTAGACTTTGCCTCCTATTTGCAAATTACCTCAGAGGAGTTATTGAACTTTTCGTAAACCTGCGTAAAATGGGAATAATAAATTGTTTATTCCGAGGTTATAATAAAGTGAGAATATACATAAAGGGATTAATCCAGTGTCCACCACTTGGTAAATACTCAATATATAGTACTTAGTGTATACATATATATTATAGATAGTTTGTGTTTATGTTGTAATATGGAAGTATTGCTATTTGGCAACAGTTTCATATGGTTCAACCTCATATTTGTGTTACACATCTCTAATTATCTGCTTACATTGAGCCAGAATCTGCTTCTCTATAACTTTGACCACTCAATTAAGATGTTGTCCCTAGAGACCATACACACAATGCATTCATTTCTTTTTCCCACCTGGAACATTTCAAAAAAAAACTAGTTACAAGTAAGTTACCCAACAAAAGACTACTTTCTGCTCTGTGAAACTTGATAGAATAAAATATGCTGGCTGTGCCCATTATTAAGCTATTGTCTGTCAACTCTGGACTGCCATGCTGCCCTCTGCTTTGTGATAATAGAGATAGGACTCAGCTGTCCTCCTTTCTGTTTGTCCATCTGACTACTTATCAGGCTCTGCCAGCAGGGAGCAATAGAGAACGGGAGACCGAGTCTGGAGGAGGGAGCTGGACACACGTTTTCCTGTTTGCTTCCTCTAAGCTTCTTGTTTATGTCTGCACGGTCCTTGTGACCTCTTTGAGCAAGCACTGAGTACCAGAGCTCCCTGCCATCTTACCTGACTCTGGTTTGCTGGTTGAACTGCCAGTTGATGATATCTGGCCCTAAGGGTCTATCTGTACCCACATTTGTTGAATACCCAATGCAGCGTGTACTGCGTTGTATATTAGGCCCTTTGCATATATTTCCTTATTGAATTCTCTTACCAACCCTGCAAGATATGTGTTCTTTTCATGTTGCAGTTGAGAAAATGGGCTCAGTGTTATTAGTTGTGTCAGAGTTGGGTCTGGCTGCAGAGCATAGGCACCTTCTACCTCATGGTGGCCATTGGGGTTCTTGTCTTGTGCCACACAGCCTCTCATTCTTGTGTGGCTGGTTCAGACATCTGAAAGTGTTGCTTTTCTTCACTGTGTTGAGCAGCCCAGCCCCAGAAGGAATGCTCTCTTGTTCTGTTCAAGTTGCTTGTGTATCAGCTGTTCCCCACTCCCACCCTTTCCAGCAGCCAAAAGTTCTGTCTTGCCTCTGCCTTCCCAAAGGCACTAGAATTTGTCTCTCTTCTGTTTGTAATGCACACAGCGCTAGGCTATTAATCATGCCACAGGCTAGGCTGCACAGCACCTCTGGAATAATGAATTACCCAGCTCCTGCCAAAATGAGTCACACCATGGGCATGAACGAAACTTATCTCTCTCTGACTCTTTCCTCATCTTGTTCTTCCCCCTTCCCTTTCTCATCTCCTGTGATCTGTCTTGCCAGTCATAATTGGAGCATTTTCTCCTTTATTTAAGTTCTGAAGTGTCTTTGGGACTCACTAATGTATCCAAAGGCTTAAACAAGGCCTGTCGAGGACATTTATGGCTTTCTAGCATGGGCAGTTAAGTGTAGCTTACAAGCAGCTTTGGGTATATATGGCCAGGAATATAAATGTTCCTCTTGGAAAACAAGAGAACCCCAGCCAAAAAAAAAAAAAAATCCTAACATTGATATCAAATGAAGGCTTAAGGGAGCAGCAGAATCAGCTAGGTCATGTGACTTAGCAGAGTATGCACAGGTATTTGTGGTGGTGTGACCTTTGGTTTGAAAGGGGTGTTCTGGGGGCTTAGGGAAAGGCTGCCCAAGAGGGATTCTGAGATGATGTGTACTAAACAAAGTACATATCTTTTCCCTAAACCTTCTTGCTTCCTGTGGGATAAATCCAGGATTACCGAACAAATGAAACCACTCCATTTCCCTACTGTCAAAGTATGTTTCTTCAAATTATTGCTGTATATGTATTATCACTTAGGAATGCTTTTGTCTGTACTTACGTTTCTCATGTCACCAGAAGTCTAGAGGCAGGCAGTCCAGGGTTGATGTGATGGTTCACTGATGTCTTCAGAAACCAAAGCTCCTAGCTTTCTGTCCTGGCATCATTAATTTGTTGGCAATAACTCATGGTTGCAAGATGGATGCTGTAGCTCCAGATATCATATTTTATTCAAGGCACTAAGAAGTGGGAAAAAGTTAGCAAGACACCAGCTATATTCGTCCCTTATTTCAGGAAAAGCAGAAGCTCCCAGAAGATGTTTGCTTATGTCTCATTGGAGAAAACTATGTCACATCCCTAACTGCCGTCCTTAGCTGCAGCGGCATCAGGATAGGCAAGTGTGGCTTTGCTATACTCTGAAATGGAAGCAGCAAGAAAAATGAGGGTTGAAAATGACCACTGGGTTAGCCAATAAACAATTTCTGCCACAACTAAATAGAGGGAAATCATAGAAGACTAAGTTGGGCAGGCAAATGCAGTGTCATCTGACAGTGGAGGAGAAGGAAATCAATATTCTTGGGCCCTACTCTGTGCCAGATTTTGTGCTAGCAGCATACCTGATCAATACATGCATGCCACGGTTATTTCCATTGTGCAGTTGCGAAGCTAAGCTCTGAGCAACATTCTGCATGTAGCTAAATTAGAAGCCACTATTTGAATCCAGATCTGCCTGACTTAAAAGCCTATTCTCAACTGGGTGCAGTGGCTCATGACCGTAATCCCAACACTTTGAGAGGCCAAGGTGGGAGGATTGCTTGAGCCCAGGAGTTTAAGACCAGCCTGGGCAACATAGTGAAACCTCATCTCAATCAATCAATCAATCAATACCCATTTCTTTCTACCAATCCATGTTGCCATTGGGAAATTGGGGCCAGTTTTATAGTATGAAACTGGAGTACCTCACTGAATCTCAGCACCGTTATTGAATTGTCAACACCTTCAGTCACCTATGGACAAAGTAGGAATCTGAAGGAATTATCTTACGGATTAAAAATGCATTTTTATAATAATTGATAAGGGGAAAAATGGTGACTACTCCAGTCCTTAGATTGTGATGCTAGTTAAAAGAGACCTGGCCTAGGAAGCAGAAGACCCAGCTTGGTTTGAAACCAGCTGCTAAGTTGCTCTTTGATCTTGGGTAAGTCACTTTCCCTCATTTGTGAAATGAAAGGTTGAGCCAGGTGATCTGTAAAGAGTCTACCAGCCCTAGAACACTTAGGTTTTGCTACTTTCAAGTGTTTTTCATTTGTTCATTCATTCAATAAATATTTATTAAGGGCCTACTGTGTGCCAGGAACTGTTCTAGGTACTTTGGATACATCAGACAACAGGACAAAGATCCTTGCCGTGTGGCTCTTATGTTCTTAGGTGTGTGTGCTGGAGGTAAGGGGCACAAGCAACAAACACAAAACATGGTAAATTAGTGATGAATAAACATGTCGTATGTTAGAGGTGGTTAGTTCTGTGGGGGACAAATATGGGGAAGGGGAATGAGCAGTGCTGGGGGGAGGTCCCAGTGGTCCTCATTGAGAACACAGGGGTGGAGCAGGCTTTGGGGAGGTGAGGGAGTCAGCCAGCACATCACTGGTGAGGTGCTGCAGGCCGAGGGAACAGCTTGAGTCAAGATCCAAAGGCAGAAGTGTATCTGGGCCTTCTGAGCATTTTCCTTCTCCCTGATCTGAGGCCTGGCCTTGCGTTTTTCTTACCCCAGAACTATCATTTTGTTTTACATGTATTGGTTTTCAACCCAGCTCAAAGCTTCCTCGACTTGAAAACCATTTAAATTGGACCCTTCTGTTGCAGTTAGGGCCATGGAACCTGGCTGCCACCTTCTTACTTGTGCCTTATTTCACACTATAGAAACACTCAATTCCGAGGGATTTGGGGAAAATGGTGGTACAACTACCAAGGCCTGGAGATACTAGAGTCTTATCGAAATAGCACAGGGACCTTAAGAGCCAACCCACTATTTCCAGACTATTCTTGCTGTGTTTCCTGTTTAAAGCCTCCTGAACAGCAAATGACTCAGTGTTTCTTTCATGTTCCCAAATGATTATCTTTGTCTATCAACCATAAAACCCCAGGTACAATAGAACTGCATTTTCGTCTTTACCAGTTATTGCTCCTGAGCCAACTTGTAATAGATGAGCTGAGCCTTCCCCATCAGCTCTGGAAATAACCTCACTCAGCAAGGCCAAGAGCCTCCAGGAAACTCAGTCACTTGCTAGACTAGAGAAACGTGGGGTGCAGATTGCGTTTAATGAAAATCTTTGTGTATATCTTGAAACATAACAAAGAGAAGGGACAAGAGTTGCCTTTGTGAGTTGTGTTGTATGCACAGAGTTCCTAGGAGTCTTAGAATGATAGTGTTGTGAAGGTGCATTGCTATTCCCGGTTGAACTGAGAACTGGTAACATTTAAAGAATCCCCCTTGCTCCTAGTGTGAGGTTACACATGTGCCCCAGCCACCTGCTCTCAGGTAGACTGCCCTTTAGGCAAGAGGCTAGATCCCCTAGAAAGCCACCTCCACACTGTGCAGGACTCTGCCCAATTCCTGAACAGCCCTGAGTGTGACTTCACAGGATATTGAGAAACTTAGTTCTAGGGAATGACTCAGGATGAAGGTTATGAATTTTATGAAGCTCTCTTCCAGTTACATCTCTTTTTCATGTGGTCTTGACATTTGTTTGATGGCAATAACAAGGAAACTTACCTTTGATCACTCTAATCTGGGAGAATTTTGAAAAATGTACAAAATGCATGAGGTATTTAAAATGAGATATCTATGTTAGGATGTGGGCCATTGATACTAGATTTTCTTACCAATCTGCTGTGGAACTGAGGCAGCAAGCCTCTTTTTGGTGTTTTCTAACCAGGTTTCCCCCATCTCTTGGTTTTCCCCCTTTCATGCAGTATTTAGAGACTACTGAGCCACAGACAGAGTATGGGAGGAGAATATTATTAGAGATCGAGATTGTACGGGTAGAAGTGGAGGCATTAACCTAGAAAATTCTGTTCAGAGAATAAAAGTCAGTCTGAGCATAAGAAATAATATAAAGGTATACTGGCCTCTATTGTACATACTAGTCTACTCACAAAATAGACAATATTTGTTTATCTTTTCAACAAATACACTGAGTACCTCCTACTGTGCCCAACTCTGATCTAAGCACAAGAGAGACATCAGTGAATGCCATCATCAAAAAGTCTCCCTGTCCTCATCTTACTAGGTAAAACGATATGAAATTGCTGTTTTTATAGTTAAAAACAATTGAATATAAATAACACCTACTATCTGATCCAGCCATTCCACTCCCAGGTATTTAACTAAAAGAAGTAAAAGCATACACCCTCAGATTTGTACACCAATGTTTGCAGCACCTGTATCTGTAATAGCCCAAACTGGAAACAGTCCAAATGCAAAAACCGTGATACGTTCATAGAATGGAATACTACACAGCAATAAAAAGGAGTGAAATACTGATATGTGCTACAACATGGATGGGCTTCAGAAACATTATTCTATGTGAAAGAGACTGAATACAAAAGACCACATATGATATTATTGCACTTATACAAAAATTTGGAAGTTACAAACTAATTCACAGTGACAGAAAGCAGATCATTGGTTACCTAGGGACAGGAGAGTGGGGATGGGTTCAGGCAGAAAAGGAAGGAGGCAAATGAGATCTTTGGGGGATGATGGATATATTTACTGTTTTGATTGTGGTGATGGATTCACAGGAGGATCCCTATGTTATACCTTATCAAATGGTATACTTTATGTGCAGTTTATTATATGACAATTATAGCTCAATGATGGTGTTATAAACAGTCAAATAGCAGCAATTTCCTATGGTTCAATTCACAGATAAATTTCAGTAATGAATTAATTTAAAAATTTTTTATATTCATTTTTCATACATTTATTGATAAGCTGCCATGTGCCAGATACCATGAATGGTACTGTCAATGAAAAGTGAGTAAGACTGTTTCTGCTTTGAAGGTTAGTGGAAGAAACAGGTTTGTAAACAGACAACTGAATGACTTTCCCACAGGCAGTTCTGAAGCAATTGCCAGGTTTAACCAAGTTGTCCTTTGTCTGTTGAATTTATGTGTGTGTCTGCCCCTTCTTTTTCAGAGTGACTTGTGGTCTTTGGGAATCACCGCCATTGAAATGGCAGAAGGTGCTCCCCGTAAGTACCCTCCTCTGGGGTGAAATATGTTGCTGGTCTGCTCTGCGGGTACTGAAGTTTCCTTGCCAGGAGCTGCAGTTGCTTTACTTCCACTACACCGAGCCCTGCATGGATTCAAGCTGGCATATTTAGAAAGCAGAATCATCTTAAATCAACCAGGAATCCATTCATTTCAGAGCAGTGGGAGAATCCTGTTTTTATTTAAAAAAAAAAGGAAGAAAAAGAAAGCAATCTTTGGGGAGTCTTGTTTGTTGTACAGATTCTGTACGTCATTTATTCTGGACTACTCCTCACCTGACATAAAACCGTGACCAATTCACAAGACTATAAACTCCAATGTATGAAAATCCAAAATTAATTTGCAGTGCACAGGTTATTCAAATTGCTATTACTCCTCTTAAAATACTGATGTTTAAAATTTTAGATTTCCCTGCTATTTGAGGCAGAGTGGCTAGGGCTCCAGCAGTCTTGAGAATCTCAGTTCCTTGAGATTTGGAGTATTAGCCCTGGCAAAGAGTCTCTGTCAAGAGACTGTGCCTCACAGATCTCCATATAGGAAGTATAACTGGTTGACAGCCCCAGCTGCTGCAATGGCACCAGGCCGCACCTTTGAAGGGCCACTCCCCACCAGTGACGTAGCACAGTGGGGATACTAAGGCAGGTCCTTTCCTGGAGGACACAAGCTTCCTTCGTAGACAGCTTTCACCCAAGTAATACCCTGTGACTTCACAAGACCTGCAGGACACTCTGGGACCCTTCCACCTACCTTTTCTCCCTCTCTCCTTCACTCAGGGTCAGACTTGCATAGCAATCTGATGACTTCCCATACTGCCTGGCTCCTTCCCTGTTTCCATTCACATAGTAATTTACCCAGTAATATCCTTGGTGTCTGCATCTCAAAGGACCAGTACAAAAATAGGCCCTTTATTTGCATGACAGGTCGTTATACTTAAGACTTTCACCTTCAGGTTGTCATCATTTTCTTACTTCTCAGTCTAGAATTGGTAGAACTCATCTGTAGCATGATTGATTTGGAGTGCTGGTTGACAAAATTGCCCTCATTCACAATGCTAATAGGCATGTGTGAATCAGAAAAATAATATATTGCAGTCTTAAACCATATTATCATTCTTGATGAGTGGTAGACAGGGCTAAAAATAAACTTCTGCCCACAGAATCCTTTGGCTTTTAGGGAGCACATATTCTTATTCTAGCTAAAAAGTAGAAATTCTCCCAGATATTTGAAAAGTAAACTAATAAAATATTTTTATTAAAGTAAGAACATATGAGTACTTTCACTATAAACGATAATGTCATGTTTACAAGATGAGATCTTTTTATAACTTTGTTTTTCTGCCAGACTCTGTGTGACTTAATCCTCTGGGCTTCCTGGGGCCAGTGAATTTAAAAACAAAATGAAACAAAACCCGTTACGACACCTGAAAAGCCATTCGGGATATCTGAAAACAGAGAAAATGGGGCTCTGGGCTGGTGGTTTTGGACTCCAACAATCTGTGTAGATAACATTGCATTTGGATGAGCTGTCAATGTGTAAGAAATAGATGGGATAATCAAATGTCTTTTATTTATGGCTTAGTCTTTTACTAATTAAACATAGCTTACCATCTCCATTGTAGTTGTCATCTGATGTTATTGACTTTCAATGTCAGGTGGTCATTCACAGCAAGATGGCTGGTCGTTGACCCTTTAACTTAGTTTCCTTAAATATGAAGTAAACGTGTATTCACTAGAAATGTTAGCAGTAGCTATGTGAACCATGTTGTATTTTGAGACTCCTGTAAATGGACATGAGATCTTTCAAATGCTCATCAAATGGAAGCATTTGGATATTCTGACTTCGTGCTCAATCATGGTGTGTAAACTCAGTGGGTCACTGGGCAGCATCATCTGCACAGCCAAGACGGGCTTGGCCTGAGTTTGGCCTCCTAACTGTAGCTGGGCCTTGTTTTGGTCTCTTGCAGCTCTCTGTGACATGCACCCTATGAGAGCTCTCTTCCTCATCCCCCGGAACCCAGCGCCTCGGCTGAAGTCTAAGAAGTGGTGAGTTTGGTCTTCAATGTTTTGCAGATTCAAGGGTGAGGTTTTCTTGTGATTCTATTTTGGATTAGCTCTAATCCCTAGGTCCTACGGATAGAATGAGACTAACATATATTATGACTTGGTGAATTACTTTCCATATGCTGTCATTCGTCTTAAAGTACATATGGAGTATCTACTGTTTGTACAGCAAGTCTTTATTCCCCCACCTTTAAGGTAAGAAATCATTAGCCAAAATGGGTAAGTGAAGCCCAAGTAATAACATGAAAGCTCTTTGGTTTATAACTCCAAGTCATATCTTTCGTGGCAGCACAGAACACCTTATCAGAGAGGGTGATAGTTTAGATTGGCTGATTTCTCTTCTATTCCTTACAACAATCATTCCCTAAGTGCATATACACACCAGTTAATGTCGGAGATTATTTCTCTGGTACATGTATGAGCATTTGCAGTTTTTTTGTTTTTACGACTGTTTTCACATATGGCAGGTGATACTGGCTTCTTATTTGGGGCAGCAATTTAACTTTTCCTTTTAATAAACTTATATAAAATGGTGGCTTAATTTAAAGGAAACTACTACATGAATAGTAGTATGAGTGGTGTGAAGTAATGGCAAAAATCATGTTGATAGGATATGACTGACATTTGGGAAACAGTTCTACAGGTTAAGCCAGATGCTGGATGTTTTGACTTTTTTTGGATAATTATATAGTTGGGATCTTTGTATCTTATTATTCCACAACCAAAATTCATTGCTTCCTCCTTTCTTCCTATGGAAATGGTGTATCCTCCCTGATAACATTCTTGAATCTCGGATTACTCTTGCACTGAGGTCAATTCCTGCACTACTTGCGACCTCCTATCCTTTTTCTAGAGATAAGTCCTGGGCAGTGAGACCATGAAGGGACAGGATCCTTCTGCCCCTTTCCATAGCCCTTCATGATCAGGTGCTTGACTGCGACCCTCATGTTTCCCACCCACCCACAGGTTCACCTCTGCCATACAGGAGGCAGCCTTAATTACTACCAGTCATCTACTAATGAGAGCCACCCTGGTGGAACAGAGGAAAGGGCATGCTGCACAGAAAGAGGGAAGGAAACAGCCAGAAAAGAGATGGCAGCCTCAGAATAGCCGGGCCGTGCGAGGGGAGTGAGAGTTGCTATTGGTAACAAGGAGGCAGAGCGTTTCCTGCCCCTCCTTCCTCTGCAGAGGGTCACTGTGGTGCAAGACAACCCTTCTCTCCCCAGCAACAGCCCTCCCATTGGGTGTCATACAACATGTGATCAGCAAAGCACCCCCAACACCCTGCTTCCTCTCTTCTCCCTGGATCAGACTCCCAGGGAGGGGGGCTGGCTCAGTTCTCTTCCCTGGAAGCGACAGTGACACTACAAAGCCCTCCGCAAGGTTCCTGCTTGACATCTGAGCTGAGTTTGCAGTATACAATGGGCTTTACTTACCCTGTTCCCTGCCCTATCTTCTCCTTGTCTCCCTTTACTGCTGCTGGACACGTATTCCGAGCTTCTCCATAGAGGAGGACAAACTGGCCCTCCACAGATGTATTTGGCTGTCATGGTGTGGTCATACGCCCCATTTTAAAAATATGTGTATTAACTGGCAACACTTAAAAATCTGTCAATTGAGCATTACATTTAGATTTCTGGCCTTTTTCTTGCAAAGATGCAGTGAAGTGCTTGCAAAAAGATGCTAGCTCCTGCTCCCATTTAGGACAAGTGATTGTCCTCCTCCAGCTGCCACCTCCCCCCAACTCAGAAGCTGGTGTCAGTTGGTTAGTATACATCTGTTTTCTTTTTCTTTCTTTTTCTTTTTTTTTTTTTTTTTTGAGACAGAGTCTTGCTTTGTCGCCCAGGCTGGAGTGCAGTGGTGCGATCTCGGCTCACTACAACCTCCACCTCCCAGGTTCACGCCATTCTCCTGCTTCAGCCTCCCAAGTAGCTGGGACTACAGGCACCCGCCACCACACCTGGCTAATTTTTTGTATTTTTTTTTAGTAGAGATGAGGTTTCACCGTGTTGGCCAGGATGGTCTCCATCTCCTGACCTCGTGATCCACCCGCCTCGGCCTCCCAAAGTGCTGGGATTACAGGTGTGAGCCACCGCACATGGCCACATCTCCTGTTTTCATCTTAACTAACCATGGTCTGCACCACCCCTTTTTGTGACCTGCCTGACCCCACAGAAAAGTGAGTGAACAGCCCTTGCCCTACAGTGTTGGTTTTTACTGACTGAGATCCAAAAAGATCAACGGTGTGCTGACCCTGTTTGAGAAATACAGACTTTTAGGACAAGGGAGGCTGATTTTTCAGCTTCAAACCTTTGACAAGAACTAATTTTTAATAATGCTGGAGGGAGCTGGAGAAGTTTGGAAACACTGAGAAGTCCAGGCCAATTTCATCTCATCCTGCCACCTTGCACACCTTTCCCTGATGTGGAAGGAAAGCTGAGTAGGAAAGCTATGGGAAAGTCCCATATTGTCAGACAGAGAAAGGAAAAGTAACCTGATTGTTAGAGAGTGACTAGGGAAACAGTAGCCCTGATAATGTGCCATTTCACACTTGGATCCCAGCCTTTGTAGAGGTGGTGGTGCAGCCTCCAGGCACATGATACTTGACAGCAGACATAGCTCCCATTTCTCTGCAATACAATTCCACCAGTTTTTAAGTGAAAATATTTAAACACTTCAGAGTATTTTATCTGGAAAGCGCAGGTACAAAGTGATTTGAAGTAAGTTAGGGTTTACTTTAATAGACTCTAGTGTTTGAGAGGAAATGAAACATTTTGTTTATTTATTTATTTTTTAAATTATTTAAAAGGAAAAGACCCCCTCCCCCGACCAAGAGACAAAACTCCAAAATGTTCTTTTATTTCTAGCTATTCTTGGGGAGGGGAAGGAGGGGAGGGATAGCATTAGGAGATATACCTAATGTAAATGATGAGTTAATGGGTGCAACACACCAACATGGCACATGTATATATATGTAACAAACCTGCACGTTGTGCACATGTACCCTAGAACTTAAAGTATAATTAAAAAAAAAAAAATTTCTAGCTATTCTCTACCTAAATGAGTTATCAGGTTCAATGCGCTTTTCTCAGTGTATATATCAATACCTGACCAAAGGGGGCGCCATTGTGGAGACAGGGCCATGAACTCTTCATGGCAAAACATTCAATCAAGCATCATTTTCAACATGACTGAGTCTACAACATACAAGGCATAAACTAATCTCTTAGTGTGAACTTGGTTTTGTTTTGTTTTCTGTTTTTTAATTTGTGCCTTCAGGATTTTTGAGAAATAAAGGCAGTGGCACTGCTCTTTCCACTGTCATCATGGAGGGAAAGGAGACCACCACCACTCACAGGAGCCCAGTTCTTCCTTCCCTATTGGTATGATGAGGAAAGGCCTTTGTGGTATGGGATGATGAAATTACGGCACCACTGAATGTTCAGGCAGCTAAGCCATTTAATAAGAAGTTGTCTGGGAGGGTTGTAACCTTAGTGGAATCAGGAAAACCAAAGATGCTCTCACCCTCTACCTCCATATCAGCACCAGCAAGTGAATAGTAAGATTCCCATTTTCTCTTCCTGTCTCTTGTGCGTGGTGGATTCCACTCGCAGGGATAAACTATCTCCTTCAAAAGATTTTCTCCTCCCTTCTCTTGCCACCCTGCTCATCCACACTCACCTGCCCTCACAAGTATACTCAGTGTCACTGCTTCCCTCCAGGGCTTTCTGGAGAAGGATAAGAATGGTTCCATTAAGTATAAAGCGGTGAATCTTTCATGTGCCCTTTAAATTTGAAGAGTCCACACAGGCAAAGCAGCCCTCAGTTGAGATCATTAGAAAAATCGTAACTGCTTATATGTACAAGCTCCACTGGTCCAAGCTGCCCATGCTCCGGATGCAGATGTGGAGGCCCAGTGAGGCTAAGTGGTGTATTTGCACGAGTTCTAGCCTCCTCACTGGGAGAACCAGTCTGGACCCAGCCTCCTGCTTTTGCTCCAAGCCTAAAAATCACCCCCATGATTTTATGAGGCACCAGTTCTGATTCTTGGTGGGTTGTCAGACTTTTGTTTTGAGATATGACAAAGTTCGTGTGTGTGTGTGTATGTGTTTTCTAAATATAATAATAATACAAAGCAAATATCAGAAATTCCTTCAAATACACTGAATTTGCTAGTAGTAATGTGACTTTGAACCTTGGACTTTATTAAAAGCCAGCTAAAAACTATTACACAGACTTTAAAAATTAACCTTTTTTGGCCGGGTACGGTGGCTCAAGCCTGTAATCCCAGCACTTTGGGAGGCCGAGACGGACGGATCATGAGGTCAGGAGATCGAGACCAACCTGGCTAACCCGGTGAAACCCCGTCTCTACTAAAAATACAAAAAACTAGCCGGGCAAAGTGGCGGGCGCCTGTAGTCCCAGCTACTCAGGAGGCTGAGGCAGGAGAATGGCGTGAACCCAGGAGGCGGGGCTTGCAGTGAGCTGAGATTTGGCCACTGCACTCCAGCCTGGGCGACAGAGCTAGACTCCCTCTCAAAAAAAAAAGAAAAAAATTAACCTTTTTGTGCAGCCTCCTTGGAGATAACAGCCCAGCTGACTCTTCCTGCTAAGCTATTTAACCCATACGTGAAATAATTCCCCTAAAGAACTCTATGTTTACTCAGTTCAACAGAAAGGAGGATTTCTTTTTTTTTTAGAGATAGTCTCATTCTGTCACCCAGGCTAGTGTACAGTGGTGCAGTCATAGCTCACTGCAGCCTCAAACTCCTGGGCTCAAATGATCCTCCCGCCTCAGCCTCCCAAGTAGCTAGAACTACAAGTGCATGCCACCATGCTCAGCTAATTTTTTCTATTGTTTATAGACAAAATGTCTTGCTATATTGCCCAGGCTGGTCTTGAACTCCTGGCCTCAAGCAATCCATCCATCTTGGCCTCCCAAAGTACTGGGATTATAGGTGTGAACTACCGCACCTAGCCAGAAGCGGGGATTTCTGCTCCTCAGTCCTAAAGGCGGATGCTGTGTTCCTTAAGCCCAATGATGCTCAGAGATTGCTGGGGGCAATGTCATTATAGTCATCATAATAATAATAGCAAACACATATATGGCATTTATGATACCAGGAACGTTCTCAATATTTTACATGAATTAATTCACTTATAACAATTTTTTAAGATAAGTACTAATAATATCCCCATTGAATGCAGCCAGGGAAACTGAGACACATAGAAGTTAAGTAATTAGTCCAAGTTAGTAAGCGATGCGACTCAAAGTAAAGGAAGAGGGTAGCTTTTGGAAATAGGGCAGGGCCAATGCAAATTTTAAGGCCAAATTGCATTTAGGGAGTCTGATGATTACCAAGAACGTTTAACCCAACTGATTATAATGGCTAATGTAACAATCTTTCCAGCATGTTGAATTTCCCCAACACAATTTAACATATAAGCAGGTTCAATTTGGGAAGATAAAGTATTTAGTGACTCTGATAGTAGAACTATCTCACTATCTCACACTGTAGGTATTCTCACACTGTAGGTACCAATCATTACCATTTATTTTTCCATGCCAACCCTTGGGAAATTAGTATTACTAACCTTAGGTGTTTTTATTGTATAAGAGACAGAACTAAATTACTATCAGTGGAGATTCAAGCAATAAAGTTATATAAATGTACTTTAAACTCATTAGAACACTCAGCAAACAGGTAATATTCAACATAGGGGAAGTGTTTTCACTCTTAAATAAGCGTGTAATTAAGCATATTGATTCTTTGGTCATGCTAACTTAAATAAGAAACTATGAATCCTTCTTTGAAGACTCGTTTTAAGTAAACATTATTTTCTCTTCAAAGGGTGCCATTTAAAGAAGATACGAAATATATTACCAGCTTTGTAGTTCTGCACAAGTAGGCCTACCTTTTAGGCCCAAAGTTATTGTCTTGAATATCTCTGAGTTTTTTTCTCCCAGCAAAGCATACTGAGAAAAAGGACTCTGTTTAATAACTAATCCCATTAAACTTGAGCGCTATTCCATTCTGGAGATTTCTCTGACTGTTTTTTTAGATGTCAATATCAGGGAATAGAATGCAAGTCTATTAAATCTGTATCTCACTTTTAAATCGAATGTGATTTCTTTTCTTTATCAACCTCTAATTAATAGTTGGTTGAGCAGTTTAAACAAGCACTTCCGGTGGATGTGGTGGCCCATGCCTGTGATACCAGTACTTTGGGAGGCTGAGGCAGGCGAATCACTTGAGGTCAGGAGTTTGAGACCAGCCTGGCCAACATGGCAAAACCCTGTCTCTACTAAAAATACAGAAATTAGCCAGGTGTGGTGTCACACACTTGTAGTCCCAGCTACTCGGGAGGCTGAGGCAGGAGAATCACTTGAACCTGAGAGGCAGAGTTTGCAGTGTGCTGAGATCATGCCATTGCACTCCAGCCTGGGTGATAGAGCAAGACTTCATCTCAAAAATAATAATAATAAGCACTTCCTTCTAGTTGCCAGCAAGAAAAAGAGAACTGCCATTTATACTCCTTGTAAATATTTCATACCTTTCTGTCTTAATTTTTGTTTTCATCTTTTTAATACGGATTTTTCTACCTGGAAAAGTACTGTATGGAGTTCGTTTATATCTTCATGCAGGTCAACCTCATTCTCTTCAGTTCATTCCGTAGGAGTGTCCTTTATTTCATTACATTTTTCTGGCAAGGTTTCTTAGATGAGATCGTATTTATGCCTCCACAGATTTATTTTATTGATCTGAGAAAAAGAAGAATATCCACTCTCCAGACCTCCCTTTCTGTCCCTCAAAAGTGCAGACTTGAAGGTGGCCGTATTGCAGCTCTTGCCCAGAACCTTCATCATGCATTCACTCATGCACCAAACACGCAAATCAGGTAGTGTGCTCATGATGCAAAGATGGCTCAGGCACGTGTGATGCTGCTGATAATTTTCAGTGTGAAGAAGCAAGGATATGCACAGAAGCACTTAACAAGGAGGTGCATAGAGTGTCCTGCTGTTATTATTTCTAGTCCACACTATGGCCAACCCTGATTCATCCTGGGCAACCCCAAGCACAGTAGGCTACCTTTATTTCTAGGTAAAGTATTTTAAAAACTTGAATGTAGCTTAGAAATTTAGAGTGGAATATAAAAAAATACCAGTGATTCAGTACTTTAAAAACACAGAATAAAGTGAAAAACTGCTTTGACCAGGGCAGCACTAGAGAGTGGTACATACAAAAGTGCCCTGTCATGTTTGAGTGTTGAAGAACATGTTCCTCATTGTGTTCTGTGTGGTGAGGGCACCTCTCAGGCCTGAAGAGTATGTATGCAGGGACTGCTGGGCAAAGGCTCAATCCTGGGATCCACTCCTGTATCTCCCCTGTGCACCACAGGAGAGCAACAGAGAGCACAAAACAGATCATTCCTGCTCTGGGCAGGACAGGAAGGGTAACCCGAGTTTCACCAAGGTCTCCTGGAGTGCCTTGGAAAAGCATGCTATCAAGTCATGAGCTTAATTATTGATGACTCTGAACAGTTTCTTGGATCTTTCAGTAAGAACATGCGTGTTCAACTCATGAATCACGGCTAAAGTCCACCACTGATTTCTGCCACATTGTGGTCTTACTGCCATAATCGTAGGTATGGTATCTCTCGCCAGCTCTCCCCTGCCAGGTCTCTGGCATAGGGTTTATCTTTGAGGAAATATTGCCTTTCTAAAGGGAGATAAATTTGCCTCTGGGTGTGAACTTAATTCTTTAAAGTTAAATGTTTAAGTCCTTGAGTTAACGACAAATGGACACATAGAGCCTGTTCTTATTCCTTGGAAAGCAGAGTTCAAAAGTGATTCTGAAACTACTGGTTACAAAATTTGCCTGATCAAAGTTCACTTCATCATAGATGAATCTTGCTTATTTCTACAAAATGCACTCTCTGTTACCTATCCAACCTTGGTTTTACTTTTCTCCAGCTTGCATTTTATTATTATTATTATACTTTTAAGTTCTAGGGTACATGTGCATAACGTGCAGGTTTGTTACATATGTATACTTGTGCCATGTTGGTGTGCTGCACCTATCAACTCGTCAGCACCCATCAACTCATTATTTACATCAGGTATAACTCCTAATGCAATCCCTACCCACCCCCCCATGATAGGCCCCGATGTGTGATGCTCCCCTTTCCAAGTCCAGGTGATCTCATTGTTCAGCTACCACCTATGAGTGAGAACATGTGGTGTTTGGTTTTCTGTTCTTGCGATAGTTTGCTGAGAATGATGGTTTCCAGCTGAATCCATGTCTCTACAAAGGACACAAACTCATCCTTTTTTATGGCTGCATAGTATTCCATGGAGTATATGTGCCACATTTTCTTAATCCAGTCTGTCACTGATGGACATTTGGGTTGATTCCAAGTCTTTGCTATTGTGAATAGTGCCGCAATGAACATACATGTGCATGTGTCTTTATAGCAGCATGATTTATAATCCTTTGGGTATATACCCAGTAATAGGATGGCTGGGTCCTATGGTACTTCTAGTTCTAGATCCTTGAGGAATCGCCATACTGTTTTCCATAATGGTTGAACTAGTTTACAGTCCCACTAACAGTGTAAAAGAGTTCCTATTTCTCCACATCCTCTCCAGCACCTGTTGCTTCCTGACTTTTTAATGATTGCCATTCTAACTGGTGTGAGATGGTATCTCATTGTGGTTTTGATTTGCATTTCTCTGATGGCCAGTGATGACGAACATTTTTTCATGTGTCTGTTGGCTGTATGCATGTCTTCTTTTGAAAAATGTCTGTTCATATCCTTTGCCCACTTTTTTTGATGGAGTTGTTTGTTTTTTTTTTGTAAATTTGTTTGAGTTCTTTGTAGGTTCTGGATATTAGCCCTTTGTCAGATGAGTAGATTGCAAAAATTTTCTCCCATTCTGTAGGTTGCCTGTTCACTCTGGTGGTAGTTTCTTTTGCTGTGCAGAAGCTCTTTAGTTTAATTAGATCCCATTTGTCAATTTTGGCTTTTGTTGCCGTTGCTTTTGGTGTTTTAGACATGAAGTCCTTGCCCATGCCTATGTCCTGAATGGCATTCCCTAGGTTTTCTTCTAGGGTTTTTATGGTTTTAAGTCTAACATTTAAGTCTCTAATCCATCTTGAATTAATTTTCGTATAAGGAGTAAGGAAAGGATCCGGTTTCAGCTTTCTACATATGGCTAGCCAATTTTCCCAGCACCATTTATTAAATAGGGAATCCTTTCCCCATTTCTTGTTTCTCTCAGGTTTGTCAAAGATCAGATGGCTGTAGATGTGTGGTGTTATTTCTGAGGACTCATCTCAGTGTCCCCCAACATATATTATTCTCATCCTAGCCGGAGTTTTTCACTGATTTCCTACATATCTGAACTATCCTTTCCCCAGAGTGATTTTCTCCTAATTCTTTAAGGCCCAGCTATGGTTTCCTTATTCCAGTAGCCCTTCTAGATGTGATTCCCATAGGGGTCTTTTTCTTCCCTGCTTCCTTTTGGTCTGCTGTGTAATGTTATATATAAATTATGCAAAAATGCTTTCATGTGTATAACTACCTTCTGCTACCTTAATTGTTCACTGATGATGATGATGCCTTTGAACCCATTATGCCTAATATAGTGCTACACCTGTTTTGCGATTAGTGGATGATCCCTATGCCGGCCAATTGGACCTTAAAAAAAAAAAAAAAGTCCCAGCATTTCAGAAATTACACATTTGCTTTTCTTTGAATCGCCGTTTTATCTGTGGATTCATTTCTTTTATTTGGCAGGTCAAAAAAATTCCAGTCATTTATTGAGAGCTGCTTGGTAAAGAATCACAGCCAGCGACCAGCAACAGAACAATTGATGAAGCATCCATTTATACGAGACCAACCTAATGAGCGACAGGTCCGCATTCAACTCAAGGATCATATTGATAGAACAAAGAAGAAGCGAGGAGAAAAAGGTTAGATGCACGTTTGTATTTCAGCAGCAAAACAAAAGATGGAGTGAATCATGGGCTCTTCGTGTATTTGGAGGTGACTATGGGGATTTCAAATGGGCCTGCATTATTCTTTCGTGTGAGGGGCTGTCTCTGAGACCACAGCCTCTGGGCACCAGTGGTGGGAGACTACTGAAGTAGAATCTTTCATGAAAAAGAAATAGAACTGCAAGAAACATTACCTCTGCCAGATACTGAACAAAGTCATGTTGAGTGATACTATGAAGTACTTTAATATGACAAGTGATTTTCTTAATTCAAATTAATATTCATGTTTAGCAGACTAAAACTCTACAGAAGACAGATAACCTAAAGAAAAAAATTCATCTAGTTGGCATTTTTCTATACTGATTCTTCAACATTTAAGTTTATGTGCTCTGAGGCTCATTTGTAATTCCATTATTTAGAAGTCAGAAATAATTTTTTTTATAGTTGCAGTCATATAAAAGATCATTAGGTTGCCAGGCTTGCTGAATGGAACATCAGATTTTGAGCTGAGGGTCATTTAACACAGTTCTTTATTTTATATATGCAAAAACACATCTTTGTGACTCTAGCTCTTATATGTCACTGTCTCTTCACTACATCATTGAAAGAACATGAATCCAAACTTGGGGTCTCGGGCTGTGCCCTACCTTTTTGAATGGAAGCTTACATTTTTAACTAGCATAGAAATGGTATACTCGTACTATATATTAGGGAACATTGAGGTGAGCTGCCAAATGAGAAAATGCAAGCCAAAGAAAATTGAAACTGAGGTTGGATCGGTAAGAGGGGTGCATTTGTAGAAATGAGCAAGATTCTTATATGGTGAAGTGAACTTTGATTAGGCAAATTTTGTAACCAGTAATTTCAGAATCACTTTTGAACTTTGCTTTCCAATTAACAACTCATGAGTCATGAGTCATGGCTAAAGTTCATCATTAATTTCTACTACATTGTGGGCTTGCTGCCATAATCATCAATATGGTATCTCTCACCAGCACTCCCCTACCCTGTGCCTGTCTGGTATAGGGTTTATCTTTGAGGAAACAGTACCTTTCTAAAGGAAGA
Organism: Trachypithecus francoisi; assembly: GCF_009764315.1. Taxonomy (NCBI): domain Eukaryota; kingdom Metazoa; phylum Chordata; class Mammalia; order Primates; family Cercopithecidae; genus Trachypithecus; species Trachypithecus francoisi. The sequence goes on along the minus strand of NW_022681453.1, from coordinate 117,762,224 downwards.
CAAATTCGTTCTTGGAGATTGACTAGCATATTGACTGTACCATGACCAATGTAAAAACTTGCATGGTCTGGAGCAGGTTTAATGGCTAGTTGAGGTAGGGAAAGTTAGAGCATGGGAAGGGAGAAATGGAGAGGACAGCAGTGAGGGCTTTCTGGGTAGAGAACAGGAGGGAGTTGCTGCTGGGAGGATGACAGTGAAAGGCAGTGTGAGGCTAGAAAGCTGAGCATTAACAGTGTGGTGAGTGGAGAGTAGAGAGGAAGACCAGAGACCGAGGATGGGAGGGGAGGCACATGGTGATGTGCTTGTTCTTGCTTCCCTCCTCTCCATTTCTCTCCCCTCTTCAGTTCAGAGGCAGTAAGGGAGGGTAGCCCACAGCACAGGACAGAGGCTGTCTTTCTTTTATTTGCATTTCTTTTCTTCTTTGCCTCTGCAGTTAATACCCATAACACAAGCTGGGGACTAGTAGTGGGGGCGGTGACAGTATGAAAGTCAGACTGGATTGGAGACGTAAGATCAGCAGAGGGCTAAGGCAGGAGGAGAGAATCTCAGTAAAGGTTCTAGGAAGAATTCTTTTTTCTTTCCTTTTTTTGTGGGGGGGCGGGGGGACGAGGTCTCACTTTGCTGCTCAGGCTGGTGTCAAACTCCTGGGCTCAAGGGATCCTCCATCTCAGCCTCTCAAAGTGCTGGGATTATAGGCATGAGCCACCCGCCCAGCACTTTTTTTATTTTTTATTTTTTATTTTATGAGACAGGCTGTCTCTCTGTTGCTCAGGCTGGAGTGCAGTGGAGTGATCACAGCTCACTGCAGCCTCTATCTCCTGGGCTCAAGTGATCCTCCCATCTTAGCCTCTCAAGTAGCTGGGACTACAGGTGCACACCACCATGCCTGGCTAATTTTATATTTTTTTAAATTTTTAGTAGAGACAAGGTCTCACTATGTTGCCCACGCTGGTCTTTTACTGCTGAACTCAAGAAATCCTCCTGTCTCAGCCTCCCAAAGTGCTGGTATTATAGGCATGGCCACCAAACCCAGCCCCAGGGAAGAATTCTTATGCAGCTAGAGGTACTTGAAGGAGTGTATGATCAGCTTAGACTCAGGAGTGGGAGGTTGTGAAGCTAGGCCAAAAAGGTGGCTCCTCTGCAGTTAATAAGAAGTCAATTAGACCCTAATTTCCTCCAGTCCAAGCTGGAGGAACTAGGCATGAAGAGAAATATATATATAGGTCAAACTCAAAAGGTCCAGGACTGCAGCTGCTCCTTGTCCATGGGGCTACTCCATGAAGTCAGAATTTTTAAGGGCATATTTTAGAGCAGTGTGTCAGACATGCAACCATTAAATGCCAACTTCTCTAAAAAGGACATTTTATTATATTGTGAATATATAGCATAGTTTAAGTGCTCAGACTCTGTTTTCAGATTCATATTCTGGGTTCAAATTCTAACTCTGCCCCTTATCAGTTATGTGAACATCACTCCAGTTTTCTCATCTTTAAAGTAAGATTGAGAGTATACTAATAATATCTATTGCCTCCAATTGTTGCAGAGATTAAACTCAATAATGCATTTAAAATGCTTGACATAATGTCCAGGACACAGATGCACTCAGTAAATATCAGTTATTCTTATTTAGGCAATTACTTATTGACCCATACTTTTTCATCACTTACTGAGAGTACTTTGTGAGAGCTCATGACCCATCTCCCTCTGGGGCATAAATAAGAGTGGGTGAAGCCTGTGCCTCAGGTTGTTTCCACATTTTGCAGGGCACAAACTCTGGAATGTGACTCAGAACTCACCATGCCATGAAGATAGATCATTTTTAATGTGTTTGTTCTCTGCAGAGTGGAAAAGTAAGATTCTTGGGAATAGGTATATTCAAGAGTTATATGGTCATTTAAGGAATCTAAGCCTGTTTAGGCTTAGGGCCACCAGAATCATAGTTCTAGTCTCCTTTATGTCTGCTCCCCAAGGCAGGGTGTTTGATCAAATGAGATCTAATTCCATTTGCTCAGTTTAGTTAAATGACTTAGTTTGCTCTAATATTACTTTTCACTTTCTTAGTTGTTCTATGACCAACTTTTGGTAGAATCAATGAAAGCAATTCTATTTTGCATTGCTTTGTGATTTTTTAAACCTGATATTTTTTCCCTAACATATGTTGACCCATGCCAGTTTAACCCAGTAATATAAAAGCAGTCAAAACCAAATTTTGGTGAAGTATTACATATTAAATGGAGGAGCCTGACAAATGAATGTTTTACCCCAGAGAGTAGAAGTAATAGGAATAATTGTGTGCTTCTTTTCCTTGCTGTAATTTCCTTTATTAGATAAAATTTCTGCATTTTTACTTTGAAATCTGTTTATTCATTTTGAAAAAGTTTAGAATATTTCATTTTTAGTATGGAGTATTAAAATGCTTTATGCAGGTTCTTTATATTTTGGTGAACTAATATTTTAAAAATAAGTAGCCTGAAAGCTTCATACATACCTCAATGTATGAAGCTAAGTTGTGATTTAAAAAATACACTTGAACTCATCAAACTTTTGGCTTTCTTTCATTATCTCTTTAATGGCTAAATAGTGTGAAAAGCAAGGCATGTTTATCAAATCTGAGCATTCTCACTGTGTGACTACTGCCTCCTGGTGGCAATATAACTAAATTGCAGTTTCAGTTCTTTTTAGGGATGTGCAAATGTCTTCAATGTTGTATTTATTAACCTACAGCTATGAAGAGATAGGAGTAATGTGACACCTTCCCTTGCTTAAAAGCTCCTCCAAGGGTTCCTCATTGCCAATAGGAAAGTTCTCAGCATGGCATTTATAAGAATCAGTGACCCTTTTCATCCATGCCAGCCTTTCTCCCTCCATAAGGTTTTCTCACGCCCAGGCACCTAACTACTCACAGCTCATTGTTTCCTGAACATATTATGCACTGTAATACTGCCAGCCTTACTCATGTGGATATGTTGCTTAGAATTTCCTTTTCCCACAACTGCCAGCTGCTAACTGCCTGGAGGGCCACTGACCTTCCAAAGCCCAATTCATTTTTTCTTCAAAGACTTCAAGTCTCTTCATCCATTATGAACAGTGGCACTAGCTGCTCCTTTCTCTAATATCTCATTGCTTTTTTTATGTACTGCTATTTAGCATATGTTGGAAAGAACACTGTTTCTTAAGTTGGAAAAGTTCTGGATTGAATTCTAAATCCAAATCCTAGATTGACGTTTTATTAATGAGATAACATTGGTTATATTACTTAACCTCTTGTAATTTCAGTATTCTCACTTGAAAAACAGACACTAATTTGGAGGTTTATTATGCAAAATAAATGAGAGAACAGAGTAAAATATCTAGCAGTAGTGACTGGCGTGGGAGATACCCACTAAATATTCCTTCCCTTTCTTCACAATCATGGAGGCTCTGATATTTACTCATTTCGCACATTAGATTTGATCTCTTCCGAAGCAAAGCCTCAATCTTATTCATTCTCACATGTAAACTGCTTCCCATTTTGCTGAATTAAATGACTGTCCCTAGTGGACCAATCAAAACACATTTTAACTATATATATATATATATATATGTATACACACACATATATACATATATATACACACATATATACACATATGTATATACACACATATATATGTAATTTTTTTCTTTTTTTTTGAGACGGAGTCTCACTCTGTCGCCCAGGCTTGAGTGCAATGGTGCGATCTCGGCTCACTGCAAGCTCCACCTCCCAGGTTCACGCCATTCTCCTGCCTCAGCCTCCCAAGTAGCTGGGACTACTGGTGCCTGCCACCATGCCTGGCAAAATTTTTTTTTTATTTGTAGTAGAGATGGGGTTTCACTGTGTTAGCCTGAATGGTCTCGATCTCCTGACCTCATGATCCGCCTGCCTTGGCCTCCCAAAGTGCTGGGATTACAGGTGTGAACCACCGCACCCAGCCACTATATATTTTTAATAGTACCTATTGTCAAAAGTTTCTTTGTTACACTTATCAAAACAATCTAAAGACAGTTTGTGAATCCATGTAAGTCTTAATAAAATCCTACTTTTAAAATGGTTAATACCATCAATAAGTTACAAAGGGCCAGTGGGTTTGATATGGTTTATAGTGCAAATTAACACAAATTATTTTTAATTGAAATTAAATTAATAAATTAAAAAGGATTATTTTTTAATTCGTTATCTTCTCTTCTCATGTGAACATTAGGCACTGGGGACAGATATCTAGAGTCAGCCAAGACGGTCTTGAATGTGGTTAATTTCATATACTGATGGAAACCATTAAATCACAGCCTGGAGACTGTTCCAGCGCTGTGTTAACTATGACTCTTTAGGTGTCAATTTATTTATATATAAGAGACAGGGTTGGGCTTTACTGAGCCATAGCATCTTTTTTTGTGCACTAACATGCTGGGATCTTTCTTCAGATGAGACAGAGTATGAGTACAGCGGAAGTGAGGAAGAAGAGGAGGAGAATGACTCAGGAGAGCCCAGGTATGAGAGCAAAAGCCAAGTCTTCTAATGTTCACATTCTGAATTGTGCTTGTGTGAAATTCACTTTCCTTTTGATTTATTGGTTCGTTTTTAAGAATCCACCAGGGTGGTCTTATTTAATTTATTGCCCACGAACATACTCATTAATTTGGGAAAATTTCCCTAGGCAGACCGTTACAAAAATGTGGAAATCAGCATATTCTTTATTTTGTCCCCCAAGATTTATGGTCTCTATCCTAAGAGCTTGTTTTCTTACATACGTAACATGTAGAATGGGTGGAAAGCAATTATCTGGGCAATGCAGGACTAAAACTGCAACTTTCTGGAGACGTTAAGTGATATTTTCGGACTTGTGTTAGTTTGTGGCAGTTTGTTACTTCATACCTTTGAAAAACCCACTCAGGCAGCTACTGTCCTTGTCACATGCCTTGGCATTTTCACTGCAGCCTAATCCAGGAGAAAGTGATTTTCAGAAAATCAAATTATATGTAGAGATGAACTCCAAACAAATACTTTTGGGCCATTCCTGTTGTCACCTGTTGGACCCCAGACTCCAGTTCTGTTTTATTGTCATTCCTACATTTTGAATTCCACTTGACTTTGATTCTGACTTTCTTCTAGTCTGTGTTTATAAGTAATTCAGGTTAGTGTGCTTGCACTGCCAGGATTTATCTTTGGTGAGCGAATTCAGCTTGGTAAGTCAAGGAGGGCAAGCCCACATCCCATGGTGCCATGCACTATACCTGTGAAGTAAGACTTGGGGGGAATTGCACAAGCAGAAGACTCACCTAGGTATGGCCTCTCTCCTCGAACCCTCCAAGGAGTGGACACTAATGCTCCTGAAGGATCAGTTCCTGTATCACTGAGGGAGAGGTTTCTGACCAGAAAAGGGGCCAGCTTAGCCACCACTGCTAGAATGAGCCAGATACCTTGTGTTCTTTTGTTATGCTAACTCAGACCTACTGAGCTGTATTCTTGCTAAGCTTCTATAAGAAGATGGAACTGAGCTTTCAGAGCCACCCAGTTTTTCTCACTTCACCTGCCACAGGATTCCTCAAGGTCAAAGACCGAATAATTCTTTCCTACCATCTGATACATAGCATGTTGGCCGCCCCCGGATTCGCTGCATAAAGAAGATGATTGCCAAGTAGTGACATAGAAAATGAACATTCCTGAAAGGCAGAGGACCAAATGCCCTGCTTTCAGAGAAGTTGTACACCAGTGTTCAAAAGCTTATCCAGAGGACTGTGTCAGCCTTCTGACCACTTCCTGTAGAACTGAGAAACCCTGTCTTTCTCACACTTGCTGAACTGCATATTAGGAGTCACTCAGTGGGCCACCCAGCCTCACCTTAACAGTTCTATAATTATAACATGTCATTATATCATGCTGAAGATTATGTTCCAAGTCCTGTTTTTATGGACACGTCTAATTAATCTTCATGAAATCCTGAGAAATAGAAAACGACAATGGTTATCTCATTTTAGAAATGAGGTGACCGCTTAAGGGTTGCAACCAGGTCACACAGAGTTAATGATTGAGTCACTCACACAGCTCAGATCTCCTGACACTGATTCAACATCAATTAATATTAATGGAGCATCCTCGTGTGCATGGGAGGCTGGGTTCCCAAGCCCCCTCCCCTTTGCACAGGGCAAGTGGCCTGTGTAGATAAACGCCATCATTTGGGGTTTCAGAGTTTGACACAAAGGTTCTAAGTTTTAGAGAAGGCTTGTTAGTAGACACCAAGCATTGTCTATGGAACATCACGAACAAAGCCTTTTTATGTCTTTTCGTGGCAGTATCTCACACAGCACACTAACCACTCTCCAAAATTGATCCTTAGGCCTCTTGTCAACTGCCACCAAACCTGCTCCTCCCCCAGCATTCCTCATTCCTGTTCTTGTCACCACTGTCACCCAGCCACCGAGACAGAACCTGCAAGTCATCCCTTACTCCACGTCAGATCTGTCCACAGGCTTCGTGACTTCTGTCCTCAAATGCTCCTTCCTTCCTCCATCCCCTCTGCTCTCGTCCTGAGTAGTGTCCCCACCCCAGAACCACTCCGCAGCAGCAGTCTGACTTGCTGTGCTTGCCCTTGTACTCCTCGCAGAGGTCATCCATTCAGCAGCCAAACCCATCTGCTCATTGTTGCTCTTCTACGTAAAACCTTCCCGCACCTGCAGGGCTGTCGCGGCCCGCACCTAGCTCTCTGACCTCCTCTCGTACCCTTCTCCCTCTCATTCACTCTGCTTTGGGAAGCCGGGCTGGTGTTCAGTTGCTCAAAAATAGGGTGCACACCTGTTTTCCCCTCAGGCCTCTAAACCTGCTTTTCCCTCTGCCTGGAACATTCTTCCTTCTTCATCAACTGCTTCCTTCCCAGAGAGGTCTTCCTGACCACCTGTCTAAAGTAGGGCCTCAAAGCTTACCTCAGCTCCCCGCCACTGTCACTCTTAAACAATTACAATTTTGGTCTTCTATAGAGCCTATTAATACCTGAACTTATTTGTCTGTATGTGTGTCCCATAAGAAGGTAAGTTTAAAGAGGGAATTTATCTAGCAACTGCCATATTCTTAGAGCCTACTACAGTGACTGCCACATAATAGGTGCTCCATAAATATGTGTTTAATAGATTTATTTCAAATGGAAGCTTCCAGAAAGATTAAAAGGGCTAGGTTGGAATAAACAGAAGTCATTTCTCAGCTCCCTCTTAGGCTGCTGTGCAGAATCAAGGGGTCTGTAACTTTTAGTTGTTCACCTGCGAGTAGGGCAGCCCAGGATCACCGGCGAAGTAGGTAGAGCTTATTTATATCTTCTCGATCTCTGTCGCATGCACACACATTCATGTACAACTACCATTTTACAGAAGAGAAAACTGTTGCCTAAACAGAATCTAGGAACCAATGAGCTAGGTTGAAGTCCTAGCCTCACCCGCTGTGGCCAGAGCCAAACGAAGCCCTTTAAATGTGGTACAGTCAGGCAAACCCTGATTTGGACTCAGCAAGCTTGGGCGCAGATCCTGGCTCTGTGTCGACCTTGACTCAAGGGTTTTCCATCACTGGCTCATCACAACTTCACAGGAGCAGCCTGGCCTCTGCCTCATGGGGTTTGGTGTGAGGGAGTCGTATGGGTGAGGCCAGTCTGTGCTTGTCTAAGTAGAATAGGTTCCCTTTTTGCCCACCATTGTCCATTTTTATTGAAAATAATCTAGTCTGGGGCTCATGGCTTGCACACTGGCTAAAGTCTTTAAAAACAAATCTTTGCCACGTCCCAAGGGCGAGGAAGTGGTGTGGACAGTCCTGGAGAAGGTGACAACTCTGAGAATGTGACATCCCTCTGTGGATGGAAGCAGCATGTTTCCCACAGTCGTACTGAAAGGGAGGCAGGTCTCTTATCCTGATGCTGTTTCTTTGGGGTGAATGATTGAATTAGCGGAGGATCTAGGAGCCTGTGCTCTTCTTTCCCTGTGTGTGGGTGAATCATTTGTCCTGCTTTCCTCCTCCGAGGCCTCTTGGTAGCCATGGCCTCTGCCCCACGTGGGATCCTGATCACTCTCTCTTGCCCACAGCTCCATCCTGAATCTGCCAGGGGAGTCGACGCTGCGGAGGGACTTTCTGAGGCTGCAGCTGGCCAACAAGGAGCGTTCTGAGGCCCTACGAAGGCAGCAGCTGGAGCAGCAGCAGCGGGAGAATGAGGAGCACAAGCGGCAGCTGCTGGCCGAGCGTCAGAAGCGCATTGAGGAGCAGAAGGAGCAGAGGCGGCGGCTGGAGGAGGTGAGGACCTTCTTGGGCCCCTCTGACCCCAAGCCTCTCAGTTGTGGTCACTCCCCAGGTGTTCCCTGGGGGCCCACACCCCACCCGTGAGCACACAGAGCTTGGAGGCACAAAGAGCTTGACTGCAAGGGCAGATAAGTCCTGAATGCGCTTACAAACAAAAGGCTTTCCCTGCTTTTTGCAGTGGTGTGGTCTTTTCAGAAAAGCAGGTGAAGGTCATCACCCCATCCTGTCTCACCATATATCACCTTCTCAGCACCTTCTAAGCTTTACTTAAAGTCACAGCCCCTCCCTCCAGCATGTCCTGTTTCCCTGCCCTGCCTTATTACTTTTACACAGCTCTTAGCACCTTCAAATATACTCTACATGTACTTTTACATACCTGAATGTCCCTACTGGAATTTAAGCTCCATCAGGACAAGGGGATTTTCTCTCTCTTATTCCCTGATGTATCTCTAGCATGTGCCTCATAAATATTTGTGGAATGAGTAAATTAATACATGAATGAATGAGTCAGTAGTTGAGAGGTGAAATATAGGTGTTAACTAGATCACAGCAAATAAGCAGATAAGTGGAATTTCAAGTATGGAGGAGAAGGACCTGCCTATTGATGCTCTGAATGCTAGGAAGAATGTTTCACAGATCCTTTCCCAGACATCCCTTAGTACCCAGGGCCTGTCCTCCAGCCTGTGGGCAAGACCTGCCTTCAGCAGCAGACACTGCTTATCTGTGTGGGAAGCCATACTGCTAGCCACAGTTGGCTGCATGCCTTGTCCTGGGCCAGACTCTCACCTTGTGGTCTTACAGACATTTGTGAAAGCCTCCTTCCCAGAACTTTGCCCAGATCTCTCAGGCCTCCTTCCTCTGCCAGATAAATCAAAGCCTCTAGACAATTAGGAAACCGAGAGAGCATATCTATTGGGGAAGCTGGGCAGCAGATGAAGGGCGCACGAACTGCACGGTAATGGGGTAGTAATTTTACAGGTTCCCCAAACACCAGCTTGCTTCTCATTAACGGGCTTGCAGCAATTCACCTGCTTTGTCAGGTGGCCACTGAAGACTTAGAGGGTGGTGAATTGTAGTCACCAGGAGCAGATTGCTTTTTAAATGGTACATCAAGTTCCAGCCTCCCTGGTTTAAATCAGTGAGGGCCTCAGTTCCAGTTTGCAGTAAATCCCATCAACCTCATTATGTCCCTCAATCAGTTTCAGACCAGCAACAGTAATACTCAATGGTTACAATTATTGAGTGATTTTAGTGTGTCAAGTACGAGACAGAATGCTTTGCTTATAGCCACTATCTCATCTACTATACTTATCTCTTCTCCTATATCGATTATCTCTCATGCAAAACTCATATAATCCCCATTTAACAAAGAAGAAACTGAGGTTCAGGGAGGGATGTAATTGGTCCGATGTTGCAAGGTACTGTGTTTAGTGAATTGTCTCATTTAATCTTCACAATAATCTCCAGTCTAAAGATAATGTAGCTGAGTCTTAGAGAGGTTAATAACTTGTTAAAGGTTGAGAAGAAAACCAGGTTTCAGATCCAGGGGATTGGCCTGCAGAGCCTAAGCACCAAGTCACCGCATATGTTCTGTCTCTCCACTGATAAGTCAGAGTTGGTATGCTTTTCCACATCCTTCATCTGGTCTCTATGTCTATGGACTTTTACCCTGAACATTTAAGTTCTGCACAAGGGCACAGAATCTGTGCCCAACAGATGCTCACCTTTGACCTGGGTTCTGTCTCATGCTCCCAGTCAGAGCTATTGCCAAGGCCTCCTTTGTGTCTCTTCTCTTGTGGCATTTGATCGAGCCGCTACCATGGAGCAAGTCAGAGTTCAGCTCACTGAGGCATGTGACACACCCTGTCAATCCTGGCTTCACAGAAGACGTCCGCCAGCATGCATGAGGACACAAGCCTTTTGCTCTGTGTACCAATGGGCATGAGCCTTGGCTCTGCGCCAGAAGCAGGAATGCTTTTGGCCACAGAGCATTGATAGATATACCAGCTTTCTCTTTTGATCCTTCATCTTAGTCTATAGCACAGTGGAGAAGAACAAGGAATACTAAGTACTCAGACAGCTGTAAATTCTGAACCCCTAGGTCATGACATTCTCTCCCACCAGGAACTCTTCTGTCGTGTCCTGCTCCTGCCATGTCCCCTTCTATGTCTGCTTCCCTGGCCTTTGGTGGTCACTTGTGTTTCTGGTGTCCTGAGTAGGAACTTGGACTACATTGTCACATAGAAACTGTTAAAGCCCATAGTTCAGCTTGAGAATTTAGCTTCATTGTGAGTCATTTTTCCTTTTGTAGGAAAAGCATTCCCACTTAGCTACTCCTTTGGTTACACATGACTATGTATGTTATAGCTTTTGTATTTGGTGATCTCAAATGTCACCTCCCACCAGAGGTTTCCTAAGGAAGCCCTGCACATCCTTTACTATTTTTAAGTAACCGTGTGGATTTAGCTAAGCTCTCGAAATCAGTGTCTGTATATTCTTAGAAGGACTTTGAATATACACTGAATGTGGTCGTTGATCAGCTTTATGAAAAGGATGTGGCTTCAGGCCAATGAAATGGTGGAGAGAAGACTCAGCTTTTGACCAGTGTTGAAGTACAACCTATAACAAAGCTCCAGGAACTTGATGCAACCCCGCTGAAGTGAACGAGTCCATCAATGGTGAGAAAAAGTACAAGGAGGACCTCTTCTAGTTTTACTCAGCTCAATACAAATTTCTATTACTTGGCATAAACAAAATACAACTTGTTTTCTTTTGTATCATGGAGTTAGGATCCAAGAATGGGAACCTTCAGGGGTCAAGGCTTCTACTTTGGTAATCTTGAGCAAGTCTCTGGTGATGTTTGATTCTACTCAAGAGTGTTGAAATGATATTAGTGATTTATATATGTTTCAAAATGCTGAGAGCATTCTATACCTTCATTTTGGGGAGCATGCCTTTAAGTCACAGGAATGAATCAACAAGACCTCAGAAGCACCTGCTCCCCGGTAGTATGTTTTATTCTTTCAAGACTTTTCAGGACACCAACATTCTCGTGTAGTGCCCTTCAAGACCATCCTAACATTGTCCAGTTATAAAAATAACCAGTTCTATCTGGCCAAAGAATATACATTTTGGCTCCATCCCATGAATTTTTTTTTTTTTTTTTGAAGAGGTATCACCTGTATCTTATTGGCCAGTAATCGTGGAGCATTAATGTACAAAGTAAGAACCTGGCAGCCTAAAAATGTAAACCCTCTCTAAGCCTCTAACTTTTTATCGTGACTGAGGCTTTCAAGGATGCTGGACTCAATTGTTGTTGTTTTTAAGCGTGAGGTTGAATGAAAACCTTTTCCCGGGGTCTGTAGGTGGTCATTTGACAAATATTCAGTGAACACCTCTGTTGTGTGGGCACCATGCTAGACACTAGAAATACAGTCTCCCATTGTGACGATTAGATCTGTGAGGGAAACAGTCACAAAGCAAATAATCAGCCAAGTAATCATTTATCATCGCAGCAATGACTGCCGTGGTGGAGGCCAGTGGCATGCTAAAAGAGCATGCCACAGGGTGGGAGGCTCACCTGGCTTGGTCGGAGTCCGTCGGAGTCCTGCTAGAGGAGGGAGTGAGGCATGGAGAGATACCAGGCAGGGAAGCCACGGCACAGTCATGCAGGGCTTTGTAGACCATGTTGATCACTTTGAATTTTATTCTAAGAAAAGTGGGAAACTATTGATGTGTCTTCACTAAGGGAATAGAATAAGATCTGCCTTTTTCAAATTAAACTTTGGCTGCTGCAGGGTAAGTGCTGGAAAGAAGCAAGAGTAAGTGGAGGAGACAAGTTAGTCCAGGCCAGAGAGTATGATGCTTTGGACAGGTGATGGTAGAGTGGGGATTGAGAAAAGTGGACATGTTTGAGACAAATGTAGCCTGTAGGCCATGCAGGATGTGCAAGCTGATTAGGCATCAGGGATGAGGAAGAGCAGCCAACAGTAATAGTAGTCCAGTCCATGCTGTTGGATTATGTAGAGACGGCCATAGAAGAGGGGCCAAAGATAAGAAAAATAGGAATTATTGGTTTGTGGTAATAAAAGTACACATGAGAAGAGAGTGTGGGCCTGAGCTCTAAGAACTCAGAACAGGCAAAGAAGAGACAGCAGAGAAATTTGATACGGGAAGTGGAAAGAACGCCTGGAGAGTTTGATGCTATAGAAGCAAAGATTTAGTATTCAAGCATAAGGATGGCGTTAAAGGGGCCAGCTCTGTAGAATGCTGCTCAGAGGTCAGGAAGACAGTAGCATCTTTTGGTTTCAAATGACAAAGAGGATATTTAAAATATAGTTTTTGTGTAATACTCCCTAGAAATGCTTTCATTTCCTGTCTGTTTCTGGGAAGGGAAGTAACCTGCCCAGGGAGTCAGTAGATCTGCACTTGGAGTGAAAAAATACTAATTTTTGATGGCCACCATGTACTACTACTACCTGCGTGCCCTGGCAGTTCTTATTCTCCCTGCACCTCCACTTCCTGAGCTCTACAGGGAGGTCAGCAGCAAAGCTTGTTCCCACCACCAAAGTCGTCCTGAGGATTAACCAGAAAAATGGATATAAAAGAACTTTATTGACTGCCAAAAGCTGGACAGACCTCACTTTTGAGGACTTGTCAAATTCAGCTTCAATACTTTTAACGAGACCCACCTTATGCTTGTGTTGGAACTTTTCATAATACCATGCTCATCCATTTGCTGTCAGCTTTTTGTTCACATTCTCTGTTACCACACATTTTTCCTTTTTTCTCTTTTTTTAATTAATTAATTTATTTTTTGAGATGGAGTCTACTCTGTCGCCCAGGCTGGAGTGCAGTGGCATGATCATCTCAGCTCACTGCAACCTCTGCCTCCCAGATTCAAGCAATCCTTACGCCTCAGCCATCCGAGTAGCTGGGATTACAGCCATGCTCCACCACGCCCAGCTAGTCTTTGTGTTTTTAGTAGAGATGGGGTTTTGCCATATTAGCCAGGCTGGTCTCAAACTCCTGGCCTCAATTGATCTGCCTGCCTCAGTCTCGCAGAGTGCTGGGATTACAGGCGTGAACCACCGTGTCTGGTCACCATTCACTCTTCTCTTAGGGTAACCAAGCCAGTCTCACAGCAGCTCAGCTGTGCAAGCTGAAGCCCAAACCCAGAGAAGCCCTGGCGTGGAAGGCTGTTCTTTGGAACCTTAGCAGCTTCTTCCAAATGCTCCTAGCCAGCCCCCACCCACAAAAGAGTGGTGAGGTGGTGGGGAAGCTGCAAGTTTCTTTAAGAATCACAGTGCAGGACAGCATACTGATGCTCTGGAAGTCCTGGGACAGCAGAGCATTTGGTAAAATTCTGTTGAGCATGAAGTTGTATTTTGGTTAACAGCATGGAGTCTAGAACCTAAGACTGCCAGGGGTCAAATCCCAGCTTTCTTCCTTATTAGACGTGTGACCTGAGTCAGTTCTTTAACTTTCCCGTTTTACAGTTTCCTCATCTGTAAAGCAAGAAATAACAATAGCATTTACCTCACAGGGCTGTTGTGAAAATTAAATGAGTTAATTCATAGAAAGACTGCCGACATCACTAACACACAGTGAGCCCTCAAGAAATATAAGTTGTTCCTGCTATTGTTGTAGGTGCCTTTGACCAAAGTCAGGGAAACAAATTTCCAAAGTTTGAACTTCTTTATGTGCTGCAGTAAAACGTTTTTGGATTTATTAAAATAAATGTAAATAGGTAAGCTTCTTTCCATGCTTTGGGAAGAATATTTGTTATAATACTGGGAAGAATTCAGTTCTATCATTAAGAGCAATAAATGTCTAATAGTTCTTAGATGGCCAGCTTTAGGTTCATGTAGAGGTAAAATACACCATCTTTACAGGCCAAGGCCAAGGTTTAATCCTAGCTGTGTGGTCTTGGGCAAATTACTTAACCTCTCTGAACCTCAGTTTCCTTACATGCACATTTGGTAAAAAAAAATTTACTTTTCAGGATTGTTGAGAAGTAAATGAAACCATAAATACAGAGGACTTGGCACAATGCCCAACACAAAAACTGGATTGATATTCTTGGGTGAATATTTTATTGTTATTTTGGAACTGATGATTTCAAAGTATAGTGCTGTTAATTTTTTCATTTTAATGGTGCTCTCTATAGATAGCATTTCCCCATTCCCTGTCTTCCTTAATTGCTTAATGTACCTTCCCTGTTCAGTGTAAAACCTTGACTTTTTCATCCCCTTTGAAGGTGTTTTTCCAGAGCACATTTTTTTTTTTTTTTTTTTTTTTTTGAGACGGAGTCTTGCTCTGTCGCCCGGGCTGGAGTGCAGTGGCCAAATCTCAGCTCACTGCAAGCTCCGCCTCCCGGGTTTATGCCATTCTCCTGCCTCAGCCTCCGGAGTAGCTGGGACTACAGGCGCCCGCCACCTCGCCCGGCTAGTTTTTTGTATTTTTAGTAGAGACGGGGTTTCACCGTGTTAGCCAGGATGGTCTCGATCTCCTGACCTCGTGATCCGCCCGTCTCGGCCTCCCAAAGTGCTGGGATTACAGGCTTGAGCCACCGCGCCCGGCCCCAGAGCACATTTTCATTATGTCTTACTGGGCTGTCTATCTGCTGGTGACTTAGCCCGCAGTCCTGGCCTTGTCAGGACAAGGAGGCAGCCCATTTTTCATCCTTTTGTGGATGTCTTGTTTAGTAGGGTCAACTGCCACCTTGGGAAGCCTCCTTTTCCCAGTAAAACCTAGAGGACCTTCCCCTGGAGAAAATGCCTTCTGATGGATTATCTTATCAGAATTTCTTGCTGTCATTTCCAACACTGTATAATTATGATCCCATCATTGCCACCAAGTGGCTGCATGAAATTTCATTTCCTAACAATATCTAAATAAGGTTCATAAGAAACAGAGATCTTGTGCTGAGTGAATAACAAGCTTCTTGCATCAGGGAAATAATACCTTACGAGTGACCCTTTCACCAAAAAGGTGAGAACGTGGCAGTTCAGTAAGACATTGCCTGGGTTTGAATCTCAGCTCTGCCACTTACTGCCTTTGTCATTTTGAGCAAGATATGACTTCTCTATGCCTCAGTTTGACCACTTACAAAATGGGATGTAATACATACAAACCACTTAGAACAGTATCTGGCAACTGAGTAAACACCTGAGTAAGTTCAAGGAGAATGTTACATGTGAAGGGAAGAATCTTGCTTCTCATTACCTGCTTCGTTGTTGCTGCCCTGGGTCATCTTTTTCCAGAGTGAGGGCTTGAAGCTGACTGCAGCCTGAGCAAGTGCAGTGGGCAGAAGCAGGAGACAGGAAAATCGTGTGGGTTTTTACCAGTGCAGCATTTCCACCCACTGGACCACACTCCCAGGCCCCAAGCCAGAGGAAAGCACTGTGAGCAAGAATAATTCTCCAATCTCAGAGCCTGGAGTGTTAACACATCAGCACTCCCGAGAAGTGGTCTTTAATTCACTTCATCTTTAACCACAGGTGTCCCAGTGTGTCCTGTGAGCAGTGGCTGGCTAGTTGGAGGCAGCACAGCTTTTTATTCCTGGATGTCATTAGCATCAACACAAGACTGAACACTTTCTAGCTGGGCTTTTGCTCTGTCATTTCAATAACTGAACAGAAATTATGAAACAGCTGGGAACCAGCCTGGCAAATCAGACGCTTATTGTCCAGGACAGAGCGTGCCCATGGGCTTTGGATAATGGTCAGTAATCGCATGTATGTGTAAATCACACTTGTGTTTCAGGGAGCTGTGTCATCTGCATGGATATAAGGAACCCCACCTCCCAGTGGATCCCCAAAGGGCTTCTTGTTCTAACTTATGTGTTGTGCCATAGGAGTTCTGAGTTTGTCCACTTTGTCACCTGGATCCTGTGATGGGAGGGGTTTCCTGCCACAGTGCGGAAGTTGGGCTGACATCCCTATCTTATAGTGTAAAATGCTACTGAAATCTGGAGTCCTTTTGCCCAAGCTCCTGCCTATGCTTTTAAGACATAAGAAGGTAGAGTACGCTAGTGTTTTATACTTAACAGCATTTCATACTGAAAAAAACCCCGGAGTTAGGCAGTTGCTGATCCTTGGTGTATCTAGAGTACCTTGCATGGAAGGTAGGGATGGCTTTTTAGTGCCTGCATGCAACTGACATCACACAGACCTACCTTCCATTGTCTAGGGTCTTCACAGAACCACCTTTATTACATCTAGTCTATATGTTTTGTGTGTTCACAGTCTTCTTAGTTATTCCTAACCATAGAACTATGACAACAAAATAGTTTCACATGAAATCTTATTTCACATGACATTTAAGTTGAATTGCTTTCATTTCGACTCTTGTTTTCTTTAGTGAGTGGTTTCATAAATCATGGAGGCTGGGGAATATTAGGAATCTCAAAAGTGATCTCAGCCAATTCTTCTCTCAAAGCAAGAATTCTTTTTGCAATATTCTTCAAACAGGGTTATCTAACCTGTTTAACATATAATCTTACCTTGTATGTCCGTGAGCTTGAGACAGCACATTCTATTTTTGAACAACTCCTAATGTTGGAAAATTTATCTTTTCATTGATTCAAGTTCTTGTGATATCCTTGCATTATTACAGGTTGTGCCAAATAAAACTGAAATTCCCTGCATATCTGCTCTAGAAATGTGTGAAGACACTAATAATGTTTTTCTACAAATGCTCCCAGTTCCTGCAACCTTTCTACATATAAGTTTGCATCTTTAGTATCATCTCGGGAGTACTGGTGTGGCCTGCTCTGTAAACACTGTGTTAATAGACTGATTTATAACTGGCTTGTCTTCATAGGACTCAATCTGAGGGTCTCATACTAAGTCTTCAGAATGATGACAGTAGGAATTTGGGGGTTTCATCTGCATTTGACTTTCACACTAACATTCAGAGTCATAGGTACTAGGGGTGTCCATCAAGCCATTCTTGCTTCTCTGTATGACACCCAGTAGATCCCATGTGGTTGTTCTCTCTGGAGAAACTGAGACTCAGAGACACTATGGAGCTTGTGAATAATCACATTGACTAGCATCCATAGAAGAAGCAGGATGAAAATTCTTCCGCAAGTCTCCGTGAAGCTCAGTCTGTTTAGAACTGTCATGCTTCTTTCTGTGTCCGTAAAGACCAGCTTGCACACATGTGCTTGACAGTGCTTAGCCATGGGGCTGTCTGCTTACGAAAAGTTGGTCTGTGAGCACAAAGAAAAGCCTTCATTTAGGCAATTAATTTTCAGGAAAGCTCTCAAAGGGTAGGTTGGATAGTTTCTCTCTCATGGTATAAAGTAGGTATAGAAAGAAAGGAATGAGTTATATCCAGCCTGTCTAGCTTTCTCAATGTTCTCTGGTTACTATTTCTGTGAAGAAAAGGTAGGTAACAAGTAAAGACAGAAAGAGGGGAAAATGGCAGCTTTAAAAAGCATTGGACAGTATCTTTTACTTTGTATATACGATGTGTCAACCTGATTCTTGTGGACCAAAATGAGGCAGCATGGCAAGAGCCAGGCACAGAATATAAGTCCTGGCCTTGCACTTACCAACCGAGTGAACTTGGGCAAGACATTGGCCTGGACGTGCCTCAGTTTCCTTATCTGTCAAATAGGGGTGATGACAGTATTACCTGCCTCAAAGGGTTTTGGGGGGAATTAAATGAGTTAATATGAGTGCAGTGCTTGGCATCATAGGATGCACTACGTAAGTGTTCTTCATTATTATTCAGAGTTAGTATTCTTTTTATTTCATTGTCACAGAGTGAATTCAGAGGTGCCAGACTGCTTCTCCATCACTCTTGTGTCCTTACATAAAAAAAGGTTTGGAACCCCAGTTTTAGTTACAAGGAATCATGCCCTTACCTATAATCATTGGTTTGCAATGATCTTTCCAAAACTAAAACTTTAGGATATGTTAAATGAGAAAACGGAATGCCCAGAAGTTGGAATACCTCTCATCACAAGTGCAGCTCCATGAAGCTTATACAGAACAGTCCTATTTAAAGTGAGGGGGCGTGTGTGATGTGTAGTCAATTCAAAAGACCACACTGGGTCCTTTCATTCTGAGTGTCTTTGAACAGAGAGCCCCTGGGTGGAGGGGATAGTTTGAGGTACTTCCCAAGGAGCCTGACTTGATCTTGCACCAGCCATTTTCCTGTCCTCTGGAGGCTAACTCGGGTCTTCCACAGTCACAGTGGGGTTTCGTCTCACCACCTTCAGGAGGTCACCCAAGATGAAAAGCAACAGGAGCTCTCCAAGGGCAAATAAGAATTCTGCTTCGTTTCACTCTGAATGGTTAGATTTTTGCTTTGCAATGTAGCATAACCTTGCTCAGGATCTTAGAACGAATAGATTTGCAAGATTACTTAATCTACCCCCTCATTGAAAGTTTAGCTGAAGGTGACTTACTCAAGGTCAAACATCATTCATTCATTCATCACTTTTTTTTTTTTTTTCCGAGATGAAGTCTCACTCTGTCACCCAGGCATGATCTCATACAGTGGCACGATCTTGGCTCACTGCAACCTCCAACCTCCCGGGTTCAAGCAATTCTCCTGCCTCAGCCTCCCGAGTAGCTGGGATTACAGGCACGCACCATGACACCTGGCTAATTTTTGTATTTTTAGTACAGATGTGGTTTCACCATGTTGGTCAGGCTGGTCTCGAACTCCTGACCTCAGGTGATCCACCCATCTTGGCCTCCCAAAGTGCTGGAATTACAGGTGTGCGCCACCACACCCAGCCATCAAACACATATTTACAGAGCGCTGCTATGTGGTCTTCAGTGTTCGTATCTGTGGCAGTGCAGGACCAGAATCTAGTCTTAGTGTTTCCAAACCATTTTATTACTTCCCCAAGCCCTGTTGCCTCTCTTGCCTACTCTTCTCTCCCAATGACACGTTGCATTGCAGCTATAGGATATTAATTCTCAGATGTGGATATCACTTGAGTCCATATAATGGGAAATGTGATGTATATAAAAGGTGGACCAGGGCCAAGGTTTGTTTCTCATTTTTTTGGCTTATATTCTTCTTCATGACTTTTCCTCATTCCACAAGGAGGACTTAAGGTGGTTTAAAGAGATTAATACAGCAATTAAAAGTAAAATAAACAAGGAGACAAAGTAGAAGGGAATATAAAGTAGAAGAGAGAAAGAAGATGCAGGCAGGAGCGGGGTCAGTGCACAGAATGCCTGCACAACGTGGCATCCAGTGCTGTTGCCCAGGGCGGTCACTAATCTGCTCTGAGGCCTGACACCTGAGAAAAGAGACAGATGTGAAGTGGTTGAGATTCATGTTGTCCATCAGATAAATCAGTTACTCAGGCAAGCCTTCTGAGATCACACCGAAAACTATACACTTGCCTAGTAAGTAGTGTAATGAATAATGTCTGAGGCAATATTCCCCGCATAAATGCAGTGGTTAGCTTTATTCAGCTATTTTGAACACATCATAAAATGCAACTTGATGGCATTGCAATTCACCAAAGTCACTTCTATGAGAGCTAGAACACCCTAGTGTAGGTGCACACTTTTATCTAAAGTAATCTAAGAAGAGCATTTAAAGTAAAAAAAAAAAAAGGTAAGACTTGACTCCACAGCCCTTGTGAGGAACATGTATGAGGATTATTTCTTACAACTAGACCTCTAATAACAATTCAGAATTTAAGGGTTGAGGTGACATTCTCTGCAAATAATTTAAACAGCGAAAATTCTACATAGCCAATTTGGGACAAATGTATTACCTTCGAGGGCCCCCTGAACAGGGGGGACAAAATTACTATTCCCTAATTAAAATTAACTAACAAATTCACATGCTTGAAAGTGTATCCACACAGCTTCTACCTAGAGGTGGCCTGAGGGGAGAGTTCACAGGGAAGATCAAAACTGCCCCCAGTAGACCCCCAGATCCAGCAATCCCACCACTGAGTGTATAGTGAGAGGAAGGGAAGTCTGTGTGTTCAAGAGATAGCTGTGCTGCTTTGTTTATCGCAGCACTATTCACAATAGACAAGATATGGAATGAACTCAAGTGTCCATCAGTGGATGCGTGAATAAAGAAAATGTGGTACTTATATACAATGAAGTACTATTCAACCATAAAAAAGAGTGAGATTCTGTTGTTTGCAGCAATGTAGATGAACCTGGAGGACATTATTTTAAGTGAAATATGCCAGGCACAGAAAGACGAATACCATATGATCTCACTCACTAGTGGAATCTCAGATGTCGCTCTCATAGAAGGAGAGAGTAGAATAGTGGTTACCAGAGGATTGGCAGGGGGCAGTGGTGAGAGACTGGTCAATGGCTGCAAAGCTATAGACGAGAGGAATAAGTGCTGGTGTTCTATTGCATAAGAAGATGACTAGAATTCACAATGTATTACATATTTCAAAATAGCTATAAAAAGTTTTTGAATACTTTCATCACAAAGAAATGATAAGTGTTTAAGATGGTAGATCTGCTAATTATGCTGACTTGATCATTACATAATTTATACATGTATCTAAACATCACATTGTACCCCATAAATATGTCCAATTATTACATATCAATCATAAATATTTAAAAGAAATTTTAAATATTTCATGCCTTTCTCTAATATTTAAAATAAGAAATTTTAAATATTTTAAAATAAAAATAAAAAAGAATTGTCCCAGAAAGAAATTATCCTTGGTGAACATCAACAGAAGACAAAAGGGACATGAAGTCCCTGATTATCTACTCCATAGAGTAAGGCAACAATTGTTAGGGCCTGGAAAACTTTAACAGTAGGTTCTATCCATGATCTCCCCACCAGGAAAAAAAATTAAGAAACTTATAAGAAGCCACTGAATGTCCAATTTTAAGGAATATAACTTTTGGCAATGCCTACAAGAAGACATGGATGAAAATATACTTCTAGGCAGTTCAATATAGGTGGAGAATCTGCCAACAGTTTTACAGTAGTTGGTTTAAGCCATTCTTTACTGATAGCAGGACCACTATCTTCATTATGCATAATTTGAATAAGATCTAGGAATGCTATTTGATTCTCCCCTTTCCCTTTTTTTCCAGCTTAGACTCTTATTTCCTTATTTCTCATGCCTTTCTCTAAGATGGCAAACAGATACATGCCAGTGCCAACTGTAGGTGACTCTTTTTAGAAGAACATTCTCCAGTTATGTCTGTGCTCAACATAAAAGAATGTTCCAGCCAATAAGAGCTACTTAAGAAAGGCATCAAAGAGCAAAGGTCTGGTACAAAGCTCTGCAGGGCTTTCGCCTTTTCTGTTACTTATCCAATCTGCAGTATTCAACACAACAAATATCATTGGTGGCTGGCCTGACATGGAAAAAATGGGAGATAAAAATAAGTGGAACAGAGATCTTGCCCACAAACAGCTTTCAATCTAGATTGCAAAGTTGGTAAGATATACTCAAATAACCATACTATGAGGTATGGAAAGATAGCCATGCCATCAGTATTGATAGGAGGGAAAATTCTACAAAGAAATTTAACAGGATACTGTGTTGTCTTTTCCTCAAGTTTCTTACTCTGTTCACCTCAACAAACTCTTAGGTGCACCTGCCAGGTGCCAGGCCCCCATGTGAGGGGTTGGGGTACAGCAGAAATCAGGCACTGGCCTTGCCCTCAGAGAGCTGCTTCTAGCAAGAGTCATCAAAGCTTTGTAAAGGTGTCTGCCTGAGGCCAGGGACTTGGTCTTACACTGATATGTTTTTATATATCCCCTCCCTCAAACAGCCCCATGCACAGGAGGAGAGAAAGCAAACATTTTTTCAGGAATGGCATTAACATTGAGACACAACAGCTGGAAATTGGCAGGGTGCCCTCAGAAAGTTGGGAAAGTGATTTATTTTTCCAACCTCACCACAGGAACTGAAGCCCTGGCAGATGCCTCCATGTGTTAGCGGCGGCTGATCCGAGTGAGATCATTATTAATTATTAGTTACTTTTGAGTGTCTTTCGTAGAAACTACGGAGTACTTGGGAAGCCCAGACACTCTTGAGTTGCAATCAATACTGTATACACCTTGCACGGGAACCTGAGTGGCATGTAATTATAAACCAGTATTGATTCCTGGCAAAGGGGTTCAAAATGTATAAATCCTTCACATAAAAATCAGCTAACTCTTCAAAGGGCTTGATTATTTTCCTTTCCTCACGAAAGAGATGGATGGTTGGAGTAAGAAACTTGAAATGTTAGCTAAATTAGGGCTATTTCCTGCCAGGATCCAGATCTGTACACATAATTATTTTATTCTCTGTGCTGGCACTGATTCACTTTGGTTGAGTATTGGAAATGTCTCTGTTTTGGGTCTGTAATCCAAATTATTCAGTCCGTGTCTATGCTGATGTTTTCTACTCGCATCTCCCTATATTATTTTTCTGTAAAACAAATACTCGCATGTCTGGGATTTGCCTCATGCTGGTACCCACCCCATTCCTGCTTTTCCTGCTCTCCTCTATCCCATCGTCCAGTTTGTCCCTTGGCCCGGAACTTCACCTGCCCTCTTACAACCTATCGTCACCAAATCCTGCCTATTTTATTTGGGCCTAATTCTAATTTCTGCTTCTAAATTGGTGTCCACTGAAGTCCTATTAGAATGATCAGAAACCTGTATAGTTGCTAGTCTTTATTCCTCCTGGCTGTGTCTCCATCCTCAGCAGTGATTACAAACATGGACTCTCATCCCGCCTTTGCTGAAATCATCGATGCCCTATCATTTTATGCCTAGATCCACAGAATGGCCTTGCACTGCTTTTCAGTTTCTAGTGTTGCCCCTTTCCATGGCTGATGGGGAGGCCTTTTGAAAATGCAGGTCTGATCAAGTCATTTGGCTGCATGAAGTCCTCCAATAGCTCTCCTTCACCTGCAATCTAAGATGGACAAATCACTGTTGATCTGGAAGTGACAGAAGCTGAGTCTTAAGAGATGCATCTTATCTCCCAAGACCCAGAGGTTATTGGAAGACAGCGGGTCCAGAGGATTGCTGCAGGAGCTCCATCAGGAAGGCTTCCACATGGGCTTCTTTGGCATTTTGAATCTCTGTAGTTGGTTTAGCTGGGGCTGACACACAGAACTTGTGTACAAAACTATCTCCCTGGTTGTGTAGAGCTAACTTATCAGTGTGAGACAGTCACAATTTACTCTCCTCTGGGTAGGTACCTTATGTTTCCTGAGCCATGCAGTGAAATCTTATTGAGAATGTTACAAGGGAATGGGCCCCCTGATATGTCCCCTCTGAACTTCATATATGAGGAAAAAGAAATCCCAAAGCCAGTAAAGGATCTGACACAAAGGGCCAGCTGCCTCTCTCAAAAGGCACACTAATGCCATGATGTATGAGAAAACACTTGGTAATATGTGACAGTCCTGTGCATTGCAGGATGTTTGGCATCATTAGCCTCTCATGCTAAATGCCAATCATGCTCCTCAGTCATCGAACCAGCAAAAATACTCCTCACATGCCCTTAGATAGTTGCAAATGCTTCAGCGAGGGGTAATGGCACTGCCCCTACTTGAGAACCAATGGCTCCCGTAACTGCTTGGCCTAGTTCTGACTTCTAAAATGTTCTCCTTTCCTGAGAATATAATGAAGAGCCAGATACTTTGTGATCTTTGTGTCACTCATCTGGCTTCTCTGTAATGATTGAGCTCAGATGCTGGACTCACATTGTCTGGCTTTGATATCAAGCTCCACCACTTACTGGGTGTGACCTTGAACCATTACTCAATATCTCCGTTCCTCAGTTTTCTCAGATCAAATGGGAATAATAATGACATCTACTTATTTTTGTGAAGAAGAAATGAAATTAAGCATGTAAGCTGTTTATCACACTGTCCACTGTTGGAGGTATGGTAATTGTATGAGGTGATGATGATGATGATGGCTCCCAAGCATAAGGGTCTTATTCGAGCAAGAACTTGAAATTGACACTTAATAATGAATACTCCAGAAAACACAGACAGGCAGCATGATATATGAGGAAAGGTAGCCGTCTAGGTGGGAGCCAGTAAACCCTGTTGCATCCTCTGCCATCAATTCTGTATGCCTTTGAATATGTCACTTCACCCCTCTGATTTTTATATACTCTGAAATTTTTGTGTTACATGGTGTTAAAAAGATTGAATGACTTAAGCAGTGTGAAGTAATTTGATAAACAGCTTGATGATATGTAATAAATAACCTGTTTTGCATTGGTGTTTTCTACCCCTGACTTGAAAACCCTCACCAGCCGTGGGGAGAACACACTTAACAGGAACTTCTTGGTGAGAGTCCACTTACATGGTACATGGCAGGATGTTAGCATGACACTGAATCTCTGTCTCACCCACTCCCTGCCAGTGTACCCCCCAACAGCCCAGGAGAGAAGAGCCTTGAAGCATTTAGGCATCTCTCATTAACAGTTCATGTCTGGGGTTCAACAGCTTTTCCTGCTGGCTCCCTGACACCCCCACCAGGGCCTGTTGCCTTCATGGTTGTCTGCTTGTTGCCCCACAGCAACAAAGGCGAGAGAAGGAGCTGCGGAAGCAGCAGGAGAGGGAGCAGCGCCGGCACTATGAGGAGCAGATGCGCCGGGAAGAGGAGAGGAGGCGTGCAGAGCATGAACAGGTACAGCTGGGACCAGGAGCCCCAGTGATGGCCCCCTGGGAACCCCAGCACCAGTTGTCTCTGGGGCATGGGTCACCTTTTCTGAGGAATGCTCAGTTTACATGGGTTTTTACTCTTCCTCAAGCAATTATGCTCACCTATTCAAGAAGCCAAATGCATAGCCCTGGCATTGCCCACTCATTCAGCCTTGCTTCCTACCCAGAGTTTCCTGACATACCCGGATCTTCCAATTTTCCCAACCCTTGGTATCTGATTTGAAGGTAGCTGAAGCATGAAAAATCAGCCAAGTCCCACTCTTTCACTGCTTCAGAAGAGCTTTTCTACTCATGCCATCTCTGGTCTTTATGACTTTGAGTTATTGCTGCAGGCCCCTCTGTCTTTGCTAGAATCACATTCTGACAGCACAGTGAAACTCGGCAGGATGGTTCCATCACATAGACAGTGCACGATGGCATTCAACAATTATCTTATCCCTGCTGCTTGCATAGGAGCCTCTGAACTTTATAGCATTGTTAATTCCAGGTTGTCCATAAAGAGAGGAGCCTGGAATGAAAAGCTTTAACATGTAGCTGGGCTTCTTAAAACCAAGCAGTAGCAGTCAAATGCTGAGCCATCTCAGTCAGCTGTTGCAGGTAGAGGGGCTTGTGCTTTTCACTATGCTGAAATGCATTTGCTTCCAAGTGACATACTCTTCCTGCTTTGTAAGGAGGTATTTGGGTATTTTTCCCCTCCTTCCTTCTATACTTTACTTAGCGGCTCTTGTCACCTTTGAAATTACTGGTTCATTTCTCTTTCTTTCTGTTCCTCTGAATTCTCTGCTGCCTACCTCTCCAGGAATACATCAGGCGACAGTTAGAGGAGGAGCAGAGACAGTTAGAGATCTTGCAGCAGCAGCTACTGCATGAACAAGCTCTACTTCTGGTAATGGGAAAGCCAAGAGCCAGCTGACCTGCTCTGTGTTCATCTTGCAAGTGTGTGTGTGTGTCCTTCTA
Organism: Trachypithecus francoisi; assembly: GCF_009764315.1. Classification (NCBI taxonomy): domain Eukaryota; kingdom Metazoa; phylum Chordata; class Mammalia; order Primates; family Cercopithecidae; genus Trachypithecus; species Trachypithecus francoisi. The sequence continues at coordinate 117,736,313 of NW_022681453.1, read as the reverse complement.
ACATGCCAGTTTGGAAGAGGGGATCTTCCAAGCCTCAGGGACCTCAAAAACCTCATAGAAAATTAATACATTTTCTGATTGATTTTGCCGAGTCCTAATACATTTAATACAGTTGTTATGCATTCTTTATTAACTCCATTTATTTCTAAAACTTGAGTACGAATCCAGCCTTATTATAAGTACAAACTGCTTTTGAGACCCACTGTGTTTATTGTAGAGTAATTTTTAAGGCCATTTGCAACATGCTGCAATACAATCACAGCAAAATGCGCCTCTCCCATAAGAACCCAGCAGCTCTACAGTCATATTTCATTTACAGACTATTAGCTTTACCCTTATGATGGGAAGTTTGTGTCCCTTGCTCATGCAGCTTCCACTTGAAGTACAGTACTTTTTTATTATTACAAGCACTGCTCTCTAGATGGGCTTTTTGGTGTATTTTTTTAAACTGAACTTTTTATTTAATGGCATTCTGATATTTTTTAGCCTGTACATAAGCTTGCTAATGGCCTTTGTAGGTCCAAGTTTTATTAAATGAAAGATGATTTAGGCACTATATTTTGGCTACTTATTTAGTTTTGTACTTAATTGTACATGTTTGAGTGGTTTAATTACTAGAACAGGAAGTGGGTGACTTTTTCTAGGGGTTGTATGCTGACCATTTAAATGTCCTCATTATTGCCATTTTGTCATGTGTAATTCATCATAGACAAGTCATTTTGTAGTTGATGGGGTTCTGTAGGGATTGCCATTTTAAAGCAATAGCGCGTTTTCATTAAATGACACATTCTTGTGTAGATACTAACACAAGGAAGTAGCTTATTTCTGTGGTACATCCTGACATCCTCCTGTCATTCTGTTAGTATTAAGATCCTTCATTATTTAGCATTATTTTGCCTCCATTGCATACTTAACTGGTACTGGCTGATGATTTCTATGTGACAATTTGGCCTTTTCTTTGCTCCTCTTCCCTGATCTGGACAGGAATATAAGCGCAAACAACTGGAAGAACAGAGACAAGCAGAAAGACTGCAGAGGCAGCTAAAGCAAGAAAGAGACTACTTAGTTTCCCTTCAGCATCAGCGGCAGGAGCAGAGGCCTGTGGAGAAGAAGCCACTGTACCATTACAAAGAAGGAATGAGTCCTAGTGAGAAGCCAGCATGGGCCAAGGAGGTAAGTAAGCAAGTGTAGCCTCACCCTGTTGGCCAGGCTTTTGACTCTAATGAGTTTGTCTGATAGAAGTGGAGAGTTAACCCAGTGCTCCAAAGTTGGAAAACAATTCATCATAAGACACATGCTTTGCTTTTGGAAGAACCATAACATTGTTTCTGTAGAGAAATGGCAAAATACCTTCCTCCATTTGTGGGGTTTTGTTTTGTTTTTTGGTATATCTTTGTGGTTGCAATGGACTTTTATAGGAAATAACAGAAGATAGAAAAAACCTTTTTTCTGATACTCATCCAACTGTGGCATGAGGATTTTTAGTGACCTTTTTCTTGAATAATGTGATTAAGGATTTATAGAATTCTAGGAAGAATCAGTTCCTGTCCATGCCTGGACCCTGTTACTGATCATTAACACTGTCGCTAACATAACTTTGTTCACCACGATACTACCAGCAGACGCACAGTTAACCTCAGACTTGTGGTGGTGGTATTCACTTTTAGGATCAGAGGTCATTCGTGTTTCTTCTACCCATACTTCCTTCATTTGCTTAACTACTAGACTAAGAAAGGATTTTCAGGAACTTAGCGCTATGTTGAGCTATTTTAATAAAAACTGCTTGGATGGGAGGGAAAAAAAGGGTGATAGCCAGACAGGTAAAGCAAACAAACAAAATAACTCCAACCAAATCAGCAACCTTTCCTGGGAGTCACTGTGTGAGGTCATGTGCGTCACACGCTGCTTTTCAGTTCAATCATTATTTCTGGCATCTAGTGATTTCCTTTATTTTATGGTGATCGTAGCTAATCATTTAAAAGGATGTTTTGGGGTTATTTTGTATTTTTACCTAAAATTTTTATATATTGATAGCTCACACTTTTTTCAAGTTATCTAGAATACAATATTACTAGAACCAGATTTCTTACATGAGATCCTATTTTTCTGAAAATAATTCTTTGTATTTGTCTAACCTGTCTGATATATGTACAGAAAACGTTTGATATAATGTTGTCCTAATGTTAATGATAGTGGTTTATGGGAGGAGAAAGTAAAAAAAATGGATTTTTAAAAACTTTTTTGTACTTTTACATATTGTTTAAATCCTTTATAGTGATCATGTATTTTTTGTGAAAAAAACTTTTTTCTTTTAAAACTTTAAGTGTGTGGAAAAAATTGTTTTGATTTGTGATGAAGAATTTTTTTATCACTTTCCCTTATATCTGTAAACATGATCTATATTTACATAGCTATGTCTGTAACATCTGCCTCTTTCTCTTAGATCAGTAATTCAATTTTGTGATCCTACTCCCAGGTACAGCATCGACCCCTTAATAATCCACCTGTTCTTCCAGCTAAGCAAAATCAGTGTGCTGCTAAGCAGCAGCTGACATGCTTCTCGGCTGGCAGAGATGCACCACCTTCCTCTACTGCTAAACCATTTTCTAGCCATGCCAAGTTGAAATCCTCAGCTAAGCCAGACCCACAGCTCCTGACCATGGCAGGTGTTCAGACAACTGAAAAACTAGCCTCTACAAAGCTAATGGCAGTAGCACCTGCAGGAATTAATGATTCCAGATCAAGACTCCTGTTTGAGCATCACCCATGGAAGAAAGATGGACCAGCTTGCCCTATTAGACTTGGTTTAGAAGATCAACTGAAGCCTCGGGAAGCCTTGAGGACCATAGTGAGATCTCCAAGGCAATCTCACTCCCAAGGATGTAGCCCAACTCAAGAGTTAGGATCTAAGGTCATTTGTATGTCTTCTCCCAACATCTCCAAAGTGACAAGCCCTGAGTTGTCCATTACTATAATTCAGGAGGGCCTCAGAGATTAATGTAGAGCTTGGGGAAGGAAGAGCATGAACTCATGCATCTTTACAAGTGCTTCTACTCTTGTAAGAAATGCTGCATCACTAAGCGACCTCTCCTTGATGCATGACCACTTGGCTTTCAGTGTTCCCAGCCCCAAGCATGAGTTTAGGAGAGGGACACCTACAGATTCCATTGGAAAAGATCATGATTTTGTGCAACACATTCCAGAATTTCTTCTTTCCCCCAGACAGCTCCCTCATGCACAAATGTACCAGAAGACGGGGAAAAGCATGGAGCAGTTTTCACGTCCTTCATTCAGCCTCTACCCAGCACCTTGTGATTTGAACTTGTCTACTTTGACTTCATTGTTTTCCAGTTGCTATTTGTCCTCATCACTACATTTACTGGCCTGTCCTCTCTATTCAGAACTAGTTCATAGCTCCCAAGCTTTCAGGAGACATGGGATTCCTGGGGGCAGATCTTTGCAGATGTCATCAAGGCACTTTTCTAGACCTCTTAATTCCCTCATGCTTCCTGGTCAGGCTCCCAGCAGTAAAAGAAACACAGCATTTGAGCATGCACACAACATGCCTGAGTCATCAAGCCCTCCTGATGTGAGGTTTCCCAGTCACCATAAGTCTGGGCCATCTCTGATGGGTGACATCTTCCAAGGTCCCTGGCTTCCTGGCATGTGGTGTGCTTCCTTTGGGCTTCATGCATTTCCAGAGATATATGGGAACATTCTTTGGGGATTTCATATTTAGTCCTCTACTCCTGGGTGTGGTTAACTTAATCCAGTTTCCAACTAACCACTGTCTGTTCATGAAACAGTTCCCAAGTCTTAGAGTGAGTGATCATATTTTAGAAGAAAGATGAAACATTTAGTTGATAGAAGGAGAGTGACAGTGCTAAATTTAGGACTGGAGCAATCGATGTACAAATAAGAACAAATAATTGTCTGCCTTGGTTTGAGTCATCATTTTTAACACCCACTTCTTAAAATAGGAATAAAAATGAGTGTGAGGATCTTTATATTCTTGATCTTTTAATGCTTCTCATCAGCAATGTATGAACTTTTTATGTAAAGCATTATTTACCGATGTCTTTTTTCATATTAGGGAGGCAGGGGCTCAAAGTGACCAAGTAGTAATATACGTTTCAAACCTTTAGACATGAACATAGCTTATCAGTATCTTAACTATCAAGTTATAAGAAAACCTGGGTTAAACCCTCTGGAGGCAAAATAAAAGGATGCCATTTTCTTTTTTTCAAATGCACCCTCTGTGCCCATGCCACCGTCTCCTGTTGTGTAAGGTCTGGACTATTTTGCCCCATGTGCCACTGAAGGTATCACCTAGCTGTCTTCCACCTATTGCAACCTCTTCTGTAATCTGTTCCAGCATTTGTTTTCTAACTCAGCTGTATGCCTTCTCATCAGGTTTTTTTTTTCTTCTGCTTTGCTTACTTTTCCATCTGCTTCTCCTCTTCCTCATTCCAAATCAGTACTTCATCAGCAATGTAATGCTCTTATACTGCTTTGTTCTCTGTGTTCTTGTTTCTTCATTTTGTAAAACACAATTGATCATTGTATTTCTCAGTACCTTTCTGATTAATATGTTGGATATTGTAGAGCAAATGAAAATGCTCAATCATTTGCAAATCCTGTTGAGCTCTTCCCTCACTCCTTTTACTGAGTATTCTTTCTGTCCTGGATGTCACATTGGCCTTGATTTTCAGATTTTAGCCAGAAAAGAATGTCTCTGCATTAAGAAGACAGCTTGGAGCCAGGCACAGTGGCTCACATCTATAATCCCAGCACTTTGGGAGGCAAAAGCAGGAGGATCTCTGGAACCCAGGAGTAGTTAGAGCAACACAGTGAAACCTCGTCTCTACAAATAATAATAAAAATTAGCTGGGCATGGTGGTGCATGCCTGTGGTCCCAGCTATGCCAAAGGCTGAGGGTGGGACTTGAGCCTGGGAGGTTGAGACTGCAGTGAGTCATGATTGCACCACTGCACTCCAGTCTGGGCAACAGAGTGAGACCCTGTTTCAAATAAATACAAAAATAAATAGACAGGTTGGGGGTATTCTCACTGCTTTCAAATTATCTGCCATTTCTGAGTTGGGATGGAAGTCAGGTATGTACTGTGAAAATATCAGTACGATGTTCTGTTGAACATCAGCAGAATTTGAAGGTCTTCTTCCTCACTTTTTGGATGATAGAGATTTGTTTTTCTTTCTTCTGCTCCTTAAATGGCATGGGATTTTCTGGGCCTGGCAGTAACTGTGGGGGCTCCCCTTGCCTTTCCATCCCACATACTTAAAAAGAAAAAAATTGTACCAAAGCTCAGCAGTGAAAGAATGCTTTGTTTACATGAGTATTGCATGAGATTATATTTTAATTTTTTTAACACTCCATCATGTTCTCTTTCTGTGATATATGCCCGTCACTGGAGTGTTTGTTTGTTTGCAAACAATAATCTGCTAAGAGCCAAAATATCTGTTCATTTCCATTAGTTCACTGGACTTTGAAATCACTGTATATAAAAACTCCTTCTCCATCCAGATTTCTTGGCTCTACACCAAAGTGATTTTTTTTTTCTTTTATATGAGTTAGTTTATATATAAAGTTCTGAAACAACCACTTCGAGAGTTTATATCTTTCCTCCATTTCTGCGTATCTCTCTTATGATTAAATATAGGACAGACCTGGAAGGAAATAATATGGAGTCTGAGTTCAACTTCTTCCACTTCCTGGCTGCCTGACCTAGGGTATGCCTCCTGCTTTCCTGAGATGCAGCTTCCTCATCTGCACATCTACCTCACAATTGGGAAGCTCATGGGCAATAATGAATGTGCATGTGCCATTTAAAGTTACATACTACACAAATACAAATGAAATACGGTATTCAACGTATTCCTATTTTGTTTCCAAGACTGTTGTAGCTCACAAGGAACAAATGTTTTGTCTCGTTTTGGTCTGGATTTCATATGACCAATTCACTTGCATCTCCTATCTCTTCACCCACCTCTCCCGGGTGATAGATAAGCACTTCTTTATTTCCTATGTCAACTTTCTAAGATTTTGCTTCATGTGCTCCACTCACAATGAGATCTATGCTTTTATCTGGAATATTGGTAAGAAGTTGACCTGGGAAAAGAGTTCAGGCCCTTAGAGTCAGACAAGATTGCATCTTAAACATTCCTTATGAATGAGGGTCTCTGCTGTGCTCAGAGGTGACCCAGAGCAGGGGTGTCATCAAACTTGCTCAGTAACCATCTGCCCATGTGGTTTTGCCCAACTATATTACTCAACTCTTTATGTGACTAGTGAGTGCAGGGTCAAAGTATCTCTAAGGAGCACTTAAAAGTTACTCACTGGCTTCTTTCTCTTTCCCCAGCATTGCCAATAAACACAAAAACCAAAGTGTTTTGTCCAGTTGGGGGAAAAAAGAATACCCATATGACTGTTTTGAACTCACCATGTACTAATTCTTCAGTAAAGCCTTCTGAGACCTTCCTAAACCCTGTGGACTCTACATATTATGAAATATTATTAGAATGTACCCATATAACATAGTAAATATATATTTGCTGTCAACAGTTTTAAAATTACTTCTATAAATTTGTTTTGATATTCTCAGTAGATGTCATTCATTATTGTAAAGTGAGACACTGTAACCTACAAATTGTTTTAAAATATAAAAAACAATCTGACAATTGACACCGATACAGTGTTTCTCTTTATTTATAATGTTTTAAAAAATTTATTTTGAAATTGTTTTGGAAATCCTGTAATTAACAAATTTATTTTTAAGTTGTCTATATTTGCATAGCCTTTATATATACCAGAGGCCATAGACATTACTCCTGTGCTATGCAGTGGACAACACAGACCTGTCTGGAGCAGAATTTTATTTCTGAGACCACAGTTATTTTTTTTGCTATATATCATGCTACAGTAAATAATATAGCATTTTTGCAGAGGTGATCCAAACTTCTCCAAAGTTATTTTAGTTTTCATGTTGAAACGATTTTTTAATAAGAAAAAAATACCTTTATAGTGAAGTTGATCAGTCTGTGCTAATCTTCTCTGTATTTCTGATAATTCCTTCTACTATGAAATCATTTATAACAGCTATCTTTTGCTGTTATAGTCTAGCACCTTGACACTCTATACCTGATGGTACTGGAACACATTCTTAGTGGTGCTCTTGGCATTTTTATGTCTTCTTGGAAGCAGGCAGTTGGAGCAGAAACTTGGCTCCTAGACTTTTTTGAACATCCTCAGGCATCGAAATATATCTTGTTGTTCCCAATTTTTAATCACTTGTATCCTTCTAGATGCGAGAGGGGTTGGAGGGAGACTTTCTTTTTTTTTTTTTTTGTCTCACATATTGATCTCCTGTTCAATTAGTAGACATAAGTTGTGATAAACCAGGAGACAGGCCTTTGTCTAGTATCAAAATAATGAAAAGGGCCTGCCTAGATACCCTATCCAGCTTTCTCTATGTCCATCTGAAGGTGTTATTAGGAGAAGTACCACTTCCAATGTTTGATTTGATCCTGTGCTCCAATTCTTAAGGTGATCCTGCAGTGTAAAGACACTTGGGCAGCATTATCTTCCTAAAGACTTTAGGACTAGGTTTTCTTGAGACAAAATACATAATGAGATGCCTCATGATTACACCCTTTTCTTAGAGATTTTCAATTTTCTTTGGACAAACTTCAACCCAGGAAATTTCAGTACATGGGAGCCTTCCTGAAATAATTTTCAAAGTGTAACAATTAATTATGCCATATGTTTTTAGAATGGTACAGACTAAAATATACTAATGATAGAATTTAGTATGTAAGTTGATAAAGCATAAGAAATTACTAGAAGTACATTAGCAACATCTAATCAAATCCATTAATTGCCTGTGAAAACCAGTACCCTAGTTTCTACCCTGTTCAAATTTAATGATAGCTTTAGAGCCCCATGTGGCCTGTGATCCTATTAGCAGCAGGGATGCTTAGACTGGAGCCTCGTTGCTGACACTTCCCAAAAGAATTCTTTATCTCAAAAATGGTTTCTTTGCTCAAGATAGAGTTTTTGGGGACAAATTTTTCTACTATTGTTTTTAATGTTCTGTCCCTTAATGTATATTTAAAGCTATCAGTGTATTTTATAGCCAAAAATAATAATTACAAGTATTCCTCACTCTGAATATATTTGGTTCCTAAATTTTGGGTGACAAGTGGTTTGGACAGTGGGAATTCAGACACTGAAGGATGCTTATGTATGACTTACCTATTAATGATCTACCCTGAAAATAAGAAAATGGATAATATTTGACCAATTCTGGTGGTCTAGAAATACTAACCTTCTTTCAAAGAGTCTGGCATTTGGAAAAGTGATAAACTGCATGCCTTGATCTCAGTTTATCTATTGCTGTCTTTGTGGGACTTTTTCTTCTTTGTGGTCTTATCTCAAAGCTGGCTTTGTTCTTTTGCTCAATGTAATAGCCAAATAATTATTGCTGATGTAATACTTTGCACACAGGCACACACAAAGTATACATGTTCTGGTTTATATTCCTGGCTTTTTGCAGCAAATTTTACTTGGTGTGTGGTAAGCTTCTGGGACTTGGGATTTCAAAACCAAAGCCAATTGTATGTACCCTGCACAGCCATGGTGGGGGAAGAGATGTTCAAATTACTCCTCAGTAGAGGCAAGAGGGCTGGTTTTCATTCTGCAGCTTATCTTATTGTGTTAAAATATGTGAGGTTAATATGAGTTTAAAAACAGACCTACTTTGTATATTTGATTGAGTCTGCCTCTAGAAAGATTCAAAATGGGATAGGGAGGATGGGGGAAAATCGCTCTTTCAAGTTTTTATTTCAAATCAGGCAGTAAAATGAATAAAGACTTTTAGCTGCTACATAAAAAATATGCACACAGACATGAATACTGAACACCTGCATGTGGGTTCTTAAAATGCTCAGTGAGTCAGCAGAAGAGAATTAAGGGCTCACTGTAAAGGCCATCAGTGTGGGGAGAATGGTTGCATTGTCCTGGTGGCTTTGGGAAGCACAACAGTCAAACTGGTCCTGAAGAAATAAAGGTCAGGACACAGTAGATCTGGAAGAAAAGTCATAGACTTCTTTAAGTTGTCTAAGATTTTTTTTTTTTTTTTTTTGTATTTTTTTAGTAGAGATGGGGTTTCACCGTGTTAGCCAGGATGGTCTCGATCTCCTGACCTCGTGATCCGCCTGTCTCGGCCTCCCAAAGTGCTGGGATTACAGGCTTGAGCCACCGCGCCCGGCCTAAGTTGTCTAAGATCTTAAGCCGTATCTTCGAGTGTGCACCTTGTTTATCTAAGTTTCTCTTTAAAATTGCCCTCCAAGGCAGTCTTTCTGCTGTAAATATGTACTAAAGGTAATGATGACCTGTTTAAAAAGGGCATTCACTGGCTCTGTGAGCATTTCCCATGAAGCACTTGGGATCTGTTATCTGCTTTGGGCTGAAAGAGACTCTGGAAGAAAGGGAATGATAAGGAAATGAAATAGCCTGAGAGAAGACAGGGTTAGAGGGGAAGAGAAAAGGAGGAGAAGCAAGAATGAACACCACATGTGTAGAAACAGGGAGGAAGAAAGGGGAGAGGAAGAAAGGGGAGAGCAAGACAGTGGAGTCCAAGCTGGGCATGAAAGAATGAGACGGGGCAGTGTATTTGAGGAAGCAGGAAAGACAACTGGAAAGAAAGACCTCTAAAGAGAGAAAAAGAAAGTGACACAGGAAGTCTGTTTGAAACAGGCCACGCTCATTAAGCAGGCAGACTGGAACACCCACTTGCCTATCAGTAGGACAGTGAAGAAATGGAGGGTGCATGCACTCAGCTTCATCCTCTTGTTCCTCCTCTCATGTTCCATGAGGCAACCCAAAGCAATTTTCTCTGTTCCCCAAGTCATCTAAATGCATGCTACCATTCCCTTTGATTGTCTAGAGTGCAAACTGTCTTCCTCACTGACCCCATGGCATTGTGACCAATCAGTAAGATAATATCACAATCAATACAAGATAAACTCTTAGCAGGTCTCGAATTCCCTGCTAACTGAATAACACAAGATAATGAGTAATGGAAGAGTGATGGCTTGGGTATTCTATGTTGTTGTTGCTGTTGCTAGTGTTTGCTCTTTGCAAATTCTTGATGCAGCACAGAAATAGAGTTTTGGCTTCTGAAAATCATTTAATCAGAGGATTCAAATGGCTGTGCAGGTGACTACAGAAAATCCTTACTAGAAGGTGAATCTACTTCTATACTTTGAGGCTGTCTTCTTTTTTTTTTTGGCTTGTAGGTAGAAGAACGGTCAAGGCTCAACCGGCAAAGTTCCCCTGCCATGCCTCACAAGGTTGCCAACAGGATATCTGACCCCAACCTGCCCCCAAGGTCGGAGTCCTTCAGCATTAGTGGAGTTCAACCTGCTCGAACACCCCCCATGCTCAGACCAGTCGATCCCCAGGTACAGTCTTGCCTCCATTCCATCAGGCATTCCTATAAGGTGCACAAGAAAACCTATTAAAAGCCTAGGGAATTGTAACATGAATTCAGGCATAGCGTCAAATTATTATCCTTAATATAGAATTTATAGTAATATAGGTGGCCCCACTGATTTTGAAGAGTAGAAGAAAAGGTGAGAAAGAAAAAAGCATCACCCTTAAACTCGAGTCAACCACAAACTCACTTCTGTGTAAACTGGCCTCTCTGGAGACCCACAGGAGTTTCTTCTGCAAGGTGAGAACAAGCATTCTTTTAGTTACAATTACCAAAACTAGAGTTCATAGAAACCTTTGAAGTGTGTGTATGTGTATACATTATATATTTTTTGTTTTCTTGGGACTTTGGCATGAGCCTGAAACTGAAAAAATTAAATAGACTTGGTTAAGTAAAATTACATCTTCTAAGGCAGTGGTTCTCAAAGTGTAATCACTGGACCAGCAGCATCAGCCATCACCCAGGAACTTGATAGAAATGCAGATTATGAGGCCCACTTCAGACCAGCTGATCAGCAACTCTAGGGGTGGCGGAGGCCTGGCAGTCTGTAATTTCACAAGCCCTCTAAGTGATTCTAATGTACTTTAGAGTTTGAGAACAATTATTTAAAACTATAGGGTAAAGAAAAAAGATTACTCTACTTTTAGGAAAGGAAGGGGTTTCTGGAAGTTTTTTTTTTTTTTTGAGACTGAGTCTTGGTCTGTCTGCCAGGCTGGAGTGCAGTGGCCCAATCTCAGCTCACTGCAACCTCCGCCTCCCAGGTTCAAGTGATTCTTCTGCCTGAGCCTCCCAAGTCGCTGGGACCACAGGCGTCCGCCACCACGCCTGGCTAATTTTTGTATTTTTAGTAGAGACGGGGTTGAACTCCTGACCTTGTGATCTGCCCGCCTCGGCCTCCCAAAGTGCTGGGATTACAGGCATGGGGTGAGCCACCGCGCCCAAGCAGTTTCTGGAAGTTCTACGGGACTTTTATATATGCTAAAAATGAAATATGAAGTGAAACAGATTAAGGAATTCCATGAAAAATAAAGATAATGTAGTTTCTTCTGCCAAATGTCTTAAATTTCTTCCAGGCATCCACCTGTGTTAAGACTTCCACGAAAAATTTAAGGTCACCTTTGAAATATGTAATGCTGTTTGAACTGGAGGTTAAAAGAGTCGTGATAAAATCAAGTATTCTTTAAGTTTGCCTTTAATAAAGTCCAAGATTTTTCAGCGCCAGTCAGCTTGGCCTATCTTCCTCTTGGCTGTTTTTAATTTGTATGTAATTCCTTCATGCCTAACCCTCAAAAAGATACATTTTTTTTAACAGGAAGTTCTATTTTAATGTACAGATATCCTCTTTTAAAACCCCTAACTTTGACCTTGGAAGGTACTTTGGCCTTTAAAGGGGAGAAGAGAGAGAAAATGTACTTTATGAGAACAACCAGAGAGTGAACATGTAGCTATTTTGTGACAGTTGATTCACTTACACATTCTTCAGGCGCTTCAGTTCGGGGGTTGTGTGGTGTGTTTTTTTTATTTTTTATTTTTTTGGCTCTTTTAAAGGGGGTTTGTGTTTTATACTAGGTATTTTTTAAAGGGCTTTGTTTTAATATTATTATTTAATATATTTAATGATATTTAACATTAATATATATCCGGTAGATTCTATTCTGGTCGAAGCTTAATGTTCAGCTAAACGAGGCTTTGAGGATTTCCTCTGAGCTGTCATTAATAACATTCCAGCACTTAAATTTCAAACCGAAGAGGAGTTGACAGATCCTTGCACAAAATAGATATCACGCTAATGTTTGTTGAATTAACAGTTTAATTTAGAAGGCACTCTAGATGTTTTCTCAACCAGGATTTATAGGACACCTTCCCCAAGCCAGGCACAGAGCTAGCCTAGGGGATATGATGCCGAGCATGACAGACATAGCTCCTGTCTCCAGGGAGCTCACCTTCATGAATAGGAGACACACTTAAATAAGCACTAACTATGAGGTGTGAGCAGTGCTATGGCAAAGTGGTGCCCTGCACTCTGGATTTTAATGATTTGTCTTTAAGAGCCACAGTTTCGCTGAAAGACTGCCTGTCTTCCCTGCGTGAACAGTATCACCACATGCCCAGTTGGGCCAGTTGAGATACTTAACTCAAAAAGTTACATCCTGGTGTCAAGAGATAATATGACAGCATAGATGGTAAGAGTCAGCACAGCAGAAAGTAGAATATCATAGAGGTTAGGTTTATGGGCTATGGGTGTAGAATGCCTGGGTTCCAGTCCATGCTCCAGCAGGTGTTATCTGTGCAATCTAGGGTATTGCTTAACCTCTCTACACCTTACATTGCTCGGGTGTAAAATGAGGGAAATGATTGTATCCACCTCAGGATACACTCAGTGAGTTCGTAACAAGTAAGATATTTAGAGCAGTTTTTGTTTTACAAAGTAATACTCTCTTAATGTAAAAGTTAGGGGTTTTAAAGGAGGAAGTTCATAATATTAGCAGAGAAGTGCTTATAAAATATATTGCATTGCTGGTCAGTTAATATTCACTAAATATACAGTAGTTATTGTTATTTCTTCACTTATTCCACTGACTTAGCATTCCCAAGTAAATCATTTAACTTTGTGCCAGCCCTACGTATCGTTCCAATGGAAACTTTTGAAGAGCTGCTAAAAAACATGCTATATATAGTTGTGATAGACTCTCTATAGTCCAATTTTTGTGCCCTTGAACTTTTTTTTTTTTCCTTCAGCTGACTGAGGTACTGGCTGATCTGCCTTTTCTTCTAATCGTGCTGTTTTCATGTTGTTTTGATGCTTAGATCCCACATCTGGTAGCTGTAAAATCCCAGGGACCTGCCTTGACCGCCTCCCAGTCAGTGCACGAGCAGCCCACAAAGGGCCTCTCTGGGTTTCAGGAGGCTCTGAACGTGACCTCTCACCGCGTGGAGATGCCACGCCAGAACTCAGATCCCACCTCTGAAAACCCTCCTCTCCCCACTCGCATTGAAAAGTTTGACCGAAGCTCTTGGTTACGACAGGAAGAAGACATTCCACCAAAGGTAGTATTTACTGGGGTGTTTTGTTTAATCACGAGCATCACTGATGGTTATTATTACCACTATTCCAGACCTTTCGTAGTAGTGGAGAATGTGATCATGCCAAAGCACTTTCCCTTCTCGTGTTTGTTTTGGTCCCTCTTCATTCCCTGGCTACGACTTGCATTGCCATTTACCATGTCTGACCTTTATTTCCCCCACAAGAAAACTGAAGTGAGGTAGATTGAAGCACAGATCCTACATCCAAAGTTAGAACTCTCAACCCCAAGTATTTCAAACTGTTATTTTGCTGTCCATATTAACAAATGAAGTAATGGATATTTCATTGATGACTGAATCTACATCAAGACAATTGAAAACTTCCAGATAAAAAGTAGAAAATTCATGTATTCCTATTTTTAACAACACAAAAGTGAAGCCAGATTTCAGGGGTTCAGAAGATAGTATTGTTCTTAGGATATTTTAGTTGGCCCCATTTTAAGGAAAGCTCTTTCTAGGCCAAGTCATAATTTATTTCCATCTTTAATTAACTACTGAGGAAAAACTTCAGGGTAAAATGACCAGCCATTCCACTGGACAGAACAGCCCCAAGTTTGGGTTCTTTGTTTTCCTATACCAAGTCATTACTCATTCCAAGAAATGTTCTAGAATGTGGCTGTCTGCATCTAGCTACAAACAACCTGGAAGTATTTCAAAATACTAGAGACATTTTTTGCATCAGATTTTTCCCGATTCAGGAATCCCCCTTTTCCTGAGCTTAGCATAGAGGCTGTGACAAGTGGAATGTTCCACAATTTGCAGAAAATGCCACTGTTAATTCCAGAAGAAAAAGAAACTTTTACTGAATGATTTACAAATACATTTCCTCATCTTCCTCTTAAAAGGATATTATAACAAGAGTCCCATTATTCTGAAGATAAAAATAGCCGATAATTTTTTGAGATTCTTTGTGGTAGCAGAAATGTCATCAGAGAAAAAAAAAAAAAAAAAAGGTAAATAGGGAGCAAAAGTCAGTATAAAAAAATAAGGTGGGCAAAGGAGCAGATATAACAGATGGAAAAGTGGAAAATTGAATTTATTGGTTCCACTCTAAAAATATGCAGGCACACATGCATGAAGTTGGAAGAAAATTTTAGATTAATTCAAAAACTTAGGTTTTAAGAATTTGTTAGGCTCTTTTGTCTCTACAACTATTTATATTTACGGTAAGGAAAAGAAAAAATAGTAATAGTAATAGTAATATTTAATTTGAACAAGTGGTAGCATTGATTTGGTCATTCTGCTTTACTGCACTGACTCATCTTTATGCTAAAATGAATAAAAATTAAATTTTCAAAACAAAGGATGACACTTTACACTGAAAGTAATTTTCTATACTAGGATTCATATGATTCTTTTAAATAATGAACTCCTTTAGTAGACATAAAATATTTAATTTCATTTTTTAAATGTCTGTTTTATAAATTGGGACATACTTCAATTCTACCTTAGGTTTCTGCCAGATAAGATAATACATTTTCCTCCAGTCTTACTGGTACTTACACATCCTTTTTGAAGATCCTTCCAGTATTTTCAGTATTAATTCTCCTTTGTATTATGTTCTGTTATGTTCACTCATTGACCAAAACACAGTTCACTCATGACCAAAACACAGGTTTTTGGTTTTAGTACGTAATTGCAAATCAAGTAGAAAGTAGAAACATTCAGGATCTATTGTGGTAGGTTCTCTCTGAGCTCACCAACATATGACTTATGTCCTAAGCTCTATCCTGATATTCTAGTTTCTCACCAGATTTCATTATTTCCTTATCTGTTTATTGTGATGTAAGCTAAAAATGGATCTTGCTTCATCTGGGTGGCTCTCAGCTAATGCAACTTCCAATGAGTTAATGATACCCTAAAGAGATTCCTGGTATTTACCACTTTTGCCCAACCAAGAGAGGTCAGTTATTTTTAGCTCAGTGTATCAAAATTATTAGCTTTACCTATCTTTAAATTTGTTTTTAAGATTGAAGATGACCCTCTTTAATGGTTCCCGAATTTGCTCATTGTTTTTTGCCAGTAGACCTTTGTTTGATTTTGTTTAGGGAGTTTAATATTTCTTTGAGGGAGGAATGAATGAAAGATAGTTCTTCACTGTTTCAGATAGTTTCTGTGGCTTGTGGCAAATCATTGGAAAGAAGGATTTTCTGACAATAGGCTATGGAAGCTACTTTATGGAAAATATTTCTGAATTCTGGTTTCTTCCAGGTGCCTCAAAGAACAACTTCTATATCCCCAGCATTAGCCAGAAAGAATTCTCCTGGGAATGGTAGTGCTCTGGGACCCAGACTAGGATCTCAACCCATCAGAGCAAGGTAAGGAAGGAAGGTGGTTAAGGTAAAAGAAAAAACTCCTACCCACCATTGTCATTATTGCTTTCCTAGAAATGCCTGTGTTCTTTTTTCACTTCAGAGGCATGTTGACTTTCCATGTGCACTATAAATGTTGATGGTCCAGAAGAACACATGCCTTTTATTTCTTCAGTAGCTTTTCAGAGAAATCAGTATTCAGTGGGGGGCTCATGAATTAATGGGGCAACCCAGAAACCAATCAGATGTACCTTAGCTGACAGTTTTTAAAATCTGAGAGTAAAATTGCAAATATCAATCTGGTTGCAATGCCCTAAACCATTACTTCAGAGACCACTTTATAGAGTCAGCAGAACAAAATGACCTGTTATGGCCTGTTTCGAGGTGATTTTTAGCATCAGTTCAAGAAACATGCCCTGGAAACCATTGAGACATTACAAAGCAATTACCACGGACATAGTGACCATCTTCAGAGCTTCTCTAGCTTGGCAGTTATAGAAGAACTAGCTCTTATGAGGAAGTTGCCTCTTTGGCATTACGAATGTCACTGAAATACAGTTATGCTTCCACTCTTGCTGTGTGCTCCTTCGAGAATTTCCTATCAATAATGTACATTCCTATAGTCAGGAAGTTGCATCCACTTCCACTGGTTGGTATAGAGGTCTCAAGAAGCTGGAAAGTACATAGTATCTTTACAGTGTCTGAACAGATTTTTTGTGGTAACAGATGCTGTTTGCTGTTATAGTTCATCAAGCTTCCCTCAGATTTTTCATGACGAATACATCACTTTTTAGGATCAACTGAAATAGCAAATGGCCTCTGCTGAGGCTATAAAAAGGATGTGATTGGGCAGGCTGTTTTCTTCTTCATTGTGTTCATAATAAAAGGACCCTCCTTTGCTAGTAAGAGAGAATGACTGGAAATGAAGCTTATGATTACATGCACATACTTTAAAATATGGAATGCTTTAAATCATAAAGCTTTAATTTTCCTCTTCAAGTGAAAAGCCTTAGGGAAGGTGTCAGCCCAGCAATAACATGAAACTATACTAAGAACATGAATCCCTTTAGGGCAAAGATGCTAGCCCATTCCATGCTAGCCCATGGAAATACCAATTGCAAGAGGCTCTGAATGAGCCATTTTTTTCCAGTGACTTGTCAGATTCACACTGAGCTCGCGTTGCTAAGCAGCTAAGCAGCACTGAGGAAGACTAGAGCCACTGTGACCAGGCAGCCAAAGGAACGTTAGTGCTGGATCGCCAGCCTGAACTTTATCAGTGCCCCTCTTCAAGCAGTGATAAATCTCCAATTATCAGTGCTGCTGCTTCCTTTGAACCCTGCCCCTGGGGCTCTGTTCATTGGATCAGTTGCTTAGAATTTTAGTTTCTTTAGATCAAGTATTATTTCCACTTTAAGTATTTTTCCTTCTGTCAACCAAAAAGAGAGAAAATTACCATTGTATAGTCAAATAAAAAGCCGTTTTCATTCCCTCTGAAGTGCTACTTTAATGACATTAAGGCCTAAGATAATTAGTATTTGATGGTCAGTGGCTTACAAAATAATGAGCCTTTCCTCTTGGAACCACTTGTATATTATACTTTATCCAAAGAATGCTGACTTTGTGAGAGACAGCTAACACTTTTCCTACTTAGAGAGGAAGGGATGAAGTGAGCTAAGAGGTCACAGTTACTCACCTACAATGAAAGTCAGAGATTGGGGGTTGGGGGTGAAGAAACCTCTTCTCTGCATGTAGGACGGTCCTACAGAACACCCCTTTTTATGCTATCATGTATCGCCATGTGACCAACATTTAAGATGTAAATCAGATTTGCAGCTCTAGATTGGATTGCATTTTTAAAAGCTTCAAGATTTGGTTTATTTACTGTGAGAGCCATATCTTTAGTTCACCTTTGCTGCACAATATAATCACAAGTTGAGTGACCTGAAAAAATAACAGTTTAATAGTTCTCATGATGCTGTGGGTTGCCTAAGGAGTTCTGCTGCTCTCACCTGGGCTCACTTGTGCAGTTGCACTGAGCGGATGGGTCTGCTGCACCTCTTGCTCCATGTGGTCTTTCATTCTGGGCTTCTTTACCCTTTGGTGACTTCAGAAGAGCATTTCAAGAGAGAAAGTTCCAATGCACAAATACTTTTGAAGCCTTTGCTTGCATCATCTTTGCTGATAACCCATTAGCCATCACAAGTCACTTGGCTAAGCCCTGAGTCAGTATGGAAAGGAACTCCACCGGGGCAGGGACACTGGGAGATGTGATTTGCCAGGGGCCATTACTGTGACACAGACCTCTCCTACTCTCTGCTGGTCCTAATGAAGTCCTTATAGTTCTTTTCGTGCCATTTGTCAGATGACCACCCATCCATATAGCCTCTTTAAAAGGTGTTGCTTTTAAATAACCTGTCCTTTACAGTGCTTCTAAGCTTTCCTGTACTTGGTCAATATTCTGTTTTTCCTCCTAGTCTTTTCTTTAAAGTGATTCCCAAGGGTGACTAGAAAATTAGCAAAGTTAAAATGGATTCCAGTAAAAATTACACAGCTAATAAAGCACAGATTCAGGATGTTTTGTTACTATCATTTTTTAATTCATTTGCTAAATTCAGCAAATATATACAGAAGCTGCATGTGGCCCTGGGACCCCGTGACTCAAACCAAAACTGCCTGACTCTAGGGCCAAGGGGTCATAATATACCTGCTGCTCTTTGGGACTGCAGGTACCAGTAGGGGCAAAATTGTATTTCTTGCATCACTTTCTTATTTTGCTTTGAAGTAAATATGTGCATTAACTAAAAGAGGCAGACCTCTCTCTTCTGTGGCAAACTTAGGGACCATAAGTTTAAGGTAACATGTCTCAACCCAAAAGGAACCTGGACCCCCAAGTCACCACTTAGAGAACCATCAAAGGAGACCAGTTCTACCTGTATATATTATGATGTGACTGAGAAATAAACCACTGTTGTGCTAAATCAATTTTTAAAACAAAGAAAAACAAGGCAGAGCCTAATGGTTAAGAAGCTCAGTTTTTGCTTCCTGCACTTAGTAGTAATGAACTCAAGTTACTAGGTGCAAGATGTTTTATAGTAACTGCAGAATATGTGATGTTTTTTGATAATTTGGGACACAATATGTTTAAATCAGTAAAGTACTTAGTACCCTGAAGAGAAGACTCTTGAATTAAAATCATCAGTATGCAAGGGTGTACCTGTAACTCGAGGACAAAAATAAAGCTTTTAGTATTTTGAATATCCTTCCTTCTCCCCAAAATAACTCCCTATTATGTCACTCTTCCACTGTTGGTAGGCACCATACCAAATCCAAAGAGCCCTATGGAGAATTTTTTTTTTTTTTGAGACAGAGTCTCACCCTGTTACCCAGGCTGGAGTGCAGTGGCGCGATCTTGGCTCACTGCAACCTCCACTTCCCAGGTTCAGGCGATTCTTCTGCCTCAGCCTCCCAAGTAGCTGGGACTACAGGTACCCGCCACCACGCCCAGCTAGTTTTTTGTATTTTTAGTAGAGATGGGGTTTCACCATGTTAGCCAGGATGATCTCGATCTCCTGACTTTGTGATCTGCTGGCCTTTGGCCTCCCAAAGTGCTGGGATTACAGGCGTGAGCCACCGCACCCCACCAGAGAACATATTTTTAACTATATACATTATTGAGCAGGTACAGCTGTGCAGGCATCAGTTGGTCAAAAAAGTGTTACTAGGCAATGCCTGCAGTTCCCTGCCTTCTGCCTGATTCAGGGCCATTTATTATTTATTTCTGTATTTAATGAACATCTCTGGAGCACACATACACATATGTCTCATATATATGTATTTACTAATTTAAACAGTGTAACCACTCTGTGAGGTGTTGGCTATAATCACCATCATTTTACAGAAGGAGAAATTGAAATTAACATGTGTCCAAGGTGACAAAAGTAGTAAGTGGTAGAGCCAAGATTTGAGCTGATAGCCTTGCACCAAAGTCTACATTCTTGAGCACCATTCTGTGCTAATTTGTTTGGCACAGCTTGGGTGCAGCTTGCTTTGCTGCCTCATTTTCCCAAGGCAAAAGAGCCCCTGATTTGTTGACTGACACAGCACCATTTTGTCCCCACCTTTCTCACCATGTGCTTTAGTGAGTCTGTTAACACCTCTTCTTGATCTTATTGGTTATTTACCCTTATGTTGCGATATTTACTACCTTTTCAAAGTTGTTGTCCCATGAGACCCATTTATATTGCAAACACTACCTTTCTGGAGCTAGAACTAGTGTCATCACATGCTTTTGATCGTTCCCTTCCTAGATGGCTAAAGTCTGGGAGATAACACAGTCACCCTGACCCCATGCAACTGTTCCTTGTCCTTTCTTCTCATGCATATGTAGCTGGGAATTGCTCAGACTGCACTATCAATAGGCAATTCTCACCTGCTATGTAAACTCACAGATGCCTTATGCTGTGAAGGTGATCAGTTAAGTTCAAAATGTGATTTGACCGTTTTAAAATAGTATTTTTAAAAATCAGCCACTTTCATACTTAACATTGATATATGTATGCTTTTTAAAGCAAATTAAAATTTCATCAATTACATTCTGAATATGAAAAGATTCAAATTAAGACAGAAATACCCAGTCCAACCCAATGACTAAATGATTAATTTCAAAAACTAATTCTGTGTCCCATCCCAAACTTATTTTCTTATGGCTCATTTCTTCTCATTGGCTGTGTCATCAAAGAACAAAATAAAGTGAAATTTGGCAGTCAGCCAGTTAATTAAAGACTTGGCCCAAGTATTTGGGCCACAAAATTACTTTGTAATCCCAATTTTCTGTTTTGACTTTCTATGATTCAACTGAATGGAATAATTGCCACATTTTCACTTTACTGTGAGTTTTATAGACCTAGCAGCGTTATCTGCAGGATGGCAAATGCCTGAACTAAAAGTTAGCATTTAAAGAAATCCATTTGGATGTTTTCAGGTTTTTACACATTCGGATCTGAATAGGCTCAGTTCAGATGTGAACAAAGGATATCTATTATTTCCTGGGATTCTTCTGAAATTGATCCTCTTAAGAGCATTTATCTCAGACCCCACAGCCCCAAGGCCAGATCATTTAATACATAATAAAGGAGAGAAAAATGTGAACAGCATGACATTTTCTCAGACTACTCATGTTTTACCAAAGGAAAAGGTAGAAAAGGCATTGTAAAGTTTTCCCTATTTTTATGTGTGGTAACATAGAGACTAAATACTTTCAGTCTCCAGCAGCAAAAATAGCAACCGATTAAGATCAGCACCCACACTAGCTAGCTCTGGTGAGGAGAACTTGTACTAATGAGACCCTGGTCAGGGATTTAATGCCCATGGGATCCAATTAGCTTCACACAGGAAGAGACTCTGAGCCCAGTGGGGACGTAGGCTTATCCCAGCTGCTTCTGCTAATGCCCATGCTCCTTTTTACACGGGACATCCCTGCCCAGGCCTCATCATCTGACTTGGCAGCAGCCTCCTAAACTGGTCTGTCTGCCTCTCTCCTGGTCAGTCGTTCATATGTACCATGGGAGGTACACATTCTCCTCTAGGCTTTAAAGGCCATTGTTATACAACTCGCCCTTTTCCTCTGATCACTCCACTCTCCCAGTGTTTCCTAACTCAGATTTGGCACTTGATTTGACCAGTGTCCTCTCTGCACCCACATGCATCAGGAAAAACAACCTAGCCTTGTGTCTGCTCCGACTGTTCCCCAGCCTTCCTGCTCCAACCCCGGTCAAGTTCTTTCTCCTTCATAATACTGCCGTCGACCATTCCAGTCTGCACTAATTGTTCCCCAGACGCCAACAATACTTAGTCTCTTTCACACACAACATACAGTTTTGCCATGCTCCCTGTTGTCTCCTCTGCATGAATCTCATCTCCATGATTATGTTGTAACTTGACTATATGCCCTGTGGCCCATGCTTCTCCTCCATCCCTCATCCTGGTCCAGTAAGTTTCACAAAAGTGCTTAACACAAAGGTTTTGGCTAAATAATCAAAGGAGTGCTACATTAGAACAAGTAGCTCTATTCTGCTACCACACCACAACCACCAGGGAAGAAAACTCAGAGCATTTATCACCAGATACCCTCCTCTCAAGAGATTTTTTAAATCTTTTTGTAATACAAAGAACACTGCCGTTCCACAAAATGAGAGCAACTCCAAGAAACCTTAACATGCTCATCATTCTTAAATGTGTAATACAGTTGGTGAGCAGTACATTTTTTAGAGCAAATATTTTTGGATTTAATTATGCATAATAATTTTTGACCACTATTGTTTAATAAAAGAGGGCCGTGTGGAAGAATTTGCTATTTGGGAATTAAAAGAGATGAGATTGTTTATTTTAAAAAATGAAAAATTTGAAATGTAGATTATTTCAGAGGTATTACACATTTATCATTTTAGACATTTTCTAAATGAAGGGTATTTCCAGTATGGAGCCGAATCTATTTTAGTCAATTAGATATAAACAATTGTCATAAAAATAGTTACTTCACAAAGGAATGCCATTAAAATATCAAGAATTTTGGAAGTTTTTCTTAAGTTTACAAGTGATCACTCTGCAACTGATTTTACAGTTAAATTGACTTAGCAACCCCTTTACCACAAGAGTTTCAAAGATAATATTGTTAGGGTCTACATTTATATGATCAAATTAATGAATCATGGGACATATTTATTTTTACATGTTTTCTGCTGCATTTTCCCACAGTCACTATTTCTGCTCAATCAAATGTTTCTGACAGATTCATTACCACAAAGCAAGATTCTTGAGTTTTCAGAAAGAAATTAATTTGGTTTAATTGCTGCTTATAAAGTTGCCATTGTGACTGGGTTATTGGTAGACTAAACTAATAGCGTCTCAAAGGAAGGGGTCATATCCAAATGTATGGGAGAAATGTCTAACATCCAACACAGTACAGAGTACCTGATACATACTTGGTACTCTTAAACTGGGCAAAGTGAAAGCATAAAATTACATTTTAATGTAATATCTCACAGCATTAAAATCATAGCTGTATGGTAAATGTTAACAAATTCTGTTTGAGGAACTGAAGATGTTAGAAACAGAGAGGAAGCTGACATCAGATGTTTCTCTTCTCAGCATCTGGATGGCAATAGATTTGAGCTCTGAGTTTCAGGTCTCCCTAAATTATCCATACCCAGCATTGTGTAAATCTAACAGAAAAATAAAAAAGCCTATGAGTTATAAACTTTAAAGGAAGAGATTTATAGAAGCCTTGCGAATGCTGCTTTTTTTTTTAAACAAAAATCATAAAATCCTCAGCAGCTGCCTCCCACTACCACTGATTAGATGTCCCCTCTTTGGGTACAGCTTCCCTCATGGCCAAAATTGGCCTAGGTGGTCCTGTCTCATGCTTCCATATGGCTCTGTGCTCACCACAGGCAAAGCATGTTGAAATGGGCTGTGTGTATCCAGCTAAGCTCACAGAGGGCACAAGCTGTGTCTTGTTCATTATCATATCTCGAATGCCTGACCCAGTGCCTAGTATAGAGTAACTGAGTTAATGAATACTGCTTTTTTGGTGGCGGTAAAGATATGAAGACAAATATAGTAATATATTTTTTAAATGGGGGTAGTAGCCTACCAACAAATTTGGTCTTGAATTAGCTTTCCTTTTTTTTTTTTTTGAGACGGAGTCCTCCTCTGTCTCCCAGGCTGGAGTGCAGTGGCATGATCTCGGCTCACTGCAAGCTCCGCCTCCCAAGTTCATGTCATCCTCCTGCCTCAGCCTCCCGAGTAGCTGGGACTATGGGCACTCACCACCGTGCCCGACTAATTTTTTAGTCGGGTCTTGATCTTCTGATCTTGTGATCTGCCTGCCTCGGCCTCCCAAAGTGCTGGGATTATAGGCGTGAGCCACCGTGCCTGGCCAAATTAGCATTTTATAATAAATATCAAAAAACCATCTTCCCTTCGGTAATAGCCTAAGTATATAAAGACTTCCTGCAAGAAGATAATAAAAAAATACAAAGACTCCACAAGCTACATGAACAAAGGACGTAATTAAGCATTCACAGAAGAGAAATTACAAATGGCAAATAAATATGAATAAAAATTCTTCTACCTCAGTAACTTTTAAAAACTGTACTTAAATAATGAGATACAATTTAGCATAAAACCTTGTATAGAGTGAAATGGACCATCACATTTACTTCAGTGAAAATTTGTCATACCTTTCTATACTCATACACACATATGCACACACACAAGCACACACCCCAAACTTACACCTTTTCACCAAAGAATTCTAACCTCAGGAAATAGAAATGTGATTGGCTATTTGTGTGCAGGGAGATTATTGTCTCACTGTTATGTGTCACAGCAATGTATTGGAAGCACCTTAATATTTAACAGTCGAGAAATGGTCAAGGTAACTCATCTATATAATAGACAATTAATGAAGCTATTACACAGCATAAGAATATGCTCACTGTGCAGTTAAGGGAAAAAAGCAAGATGCAAAACAATATACACAGTGCTTCCATATATAAAAAAGAAAAAAAACTGAATATGCAGTATGCTTCTATAGATACAAAAGAAAAAACAAAACCCAGCAACTCTCATTCTATTCTTTGTTTCTATGAGTCTGATGTTTGTAGATTCCACGCATAAGTGAGTAAATAGTACAGTAGTAAAATATAGTTGAGTATCTCCTGGTGCAGAGATTATGTGTGTTGCTTCCTTATTTCTTCCCTTTTAATATTTTTCAAGTTTTTTTACAGTGAGCACAGAAAAAAATGTTTATAAGAAAGCCTTCTTTGAAGATTAATCATCCAGAGCTAGTACTTTCAATGTGATGAACAAGAGTTCATCCTGTCCACATCCAGTAGCTGATCAGGAAATCTACAGAGGAAGGCATGACTATCATCTTCTGTTGACCCCTTCCTCTCAAGGTCTTATAAATACTCTTTTTATTTCCTTGCACTGGGGACTGGACTATGCTTGTGTCTACCAATGGCAAGATCTTGTCCCCCCCACCAGCTTTACTGAGGTATAATTGACAAATAAAAAGTATATCTACACAGTGTACATCATGATGTTTTGATATATGTATATACTGTGAAATGATTACTAAAATCAAGTTAATCAATATATCTATCACCTCACATAGTTATCATTTTTTGTGATAACATTTAAGGTCTCTCTTTGCAGTTTTCAAGTATATATTATTATTATCTGTAGTCAACATGGTGTACAGATTTCCAAAAGTTATGCATGCTGTCCAACTGAAACTGTAACCTTTGACCAACATCTTCCCATTCTCTCTCCTTCCTAGAGCCCCTGGCAACTATCATTCTACTCTCTGTTTCTATGAGTTGGGTGTTTGTAGATTCCACATATAAGTGAGATCATGTAGTATTTGTCTTTTTGAGAGACAGATATATCACATTTTCTTTATCCATTCATTCATTAGTGGACATTTAGGTTGATTCCATATTGTGGCTGCTGTGAATAGTGCTGCACTGAGCACGGGAGTACAGCTACCTCTTCAATATACTGATTTCATTTCCTTTGGATATATACCCAGAAGTGGAATTGCTGGATCCTATGATAATTCTATTTTTAGTCTTTTGCAGAACCTTCATACTGTTTTCCATACTGGCTGTACTGTTTTACATTCTCAACAACAGGGTACAGGGGTTCCCTCCTCTCTGCATCCTCACCAACACTAATTATCTTTTGTCTTTAGAACAGCCATTCTAATTGGTATGAGGTGATAGCTCATTGTGGTTTGGTGAGGTTTTTAAATTTGTTTATGTTTTTATTTTTTGAGACGTGGTCTCACTCTGTTGCCCAGGCTGGAGTGCAGTAGTGTGATCATGGCTCACTGCAGCCTTGACCTCCTGGGGTCAAGTGAGCCTCCCACCTCAGCCTCTCATTTAAGTGGGATGACAGGCACATGCCACTATGCCCAGCTAATTTCTTGTAGAAATGGGCTCTCACTATGTTGCCCGGGCTGGTCTTGAACTCCTGGCCTCAAGTGATCCTCCCACCTCAGCCTCCCAAAGTGCTGGAGTTATAGGTGAGGGCCACTATGCCTGGCTCATTGTGGTTTTAATTTGCATTTCCTGATGATTAGTGATGTTGAGCATTTTTTTCATATTCCTATTGGCTATGTGCATGTCTCGTTTTAAAAAATGTCTATTCAGGTCCTTTCCTCATTTTTAATTGGGTTATTCGTTTTCTTGCTATTGAGCTGTTTGAGTTCCTTATATATTTTGGGTATTAAACCTTATCAGATATGTGATCTGCAAAACTGGCAAGGTCTGTGTAACCAGTGTGCTCTGCCACTCACACAGCAACCCTGATCTCCGGAGAACTGAGCCCATCTTGGAGAGTCCTTTGCAGAGGACCAGCAGTGGCAGTTCCTCCAGCTCCAGCACACCCAGCTCCCAGCCCAGCTCCCAAGGAGGCTCCCAGCCTGGATCACAAGCTGGATCCAGTGAACGCACCAGAGTTCGAGGTAAAACTTTCTCTTACCTTTACCTGGCAATACTGCCTGGGAGGAAAGCTGTGGACGGGGAAAAAAAGGTTAGTTACTTCCTGACTCTAGTCCAGGCATGGCCACCACTGTGTGATCCTGAAGAGCCCCTCCACCGCTCTCAACCTCAGTCTCCTCAGGGGAGTGGGCCACTGTCCCTAATTGTGTGTGTGCCATCAGTATGGACAAAATCCTTTCTTATGTCAGATACTAGTGTTTTCCAGGGAGATCACCAAATATCAG
Source organism: Trachypithecus francoisi (assembly GCF_009764315.1). NCBI lineage: Eukaryota > Metazoa > Chordata > Mammalia > Primates > Cercopithecidae > Trachypithecus > Trachypithecus francoisi. The sequence goes on along the minus strand of NW_022681453.1, from coordinate 117,709,614 downwards.
ACTTACTTGAAAATACAGTCACTTATCAGTCACCTGAATTTCTGTTTCTGCTTGATTGCCAGTTTTCAGAGTTTCAAGTACCCGCAAATGTCCTGTACCCATTGCACCAATTGTCCTGTTTAGTATTCTGAACATAGTTCATAAACATAGTTCAGAATACCATGTATTTCTCAAAATGAAATTCAATGAAGACTAATGTAGAATACACTTGAAGGAAGGAATAAAATCTTTGACTTAAAAAACATATTTAGGCTGGGCGCGGTGGCTCACGCCTGTAATCCCAGCACATTGGGAAGCCGAGGCAGGCAGATCACCTAAGGTCGGGAGTTCCAAGACCAGCCTGACCAATATGGAGAAACCCCATCGATACTAAAAATACAAAAACTTAGCCGGGTGTGGTGGCACATGCCTGTAATCTCAGCTACTTGGGAGGCTGAGGCAGGAGAATCGCTTGAACCCAGGAGGCGGAGGTTGTGGTGAACCAAGATCACGCCATTGCACTCCAGCCTGGACAACAAGAATGAAACTCCGTCTTAAAAAAAAAAAAAAAAAAAAATGACTCCTCTGGTTATTCCTATTAGGTAAAAATTAGCCTCTCTAAATATTTAATTCAAATTATTCATCATTGTTTAGTTTCCATTAATGGGGAAGCCTATGAAAAACATTATTATTGTCCAAGTGATGATACATAAGAATACATTGTTTCTAGCTAGCTAAAATTCACTCTTTTTGAATCAACTTCTTCAGAAGATAATTTTGCTTCCAAGTGAAGGACCAGTACTTTAATTGCAATTTGACAAACATTAATGTACTTACAAGTTTCTCTGTCTGATGAAAGCCTGATGAGAAACTTCATTTCTTCTTTCTTTCTTACACTCTTTATTACATACCACCTCCTAATACTCTTAGTTTATCTCCTAATACCCTTTCAGGGTTTTAAATAAATCACTGTATTTCCATTTTTAAAAGCTTGATATCTAACATGTGATTGATGTTCATATCTCTGAATTGGGATATGGACTGGTCAACAGCTGCCTCTATATGCATTCTTCTGATCAGTGGCACATCTCAGAGGTACTTACTGTATGTCTTTGTTGCCTTGATCCAAATATAAATTTCCTTAATTTAGAAAACTACCAGGTGTAGTGGCTTATGCCTGTAGTTCTAGGTACGCGGAAGGCCGAGGTGGAAAAATTGCTTAAGCTCAGGAGTTCAAGTCTGCAGTGAGCTATGATGGCCCCACTGCACTCCAGGCTGGGTGACAGAGCCCCGTCTCTAAAAAACATAAAGGAAAGAAAGAAAACAGCCATTCTCTTACCTTTTTTCTATTTATAGGCAACTTCATATTCTTAGAGCAAATGTTTAAATAAACCAAACTTAAACACATACCATTTTAATTCTGTGATCTGGTTCAGGCTTACTTTTTATTTCCTTCAGCCCTTTGTTCTTCTGGATTAAAAGCGCTCTTGTATCCCCAGTATGTCCCTGCCCAAGAAAGACTCCTTTTTAAAAAATAAAAACAACCTCTCTTACCCTAAATTGCATCTTCTCTACCTGTAAGCTCCTAGACCCCAGAGAGGCTATTCACTCTGCAGCTGTCGGGGTCTGCCTTGCTCTGTACCTCCAGTCTAGGGCCCTTCTGTAACAACCTCCTTCCTACCCTCACCTCATTCTTTTATATTTAAATGGCTGAGACCACTCCCATCCCCAATTAAAAACCATCCCACCAAATAAAATAAGTTTCTTTTTTTTTCCCTCACAAAATTTCAACAAAATAACCTATCCTGATTGGACAGATGATAAAAGAAGAAAACAAGCATAGAACCTTAGAGGCTCGTTTAGCATAGTGACTGAGAATAGGACTTTCAGAAATCAGAACTCCAGCTCTGTCTATAATTTCAGTGTGACCTCAGGACAGTTGTGTCATCTTTGTAAATCTGTGTTCTGTAAAATAGGAAAATAATGCCACATCATTGGGTTGGAGTGAGGATTAAATGAGATAACTGACATAGAAAGCATTTAGCACTATGCCTGACACATAAGAAGTGCTCTAGTGGTGATGGTACTTGCTATAGTTTTTTTTTTTTAATTGTTACTAGTGATTTCCAGGTGACAAACCTAAATGTGTTTGCCTGAACATTATATTTTTCATGGATGTGCTTGAGGATTTGCCCAAGTGAATGACGTGTCCACTGAGTAATCTCAATGTGATGACACATCACAGATGATTCATTCAGAACCTGAGCCAGCACTTTTTGATGGCCATCTCTTTCTTGGTCCTCTGTTTTTTCCTCTAGCCAACAGTAAGTCAGAAGGATCACCTGTGCTCCCCCATGAGCCTGCCAAGGTGAAACCAGAAGAATCCAGGGACATTACCCGGCCCAGTCGACCAGCTGTGAGTGCATTTCTCTCCAAGAGTTTTGAACTCTTAATTTACCAGAGAACCCACAGGATTAAGTAGTTGGGGATACACTCATGATACGAACAAAAATTGTCGAGATTAGTAAGAACAGATGCTAGAAACATCCAGCAGAAAGTCATCCCTGATTAGGAAAGAACCGAAGAGATCTTGGATTGCCTCCTCTGCCTTTGGCTATTTGCTGATCATTAGCAGTCCTTTAACTATACAACAGGAGGAAAAACAACTTCTATTATTCCATAATTTCTACTCAGCAACTTTGGCAAAAAAGATGTTGAAAGAAGAAGTTAAAGAGGCTTGGGTACTTTCTGTGAATTTCTCTAATCTCTTCTACCCTTTCCCCATATTATTTTCCACATGAATTAATGTTACAGTTTTTCTGCTATTTTTCATACCTCCAGGACTATATTTTCTGGACCAAACTTATTAAGCAGTGTCCAACAGGTGTCCTAACAACTTAATATTCAGCTTCACTGCTGTAACATGATAAACCCCCAAGTAGTCTTAAAGAGGAGTACGGAGGCTGAAATTTGAAAGTTGAAAATTAATTTGGGATGAATTACTATCTACTTTTTCTATTTAAATCTCTTGAGAATCTTTTCTGTGAAATAAGCTGTGAAGCTTTTTGGTTTATTCTTTTTTAACATCTTAAAGTAAGGACGTATACTGAGAGTAATAATGAAGGGATTTGCATCATTCTGGGTTGACCTTCTCTTCGCCCTTTTGTATTTATCAGTTGCGTACTAACAATTCCAATTTTGTGTCTAATCTGCTGCCTTTCTGCTGGCTTTTCCTCCTTCTGTGGATTCTTCTGGATTGGGTTCCTCTCATTTCAGAGCTATAAAAAAGCTATAGATGAGGTTAGTATTACCTTTTCTTGGTCATGCTTTCACAAAATGTAAATATTAAACTTATTTCCTAATGTTCACATTCAGAAAGGTGGCCAGTGGGAGCAATCTGCTGGGAGGAGGTTTGCAGCAATCTGCTGGGAGGGGAGCCCCTTCAAATGGAAGCCAGTTTTAAGACCCTCAGACCTACCCATATAGCTTCAGAGACCTTCCTTCTAAGCTAAAATGTCACTCTTCCAATGTTCCAGTCTGGCTAATGACAAGTATTCATGCTTTATTAATGGCAGTTTCTCCTTCCAGTATCTTCCAATAGCAAACCTGTACTTGCCAGCCTTGCTAGGGAATGGCTCTCAGCAGTTTTACTAACAAGAAAAGAGGTATCATTCTAGGGCACTCCAAATTTAGTGCGTGTGATTTGTGAACAAGGAGTAAGTAGGTATTGTTAGATTAATTTTGTGGGACATTAACAACAGCATCAGCAGCAACATCAGCTTTAGTTAATGAATCCTGGAAAGTTAAGTGACTTTATTTCCTTATCTGTGGAGACGTTTTCCATTAGAAAAATATATGGCTTTGTCAGTCGTAGGTAGCTTGCTAAGAAGGATGACTGCTTTACTGCTATTTGTCAGACCTGCATGAATACAGCAGAGTAGAATTTGTTTTTTTAAGATCCAGGCCTCGCAAAGAGTCCTAAATGCATGGAATCTAAAGACTACCATCATGGCTTTAAAGCTGTAGTTCTGCTGAGCACTACTTTTGTGAAATTATATGGAAAAAGCACTGGCTTTGAGGTCAGCAAGCTGCATTCAAATCTTGGCTCCCCCAGTAAATAACTGGCTGAAACTAGTCTCATAACCTCTCTGGGCCAGAGTTTCCTCATCTGTAAAATGAGAATAAAAACACCTCCCCATCCCACTTACAAGATTGTTTAGGATCATTTAAGGTAATGTTTGTGAAAGCATTTTATGATGTGTAACATGCTGCAGAAAGCCAAGGGTTTGATTAAGGCTGGGGCCAGAGGCATGGAGCTATTTTGGCAGATGGGAGAAGCATGTTTCCATGCATCTGGTCTTCACCAAAGAGCTTCACTTTTTCAGACTTATGGCCACCTCACCACCCAGAGTGACTGAGACAGTTATAATCATAGTTGAAGGATTGTTGCTTATAAGGGACTCTGCATGTTTGCAGTGTGTGGATGGCATTTACAGAAAGGGAAGAAGGGAGTGTGTTTTTAATTGCTCTGTGCCATGGCCTTGCTTGCCCCTCTCTCTCATAATAGCGAGAAGGACAGGGATTATCACAACTTTTGTCAGTTTTTCTCCCAGAACAGGTAAAGAAAGACAATGAAGTTCTGGCGCTACAGTTCCCAATAAAACGGTTGTGCATATGTACAACTCAAGAGAAAATACATGAGTTCAGAAATTGGCTTGGAGGGGCTTTCATTAAGGAAAAGGCTCTCACAGATTTCATCTGGTTAACTGAGAATATTTTAGGCTTTGAAAAATTGCTCTACTTATTTTTGGTGTACTGCACCACACTGGACAGAGATGAAAGGGGGCAATGGAGGTATAAGTCATTACAAATAATTGAGGGGGTGTGACCTGCTTACTAAAATCTCTGGAGCTATGTAGGGTTAGAAAAGCCCTATCCCGATCTCTTGAGTATCACTGATCCAAACCACTAAAATAAAGTGGTTCTACCTAACCCAGTGGCTCTCACCCAGGGCTGATTCCTCCACTCCTCTTCCCTTAGGAGACATTTGGCAAAATCTGGAGCCGGTTTTGGTTGTCACAACTTGAGAGTGGGAGGCAGTGGTACTGGTGTCTTGTGGATAGAGCAGAGGGGTGCTGCCAAACATCCTATGGTGCACAGAGAACTCCCTAAAATAAAGAATTATCTGGCCCAAAATGTCAGCAGTGCCATAATTGAGAAACTTTGAACCACACCTTTCTCCCTTCTCCATTCATAGGTTTTGGTAGGGCTTTCCTCGCACTGACTGTTTTTACAATTTAGATAACTGGGATTGAAATGAAAAACCTAAAAATGATTTTTGAAATATTGTTGATTGTTATTGCTAGTGATTTAACTTTTTATAAAAATTAATTTGTGGGAGTGTACATTAATTTGACATTGCTTTCTAATGGAATAGGAGATTTTTGCAGCATAGTCTAATTATTTAATATAGTCTGAAAATAAATGTTCCTTTTTTGTTGGCACAATTAAATATGTCTCACAAAGATTATATACATAAGAAAACATTGTTTTTACCACTTTTGTTTTATTAATATGTGGGAATCAAACATTTCAGAGCACATCAATTTAGATTGGATGGAATTTGAGCAATAACTAAGGGTTCAACCCCCCTTTTCCCTCAGATGAGGATATTGAAACTAAGTGGCTTGCCCAATGTCATATCTTTAGAGTTCCTAAAAAGAAAACAGTTTAATACAAAGAGAAAAAAAAAAAACAGCTAAAAAAATTTAAACAAAATAGTTCAAAAATTGAACTAATATTTGACTAAACTATGTTGTTTCTAAAAAGGGACCTAAAAGAGCACCTTTCTAGTCAACGTGTGGATAATCGTTAAACAACCTTTGTTGAATGAAAAATTATATCTAGTTGATTCTAAAAACTGTTAAAGAAGCCTCTTAGCTATCTTCATATTTACTCTGTAGTCAAAAAATCTAACCATTTTGCCATATTTCTTTTTTAGCTATATGTTCTCAAACATTTTCATGATAAATAGCATTTTATTTTGTTTTTTAAATACTTTTTAGCTCCAGGCTTGAGACAGCCAAGTAATAAATTACCATGAAAGCTCGTTATATGGGAAATTTGTATTGTCAAAGAATAAAATATATGAAAATGGAATTGAACCCAATGGTGTTAATATTAGACTGTGTTTATTTCCTATAACTTTGCTATTATAAATTTTTCAATACTGGATGGATAAGAAACAAAACTTCAGCTGAACACATAGGTTCTCAGCAATGGAAGATTAATTTTCTTTGACTACAGGTATTACTTTTGAATTACTCATTATTTTTACCTTTTCAAAAGGGATTCTCGTATATGTCTCGCCTCCAAACTGTTAACAATTAAAGGAAATTTTCAATTATTTCTAATGTTTCAGGGCAGAGAGCTTTTTAATAACACAGAAGCAAAAAATTATAATTAAAAGCAAAATTATTAAGCAGTTCAGAACTTTAAAGTGTTTCTAAATACAATCTTTAGAAAAATGTAGGTCGTTTTAACAAGCGAAAGTTTTTTTAAATCAGTAGCCTGTGGACTAAATATTTCTAAAATAATTTTGATTTTTTAGAATTTCTTTTGTCTCGTTTTGAAATGTCAGAGATAAGGAAAATAAAGCGCTGGGGAAAATGTATCATTAATTAAAATAAACCATAACCAATAGTATTATATTTTACTCAGAATTATTGACAATGGAAATAAACTCTTTTAAACCATATTCTCTCTTTAAATTGTATAAAATGTAATTCTTAATAACAAGCAACATTTTAAATGCTAGCTATATTCTTTGATGAGACTTAACACGGTCCTAATATATAGATATCAGAATACAAAATAAATTTATCTAATTTTTCATTATTTCACTGGTTTGGAGGATGATAATATCCTTTTTCTTTCATAGCTTTAACAAATATCTAGACTTTATTTTCCCAAAGTACTCAAGAATAGCATACCCTTCACTTTCTTCTTCATTTGATAAAGATAAGCATTGACAATTGCCTGGAGGAAATAAGAAGTAAAAGTTGAAATTCAGATATTAGCTTTTCTTATTTTGACTAATTGCCAAAGAAACCAGAAATAAATTTGCATGAAATTATACCTATGTTATGGTTTTCCTCTTCTTTTTATAATATACATTATATTTAAACACAGTTGGGCCTTTTAAATACAATTCTATTTTCACGTTCACAGATGGGGCAAATACATTCACTGAGATTGAGGCATGTGCAAGTGTGCCTGTGTGCAAAAGCCCTGGCCAAGTGTGTTTTTGTATGTAATGCAAAGGTTGAATTTTTAGAAGCTTCCATTTTTTAAGGGTTTCAAATCAGGTGTCGTCAAGACAAATTTAAAAGTCATTTTGCTTTCCCTTTGATTTCTATGAAATTAGAAAGAAATGACCCTTCAGTTAACACTATGAATTGCCTAAATTTCTAGACCACGTAAAACACCTAAAGCATTTCCTTTCCTAGTGTGAACCAAAATAGTAATGCCTGACATACAGGTGGCAGTAGAGAAATATAATGTCTTCTTGTATTCTCAAAATAAAATTATAATTTAACTATACACATTTATCACAGCTTTTCTTTTAACCAGTTAGGATAGATTATCAAATGTCATAACCCAAGTTGCTCTAATCCTACAATCAGGTGAATTGGATGTGTACATTTTTGGATTGAAATAAAGAGAGAATATGGCCATAGAAAACTGTGGGATTTAGTATTTTTCAATGAGTTTCTTTCTCCCTAATCCCCTGTCTCTCACTGAATGCTCTGATTCCCACATGGGTCACTAATATAGGGAGAAATGGTAAGACTGATGTCAAATTGCTTTTTCCTCATTTGCATGCTGTGTGCCATGGGCAGTTTAACCCATGCAAATTAGAGCGGCCATGCTTTTGCAGAACTGCTTCCCTCTGCATTGCTCTGAAAGCATGTAAAATAAAAGGTAGTCGGATATTCAGCACACTGCCTGCAGTATGCCTGGTGATTAAATACCACATCATCACATCCATAAGGCTAAAGGTTTCATCATACTCATGGAAAACTCAAAATTATCTCTTCCTTTTGGTATTTGCACATTCATTTTAGTGTTCTTCACCAGGATTTCTGCCAGATGACTGGAATTTAAAACAAAAGAAAATGAAATACCTATCATTTTGGAAGAGAACTCTTTTTGTTGTTGTTGTTGTTCCTCTTGATTAATTCAGTTCTGTGACTGTAAATTTCAGTGGCGCTAGGCTTTAGGATGGGCCATGATTTGATGTGGTACCTCTATTCTCCAGGGAATGATGACACACCAAATGAGTCATTGTAGTAGCTGGAACCTTGGGAATTGCTCTGTTCTATGACTGATGCTAGATTTTGGTACAGTAGCAATCATAAGAGGGGAAAAGTTATCACTGTGGCTTGGGCAGGAGTCCCAGAATACCGGGGTACAATTTCTAATCCCATATATTTTCCCATTAACTCTGGGGGTGACCAGCTTCACCTTTCCAAAATAAAATGAGAACCCAATGTTTGTATATATGTGTATACATACAACGCACATACACATATGTACACATATATATTCAGAACTGAACAGTCTCAGTCTAGCTATTGGTTTTGAACAAAGTTTAAATTGATTTCATCTTTCTTTTCTAGCTTCTACACGCTACAAACATCATTTTCTTAGTTCCATGCAGTAACTATGTTTGTCACAGTTCTATATAGAGCTTTTTTTTCTTGTTGCTTAAGCTGGAGCACTGACTTGCTGAGAGATGTAGCTTTGGTCGAATCTACCATTCATATGGTGGACAAATTTTTCTTTCATAGGATCTGACGGCATTAGCCAAAGAACTAAGAGAACTCCGGATTGAAGAAACAAACCGCCCAATGAAGAAGGTGACTGATTACTCCTCCTCCAGTGAGGAGTCAGAAAGTAGTGAGGAAGAGGAGGAAGATGGAGAGAGTGAGACCCATGATGGGACAGTGGCTGTCAGCGACATACCCAGACTGATGTAAGAGAACTACTTTTAAAATGTAGACAAGGAAGGGACTAGGTTTCCAAAATAAAAGGACAAAAAATATGAGTTAAATGTAAGATTATATATGGGTCTGTGGCAAGATAAATTGACTTTGGGGACTTGGGTTTTTGTTGGAGAATAGTTCTATAATTATCTCTCTCTATGGACACATCACTTAGAATATGTAGCATTTTTAGACTGCATACACTTTATCCATTGCCAATGGATTGACTGTCCTTTTGGTGACTCTTGGTTCTTTTCATCTCAAGGGCAAACAATATTGACAACCAGACCATTGATACGTGCCTTCCCCTCTAAAACTGAAAGACTGAAATCATGGGCAATGACATTTAGAAATTAAAATTAACAACAGAAAACACGTATTTCATTACCAACACTACCACCAACAAGCAAGGAGAAATGCACAAGCCAGCGTGCGTTACCATCCCAGCAAAAGAATCAGGACTCAAATAATCATGCAGAGAAAGTTCCAACATATATCCCCGTTATGATTTCCTACTTTATTCCCTCCATGGCTTCTTTTACTTGATCCATTTTTCTGTGGTCTACGTCTCTGCCACCTATTTTCTGTCAGTCTCTTTGCAGTTTTCTTTTTATATATCTACATGTATATTTATACCTACCTATATTTTCTTTAGTAATTGTAGTCTTTATTTTTCTTTCTCTTTTTTTTTAAGGTGAGGGGGAAGCTTTTTTTTTTTTTTTTTTCTTATTGGAGTGGATCCCATGAGAGAACCTGTTGTTATCCCCTGTTGCTTCCCCAATTCCTCCACCTAGTAAACACAAGGTGTTTGTGCCCTGGTCTGCTACAACCTTGACAGAATGAGATGCTAATTTTTCCAACTTCACACTTCAATCACCTCTATTTCTTTGGCTCAGCTACTAGCATTGAATATCAGATCACACTCACTCTATGTAGAAAAGAAGCCATTTCAGGCCACAAATTATTGTCCAATTCAGCAGGGACTCGAGAGGCAGGGCTGGCCAGTCTAAAGGGAATGTCATCCACTGATTAACATCATTACGTACAAGCAATTCTAAGAGGCAGATCTAATTATCATAGCTGAAAAATCCATACTGGTTATTTTGCTGTTGATGACCCAGTTTTTGACAGCTGTAAATATGCTAAAATATGATATTTTGAAACAAATTGCATTACATTGCCTTTTTAAAAGTAAATAAAATTGTTCTAGAGGCAAAATCACTAATCCAGAACATTTCTGCAAAACGTGCTGGCCCTTTTAGTTTTTGTCTTGACTCAGAATTGCTTAATTCTTCTGACAGATGTTTTCAACTCCTTTTAAGCACTGAGCATGCAAGTATCAGGAATTAGCTCATGAAATGAATTTTAATCATGAAATTAAAATATTGCTAAAACTCTATGTGTTCGCCACCTTGAGAAATTTGGTAAGTTCGTACTTGGATTTTGTCTTCCAAAAGTTTATATGCTAGTTGGAGAATGACAAAATGACACATGGAAGAGTGCAGGCTAATATAAATATTTGGAGGAACAACCAAAGATGTTAATTAACATTTGGGTTTTAGGTCCCCTATCATATTTTGCAAGGCTATTAATGGTGTTCACTCTCCTACCTTTAAAGGAAAATCTAGGACTTATTCCCCATTGCAGAAACACCCACCTTTCTAAAATTTCCTGAATAGACCATGCTGCACTTCTGTCTGGCATTTCCTGTTCCGTTAGAAATCACCTACTCACAGCCCCGCCTGCACAGGTAGAACCTGTCTCCTCTTCTGTGCTACCACTGTATCTTGTGTGTATTCCTGCATCTTCATGTACTGCCTTGAATCAGGGTTGTTTATTATGTGTCTTTGTCTCCTTTTCTGGACTATGATATCTTTCAGGGTAAGGGTTACGCCTTACTCATCTCTCTTGCTCTTAACACATTGCATGGTATCTGGAATACAGTGGGTCTTCAGTGACTATAATTTACATTTAATTGCACTGATTTGAATTTGCAAGTTCTGACTTTGAAGAAGAGTTTATAGCCAATTCTATGCAAATAACTGTCAGCAAGATAAAAACCTGAGGTAATATTAGAATCCCAAGCAGGGGGAAGAGTTGAAGTAAATACACAGAAAGTTGACTTTGGTGGGAATGTATGGTGTATGGAGTGGAGGGGAGTCTGGACTAGTGAAATCAGATCAAGAAGTGTGCTCTTTATATGTAGCCATTGGAAACCATTGAATGTATCTTGAGTTCAGTGTTATATTTGAGGGAGATTATTTCAGCAAGACGATTTGAAAAGGGAACAGACTAGAGACTGATAAGGCAATTCAGAGGCTCTATTACTATAATCTACATAAGAAATAATAAGCTGAGGCTATCATGGAATGCTGATAGTGGAGGCAAGACTTGACATGGTTCTTAAGGGATTGGTGAATTTTAGATAGATGGAAATGATCGTTAAAGAACATTTAAAATATGTGATTATATATGTGAGAAAATAAGGGTACGAAGGGTACAAATATGTGTATGTTTACTTCAATTTGTAAATATATGTATTTTTATATTGCATATAAAATATATATAGTCTGTTCTACAATGTGATGGTTGCATGCCTGAGAAATTTCATACTATTAAAAGTTCATTATAAAACCATAGTTTATTTAGGAATTGAGTATTGGGGGACCAGAGTGCCTCTTATATACATTCTTATTACCTTTATTTTCTTTTGTTAAGGTAAACCTCTATATTTTGTGCTATATATATTTAAAGCAGAAAACAAAAATATATTGTAGCACAGTTCTCACCATGAAGTAAACATAGAAAAGCTTCTCAGAAATGGAGCACCAGCCATTTGGACAAACAGCTGTGGTTTCCGATGTTTAAAACAATAGCTTTTTTCTATGCACTGTGCTGGTTTTGCATTTATTTTATAAGATATAACTTGTGAGAGTGCACTTAACTAAGTTTATATTCCCTAACTCACCAATTGCACTATTTCCCAATTCCGCATGCATAGAAAAATAATGAGTGGAGGGAAATACACCAAAATTATAGAAATGATTACCTCTGGGTAATATAATTATAGGAGATTTTTATTTTATGCATATTCCCAATTAAATGATGGGCATGGACTACTTTATAATCAGGGGGAAAAAAAGCTTTATAGAATAAAAAGAATGGAAGGAAAGGCATTTAATTTGATTTGCATCACATCAAGCAAGTCAAAGAGGCAACCTTCTGTATTAGTATCTTCCCTCAAATACCAGCACCTGCTCCAGCAGGGAAGATTTCACCACTGTAAAATGACTCTTTTATTTCTCCTTTTTTCTATGCTGTACCCTTTGGAAGGAAGCCACTATGTACAGCCTACACTTGAGGAGTGCAGAATCATGCTTCCCTCCTGTAGGGTAAACTAGCTACATAATTTATTTAGAATTCTTCTGCACTGATGTGTCTTCTCTAGTTATTTATTAATTTATTCCACCATTTATATCAGTACAGATTCGTGGATACAATACTTCTTTATTTTGCTGCTCAAATTTTCTAGTTTTGACCATTGGGAGCTCTTTCAATTAGCTCCTGTGCCTCTTCGACTGACATGCCACCACCTGTGTTTGGGTATTGTTGTGCATGTACATGTGTGTGCATTTGAACACTCTACTTTCTGACACTACAAGATGCTCCAATCCGGACTCATTTTGTATATTTCCTATGCCAGTCCTGGAATCAGTCACTTCTTCAGTAACCCTGATTCCTTTCATTGGATGATATTAGAAGCCAATATCTAGGCACCCAGTATGCTCATTACTGCTACAGTGTCACTTGTTTTAGGCCCTCTCAGCTAACACAGCAAGGAAATATGTGTGTGTTAGTCACAAGAACTGCTAATCCATGCCCCCATGCTTAACAACATGGCTTTCTCAACTTTTAAAGGATAACAGTTATCTAATGCCTGAGCCCTGTCTATCACTCTCATTGCCACCTCCCTAACAGTACATTAACCCATGTATATACAAATATTTCTATATGTAGCCATTTGTACCTATATTAAGCTAAATGTGAATTCATACTGACATCTCCAACTCTAATCCATCACAACAACATGGATCACTCTAACCTCCTCCCCTTGCTTATTTGTAAATTCCCATTCCAACAGTCAGAAACCTGGCTTCTGCCATCAATCACTGTATTAGTCCATTTTCATACCTCTATGAAGACATACCTGAGAGTGTATAAAGCTATAAAGAAAAAGAGGTTTAATGGACTCACAGTTCCACATGGCTGGAGAGGCCTCACAATCATGGTGGAAGGTGAATGAGGAGCAAAGGCATGTCTTACATGGTGGCAGGCAAGAGAACATGTGCAGGGAAACTACCCTTTATAAAACCATCAGATCTCATGAGACTTGTTCACTATGACCAGAACAGCACAGGAAAAACCCACCTCCATAATTCAATTACCTCCCACCAGGCCCCTCCCATGTCATGCGGATTATGGAAGCTATAATTCAAGATGAGATTTGGGTAGGGACACAGCCACACCATATCAACCACCCATTTACTTAATTGTGCACATCCAGTATTTTTGTATAGCAATATCAAATTTGTTAACCTGTATTCTCATGGGAAACAGTTTTGTCAACTAGAATGTACAGTGTTTATGTGCAGTTCCTCTTGCCTTTAGTATTACAGACTCCACTCATTTCCAAGGTTACTTAGATCAATGCCTTTTTCCCACATTTCTCCTCACTGAAGTTGTTCATACAATTGTAATATGGTGAGATTCGTTTATCATGATTTTTAACATTCTTTCCTGGGAGCTTCTGATCTCGATGATTTTTTAAAATGTGTATACATTAACTCTTTCTCCTGTAAAGTTCTATGACATATCTGAATAGATTTTTTGTTATTCTATGATAACCACTCAATTATAAGAAAATTATTTTGGCACATCCTAGTGAACCCAATTTCATAAAATTACAAAACTTAACATTGATTGCTCAAGACATTTTAAATATGCAAATAATATCCTGGTAGCCAATTACTCATCAATTCACAGAAGAGCTATATTTTTACAATAAACCTGAATGAAATCTCTGTTAGATATTAAACAAAGCCCTTGACCCAAGATCTTCAGCGATTTAATAAACATTTATTATGTGCTACCTGCATTCCAGGCACCATGCCTGGCACTGGAAATATCAACATTAATGAGATCTAATCATTGCAGGACTGTGTATTGAATGCAGTGGTAGAGATGCACAAAGGGCAACGTGGAGGGAGAGTGGAGAGCCACCTAAACCGTTCCAGTGAGGCTGGGATGGATTTGGAGGTACCTGAACTATAGCTTAAAGAATGAGTTAGCCAGAAGGAGGCAGACAATAGAAAAGAATCTTCCAGGTAGAGTGGGTAGGCTAAAATTACCAGGGATTTTCTAGCATAATGTGCATAGGAAAATATTATAAGTTAAATGCTGGTAGAGTTAGAAGTTGGAGCAAGATTTTGTTAAAAAATTAGGTTAGTGAGACAGGCAAGAACCAGATAATGGACAGCTTGTAAGCCACAGTAAGGAGTTCATCCTGTGGTTGATGAGAAGCTACTGAAGATTGAAAGTAGAAGAGTGACTCGGACTTGGTCAGATTTGTGTTTTGGAAGGCTCACTTTCGCAGCTGTGAGGAGTGGATATGAGGGGAAAGGACTGAAGATGGGGTGGCCAGCAAGAAAACTGTTACTCAGGTAACAGAGGAAGCAGGTCTGACTAGGACAGGAGAATTTGATTGTACAAGCATCAGCCTGGCAGATGCCACCAGGCCAACCGAGCCCCTGACAATAGCAAAGAATCCCTGTCTGATAAAGAAGAACAGTGGCTGCCCTTATGGAAGACTCTTGATAAATACTTCATTGATTTGTCAGCTTTATATCATTTTGTTCCAAACAAGTACTTAAGGCACAAAGTAAGAAAGAAGAGAGAAAGAAGAGCAAGAAAAAAATGAAAGATACACACAAGATAAACAAATGAGTGAAGAAATGATATTTTGAAAACTATGATTTACCAATCTATCAAAATGCCAAGAATTTAGTTTTTTTCCCATGTCTCTGGAACACCATTAAAAGCTCCTTTCTAGGAATGAAATGTTGACAATGCAAATGCCTCTTTGGAATTTCTTCCCAAACACATCAGTTCTAGCCCATATTTAGATTCATTCAATCCATTGGTCCAGTTTAGTAAGTGCAGTGTAAGCTTCTTCACTATACATTTTCTTGTGTGGACTCATCCTGTCATCTTTTCACCTGTCTGTTATGGATAAAAATCCTTGAAATATGTCTTTCTCTGCCCCGGAGACATCATAAATCTGGTGTATTTCTTGTTTCTTAGATGAAAGATTCCAGTAATTCTTTGGACTTACATTAAGATCCAAGAGGCCAGAGATATTTTTAAATATATAAGAAACAATGAAAATAAAAGAACAAAATGATATAAGTTGCAATTAATATGCCTAGAGAGAAATAAGCCTTGATAACTTTCCTATTTTTAGAAAACCCACTTTAAAAGAGAGGCAGATGCTACAAAAGGAGAACAACAAGTATCGCATTAACAACCAAAATCCTTCTTCCAGAAGCCATGTTGTACCAATCTCAACCTGTGGTTGAGCCGCATGACCTGTGCGATTCTCAATTCCCCTGAGCTCCTAAATCAGAGAAATTCTGTGTCATGTAAATGAGGCACTGCTGATGAGAGCGAAGCTCACTATGGGCAGTCAGTCATCACTTTTTGAGCCCTGGCACTGTGCTCTGTGCTACAGGACACAGGAAACATCAGTCTGTGTTCTCAGGGAGTATGTTGAGATCCTGTTACCTTCTCTCATTATACTGTAAACACGATAGCAAGAAAAGAACTGAAAATAAGTATACCACCATGCAGGATGATTACAGAGGCTGAATGTTGTTTAAGTTAAACCCCCTAGTTTATGGATGCCCCAATAAGCCAGAATGTTCTTAGTAAATATTTCTTATTTATAGAAGCATAAAGCCCATGGATCTAATGATTATTTTTTGCATTCCTAGTAAGTGACAACTCTAGGCTGGGTACTGGGTAATAATAATGAGCAAAGAGACAAGGATTTTGCCCTCACAAGCAATGAGAGGGAAGGAGAAAGAGAGAATTCAAAAGATAATTGCAAATTGTGATGAGAACTATTTAGGAAAAAGGGTGAAGAGAAAAGGAGAGGGGCTGTTGGGATAAGACATAGGTGATAAAAGCAGACTTCTCACAGAAAGCATCATGTAGGATGAATGAGAGGGAACCAACCAAGGCCAGAGTGGAAAGAGCTTTCCAGGCAGAGGGAACAGCATGTATAAAAGCAGGTCAGGTTGTCTGCTGCTCAAAGAAGGAGGTGGGGGTCGGGGGAGATCATGCAGAGCCTGGTGACTCCTGGTGCCAACTTCAGTGTTTTTTCCATGTAAAGCCAAACGCTTGCTCAGTCTGGCTACTGGGTAGAAAATAGGTCAAGAGGGGCTGCTGCAAAAGTGGGGCCAGTCCAGACATCAGCAAACATTAAAATTAATATGAGATATGCTTAAGACCACTGACATGTACACTTAAAATTGGTACAATGTGGTAAATTTTATGTTATTAAAATGTATATTTTACCATAACACAAATAATGAATATGGACAGGAAACAGATATTTCCTAAAGATACATTGCCATGAATGTTGTTCCTTCTCATTTCAGACCAACAGGAGCTCCAGGGAGCAACGAGCAGTACAATGTGGGAATGGTGGGGACGCATGGGCTAGAGACCTCTCACGCAGACACTTTCAGTGGCAGTATTTCAAGAGAAGGAACCTTGATGATTAGAGAGGTAAGTTGGTATAAAAACTGTGTGTGTAGAGGAAATGCCATTTCTTTTTTTTTTTTTTTGAGGCGGAGTCTCGCTCTGTCGCCCGGACTGGAGTGCAGTGGCCAGATCTCAGCTCACTGCAAGCTCCGCCTCCCGGGTTTACGCCATTCTCCTGCCTCAGCCTCCCGAGTAGCTGGGACTACAGGCGCCCGCCACCTCGCCCGGCTAGTTTTTGTATTTTTAGTAGAGACGGGGTTTCACCGTGTTAGCCAGGATGGTCTTGATCTCCTGACCTCGTGATCCGCCCATCTCGGCCTCCCAAAGTGCTGGGATTACAGGCTTGAGCCACCGCGCCCGGCCGGAAATGCCATTTCTTAAGTGGTTTTTACATTAAAGCTTTCACAGAGAATGCCTATGACATGTATTTTAAGTATGGGGAATTCTTGGGGGAGGGAGGACCTGTGCTTCTAAATAGTTGAGTGATTTTAATTGTCTGCTGCCTTCTTTCCTGTATTCTTCTAAGCTTTGGCAGTGTGACTTAATTATATTAGTGCAAATTCTTCAGTAGGAGAGTAGGAGCTATGCAAATCAGAATATGGAATTTGGGCCTGAGGATATAAAATTGCAAACTCAGATGTTTCCTACAACAGGAAAACAGAAATGAATGATCTCTCTGAATAGCATCACTGGCCTTGTTACGTCTCTTCTCCCCACGGTTTTATCTTTGTGGATTTCGTATAAAAAATGCTCAATAGTTCCAAGAAATGATGATATCATCTTATCTGGTTAAATTAACATTAAAACCACCATTAAGTTATTTTATTGAAAGAACAAAGAAATATGCAGATCTGCTTTAAAAATATACCTTGGCACTTTGGTTGAATTCTTTTTAAAACTCTAGGAACATCATTTCATTTTGGGGGTGGCACATGTTCCCTTTCATCTGTCCTTCTGACATGCAGTAACTCCCCACTGTGTCCATGCTAACCAGAAAGACCCTGACAAATTAAAATCACTATTTTCTTCTTTTTCAAAACTTCATCATCACCATGCAAGTTTGAGTGCAGATATTTACTCGGAAGGAAAGAAATGGCTGAGAACATTGGGCAAATGTTACCTGACCCTCTCCCTGCATCCATCTATAAAATTTTATAAATAATAGCATACAACTTATAAGATAGTTGAGGATATTGAGTTAGTAAATTAAGCATTCAATAAATGTTAACCATTTTATTTTATTTCACTGTCTCCTCAGAAATGAATTCTCCTTTTACTTGTTATCACCATCCAGTTCTCCCTCTGAAACATTAACATATGTCATCTGTTTTTCCTCTTCAGCCAGGACAGAGTTGGGAAATTCTAATAGCAGACTTTGCTCTCCAAAAAGGCAAAGGGCATCTCACTTTTGTAAGAAAGAAAGGAACTGTAGTTTTGAGATGAATACGGCCTTTGAAATAATAATTGGCAGTGGGGCTATAACTAAAAGACTAGTTCACAAAGCAACTTGCTAGAATTTCATTTTATGGCCTTGTTGAATCTTTCAAGTAGCCTTTAAAGAGTCCTTTCACATACGCCTGAAATGAAAAAATGGACTTGGCTGCTGAAATTGACACTGTGTAGTGCTGGTATATAAATCTCTTAATGTGGTTAATGGATAATTTCAATGGAAGTGTAGAAGGTTTCTATCCCTATAACTTACCACTTAGGAAAACATGAGGGAGAATGTTCTGGAGTGAGTTGCTGTTTGACTCCAGATAAAAGGACTCCGATTTCTAATGTGGCTTAAAATTTGCTTGAGTCTTTATGACACAGTAAATAACTCCAAGTAGACATTTGGAGCCACATTTTCAGTTCATTGCCAGCCGTATCTAAATGGCTCCATGTTATTTATAGCACTCCAGTATTCTATGACCACAACCTGTCACTTTGAAAATAGCATTTGCAGCTGGGCACGGTGGCTCATGCCTGTAATACCAGCACTTTGGGAGGCCGAGGTGGGCAGATCACAAGGTCAGGAGATTGAGACCACCCTGGCTAACACGGTGAAACCCCGTCTCTACTAAAAACACAAAAAAATTAGCCAGGCATGGTGGCGGGCGCCTGTAGTCCCAGCTACTTGGGAGGCTGAGGCAGGAGAATGGCGGAACCCGGGAGGAGGAGGCTGCAGTGAGTGGAGATCATGCCACTGCACTCCAGCCTGGGCGACAGAGCGCGACTCCATCTTAAAAAAAAAGAAAAAGAAAGAAAGAAAATAGCATTTGCCAGTGTCTTATAGGAATTTGATCTATTAAGGAACCCAAAATCTGTTTGTCCTCTCAATTTCCAATTCTGCCTTCCTCAAATGTGAGTTTTTTAAATAACAAACTGTATTAGTTGGGGTTCTCCAGAGAAAGAGAATATTTACATATATATATACAGAAAGAGAGAGAGAGAGAGAGAGACTGCTTTATTTTATTTTATTTTATTTTTTTGGAGACGGAGTCTTGCTCTGTTCCCCAGGCTGGAGTGCAGTGGTGCAATCTTGGCTCACTGCAACCTCCGCCTCCCAGGTTCAAGCGATTCCCCTGCCTCAGCCTCCCGAGTAGCTGGGACTACAGGCACATGCCCAGCTAAATTTTTGTATTTTAGTAGAGACGGGGTTTCACTGTGTTGCCCAGGCTGGTCTCAAACTCCTGAGCTCGGACAATCCACCCCCCTTGACCTCCCAAAATGCTGGGATTACAGGTGTGAGCCACCACGCCCAGCCGAGAGACTGCTTTATTGTGAGCATGTAGCCTGTATGATATGGAGGCTGAGAAGTCCCATGATCTGCTGTCTGCAAGCTGGAGACCCAGGGAAGCTGTTGGTGTAAATCCCAGTTGGAAGCTGGGTGAAGATGAGATGAAATGTCCCACTTAAACCAGTGCAGAAAAAAAAGAGGGAGAAAATTCCTTCTTCTGCCTTTTGTTTTGTTCAGGCCTCCAGCAGATTAGATGATGCCCATCCAACTTGGAAAGGGCAATCTACTTCACTGAGTCCACCAACTAAATGCGAATTGCATCCAGAAACACTTACAGACACACCAGAAAAAATGTTTAACCTAGGCACCCCATGGCCTAGTCAAGTTGACACATAAAAGTAACCATCATCAAACCTTGAGCTGAAAATTACCAAAAGTACATGTTTAAACAAGATAAATGCAGGTTAAAGTTTATCCCTGACAAAGTAAGAACATAAAATAAAAACTCATTGTAATAAGATTTAGCTTATAGGGTGCTATTAGTACAGTTCTCCAGGATGAACTATAGGAGGACTCACTCAACTTGTCACTGTCATGGAGTGGACTAGATGGTTCTGTAAGAAGATACTGCTCTAACACTCATGATCTTGTCAGATGCACAAATTTCCCCTTGTAGTGCATATCCTTACCCCTGTGGTTCTACCTATCCCTATCCTAGAGCCCCACAGGACCACTTTTTACTCACTTCTAGAATATACCACACCAGCTGTGAGCTGCCATTTGTGAATGGAAGCTCATCTGCTGGAAGAGGTATTTTGCATTCTCCACTGCTGCCCACACTTCACCAAGCAGGTCCCTGTTCTCAATTTTCCTTATTTCCTACAAGCCTCTAGTGGGACTCCATGGACCTTCATCCACAGCACCTTCCTGGTATCAGCTGATCTCTCTTCAGTGTTGATCCTCCTCACTGAACCAGAACACTAGCTTGTCATCATGAAGGCTCTTATGGTTACAAGTAATGAGTAAAAGAACCCACTTAATACAGAGTAAGCAAAAAAAAAAAAAAAAAAAATTAAGTGGGGAGAGGGTAGGTATCAGAAATAGAGGAGTAAAGGAAGATTTAGGGTGTTTCATGGAAGGAACCCAAAGGTAAAAGTGAGCTGAGCCTCTTTGAAGGACTGGGACAGACAAGAGCTCAGGCAGCTTCTCATGTGCAGGTCTCTGGCCTCTCTTGCTGCCTGTCTCTCCTTACCCTAATCTCTGCTTTCTTCCACTTTCTCCTTTGTTCTTTTCTCTCTTCATAGAGGAGCTTTCTCTCCCTCTGCGTGCTCCTGCTCTCACCTCTCCACTTCCTCCATTGAAAGATATTCACCACATCCCAGTTCAACTGCCAGCAGAATCTGACCCATGTCTCTAGGGTTTAATATTGAATTCCAGTGGGAATCTGGTCCCTTTTGGCTCAGGCATTCACCCCTGATTCAATCAGCTGTGACCAGGAGTAGGCCCCTAATACAACAGTGCAGCCCAGAGCACCTGGGCTCTGCCACAGGACAGCTGGGTTCAAACCACTTAGAACCCTGTCACTTAGGGCAAGATAACTGATGGAATGTCATATATAAAGTGTTTACCGCAGTACTTGGCATGTGTTGGTACATGGAACATCTTTGTGCCAATCCCCACAGGAATGGTGAGAGATAAAGATGAGCTATTATTGCGGTTCTGTTAATGAGGTTCTTAAAGGTGTTGCACATCTGTCTTTGTGTTTCCAGTACAGTACGTGGCACACAGAAAGTGTTTAATAAGAAGGTGCTGGTGGAGTGAACAAAAGGGTGATGACTCAGAAGTGGGCAGATTCAGAGCATACTACAGGATTCCTTTAAACTTCTCACCATCGGAGCCACTTCCCTTTGTTAGCCTCTCTGAGTCTTTGTTTGATAACCAGTGTGTCTCCTCATCAGTTTACCAGTGTGTCTGCATCAGTTTTTGGCTTGAGAAAGAGTGCTGCTGATACAAGAGAGGCCAAAAATTTCTAAAGAGATGACGTGATTTTTGCTAAAGAGAAGTTTGAGGAAAATGTTTAAAAGCTTTTCAGTATTTGAACAGAAGTAAAGGGAGAAACTGCCCAGTACACATGAAATAGCACACAATAAGATGTATTAGGACTGAACTTCCTAAATGTCATTTAGAAAAGGAAATGCTCAACTCTGAGAATAGGCACTAATACACGCTACTGATGGTCACTGTGACAAAATGAATCCAGAAAATGCCCCTCTCCAGGACAGCTCGTAGTCCAGGAGCAGGTTGCCAAGAAACATAGAGGACACTAGGCTTTCCAGTTATCTCTCAAACTTCCTGAAACATCAATTACATGCACCATTACAGGAGCTTGGGAGTCTGTTTCATCTAAACAGGAAAAAAGAAAAAAAAAGAAGTGCCTCCTTTCACTTCCAGCCAGAGGCAGGTGCAGAACTGTAATTGTAAATCCATACAAGCTCCAGAAATAAAAAGCCAGACTGGTGAGATGGTCAAAGAAACAGCATGAAACCTTGCACATGCCAGCGCCCAAGAGGGTAGGGAATGTGCTTGCTTTGTTCCCAGCTGTTCCATGTTCAGTAGAATGCTTTACATTTAGTAGGAACTAAAAAATTTTGGGTCAATGAATGAATGAAACAGAACGCAGAGAGGGAAATCATTACTTTATCAGATCTGCGCTAAGAATCCTCAATGAGCCAGTTGCATAAAAGTTAAAAAGTGCAACACTAGTCAGGCCTACAATGTGGGCACTGGCTTTTGGAAACCAGAGTTGTCTTTTAATCCTGCCTTTCCTCCCTGGGATTTTTTGGCAGAGACTGCTCTCCAGAGCAATGGCTTCCAAACTTGTTAGGTCATGTAATCCTATCAGTAAAAACTATAGAGCATCTCACCTAATACAGTGTATTTATTCACAAATCATACATTTTTTTCTACTGCACTAACATTATGTACATTATAAAATACCTTTGGCCGGGCGAGGTGGGTCACACCTGTAATCCCAGCACTTTGGGAGGCCAAGGCGGGCAGATCACAAGGTCAGGAGTTCAATACCAGCCTGACCAACATGGTGAAACCCCATCTCTACTAAAAATACAAATATTAGCCAGGCGTGGTGGCACATGCCTGTAATCCCAGCTACTCAGGAGGCTGAGGCAGGAGAACTGCTTGAACCTGGGATGAAGAGGTTGCAGTGAGCCGAGATCACGCCACTGCACTCCAGCCTCGGTGACAGAGCGAGACTCCATCTCAAAAAAAAAAAAAGAAAAGAAAAGAAAACCTTTAAAGGACGTTAAAAAGGGATACTAGAAGTGATGTTTCAAATGCTTTGCTAGTTATGATGACTTTATTTTGTTACCGCCTACATCACAAAGCACCATAGTTCTTTATTGAGACATTAAACATTTATGATAGTAGTTGTAAATCCATATTTTCAAATAGTATTCTAGATCATGTCAATATATTTGGAACTCCTGTCAGATCCGATTAGCTAATCATTGTTTTGACCTTGTGAATGACAAAGAGCCCCGTGAGTTAAGTATGGTCTCTACACTTTCTTGGAGTACTCCACACACACTGCCTCTTTTCAGCAACATTTTAGGTCATTTCTCTGTTGTGTGGGTTTGTTTCATTGTAACCTGGTAATATGATCTGTAAATATAATTAAGTGGCAGGTACATACAGCACAAGCACTACAAAAGAGTTTACAAGTGTGGGCCCTGCTCAGTCCCTCCCTTTTGTAGCGTCTCCCGCTGTACATGGGACCCCATGCTATATGTGACCACTGTCTATACCTCATGCAGGAATGTAAGGCTTCAGGCTCAATCGATAAACCAAATATTTGCAAAGCTTACTTTCTTTTTTGTTTTCTTTAGTAAAATAGAAATTCGAATATCACCTTCTCGCACCCTAGCGGGTCTATTTGGAGCCCCGTATGCCTATGCTGTGTAAGGGCTGATGTCACTCTTTGGCCTTTTTCCCCCCTCTCTAACTCCTCCCACATGCTGTGCTCCCTCAGACATCTGGAGAGAAGCGATCTGGCCACAGTGACAGCAATGGATTTGCTGGCCACATCAACCTCCCTGACCTGGTGCAGCAGAGCCATTCTCCAGCTGGAACCCCGACTGAGGGACTGGGGCGCGTCTCAACCCATTCCCAGGAGATGGACTCTGGGACTGAAGTAGGTGCTGGGCAACAGCTGGCATGACAGTTCTGCTCTCCTTCCTGGGGTTCTAAAACCATGATCTCTTCAAGAATGAGGCTTCACCAAGCTCCTTGAAACTTGTTTGGTTGTTTTCTACTATAGGGCTGCCTGTGCAGATACTCAAATGGAGAAATCATGGAAGCAGAGCAGTGAAAAGTTCTCAGATATCATCTGAACTAATACTTGTTTCTCCAGATGAGTATACTGAGGTTCATAGAGATTGAGTGACTTGTCCAAGATACACGGCTGGTTTGTGACAGATCTAAGACCAGAACTGGAAACTTCAGGCTATACAGATTTCAAGGCCAACAGTTGAGGTTTATATTTGCATTAATTTAGTCAAACTAAGTACGACTTTAAATAAAACCGTTTAAATGATTTGTTTATGAAAAATAAAATTTAATAAATAGATAAGTTCTTAAAGCGTTCATCTTCATAAATTCAAAATTGTGTGAGAATGAAGAAACTAGGTATTACCTTTCCTGTATAGAAACAGTCCCAGGAAAAAGTCTGAATAAACACAATCTGCAGGTAGTGCCCATAGACGCTGATGACTGACACCAGTTGGATGAGTTCACAGTGTGTAGTCATGTTTCATTAACAGTCTTGTCAATCACACATAAGGTCCTAAGTGTGTTTATAAAGCACATGTACTGTTATTTTTGACATTGTCCACACACTAAGTTTTTATGAAGCACCCTTTGAACTAGAAAGTTATAGAGTAGATGAGCTTTGCATACCCCAGGGTAAAGAACACAGTGGTATATTGCAAAGCACAGCATCTTATTGTAACTTCATGCTGTGTGGGCATTTTCTGCCTGAACACCTCTCTTGGTGCAAAGGAGGACCCCATAAGATTGAACCCTGGTTCAAATTCTGCTGCTGCCCCAGCTCTATGTGGAAATGTTACTGCCTGCCCTACCTCTTTCACAGACATCTTCTAAAGATCAAAAGTGAACATGTACGTAAAAGTGATCTATTTGATAGGGGGAATTCTACCTTGAGGAGGATGAAATGGTTTTGGTTTCATAGGATGGAGAGAAAAATCTTGAATTAAATCAGATTAGATCTTTGTGGTTTTCTCCTTACATGTTTAGAGGTCTTGGATGGTGGTTTTATTTTTAAATAAAACTCTAAAAGTAAAACTAAAGTGAAACAACCTTTAGTTAAAGATATTTGTCCAAAAAAGATGTGCTTATTATGTTGAATACAGATGTGTTTGTGATGTTAAAGGACAAGAAGGAATGGACATGACTGACATTGCAGCTAATTCAGCAAAACTCAGATTTAGAATATTGTGACATGAAACCTTGATAATTGAGTTTACTGTTCCCTCGTTTACTTCTGACATCATGTTTTCATGGTGCCATTCAAGCCCAAGATTCCTTTTTTAAAGTAAGCCTTTAAGGTACATTGCTCACAAACCTAATATCCTCATAAAGTCCCTAAATAATGATGTAAATGTAATTATTCTTTTAAGGAAACTATCATGGGAATGAAATATCTTCAATTCCAGCATAAAATCATCCCTGAATTAAGGATTTTAAAGGTTTTGGAGCCAACACCAATTCGCTTACATCGCCAGGCCAGAGTAGAAGAGCTCAAAGCTTTCCTCCCCAAGAGAAAGCCCCTTGGGTTGACTCTGTTCAGGATAAAGTGCTGCTGTGGAGGCTTCCTTACTTAGTTTATTGCCAGTTGTGTCAGCCTTTCATATTGATCATGTGGTCAATATAGGAGATTGCTTTTACTGAAAGGGAGAGGCAAGCTCTGTCACGACAGTGATCTTACAGACTTTAAGGTGCCACATGTGGTCCAAAATGTAACTTTCTCACTGCAATTCTTGCAGTCTGTAATTAACGAAGTCCTACAAATGCACAATGGCTAGTGCATAATCAATACCGGAAGAAGCTAGAGACACGCATGTACTGACTAGGGTGCTAAAATGTGAACACCTGGATACCCTGAAGAATCTGTGATCATTTTATAGCCCAAGCACAGTATTGTTAGCATTGTTTATTCCTGCAGTATTTATCTGCTCTTCTTAATCTTCTTGCTTATTGATTAGTATGGCATGGGGAGCAGCACCAAAGCCTCATTCACCCCCTTCGTGGACCCCAGAGTATACCAGACGTCTCCCACTGATGAAGATGAAGAAGATGAGGAATCATCAGCGGCAGGTAAGCAAGAAGGGCTCAGTGTTTTAAAAACAGCTTTGTCTTCATTTCTGGTATGACCTGACAAGGAAATTAATCCTCAGTTCAGTAGTTAAGCCGATTACTGCTTAGGTCCTGTCTTAAAAGGAAGACTTTTAAAAATTATTATTTCTGTAGGACTCCTAAAACAAATTTATTACTTTCCATTTTTTTTTTTTTCCATCTCTTCTATTTCATTTCTGGCAGACCCAGGGGGACATAGGGACCCTAGGAAAAGCTGTTCGTCAGTGATCTCTGAACATAACCAGATGTTTCCCCAAAACAATTTCTGGGTACAATGTTTTACACATATTAGGCACTTAATAAGTACATGGTACATTGTGTTGACTTCTAGGTGTGTGCGTCCCACCACAAAAATCTGGCTGATTTAAAGGAGAATCTTGCTTTCTAATCTTTTTCAAGTAATTGATCATCAAAGTCAGCTTAGGACAGTTTTTCAATTGATAATCTGGAATTTTAAAAAGTAGATCTTTTTTGCCCATATTACAAGAGTGAGGATGGTGTATTTAATTTGGGACTTTCTAAACTCTGCAAGTAGTGTCTATAAGCCTATTTTGCTAATGAATAAAAGATTGCTTTGATGAATGAGTTACACTTTATTCTACTAAAACAAAAAAAAAGTGTAAAATAAGGAGAGTTTCAGAGTTTCCTTGCCTTTACTATAATTCAAACCAAACAAGGAGAAATCATAGTGTTTTGAAGCCCCATCTCCAAATCTCCATAGGTTATCTTTTAAGATGCCACTGACTTCTCTGATTCTTTTTCTCAAAGCTCTGTTTACTAGCGAACTTCTTAGGCAAGAACAGGCCAAACTCAATGAAGCAAGAAAGATTTCCGTGGTAAACGTAAACCCAACCAACATTCGGCCTCACAGTGATACACCAGAAATCAGAAAATACAAGAAACGATTCAACTCAGAAATACTTTGTGCAGCTCTGTGGGGTACGTTGGTGCTTTTTAAAAAAAAAAATAATAACCACTCATTAATGAACTCACCCTCAAACATTAAAAGCCTGTGGATCTTGTCATCAAAAGAACACTGGTTGAATCATGGGTATTAGAGTCCTAACTCGGGACTATCTTGACCTCAGGAGAGACCAAAAGGAGTTTTATATGTAGAAATAGCTGATACTCTACTAGCCAGGATGACGAGATTAGATTCAGAGCAACCTTGTCACACAATAGTGATAGGCTAAAGCCAACAAGAGAACTAGCTACCACTTAATACAATGAGTGGGCAAGGCAAAGTCTATAATCTGATCAGAGGCAATTTGTGTCTGGCACTTCGTGATATACCCCATGTTCATTCTCCATGATCCATACCACATCCTGCAAGGGGAATACAAGCATAAATAATGGCATAAACTTTTATTTCAAGCTGAAAAATCAGCCCAGAGTATTTTGTGCATTACCCAAGGTCATAACCCTAGCAATAACAAGATAAAACTTGAAAAGAACAACAACTACTTTAATGAACCTTCCCTTTTAGTTTAAAACATCAGTCTGCATTTCTTGTGAAAAAGATCTGCAGGTTTTAGCGGACCTCAAACTCAGGAGAGGCATGATGAGATTCTATCAAAATCTTGGTTTATGTTACTATAAACATCTCATACAGATTAAGGAAGGACATGTCCCCTATGTACCCATTGAAAATACTAGGCTTGGACTGGGGAACCATAATTTTAAAAGGCTGAAAGCATTTGAAATGTTAGTGGGGAAGAGTGTGAAGCCTAGGAACCATTTCATGATAGAGGCTCTGTCCCCTGGAGAAGAGACAGAAGAGAACAAGATAGCCACATTTAATACTGAAAGGATTAATATGTGGACAAAAAAGCAGACATTTGTGTTGATCAGAAGATAGAAGTACAAGAAGTAAGAGAAGCTAGAGAGTTACATGTTCATTAATAAAGTACAGTGCACAATGAGCCTCTCAATGTATGTGTGTGTTGAGGGGTGGATGATAAATTTCCCGAGCAATAAATTTTTAGGATTACAACTACCCAGACAAAACCACTTACCTGCCTGTACTTCTGTAATAGGGATTACTGCATGGGTGTTGGGCTGCACTAGATTTAGAGACCTGAGAAGTCCCTTAAAGTGAGTATGTCTGTGACTCTCCAGCTATTAACACTTTTCTTGAATGGGTTTATCATTTCCCTAAAAAAGAGTAAAAACTTGAGGGCATGGGGCATAAGATAGGTACATTGTGGTTCAAGAAGGAGGAAGGGCCTTTCTTCCAATGGAGTGTGGAAATGGAAATTGCACTGTATATTGAAGGTGGGTAGGCTAGAGATCACTGCATAGGGGTGGGGTAAACCTTGGGGACGAAGTAGATTTATAGGGAGAGCCAAGAAAGAAGTGGTTTTTCTAGGAAGGGAATAAAGGCAAATTGTGCTAGCTTCATATCTGTGCCTAAGGCTCCTATTGACAAGGACTCTGTACATTAGGCAGTAAATAATTAGATGTATGAATGCTGCTAACACTTTATAAAAGAAAACTGTAAATTCATTACCAGAAGTACAATGATTTAATTATTATGTCAGAACTTCTACACTCATTAGTTTGTTTACCTACTTGCCCATTAGTGTATATTTACAAGTCACAGTTTCTTAGATTTTATAGGGACTCTTGATGCAGAAGATTAAAGTTTGTGAAAAGTCAGTCTTAGGGTGCTTCTTAAATTTACAGGTGTAAACCTTCTGGTGGGGACTGAAAATGGCCTGATGCTTTTGGACCGAAGTGGGCAAGGCAAAGTCTATAATCTGATCAACCGGAGGCGATTTCAGCAGATGGATGTGCTAGAGGGACTAAATGTCCTTGTGACAATTTCAGGTATGTTACTAAGATGATGAGTCCCCCAGGTCCATACAGCAGGAAAGGGGTCCACCTCATTTGTGCAGAAACAGTTAGCTCTGCCCTTCCCAGCTAACAAACAAGACAATGAAGTATAGCAGTATAGCCAGAGTGAGGTTGCCCACATTTTTTAACACTGGGTATTCTGACCTCCAAAAAAATGTCTCTCACCTCTGCATTAAATCTGAATTAGGCAGAGACACACCACAAAGGCTATATATTTATAGCTCTTTATCTCTGTCAGGACTCAGCAAGGATCGTCAGATGTTTTTAAGGTTTCTGCACTCCAGTTATTACCACATACAGACAGAATATCAAAATGCAGGCTTCCAAGAGGGACATTTAGTAAGCAGAAATTTTTCTAGTCTCTTCCCTTAAAAATTCTCTTGCTTATAGTCCACTGGATGTTTTGGCAGGTGCAGCTGGCACACTGGGTGATCAAGTCTACAAAAAGATTTGAGTATGAGAATCATTACTGCTATGCTCTGTAGCTTTCTGATTCCCAAAAAGAGCCTTAAATAGGAAAAAGAAAAAAAAAAAAAAAAAGATGGAGACTAAAGTGAAGGCCTTGTAACAAGTTAAGAATGCAACCTAAAAGAGGGCAGTTTTGTTGAAAGTTTTTCTTTTTTCTTTTTGGTGTTTGAAGGAATTTAACGAGTAACACCCGTCACTTCCCCTCCCATTCCATCTAGTATGGAACCAGCTTGCTACTGCACTTTATAACCACCTGGGGAAATGTGAAAATCCAGAGTCAGAATCTCTGGGGGTGGGGTTTAGGCATCAGGAGCTTTCTTTTTTTTTTTTTTTTCTTTTTTTTTTGCTGTCTGTACGTTTTTTTTTTTTTTTTTTTAATTATACTTTAAGTTCTAGGGTACATGTGCATGACGTTTATATCATGTATAACTCCCCAATGCAATCCCTCCCTCCTCCCCCCTCCCCATGATAGGCCCCAGTGTGTGATGTTCCCCTTCCCGAGTCCAAGTGATCTCATTGTTCAGTTCCCACCTATGAGTGAGAACATGCGGTGTTTGGTTTTCTCTTCTTGTGATAGTTTGCTAAGAATGATGGTTTCCAGCTGCATCCATGTCCCTACAAAGGACGCAAACTCATCCTTGTTTATGGCTGCATAGTATTCCATGGTGTATATGTGCCACATTTTCTTAATCCAGTCTGTCACAGATGGACATTTGGGTTGATTCCAAGTCTTTGCTATTGTGAATAGTGCCGCAATAAACATACGTGTGCATGTGTCTTTGTAGTAGAGTAATTTATAATCCTTTGGGTATATACCCAGTAGTGGGATGGCTGGGTCATATGGTACATCTAGTTCTAGATCCTTGAGGAATCGCCATACTGTTTTCCATAATGGTTGAACTAGTTTACAATCCCACCAACAGTGTAAAAGTGTTCCTATTTCTCCACATCCTCTCCAACACCTGTTGTTTCCTGACTTCTTAATGATTGCCATTCTAACTGGTGTGAGATGGTATCTCATTGTGGTTTTGATTTGCATTTCTCTGATGGCGAGTGATGATGAGCATTTTTTCATGTGTCGGCATCAGGAGCTTTCATAGTTTCTGACGTGTTTCCATTGTGCAGCCAAGTTTGAGAACATGGATTTATGCTCAGCCATTGTTTCATGAAGAGACAACACAGGGATACTGGTTTGAACTTTGAGGAAAGTTCAGCTATACTTCCATTTTGACAAAATGCTTTTGCTTGTCATTAAACTTCCTCTTTCTTTTACCTTTCCACTGAATGTTCAGTTTCATCTCTTTTTATTCTCCCCAAATAAGGTTAACCAGGTAAATTCCTTTTGTATTACCATTTGAGTTTAATCCCATGTAGTCTTTTGTTCTGGTTCATTGCTTTCCTGATTGCTATACTACCAAATCAAAATTAAAACTGCGTATCTGCCAGTCACCTACCAAAAGTGGAAATGCAACCAAAAAATTCACATTCAGGCTTCACTATGTTGTTAGTGGCACATCTTCATTCTTAACAGTATAAGCATTTCCTTTTCTCATGAAGCAAAGATAGGGAAAGTAGAAAATGAAAATAGGAGCAAAAGATTCTTGAACTAACATTGGATTCATATTGGCATAGAAAGGAGGAAACACTGGCTCTCGTGTCCATCCTAGCTACTGTGATTCATTTGGATTCTAGGCCTTTGGTTACAAAATTGAATACTGACCACACCATGATTCCCTTAGTTTAGGTAATGAATGCGCTCTCCTGTCAAATGCATGTGCAATGCTTTACTAAGTTCTCTTCTGCTGGTATATATTCATCTATAAAATATAAAACCTTTTTTTGGGAGAGGCCAAGGCAGGTGGATCATTTGAGGTCAGGAATTCCAGACCAGTCTGGCCAACATGGTGGAACCCCATCTCTACTAAAAATACAAAAATTAGCTGGGTGTGCTGGGGGGACACCTGTAATCCTAGCTACTTGGGAGGCTGAGGCAGGAGAATCACTTGAACCCAGGAGGCAGAGGTTGCAGTGAGCCGAGATTGCGCCACTGGACTCCGGCCCTGGTGACAAAAGCGAAACTCTTGTCTCAAAAATAAATAAATAAAACATTTTTAAAGCCTAAGATAAAGAAAAATAAGTATCCAAAAAACAAAACCCATAGATCTAAATTTATCATTAGTCAGCAAGAGTCATCCCAATGGACATTTTATCTGTTGCAAATAATCTAATGGAGTATATCAAGTTTTGCTACTTGTGTACTCTTCAATATTGTCTAGATTTTTTTTTATCATCCTATGAGTCCTTTATTCCAAGATCACTTTACCAAAGGGAACTTTAGGTTTTCAAGTTCACATCCTTTTTTTTTTTCTTTTCTATTTTTGTTCAGTATTCCTTTCAGTGACTTCAGCACCATACACTTGTCCAGTATAATTTCTGAACCCATATTATCCTCGTTTGCTTTTAAAATAACTTCGTTAGTTAAGTGAAACAAAACTACTACCAGTTGTCATCTTTAGTAGAAGAGGCAAATAAGAGGGTCTTCATTAACATCTGTTACTAGGTTATACAGTGAAGGAAAGGCAGGTGCCAAAATGCCCAGTTGTCAATACTTCTTCATGTGATTGTTCTAGAATGTTCTGGAACTCTGATCAACCACTCGGTTGAAGAGTTAACTCTTACTAAGTTCAGCAGACACTGCTTTGCATTGGGAAGAGAGAATAAGAGCAGCATGCTTAAGTAAGAAACCACCTGAAGATAAAGACATTATAATTTTGTGATGTGTCTAAAACACTTAGAGCTACTTTAACCATAAGTTCTGGCAGAAACACCACTTTAATGACAAAGTGCTGGAGACACTGATTATTAGGCCTTCAAACACATACACACACACACACATAAATAAAACAAAAATAAAAGGAGGTGGGGAAGGAAAGAGTGAGAGCTATCACAGCGATTTGAAATTAAACCTCTATTATTTCAACAGGAAAGAAGAATAAGCTAAGAGTTTACTATCTTTCATGGTTAAGAAACAGAATACTACATAATGACCCAGAAGTAGAAAAGAAACAAGGATGGATCACTGTTGGGGACTTGGAAGGCTGTATACATTATAAAGTTGGTAAGTCTCAAGACATGGAATTGTAAGTTTGGTCTGTTTACTCAATCAGACATATTCAGTTAGGTTTCACTTAGTCTTTTCTATCAGATTGATGATGCATGTGTGACCAGCTTCAGATGTTGCTGGAACCTTCAGCATTATTTTTTAAAAGCCAGATTGATGAAATTGAAAGAGTGCATTCAGAATGAAGTCCTAGGCTCCAGTTTGAATATTTATATCTACTTTCTTCCAAAGACTCATTAAAACGACAAGAATAAAAATGCCATAAGGCTATGAGGACAGTGGGACCAAGAGAAGAGAAGAAATGTCAGTGAATTTAAAAGAGTAGCTGAGTGACTGGAAAAAAAACCTAGAATACC
The DNA here is from genome assembly GCF_009764315.1 of Trachypithecus francoisi. Classification (NCBI taxonomy): domain Eukaryota; kingdom Metazoa; phylum Chordata; class Mammalia; order Primates; family Cercopithecidae; genus Trachypithecus; species Trachypithecus francoisi. The sequence continues at coordinate 117,676,791 of NW_022681453.1, read as the reverse complement.
AGGAAATTCTGAATTCTGAAGCTGCAGTGAGGAAAATGATCAAAATCAATCCAACAGAACCTGGAGAGGCCCAGGAACTAAGGCCCCAGGGGAATCTGAGATGGAAGTGGAGGTGTAAGGTGGGACTGAAAATAGAATTGTTAGAAAATTCATGAGCAGCAAGTCTTCTAGAACCCAGTCTCCACCTCTGAGCAGCTAGGCCACTACCTTCCTCTGCTGCAACAGAAGATGAAAAGTTTGCACGGCCAATCTGATGCTGGGAATGCTTGTGAAAATACACACACATACACATCCCTCTAGCCCCTATTTAGCTCCCAAATAGCTGTGCCTACACTCCCGAGGAAGAGAATGAAAGAAGTGTCTTGGAGAAAGTAAATAGCCAGAAAGAAAGATGTACAGGTACTAACATTTGAAATGCCATGAAAAAAGCTTGCTGCCTAACTACCCTGAAGTGAAACCCAGCAGTTGATAAGCCCGTCTATACCAAGGAGTGGAGAAATTCACAAATATGAAGGAAACCTAAACAAACAAAGAAAGGACATTAGAAGAAACAGGGATAATGAGGAGTGGAAGAAAATGTAAAAAGAAAGAAAGGAAGGAAGCAAGAAACTATAATAGCTTTACAGCGATTAGAAAACTTCTTTCTATAAAACAAGAAAAGGGCTGTTAAAAAAAAAAAAAAAAGTAGAGCAAAGTAGGGGGGACTCATTTAGAGACCAAGAAAAAATTAAACTAAAAGGTATTGGCAGAAATGAAAAATGTAATAAAAGTGTTAGAAGATAAGAAATTCTCCTAAAGAGTAGAACAAAAAGCAAAGCAGAGAAAATACAAGAAATAAAAAGATCATTCCAAGTGGTTCAAAATCTAAGTAATGTGAGTTTTAGAAAATAAGAAGTGAAAGGAGAGGAAAGTATTGAAGAAAGAATACAAGAAAGGTATCTAGAACTAAAAGCCTTGAAATCCCAGATTAAAAGGATTCCCTGAGTGTCCAGGATACCGAATGAAAGAAAGACTCACAAAAAGACATATCAACATGATTATTTCAATACCTGGGAAATGAGAAGGTCCTCAAAACTGGCAAAGCTGTCGTAATATAAGTAAATAAATAACAAACCATTTACATACAATAGACCCAGAATAAGAGTGGCCTGGGACATCTCAGCAGCAATATAGAAGCTTAAAGACAATACAGCAAGGCCTTCCAAATTGCCGACAAAATTATTTCCAACCAGTATTTTATAGCCCTCCTGTGTTAAGAGTTAAGGAGATATATATATGTGTGAGTGTGTGTGTATGTATATGTGTATATACATTTACATATACATAGAGAGAGAGAGAGATTATAAGGAATTGTTTCACATGACTATACTGTAGAGGCTGAAAAGTCTCAAGATTTTCAGTCAGCAAGCTGATTCAAACCCAAGAGAGCCAAGGGTCTAAGTCCAGTTCAAATTTGAAGGCCTGAGAACCAGGAGAACTGATGGTGTTCCACTATGAGCACTGGCAGGCTCAATACCCAAGAAATGCTGATGCTTCAGTCCAAGTCTGAAGGCCAGAAAAGACTGATGTCCTAGCTCAACCAAGCAGGAAGACTCGGCCTTTTTGTTCTAGTCTGGTCTCCAAATGGTTGCCTAAGGCCCACCCACATTGGGGAGGGCAGTCTACTTTATCAATTCTACTGATTCAAATGTTATTCTCATCCAGAAATACCCTCACAGACACACCCAAAATAATGTTTGACCAAATATCTGGGCACCCTGTTGTCCGGTCAAATTCACATGAAATTAACCATCAGACCATCAAGACATCAGTCAATTTTGAGTACAAAAGAAAGACATTTTCAGTCATGCAGTTCTCAAAAATTTATATTTCATGCACCATTTCTCAGGAAGCAACTGGAGGATGTGTTCCACCAAAATAAATAACTAAACCTAGTAGTCCAGGAAGATGAAGAAAATACCCAGAATGATGGTGAAGGGAACCTGGGGTGACAAGTCTGCCACAGGCCTAGAAAGAAATAAGTCCTGGCAGAGTGGGACAATGCAGGGTTCCAGAAAAGATGCCTCCAAGAAAAATAAAATGGTATAAATAGATGACCTGCTGCGTTTGACCATGTTGAAGGGCATTTATTAGCAGAAAGTTTACATGTGCTTAGAGACAGATACATAGAAAACAAGGAAGTAAAAAATAAATAAATAAATAAGGGGAAACAAGAAAGGAAATATAACCATGGTATACTACATACCTCAGTTGTGAATAATAATAATTTTAACACTTGATATTGATTTAATCAAAAATTTAAAACATAGCTATACTTAAGAGTTTACAGGAGTAAATTGTGTGTACATATGTATAAGAAAGAAAGAGAAGAAGCTAGAGAGAGAAGGAAATGATACAAGAAATTAAATCCTTTCCATACTACAAAGTCAGTAATGTCTGTGACTGAAAAAAAAAATCAGGAAATAACATTATAATCATGTTATTTAGAAATCTGGAAACAAATTGCTGAAAAAGTAGTTGAAAGAGTTGCAAGTGGTTATTTTTAGGGAGCAGGAATCAGCAGGGAGGCAGGGACTTGGTTTTCATAAGCCCTGTAGAATTATTTGGCTTTTTAAAATAGGTACCTGTAAGACTTGTTCAATCCATAGCTGACAAAAATAAGAAAATGTGTGGAGGCTTTTAAAATGTGTACTAGGTAAAAATACATTAATTATTTAACATAAAGAATGACAATAAAGGAGCGGCGGAGGAACTTTAGACACCTTCAGTTCAAAGGAGTCCATGATGTGGTCTCAGAAAAGAATGAGACACATTTGAAATTTTAACCAGTCAAGTGGGTCCAATCATGTGTGATGACATAATGTCGGTTGAAATCTAATCAAGTGTATTAAATACAGAATGTGGAAACAGAAGGGGCATGCTATAAAGAAGAGCTCAGAAAGCAAGAACTTCCGTGTGTCATATTCTGCCAACTAGAAAGGGGACTCTATTTTGAAGCAGTCTCCACCTGCCTTTTCTCTAATTTCATTCCAGGCGACCTTCCCAGATAACCTTGACACAATACTAGGAAGTGTTGGGGCTGGCTAGTGAACTTGAAGGTTTGCTGCCTGAGAAGGACATGTTCCTCACTTCATAATATGCCCTTCACAGTTTTACAAAGGAAAAAAAAAAAAAGCCCCTGACCTTACAACACAGATAATGTATGTATTGATAAGTATAAAAGCAGCCTTTGGGTGGGGCACTGTGGCTCACACCTGTAATCCCAGCACTTTGGGAGGCCGAAGCAGGTGGATCATGAGGTCAGGTATTCGAGACCAGCCTGGCCCACATAGTGAAATCCTGCCTCTACCTAAAAATACAAAAAGTTAGCCAGGCATGGTGGCGGGCACTTGTAATCCCAGCTACTTGGGAGGCTGAGGCAGGAGAATCACTTGAACCTGGGAGGTGGAGGCTGCAGTGAGCCAAGATGGCACCACTGCACTCTAGCCCGGGCAACAGTGTGAGATGCCATCTCAAAGAAAAAAAAAGCAGCTTTTGGAAAAAAATAAACATTTAATGTCTGTAAACGTATGTGGCCACAGCCACATCTACATCTCGCCAGCACTTAGCACACAGCCAGGCCCAGGGAAATCAGTTAAGAAGTATTTGTTTTAAAGAAAGGAATGGATGTTCAAAGGACACAGCATTATTCACAAAGCAGACCACATGTGGAAATGTTTTTCTGTAGCAGGCTGGGCGGCAGTGCAAGCTATTTGCTCCACTATACATTTTTGTTCAGGAATCAGAATTATTTGGTACTTCCTAATAGGATATCCTGGAATTCTAACCTTTTCTTGTCCTCAATCTGATAATTTGGCAAAGTATAAAACATACATCCCATCATTCTCACACCAAGTAGAATTCAGATTCGTATGCATATTTGGTTTTCTTTTGAAAGTAGTGAGCTTCTTTCTTTGAGAGCAGGTCATGTTTTCAGGGGAAAGCAATAGAAACCATTTCAAAGCTGTTTCCTTTTGAGTATTTTGCCTTTATTACTTGGCATTTGTTAGTCCAAAAATTTCTAGTGATCAAATTTTGTGTCCATAAACAAATACTGTATGATTACAGAGCAATAAAATTCATTGCAGGAAATAATGTAAAATTTCTGAATATTATCTCTTGCATATACCTGACAAGTGTTTTTCAAAAACACCAGGCTACAGGAATCCTATTTGACCTGCACATCTACTGTTGGCCCTTCTAACATTGTTGATGTCTTCCTTCTAATCATTGCCGTCCTAACATTAGTAGGCTGATCTATATCCACACATCTAAAGTGAAATTTAACCAGGGAGCAATATCTGGTAATTCTCTATAAGAAAACTTGAGACCAGCTTAATTTTCAGAAACACTGTTTGCCTTAGTTATCCAAAGAACCACTTGCAGTTTCCACTTTGCTTCCCCTGTGAAATTCCAGCCACAACAGCACTGACATCTTCTTGTAGCACGTGATTATTCTACTATGTTCAAATTATTGTGAAATTTTAAAAATATAAAATGAGAATAAAAAAGAAAAGCAAATTTTATATCCAAGAGCCATGTAAAATATTTCTTGATTTATCTGAGCCTATATGTGCTTAGATAAGTTTTTATTTTCAAGATGATTTTAAATTTCTTTAAAAATATGAACCTATTTATTTCTTCTTTCACTCTGAAAATCAGCAAAATCTGAAGGGATTTTTTTCTTTTCTTTTTAAAATGTATTTTAGATCTAGGGGGTACATATGCAGGTTTGTTTCATGGGTAGTTTGCATAATAGTGAGGCTTGGGCTTCCAGTGAACTCATCATCCAAATTGCAAACATTATACCCAACAGGTAAATTTTCAGCCCTTAACCTGCCACTCCCCTTTTAAGAGTCCTCAGTATCTATTATTTCCAGCTTTGTTTCCATGTGCACCCCATTTTTAGCTCCCACTTATAAGTGAGAACATGTGTTATTTGACTTTCTGTTTCTGGGTTATTTTACCCTAGGAGATTGGCCTACAGCTCCATCCATGTTGCTGCCAAGGGCACAATTTCATTCTTTTTATGGCTGCGTAGTATTCCATGCTGTATATGTAACACAGTTTCTTTATCTAATCAACCACTAACAGACAACTTAGATTGATACCATGACCTTGCTGTTGTGAACAGTGCTGCAATAAACATACAAATGCAGGTGCCCTTTTGATTAAAAAAAAAAAAGAAAAGAAAAAGTTATTTTCCTTTAGGATTTACCGAGAAGTGGAACTGCTAGGTAGAATGGTAGTTTTATTTTTAGTTCTTTGAGAAATCTCCATACTGTTTCCCAAAGAGATTGAACTAACTTACATTACCACCAACAGTGTATAAGCATTCCCTTTTCTCTGCAGCCTCACCACCATCTGTTACTTTTTCTGACCTTTTAGTAATAGTCATTCTGACTGGTGTGAGATGGTATCCCATTGTGGTTTTGATTTGCATTTTTCTGATGTTTAGTGATATTGAGCATTTGTTCATCTGTTGGTTGGCTGCTTATATGTCCTCTTTTGAGAAATGTGTATTCATGTCCTTTGCCCACTTTTTAATAGGATTGATTTTTTCTTGTTGAATTGTTTGCATTCCTTGTAGAAATCTGTTGGATGTATAGTTTGCAAATATTTTCTCCCATCATGTAGGCTGTCTGCTTACTCTGTTGATTGTTTATTTTGCCACATTAATTAAGCTCATTAGCTTAATTAAGTCCCATTTGTCTGTTTTTGTTTTTGTTGCATTTGCTTTTGAGGTGTTAGTGATAAACATGTTGCCTAGGCCAATATCCAGAAGAGTTTTTCCTAGGTTTTCTTATTACAGTTTTGGGTACAGTTAAGTCTTTAATCCATCATGCATTCATTTTTGTATATGGTAAGGGATAAAGGTCTAGTTTCATTCTTCTGCATATGGCTAGCCAACTTTCCCAGGGTGTCCTTTCCTCATTGTTTATGTTTGTTGACTTTGTCAAACATCAGTTTGTTGTAGGTATGTGGCTTTATTTCTGGGTTCTCTATTCTGTTCCATTGAGCTATATGTTTATTTTTGTATCAGTGCCATGCTTCTTTGGTTATTACAGTCTTACAGTATAGTTTGATGTCAGGTAATGTGATGCCTCCAACTTTGTTCTGTCACCCAGGCTGGAGTGCTGTGGCCGGATCTCAGCTCACTGTAAGCTCTGCCTCCCGGGTTCACGCCATTCTCCTGTCTCAGCCTTCTGGGTAGCTGGGACTACAGGCGCCACCACCTCGCCTGGCTAGTTTTTTTTTGTAGTTTTTAGTAGAGACGGGGTTTCACCGTGTTAGCCAGGATAGTCTCGATCTCCTGACCTCGTGATCCGCCCGTCTCGGCCTCCCAAAGTGCTGGGATTACAGGCTTGAGCCACCACGCCCAGCTCCATCTTTGTTCTTTTAGCTTAGGATTGCTTTGGCAATTTGGGCTCCTTTTTGGTTCCATATGAATTTTAGAATTGTCTTTTCTAATTCTGTAAAAAATGACATTGGCAATTTGTAGACTGCTTTTGGCAGTATAGTCACTTTAACAGTATTGATTCTTGTTATCCATAAGCATGGGATGTTTTTCCATTTAATTGTATCATCTATGGTTCCTTCATCAGTGCTTTGTAGTTCTCCTTGTAGGGGTCTTTCACCTCCTTGGTTAAATGTATTATCCGAGGGGTGTGTGTGTGTGTGTGTGTGTGTGTGTGTGTGTGTTATTATAAATGGGATTGAACTCTTGATTTGATTATCGGCTTGAGCATTATTGATGTAACTGATTTTTGTGCATTAATTTTGTATCCTGAAACTTTACTGAAGTTATCGACTCCTCCAAAAGACTCCTACTAAGTTATAGGAGTCTTTTGGAGGAGTCTTTTGGAGGCATATTTAGGGTTTTCTAGGCATAAGATCCTGTCATCAGCAGAGATAATTTCACTTCCTCTTTTCCAATTTGGATGCTTTTTGTTTTTTTCTCTTGCCTGACTGTTCTGGCTGGGACTTCCAATACTATAGGAGTGGTAAGAGTGGAAATTCTTGTCTTGTTCCAGTTCTTAGGGGGAATGCTCTTAGCTTTTTCCCATTCAGTATGATGTTGGCTGTGGGTTTGTCATATATAGCTCTTATTATTTTGAAATATGTTCCTTCAGTGCCAACTGCTATGGATCTTTTCCTAGGTTTCAGGTGAAGAGATGAGCAAAAATAGTCTAATAAACACTTTATGTCATGAAAAGTTATAAAGCAAGTAACTGGAAACTTAATGTCATTTAAGTATATTAAAATTTTTCCTACCTAGTTTCTTTAGGACTCAGAATATTCTGTCTGTTGAGATATTTTATAAAGAAACTGACTGCCATGTGTACCAATTGTGGATTACAAATTCTCTAAGGATTAGAATCCACACTTAATAGCAAAGATTCAGAAGGCACTTAAAGGATTGTTCAATCTCTCAAGGTCATCATTGTAAATATTGCTTATTATTATATCAGAGACACACACACAGGTAAGAGTAATGAAGAGAATGCCAGACAACAGTCTGTTCTTCCATTCATCCATTCAGTAAGCATTTACTGAGTACTACTTTGTGGAGGCAAAAGCATGTGGAGACTCAATCATTGAACTAAGTTTCTGTCCATAGAATTTACAATGCTTAATATTCCACCTTTCTTTTTTTTTTGTCTTTTTTTTTTTTCCTTTTTGTGGAGAACGGGGTCTTGCTATATTACCCAGGCAGGTCTCGAACTCCTGGGCTCAAGCTATCCTCCTGCCTCTGCCTCCCTGAGAGCTGGGATTACAGGCGTGAGCCACTGCACCCAGCAATATTCCATCTTTCTGAAGAGTAAAAGGATTTGTCAGTATTCGGAGCCCTTTAAGTCATTAACAGAACCCAAGGCTCCTAACACCCCCTTTCATTAGAAGCATAAACAAGCAATTACTTCACTAACTGTAATTCAAATATAAATAATAAGCAAATGGCAGCCTTTATGTCTGCCCATTTTCTGATTTTTCTACCATCTTGCCATATCTGCTGTCAGCTACTTATGTGTGGGTGAATGTAAACGCCAGGCAAGCTAACATGAAGGAAATTATGCATTCTTATTACAATGAATATCAACATCTAGACCTAGTGTTAAAGACAGTCCTAAGCAGTTATATCTCTAGATGATGAAGAGAGTCTTCAATATAAAGCAAAGGCCATAAGTGTTCTGCCAACCAGAGTTCACTAAGGGAAGCTAAATCACTATCTATGACCAAAAAATCCCACACCAGGAACATCACCTTCATGAAGCTAACACCCAACATCAATATTTAAATTTATATATTGTTGCTTATACATTCATTATTAATACAAAGAACTTGAATAACCTGATGTACTTTTTAACTTATAATTTTTCTATTACAGTTAAATATGAAAGGATCAAATTTTTGGTGATTGCCTTAAAGAATGCTGTGGAAATATATGCTTGGGCTCCTAAACCGTATCATAAATTCATGGCATTTAAGGTAAGCAGGCCATGTGATTATCTAAAAATGTGCTTTTTAAAAATTTTCAGTTTCTACCCATTAATAAAATAGTCCATATAGACCAATACCAATTTTCATATAGATAATAAACCTGTTTAAAAAGTGTAGATACTCTCGGTTTTATTATTTCAAAAGTAAAGACTAAGTATTTATAAATGCTATGAAATTAGATTAAAATTTGGGTATGCCTTCCTCCTTGAGATCTATGAGTCATCATCCTCAAGAGGCATTTAGAATGGTTGGTTAGTAGGCATAGCATTGATTATGATCTTATGCAATGATATTTGTTATAAAGCCACCTAAACCAGGGTATTCCCCGATATTTTGTTTGAAAAAGGCAGACAAATGGCAGCACTGAATCTCGGAGTTAAACTGAGTCTCTAAATCTTTTAATCCTCATAAATTTTTCTGGATGAAGTCCCTAAAACGCAGGTGATGCTTATATGTCCCCAGTGCTAACTTACAGAAATGATCTAGTTTCTCTGCATTCTTCTATTTTGATTGTGTTTTCATTTTTTACCTTGTCTAAGTTTGTACCCACCATGGTTGGATTGGTCACTCATGAGATTTGCCAGGAGTGGGATGGGGTTATGCTAGTCCTGTTGACCCCAGCTCATGAAGCTGACACCCGAATACCAGGAGGACCAGTACTTAACAGGCACCCAGATGTGTTCAAAGCCACATAACCTATCCATAGCCCAAGTAAACTTACCTTCTGCTTTCTCTCGCACTCTCTGTCTCTCTCAGCTTATGTCTGTCTACTTCTTTGTGTCCCATTGGCTGTTACTTTTTCTCCCCACCTTTATGACTGTTACCTCCCTTTGGTTCCTTATTAATTCTTTTCTGCCACATTCACCATGGAGGGCAAAACTGCCCTTAGAACACTATGTAGGCCCACTTCAGAGCTGAATCACTTCTACCTTGTTCCCTAGTGCAAATGGCTTATTTGTGATGTGCTCAGGAAAATAGATTCATTAATGGAAATGGGCTCCCCTCCATAACCTCACTTTTATGGAAAAAAAAAATTGGAATGCATTAGGTTACTAATAACAATTAAGGGATAACTCCTAAAAGCCAAAGGGTCCTGTTCTGCCAAAATCTGTCTCCACAAAAGCTTTTCAATCAACATCCCATTCCCATTCTTGCTCTGAAGTTACTGCCATCATTTTATGACCCAGAGCACATGAGAGAGTGCAAAATGTTCTTTCTGACAGACCAGATCCAGCCCAGAAAGAGGGAAAGCAAAGACAAAGACTTGAACAGGGAAGAGTGGAACTGGCAAGAGGCAAAGCCTTCCCATAGGACAAGGACAGGAGGCTTGAGCTTCCTGTGCTGTCAGAATGGTGTTAGCAAAAGATGAGAAGAGAAGGGTTTGAGAGGTAGCAGTGGCATTATAGCTAAGGCAATTGTAGTTTCACAAATGCTCTCCCAGATCTCAAGGCCCAAAGGTAGAATGTGGTTAAAAAATAGCAAAGGAAAATGGCAGAGGAACACTTGACAGTTAGTTGGGGCTTGGGCTCTGGATTCAAACACAGAGAACTTTCACAAACTTGACAAGACCTCTCTTTTTGCTTTCTAGTTAAACCCAAATAGTCAATGCAAGCCATCAGTCTTGTGATGTTCCACTCCCACCTCTTTCTCTACCACCCAAACCCAAGTCTCAGGTTCCAACATTAAGAGAAAGTGCCAATCTTATGCCCACTCATTTGCTGAAGAAAAATCCAAACCAGAGCATGCCCATTAACACTGAACAGGCTGAGGAAACAGCCGGCCTTGGCTGTATCTCCCAGGCTGTCTTTGAAAGGGTAGTTGCTGTGGATGGGCCTCGTTGCCACATGGAAAAGAGAGGGGCCAGAGAGGTGACCGGAAAGGCCAGAAATAAACAGGAAAAAACAGCAGTACCCAGGCACCAGGTCTTTAATATACATTACCATTATCAAAATTTACACCTGTGCACCAGCTTAAACTTCATTGACCTGGAGGACAAAGGGTAGGGAAAGGGGCAAAAATGGATGCTAGATCCTTCCTCCTAGAGCCAGAATATCAACAGACCTAAAACTGAAAGAGAAATTTTCTAGCTTTTCACTTTAATAAAGTTAGGATTAACTTCCTCTAGACAGTGGCTAAAGGAAAAAAATTATTAAGATACCTCTTTGAGTGATGCGGATACTAATGGGGTGATTTTTAAAGTCTTTTGCAGATCTCCAGCACAAGCCTCTGCTAGTTGATCTCACGGTAGAAGAAGGTCAAAGATTAAAGGTTATTTTTGGTTCACACACTGGTTTCCATGTAATTGATGTTGATTCAGGAAACTCTTATGATATCTACATACCATCTCATGTAAGTACCCAGAAGTAGACTTCCAAGGGCTCTGTGTACAACAGCCTGCATGTAGAAAGAGATTTGTTTTGCATAGTTTTAGTAGAAGTCATGCAAACTTTACTAACCAGCAGACGGACTTTAGTTCTTCATTAAGTATACTGCTTTTAATAACTAAAATACATAAATTTAATTTATATGACTTCCTAAAACTGGGGAATACATAATAGAGATCATTTGGCATTTATATGTTGTCTCTTTGGACTTTAGATTAAAATGAATATGATATTTTTCTTTCAAGAGTATGAATTATATTCGGTAGACGAGTTTCCACATTCAGTTTTTGAAGGGAAATTGGTTCATTTTATGTTAGAGGAAGCCAATGGTCGGGTACTAATTTATTGGAGAAAATTCTTTTTTTGCTCTTTTTAGTTCCTTTCTTCAGCTTGAGGGTAGTGTGGTATAGTGGAGTCAGACACAGTGGCGCTTGTACTCTGGCTCTAGCATGTATTAGCTTTGCAATAATGGACACAGTAGGCAGCTTCTCCAATCTTCAGCTTTCACATCTGTAAAATATGGATAAAAAGATTTATCCTATAGGATTATCATTAGTATTAAATGAGGTAATGGATCTAAAGCAGTTGGTACAGGGTCCTGCAAATTATATATCTTACTAGCCCTAAAATATTCGTATTACTATCCTGACATATTGCTTGAAACATAACTGTTAAAGGGAAATGCTGCACATGGATTCATTTATTAGGATCAGTGTAGTGTAAATTGTGTGTCCTGTGTGTAATTCCAAGGCTAACATACAGGAGAAACTATCAGGAATGTTTGAAGCTACTGCTGACTGGTATTTTGAGAATTTGAGGACTTTATTCTAATGAAATGCAATAACTAAAAGAGGTTGTTTTAGTATATTACATACACACACACGATTGCCATTCATTGCTGCATTATTACAGCTTTTAACTCCTGTGTATGTGGGTGAACACAAGGACTCACAGCTCACATTCCTGCTGAGGCAGCTAAGGCATAACTATGATCATCCTCAACTCTCTTATTCCAATCCATCAAGCACATGTTGGTCAGCCATGGCATTCGCAACTACAGGGATCACAACATCACATTTCCTTTCCTAGAACAAATTAATATACACTGATTTCAGTAGTGATTTTTTTTTTATTTTTTGAGACAGAGTCTCGCTCTGTCACCCAGGCTGGAGTGCAGTGGCGTATCTCAGCTCACTGCAATCTCTGCCTCCTGGGTTCACACCATTCTTCTGCCTCAGCCTCCCAAGTAGCTGGGACTCCAGGCACCTGCCACCACGCCTGGCTTATTTTTTGTATTTTTAATAGAGATAAGGTTTCACTGTGTTAGCCAGGATGGTCTTGATCTCCTGATGTCGTGATCTGCCCATCTTGGCCTCCCAAAGTGCTGGGCTTACAGGCGTGAGCCACTGTGCGCAGCAGTAGTGATTTTTTTAAATGACTGGTAATTCTAAATATTTTTTCTAACCAAGCCATGAATTATTCTGCCATTTGGACACCCAGATAAACAATCCTATTTTTTTTTCCACAGATTATTTTGATAGGAGTTCATTTGACCCCACTTAAGCCATCTCCATTAGATTCAGCTGGCTTACATTCTCCTCATCTTTTTTTGGAAGTGGTTGTGCTAATAGAAAACACATTAATTTCAACATCAGCAAGATGTACACAAATCCCAACTCTACCAACAAATACTAGCACAGCTTTGGTCAAGACACAAAGCCCTTCTGAGATGCAGTTTCCTCATCTGTAAACAAAGCTATCTACGTTGGGGAGCTATTCTGGGTGCTAGAAAGTATATATGTAAAGGGCCCCATGATTTGTACATAGTAGGTGTGTCATAGATTTACATGCTGTTTTTAGGAACAGGTAAATTGAATTTTTAATCTAGTGACTAAGTTTGATTTGCCAGGGTATTTTACAAGTCAGTGGTTAAATTAAAGCAAATTTCAGTCTTTCGGCTGACAATAAAAATAAACAAAAACCTCTTTTTTGCAGTTCTTAGAGATGAATAGTCAAGGTGTTGTTTTATTTTTTAAAAGAATAATGCTTGGCCTTTCTTTGTCTTCTAGATTCAGGGCAATATCACTCCTCATGCTATTGTCATCTTGCCTAAAACAGATGGAATGGAAATGCTTGTTTGCTATGAGGATGAGGGGGTGTATGTAAACACCTATGGCCGGATAACTAAGGATGTGGTGCTCCAATGGGGAGAAATGCCCACGTCTGTGGGTAGGTTAACCATTCCTTATCTCCTTCAGCAGTTACAACCCCCAAATGAAACGAAAATCAAGAAATGTGAAACAACCATTTGATTCCACACCAAAAAAAAAAAAAAAAAAAAAAAAAAAGTCTGTGAATAACTCTTGTAAGACTTGCTTTGTCCATTTATCTCAAGTCGTTTGTCATTTTTGTGGTTAAGATGTGAACAGATGCTGTGAGTTATTGCCCATCTAATGTTTTTAATGCAGTTTTGGAAATTCCTTTTGACAGCCTACATTCATTCCAATCAGATAATGGGCTGGGGCGAGAAAGCTATTGAGATCCGGTCAGTGGAAACAGGACATTTGGATGGAGTATTTATGCATAAGCGAGCTCAAAGGTTAAAGTTTCTATGTGAAAGAAATGATAAGGTAAATCCGTTTCAACATTTGCATTAGTGTTTGCATTTTAAGAGACCACCAGGTACCTGTGAAACCTTCATTTTCCTTTATACTGATTTGAATCACATCTGTGTTAAACAATCAATATTATCTTGAAATGGCATTATTTGGTTTGATCCATGTGAACACTCAATATATTATTCACATGTCAAAAACTACATAAAAACATCTAGAAATTTCTTGTAAACCTCTTAGAAATTTGTGTGGCCTGAAGGCCTTATGATGACTCAGCAGACACCACAAATTCTCCTAAGCACCTAGAGCAGTTGGCCCATCATTAATCATCTCACAGTGGGTCAACTTTATACTTCCACTTTTAGACTTTTCACAAAGTCACTTTCAAGACCTAACCAATCACCTTATATTCACCTTTAAATCCAAAACATTTGACACGTAGAAATATAAGCTTTTTAAAAATGTCACCCATTCCTTAAGGAACTCACAATCACAAACTCAACTAGTGCCATGTCTTGTGTCATTCCAGCCATGTTTCTTCTGAAATGTCATAGGTGAACTGTTTTCTAGTGAAATTAGCTGTGTCCGTCTGGCGTGATCAGTCACCTCAGAGGAGTATTCTGCAGCAGTACTGCTTCTCCCTTACCCTCCCTATAGAGTAACCCTGAGGTTTTAGTAGCTAAGCTGTATTGCATTTGTGAATTCATCCTTTGTGGCTGTGGCCAACATAGAAATGCTGTCCCCAAAGCCACAGACATAAACGCCTATAGAAAAACAGTATGATGGGTTGAATTTTTGTACATCCCTTTGTCCACCCCAGTTCCTCAAAGGTCAGGTTGGTCTTAGTTCAACCCTGGTGATGTGGGCCTAAATTATATTCAACCCTGGCCCACTACTTTGACCTAATGTGGTCTGGGTGGACAGTAGCTGCAGGTGGCAAAGATGGTTCCAGCCATTTAGAGTTTCCCAGAAAACAAACATAACCTAGTAAAACTCTAGCTCCTACCCAGTCTAAGAATCAAAAAACTAGGAGTAATCTGGGTATGGATACCTACACTCCAATTGAAAACCTACCCTAGCAGGCCTGTTCCAAGCCATGTCGCACCCTTAGGAGTAGGCTGGGACCACACCAGTGTCTGGAACCCAAAGTTTAGAGCCAGGGGCACATAACTTGGAGGGAACAGCAGCCCTTTCTTTTCTTCATTGTGGTTTTCCATGGGCCCTCTCTGTCCTCCATTTTGATTCATTGACCCAAAGAGTAGCATTACTTTCATATGTAGCATTAGCTGAATGTCAAGCATTTCCACAGACCTTCCTAAGAAGTTGTTGTTGAGAGACAGCATTCTTCTGAAGAAGCTGTAGAAATGAAGTAGCAGACTTTATACTAGTGACAAAAGCAAATGCCTCGGACCATAGTTAGGTATTGGCTGACTGAAGGGCTGGCCACAGCCCAAAATATAACTTTCCTGGGACAGTGGTTCTTTTACATTTAACATTCAGCTCAAGCAAGCAGTAACCCAAATTTTTGTCACGTTTGTCAGTTGTTTGATAAAATGACTTAACAGACTCAGACCTAATGGACTGTGGTTCTACTTGTTAATGCTATGATCTCATTTGCCCTGGGATATGCCACCATCAGCAGAGAAACCAAGCGTTAACTCTTAAAATGCCAAAATGAGTAGGCATGAAATACCTTGCCCTGACCACAGTATTTAATGTTTTTATCTTAAATTTTAAAAATTGAAATCTGAAATTGTATAATAGTAGGCCTAAAACTCCCCCTTGACTTTGAGAATTTGAAGGAATTCCCTTCCTTCCTGAAGTCTACTTTCTTGTCATTTATGGGTGAGAGAAGGGAAGCTTCTGTGCCTTTCTAGAAATTAACAAAGAACCTGTTGGGTCCTAGGCCAGAAATCCAGCACGTTATCCTCACATGAAACTCCCTTTTAAAAAGTGAACACCCAAAGAGATGTTACAAATGAAGATACAGCCCCTTCAGCATGTCTGGAGACCAATACCACAATAAGGAATAACAACAACCATAGGAATAAAGGCAGGAGTTTTTACGTAGGATGCACGATATCCAAAGGGACTTTATAAACACAGGCCATTGAGTCTTAAGACCTGACACATGGCAAGGATAGGACATGTGAGAGAAAAATGGATGGACGGTTGAAGAAGAGAGGGGAAAAGACCATGCAGTTGAACTAACTTCTTTTTAATTTCAAACAGGTATTTTTTGCATCCGTGCGATCTGGAGGAAGTAGCCAAGTGTTTTTCATGACCCTCAACAGAAATTCCATGATGAACTGGTAACAGAAGAGCACTTGGCACTTATCTTCATGGCGTTATTTCTAATTTAAAAGAACATAACTCATGTGGACTTATGCCAGTCTAGAGGCAGAATCAGAAGGCTTGGTTGAACATATCGCTTTCCCCTTTTCCTCTCCCTCCACCCCTCCCAATACAGTCCATCTTTCAATGTTGCAGCCTGGTTGAGAAGGAGAGAAAAAGGTGGCAGGAATTTCCAGGAGATCCCCAAGAATGCTGCCTTGTCTGTGGACAAAGATGGACCATGTGCCCTTCAGAGTTAGGGATAGAAACAAATATTGTGTGCTCTTAATGATTAAGCTGTGTTATGGTGGGTTTTCAGGTTTTTACCTTTTTTCTTTACCCCTTTACTCTGTAAGAATGGGGAAAGAATGCATACTGAGAAGATGAGTCTGTTTTTAATTCTGTCTGCCTACTAGTTTTAAGTATATGATATGCTGTAAAATTTCCAATTTCCAGTGATGACAGACAGCACAATAAATGTACCTTATCTCCTTACGCTGAAGGCCATAACTACATAGTGAGGTAATTTAAGAACTCTCTTGCCTTCACCAACCCAAAAGGTTGCTTTTTGATAGCAACTGGCTAATGAATTTTTAAAAGAGAAGAAAAATACTAGTTTTCCCCTCTTTTGGGAAATAGATTTTAAATGGCTAAACTACTAGCCTTAAAACTACTAGTCTAATAAAATCAACTACCACTTTTGTGAATCTGACAGGCCATATTTTTATATGGCCCTTTACAGAATAGAGTGTGTTGAATAGGATACTAATGCCATTGAGTTGAGCTGGCCTAGCGATTGAGGGATTCTCTAACACAACTTTCCCTCAGCTATTATGCAACAGATCAGGGCAAAAGATGGGATGACAGATGGGGTCAGACAGAAAGAGCTTCTGGGAAACAAGCTTACATATTCTTTTTTAAAATGCACAAAGTCCCCCCCGGCTAAGAGGTCACTTGGTTTGGGCTTCATTAGGACTGAGACTTTGTTGAGTTGTTTCTGGGAATTGGGGAGTGGATGATATTCAGGCTCTCAACATTCCCAGCGCTCTCCTGAGGGTGCCACTTTGTCAAGATGAAAACTGTGACTGAAAAAATTAATAATAAATGTTTCTGAGCTGCCTGTGTTCTCCCTGGGTGGGTGAGAGAAGGGACTAGACTCCTAAGCCTGCCTCAGATACAGGAGGCATCATTGGCTCCAATTTTAGAGAACTTGAAAGCAAGGCTTTGGACAAAATTTTGAGACCCTAATCACTTTACCTTCCTTCAAATTACCCAACATATGGTAAACAACATTTGTGCAGAAATATGTATGTATTTAGTTCAGGTTGACTTGTGTCCTTATAAACTCTTACTCAAATGATTTGAACTTCTACGTGACTGGGATTTTTTTTTCCAAAGCTACAAGCATGGCCGCCTGTGGTATCAAGGTGTTGCAAACAATATCTGTGTTGCGCTTCCTGTTTTAACCTACCTCGTTTTGTTTGTTTTTGTTTCACTGTTCATCACAGCAGTGTTATCTCCAGGAGACATATAGAGAGCTCAACTGGCAATCTCAGGTGCATTTAACAATTTTAAAACAAAACAGTAGTTGACCAAATTTTTCTTCTTAAAAAATTGGAGGTGGGGGAAATCCAGTGACAAAAACTAATGTGGCTTGTTTCTGGAGAAAATAATTACTGTAAATGGATCAAAAAACAAAAAACTATGATTTTGCCTAAATACACAAGCAGCTGATGTACTATTAATGAGAACAAAATACCCATTAGGAAAATTGAATTGAGTCATTTCAATCTAGTGGTTCGGGCAAGGTGGGGAAGAGAAGGGGAAACATTCTAGCTTCTACATTATTATTACATTATTCCCCTCCTGAAAAGGTGGTTGTTATTTGCATTTATTTAAAGCAGGTAATATGCAGGAATGTAACTGAGGATTATCTTCAGGCACTCAGCAAGATATCCTCCTCATGGTCCCTTTAGCTCTCAAAAGCAATGAAATCCTCCTGTTCTCATTTTTACTGCTGTGGTTGTGCTGCTGAACAATACTGTCTTCTCAAATTCCATGCCACAAATTCAGCAATAACTTTTTGGATTGAATTTCACAACTACTGTAATTGGATGCTGATGTGGACAAAATATATTGATTTCGATTTCATTCCCAAATGTGATTGCCACCAGCTCTTTATATTGCTGCTGTGGTATTTTAAACCAGAAGCTTCTTTAAATTATGTTGCAAACTGATCTTTGTTTTTATGTTTTGTTTTGTTTTTATTTCTAAGTGATAAGTTTGAAACACACAGCTTTAAATGATTTTTTTATTATGGGATTTTTGGGTACAGTTAAGAAATAAAAGGGAATCATTGTGTTTAAACATAAGGTAGTTTGTGAATGTATTTTTTAAAATCTAGATTCATTGAAACAAATCATAAGAAAACAATATTAATGCAGTCTTGTTTACAGTATGTACAGTGACATAACATAGAACATGAGCTTTTCTGGTGCCAACAATAAAACACAGACGTTAAACATCAAGCCATGCCTTTTATATTTTTGTACTAATATTTTACACTGAGTACAAGGCAAATCCAAATTTAAAAGGGCCCCCCGGAAATCCGTGCTCTTTAAAAGATAGCTATTTAAAGAATTCATTGAAGCTTTTATCTTCAAAAATAAAGTTCCCTCCAGCAAGACAGACCCCAGCCCTGACATAAGGAGGCCTAGAACACGCAGAATAGATCAGAATGGTGTCCTTGTGTCTCATCCAAACATTTTGAATAGCCTTAATTAATTCTTTTGGGGGGTAGGGGAGGAATGGTTGCTTTTCATCCATTTTTACAGCATCTCAACAACAAAAAAAATCTTTCATTTTGATCTTTTTATAGGTGATTTTGTCTCTAGAAATTGGCTTAATTTTCCTACAAAGAGAAACTGGAGAAACTGAGCCCTCCCCTCGGAGTACGTTTCAATAGATCTGCCAGTTCTTACAGCTCTAAATTAATAATCATCCAGTATAATCTACTGAGCCTGCCCACACCATAGTCTGGGTCTGGGGTCTTGACAGGTGACCATCATTCCTGGGGGCCACTCAAGGATACTGTAGCATGGATTCCTGGATCCAGTCGTGGCAGGAATGGATGCCCTGCGAAGTTCCTTCAAATAAGGAGGCTCTTCCCCCTGCCAGTTCCAGCCAGACCACTGTCATACCACACAATACATACACAATAATGAAGACAGCTTTCACTAAGTTCCACATAAAATCAAACAGCTCTAGTTTAGATCTCATTATTTTGCTTGGAGACTTCTAAACAATCCTTCAAGAAGACCTAGAACTATTATTTTTATTAAACAGGGTATATTAAGTTATGGGTGAAATCTCACAAGGCCACCTGGACAGGGGCTCCATTTTTCTAACACTTCGACATTGTTTTCTATGGTGCACTCCTAATATACTTTGCATCAAGTACATGTTTTTTAAAAACACCTTAGTTCCTGGTTGTCAAAACCTACTAACAATTTTTTGTCTGTTCTTGTGACTCATTGGTAATCGGTGTCTCTGGTCCCTCCTGTCCAGTAGATTAGAAAGATGTGAAATTCAAGCCAGAACCATTTTGGTTTTATCCACTGCCAGAAAAGGAAGTGGCTAAAGTCTCACATTCCACAAAGTTAAAAAAAAAAAAAAAAAAAAAATGCTTTCCCTACTATTTTGTGTACCAGTTCCCGTCACTGTATTCTTGAAACGTGGAAGAGCTCTTTGTGTTAACAGTGTGTGCTGTCTTTGAAAGTCTGCTTGAACAGGCATCACTTGCATTTGTGCTGATTGCTTTAAGATGTAAGATGTGCTACATTATTTTTAAGAAAGAAGATAGTTACTGATAAACTTTAATTTTAACCTACTGCAGAAAAACATGAGAAAATCCACGGCATGCTGATAACAATTCTGAATGACCCTACTATGCTCTTTATTTTCCAGAATCACCACTGATACCATGTTCTGATCATTTCAACAGTCTCTAACTTGTTAGTTACCTTTTAGTTCATTCTTCAAAAATTTAAATCTAACCAAATCAAGCAAAACATAACCAACCAACCAAAAACTGACCTTCCCTGAGACTACAAAGTTGTAACATAAATCTAAAATCCAGAAGTCTAAATTTGATTTAATTTATCTGCTAATATTTCTCATAAAATGCCACTATATTTTCTCCTTGGTCACTATATATCAGGAACGCTAAAGTGAGCTGTCCTTTCATGGATCTTAAATAAATTGGGTGTAAACTTGATCACTTCTCAGGAGTCCCAGCAAAGAAGAAAATCTCTTGAGACTTTGCAAGTTCAAAACTGACAATCTGTATATTTCTACCAAACATTTTCTAGGTTGTTTTTATTTCTACACATCTATGGAATTCTTCCATAGATAACTGGAATATTCAACAATGTGCTTAGCATTAAACAGTGTGAGGTCATAATCCTGTGCTTTGGACTTTATTCTTCTAGACCTACCATTCCAGGAAGTGCTAGGATATACCAAAATAAAAATCCCACAAACGCATTTTTAAACAAAAATCCCTGAGTAATATTTGAGTTTTTTAAAATCTAGATCAAAATCTTGGACTCTTCTGAGTCCATGATGACGAATGTTTGGGTGAAAAGTAGAAAATACAGTTAAAAATGTCCGAAAGTTTATAGATTTTTGAGTTTATGTACATATCTTTAAACTCACTCCTTGCATGATAGGGTTTGGTTTTAATGGTTTATTTTTATCAGCACCAAGTTGCATTGCACTACTGAGGCTGAACAAATGCTGGTGGAAAGGTGAGTTTTCATTTCTGGCAATGGATCATTATTTGTACATCGTAAATATCATGCCCAGCTACCCCTTTCCCTTATCTCTTTCCCTTGGGTAAATGTTAAGGAATAGTAATACTTACTATGGTATGTTTAAGAAACCTTGGACATTACCCTGAATCAAAATTTCAAATGTCAGGTGACAGCAGGAAACAAGAGATTACAACTTGAATGAGTTTTTTTAAATTGAATGTTGTAAAACTATTTTTAACATTTATTTATGTTAATATAACCGTAGAAAGATGCCAAATGTGTAATATCAGAAAGGGAAACTACGATTTTGCTGTGCCTACAATTGTTTACATTTTTTAAATCTCCAGTTTTCAAAAGTATTTTAAATTGTCAAAAATTTGCTAAAACTGGATTGTAACCTCACCTGAGAATGAGAGAAGAAAATCTTCCCGGCATATTTTCCAGTCTGAAACTTTTGGTTACCTTCGGGTATTTTTTTTTTTCTTGCATACAAAAATCATTGAGAAAGTACTTTCTACAGTTATTCCAAGCAGCCATTAAAAACAGGTTTTCCCACACGGTCACTACCATGCCCTGGAATATAATATGCTATCTTTGTCAAAATATGAATAATAAAACATTAATAGTAGGATGCCTCCTTGTTCCTCATTGCCACTTCCAGACTGTTCTCCCTTCCTCCTCCTGAACACTCAACTGTTTTGAAGCTGTTGACATTAGCCTCTCAAGTCCCTACATTACCCTATTTTACTCCTTCTCATTGCTCAAGAATTTTAGCTTTTGGCTCATTGTTGCTCTCTTTACCACCACCCTGTCATCATTCTTGATTATTTCAATACTCACTTAGACAGTCCTACAAATACCCTGGCTTCTCAGTTCCCTGATCTTGACCAGTGAAACTTATCATTACTAATTACTACATCAGCTCCTTAAGTGAAAGCAGACAATTCTCATTCGCTCTAAGTACATCCCATTCAACCTCACCAAATAAAGATAATTGCCCCAGAAACCGAATCCTCTCTTCTGCATCCCCTATTCTATCCTATTTCACTGTATTCTGAATTTCACTGTATTCTGCAGTGTATCTCGCTACGTTCTGTATGCTGCAGTATCTCCAGTCTTAAACACCCTCCTTGGCCCCATTACCCTCTCTAACTGAAATGGCCCAATAGTCCCATAGACAGTTGTTTTTGCTGTTAAAGCTTGAAACTTGTATTTGTTTTCCTTTAGTCCTCTCAAAAAATTATCAAAGAACTGGAACTCATCAGATCACAGCACCAGATGCCCTCTTGCCCCTCCCTAGTTCCTGTTTTCTTACACATCGTTACATTTCTTCCCTGCTATATAAATGCCTAGTTTTGGTCAGCCAGGGAGATGGATTTGAGACTGAGCTCCCATCTCCTTGGCCGCAGCACCCAACCAAAACAAAGCCTACTTCCTTGGCAATACTTGTCATCTCAGTGATTGGCTTTCTGTGCGGCAAGCAGCAGGATCTAGACCAAACCTAGTGTTTCGGTAACATAACTACTATCTTATTTATCTGCTTCTCTTCACAGAAAAACTCTCTAGGGGGAACTGTGTATACTTACTGTCCTAAATTACTCTCCTCCCTTGGTCTTTTGAACCAACTCAAATCAGGCTTTCATCTCTACCACAGCGGCTCTTGCTAAGGACACCAGTGACCTCCATGCTTTCAATTGCAATGGTTAGGTCTCTGGCTTCATGCTGCTTGAGTTATCTGCAGTCTTTGACACAGTTACTAATTACTTCCTTCTTGAAATGCTCTGGGACATCTTTCTCCTGTTCTCTCACCTTCCTGGCCACTCCTTCTCAATCTCCTTGGCTGACTTCTTGGAATGCCCCAGTCCTGGGCATCCCCCCCTCTTAAGTGATCTCTCCCAGTCTTGGGGCTTTAAAAACTATATACTTACAACACCCACATTTTAATCTCCAGACCCAACCTCTTTCCTGAATGCCAAATAAATCTGGCATAAAAGTATGTCTAATTTCCTATGAAGTACCTTCATTTGGATGTGTCATTGGCATCTAAAACTTGACATGTTCACCCATCAATACACAGTAGTCCTGTCTTAGTCATGGTTTCATTTTCCTTGGTTTCAGTTACCTGCAATTATCTGCAATCTAAAAATATTAAATTGAAAATTCCAGAAATAATCCCTAAGTTATAAATTGTGCACGTTCTGAGTAGTGTAATGCAATCTTGCTCCATCCTGCTACATCCCACTCAGGACACGAATCATCCTTTTGTCCAGCATATCCGTGCTGTAAACACCACCTTCCCCTCAGTCACTTTCTGGCCATTTTGGTTATCAGATAAGACTGTCATGGTATCACAGTGCGTTGTGTTCAAGTAACCCTTATTTTACTTAATAATGGCCCCAAAGTACAAGAGTACTGTGCCTAATTTATATATTAAACTTTATCAGAAGTATGTATAGATAGGAAAAAAATATTATGTATAGGGTTCAGTATTATCCACAGTTTCTGGCATCCACACTGGGTCTTCAAACTCCCCCTCAGATAAGGGGTACTACTGAACTCCCATTGCAGTCCTCTCTGTGCCAGTAAATGGCAGCTCCATTCCTTCACACCAGAAAATATTGTTATCCTTTACTTTTCGCTTTCACATACCACATCGAATCCATTTGTTTTTAAATCCTGTTTTCCCTAGTTTCAGAATATACCTACAATCCACTCTGGGTCCAAGCCACTTCTTGCCTGAGATGATGATGTCTAAAACATATACCAGGTTATGCCACTTTTCTGCTAAAGTCCCTTAATACCTTCCCATCTCACCTGCAATGTCAACATCCTTACAGTGGTCTATAAGGGTATTGTGATAATCTGTCCTACTTTTGGCCCCACCTCGGCTGCCACTGCCACTTCTCTGACCTCATCTACTAATTCTTTTGTCACTTTGCTAAAGTCACACTGGTCTCCTTGCTTCACCCAGAACACCCTCAAAGCATGTTCTGTCTCAGAGTCTTTGCCCTTGCTGTCTCTCAGTCTCAAAACTTCCCCCAGATGCCTACCATAGCTGACTCCCTCCCTTCCTTCAGGTCTCTGTACAAATACTCCTTTACTGTCACAGACCTATGTCAAATAACTTCTCGTTCCCCCACTCATTTTCTGCTTCATTGCCTTTCATAGTACTTATAACCATATACTTTGCTTACTGGTCCATCTCCAGTGCTTTGAAGAATGCTTGGCAAACAGTAGTCAGTAAATATTTGTTGGATGAAAGAATGAAAGAAAATAATAACAGAGCTTTGGAATTTTTTAAAGGATAAAAAACTATATGATTAATTTCAGTTTCAAAAATAAAAAAAAAAACACTGTCTCCAAAGTTTATATCATAAAAGCATAGGTTTGATATCACATAGAAAATAGAAAACCCTATAGATTTTCTTTCCTGGAAGGCTATTGTGGATGGAAGACACCGGGCTATGACCCTGGCTATACTTTCTTGCTCCATGAATCATCTTAACAGGCCAAGTTGCAGGATTGTAAGAGGGGCTGTCATATAGAACCATGAGAAAAGCAGTATTTCAAAACTCTTACATTTTTACAGATAATGATCCATTTTAAGCTATTGGCATTGCAATAAATGCAGTTATTGGATGTGGTTGAGATTCTGAATTTTGTTTTCTAGTCTAAATGTTTAAAAAACCATGACAATTCTTTTTTCTGAAACAAGAAGTAAACAGTGAAAGTATCCTCCTGCCAAATGCAGCTTGAAGACAGCCTAATGACATTTGGGTCTTAACAATCTTCCAACGACAACAATTCTGCCTCTCTGGGAAGCCTCTAACATCTGTATATATTCAGCTCCACCGAATGTTGCATGAAGTTTCATTGTAGAAAACTGACACATGCCTTCTGATTAATCTGTTGTTTCACTCGGTCTTGTAAAGGGCACACCCTGTAGTTTCCATTTGTTCAACCATGTATTTTCCTGCTCACTTAATAAATCTTTTTTAAAAATAAAGAAGGAAGATAATGAAATGATGTCATATGAAGCAATATAACAGTGAAATAATTTTTTTTTTTTGGTCCTCATTACTTTTTGTGTCTTTTCACAAATCTGTTGAGATTAAGAATAGTGAGTAATTCATGCTAAAGAGCCAGGATCAAGGTCTTATCCTTTCCAGGACCAAAAGCATTTTGGAGTTCCATGGTGCTTAGTTACAGATTCCTGAGGTCCTCATGAAAAATGCAGGACATTAGTTTCAGGGATAGATGGAAAATACGAAAAAGATGCTAAGAAATAGGACAAGGTGTCACAGTCATTGTGACCAATCTAGATTATCACAAACTCCAGTTAAGATACAAAAACATTTTCATAATGAGTTCTCTGTATGTGAAAAAAATAATATTTGAGTGTTGGTTTTAAAATTGTCACTCAACAGTTTAAATACATGTTTTTATATTTTCATAAGCAACTAAATCCATGTTCTATGACATTAACAATTTGATATAGGGTCATCTCCCTCCCAAAATCAGTCATCTTCATTTTCGAAGTTCAATGTTAATTTACCCATAAAGTCATGAGCACAGGGATCAGCAGCATCATGGTCTGACGAACATTTTCAGCATGGTACCCAGTGCTCCATGGATCTCAGGTTATCTTCTATTATTAAACCCATTTAATAAGAGAGATGGCAGTTGAAAAATTGAAGGATTTAGAGCTAGAAGGCATCACTGGAGCAAAAAGAAACAGCATAGCCTTCAGGTCAACTTGATATTCTTCCCCCATCTCATTCCTTCTCACTAGAATAGCCATTCATAATTGGAAGCCTAGCCAGCTCAGGCCAAAGTTATCATTAGTCCAAGGAAAAATGATCAAAAAGGACAGCATAGTGAGTTTTCTATAAAAGCTCATTTAAAGATCGTCTTACTTGGAGATGGTGTGCCCTCATTTTAGTGTTACAATGTATTTGAGAGCTGATGCTGATAATAAATGGCTATTTTATTAAATGCTCTAGTTTGGCAAAATTAAAGGTTTACAGTTTTGTTCTTCACAAGATTTGGGGTTGAGTGGGTGTATTATTAGTCCATTTAATCACTACTGATAAAGACATACCCGAGACTGGACAATTTACAAAACGAAGAGGTTTATTGGATGTACAGTTCCATGTGACTGGGGAGGCCTCACAATCATGGTAGAAGGTGAAAGGCACGTCTCACATGGCAACAGACAAGAGAAGAGAGCTTGTGCAGGGAAATTCCAATTTTTAAAACCATCGAATTTTGTGAGATTGATTCACTATCATGAGAACAGTACAGGAAAGACTTGCCCTCATGATTCATTCCCTTCCCACCAGGTCCCTCCCACAACACATAGGAATTCAAGATGAGATCTGGGTGGGGACACAGCCAAACCATATCATTCTGTCCCTGGCCCTTCACAAATCTCATGTCCTCACATTTCAAAACAAATCATGCCTTCCCAACAGTCCCCCAAAGTCTTAAGTCAGAATTAACCCAAAAGTCCACAGTCCAAAGTCTCATCTGAGACAAGGGAAGTCCCTTCCACCTGGGGCCTGTAAAATCAAAAGCAAGTTAGTTACTTCCCAGATACAATGGGGGTTCAGGCATTGGGTAAATACAGTCATTCCAAATGGGAGGAGTTGACCAAAACAAAGGGGCTACAGGCCCCATGCAAGTCCAAAATCCAGCAGAGCAGTCAAATCTTAAAGCTCCAAAATGATCTCATTTGACTCCATGTCTCACATCCAGGTCATGCTGATGCAAGAGGTGGGTTCTCATGGTCTTGGGCAGCTCTGCTCATGTGGCTTTGCAGGGTCCAGACACCCTCCCAGTTGCTTTCATGGGCTGGCATTGAGTGTCTGCAGCTTTCTCAGGCGCACAGTGCAAGCCATTGGTTGATCTACCATTCTGGGGTCTGGAGGACAGTGGCCCTCTTCTCACAGCTCCACTAGGTGGTGCCCCAGTAGGGACTCTGTGTGGGGGCTCTGACCCCACATTTCCCTCCCACACTGCCCTAGCAGAGGTTCTCTATGAGATCCCCACCCCTGCAGCAAACTTGTGCCTGGGCATCCAGGTGTTTCCATATATCCTCTGAAATCTAGGTGGAGGTTCCCAAACCTCAACTGTTGACTTCTGTGCACCCACAGGCTCAACACCACATGGAAGCTGCCAAGGCTTGGGGCTTCCAACCTCTGAAGTAATAGCCCAAGCTGTACTTTGGCCTCTTTTAGTCACAGCTGGAGCAACTAAGACAAAGGGCACCAAGTCCTTAGACTACACACAGCAGAGGGACCCTGGGCCTGGCCCACAAAACTATATTTTCCTCCTAAATCTCTGGGCCTATGATAAGAAGGGCTGCTGCAAAGGTCTCTGACATGACTTGGAGACATTTTCTGCATTGTCTTGGGGATTAACATTTGGCTCCTCATTACTTAGGCAAATTTCTACACCCGGCTTGAATTTCTCCTCAGAAAATGGGATTTTCTTTCTCATTGCATTGTCAGGCTGCAAATTTTCTGAACATCTATGCTCTGTTTCCCTTTTAGAACTGAATGCCTTTAACAGCACCCATGTCATCTCTTGAATGCTTTGCTGCTTAGCCAAATACCCTAAATCATCTCTCTCAAATTCAAAGTTCCACAAATCTCTAGGGCAGGCAAAATGCTGCCAGTCTCTTTGATAAAACATAACAAGTCACCTTTGCTCCAGTTTCCAACAAGTTCTTCATCTCCGTCTGAGACCACCTCAGCCTGGATTTCATTGTCCATATCATTATCAGCATTTTGGTCAAAGTCATTCAACAAGTATCTAGGAAGTTCCAAACTTTCCCACATGCTCCTATCTTCTGAGCCCTCCAAACTGTTCCAACCTCTGCCTGTTACCCAATTCCAAAGTCACTTCCACATTTTTGGGTATCTTTTCAGCAGTGCCCCACTCTACTGGTACCAATTTACTGTATTAGTCCATTTTTATGCTGCTGATAAAGACATACCCAAAACTGGGCAATTTACAAAATGGGCAATTTACAAAAGAAAGAAGTTTATTGGACTTACAGTTCCACATGGCTGGGGAGGCCTCACAATCATGGCAGAAGGCAAAAGGCACATCTCACATGGCAGCAGACAAGAGAAGAGAGCTTGTAGGGAAACTTTTTTTTAAAACCATCAGATTTTGTGAGACTTATTCACTATCAAAAGAATAGCACAAGAAAGACCTGCCCCCATGATTCAATCACCTCCCATCGAGTCCCTCCCACAACACATGGGAATTCAAGATGAGATTTGGGTGGGGACCCAGCCAAACCATATCAGTGGGGGAAACTTCAGTTTTCTTGTTGAAATTTTTCCTAGCTAGTAAAATCTAAAAATATATGGTAACAACTGCTGTAGAGAACTTTTATAAAAGTCCAGACCTTATTTCAGCATAGAAATATACTGCCCATCTCAAAAATTGATAGGAAAAAACCCAAGAGCATCACCCAGCACTGGAAACAAAGCAGACACCCTGCCTGGTGTCCACGATTTACAGTTATTTAGCTGTACTTCATCAAGTAAGTGGAATTTTAAAAAGCTCTACAGGCTTTAGTGCCACTACAATGGATATGCTGTGAAACAGAAGACACAGTAAAACTCAGAAGTCATAAGCTAACTGGATCCTAGTTACCTCATTTGCCAAAAGAATTCATTCCCAATTTTTAAAAGTATGAGTTCACCTCCTATCTACCCAGAAACAGAAAAGCAACAAAAAGTTTAGTAACACATTTAAATAAAGCTGCATTTTATAAGCCACATTCATTTTTAAAATAATTACTTATACATATGAATCCTTTATTTAGTCTAAGAACAATGCCTGGTATACAGATGGGGTGTTGGACCCCTTGATATAACACCCAACTCCCAGTCTTGCTGAAGTCCCTATCCCATGGTTTGGAAAATGTTTAACTGTAAATATTTTCCCTGAGAATCCCCTTTTTGTTTTGGTTGTGTTTTATGGCAGTGTTTTAATGTGGATAACATGTTAATGGTCGTTGTTTCAGCTCATTTTAATCAGGCTGCCCTTATCACCTTTAGATGTCAGAGAATTCAGTATCATCATCGTATTTTTTTTACCGTTTATATGCCATCTTATTTTTTAAAACATTTGAGGCAGCTATAATCTGGCTTCTGAGGAGCCACTAAAGCAGTATATACTATCTACGTGAAGGAAAGCAAAGTAGCCATTTATCTATCAGCTGTCTATTCTATAACAGGCCTCACACTGGATGCTGAGGCAGAAAGAGCTGATGGAGAAATGATCTCCCTAGGTTGCAAGGGAGATGAGGAAGGCAGAAGACATGCACAGAGACAATGACAAAAAGCAGAGTCAGTCATTTGACAGAGGATTTCAAGGATTGCATGGAACAAAAATGAAGGAATATGACCTTCATAAGACATTGGGAGAGGAAAAAAAAAGAGAAAGGCTTTCCAGCCAGAGGGAGCAGCTTGAACAAAGGCACAGAGGAGTAGAAGAGTATGTGGGTAGAGAAAGGGGAAATCATTCAATATGACTAGAGAAAGTGCTAATGGAGCAGGAAATTTGACTACAATAATGTTGTCAAAAGACAACATTACAACAAATTTAGTTTAAAGATCTTAATTGACTTTCATTCTCAGTTTTAGAATTGGGCAGCCCTCACTCAAGACCAGAACAGGTTTAAAGAACTCTGGGCCTGCAAAGTGCTCAGGTGACATTATGGACAGAAAACAACAGTGACAGCTTACTCAGTGTTTTTCCTCACTTGAACCAGCTGGCGGCCAATCAGTTGAAATTAAACTGCTGTGATTGCCTAAGACTCAGCCACGTGTTGCAAGAGCATACTTCTAAGATAGAACTTCAGTTAACCTGTGTACCAAGCCAGATTTCAGTCTGCCATGTAAAGCCTCAAGCACAGAGGTATCCTCAGGCTTAAACTTAATTCAACAACGTATAGCATTCTCTCTTGACTCCTATGCCCAACCTCCTGACATATGCCACAGGGCTTTCCTGATACAGCCAGTGGCCTGACCTCTGGTGGGCAATGTTTGATGAATGAATAACACCATCTATTAGGAATGGCCAAGATTATCACGTGTTGGTAGTAGTAGCTCCCCATCCCACCCCCACTCCCAATTTCTTTCCCCATGAGTGAATCATTTCATGCATATAATTCTAGGCATCTTTTTAGTTGCTTCCTATAAAACTAATCCTTCAAATTTCCTTGCTGAACCTCAGCTTTGATGCATGAAGCTGTTGCATGGTCCTACGAACCCAAACTTTTCTGATCATACGAATCACCTGAGTGCTTGTTACTAAGGCAAACTTCTTGACCATCCTCATCCTGCTGTGAGCAGGAATCTGTCATTTTGATGCCCATAGTCCTAGACAACCTCCAATCAAAAACTTGAAGAAACTCTACACTTCTGGAGTTTTTCCTTCTTCTGCTC
Source organism: Trachypithecus francoisi (assembly GCF_009764315.1). Classification (NCBI taxonomy): domain Eukaryota; kingdom Metazoa; phylum Chordata; class Mammalia; order Primates; family Cercopithecidae; genus Trachypithecus; species Trachypithecus francoisi. Next base: position 117,646,636 of record NW_022681453.1, on the reverse strand, counting down.
TGAACAATTCTGCATTTTTCCAGCCTATATAGACATCAAAAGTTATGTCCAAACAACCACCTCTTTCTCATGTTGTACAGGCATCTTAGTGGCCATCATTTGTCCCAAATAGGGCTTTTAGAAGAAAGGCTAGAGTCTGCTGGACCAGCCACTGGGGCCATCTGGCCCATTGACCTTGCTCCTCATCTACATTTAAACCTCCTGGATGGGCTTCATCACTGGGGGGCACACCCCTCCTGGCAGCTGGGAGCTCTGCTGTCCATCACCAGGCCTGAGTTTCCTCAGGGATTCTACACTGTAACATGTTACCTCTGCTCAGAAGACTGCTAAGGACACAAGACACCTACCTGCTCTTATAGGCAGATCATTTTCTTCTTTTTTCTTGAAATTAATAATATCTTTTTTTTAGCTCCCTGAAAAGCACATTTTATTGCTATTATTTCTGCCTTATTTTCATATACTTTGCTCTACTTATATTGCTTTTAACTGTTTTTCTTTTTTCATGTTTACCCCCTTTTGATTTGTCATTTTCAAACATTTATTTTTAACATCCTTTTTATTGTCTCTTAGTCTTAGGTTGAGATTAAAAAATTTATTACTACTTATTTACTAACATTTATTTTTTATACATGTCTTCTGATTTCTTTTGGCTTAGCTATTTACTGTTTTGCACTTGTTTTTGCTTTGTCTCTTATTTGATAGCCGTCAATTCCTACTTCTTTGTGACTTTGAATTCTTCATACTTCACTCTTCACTTTCCTTATTCTTCGAACATTTTATGCTTAAATTTCTGAACTTAACTTTGTATGTTACTTGTTTTTAATCCTCTTTCTCTTTTTATTTACATTTTATCTCTAAGTTTTTGTTGTTGTTGCTGTTGTTTTTGAGACGGAGTTTCACTCTTAGACCCAGGCTGGAATGAAGCAGCGCAATCTTGGCTCACTGCAACCTCTGTCCCCCAGGTTCAAGCAATTCTCCTGCCTCAGCCTCCCGAGTAGCTGGGATTACAGGCACTTGCCACCATGCCCAGCTAATTTTTGTAGAGATGGGGCTTTGCCATGTTGGCCAGGCTGGTCTCAAACTCCTGACCTGAGGCAATCCACCTGCCTCTGCCTCCCAAAGTGGCAGGATTACAAGTGTGAGCCACCACACCTACCCTATCTATAAGTTTTTAATCTATACTTATGTTCTTTTTTACTCAAGTTTTTGGTTTGTTTCACTGGTTTCATCTATTCCTTGCATGTTCTAATTATGTTTTAATCAGGTATGCTAATCATTTTTTCATCACATTTTAAATTTTTTCTCCCTAATTTAATGCTCATCCTATTTAACTGCCTCCTTTTATGAATGGAGACACGGAGACTAAGAGAGAAATAACTTGCTCAGGAACTCGGGGTGGAGGAGTTGTGGAATCTAAATAAGAAGCCAGCTCTTTTGATTACCAGTCTAGTGTTTTTCCTATCAAACTACTCCAATAACAATGACTGGATGAAGAAAAATGACTCTTCTTTGAAATAAAGAAAATCTGAAGAGCATCTCGCCAAAGAGCATTTAGTCCCTAAGACATTAAAATCAAGGGTGTAAATGTCAGTGACAGCAGCCCGGGAAAGCTTAGCCTTTAACCAAAAGAAAAGGTGAAAACAAAGTGAAAAAGAGAAAGTTAAGAAGTGGGACATTATTCCTGAAATATATGGAAGAATAAAATCTTAAGTCAGAGCTGGATGACCCTAAACAAATCGCTCTCCAAGCATCTGTTTTCTTCTTTCTAATGTAGGGATAATGAGATCATTCCTGCCTAACTCACAGTTGTGCTGTGTTTCCAAATCAGATCTTTGTAAACTTTGTACACAGTTGTTCTTATAATATGCCCATAAAATCCAAGAGAAAGTTTAGAAAATACTTACGTAAAAAGAATACCATTGCTAGTTTTAAAACAAGCTTGTCCCACCTGCAGCCCTGAACGGCTTTGAATGCAGCCTGACACGAATTCATAAACTTTCTTAAAACATTATGATTTGTTTTGCGATTTTTTTTTTTTTTTAGCTCATCAGCTATCATTAGGTATATTATGTGTGGCCCAAGACAATTATTCTTCCAATGTGGCCCAGGGCAGCCAAAAGATTGGACACCCCTGTTTAAATAAAATGTGTAGTATATATCTAAAGAGGGAAAAATAGATTATATACACACACTTGTTGCCTATGCCACTCTCAACACTCATAATCATATTGTCCCTTCTTCCCCTTTTTAAAAAACCGAATTACTTTTTATTGACTGTCTGCTGTTTGATGCATATTTCCATCTGGTACTTTTGTGTTTATATTCCTACTATATACATGTTGACCTGTATTGAACTGCTTCATTCATTAAGCTTTAATGGTTAAAAAAAGCAATGTATAAATCATATATATAATCTATAAATCAATATAACTGTAAGTCAATGAAAGAATACCCATCTTTAGACTCAAATTTAGCTTTACCAATCAAGTTTCTATGGCAAAGCCATGGTTTCTTCCCTAATCTGTTTCTTCCTCCTACATTCCCACTAACATTCCAGCTATAGCCCTAGCGGGAGTTCACAATGACAATCAGACAAAACATTACCTTGTGCATCTGGTATTTGAGATGCTTTTCTATTTCATTACCCAATAAACTTTTCAAACAACAATCTTTCAGTCTTTGGCATCTGGAGCAGTTATCTCCTTGTCAGAGCTGGCTCTGCAGTAGCAAATTAATGGATTATAATGCTACGTGAATTTTCACTTAGCAAGAAATCTGTAAGGACTGTGGATGAGTTGGGTTGGGTGCTCTGTCAAGAGAACAAAAGATCAGGGATGCTCTAATGTTAGGGCTGTGTCCCGGCTGGGGCTATAATCACCGCAAATGAACTAGAATAGAATGTCACTCCAGATACTTACCTATGGGAACACTCAGAATATTTCTTTTTCTTTGCACTTTAGCATAAAGTCACAGACCTACCCCCTTATCCCTGCTGTGTTCTTTTACTGTCATGAAAGTACAACATTGCGTATCTATAAGGAACTTAGAGCCCTCAGAGACCACAGCCCCAAGTGGCCTTCAATTTTCTTTTTTTTTTTTTCTGGGACGGAGCCTCGCTCTGTCGCCCAGGCTGGAGTGCAGTGGCGCCATCTGGGCTCACTGCAAGCTCTGCCTCCCGGGTTCACGCCATTCTCCTGCCTCAGCCTCCCGAGTAGCTGGGACTACAGGCGTCCACCACCACACCCGGCTAATTTTTTTTTTTGTATTTTTAGTAGAGATGGGGTTTCACCATGTTAGCCAGGATTGTCTCCATCTCCTGACGTCATGCTCCGCCTGCCTCAGCATCCCAAAGTGCTGGGATTACAGGTGTGAGCTACCGCGCCTGGCCACTTTGTTATTCTAATTTGAACCACTGAAAAAAAAGAAAGGACTGCTTCCTCTCCCCACCATCCACCACAAAGTACTTGACCAAATCCACTTGCTCTGCTCCAAGAGAGGAGGTGACTTTAAGGTATAAGGGAGAGGGAAATTCTATATGGTCTTACTTTTATTAGTCTTGCCACTGACTCTCAATGTCTCTGAAAAGAGCCAGAATACCTGAGTCAACAACTTGTCCACCACCAAGTTGCACCATCTGCTTGTTACAGTACATTCCTGGAACCCCTCTGTGTCTGACAAACAGCTAACACAAGAATCGCTTCTCCCTGACACTGCTTCTTTTATTGGTGACCTATTTGGTCAACAACATGGACCAATATTGTTTGTTAAACCTCAACAATAACCTCATGATCTTCGATCCCACTTTTTATGTCAACCTCATAAGCCTACGTCAGCACCCTGCAAATCAGCAGTAACTGCTATAGAAGGCAGTGGTGGAAAACAGCACAAACACTATCTGAAAATGATTAACCCACAGACATTAAAGACATGCAAACTCATAACAGAAAGATGCCCTGCAGGCCGGGCACGGTGGCTCAAGCCTGTAATCCCAGCACTTTGGGAGGCCGAGACGGGCGGATCACGAGGTCAGGAGATCGAGACCCTCCTGGCTAATACGATGAAACCCCGTCTCTACTTAAAAAATACAAAAAACTAGCCGGGCGACGAGGCGGGCGCCTGTAGTCCCAGCTACTCGGGAGGCTGAGGCAGGAGAATGGCGTAAAACCCGGGAGGCGGAGCTTGCAGTGAGCTGAGATCCGGCCACTGCACTCCAGCCTGGGTGGCAGAGCAAGACTCCGTCTCAAAAAAAAAAAAAAAAAAAAAAAAAAAAAAAAAAAAAAAAAAAAAAAAAAAAAGAAAGATGCCCTGCAGAGCACTATGATCATTTCGGCACATTTGATTGAAAAATGGTTAGAGGCTGGGCGCGGTGGTTCACACCTATAATTCCAGCAATTTGGGAGGCCAAGGCAGGCGGATCACGAGGTCAGGAGTTCGAAAAATGGCTAGACAGATAATCTTAACAGATTTAATTTAAACTGAGATGACTCAAGTATTGCAAACAAAAATTTTCTGCATGCAGCAGCACCACTCAATTTAGATTGAACCGCCCTATGATTATTGAATTAGGACAGTATTTGCTGAAACACTACCATAGATACACGTGTCAAAGGAATTTGCCACAGATTGTCAAACCTCCATAACATAATGGTACAAATCCAGATGACTGACCACTCAGTAAGCGGTCCCTAGCTCCTTTAATGAAAACTGCCTTTATTGCCAAATATCATAAGCTCCAGCCCTCCAAAAAATAGTAGAGGTCGCCTGGCTAGTCACCCCAGAGGGTCACAGGACCCCATATTAATTTTTGGAGAGGATGTTAAATTAAGAACAAAGAAACATGGAAACAGAGCAGAAAAATAATAACAGCTGATATTTACAGGTAATTACTATGTGTGGGCTTTGTCCTAAGCAATATATCCCCACTGTCATATTTAATCCTCACAGCAATCCCATGAATCAGATGCTATCCCCATTTTGCAAGTGAGGACACTTAGAGATTATTTAGTTTGCTTTACAGATAAAGACCACAGTGGTTAAGCAAGACTTTCCCATAATCAAATAGCCCAACCCTTGCAGAGGGAGGACCAAACCAGGTCTCTTGACCCTGGTCCAGTGCTCCAAACCCTTGTGAACATGAACTCCATTTTACAAGATGCTTTGGGTTCAGAAGAGATATAAAACCATTCCATGAAGGGTACACTTCTTCCTTTCCAAAGTCATAGTCCACAAGGTAAGGGAGTCAACCAGCATCATCTAGCCAGGAAGAAGGGGCAACACAGCTGGTCTTTTTCTCATGCTGTCTCTTAAACAAGCAAGGGTGCTGGGAAAGGGTATTCAGACACCTGAGCTTGGACTGAGGAATTGGACATCACTTGCATACAGATTCCATGCCATACTGAGAAGAGCCAACTAACAAGAAGCTTCTTGCAAAGTAATGAAGCAAAAATCTCATCATAACAGAAACCAGAGATACAAGTAAGAGCAGAAAGTTCAAAGAGGATGGTGAATTGGAAAGATACTCACCAAACCAAAAACAGAGATGACCTCTGAGGACGCGTCCGGGTCAAGGGGGCAAGAGAGGTTCATTTTAGTTTTATCTGTACTTTATAAAATTTTCCCAGTGAGAATGGCGTCATGTATTTGTGTTTAATTTGCTATTAAAATGAAGTAAATATTTTAGAAAGGAGAAGAAGTAAATAAAAGGTGGGAACAGCACCTACCCATATATAAGCTATTAGGTATTTTTCCATCTGGTACCTGTAGCCCCACAGTGGGTCAGTGGAAAGCTGGAGTCACCACCCCTTTCCATAACAGTCGCAGAGACCAGGGCTGCTTCCTTTGCCCTGCACCTTGTGGCCAGAGGTCTGCCTTTGGGATGTGCTCAAGAGCCACAGAATCTAGAGTCAACAATAATGTAGTGTACACTGAAAAATTTGTTAAGAGGATTGATCTCATATTAAGTGTTCTTATTACAATTTTTTTAAAGAACATGATAAAACGCCAGCAGCTCTGTAATGGCACTAATCAAATAGTACTATCTGTTTCAGAAGTAGGTCATTTATTTTGCCAGTCTTTTCTTATGTTCAAATTAGATGAAGTTTAATATACTGTAAAATTCGATGGATTTCTGTCCTTTTCAATAAATATGGCATGTGTGAAAATATGTAAAAATAACTAGAACCTTTAAAATGTTAAGTAATCTATTTTTTGTGTGTTTCTTAGGTAAGTTATGGCCCAAGAGTTTAAACACAGGAATAGCAAACCTTTATTAAGCTGTGGCCCTTAATAAAGGCCGCATATTACATTTGGCTGTAAGAGCAGCCACATTAATTGCTACATTAATTTTCTTCTATTAACTGTAATTGAGAGGAAAGCAAACCTTCCCCAATGAGTGTTGTTAATTTGTGACTTAATTTTCAATAAAGGTACATTGAGACCACAGGGGAGAAAAAATTTTCTGCCTTCTCTTCCCATGTAATATGCTCTTTTTACATAGAACATTATAAGATTTCATTTTTTAATTTGGATTTGCATCATGTACCAGATCATGCTTAGGTTTCTGTCTTCTGTGTATGTACGCATATAAGTATACATGCATTCATTCAGCAAGCCAGCCAGCCAGCACAAGACTCAGAAAATACTTTATATCCGGAGATGTACATTGTTCCTTAACGGAGAATGAAGCCTTTTTCTTTATTTTTCTCTTGCTGTAATCATCACTTCTCTTTATATTCTGTCTTTGCATTCTGCATCTACTATTGTATTATTCACATATTACAGTTCCTGGATTTCTCATTTTTCAAATGTTTTCACTTGTTTCTTTTTATTTTGTCTATGTTATAAGATATAACCGCCCACTGAAGCCTTCAAAACATTATTATTTTTTATTAAAGTAGATTTACATACATTAAAATCACCAGATTGCTTTAAAAAGAGAGAAAGAGAGATCCCAGGGGCCTCTTGTGTACATTGGGGTTAGTCACTTTCTATTGTCTGAGTCTGTCCAGGTGACCACTAAGATAGCCAGAAGAATCCATGAATTCCTCACTAATCCACCTACATAGTTCCATTGAATTGACTCAATTCTTGGTAAGTTTAAAATAAGGTGGGGCAGAAGGGAAGAAATAAAGGAAAGAGGCCTATTTATTGGCTGCCACAGACAGAATTGGTACCAACAACCAGCCCCACGTTCTCCCCTCTTAGTTCCAGCACAGGACACTCTTTCTAATGTTCTAGCAGGCTCCCCACTGCATGGACGTGGCTAGAGATACAGATCATGACTCTCTTGGACCACAATTTGACCTCCCTAGACCCCTACCAAGGTTCACGGCTGGGGGAACTCCAAGAGGTCAATTTGACTCCCAGAGTTTCAACTAAACAATATGCCAGCAGCAGCAGGCTCTCCCAGAGACCCAACCTCCATTCTTTTTGGTGCCCTTTCTCTCTCCTCTTCTACCCAGTGCCCCACCCAACTCACATTCACACTATTGTCAGACAAGTTATCTTCTCTTTACCAAATCCTATCCCTCAAGTCTACACATCAAAGCTCAGGCTTTAGTTGTTACTGGCTTATTTATCCTTAAGATCTATCTACTCTAAGAAATAAGGATCTAATTGGCCGGACGCAGTAGTTCATGCCTGTAATCCCAGCACTTTGGGAGGCCGAGGTGGGCACATCACAAGGTCAGGAGATTGAGATCATCAGTGAAAGTCATGTTGACTAAAAATATAAAAACTTAGCCAGGCATGGTGGCATGTGCCTGTAGTCCTAGCTACTCAGGAGGCTGAGGCAGGAGAATCAGTGCAACCTGGGAAGTGGAGATTGTAGTGAGCCCACTGTACTCCAGCCTGGGAGAACAAGACGGACGGACGGAAGGAAGGAAGGAAGGAAGGAAGGAAGGAAGGAAGGAAGGAGGGAGGGAGGGGAGGGAGGGGAGGGGAGGGGAGGGGAGGGGAGGGGAGGGGAAGGGAAGGGACGGGGAAGGGAGGGGAGGGGAAGGGAAGGGACGGGGAAGGGAGGGGAAGGGAGGGAAGGGAAGGGAAGGGAAGGAGGGAGGGAGGGAGGGAAGGAGGGAAGGGAGGAAGGAAGGAAGGAAGGAAATAAGGATCTAATTATTATTGGCCTAATTGGCTTACATTGCTTAGACTTACAAAGTTAATTAAGGCTTGCATTTGAAAGATTTTGTGGCCACTAATTTATCTTATTTATTCAAAGCAGTGTCTTCTAAAAATATATCATCTCAAGTGCACCACTTTAATGCATTCAATAAAGTCCTCATTTTATCTTTCCTCATGGAAAGATATCATAGGAATTCTTATTGTATGAGGATCTACATACAACAGGTAAATTTCTGTTTGGATTGTGGGTGAGGCTGGGAAGAGAGGAAGATCTGGTGGAAAACACGTTCATGATTTTGTACTTTAAACAACTGTCTGTTTCCACCTGTAATGGTCAAGAATCCAGTTATTAATCGTTTGGTAATTCAGATCACAACAGCATATAAATGCACAGAAAACCAAACATTCACTGTGGTGTGGATCACATGAAGGATAATCTTTATAATTGGCTTCCAGACACTAGCAAAGATAGTGGTATATAACAGAAAGATCTAAAGTCATAAATCTGGGCTCATATGGAACTCTGACACTATCTAATCATGTGACATTGAACAAATCACTAAACTATTTTGAATACCAGCTTCTTCACCTACAAAATGAGAATAGTAATACCTATTTCAGAGTATATTCTGAGAATCCCATGAGACAGCATTTATTATAAATGTGAAAGTATATAAAATTATTAGTGTTATGAGAATCATCATTAACACAACACATGAAAAACCATAGTTCTAGTAATTTGTTCCAGTGCAACTACATTGAATCTGAAAGACTTGTACCTTCAGGAATCTTTTACTGCATGTGGGCGTACCCAAGTGAATGTGGATGGGAGAACCAAGATTTTTCTATTTCACACCACTTTTTCTTAATTGCCTGCTTTAAAACTTTCTACTTTTGTTTGAAACAAGCCTACAGGCTCCCTTGAAAACAAATCCACATCTGCCAGGTCCAGTGGCTCATGCCTGTAATCTCAGCACTTTGGGAGGCTGAAACAGAAGGATCACTTAAACCCAGGAGTTCATGACCAGCCTTGGCAACCTGGCAAGATCCCTTCTCCACAAAAAAAAGAAAAAAAAAAAAAGTGTTTCATTGCCCAGGTGTGGTCACTGCCCAGGTGTGGTGGTGTGAGCCTTGAGTCCCAGCTACTTGGGAGGCTGAGGTGGGAGGATTACTTGAGCCTAAGATTTCAAGGCTGCAGTGAGCCATGACTGTGCCACTGCACTCCAGCCTGGCTGTCAATCAATCAATAATAAATAAATAAATCCACATCTCCCAAATTAGCAATAAAGTAAGAGTCCCCACATGAGGTGAGGTGGCTAGAACTATAGCACTAACTCAAGTCTCCCAAAATTCACCATCCTGACATTGGACCCTCAGCTTCTCCCTTTAGTCCTTTGGTGTGGGCATTGAGTTATCTCTTAGTTTCCCCCTGGAAGCTTTTCTAGAGGAACAGGGATAACAGAAGGAAAACACACCTAGTGAATAACATCTAGACTAGAAAATCTAGATTATAAGGTATGAATAGTTTCCCAGAGCCATCTTTGGAGGATTCCAGGGAAAGAGAACATGCTCAGATAATTCCTGCCTGTAAACACCCACCTGCTCAGATTTTCTCCTTCTTTTTGTCTTAGGTTTACCTGTTCTGAGAGAACTCAAATTAACCAACTCACCATTCACTTATGACTTACATTTGCTCTGGCAACACAAATCTCCCAGTCCTGGATGGTAAAACCATCTGGATTGGGTACCAACTGCACCACCTCAGAAGGAGCAGCAGCCTCTCCAGTTTGTCACAAAGCCATTATCTATCTCTTACTCTATGAGGCTGAGGCCAAGTGTCAGCTGCCTTTCATCACCATATGTGTGCACTGTTTTACCTGTAGTAAAGAGGAAAATGAGATGGAATGTGTCCAACAAAATTAGGAAAACAAAAGATAGACCAAGAAAAGCCTTGCATTTTAAGAACAAAAGCATATTTATTTGACAAAGCAGACAGTATGTGTAGTCATTTAATAAACAAAGCATATCTGTGTTGAAAGAATACAGTGTGTAGCCATTTTAATCCTTTACATTACCTGCCTGGCCTTGTAAAGCAATTAAGTTTGCCAACATTTTTGGAAAGTTCTATGAGCACAGGGGTTGTGTCTATTTCCTTCTCAGTTGTCACTAGAGCCTACAAAATGCGTACCTAGGAAGTGTTCAATAAATATTTGTGGCTGCTATGGTTGCCGTTAACTGCTCCAATATATTTCTGTCAGTTTCCCATTTCATCTCCCATAGGTTGTCATTTGGGAAAATTTGAGGTGTTTTCAGCATAGGCTCTAAAACATGGATCCCATTCCTATTAAATGTAAATTCCTGAAAGGCAGGAATCTTAAATGATTGGTTCACTGCTATCTCTAGTCCTGGCACATAAAAGATCATCTATAAATATTTGTTGAAGGGCTGGATAATCGCAGCTTTGCCACTGATTAGCCATAGAACTTTGGGACAGATCCTTAAATGTTGTACTATGGTTTTCTCTGGGAAATGAGAGTACCATCTTACTCATACAGTGGTATAGGGATAAAATGACAATGTGTGTGAAGTTATGAAGTATGGTAGGTGCTCAACAGTTTAGAAAGAGGTGGTAGGAATTTGGGTGTTGCTTACTTTCCAACTCCTGGCTCATTGGTGAGGCTGCCACTGGCCTTGCTGGCTGTTTGTCTAACTGTTGAAGATAACATCAGAATCTTTCACCGTTGGACAAATGCTGTAAAGGGAGGATGCTGATGTCCTATAGGCTCTTCCAAGGTTTTAAGTTGCTCATCAGTAACCCCTCAGTGGGAAGTCTGGACTAATTAATTCAATTTTCTTTCCTTTCTCTCTCAGTAGGCAAGAGATTATGTGTTTTAACTGCTTCCTGAGCAAAGTCTGTCATGGATTAAAAAGGAAATAAATACAGTAGTTTCCAATGTTTTGACCAGGGTCAGGGAATTCCTGAAGCATCTTTTCTTCAGATCCATTTGCTTTTCCAGTGTTCTCATTGAAAACTTTTAAAATGAAGGTGCCCTTTAATGAAACATAGCCTACATTTAGTACTAATAATAAAGCAGCAAATACTTATTACAGGTCTGGCACTGTTCCAAGCATTCAAGACACTTGACATGTACTAACTCATTTAACCCTTACCCATCCTATGAAGGAGGCACTGTTAGGTGCCGTATTTTACAGATAAGGAAGCTCATCAAAGAGATTTTTAACCAGCTAAACATGATGGAACTGGGATTGAAACCTAGACAAACTACTCCATTATAAAGTAGAAAGGGATTCTGGCAAATTTTGTATATTGCCTAACTATGAATTAACTAACAAATGTAATACTCCCAGAAACCCCTGAAATTAATAAGTCAGTATTCTGTGAGCACCTACTGTGTGTACCAGTAAGATCACAGGGGCTAAGAATACAACAGTGAACATAAATAGATAGCGTCTATTCTTCAAAGAACTTACATTGTGCTGCGGGGGGAGAACAAAAATAAACATGTAAACAAGTAAGATTATCTCAGATATTAATAAATGCAATGAAAAAGTCACAGTAGGGTAATTATGATAGAAGGGACTGGAGAAAGGGTGCTGTATTAAGCTAGGGTGGTCACAGAGGCCTCTTTAAAAGGACAAATATCTGAATTAAGACCTAAACTACAACAATGAGGCATCCATCCTGGAAGAGTGTTCCAGACAAAGGGGAGCTAACTCGGTATGCACAAGCAATGGGGAGTCTGCAGCAAGATGAACAAAGGTGAAGGCAGAAGGAGATATTAGAAAAGTAAGCAAGGAATCAAATCACTCAGGCCTTGTAAAGTTAGGCATTTTGATTTATTCTCATTTATATAAAAAGCAGTTGAAGAATTGTAAGCAGGGAAGTGTTTCCTAATTTATTTTTTTAAACATCCTCTTGCAATCATGAGGAAAATAAACTGAAGGGAAGCAAGAGCTGAAACAGGAGAGGAGTTAGAAGATTATTGCGATACTAAAGGTTTTTGAACTAGGGTGATGGTAAGATGTGGTCAGATTCAGGGTATATCTGGAAGGTACAGTGGACAGAGCTTTTCTGAAGATATAGTGGAGTGGCTGTAGTACCTGATTTGGAATAATTGTTGGTGCCATTTAACAAACTAGAGAAAGCTTGTGAGGAAGAAGTTTCAGGACAGAAAATGGAGGGAGCAAGAGTTCTGTTTATTTATGATAAAATTGAGATTGTACCTACTAGACATTCAAGTACAAATGTTGAGTAGGCAGTTGGTATCTAATCGTCTAGCATTGGCAGGGAGATTAGTATTGAGCCCACGTTTATCTACTTCCTTAGCCCATTGTCTTTCCCCTACATATTATTGTTGCATATGTTGTACCGAAAAACAGAATGAAAAACAACATCTCAATTCTTGAATGAAGAAGTTGCACCAAGAAAAGTTCTATTCAATGCCATAAAGGTTTTTTGTTTGTTTTATCTTAGTTTGGTTTGATTTGGTCTTTTGTTTGTTCATGTTTGATTTGTAATTAATTAGCTTTCTTTCCCTAAAGGGCTTTTAAAAGTGGATCAAGACTTCCACTCCTGGGAAGATGGAGTAGATATATTTTCCCTATTTTTTCTCCTAACTACAACTAAAAACCCTGGACATTAATATAAAATAAATACAAGAAGACTACGAAAGATGGAGAGTAGAAGTCTGACTAGACTCTCAAGACTTGAGGAACAGTGGCGAATTCCCTGGGTTTCCTTTTTGCCTTGTATATCCTAGGCTTTGAATTGAAGAATCCAGCAACCCAGAAATATTAATTGGGCATAGACAAAAAAAGTCTTCCCAAAACCTGCTCTCTGTAGCGAAAGGACAGGGAAAGGGAAAATTTAGCAAGGCTGAAAACTTTTAGCCATAACTGCTTTATTCCATCCAATCACCAAAGAAAGTATGAAGGTTCTTCCCCCACCTATGAAAGACCAAGTAAGGAGCCTAAACTTCTACGCCACTGAGGCTGTAGCAAGGAACCCCAATATCTCTGCAACGATGGTGTCAGAGGAGTCCAAGAAGGGAGCTAGAACTTTTATCCTCACTCTGATGAGGCTCCCCTCTGATGATATCAGTGGAAACATTATGGGAAGCCTGGACTTCCACTCCTACTGGAAGTAACAAAGCACCCCATGTCTCCCCCAAGAATGCTATCAGAGGAGGCCTGGTGGAGAGTCAGGAATTTCACCACTGTCCATCAGTACTCAAGCTATCCCCATCACAGTATCAGTGGAGGCCACATGGGGAGCTGGAAGTCCCACCCTTGCCCAGCATTAATGAGGAACTTTCCCCTACCCTGGGTGTCAATGAAAGCTGAATGGACAACCTGGACTTCTACCTTCACCTGGCAATAACAGACAAGCCCACAATCACATTAGATAACAGAAACACCCTTATCTCAACAAGTGATGGAACAATTAGAACAAAGAACTAGAATAAATAAAAAATATTATCAATTAACCGGCTCTAATCATCACTGATAGAACATTCTACCCAACAAAAGCAGAATACATATTCTTTTCAGGTACTCAGAGAGCACGAAGAACACAGAGGTAGAAATGAAACACTCACTCCAGGTGGGCCTTGAGAAAGCAAAGGGTGGCAAGGTCTCCTGACAAGCTTCAACAAGAGCCATTGCTCTATATATTGCATATATGATCTATATACAAAGATAAATCATATCCTGGGACATAAAACAAACCTCCACAAATTTAAAAGAACTGAAGTCATACAGAGTGCTCTCTCTGACTACAATGGAATCAAACTAGAAATCAAGAACTAGAAAATCTCCAAACACTTGAAAATGAAACAGAACACTTCTAAAATAATCCATGGGCCAGAGGAAGTCTCAAGGGAAACTTAAAAATACATTAAACTGAATTAAAATTGAAATATAACATGTCAAAATGTGTGGGACACTGTAAAAGCAGTGCTGAGTGGGAAAATTATAGCACCAAATGCATACACTAGAAAAGAGGAAAAGTCTCTATCAATTACTTAAGCTCGTATCTCAAGAACCTAGAAAAAGAGGTACAAAATAAGCCTAAGCAAGCAGAAGGACCTAATAAAGATAAAAGCAAAAATCAGTGACATTGAAAATAGAAAAACAATAGAGAGAAATCAATGAAACAAAGAGATAGTTCTTCGAAAAAAAATTAATAAATTTTTTTTTTATTATTATACTTTAAGTTCTAGGATACATGTGCATAACGTGCAGGTTTGTTACATATGTATACCTGTGCCATGTTGGTGTGCTGCACCAATCAACTCATCAGCACCCATCAATTCATCATTTATATCAGGTATAACTCCCAGTGCAATCCCTCCCCCCTGCCCCCTCCCCATGATAGGCCCCGGTGTGTGATGTTCCCCTTCCCGAGTCCAAGTGATCTCATTGTTCAGTTCCCATCTATGAGTGAGAACATGCGGTGTTTGGTTTTCTGTTCTTGTGACAGTTTGCTAAGAATGATGGTTTCCAGCTGCATCCATGTCCCTACAAAGGATGCAAACTCATGCTTTTTTATGGCTGCATAGTATTCCATGGTGTATATGTGCCACATTTTCTTAATCCAGTCTGTCACAGATGGACATTTGGGTTGATTCCAAGTCTTTGCTATTGTGAATAGTGCCGCAATAAACATACGTGTGCATGTGTCTTTAGAGCAGCATGATTTATAATCCTTTGGGTATATACCCAGTAGTGGGATGGCTGGGTCATATGGTACATCTAGTTCTAGATCCTTGAGGAATTGCCATACTGTTTTCCATAATGGTTGAACTAGTTTACAATCCCACCAACAGTGTAAAAGTGTTCCTATTTCTCCACATCCTCTCCAGCACCTGTTGTTTCCTGACTTTTTAATGATTGCCATTCTAACTAGTGTGAGATGGTATCTCATTGTGGTTTTGATTTGCATTTCTCTGATGACCAGTGATGATGAGCATGTTTTCATGTGTCTGTTGGCTGTATGAATGTCTTCTTTTGAGAAATGTCTGTTCATGTCCTTTGCCCACTTTTTGATGAGGTTGTTTGTTTTTTTCTCGTAAATTTGTTTGAGTTCTTTGTATGTCCTGGATATCAGCCCTTTGTCAGATGAGTAGATTGCAAAAATTTTCTCCCATTCTGTAGGTTGCCTGTACACTCTGATGGTAGTTTCTTTTGTTGTGCAGAAGCTCTTTAGTTTAATTAGATCCCATCTGTCAATTTTGCCTTTGCTGCCGTTGCTTTTGGTGTTTTAGACATGAAGTCCTTGCCCATGCCTATGTCCTGAATGGTACTACCTAGATTTTCTTCTAGGGTTTTTATGGTATTAGGTCTAACATTTAAGTCTCTAATCCATCTTGAATTAATTTTCGTATAAGGAGTAAGGAAAGGTTCCAGTTTCAGCTTTCTACTTATGGCTAGCCAATTTTCCCAGCACCATTTATTAAATAGGGAATCCTTTCCCCATTTCTTGTTTCTCTCAGGTTTGTCAAAGATCACATAATTGTAGATGTGTGGTATTATTTCTGAGGACTCTGTTCTGTTCCATTGGTCTATATCTCCGTTTTGGTACCAGTACCATGCTGTTTTGATTACTGTAGCCTTGTAGTATAGTTTGAAGTCAAGTAGCATGATGCCTCCAGCTTTGTTCTTTTGACTTAGGATTGTCTTGGCAATGGGGGCTCTTTTTTGGTTCCATATGAACTTTAAAGCCGTTTTCTCCAATTCTGTGAAGAAACTCATTGGTAGCTTGATGGGGATGGCATTGAATCTATAAATAACCTTGGGCAGTATGGCCATTTTCATGATATTGATTCTTCCTATCCATGAGCATGGTATGTTCTTCCATTTGTCTGTGTCCTCTTTGATTTCACTGAGCAGTGGTTTGTAGTTCTCCTTGAAGAGGTCCTTCACATCCCTTGTAAGTTGGATTCCTAGGTATTTTATTCTCTTTGAAGCAATTGTGAATGGAAGTTCATTCATGATTTGGCTCTCTGTTTGTCTGTTACTGGTGTATAAGAATGCTTGTGATTTTTGTACATTAATTTTGTATCCTGAGACTTTGCTGAAGTTGCTTATCAGCTTAAGGAGATTTGGGGCTGAGACAATGGGGTTTTCTAAATATACAATCATGTCATCTGCAAACAGGGACAATTTCACTTCTTCTTTTCCTAACTGAATACCCTTGATTTCTTTCTCTTGCCTGATTACCCTAGCCAGAACTGCCAACACTATGTTGAATAGGAGCGGTGAGAGAGGGCATCCCTGTCTTGTGCCAGTTTTCAAAGGGAATTTTTCCAGTTTTTGCCCATTCAGTATGATATTGGCTGTGGGTTTGTCATAAATAGCTCTTATTATTTTGAGGTACGTTCCATCAATACGAATTTATTGAGCGTTTTTAGCATGAAGGGCTGTTGAATTTTGTCAAAAGCCTTTTCTGCATCTATTGAGATAATCATGTGGTTCTTGTCTTTGATTCTGTTTATATGCTGGATTACGTTTATTGATTTGCGAATGTTGAACCAGCCTTGCATCCCAGGGATGAAGCCCACTTGATCATGGTGGATAAGCTTTTTGATGTGCTGCTGAATCCGGTTTGCCAGTATTTTATTGAGGATTTTTGCGTCGATGTTCATCAGGGATATTGGTCTAAAATTCTCTTTTTTTGTTGTGTCTCTGCCAGGCTTTGGTATCAGGATGATGTTGGCCTCATAAAATGAGTTAGGGAGGATTCCCTCTTTTTCTATTGATTGGAATAGTTTCAGAAGGAATGGTACCAGCTCCTCCTTGTACCTCTGGTAGAATTCAGCTGTGAATCGATCTGGTCTTGGACTTTTTTTGGTGGGTAGGCTATTAATTATGGCCTCAATTTAAGAGCCTGCTATTGGTCTATTCAGGGATTCAACTTCTTCCTGGTTTAGTCTTGGGAGAGTGTAAGTGTCCAGGAAATTATCCATTTCTTCTAGATTTTCTAGTTGATTTGCGTAGAGGTGTTTATAGTATTCTCTGATGGTAGTTTGTATTTCTGTGGGGTCGGTGGTGATATCCCCTTTATCATTTTTTATTGTGTCTATTTGATTCTTCTCTTTTTTCTTCTTTATTAGTCTTGCTAATGGTCTGTCAATTTTGTTGATCTTTTCAAAAGACCAACTCCTGGATTCATTGATTTTTTGGAGGGTTTTTTGTGTCTCTATCTCCTTCAGTTCTGCTCTGATCTTAGTTATTTCTTGCCTTCTGCTAGCTTTTGAATGTGTTTGCTCTTGCCTCTCTAGTTCTTTTAATTGTGATGTTAGAGTGTCAATTTTAGATCTTTCCAGCTTTCTCTTGTGGGCATTTAGTGCTATAAATTTCCTTCTACACACTGCTTTAAATGTGTCCCAGAGATTCTGGTATGTTGTATCTTTGTTCTCATTGGTTTCAAAGAACATCTTTATTTCTGCTTTCATTTCGTTATGTACCCAGTAGTCATTCAGGAGCAGGTTGTTCAGTTTCCATGTAGTTGAGTGGTTTTGATTTGAGTTTCTTAGTCCTGAGTTCTAGTCTGATTGCACTGTGGTCTGAGAGACAGTTTGTTATAATTTCTGTTCTTTGACATTTGCTGAGGAGTGCTTTACTTCCAATTATGTGGTCAATTTTGGAATAAGTGCGATGTGGTGCTGAGAAGAATGTATATTCTGTTGATTTGGGGTGGAGAGTTCTATAGATGTCTCTTAGGTCCGCTTGGTGCAGAGATGAGTTCAATTCCTGGATATCCTTGTTAACTTTCTGTCTGGTTGATCTGTCTAATGTTGACAGTGGAGTGTTGAAATCTCCCATTATTATTGTATAGGAGTCTAAGTCTCTTTGTAAGTCTCTAAGGACTTGCTTTATGAATCTGGGTGCTCCTGTATTGGGTGCATATATATTTAGGATAGTTAGCTCTTCCTGTTGAATTGATCCCTTTACCATTATGTAATGGCTTTCTTTGTCTCTTTTGATCTTTGATGGTTTAAAGTCTATTTTATCAGAGACTAGGATTGCAACCCCTGCTTTTTTTTGTTCTCCATTTGCTTGGTAGATCTTCCTCCATCTCTTTATTTTGAGCCTATGTATGTCTCTGCATGTGAGATGGGTCTCCTGAATACAGCAGACTGATGGGTCTTGACTCTTGATCCAGTTTGCCAGTCCGTGTCTTTTAATTGGAGCATTTAGTCCATTTACATTTAAGGTTAATATTGTTATGTGTGAACTTGATCCTGCCATTATGATATTAACTGGTTATTTTGCTCGTTAGTTGATGCAGTTTCTTCCTAGCCTCGATGGTCTTTACATTTTGGCATGTTTTTGCAATGGCTGGTACCGGTTGTTCCTTTCCATGTTTAGGGCTTCCTTCAGGGTCTCTTGTAAGGCAGGCCTGGTGGTGACAAAATCTCTAAGCATTTGCTTATCTGTAAAGGATTTTATTTCTCCTTCACTGATGAAACTTAGTTTGGCTGGATATGAAATTCTGGGTTTAAAATTCTTTTCTTTAAGAATGTTTAATATTGGCCCCCACTCTCTTTTGGCTTGTAGAGTTTCTGCTGAGAGATCTGCTGTTAGTCTGATGGGCTTCCCTTTGTGGGTAACCCAACCTTTCTCTCTGGCTGCCCTTGAGATTTTTTCCTTCATTTCCACTTTGGTGAATCTGGCAATTATGTGTCTTGGAGTTGCTCTTCTGGAGGAGTATCTTTGTGGCATTCTCTGTATTTCCTGAATTTGAATGTTGGCCTGCCCTACTAGGTTGGGGAAGTTCTCCTGGATGATATCCTGCAGAGTGTTTTCCAACTTGGTTCCATTTTCCCCCTCACTTTCAGGCACCCCAAATTAATAAATTTACAAACTCCTAGAAAGACTGAGAAAAAAAGAGAGAAGACACAAATTGCCAATACCAGGAATATAACAAAGTACATCACTACAGACACTGCAGACATCAAAAGAATAACAGAATACAAGGAACAACCCTATATATAAGTTTGACAACATACACAAAATGCACCACTTCTCCTTTAAAAACAAAATACTGCAATTCATCCAATACAAAATAGATACTCTATTATTCTTCTAACTATTAAAAAAAAAAGTGAATCTGTAATTTAAAATCCACCAAAAAGAAATCTCCAGACTCAGATTGTTCCACTAGGGAATCCTACCAAACATCAATTTTATATAGCCTCAAAAAATTAAAGAGAAAGGATGACTACCAAATTCATTTTATGAAGCTAGTATTACCCTGATGCCAAACCAGACAGTTCTAAAAGAGAAAACTATATAATATACCTCATGACTATGGTTGTAAACATCCTTAACAAAATATTAGCAAATAGAAGTCAGCAATATATTAAAAGTATACATCATAAGCAAGTGGATCTTATTTCAGAGAAACAAGTCTGATTCAAATTTTTTATTTTATTTTATTTTATTTTTGAGATGGAGTCTCGCTCTGTCACCCAGGCTGGAGTGCAGTGGCATGATCTTGGCTCACTGTAGGCTCCGCCTCCCAGGTTCACCCCATTCTCCTGCCTCAACCTCCCGACTAGCTGGGACTACAGGCACCCACCACCACACCTGGCTAATTTTTTGTATTTTTAGTAGAGACGGGGTTTCACCGTGTTAGCCAGGATGGTCTCTATCTCCTGACCTCATGATCCGCCCACCTCGGCCTCCCAAAGTGCTGGGATTACAGGCTGAGCCACTGTGCCCAGCCTGATTCAATATTTTAAAATCAATCAATGTAATTTACCATATCAGCAGGTTAAAGAAAAAAAAATCCTATGATCATATCAGTTGATGTGGAAAAAGCATTTAACAAAGTTCAAGTCTCATTCATGATTTGTAAAAAACTCTTAGAAAAAAAATAGAGAAAAACCCTAAACTTGATAAAGAACATCTACAAAAAACCTACAACTAACATTATACGTAATTGTGAAAGACTAAATGCTTTCCCCTAAGACTGGGAACAAGGCAAGAAGAATGTCCACTGTCATCATTCATACTCAACCTAAGTGCTAAATGTTGTAGCCAACATTACAAGGTGAGAAAAGGACATAAAAATCATATAGATCAGAAAGGAACAAATAAAACTCTCCCTATTTTTGGATGACATGATTGTCTACATAAAAAATCCCAAGGAATCTACCAAAAACTTCTAGAATGAATAAATGAGTTCAGCAAGGTTTCAAAGTATACAATGAACACACAAAAATGATTTATACCTCTATATTCTAGCATTGACTATGTGGACACCAAAACTAAAAATACAGCATCATTTAAAATCACTGGGAAAAATAAGAGTTAAGTGTAAACCTAACAAAACATGTACAAGACTTCGTATGTTGAAAATTGAAAAAACGATCAAAAAAATCAAAGGAGCAGGGTGCAGTGGTTCACCTGTAATCCCAGCACTTTGGGAGGCCAAGGCAGTCTGATCACTTGAGCTCAGGAGTTCAAAATTAGCCTGGGCAACATGACAAAATCACATGTTTCAACAATATAATACAAAAATTATCCAGGTGTGGTAATGTGCACCTGTGGTCCCAGCTACTCAAAGGCTGAGGTGGGAGGATGGCTTGAACCTGGGAGACAGAGGCTGCAGTGAGCCCAGATCATGCTACTGCACTCCAGCCTGGAGACAGAACAGACTCTGTCACAAAAGTGAAAAGAAAACAGAAAGGAAAAAGGAAAGGAAAGGGAAAATAAATCAAAGATCTAAATAAATGAAGAGTATGTTCATGGCTTGGAAGACTCAACACAGTAAAGATGTCACATTGATATACAGGCTTAATGCAATTCCTGTCAAAATCCCAGCAAGATGTTTTGTAGATATATTCAAGTTTATTCTAAAATTTATATAGAAAGGTAAAAAAAAAAAAACTATTTCAGAAAAAAGGAATAAAGTGAGAGAAATCAGCCTACCAGATTTCAAGACTTATTATATATAGCTACAATAATTAAGACTCTTGGTATTGGCAGGGGGATAGACACATAGATCAATGGAACAGAAAAGAGAAGCCAGAAATAGACTCACATAAATATGCCCAGCTGATTTTAGCAAAAGCACAAAAGCAATTCAATGGAAGAAAGAGAATGTGTTCAACAAATAGTGTTGCAGCAACTGGACATCCACAGGCAAAAAAGTGAACCTCAAGCCAGTTCTCATACCTCATATTTTAAAGAACTCAAAATGAATCACAGACTTAAATATAAAATATAACTATAATAGGCTGGGCGCGGTGGCTCACACCTGTAATCCCAGCATTTTGGGAGGCCAAACTGGGTGGATCACGAGGTCAGGAGTTTGAGACCAGCCTGGTCAACATAGTGAAACCCCATCTCTATTAAAAATAAAAATAAAAAATTAGCCAGGCATGACGGCGAGTGCCTGTAATCTCAGCTACTTGGGAGGCTGAGGCAAGAAGAATCACCTGAACCTGGAAGGTGGAGGCTGGGTTGCAGTGGGCCGAGATCATGCCACTGCACTCCAGCCTGGGCAAAGGAGAAAGACCCAGTCTTAAAAAAAAAAAAAAAGAGAGAAGAGAAGAGAAGAGAAGCATACCATAGGATAAAACCTTCATGAACTAGGGCCAGGCAAAAAGTTCTTAAATCTGATACCAAAAGCAAAATCCATAAAAAGAAAAATTTATAAACTGGACTTCATCAAAATTAAAATTGTTTACATGGTGAAAGATCCTGCTAAAAGGAGGAAAAGAAAAGCTATGGAATGAAAGAAAATACTTGTCAACAACATATCCAACAAAAAACTAGTATCTAAAATATATAAAGAACTGTTAAAACTAAAAAATAATCACACATACACACACGCACAAACCCCAACAACAACAAATTCAATTAGCAAATAATCAAAAGACATTTCACCAAAGAGAACATATAGATGTCAAATAAGCAAATAAAAATATGGCCAACATCACTGGCAATTAAAGAAATACAAATTAAAACCACAATGAGATATCAATACATATATTTCAGAATGACTAAAATAAAAAATAATGGCAATCATATGTTGGCAAGGATGTAGAAAAACTGAATCACTCATTTATTGCCGGTGGGAAAATGGGATAGCCATTCTAGAAAAACAGTATGGCAGTTTCTTAAAAACCGAAACATGCAACTACCATATAACCCAACAATTGCATTTATCCTGAAGAAAAGTAAGATTTATGTTCACAGAGTTTTTTATGCAAATACATACAGTATCTTTATTCCTAATAGCAAAAAAAGGAAAAAAAAAAAAAAGGAAACAACCCAGATGTCCTTCAAAGGTAAATGGATACACTGTGATATATCCATACCATTGAATATTACTTAGCAATAAAAAGGAACAAGCTAATGGTATGCACAACAAGTTGGATGCATCTGGAAGGAATTTCACTGAGTGAAAACAGCCAGTCTCAAAGGTTACATACTGTGATCGTTAATTTTATGTGTCAACTTGATTGAACCATAGTGTCCAGATATTTGGTCAAACATCATTCTGGATGTTTCTGTAAAGATGTTTTTAGATGATATTTACATTTAAGTCGGTGAATTTTGAGTAAATCAGATTATCCTCTATAATGTAAGTGGGCCTCATCCAATCCATTGAAAGCCTAATAGAATAAAAGGATGACAGCCCTGAGAAAGAAGAAATTTTCTAGCAAACTGCCTCTGGACTTTGTGTGCAACATCTGCTCTTCCTGGTTTTCCACCAGACTGCCTTCAGACTCAAATGCAAGTCTTTCCTGAGTCGCCAGCCTACCAGCCTCTCCCATCAGATTTTGAACTCACCAAGCCTCCATAACTATGTAAGCAATTCCTTAAAATAAGTCTCTCCTTAAATACACACATTATAATGCTTCTATTTCTCTGGAGAACTCGAATACATATACTATATGATTCTATTTCTATAATATTCTTGAAATGACAGAATTATACATATGTAATAGATTGGTGATTGCCAAGATTTAAGAATGAGTAAGGGTAAGAGGGAATTAGGTGGGGCTATAAATGGGCAACATGAGGTATCCTCGTGGTGATACGAATGTTCTGTAACTTCACTACTGTACTATAGTCTTGTAAGATGTTACCATTGGAGAAAACTGGGTAAAGGATACATGGGCTCTCTGTGTTATTTCTTAGAACTGCTGATTTTTTTTTTTTTTTTTTTTTTAAGACAGGGTCTTACTCTATTGCCTAGGCTGGAGTGCAGTGGCACAATCACAGCTCACTGTAACCTCAAAATCCTGGGCCTAAGTGATCCTCTCACCTCAGCCTCCCAAGTGGCTGGGACTACAGGCATGCACCACCATGCCTGGATAATTTGTTTTAATTATTTTTTTAAAGAGACAGAGTCTCATTGTGTTTCCCCAGGTTGGTCTTGAACTCCTGGCCTCAAGCAATCCTCTCACCTTGGCCTCCCAAACTGCTGGGATTATAGGCACTGGGATTACAGGCATGAGCCAATATGCCTGGCAAAAAGTTGAAGTTTTTAAAGTAAAACAAAATATATCTGTTTTGACTATTTTATAGTGGCCTTCTCTGAAGTCTGGAAGATAAACTTGGATTGCTACTCAGATGATTAAACAATTCTGCACCCATACTATTAAATAGCATCATCACAGTCATCCCAGTTTATCAAGTAAGAAAACTATTGGCCGGGAGCGGTGGCTCACGCCTGTAATCCTAGCACTTTGGGAGGCCAAGGCAGGTGGATTGCCTGAGCTCAGGAGTTCAAGACCAGCCTGGGCAACACAGTGAAACTCCGTCTCTACGAAAATACAAAAAAATTAGCTGGGCATGGCAGCATGCACCTGTAATCCCAGCTACTTGGGAGGCTGAGGCAGGAGAATTGCTAGAACCTGGGAGGCGGAGGTTGCAGTGAGCCCATATCGTGCCACTGCACTCCAACCTGGGTGACAAAGCGAGACTGAATCAAGAAAGAAAGAAGAAGGAAGGAAAGAAGGAAGGAAGGGAGGAAGGGAGGAAGGGAGGAAGGGAGGAAGGGAGGAAGGGAGAAAGAAAAAGAAAAGAAAAAGAAAGAAAAAGAAAAAAGAAAGAAAGAAAGAGAGAAAGAAAAAGAAAAAAACTACCTATCACCCCGAGTTCTCTCTTTCCATCCTCTCCCAAAAGCAATTATCAGCAAGTCCTATCTGCTTTGCACACCGAAATATATTTTGAATGTGGACTTCACTTTCTCTGCTACCACTATTAGCCTTGGTGGTCAATAGCAAGCATGAATTGTTCCAATTGTACCTCTCCTCTTCCACAAATGCTCCCATCCAATCCACCTCTCACTCAATGGCATGAGTAATCTTAAGACATATATTGGCTCATATGGGATCACTCCCATTCTTAGTTATCTCTGGTGACTTCCCATTGCCCTTCACCTGAAGCCCAACTTATTCCTATAGCCTACAAGGCCTTGAGGTCTCAACCAAAAAGGCACCTCTACAGAGAACATTTTTCTGAACATCTTTTCTAAAATGGGTGCCCCCTGTTCCCTTCTCCAGAACTCTTTTAGTTTCTTTCATACAATGTAAGCCCCACAAGCGCAGAGACTCTACTCTGTTTTGTTCACTATTATAACTGGTGCTTAGCAAAATGTTCAGCAAATACCACATTCACTGAACGTTAAATCAATAAATGTCCAAATCCCAGCCTAAGATACCCCTTCCCCCAACACAAGAAAGCACGTGACAACCCTTTTGGACTAAATTTATTAAATAAGTACTTGTTGAGTGTTCACTATGTACCAGGCACTATTTTAGGCACTGGGGATAACAACAAGGTCTCCACATTCGTGGAATTTAGCTTTCGCAGGAAAGTGGCAAACAATAATAGACAAGCAAATAATAAAATTGCAAGCATAAGCATTAAGAAGAAAATAAAGCAGAGTAACAGGCCCAAGGATGAGTTGGAGAAGGTAAGTGGTATCTATCTTAAGAAGCCTGGTTAGGGAATCCTCACTAAGCCGTCACCTGAATGAAGAGAAGAAGCCAGCTACATACAAATCTAGGGAGAAGCACTATAGGCAGAGGCTCATTGAGTACAAAGGTGCTGAGCCATGGAACATATTAGACAAGTCTGAGGCCAGTGTGGCTGGGCCCATGGAAGGGGAGAAGGTCACAGAGCCACGCAGGGCCTATGTCAAGTCAACCTCTTGGGCTGTGGTGAGAAACATGGATTTCTTGCTGAGGGTGACTGGGAAGCCTTATGGAGACTTTTAAGCAGGAGTGTATTATGATCTAACTTTTAAAATATATCTTAGGTACTGTGTCAAGAAGGTACTGCAGGGTAAGATGGGAGCAGGGAAGCCGGGTAGGAGGCTGTGCAAACATACGTGGAAGAGATGCAGACCACAGAGATATCTATGGAGAGGGTGTGGAGAGGGCGAGAAGAGGATGTAAAGAGATGTAAAGGGTTTGCTCTCTTTTTTGGCAAACTACAATGGGGACAAATTTGGATGAAAAATCTTAAAATACACTGACTGTCCTTCAGGGACTGGGACCTTCCGATATTCTCTTGTACTCCTGGCTTGGCCAAGTTTGATCTCATTTAATTTGTTCCCAGGAGGTGCCTTTGCACTTAACCACACCTGACCCAGCTGGAGAGAAATGCAGCATGCTGGAATAGCTGGTTTTCCTCCCCACTCTCCCCTCCTCATTTATAGAAGAAGAAAAAAACAGAACTATTCTCATTGTACTGAAGGATAACAATGAAAAAAAAGGGGAGGGGGAGGGGGGGGCCTCTGCTCAGTCCTGTCACCACCTAGAACTTTTGGCATCCACTAAGATTACATTAATCTGCGAAGTAATCCGAATGGGAACTAGGGGGTTTAAAAGCATGAAGCCTACAGCTGGTTTTGCCCCGCCCAGTGGAAATCTCCGGGTAATTGCGGGCACTCGTGCACGTTATTGAATAGCGCCTACTCCAATGGCAAAGTGCAAAAAGCCTGACTTCACCACAGCCAGGAGCGCAACGACGCCAGTGAGGGGACATGCAGCTCCTCGGTGGGCGCCAAGACACGCTCTCCTGAAAGTCTGGAATCGGGTATCACTTCTCCGCAGGCAAAAGCAATCAGTGCAATCAATGTAACTGAATCGTACCCCTTCCCCGCACGGAGATAACGTTTTAGCACATCCCAGATGGTGCAGAGATTACTCATTCATTTCTGAGAAAGAGCAGAACCATAGAGGCCTTGGCTGAACCTGAGGAAACTGATCAGGGTGCCCCCGAAGGCTCGCTGGTGAATGGCGAGTCGCGCTCCCAATGGGAGAAGAGAATGGTTTCCTGCCGCCGCGCTCCGCGCCGGCTGAGGCTGAGCACATGATTAAAGGCTCACTGGCCGCCCGCGCGCACTCAAGGCAAATTTCGTTTCTGAAAAGCCAGGTCCAAAAGACAAAGGTTGGTAAACCGCAGCAGGTATCATTTACGACGCGGCACAGAGACGCTTTCCTGCAGAATGTCATGTCACTGGCAAATGCCATGGAACCGCTCCTGACTGTGGACCGCTCTGGCAACTGCGCGTGCCCATCACCAGCCAAAACTGATGCGGAAAGTCAGTGTGGCTACCTGGGCGCTTTAAAGTCTGACTTCAAAGCTGCTCCCCAAAGCTTGGCACTATGACACACAGCACCTCATGTTATGACTAAACGAGTTAATCCATGTCAAGTGCTGAGAGCAGCACCTGGTACCCAGCAAGACCTCAGTAAAGATTAACCATCGTTACTATTAATATTTGCTCATGCTTTTCCACTAAGAAATTATTGTATTGTG
Source organism: Trachypithecus francoisi (assembly GCF_009764315.1). Lineage (NCBI taxonomy): Eukaryota > Metazoa > Chordata > Mammalia > Primates > Cercopithecidae > Trachypithecus > Trachypithecus francoisi. The sequence continues at coordinate 117,619,702 of NW_022681453.1, read as the reverse complement.
TCTGCATTACATATGTCTCATCTTATATGTTATAAACACCTAGCAAGAGGAGGCTGTGACTTATTTATCTCAGTCATCTTAGAGCACGGAACTGTGCAGGGCTCAGTAAAAGTGTGTGGTTTGAATTGAATTCTCTTCTCAAACCAAACATTTCAGGTGTGTCACCTTGCAGAGGTGACAGAAATGAAAACAGGGTGGCAAAATAAAAAGGTGAAATCTGAATCTCCTCTAATCCTTCATTTTCTCACCCTGTTTCTTCATAACACCCCTCATTTTGTTGCTGCTTGTTATATTTTTGTTCTGCTGGTGACTGGCTCCATTTGAGCCTCAGTGGACTCTGTGGCCCGAGTTGCCATGCACACTTAAAGCTCAATAAATTTGATATCTCCTGAACCCCCACGCGGTTTGGATATCATAAGGGATACTTAGAAAGGCCCAAGATCAAGCCATATGAGCAGATTTATTTGAGAACTCTGCATTAAAGCCTCCAGCAAGTGCTTCTTGACATACATGAAGCAATAATAACAGTAATAACAATAACAACCACCATTTGCTAAGTACTTACTATAAGTTAAGACTATGCCAAACACTTTCACATATTATCTCATTTAATCCACTCAACAAAACAAAACGTGTGTTATTTCTCTTCTGTCAGGCAAAAATTAAAAACTAATCAGAGAAAAGTCACAGCGAGCCACTTGCTTAAGGTTATACTCCCCAGTAAAATGTTGAGATTCAAACCCAAGTCCATAACTATCCAAAGCTCATCCAGGTAACCGTTCAAGTCAACAATGGTCTCGGGCCACACAGCCCAGCTCTAAACAGAAACACCACAGCACTAATTCTCTGTGGAGCAGAGTGCAGTGTGCCTCCCATGCTCCACAACACAGCACAGCAGCTCAACATATCTCATCTTCTACAAAAGCCTCCAAAGATTTCTCTTTTCACCTGCTCCCAATTACTGCCACATAACACATGCCTTGAAATGTGATTGCCTCTGGTTTGTAACTCATGCCTAAGGGATCTGCTCCCATTTTCTTTCCTAGTGGAACAAAGGCATTGAAGCCACAGGTTGCTAAAGCAAAGCACTTATTGATTAGATTTCCATCAATATTCAGCTGCTGCTGAGAAGATTAGACTTGGACTCTTAGGTCTGGGTAGCCCAACTCCTCCCTCTCCTTGCTCCTCCTCCTGCAATGCATAACTAGGCCTAGGCAGAGCTGCGAATAAACAGGCAGGAGTTAGTCAGGTGCATGTGCCACACTCACACAAGACCTGGAATTGACAGGAAGACTCCCACCTAGTACAATGACAGAAGATAAGGTAAAGCAGCATTATATTCATTTCAATTCTGGTTTTCAGGAGATAGGGGAATACATTCAAGTTATATAGAGGATTTGGGGGAGGTAGGGTATAGGTATACAGATCAAAATTAATTCTCTTTACTTTGCCAATTGAAAAACTGTTTCTTATTCAGTAATTGGGGTTTTAAGGATTTTTGCTCTGTTAACTGACTAGTCTGCATAAGTTTTTTCAAGTAATTGTGCATAACCATATTACTAAAGAAATATGTCCCCTCCTAACCAAAAAAAAAAAAAGGCAGATTAACCAAAATCTAATCATGAAAACACATCAGGAATCTTAAAAAATGTCAGTGCAGGAGAGATAAAAGAGGTAGAAGGGTTGTTCTAGATTAAAAGGGACTAAGAAAAACTGACAACGAAATGCAACAAATGATTTAGATTGTGGAAGGAAGAAAAAAACAGCAATAAGGGAACTTTGGAGACAGTTGGGAAATTTTAAATACGGGCTGCACCTTAAATGATATTACTGTATCAATGACACACTCTCGGTTATAATAATGGTATCTAATTATGTAGGAGGATGTCTTTGCTCTTTGTACATGCTAAAGTATTTAGGGGTGAAATGACACAAATGTCTACAGCTTATTTGTAAATGGTTCAGCCAAAACAACACACACACAAACACACACAGAGTGAGAGTTAAACAAATGTGGTGAATGTTAACCATTGGTGAATAAAGGCGAAAGTTATGGAACGATCACTGCACTACTGTTTCAACTTCTCTCTAGATATGATACTTTAAAAAAAAACTTAAAAATATAAAGGATATAGTGTCCTTGCTCCCTTATACATGGTTCCTAAATAAACTCACCCACCCCTGTACACACAATAATATAAGTTAATCAATCTGTGCCCTGTAGAGTCTCACCTTTAAGTTCTGATCTGGTGCAACTTACTCTGTTGAACATTCCTTTATGTCATTAGATGGCATGGTTAGCAGCACTGGCTTTGGAGTCAGCCAGACTTGGATCTGGGTTCTAGCAATGCCAGTAACCTGCTGTGAGGCCTGGGTTATGTTATTTAACTGAGCTTTGGGTTTTCTCTATTATGAGAAAACAAGAACATATTGGGATACAATATACCCTTTTTATAGGCAAAGAAACTTGGGCTCAGTGACGTAATATGGGATATTCAGGGATTATACTAGTACTTTAGAGTTTGGGAGTAATTAAATAAGATGATATTAGAGAGGCTTAGACAACAAATATTTTAATGTTAATAGTTATATAATTATTAATAGTGTTAAATATATATTATTTAAATAGTATGTATATTATAAATGATTATAATATAAATTATATTATAAATATATAAACACCTTAAATACATATTATATAAACACTATTTATATGTTTTATGTTTATATATAAAGTTAAATAAACACTATAAAAAACTATTTATATAGTGTTTATATAATGTGTATTTAAAGAATAATTAGCACATCATGATTTCATGAGTATTATAGCCCAGGATAAAGCTAAAGTAGTTACAACTTTAAGGTCACTATAAAGACAAATATTAAGTTAACAGCTACAGAGCTGGCATGTAGATTTGGCAAAATTCATGAAGGTAGTAATCAAATAACTAAAGTTTGAAAGATACTGCGAAAAGGAAGGTAATGTGCTTAACACAGTGTCCGGCACATAGCAGATGTTCAAGCTTCATTCAAAACTATCATTAATTTTTTCAGGGGCTTTTGAAATTGTGTTGTAGATCTTTTCTTGATAACTAAGGAACTGCCTAACAATGGAACCCAGAAAGAATGAGAACTGAGGTAAAGTGCAATGTTTTTCAGCTTTGTGAATCTATCCAGACTTTGAAAGAAGTAGGATAAGCAAGGAACTGGGGTTAAGAGACCTGAGTTGTCACTCTGAATATGCCCAAAATGTTCATAGAAATCAGACAAATAACATAAACAACTTGGCCTGTGAAACCTCAGTTTCTACAACTGAAGAACGGAGGAATCAGACAAGAATCCATTGCTCTCTAAGGTCTCTTTCAACTTAAAAATTCTGTGACTCGATGAGCCCCTGGCATTTTCCAAAGTTGCATGCAAGATCACCTTTGGTTTAGCTTTTGGAGACATGTAGTTTAAAGAAAAGGGTATAAGCTTCTCCTCCCTATCTAGTCAATCAGTAGGTGCTGGAAAAACCTGCTCTGGAGGTTAGCAGTGGGGTTTAAGATCATCAGCTCTGGGTTCCCACCCTAGAGTGTCTGTCACTAGCTGTGTGGTGTTAGGTATGCTCCTTAATCCTCTCTGATCCCTGGTTTCCTCATCTCTAAAACAGGAATGATTTCATGTACTTTGTGGTATTGCAAAGAGTACTGGTAAAGTATGAAAAGTTGACACATGATTGCTTGACAAAAGAAATGAATGTGATGATAAAGACATGATTAAAGATGCATTTGTCCTGTAGCCCTTTTACTGTTTACAGGAAGGCCATATTATTTATCTTAGTTTTTACAGTAATCACATTAACTATTTTTATACCCATTTCTAGGCAAAGAAACTTAGACTCAGTGATGTTAGGAGCCTAGCTGGGACTCTTTTGGAGCTTTTCTGACTCCCACATCTATTTGTTTTTTCTAATAGACCCTGTATGACTTATAAGCCACAATATAAACACTACATTCTGTTTTATGTTGAAGTTCAGCTATTTGCTTATTCTGCCCTTCCACATTTATCCAGCAGCATATTTTAAAATGGATATGGAATCTAGTTTCTCTAACTTAAAGTTATGAAGCTCCTAATGAAGGCAGCATTTTTTAAAGTGCAAGCTGAACACCTTGTAGCCAATGAAGAAGTTAAGAGAAAAGGCTTGAAGATCTTCTGTATTTCCTAGGTATGTGGCCTTTGGACAAATCATTTACTCTTTCCATGTGAGCTCCCCCATACATGAAACGATAATAATAATTCCTACCTACAGGGTTGCTGAGAAAACAGGCAAACCATTTAGAACCTCAGAACTTGGACAGGTTAAGATCCTCTCCAATTTCTTGTTATTTTCAGTGGCACTTATGTACTTTTTCTTATGTCAACTTCTTGGACATTAGAGTGGATGAATGAAGGTTGACAGGGCTTATTAAGACCTGGTCATTTTCGGAAATTTCCCCTCTTAGAAACAGAACCTCCTTTGACCAAGTCTAGAGCCAAGCCACACACAAGGCTGACTATAAACATTACTTCTTTTCATTTCACAACATTGGAGAAAGAAGAGGGGGAGGGAGCCATTTTAACATGGAGTTCAGAGAGGGGAATTAAACCTGAAAATAAAAGATAAAGAAAAAGAAAGCAAAAGGAAATGCCATCAAACAGTTTCAGAGATTTTGATATTTGGGATAATCACTTTTGTTGGAAATTCTCAGAAATTCAAGTGACCTGCTTAAAATGGATGAGATTGCTCCTTATCTGACCAACCTGGTGAAATTATCTTGGGGAGTTAAAGTAAGGAACTGCAGGCCCTGGGGTGGCAGGACCACAGCCAATCCTCAAAAAGAAACCAGGAAGGCGAGAGGACAAGGACTTTAATAACACGCTAAGATTTCTAAACGTTTAAAAACTCTCCTATATCTTTCATAGTTGCTATTTTTGTTATTCTAATAAAATGAGAAATTGATCTTAGAGGCAGCTCCAGAATTTCTATAGCAAGGACTTAGAACAATTTGATTGGAAAGGAATAGGATGGGAGATCCAGCATCTTTAAAAATTAGCTTTCATTTTTGTCAAAGTAATGTGGGACTTTGTGACTTAGGCTCCCTGTAAAGTGACAAGGGAGAACTAATGGAGATAATAGGGGAGTAAATCTGCTGCGGCTATCGCTATCACCCCAACTTCAATTTGTGTCGCCTCTGCTCACCATTAGCATGGCTGCCGATTGGACTCTTAAAATAAGGAGCAATAAATTATATGTTTGTATGGTAGAGGGACAGGGAGAGAACCCCCAGAGAGCAGAAACCCAGGGATGAAGTAGCAAGTGGCAGTCACTAAGAAACCAAGTGCCACAGAAGAAAAGAAAATGCAGGGATGACATTGGGGAAGTATATTGTGGTCTTAGGCTTGGTGGTGGGAAGACCTGAGGTTCCTCTTCAGCTCAGCTACAGACACGCAACTGAGTAGGCTTTGCCTTCTTGGACTTTTGTCTGGAGACCTCACCAAAAGTTTCTACTGGTAGGTAGGGGGAAAGGGATTTGTGTGGTAGGTGGTGGGAAAATGTGGTTGAGATTTCTGGGTGTTTGAAGCCAAACAGCTAAACACCCACAAGTGGTAAATTCTGTGGATATGTATGCTCCTAGTTTTTTAATTTATAAAGATTATGGTCCTAGATTTTTCAGATGTGCTTGACTTTTGAATGTCTGTATCTGACTAATGAGGGATGCAAAATAACCAAGAAGTTAAAAGCATAAGATCTGGAATCAAGTCATTGTTCTTTTATTTACTAGCTGTGAGATGTTAAACTAATCTAGTTATCTATAAAATGGGGACTTTAATGGTGCTGCCATGAAGAATGTGGTAGGCAGGATAATCATCCTCCAAAGATGTCCACAGCTTCATCGCCAGAACCTGGGAATATCTTGCTTTATGTGGCAAAAGACTTTACAGATGAGATTAAGGTAATATTGTCAGTGACAGAGAGATGTAACATGAGAAGGACTTGACGTTCTCATTACTGGCTATAAAGATGAAAGAAGGATACCAGTAGCCAAGGACATTTGGTGGCATCTAGAGCTGGGAATGGCCCCTAGTTTATAACCAGGGCAAAACAACAGACTTTAGACCTATAACCATAAGGAACTGAATTCCACCATCAACCCAAATTTTCTCCAACAGCCTCCAGAAAGGAACACAGCCTATCAACAACCTGATTTTAGTCCAGTGATACTTGTACCAGATTTCCATCTATAGATGTTTTTTGTTGTTGTAGAGATGGGCATCTCGCTATGCTGCCCAGGCTGGTCTTGAACTCCTGGCCTCAAACAATCCTCCAGCCTCAACCTCCCAAATGCTGGGATTATCGGCATGAGCTGCCGTGCCTGGCTAAACCTTAAGATAAATAAATTTGTGTTGTTTAAGCTGCTGCACTGGTGGTAATTTGTTATGGCAGCAATAGAAAACTAATATAAGAAGTAAATGAGATAATCCACATAGTGAACAGGTATGCAGTAAGCATAAGTAGTATTAGGCTTCGAATCTCTTTGCATTGCATCTCACATCAGATTGTCCTGATTTTAGTGGTGGAGAGTATGAAGGAGGTGGGTTAAAGCCCTCCCAGGGTACTCCTTATCCCGTCACTTCTGACAATGGTTACTACCTGTAAAAAGGATGAAAATCCCTATCCTTGGAAACAGCTTGAGGGGAAAAAGGATTTAAGAAGAAACCACCAACTAAGTAAATAAAACTCCATCTTAGCTTTGGCTATCTAAGCCACTCACTGAATTTTAGATGTCAAGTTACATTTTAGAGGATAATTCATAATTTTTCATAATCACATAGACCATATATCATATACTGTGTGTATGCATTTTATGTGTAATATATATAATTCATATGTAATAAACATAAAATGTTAAGCTATATCTATATATGATATAAATGATATATAAATATATACAAGTGATAAACATCAGATGTAAATGATATATAAATATGTAAAATAAATATACATATATATTTTGAGACAGGGTCTTGCTTTGTCACCCAGGTTGGAGTGCAGTGGTGCAACCATAGCTCACTGCGGCGTTGACCTCCTGGGCTCAAGCAATCCTCCCACCTCAGCCTCCCGAGTAGCTGGGACTACAGGCATACACCACCATGCCCTGCTAAGCTTTGTATTTTTTTTGTAGAGACGAGGTCTTGCTATGCTACCCAGGCTGGTCTCGAACTCTTGGGCTCAAGCCATCTGCCCACCTCAGTCCCTCAAAGTGCTGGGATTACAGGTGTGAGCCACTACGCCTGGCCAATTTATATCAAATAAACATATTATACAATATTATATATCACATATATATTATTCTTTTGGGCAATATATATGTATCATATAACCATATCTTTGGGGCCAACTTTGAAGTCCTTTCTTTCAGAGAAGGAAGTGTTAGGAGGGAAAGTCTGTATCGATACCCGCTATATTAGTGAAAGGAGTGGAAGCTTTGTAAATCTACAGATTCCTTATCCCCGTCCCAGAGATTCTAATCCAGTAGAAGGTCTGGGGCTGTCTCCAAGAAGCTACATGTGTAACAGGCTCTCCAAGTAGGGTCTGATTTTAGAACTACTGGACTAAATAATTTCATGGGCTCCCAGGGTGGTTCTGTGATAATACTTTGTAAAGTTTGTGATCTCCAGCTTTTCAGGGTAATGAGGGGTCCTGGCTAATTTGCTATTCTTTATACTGGGGCTTTATACCAGGATAGGGGGATTTAGTATCACCTTAAAATTTAGAGAAAAACTGAAGCTCCTATAAGGGAAGTGGCTTGGGTCATATACCCACTAAGAGAGTGAGAACTGGAATCCATGTTGATGTAACTCATTCATTTACACAACAAAGTTCCTACTATATCCCAAGCTTTTAAAAGAATTTAAATTATATAAATGTACATGAAATATTTTCCTTACGAAATGTCTAATCATATGAATACAAGAAAAAATTTCCTTCACTCTCCTTCTCCAACCTCACATTTCTCCTCAAGGACCATCAACTCATTTGTTCTTCAAGGAAACATTCTATGAATTATATACACCATACACAAATCAAATAACTGTTTGATTTTTTAAATCAAACAATTAAACTCATGTTTAAGGCTTTAAAAAAAGTTAGATTACATAACTTCCTTTGCCACTTAAAAATAAGTCAGTACACATGATCATATTATTCCTTTGAACTGCTGCAGAGCATATGATATGTATCTGATATATGTGTTATGATGTATCTGAATCTATTTGACTATTCCCCATTGAACAATATTTGGATTCTTTCTATAATTTTGCTATTACATGAGTTCATGGGGATGAATGTTCTGCCCCTTTCATAATCACATAGACCATATATCATAGTGTGTATTTATGTTCATGGGGATGAATGTTCTGCCCCTTTTCTACACAGTTTCATTGTAGCTACATGGAGTTGGGGAGAAAATAATGGCCCTTATCCTACAACTCTAGGCTGAACTAGATACAAATCCTGAAAAGTATCCTTCCCTGGATGTTGATGCAGAACATGATAAAGGCTAATGCCTCTTATATGAGTATTGAGGTGTTTTTGTCACCATGTCAACGTCCAAAAGAGCTCCCCATCTCTTTATTACTGGTGTCTTATTTTACTGCTCCCAATGATATAATGGCTCTATCTTGGTGGCTCCTTTCCGTCAGCAGCTATTCTAGTTCTCAGTCCTGATTCTGAATATATATATATGTATCTCAACATATATCAACATATATATATATATATATATATATAACAACAAAGTTTGGATTTTCTGCATGATGACTATTTGGGTGGATTTTTTTAATCAAGTAATTTCAATGATTTTTCTCATATATTTTATACATCCCTATTCTGGTATCCAGTGAATAGACAGGAGAGGTATGTTATTCTCATACACATATATGGAAAAGAATGTTTGTTTCCTCCCCTGGAAGAAGCTGTCCCAAACTTCTTTGAGTTGTAGCAGCATAGGGGAAATGATGAATGGCTCTCACATTCTTGTATGAACACCACCTGCCAGCCTGGAGCACAGGGCACACTGCAAATCGATACTGAGGGGAAAGAACCAGCCTATGGAGCCTGTAAGAAGTTCAAGCTGCAGCCTTGCAGAAAGATGGGAAACTAAAATTGCCTGGTGTTTCCCTGCCCTATGTCTCTCCCCCTGCAGGTCACTGGGACCCTGGTTTTCACTGTTATCACCGCTGTGCTGGGTTCCTTCCAGTTTGGATATGACATTGGTGTGATCAATGCACCTCAACAGGCAAGTGAAATATGTACAAGTTCTCTTTTTGGCAAGTTCTGTCAGTGATAGATATCATATGTTCCTCATACACAGAGATAAAGGGTGTCCACGTGGGAGACACAAGGTCATCCTGGCCTGTCAGGTACGATGTGCACTGTTCCAAAGCTGATAACTTGGCCTTGACTCCTCAATTAACAATCACGGGGGGTGGGGGAGGAGGCAATAAATAATTCTTAATCTCTGACTCTGCTGTTTGCTGAGCTCACAGAAAACTCCAGGCAGAATATCATGTGCTGAAGGAAACTTCAAAAAAAAAAAAAAAAAAAAAAAGAGCTCATTGCAACATTCATTCAGAGCTCTCAGCCATACATGAATGAAAAGTGCCAGGGAATAAGGATGTTTCACTCAGGGCACATTTTTTGAGCACCTGCTTATTTGCATCAGGTACTTTAACATATGATCTCCCCAACTGGATCCTCCCAACAACCTTATTATGCCCATTTCCAGTCTATATTAAAACCTTAAGAAGCCCTAAACTAAAAGAGATTATGGTCCTTCCCCCACCATTCCTGTCTTCCATAAGTGATCCAAAGTAATATAAAACTTTAGAATAATATTCAAGAAGTTCAACAAAGTTTGGATTTTCTCCATGATCACTCTTTGGGTGAATTTTTAATCAAGTTACTTCAACCACTTTTCCCATATATTTTGTACATCCTTATTCTGGTATTTAATGAATACACGGGAGAGGTATGTTATTCTCAGTTCCCAAAGCCCATAAGTCGGGGAACCAGGACTTCATTCCCCTCTGCTCTAACTAGACTGTGAGGTCATTGAGGGCAGGACTGATGAATTGTTCCTCTTCCTATCACTGGTGCCAAGCACAGTAGTTGGCACAAAGAAGGTACTCAATAAAGAGGAGTGAATTAATGAAAGAGAGAAGAGGAACTTGGGGAAGAGGGGGCATAAAGTGAAGGTACAAACATTTTTTGGATGCCTTCTATAAGTCCATTATATTTCCTCTGCTTCTTTTAGAACATCGGGCCCCAAGAAAAATGAAAGATACTGCAGGGTGTGGATATGTGAAATACGCGCTGACCATAATCCATCACCTGAAAAGGGCTGCTTCCTACTGAAAGATGTGCTCCAATTAGGCGCCACAATCATCAGGAGTGTGGCAGGCTAAGAGATCCAGGGCATAGTGCTGGGGATCAAGAGACAAGGGTCATATCTCTTTTGTGTGGGTGATGACACACATGCCAATTTAGCAGGTTTCCTGGAATTTAACATCATTTAACAATTTAACATTCAACATCACCATGACTTGATTAATAGGGCCCCTTCTCTTTTTGTGGAAGACCTTATCACATCATTAATTAAACCATCCCTGGCCGGGATCAATGGCTTACACCTGAAATCCCAGCTCTTTGGGAGGCTGAGGCGGGCGGATCACCGGAGGTTAGGAGTTCAAGACCAGCCTGACCAACATGGAGAAACCTCGGCTCTACTAAAAATACAAAATTAGCTGGGCGTGGTGGCACATGCCTGTAATCCCAGCTACTCGGGAAGCTGAGGCAGGAGAATCACTTGAACCTGGGAGGCAGAGGTTGCAATGAGCCGAGACTGTACCATTGCACTCCAGCCTGGGGAACAAGAGCAAAACTCCATCTCAAAATAATAATAATAATAAATAAAAATTTAAAAAATTTTTAAAAATTAAACCATTCCCTCCAGTCTTAAAGGGAAGCTTAGGCTACGGTTTCACATCCTTCAATTGAAGTCCCAGAGCCAGAGCTGAAAACAGCGATCCCCATGCTGGCGTCCAAGTTAGTGCTCTCTCTATATACAGGCCCTTCCTTTTGTGTTTAAATTGCTGCTGAAACACCATTAAATAAGAGATTTTTAAGCCCTTTTTTATCAGCTGAATGACTGATAAAAAAGGGTTTAGGATTATTTGAAAGGATTTTAAAATCACACTTTCGTATGGTTATGAAAATTACACATGCCTACTGAAGACAGTATTAGAAAAAAAATACCCATAATTATTCTACCAGAATGAGCAAACTGCTGAGAACATTTTGGATATTTCCTTCCAGCTTTTTTTTTTTCTATGCATATTATTCATATAAGGCAGCCTTCTAGTGAGGCAAATGTTTTTGTTTTAGTTTTTTGAGACAAAGTCTCGCTCTATCGTCCAGGCTGGAGATTTTCACCTCAACCTCTGCCTCCTGAGTTCAAGTGATTCTCCTGCCTCAGCCTCCTGAGCAGCTGAGATTATAGGCTCCAGCCACAATGCTTGGCTAATTTATTGTATTTTTAGTAGAGACAGGGTTTCACTACATTGGCCAGGCTGGTCTCGAACTCCTGACCTCAAATGATCCGCACACCTCAGCCTCCCAAAGTGCTAGATTACAGGCGTGAGCTACGGTACCCGGCCTGAGGCAAATGTCTTGATCAGAATTCTTTTATAAGAGGATGCTCAATTATTCCCCTCACTCAGCTGGCATTACCAAATAGGCCTTTGCCCATAACTAGTAACCCAGAGCAGCTGCATTCCAGGTCCTTTTCAGAGAGTACCCTCCCAGCTCACTGATGCTAAATAGTGACCAAATCATCATTGAGAAGAATGACATGGGAGGAAGATGGCCTCGTCTTCCTCCCATGTCCTATAATTCATCTGAATTATATGAAGCACATTACAAAATATGGCTCCATGAAATTTAGTTTTCAATGTTGTTCATTCTGTTACAAACTTAACTCTATGAGGACCCACAGGAGAAACTTCCTTCAGGTCTCAATGCCTTCTCAAGGGCCACTGTTATTGTTATCTTAGGAATTCATCAATAATATACCTGGTTGTTTTCCTCTCTTTGCCCTGGTGGCTAGGAAGTTTACTGGTAAATTTATAGCTCACTTCCAACAAAGATATACCACCTAGTGTTTGAATTCTGTACACTAACTTTATTATTGACCCTCATCTTAACTTTTGCAGTCTTTTTTCTTATATGCACTTTTATGATTTTGTTAAAATATGTATATGTCAATTTAAATCCTGCTGTGCAGAAGTAATACTAGCATGAAAATGTATCTTTTTAGCCTGCAGAATATATATATTTTTTGAAACCCAGGTCTTACTTTGTCACCCAGGCTGGAGTGCAGTGGCTCCATCTTGACTCACTGCAGCCTCAACCTCCCAGGCTCAAGCAATCTTCCCGCTTCAGCCTCCCAAGTAGCTGGGACTACAGGCGTGTGCCACCATGCCTGGGTAATTTTTAGTATTTTTCGTAGAGACGGGGTTTCACCATGTTGCCCAGCCTGGTCTCAAACTCCTGAGCTCAAGCAATCCACCCACCTCGGCCTCCCAAAGTGCTGGGATTATAGGTGTGAGCCACCATACCCAGCCTAGCCTGCAGAATAGTTTCAATTTCAATAGTTGCCAATATAAAAAACTTGAAAAATTTTACATAAAAACTCAGATTTCTGACTTTCTGTTAAAAAATTAAAGGTCATCCAGCACCAGTTTCACATTTGCAGCTTCCTCCTGCTCTCCAGTTCTACAATCCTGACCATTCTGTATTAGTCCCAAATGGTAGAAAATGTATTTTAGTCTCCCAGTCATCAAAGTATTACATGTTCCCTTCATTTATTTGTTCCTGCCTGGTTCTTGTTGGCAATGGAATTTATAACCTCTGTTTTATAGGATATGGCCAACTGTAAACAAATCTATCCATGTTTATATGTATATAAAACACATAATTGAGATGGTACTACTTAAACACATAACAAACACTTTAAAGACAAAACAAACAAAAACACATAGAATGTTTGAAATAATAAAGCTATTTTTCTTTATCTCCTAGATAATAATATCTCACTATAGACATGTTTTGGGTGTTCCAGTGGATGACCGAAAAACTGTCAACAACTATGTTACCAACACTACAGATGAACTGCCCACAATTGCATACTCAATGAACCCAAAACCAACCCCTTGGGCTGAGGAAGAGACTATGGCAGCTGCTCAACTAATCACTATGCTCTGGTCCCTGTCTGTATCCAGCTTTGCAGTTGGTGGAATGATTGCATCATTCTTTGGTGGGTGGCTTGGGGACACACTTGGAAGGTAGGCAAATTTCATAAATAAGCATAAACAGAAATTTGCGTATTTTCATTTTCTTAACATTTGTTTAGAAAAATATTATCTTTCTTCTTGCAGAACAGCGTTAGAGTTGTTTTTGCGACTCATGACCCTATGAGGCATATCAATGTTAGATCAAATCAATGAAAGTTTGATTAATTGTTCAGACATTTATACCAAACGTGATTTTTGTGTGTATTTCTAGATAATTGCTTTGATCCTCTAGCTTTGTAATTTATAAAATATACTAGGAGACCACTACACAAACGGTTAACTCAGGAACTCAGCAGAAGAGACTAGAGTTTTTAACCTGGGAGTCTACTGTTTGTTTCACCAAATCACACTGTTTCTCAAACATCCAGTTTTTCCTTTTTAAATTAGAATTTGGCATTTGGATCCGTCAAGTGCAAAGGTTCAGTCAATATCCCCAACTCCCAGTTGCCCAACGTACTTGGTATGCGGTTTCTGGCTGCTGGTCCTGCTTGCTATCTCAAAGCCCCAACCAGAGATGAGGCAAGAGATACCTCTATTTATCACTTGGGTGTCTGTTAGGTTTTTTGGATTAAAAATATCAGTGGAACTCGTTTACCCTCAAATTTTACTTATTCATGCAATGTACTACAGCTGTTGGAATTTCCCACCCTATATAGAGAGGAAATAAAACCAGAGTATCAAATGATTATTTTTTAGATTTATTTTTTCTCCCATTTGAGCCCACCTTTTGCACATTACTTTTTTTCTCATAAAAATAATATATGAAAAATTTAGAAAATGAAAATGGCTTTAAAGATGTAAATAACAATTTACGCAACTAGTCTAATAATTCTGAATTACAATTCACTTAGATTTTTAAATTCCTATTATAAATTATAATTTTTAGCTCTCTATTAAAATACTGATAACTCTTCCTCTTATACTGGAGTTTTTATATAATATGACTATAAGTTTTCTTAACTACAATATGGTAACCCAAGTTTTATTATTATTTTTATTTGAAATAGCGTTTTCTCCACCATAAAAGACAGTGGTCAGTTTCTTACCTTTTAATGAACTTGCTGATGTTCAGTTGAACTTTAAATAAGAATCTGTAAAACACAGATTAATAAACTGAATTTCATCATTTAAAAAAATTTTAAAATAATTTCAATGTGTATCAAGTTGGTTTAAGTAGTAAGTGGAGAATTCTCTAGATTAATTATTTATTTCTAAAGTAAATTATTCTCTAGCAAGTAGACTCAGACAAAAGGGAAAAGGAAAAATAATTTAAAAAAAAATTTTAAAGTAAATGAAATTACTTTAAAATTAAATTACGTTTTAAAATATGAACAAATCATTGTTTAAATATGAACAAATCATTTACTGATATTTTATACTACTTCTCATTCCTGAGGAAAAAATGTAAACCCTGGTTGCCCCTCATTTAGAGGTAAGATTCTGATAAGTTCAGTGACTTAACCTAAAACATTTAATTAGTGTTAACATTTAATTAACACTTAATGGAGCCAATACATAAACCTTCCGAAGTCTTAGGATTTGGCATCAACAATGGTTATACCCCAAAACAATATCAAATGACCATGTATCAAATGACCTATGATAAACAAAAAGGGAGGTTTCTTCTAGCTTTTAGTAGAAAAATGATCCTCCTTGAAAAGCAGCCCAAAAGTTCATAACTTCAACATCAAAATTAAGAAAAAAGTTATCAGTATCCCCATAAAATTATCTTTCTAGATTCATTGAGAAGTGACATGATTTTCATTATTACCAGTGTCATTTATCCATCAGTTAAAAGTAAATAAATAAAAATGTAACACTTCCATTATTGCCTTATAAAAAAAAGTGTTTCCTTGCAATTGTGTAATAGTCAATAGATGTCTGTGGCCACCATTTTCTAGTTCTGGGTTTGCAAGGCCAATTTTTTCAACCTGTGCATTTATCGTTTAATTACCAGGGTATGGTAGAGAAGACTATGGTCTGTGCAATCCACACTACCATGAGTAAAGGAAGCGATGCATAGCTTGCCTTTGAATGCATGCATTTTTTTCCATCAAAAATGGAACTCATTAAAATGAAGCATTACCCTTTGGTTTCACACAGATCAAGTCCAAGATCTGTCACTTAATAGCTGTATGAAAATGAGCAAGTTATTAGGTTCTCTAAGATGTTTTCCTCCCATCTGCAATGTGAAAACAAAAATAATACCTACCTCATGGCATTATTGTGAGGATTTAATGAGAACAAATATAAAAGGTTTAAAACAATGCCTGACATATATTAAGCAAGCAGCAAATGTGGCCTCATTTTGATGATGATGATGATGATGATGATGACCACAATGACCATGACCATGACAATAATGAAGCCTATACTATCTGAAGTATTTAGAGTCAGATTTTAAGAAATATACTTAGGTAGAATTAAGTTTCTTTTTCCCTGATTCAGCTATTTCATGTATTTTTAAAATTATTTATTTGTGGCCATTTCTCATATCTGAACGGACGTTAAAAGAATTTAAATTATATAAAGTGCTCCTGTATCCTTTGGTGATAGGGAAAGGGGACTTTTGGGCAATCTGGCATCCAAGATTCTTCCAGGCTATTTCTTGTATGACTTTTTATCTTTTTTCCCCTAATAAAACAGACTATTAGCTAGGTGATAACAACTTCTTAAGGTCAATTATTGAATTTGCCTGCCCTCTGTCCCTGTGTAGATAAAAAGCATTTCACAATAGTCTAAACTACTAACCACCCCTTAACTGTTTTTCTACGCTGTAGCTCTGGGGCTAGCCAGCTCTAAATCACTCTGTTTCCCTATACTCATTTCATATTCCTGCTGTAACGAATTATCCCCAATTTAGTGGCTTAAAACAACACAAATATGTTTTCTCATAGTCTTGGAAGTCAAAAGTCCAAACTCAGTTTTAGTTAGCTAAAGTCAAAAGGTCAATAAGGCTGTTCCTTCTGGAGGCTCTAAGGAAGAATGCATTCCTTGCCCTTTTCCAGCTTGCAGTGACCAACTATATTCTCTGGCTTGTGGCCCCTTCCTCCATCTTTGAAGCACAACATTCTAATCTCTACATCTGTCATCACGTCACCTGCTCCTCTTCTACCTTACTCTTATAAGGACACTTGTGATTACATCATTGGATTCACTCAAATAATTCAAGATAATCTCCCCATCTCAAGTTTCTCAATCACATCTGCAAAATCTCATTTGCCATGTGAGGTAACATTTACAGGGTCTGGGGGTTATGCTGTAGACTGCTGGGGGACATGATTTAGCCTATCACGTGGATGTTAGACAATCACTGCAGTATGTGACTTTATAGCTTTATGCTCCAGAAAAAAAAAATCTGTTCGTGTTAAAGACACTTGCATAGAAAAAGCCCACCTATCAAAGTTTGAAGCAGTGAAATAGAATATAACAAGGACGTTTACATTTCTTTTGGCACAAACATTTTCACACCTGTCTACTCAGACATTTATTGGCCTTACTATTATCTTTTTGACTGCAAAAAAAGGTTTTCTGTGTACCTTGCTTTCCCATTAATTAGAAATAAAAGGAACAGATATCTGCAAATGTTGTCAATTTTCATCTGATTAATTTTGAAAGTGTTTTTGTTGCTACTGTCAGCTCTATTATGTATTTTACACTGGTCACTATTAATTTATAGATTTTGGAAATACGCTGGCATATAATATTAAAATAAGGATAATTATAATTCTCTAGATAAGGCTTAAAGTAAGTTTTAAATTACTTCCAAATAATTTATACAAAAGGAAATTTAACTTTGAAAGTTCCTTTCCTATCTAGATCAATTAAAAACCTGTGCCACTGAAAGAAAAAAAAAAGTTGTAGGTTACAATTACAGAATTGAATTTAGCTATCACCAGGCAATTATTCTTTAAAACAATCAACTTAGAGAAAACTTAGTTAACTCTTTGAAAAACTGTCAGAAGTGTTATCTTAAGCTAGTCATCACCGTGATTGAATCATCTCTATCAAAATGTAGAGACTGCGCTTGAGTCTGGGAGGTCAAGGCTGCAAAGAACCATGATGGTGCCTTTGCACTCCAGCCTGAGTAACAGAGCAAGCGAGACCCTGACTCAAAATAAAAGAGAAACATGTAGAGATCAGGTGGATGCAACCTAGGTTCTTTCATCATAAATCTTGCTTATTACTAATACTTTAGTCCATAGATGAGTCAAATTAGCAGTCTTGGTTCAAGATTCCCCAACTAGCTTTTACAGCAAAATTAAAATAATTGCTCTTAAGTTAAAAAAAAAAACTCAACATGCTCTGAAAGCAAATAATTCTAGCAAGTTTTGATGCTGAATTTATACTCCTTGCTTTTTAAAATTTCAGAATCAAAGCCATGTTAATAGCAAACATTCTTTCATTAGTTGGAGCTCTCTTGATGGGGTTTTCAAAATTGGGACCATCTCATATACTTATAATTGCTGGAAGAAGCATCTCAGGACTATACTCTGGTAAGTCTCTCTCTCTCGCTCTCTTTCTCTCTCACACACACACACACACACACACACACACACACCCCTACCCTTGTCTGAAAGTAACTCTAAAGGCGGATGTGGTAGCATTCAGGGATATTTTTGAGTTTAGGGTGACATCACAGAGGGAAAGGCAATAGCATAAAGTTGAAATCCAGAGTCAGGGGGGTTTGGGACCAGTAAGTAGGAATTATGATGCTATCAAGGTCCTTGTCCATGGCAATGACATCATTTCCAGTTGTATGATCACAGACAAATTATTTAACTCTGATTCTCAGTTGCTTCACTATTAAATGAAGTGGATAATAATATCTACCTTATAGGGTGATTGTGAGAACACATGTAAAATGTTCCGCATAGAATCTGACATACAGTAAGCTACCAGTAAATGCTAGTTGTTGTTATTACTGCTGCGGTATAGCAGACAGTGGGAGACTGCTATACCACGACCCTTAATTCTGCCCTTATGGAATACCTGGCTGCCATGTCTCCATCTCTTCTATCTGATAAGACCTTAACACTCTGAACCCATCTCTTAGACCACATTCCCCAGCCCTGTATGATTCTAGACATGACCGAGTGAAGCATTATGGTGGTGGTGTCTATAGGGAGAGGGAATCAGACAGAAGCAGCTGATACTTAAAAGTTCAGAATAAAGGAAAGAGGTTCCTCCCATGAACTTTATTCTGAATAGTGGGAATCACTAGTTCTTAGAGACAGCTTTTCAAACATTCAGAAGCAATTAATTAGCAGACGTCTGAACAAAGGCAGAATCATTTAATCTCTCTCTAAAACAAATGGCTAAATCTTTAACTTCTGCCAATGAAGCTCTAATTTTGATGGTGCTAGGTTGAGATTTTAACCCATTTTCACAAATTATAGTTGCCTTTCAAGGCACTTCTATCCATGGGGATGGGGAAGGAGTTGTGAGGACATAGATTTGTATATAAAAGTATTTTTAACACTTTTACCTACAGAAAAGACTTGAATTCCATGTGTCTTCAATGATCAGTTGAAGCAAAAGTCTAAAATACCAAGTTAACAGCCTAATTAAATCTCTTTTTATTATTTTCAATGTTAATACACATAACTGAAGGTCAGTGTAGCTTTATCAAGGTAAAGAGTCAACCCCAAATTTGGAAAGAGCTTTGGATTCAGAGCAAATAAATTCTGGCACTGTCTCTGCTTGGCCTTAAACACTAAATCTGAGCCTCAGTTTCTTCTCCCATAAAATGCAGATAATAACACTATGAATGAAGTCCCAATTATGATTCTTCTTTCTTTTCTCTCCATTTAAAAAAAATACAGTGTGAAAAAATTATAAAATATTTTTGGTAAAATTGAAAATAAATGTTATAAACACATTGTAAAACAACCTATAACTAGCATAGTCAATCAACTTGTACTCCCCAACCATCTTCTAATATTATGTTTGGCCCTATTCTGAGCATTAAAGTTCCTAAAAATTATAGGAAACATAATTTGACTTCAAGTTCATGTGACTTCAGATCTGTGAGCTTATCTACATTATTGTTTTTCAGGTATAGTATTAGGTATTACAGAAAGATAGTACAACTTAGAATAGAGGCAAATAAATGATTTTTTTTATTTAAGATCAACAGGCTACACATTAAAAGTCACCTGTAAAATTCAGCTGAAATATAGATGCCATATCACACATATAAATGTTCATTTGAGATATTAAGAACAACTTGAAGCATTAAAAAATGTATTTTGAAAACAATTGTCAAAGCATCTTTTAAACAAAGATCATCCATTTCAATTTGATAGGCAGGTAGTTTCTAAGAAGAAGCTTCTGCAAATCCTATTTTTAAATATTTAAGAAAATGCCAAACATTTAATTCAGCCTTGCCTATCAATAGTCTCTGAACTTTTTTTTTTTTTTTTTTTTTTTGAGACGGAGTCTTGCTCTGTCGCCCAGGCTGGGAGTGCAGTGCAGTGGCCGGATCTCAGCTCACTGCAAGCTCCGCCTCCCGGGTTTACGCCATTCTCCTGCCTCAGCCTCCTGAGTAGCTGGGACTACAGGCGCCCGCCACCTCGCCCGGCCAGATTTTTGTATTTTTTAGTAGAGATGGGGTTTCACCGTGTTAGCCAGGATGGTCTTAATCTCCTGACCTCGTGATCCGCCCGTCTCGGCCTCCCAAAGTGCTGGGATTACAGGCTTGAGCCACCGCAACGGGCCAGTCTCTGAACTTTTTATGCAATCAGCAAATGGCTGGACATTCCATTTCCAGTACAACTGATTACATGTGCATTTAAGAAAGCTTCAGAAGACAGAATGACCTAGTGCTTTCAAATGCTCTGTATTCATTTAAGTACCAAAAGTCTTTCTTCAAATAAAATTTTTTCTGAAGCCTAATATTTGAATAGAATAAAGGAGCTGAATTTCTCTGGTTTCTAACTGGGGAAGACTCCTTAAGATCCTTAATCTCTTCTACCTCTCTGCACCTCCCCTTCCCCTTCATCACCAATCCCTCTACATTGTGGAAATTCAGATAGGGCATATTGTTCTCACACTAATGCTCTGTTGCTTGTGATCTTTGGCAAGCTGTTTCTCACATCTATCAAGAGGCTGGAGGAGATATGTTCTGATTTCCTTCAATCTCATGAGCCCTGATTAAGAATATTATTAAAACATTCTTCAATTTCTTTTCTGAAGACAACCTAAGGCATTTATGATGTAAATTAAAAATTAACATGAATTTTAATTAAATAAAATCATGTAATGAAGAACTGCCAAATACATGACTAAGCATTTCTTTCTATTCATATTTCCAACTACAACTGCATTTGGGGTCATATCAAATATCTCTTGCACAAACTATGCTATTACTAGGAACAAGCGTTCATCCTTCCAGTGAACTCAGGGAGGGGCTTTTATTCAAGATATATACTGTACTTAAACCAAATTGTTGTTATTGAGACAGTCCTGGTTGCACTTTAACATTTATGTTCATGTTTCATGCAGGGCTAATTTCAGGCCTGGTGCCTATGTATATTGGTGAAATTGCTCCAACCACTCTCAGGGGCGCACTTGGCACTTTTCATCAGCTGGCCATTGTCACGGGCATTCTTATTAGTCAGGTAAAAACTCCCCATCCTTACCCCCTACTACACCTATCTACTTCATCCTCTACGGTACCACTACTATTATTGCATCCCCTACTGTACTTCCTCCACTTCATCCATCTTCTCCCGCCCTGACTGTCCACTCTCACTATAGACCAGCACAGAAAGAGAAGCCAATTCTACCAGTGGTAGCGGAGGTGGTGTAGAGACATAGACTTTTTCATTCAAAGGTAAATTATTATCACTCCTCAGTTTTCCCCTTGGAATTGTTGGTGGGATAGTACTGAAGGTGACCTGGCAAGCCAGGTCTTAACTTCAGAACTATTCTAGAGTTAAACTATTCCATTTAGATTTCAAGAAATAGAAAACTTCAAGGATTGGATTGCCTGGGTTGCCTTTGTTTTAAACATCTTACTTGGGAATCTAATATGTAAGTCATTGCCACAGGAGCTCCTGTTCAGTTGAGTCTATCCTTCCCTTCTACCCTATGGTGTCAGAGGGAGTCTGGGACCCCACGCCTACGACAATCCAGAGGGTAGTCTATAAATTATTGCCATAGGAATCACCAAGATAGTTCTCATCACAGTAATTGTTCTATCTATGGAATCCCTTTCTATTTAAGTTCTGCGTAACATAAGAAGGAAATACCAAGCAAAGGTCCAAAGTCATGGCTGATTTTAGCACAACCAGTTTCTATCTGGTTGCCTGGAGAATACAGCTACGTGTTGCTTTAGATATCAAGTATGTATTTTTGTCTAAGCTTGGTTGATTCTCATCCTGACTATCCAACTGGAGTTGATGAAAACGAACCTAGGTTAATTCCTTATATAACAAATAGTTCCTAATTTAGTTAAAGTGAGACACGATAGTTAATAGTTAATAGTTTCCAAAGTAGTTAGAGACTACTATTAAATAGTCAAAGTACTTTTTCAACAAATTGGTGTAAACGGTAGATCCAAAGTATTATGTAGTTGATATGCTTCCTCCTTGCATTTTCAGATTGTTGGTCTTGAATTTATCTTGGGCAGTTATGATCTGTGGCACATCCTGCTTGGCCTGTCTGGTGTGCGAGCCATCCTTCAGTCTCTGCTACTCTTTTTCTGTCCAGAAAGTCCCAGGTACCTTTACATCAAGTTAGATGAGGAAGTCAAAGCAAAGCAAAGTAAGTCTGTGGATGGTTTTTCTTTCTTCCTACTGTTTGAGCGTTATCAGCTAATGTAAAACAGTGTATTATACAATGTAAAACAGTGCCTTCCACATGAAGTTGGTGATTAAATGTAAGAAGAATGTGCAAAATCGCTTTTGTATGACTGGCGCATGTCATTTGGCACCCATAGGCATTCAGTTAACCGAAACCAGAAATCCATATACAGGGTATTAGACTCAACCAGAGGTTTCTCAAAGATCCCTCCAGCATTATGCTTCTAACATAATGAGGATCTAGTTGTATTTGTCATAAGATGAAGCCAAATGTTCCGTTTTTCTTTTAAATCAAAGAGCAAGATTTAACAAAAAAAAAGAATTTCCAACACCCATGCTATTAAGTAATAGAACGGGGCATGCAGAAATGTAGCTGTTTCATTAACATAAAAATAAATTTCTTTTTGTTTTGACTTGAGTTGTTTCAACCTGATCATTTCCCGGCATAGGCTTGAAAAGACTCAGAGGATATGATGATGTCACCAAAGATATTAATGAAATGAGAAAAGAAAGAGAAGAAGCATCAAGTGAGCAGAAAGTCTCTATAATTCAGCTCTTCACCAATTCCAGCTACCGACAGCCTATTCTAGTGGCACTGATGCTGCACATGGCTCAGCAATTTTCTGGAATCAATGGGGTAAGTTTAAGAACACCCACTAACTCTTTTTTTTTTTTTTTTTTTTTTTTTTGAGACGGAGTCTCGCTCTGCCGCCCAGGCTGGAGTGCAGTGGCCGGATCTCAGCTCACTGCAAGCTCCGCCTCCCGGGTTTACGCCATTCTCTCGCCTCAGCCTCCCGAGTAGCTGGGACTACAGGCGCCCGCCATCTCGCCCGGCTAATTTTTTGTATTTTTTTAGTAGAGACGGGGTTTCACCGTGTTAGCCAGGATGGTCTCGATCTCCTGACCTCGTGATCCGCCCGTCTCGGCCTCCCAAAGTGCTGGGATTACAGGCTTGAGCCACCGCGCCCGGCCAAGAACACCCACTAACTCTTAAGAGCACAGTGAATTAAAACAGGGAAGACAAGGGGTACAAGTTTAAATAGCTAAAAGATATTTTAAGGTATTGGCATCATGGGTCTTGCTACAACAAACATACATTGGGCATTAATTTTCATTTTGCTTCAAAAGTTTTCTAAAATTACTTAACAATTTTTTAAAATGTCAACAGTCAATGGTACTGTATATCTATTAAGGTGAAGGCAAAAAGCAAAAATCTTAATACATCCAAAGAGAGAAAGGGAGAATAATTATACAACCCTCCCCCAAAAAACTGCAAGGAGCTTCTACAGTTGAGTATTGAATTTAGGATTTCTGATAGCCCAAGCCAAACGGAATCCATGGTTCCCTTCATCTATTTAAATGAAGTATACCAGATAGCCAGGTGCAAAGAGCAGTTTCCTGCCATCCAAGAAACTTTTACTCCATTTGAGGAGATAGCACACAAAATAAATAATACAGCAAACTGGCATGCTATTGGTGACTAAGGGTAGTAGATAATACATGATTGAAAAACATACTGAGCATTAAACTAGCTAGCTTTTAGGTCTTACATTGAAACCCCTGCATCATGCAGACTAAGATGGTTCTACTGGCAATTAACTACTAGAGGAAAAAATTAAGCATTTATCAAGAAACTAGATAAAAAACAAAACTAACAAAAAACACTTCTCCTCTTTTGTTGCTGTTAAAAATGTAAATTGGACATTTGCTGTAGTGAGCCAATGCCAAATCCACATGGGACACTTTGTGGGTGACTGAGATATGGGCAAACACCTGGGGGAGGCAAAGGAAGTAATTCCCATCCATTGAAACAAAATGAGACCTGAACTTCACTCCACAAACTCAACTGCGGTCTCCGTCCTCCTTTAAGAGGTCCTTGATGTTTATTTTTATTAATAGTCTGTATAACTTTGAGGCTCAGAGACCAAAATCATATCTCCTATCTCAGTTCTGTCTGTATATTCAATGGCACAAAATTTAATTTCTCTGAACCTTACTGTTTCAGCTTCCATCCCAGTGCCTGACTTAAAGAGGAATCCAGGAAATGTTGAACCTGAGGCCTTGGGCAGCCTAAAAATGGTGGGATAGTGTGAAGTGTGCTGTAGGCCTCTATGCACTGAACACAGTTGGCACAGTCCTCTACCTCAGTCCTGTCTGCGGGAAGAGGTACCAGCAACAGGACATGTTAGGTGGGGAAGGAATGACAAAGGATAATGGATAACAGAATGACCTAAAAGACATAAATACATAAACATAACTAAATTTTAAAAGGCTATTAGAAAAGTTGTGAACAAAATTTCTCCACGTCTACTGAGACTAGTGAAATTTTCTGGATTAAATGCAATAGCAACTAGATCTCTTATACATGCTGGTGAGACTGTAAAACTGTCATAACTTCTTTCAAAAACTATTTGGCAATATCTATCAAAGTTGAGTATATGCCTATACCATGGTCCAGCAATTCTATTCCTAGTTATAAACGCATACATATTCCACCACAAGGATTGTACTAGAATGTTCCTAGCAGCACTATTCATAATCACTATTCATAATCAATAGCTAAAAGACATTTAAAAATGTTGACATCATGTGTCTTGCTACAACAAACATATATTGAGTAAGCATTAACTTTCGTTTTGCTTCAAAAGTTTTCTAAACTAAATGTCTATTTAATATTAAGGTGAAGGCAAAAGGCAAAAATCACAATAAATACAAGGAGGGAAAAAGAATAATCACACCTGAACCCCCTGTCCACCCCCCCCAAAAAAAAACTAAATTGCAAGTGGCTTCTAGAGTTGAGTATTGAATTTAGGATTTCTGATAGCCTAATGAATAGTAAATTATTCATTTAGGAATGGCAGCTACCTAAACACTCATCAATAGAATAGTAGTAAATCATGGTATATTAATACAATAAAATACTACATAGTAATGATCATGAACTGTCTACAATGTACAATAAGGATGATTCTCACAAAGGTAATGTTGAATAAAAGAAGCCAGGCACAAAATGATACATATTATGTGGTTCCATTCACATCAAGTACAAAAGTAGGCAAAATTTATCTATGATGTCAGGAGTTGGAAGAGTGGTTTCCTTGAGATAAATGATAAAGGGAGATTTAAGATGCTTCCGGAGGGGTGGAATTATTTATCTCTTGATCTGGATGCTAGTTACATAGGTGTGTTCAGTTTGTGAAAATTAATTAAGCTGCATATTTATGTGTACTTTTCTATGTATATTATACTTTAACAAAATGTTTCAATTTATTTACAAAAATAAAGAAAATGCAGTAGCAGAATTCTCAGCTAAATATAAGGAGGACATTTAAGCAATCAGAAGCTTTAAACACTAAAGGAAGACTGAGGGTTCTCTTCCTTGGAAGGAGAAAATCTGTAGGAAGTTCTAGGGAGCATGGCGCCATAGAAACAACTAAAAATACACAATCTAAAATATTTCTTGCTTTAAAGACATCAGTGCCAGACTTCTTAAGATTAAGGCTAAACTGTTTTTACTTTGCAGATTTTTTACTACTCAACCAGCATTTTTCAGACGGCTGGTATCAGCAAACCTGTTTATGCAACCATTGGAGTTGGTGCTGTAAACATGGTTTTCACTGCTGTCTCTGTAAGTCAATGCCCTAGATAAATACTCCGCTTGTTCCTTAGTCCAGAAGTTGCGTGTGTGTGGCGGGGGGAGCTTGGGCTCTAAAAGCAATCAATGACATTGTACACATGCTCTAAGTGTGTAAACCCAAGTGAGTCATGAGAAGAGTCCTGTTTGAATAAGCCAACCACTGCAGTGAGATTAGACATAACTGAGAGGGTGAATCACTGGTTCTCTGCACTGCTGGGATGCCATTTAGTCACTCATTTGTGAATTTGTAACTCACTTGGGGGCACAGAGAACTTCCTCCTTGTGCAGATTCCTAGATTCCTTCTTTTCTCTGTACATAAACCCCTTGGGAGTAGCTGACAGTTTGTCATTTCTCTTGATATTGGATGGTCTACTTAGGTTCCTCTTTTTACATAGTTCAAATTCTTTTTTTACCACGTGTCTTGGGGGAAACATATAAAAATAAACAAACAAGGCCCTCTCTAACAGACATTTAACCCTTTAAGCAAAGTTAAGCAGACTCAGTAAATGGTATTAAGTCATTGGGCAGAGAGCTTCCAAGTAGTTCACAAAGTTGTGGCTTCTGGTGATGCATGAGAGTATGTGTGATATTATGAGGGAAGTGACAATGTAACTAGAAATGTTATTGCTTTCTTCCAACAACAACAAAAGGTCATATACTCTTCTTCAAACCAAATAACTTTCTATAAGAAGTGATGGTTCTTATATATTGAGAATATATAGCAAATGGTTTCTATATATTAAGAATATATAGGAAGTGATGGTTCTTATATATTAAGAATACATAGGAAGTGATGGTTCTTATATATTAATATATGATATATATGTCTATATATATATTCTTATGTAAGAATATGTAAGATATATTCTTAATATATAAGAACCTGACAAGAATATCTAACATAATAATCTAAGAAGTAAACAAGCAACGACAAAGACAAAAACTCCCCAACTAATATAATTCACTGTAGAATGAGAGTCACTGAGCTTATTTTTATCTTTGTTCAACAAGATAAAAATAGCAAAAAGTTTATTCTTTTCAATTTTGATCACAATACTATACTCAATATAATTTAGTCACTTGTTTTTCATTCTCTGCACATGAACTCTTAACTATTACCTTAGGGTGATCAATAAATTACAGCCTGGCTACGCAGATCAAAAGGCAGGTTTGTCCAGACCACATTAAACAGTGCTGGACCTTGGAAAGAGCAGGAAAAACAGATAATAATGAAATGCCAATGGTTCTGTAGACATACCGTTAGAGATAAGGCCTGTTCAAACCAAAAGGTCACTGTAAATCAATCAAGACCTGTTTCTGAAGTGCAATCCAAGGGACTATTCACCCTTTTGTCTCCTGGAATATTTTTTACAAATTATTCAACATATTTTTTATAACAGATTATTATTAAAACATTTTGTGTATAATAGGATTTTCTGTGTAAAGCATCAAATTGTCAAGATTGGGTAGCCTAAATTCTGAAAAAATCTAAAGGGGAAACTTCTGTAAAGTTTCATTTTTGCACCCTGCTCCCAACCCCACTCATGTGGGAGGAGTTGTTTAAGACAGTGTCCTAATTATTTTGAATATACCTTTTTAGAGTTCATCCTTTGATTCTGTGAAAGGTTTTGAACAGGGTAGTGACATAATCTTTAAAAATCACTCCTGGCCGGGCGCGGTGGCTCAAGCCTGTAATCCCAGCACTTTGGGAGGCCGAGACAGGCGGATCACGAGGTCAGGAGATCGAGACCATCCTGGCTAACACTGTGAAACCCCGTCTCTACTAAAAAATACAAAAAACTAGCCAGGCGAGGTGGCGGGCGCCTGTAGTCCCAGCTACCTGGGAGGCTGAGGCAGGAGAATGGCATAAACCTGGGAGGCGGAGCTTGCAGTGAGCTGAGATCCGGCCACTGCACTCCAGCCCCGGCGACAGAGTGAGACTCCGTCTCAAAAAAAAAAAAAAAAATCACTCCTAATCATTAATTAAGCCTCCAGCACTACAGATCACATTTAAAATTTTTAACTATATTAATTTTTGAAATGTTCTAAAGTTCATAAAGTATAAAAAGGATAGTCCCTCAGTCATCCAGTTTCTCTCCCCAAAGTTAACCAATGTTACCAAATTGTGTGTGTACTTTCAAATAAAAATACGCAAATAGAAATATGCACCGAATATGTTAATGTTTCACCAAACTGGAAGAACATCAATTTGTTTTTGGGAAGAGAGACTTTCCCAACTCCACACTAATTGTGTTCCACATCCTATATTTTCTTCCACACTAACGGGAGGCTAGAAGAGGGCCTGTAATCTTGACAGAAAAAAAAAACAGAAAGAAAAATGGAGGGATCTAGAAGGCAGGATGACACTGACAGAGAAGCGGTGACTACCAAATTGCAACTAAGCGCCCAGGATTTGTGTTAGGCACTGCGGGAAAGATGAGGGTTCTGATTGGGCAGATATCTCCAGCCACTGACCATGTCTCCCCTTGTCACACTCATCCTGAGTGCACACTAGGCCTCAGGGACAGAGGCCAACTCAATTTTCAAGACGTGCAGTTTTAGAGTTTATAGTAAAGGAGCTTATTCACAAAGAAATGCTTCTATTTTCTTGGTAGCTTGACATGGTGGCACCAAGTCAGTTTTTTTTTTTTTTTTTTTTTGAGACGGAGTCTCGCTCTGTCACCCAGGCTGGAGTGCTGTGGCCAGATCTCAGCTCACTGCAAGCTCCGCCTCCCGGGTTCACGCCATTCTCCTGCCTCAGCCTCCGAGTAGCTGGGACTACAGGCGCCCGCCACCTCGCCCGGCTAGCTTTTTGTAGTTTTTATTAGAGACGGGGTTTCACCGTGTTAGCCAGGATGGTCTCGATCTCCTGACCTCATGATCCGCCCGTCTCGGCATCCCCAAGTGCTGGGATTACAGGCTTGAGCCACCACGCCCGGCACACCAAGTCAGTTTTGAACATCATAATAAAAGAGTTAAAACATAAAGAGATATTTTATGAACTTAAGAAAAATCTAGGCCGGGCGCGGTGGCTCAAGCCTGTAATCCCAGCACTTTGGGAGGCCGAGGCGGGCGGATCATGAGGTCAGGAGATCGAGACCCTCCTGGCTAACACGGTGAAACCCCGTCTCTACTAAAAATACAAAAAACTAGCCGGGCGCGGTGGCGGGCGCCTGTAGTCCCAGCTACTCGGAGGCTGAGGCAGGAGAATGGCTGGAACCCGGGAGGCGGAGCTTGCAGTGAGCCGAGATCGCGCCACTGCACTCCAGCCTGGGCGACACAGTGAGACTCCGTCTCAAAAAAAAAAAAAAAAAAGAAAAATCTGTTTTTTTCCAACTTCCGTCTCGATAATTAAATATGTGATCTTTGCTTATCATCCTATCTGAAGTGATTTAAAACTCTGATATGAGTGTGCCTCTGAGAAACGGGCTTTCACTGTAGGTGAAATGTTTCTAAGATATCTTCAGAACCACAGCTCACTATACTAAAGACATTGGATTGTTATTGATTTACTGATAGGCTGATGAGCCAGCCAATTTGCTCACCAGGCGCCAAAGTGAGAAATTATGACAGGAAGTTTTGTGGGGGGTGAGAGCGAGAGTGACTCACCAGCCTTGGTAATATTCCAAGGATCAGGCAAGAGTATAACAAACTCTAGTCTTGGCTGATTGTAAATCTTAACCATTAATGCAAAGGTCCACAAAACTAAAGGAATCAATGACGTATCTCCTCAGTTAAGATAAGAAGGCATTTTTTTTTTTTTTTTTATACTTTAAGTTCTAGGGTACATGTGCATAACGTGCAGGTTTGTTAACCCTTTGCTTTGCGGGCGCCTGTAGTCTCAGCTACTCGGGAGGCTGAGGCAGGAGAATGGCCTAAACCCGCGAGGCGGAGCTTGCAGTGAGCTGAGATCCGGCCACTGCACTCCAGACCGGGCTACAGAGCGAGACTCCGTCTCAAAAAAAAAAAAAAAAAAAAGTCCTAACTTTTAAGATGAATAGTTCACTCCTGGCAAAAGATACAATTAAGCATACACAGAAAAATGCAGGCCTATTTTGGTACAATTATCAAATTCCATATGTTGCCAGGTGAGTGGTCACAATAGGACTTTATTAAGCAGTGAGAAAATTGGAAGAGACTAGTTGACACCTGAACAGCTGTACTGTTTCCGGTGTCAGTAGTGGACAGACCCTTGTAATTATAACTTAGGATAATTATCAGACAACAAGTTAATGTCACGTTTAAATGTGGAACCTTCACATTTTAAATGTACAGGACATCTACTGGGAGAGACCCCAGCTGTACAGTCTCTGAATATTGTACCCAAAGTGATAATCCTGGAGTAGTGGTAACACTATGTTTCTATCTCTATAATGGCCTATTCAAACCAATGTGACTAAATTAAGCAGATATTTGATCATTACCCGCTGTCCACTGAGACTAGCTCTGCCACCTGGGGCAGTCACTTCCCACCTCGATCTCACTCCTGTAAAATGGAAGGGTGGAATTGCCTCCTATCTGTTATATAAATTAAAATGACCTCTTTGGCAGTAAAAATGATTGAAGTAAACAGTCAATATTTTATGACTCATAAAACTGAGATAATCTTCTTTAAAACTGTCCTAGGTATTCCTTGTGGAGAAGGCAGGGCGACGTTCTCTCTTTCTAATTGGAATGACTGGGATGTTTGTTTGTGCCATCTTCATGTCAGTGGGACTTGTGCTGCTGGTAAGTTTGGTGCCCACACTGAGGCTTTTCATTAACATATGATGGTACCTGGCACCTCTGTGGTCCAGGTAAAAGTGCTTTGTATTCAAAAATATTTGAGACTGACGAAATAAAGCCAGAGCAACAGCATAAAATCAAAGGAGATATATAAAAAAAAGATGAACTAGTTTCTTGGGTTTAAGGCTGAATATCAGCATGTAAATTCTGGTTGACATCCAGGGAGGCCATGTACCCATGGTTAGAGCATAGGCTCTGGATTCACCATCAACTGGGTTTTTTTTTTTTTTTTTCTGCTGTCCACTTTGTAATTTCTTTTTTTTTTTCCTTTTTTTTTTTTTTATTATACTTTAAGTTCTAGGGTACACGTGCATAACGTGCAGGTTTGTTACATATGTATACGTGTGCCATGTTGGTGTGCTGCACCCATCAACTCGTGAGCACCCATCAATTCATCATTTATATCATGTATAACTCCCAGTGCAATCCCTCCCCCCTCCCCCCTCCTCATGATAGGCCCCGGTGTGTGATGTTCCCCTTCCCGAGTCCAAGTGATCTCATTGTTCAGTTCCCACCTATGAGTGAGAACATGCGGTGTTTGGTTTTCTGTTCCTGTGATAGTTTGCTAAGAATGATGGTTTCCAGCTGCATCCATGTCCCTACAAAGGACGCAAACTCATCCTTTTTTATGGCTGCATAGTATTCCATGGTGTATAGGTGCCACATTTTCTTTTTTTTTTTTTTTTTTTTTTTTTTTTTTTTTGAGACAGAGTCTCGCTCTGTCGCCCAGGCTGGAGTGCAGTGGCGTGATCTCGGCTCACTGCAAGCTCCGCCTCCCGGGTTTACGCCATTCTCCTGCCTCAGCCTCCCGAGTAGCTGGGACTACAGGCGCCCGCCACCTCGCCCGGCTAGTTTTTTGTATTTTTTAGTAGAGACGGGGTTTCACCGTGTAGACCAGGATGGTCTCAATCTCCTGACCTCGTGATCCACCTGTCTCGGCCTCCCAAAGTGCTGGGATTACAGGCTTGAGCCACCGCGCCCGGCCAGGTGCCACATTTTCTTAATCCAGTCTGTCACAGATGGACATTTAGGTTGATTCCAAGTCTTTGCTATTGTGAATAGTGTCGCAATAAACATACGTGTGCATGTGTCTTTGTAGTAGAATAATTTATAATCCTTTGGGTATATACCCAGTAGTGGGATGGCTGGGTCATATGGTACATCTAGTTCTAGATCTTTGAGGAATTGCCATACTGTTTTCCATAATGGTTGAACTAGTTTACAATCCCACCAACAGTGTAAAAGTGTTCCTATTTCTCCACATCCTCTCCAACACCTGTTGTTACCTGACTTTTTAATGATTGCCATTCTAACTAGTGTGAGATGGTATCTCATTGTGGTTTTGATTTGCATTTCTCTGATGGCCAGTGATGATGAGCATTTTTTCATGTGTCTGTTGGCTGTATGAATGTCTTCTTTTGAGAAATGTCTGTTCATATCCTTTGCCCACTTTTTGATGGGGTTGTTTGTTTTTTT
The DNA here is from genome assembly GCF_009764315.1 of Trachypithecus francoisi. Classification (NCBI taxonomy): domain Eukaryota; kingdom Metazoa; phylum Chordata; class Mammalia; order Primates; family Cercopithecidae; genus Trachypithecus; species Trachypithecus francoisi. The sequence continues at coordinate 117,587,562 of NW_022681453.1, read as the reverse complement.
CTTGTATATTTGTTTGAGTTCTTTGTAGATTCTGGATATTAGCCCTTTGTCAGATGAGTAGATTGCAAAAATTTTCTCCCATTCTGTAGGTTGCCTGTTCACTCTGATGGTAGTTTCTTTTGCTGTGCAGAAGCTCTTTAGTTTAATTAGATCCCATTTGTCAATTTTGGCTTTTGCCACCGTTGCTTTTGGTGTTTTAGACATGAAGTCCTTGCCCATGCCTATGTCCTGAATGGTACTACCTAGATTTTCTTCTAGGGTTTTTATGGTATTAGGTCTAACATTTAAGTCTCTAATCCACCTTGAATTAATCTTCGTATAAGGAGTAAGGAAAGGATCCAGTTTCAGCTTTCCACTTACGGCTAGCCAATTCTCCCAGCACCATTTATTAAATAGGGAATCCTTTCCCCATTTCTTGTTTCTCTCAGGTTTGTCAAAGATCAGATGGCTGTAGGTGTGTGGTATTATTTCTGAGGACTCTGTTCTGTTCCATTGGTCTATATCTCTGTTGTGGTACCAGTACCATGCTGTTTTGGTTACTGTAGCCTTGTAGTATAGTTTGAAGTCAGGTAGCGTGACGCCTCCAGCTTTGTCCTTTTGACTTAGGATTGTCTTGGCAATGCGGGCTCTTTTTTGGTTCCATATGAACTTTAAAGCCGTTTTTTCCAATTCTGTGAAGAAAGTCATTGGTAGCTTGATGGGGATGGCATTGAATCTATAAATCACCTTGGGCAGTATGGCCATTTTCACGATATTGATTCTTCCTATCCATGAGCATGGTATGTTCTTCCATTTGTTTGTGTCCTCTTTGATTTCATTGAGCAGTGGTTTGTAGTTCTCCTTGAAGAGGTCCTTTACATCCCTTGTAAGTTGGATTCCTAGGTATTTTATTCTCTTTGAAGCAATTGTGAATGGAAGTTCATTCATGATTTGGCTCTCTGTTACTGGTGTATAAGAATGCTTGTGATTTTTGCACGTTGATTTTGTATCCTGAGACTTTGCTGAAGTTGCTTATCAGCTTAAGGAGATTTTGGGCTGAGACAATGGGGTTTTCTAAATATACAATCATGTCATCTGCAAACAGGGACAATTTCACTTCTTCTTTTCCTAACTGAATACCCTTGATTTCTTTCTCTTGCCCGATTGCCCTAGCCAGAACTGCCAACACTATGTTGAACAGAAGTGGTGAGAGAGGGCATCCCTGTCTTGTGCCAGTTTTCAAAGGGAATTTTTCCAGTTTCTGCCCATTCAGTATGATATTAGCTGTGGGTTTGTCATAAATAGCTCTTATTATTTTGAGGTACGTTCCATCAATACCGAATTTATTGAGCGTTTTTAGCATGAAGGGCTGTTGAATTTTGTCACAAGCCTTTTCTGCATCTATTGAGATAATCATGTGGTTCTTGTCTTTGATTCTGTTTATATGCTGGATTATGTTTATTGATTTGCGAATGTTGAACCAGCCTTGCATCCCAGGGATGAAGCCCACTTGATCATGGTGGATAAGCTTTTTGATGTGCTGCTGAATCCGGTTTGCCAGTATTTTATTGAGGATTTTTGCGTCGATGTTCATCAGGGATATTGGTCTAAAATTCTCTTTTTTTGTTGTGTCTCTGCCAGGCTTTGGTATCAGGATGATGTTGGCCTCATAAAATGAGTTAGGGAGGATTCCCTCTTTTTCTATTGATTGGAATAGTTTCAGAAGGAATGGTACCAGCTCCTCCTTGTACCTCTGGTAGAATTCAGCTGTGAATCCATCTGGTCCTGGACTTTTTTTGGTGGGTAGGCTATTAATTATTGCCTCAATTTCAGAGCCTACTATTGGTCTATTCAGGGATTCAACTTCTTCCTGGTTTAGTCTTGGGAGAGTGTAAGTGTCCAGGAAATTATCCATTTCTTCTAGATTTTCTAGTTGATTTGCGTAGAGGTGTTTATAGTATTCTCTGATGGTAGTTTGTATTTCTGTGGGGTCGGTGGTGATATCTCCTTTATCATTTTTTATTGCGTCTATTTGATTCCTCTCTCTTTTCTTCTTTATTAGTCTTGCTAGTGGTCTGTCAATTTTGTTGATCTTTTCAAAAAACCAACTTCTGGATTCATTGATGTTTTGGAGGGTTTTTTGTGTCTCTATTTCCTTCAGTTCTGCTCTGATCTTAGTTATTTCTTGCCTTCTGCTAGATTTTGAATGTGTTTGCTCTTGCCTCTCTAGTTCTTTTAATTATGATGTTAGAGTGTCAATTTTAGATCTTTCCAGCTTTCTCTTGTGGGCATTTAGTGCTATAAATTTCCTTCTACACACTGCTTTAAATGTGTCCCAGAGATTCTGGTATGTTGTATCTTTGTTCTCATTGGTTTCAAAGAACATCTTTATTTCTGCTTTCATTTCGTTATGTACCCAGTAGTCATTCAGGAGCAGGTTGTTCAGTTTCCATGTAGTTGAGTGGTTTTGATTGAGTTTCTTAGTCCTGAGGTCTAGTCTGATTGCACTGTGGTCTGAGAGACAGTTTGTTATAATTTCTGTTCTTTGACATTTGCTGAGGAGTGCTTTACTTCCAATTATGTGGTCAATTTTGGAATAAGTGCGATGTGGTGCTGAGAAGAATGTATATTCTGTTGATTTGGGGTGGAGAGTTCTATAGATGTCTCTTAGGTCCGCTTGGTGCAGAGATGAGTTCAATTCCTGGATATCCTTGTTAACTTTCTGTCTGGTTGATCTGTCTAATGTTGACAGTGGAGTGTTGAAATCTCCCATTATTATTGTATAGGAGTCTAAGTCTCTTTGTAAGTCTCTAAGGACTTGCTTTATGAATCTGGGTGCTCCTGTATTGGGTGCATATATATTTAGGATAGTTAGCTCTTCCTGTTGAATTGATCCCTTTACCATTATGTAATGGCTTCTTTGTCTCTTTTGATCTTTGATGGTTTAAAGTCTGTTTTATCAGAGACTAGGATTGCAACCCCTGCTTTTTTTTGTTCTCCATTTGCTTGGTAGATCTTCCTCCATCTCTTTATTTTGAGCCTATGTATGTCTCTGCATGTGAGATGGGTCTCCTGAATACAGCAGACTGATGGGTCTTGACTCTTGATCCAGTTTGCCAGTCCGTGTCTTTTAATTGGAGCATTTAGTCCATTTACATTTAAGGTTAATATTGTTATGTGTGAACTTGATCCTGCCATTATGATATTAACTGGTTATTTTGCTCGTTAGTTGATGCAGTTTCTTCCTAGCCTCGATGGTCTTTACATTTTGGCATGTTTTTGCAATGGCTGGTACCGGTTGTTCCTTTCCATGTTTAGGGCTTCCTTCAGGGTCTCTTGTAAGGCAGGCCTGGTGGTGACAAAATCTCTAAGCATTTGCTTATCTGTAAAGGATTTTATTTCTCCTTCACTGATGAAACTTAGTTTGGCTGGATATGAAATTCTGGGTTGAAAATTCTTTTCTTTAAGAACGTTGAATATTGGCCCCCACTCTCTTCTAGCTTGTAGAGTTTCTGCCGAGAGATCTGCTGTTAGTCTGATGGGCTTCCCTTTGTGGGTAACCCAACCTTTCTCTCTGGCTGCCCTTAACTAAATTTTTTCCTTCATTTCAACTTTGGTGAATCTGGCAATTATGTGTCTTGGAGTTGCTCTTCTGGAGGAGTATCTTTGTGGTGTTCTCTGTATTTCCTGAATTTGAATGTTGGCCTGCCCTACTAGGTTGGGGAAGTTCTCCTGGATGATATCCTGAAGAGTGTTTTCCAACTTGCTTCCATTTTTCCCCTCACTTTCAGGCACCCCAATCAGACGTTGATTTGGTCTTTTTACATAATCCCATACTTCTTGCAGGCTTTGTTCATTTCTTTTTCTTCTTTTTTCTTTTGGTTTCTCTTCTCGCTTCATTTCATTCATTTGCTCCTCAATCGCTGATACTCTTTCTTCCAGTTGATCGAGTTGGTTACTGAAGCTTGTGCATTTGTCACGTATTTCTCGTGTCATGGTTTTCATCTCTGTCATTTCGTTTATGACCTTCTCTGCATTAATTAGTCTAGCTGTCAATTCTTCCACTCTTTTTTCAAGATTTTTAGTTTCTTTGCGCTGGGTACATAATTCCTTCTTTAGCTCTGAGAAGTTTGATGGACTGAAGCCTTCTTCTCTCATCTCGTCAAAGTCATTCTCTGACCAGCTTTGATCCGTTGCTGGCGATGGGCTGCGCTCCTTTGCAGGGGGAGATGCGCTCTTATTTTTTGAATTTCCAGCTTTTCTGCCCTGCTTTTTCCCCATCTTTGTGGTTTTATCTGTCTCTGGTCTTTGATGATGGTGACGTACTGATGGGGTTTTGGTATAGGTGTCCTTCCTGTTTGATAGTTTTCCTTCTGACAGTCAGGACCCTCTGCTGTAGGTCTGTTGGAGATTGCTTGAGGTCCACTCCAGACCCTGTTTGCCTGGGTATCAGCAGCAGAGGTTGCAGAAGATAGAATATTGCTGAACAGCGAGTGTACCTGTCTGATTCTTACTTTGGAAGCTTCCTCTCAGGGGTGTACTCCACCCTGTGAGGTGTGGGGTGTCAGACTGCTCCTAGTGGGGGATGTCTCCCAGTTAGGCTACTCAGGGGTCAGGGACCCATTTGAGCAGGCAGTCTGTCCGTTCTCAGATCTCAACCTCCGTGTTGGGAGATCCACTGCTCTCTTCAAAGCTGTCAGACAGAGATGTTTGCGTCTGCAGAGGTTCTGCTGCCTTTTTGTTGTTGTTTTTTTTTTTAGCTGTGTCCCGTCCCCAGAGGTGGAGTCTACAGAGACAGGCAGGTTTCCTTGAGCTGCTGTGAGCTCCACCCAGTTCGAGCTTCCCAGCAGCTTTGTTTACCTACTTAAGCCTCAGCAATGGCGGGTGCCCCTCCCCCAGCCTCGCTGCTGCCTTGCGGTTAGATCGCAGACTGCTGTGTTAGCAATGAGGGAGGCTCCGTGGCCGTGGGACCCTCCCGGCCAGGTGTGGGATATATTCTCCTGGTGTGCCCGTTTGTTTAAAGTGCAATATTGGGGTGGGAGTTACCCGATTTTCCAGGTGTTGTGTGTCTCAGTTCCCCTGGCTAGGAAAAGGGATTCCCTTCCCCCTTGCACTTCCCAGGTGAGGCGATGCCTCGCCCTGCTTCAGCTCTCGCTGGTCGGGCTGCAGCAGCTGACCAGCACCGATTGTCCGGCACTCCCTAGTGAGATGACCCCAGTACCTCAGTTGAAAATGCAGAAATCACCGGTCTTCTGTGTCGCTTGCGCAGGGAGTTGGAGACTGGAGCTGTTCCTATTCGGCCATCTTGCTCCGCCCCCCCCCCCAACTGGGTTTTAATGCTGACTCTGCACATGGCTTCCTGTGTGACTTTGGGCATGTACCTGAACCTCTGCCCTCCTGGCATTCTCATCTACTACTTCACAGGAAGCTATACATCTTGTCTGGAAACCTTGTATGAGTAGGAGCAAAGGTCACTGGATCCTTGCCCTGCCTCCTTCACAGGAAAATCCTAATCCAGAGGATTTCCTGATAAGAAATCTAAGTCTAAAAGGTTAAGCATGATTCAGACTAGAACAATTTCTCTCAGACTAGAATAACTTAGACTTGCTTTAACAAAATACATTAGAAAAAGATGTATGCCTGCCTCTGAACTCAGAGGCTACTTAGCTAAAGGAAAAAGCAGCTAATGATCTCAGTCCCACTATTGTGTTCGTTTTTTTCCTCAGAATAAGTTCTCTTGGATGAGTTATGTGAGCATGATAGCCATCTTCCTCTTTGTCAGCTTCTTTGAAATTGGGCCAGGCCCGATCCCCTGGTTCATGGTGGCTGAGTTTTTTAGTCAAGGACCACGTCCTGCTGCTTTAGCAATAGCTGCATTCAGCAACTGGACCTGCAATTTCATTGTAGCTCTGTGTTTCCAGTATATTGCGGTAAGCAGCCTAATATTTCACAGATTTACTAAACAGAAGAGAGGGTCAAACAACTGCTAACTGGAAGTCTGTGTTTGCTTTCTATCCAGGACTTCTGTGGACCTTACGTGTTTTTCCTCTTTGCTGGAGTGCTCCTGGCCTTTACCCTGTTTACATTTTTTAAAGTTCCAGAAACCAAAGGAAAGTCTTTTGAGGAAATTGCTGCAGAATTCCAAAAGAAGAGTGGCTCAGCCCACAGGCCAAAAGCTGCCGTAGAAATGAAATTCCTAGGAGCTACGGAGACTGTGTGAAAAAAAAAAAAAAAAAAAAAAACCCTGCTTCTTGACATGAAAAGAAACAGTAAGGGAACCGTCTGTTTTTAAATGATGATTCTTGAGCATTTTATGTACACGTCTTTAAGTATTGTTTTATTTTTATGTGCTCTCATCAGAAATGTCATCAAATATTACCAAAAAAGTATTTTTTTAAGTTAGAGAATATATTTTTGATGGTAAGACTATAATTAAGTAAACCAAAAAGGCTAGTTTATTTTGTTACACTAAAGGGCAGGTGGTTCTAACATTTTTAGCTCTGTTCTTTATAACAAGGTTCTTCTATAATTGAAGAGGTTTCAACATATCATGTTATTTTTTTAACACATAACTAGAAACCTGAGGATGCAACTAATATTTATATATTTGAATATCATTAAATTGGAATTTTCTTACCCATAGATCTTATATTAAAGGAGATAGGGCTAGTGGCAATAAGTTCCATGTTAAAATAGACAACCCTTCCATTTATCTCACTCAGCTTTTTTCTTGAGTACTAGAATTTGTATTTTGTTTAAAATTTTACCTTTGTTCTGTATTTTCATTTGGAATGGATTACAGAGTATATTAAAATATGTCTATAGAGAAAAACTTTCATTTCTGGTAGGCTTATCAAAATATTTCAGCACTCATAAAAGAAAACCATTTTAGTTCCTTTATTTAATGGACAAATCTTTTGCAAGATGTAACGCTAAAAGGATTTCACCTGATCATATAGCCTGGGCCATCAGTTAACATTAACATCTATTATAAAACCATGTTGATTCCTTTCTGGTACAATCCTTTGAGTTATAGTTTGTTTTACTTTTTAATTGAGCACAGCCTGGTTTTCACATGCACTCAAACAATCATGAGTCAGACATTTGGTATATTACCTCAAACTCCTAATAAGTTTGATCAAATCTAATGTAAGAAAATTTGAAGTAAAGGATTGATCGGTTTGTTAAAAATATTTTCTGAATTATTATGTCTCAAAATAAGTTGAAAAGGTAGGGTTGGAGGATTCCTCAGTGTGGGCTTCTGAAACTTCATAAATGTTCAGCTTCAGACTTTATAAAAATCCCTGTTTAATTTTCCTGGAAAGACTAATTGTTTTATGGTATGATCCTAACATAAAATAATCGTCTCCTTTGACATTTCCTTCTTTGTCTTAGGTGTATACAGATTCTAGTCAAACTATTCTATGGCCATTACTAACATGCATTGTACACTATCAATCTGCCTTTACCTACATAGGCAAATTGGAAATACACAGATGATTAAAGAGACTTGAGCTTACAGTCAATTTTACAATTACGGAAATACAGTTCTGATGGGTCCCAAAAGCTTAGCAGGGAGCTAACGTATCTCTAGGCTGTTTTCTCCACCAACTGGAGCACTGATCAATCCTTCTTATGTTTGCTTTAATGTGTACTGAAGAAAAGCACTTTTTAAAAAGTACTCTTTTAAGAGTGAAATAATTAAAAACCCTGAACATTTGCCTTGTTTCCTAAAGTTGTTCACATATATGTAATTTAGCAGTCCAAACAACAAGAAATTGTTTCTTTTCAGTGTGATTTGTTTTTCTTTTGGGCCAATTTGGGATAAACTATTTTCACTTGGGATTTCAGGATACAGTCAAAATGAGCGTAAATAACTTGGGACATCTTTGTGCTAAACTGTGAACTCTGGACAAAAATATAGGGTCTCTAAATAGGGCAGGAGCAGGAAAATGGCTCCTGGTTGGCTCTTGTATGCTTCCTCAGGATGCCAATGGCCTTTGGGAAGCCCAATGTTAACAATGATAAAGGAGTTTAACACTTTTATAGGCGATATATGTGATTTAATCAAATCACTATTCCTGATCTCATTTACTAACAGAATAAAGTGGTAAACATTTAAATTAAAAATTCCAAAGACCACTTTTAAGTGCTTATTCACTGTTTTGGCCCACAAACATCAGAAATTCAGATCCTGAAGTTTTCTGCCTCAGAGAAATTTAAGTATCTTATATTGTTCCCCCTTCTACAACTTTTTCCTTGCAGAGATACATATGAGTTGAAAAGAAACATTAAAGGGAAACAAGAAGCTGATAAAGCTTTATAGGAGGACCAAATAACTAGCTTACTATAGTAAAAAGTTATAGGTCTTCAATGGTATATATCATAATAAAAAATAAAATTGACACTACTTAATTAGATTTAATCCCAGGGAAATTAGATGTGAATTTGAACACCTAACTTTCCAGGTACTCTCTCATTTTTGTGGAAGTGTTTGTATACTCTAATGTCTTTATAAATGTGATTTTTCTCTTAGCTTGTTTGAAGTATGAGAATTAGAGTTTTTGGTCTGGCATTCACCTGCTACATCTAGGATTGCCCACTGTCATGACTCCCAGGAAAAGGTCCTATCTTAGCTTCCTCCTCCCTACTTTCCTCTACATGGTCAGCACTGTAATGCAACTAAGATGTAGTAAGGCATTGCTCCCTCCCCCTACACTTCAAGGAGTTCACAGTCTAATGGGGAAATCAGGAAGGCCAGAGTATTAACATCTCCATTTGTGTCTTTAGCCTTCCATGAACCTGGGTTTCGAGCCCTCTCTTGTAAAATGGGCACAGTAATATTACCTACCTCAGAGAGTTGTGAGGATTAAACATGAAGTGCTAACTGCTACAAAGAGAGTACTCAATAAATGCTACCTAGAACTAGTATTCATAGCAATACTGTTAGGATAAAGAATTATCATATGTGAGATAGTTCCCAATTTTTTTTTTAAAAAAAGGAGTTTTATAAGTTCAAGATAATATTTTCTTGCTTCAAAGAAACAATCTCACAACCTTGAGGGAATGAGAAGAATCAGGAGAGATTGCTTACCTGGCAGGGGAGCTATCACAATCACAAAGGTGGTTTTCCCAGGGCAAGGCTCATCCATTACACTCCGGATGTGCTGACCCCTGCCATTTCCCCAAATATGGGAAACCCAACTGCATAGTTTGTAGTAGTGGGGGACTGTGTTCATGCTCTCCCCTGAAAAACAACAACAACAACAAATCAGAAGAGATACTAGGCTATCTAATTCCTAAATCCAAACCTGATATTTCTTAAGTAAGATTATAAGAGTTTTTATTGTATTTTTTGAATTTGCTTTTGCATAAGTTATGTTATTTTTACAGGATCTACATGTACTATTATTTCTTAGAATAATACTAACTATAAAACAAAATTCTGTATATCACATTTAAATGTAATGTAATAGAATTATAATCACAAGACAAGACCAAACTTTGTTGATAATCCTCATTAATTGCCCAAGAGGTATATACATGTAAGCCAGCATACATGCATAAACTACTTCTTACTGCTAGTTTAATTGTTCCATATGTAGTAAATACAGCAGTTCAGCAATATCTTGTGCTGAGCTGACCCTGTAGAGTCCTAAGCAGAGGTGATGAGTCAAGTGTAAATACATATATATGGTTTTTTTTTTTCATGGCAATTATGTATTAGTGACCTGGGGAGAAAAGGTTTATCGACAACCACTCTGATCCATCTGCTGCTATTTTTACTGCTAATTTGGTGCATGATCATGAAAAGAAACTACTTTGAGTTAAAAGTATATATATATACAATAGTTTGATATCAATAAATACATTTCTGAATGCTTAGTGTTGCTTCATTTATATAGAAAAAAACACACTTCAAAAACTGATATTGGTTTATGTATACTCATTTCCTTCCGACAGTACTTTCCCATTCTCATTTTAGAAATAAAATGTGAATGACTTTTTAAGGCCAAATTTTATTCCCATCTGGCAGTTGTTTTAATTATAAGTAGTAGAAAAACTAACCTGAAGATTAAATAAAACAGTAGAAGAGAAATGAATGACTCCATTTGATGTAAATAATTTAATTCAGCAAATATTTAGTTGAGTTCCTTTTATGAACAAGATACTTTGTTAAAGTTCTGTGACACATACAAAGCTTAGAAAACATAGTCCCTACCCTCAGTCACTTGCATTCTCATAAAAGAGCTAAGATTTGAAAACAACTAGTTACAGTACTATAAGGAGTGTCGTAAGAGTACAGAAAGTACACATAAGTGGTTTTCAAATTTTTAAGTTGACACCTTAAATTTTTTGTCAAATATTTGAAAATCTGCAAAAGATGCAATTTTTCAGAATATAGTATATATTGGCATTTTTAAAAATTACTGTGCTGTTTATTTATTCAACTGAATTTTAAAACTATAGTAATTTGTTACTATCCGCCATCAAAAAATAAAGATATTATGTATAAGCTTTTCATATATATATATATATATATATATATATATATATATAACACACACACACGCATATGCCTCCAGCTACAAAGGACATGATTTTTTTTTGGCTGCATAGTATTCCATGGTGTATATATATATCACACTTTCTTTATCCAGTCAGCTACTGGTGGACACTTTGATTCTATGATTTTGCTGTTGTGAATAGGGCTGCATTAAACATACAAGCTCATGTGTCTTTTAGACATAATATTTTTTTTTCCTTTTGGTAGATGCATAGTAGTGGGATTGCTGGGTTGAATGGTAGTTCTATTTTTAATTCTTTGAAGGTTCTCCATACTGTTTTATTAATACATAGATGTACTAATTTACATTCCCACCAACAGTGTATATAAGCATTCCCTTTTCTCTGTGTCCACGCCAACATATGTTGTTTTTTGACTTCATAGTAGCCATTCTGACTGAAGTGAGATGGTATTTCATTGTAGTTTTAATTTGCATCTCTCTGATGATTAGAGATGTTGAGAATTTTTCATATGTATGTTGGCCACTTGTATGTCTTCTTTCGAGGACATGTCTGTTCATGTCCTTTGCCCACTTTTTAATGGATTGTTTTTTCTTGCTGTTTGTGTTCCTTGTAGACTCTGGATATCAGTCCTTTGACAGATCCATAGTTTGCAAATATTTTCTCCCATTTTGCAAGTTGTCTGTTGACTCTATTGCTTATTATTTTGTTGTGCAGAAGCTTTTTAGTTTAATTAAGCCTCATTTATCTACTTTTGTTTTTGTTGCATTTGCTTTTGAGGTCTTAGTCATAAATACATTGCCTAGCCCAGTGTCCAGAAGAGTTTTTCCTAGGTTTTCTTCTAGGGCTTTTATAGTTTCAGGTATTACATTTAGGCCTTTAATCCATTTTGAGTTAATTTTTATAAATAGTAAGAGTAAGGGGTCCCATTTCATTCTCCTGCATATGGCTAGCCTATTTTCCCAGCACCATTTATTGAATAGGGTATCCTTTTCCTGTTGTTTATATTTGTTGAAGATAAGTTGGTTGCAGGCACGTGGATTTATTTCTGCGTTCTCTATTCTGTTCCACTGATCTATGTATCTATTTTTGTGCCAGTACCATGCTTCTTTAGTTACTATAAGCTTGCAGTATAGTTTGAAGTCAGATAATGTGATGCCTCTGACTTTGTTCTTCTTGCTTAGCATTGTTTTGACTATTCAGGCTATTTTCTGGTTCCATATAAACTTCAGGATTGTTTTTTCTATATCTGTGAAGAATGACGTTATTAATTCTATAGGAATTGTGTTGAATCTGTATATTGCTTTGGCAACTTGATCATTTTAATGATATTGATTCTTCCAATCCATGAGCAAGAGATGTTTTTCCATTTGTTTGTGTCATCTACTATTTTTTTCATCAGTGTTTTGTATATTTCTCCTTGTAGAGGTCTTTCACCTCCTTGTTTAAATGTATAATCCTAGTTACTTTCTGTGTGTACATGACTATTGTAAATGGGATGGAGTTCTTCATTTGGCTCTCAGCTTGAGCATCGGTGTATAGATATGCAACTGATTTTTGTATATTAATACTATGTCCTGAAACTTTACTGAATTGTTTATAAGGTTTAGCAGTCTTTTGAAGGAATCTTCAGGGTTTTCTAGGTATAAAATTATGTCATCAGCAAACAGAGGTAATTTGACTTCCTCTTTTCCAATTTGGGTGCCTTTTATTTTTTTCTCTTGCCTGACTTTTCTGGCTACGACTTCCAGTACCATGTTGAATAGAAGTGGTAAGAGTGGACATTCTTGTCTTGTTCCAGTTCTTATGGGAAATGCTTTCAACTCTTCCCATTCAGTATGATGTTGACTGTGAGTTTGTTATATATGGCTCTTATTATTTTGAAGTATGTTCCTTCAATGCCTAGAGTCTTGAGGGTTTTTATCACAAAGGGATGTTGGATTTTGCTGAATGCTTTTCCTGCATCTATTGTTATGATCATATGGTTTATGTTTTTGCTTTCATTTTGTTTTTATCATCCATTCTTCATATTCAATTTTGGGGTTTTTTTAATTTTTATTTTTAATTTTGCTTATGTGGTTAATCATATTTATTGATTTGCATATGTTGAATCATCCTTGCATTCCATGAAATAAAACCTACTTGATCATGATGAATTATCTTTTTGATGTACTCTTGGATTTGGTTTGCTAGTATTCTGTTAAGGATCTTTGCATTTATGTTCATCAGGGCTACTGGTCTGCAGTTTTTTGTTGTTCTTGTGTCCCTGCCTGATTTTGGTATCAGGGATACTGATTTTGTAAAATGAGTTATGGAGAAATCCCTCTTTCTCAATTTTTTGGAATAGTTTCAGTAAGATTAGTATCAGCTCTTCTTTGTATACCTGGTAAAATTTGGCTGTGAATCTGTCTCGTCCTGGGCTTTTTTTGTTGGAAGATTTTTATTATTGTGTCAATTTTATTAACTGTTATTGGTCTGATCCAGATTTCTGTATCTTTCTCATTCAGTCTTGGGAGGTTGTATGTTTTCAGGAATTTATCCATTCCCTCTAGGTTTTCTAGTTTGTGTGCATAGAGGTACTTATAGTAACCTTTGATGATCTTTTATATTTCTTTGGTATCAGTCATAGTGTTACTTGTATCATTTATGAGTGTGCTTATTTGGTTTTGTTTTTTGAGACAGGGTCTTTCTCTGTTGCCCAGCTGGAGTGCAGTGGCACAATCATAGCTCACTGCAGCCTCAGCCTTCTTGGCACAAGCAATTCTCCCACCTTACTCTCCCAAGTAGTTAGGGCCACAGGTGTGCACCACTGCACCCAAGTAATTTTTTAAAAGTTCTTTTGGGAAGCCAGGATCCCACTATATTGCCAGGCTGGTCTTGAACTTCTGGGCTCAAGCTATCTTCCCACCTCAGCCTCCCAAAGTGCTGGATCACAGGTGTGAGCCACCATGCCCAGCCTGTGCTTATTTGAATATTCTTTTTTTGTGGTTAAAGTAGCTAGCAGTCTATCAATTTTGTTTATCCCTTCAAAAAACCAACTTTTTGTTTTGTTGATACTTTATGTCATTGTTGTTGAGTTTTGTGTTTTTTTGTCTCAGTCTCATTTAGTTCCACTCTGATCTTTGTTACTTGTTTTCTTCTGCTAGCTTTGGGGGGGTTTTTTGTTTGTTTGTTTTGTTTTCCTATTTTTTTCCAAGTGTCTTACTTTTTCTTCTTCTCCCTCAGGAATTGTTTTCCTGATTTCTTTGTGTAGGTTTTCATCTTTCTCTTGGATCTCACTGAACTTTCTTACAATCCAAATATTAAATTCTCTATCTGTCATTTCAAAGTTTTCATTTGGGTTAGAATCCATTGCTAGAGAGCTAGTGTGGTCCTTGGGGGATGTCATAATATTCTGTTTCTTCGTAGTGCTGAAGTTCTTGTACTGGCTCCTTCTCATCTGTCGAAGCTGTAACTTCTTATTTCTGAACTTACTTTCATTTGGGTGGATTTTTTCTTCCCTCCTTGAGAGTGTGACTAATACATATATTGGGTAGGGTCCTTTGCTTTGCTTCTGTATTTTTTCAGTAGGCCAACAGTCTGAATTTAATGGTTATAGATAGCCTTAGTGTAGTGGTTTCCTCAAATGCTAGTTGTAAGTTGTAGTAGCAGTGTGATGTGTGTGTGGGGTGGGGAGGGGGCAGACACACTGTCTACTACAGACAGGGGGAGGTGGACATCTCAGGAGGTTTATCTCATTCCCCAGTCAGCAGGAATTATATAAAGTTGTGCAGTTCACCCTAGCTGCTATCAGATAGCACTTGTGGGTAAAAGCTGGTTGAGCACTGTACAATAATGTCAGCAGAAATTGTGATGAGTTGTACAGTTTGATCTCCCAGCCAGTAGGTGGTACTTGGAGGGGAGAGGCAGTTGCAGTGGTAGCAGTAAAATTTTTACTTGACCTTTGTTGATTGGGGAAAGTACTGGGGTGTCTCTGGCACTGGGCAGGGTATAGGGTTCCCAGGGTTCCCTTCCCAAGCTCTGCTGCTAAGGTAGCTGCATCAGGCAAAACTGGGCTGGTCCAAGCACCAACCTTGGTGGGGGCCTGAGGAAGCTCTCAGGCCATGGGGTCACTCCTTCAGGGAGGAATGGAAGTGCCTCTACTGTGCCACAGAGCCCACTCAGGGGAAAGGGGGCAGCCCTGGGTTTTCAACCCAGCAGGAGGCTAGGGCACACCCAGCAACAAGTCCAAATGGTTGGGCTAGTCACAAGTCTTCTGTGCCCAGATTTTCAAGGTATTCCAGGTGTTCCAGACCATGAGACTCTCTGTGTAGAAGCTGTAGCTATCAGGTCATACTTTTCGCCATCCAGTCTCACGAAGGGAAGGATGCCCAGCTCCCCACACCTCCACATGAACCCACACCATACTTTTCTCTGTGTTTTGACAGTGGGGTCTCTGCTCCTGCTCAAAATCAGGCCACAGATCTAATCTCCAAACCTCTGCATAGTGAGTTCAAGTCCTGAGGACCTGGGACAAGAGCAGTGAATTTGTCCTCTTGCCCCTGAAGGTCAAGTACTGGTTGTGATAGGGGGATGAACTGCTCCCAAGCCACCAACAAACCACTCAGGGGGAGCAATGGAGGATATACTCTGACCCTCCACCCCTACCCCCTGCTGGAGGCCAGGCAAGTAGTCTTGAAAAGGACCATCAGACATAGGGGTATATAATTCAAATGTAACCCCATCCTGTGGTAATGGTGACGAGGCCTATCTTGGGCATGTGAGCATGCCCTTGCCCTGCTCTCTCTCAGTCAGCAAAGAGCAGGAACTGTAGCCACTTAGATCAAGACACAGATACTTTGGGGTGGGTAGGTGACCAGAGTCACATTTTGCTTCAGTTGCCTAGCACACTGATGCTTTTTGGGCTTCATGCAGATTCAAGCAGTGCCTCTGTATGTTCTTCAGGCAGTTCCCTCTACCAGGCCAAAGGTCTGTTGGTGTCAATGGGAACTCCTGTAGCTAGTATCTCAGAGGTCCACAGCAGGAACATGGTGCCCTGAGGTTCCTTTACTCACTCCTTCTTTGGGTCTGGTCCAGGTCTAGGAGCAGGGTCCTGATGCCCAGTGATGCTGAGCAGCCAGCCCCACTTCCTTCCTCTTTAACTATGGTGTCTTCTGTCACCTCTCTGTTAAATTTTGTTTTTTTCTCTTAAAACATCTGTTCAAAGTGTGAAGCATTACTCAATATTTTGGTTCTTCTCCATGAGAGAAGGCACAATCCAGCTGCATCTAGTCAGCCATCTTTTAATCTCTCTACAAATCTTGATAAAATCTATTTTACCAAACTGTAAAAGTACTTATTTTAGAAATACATCTCAATGAGAAATGTGCGGTTATTTTCAATTAATTTATTTATTAATAAATGGATACACCTTATTGCTAAGGTAAAGTAGTATTTAGCATAAATTCTATTATTACTTTTTGCTAATATAGAAGCTTTGAAAATCTTGTTTTTGTTAATAAGTAGATGGGACTGGAAGGACCAATGTCATTCAATTGCATAAATCATTTCCAAGTTATAGCCAATAAGCTTATAAAAATTAATCATAAAAATAACTTTTAATAATCTATCAGCTAATAACTCAGTTGGGCTCTTCTTCAGTTTTTTTTGGAAGAACATACATTGCAAAAGAAACTGTTAGTCTGTTGTTACAGTCGTTCCCTCACTTATTTTCTGGGCAAAAGGGCTTTACTAAGACTTAACAAAATATTAATTATATTGTCGAATCATTTACTTAGAGGCACTCTGATTAACCTGATATACTCAGAAAGAGTTGGGAGAACTGAAATATTATTAATTTTATTTATTTTCACATATACAAAATAAAACTCTTCTATTCTATCACATGCTGTATTTCCATTAAATTATTAGAACTTGGATTTCACTTGTTAGCTTGTTCAGTTTATGGAAAATATCTGTCATAACCTAACGAGCAAATTCAGTCCTTATTGTCAAACTAATTTTCCACATCAGACTTACTTTCTATCTGACTTCATTTTTCAATTCCAGTAAGTACCTTAATACTTACCTATAACAACTATCTCCTATCTGAATCCCCACGCTTACATAGGTAAACACTGATGAGGCATGGATACTTGCCATAAGCCTGTCTCCTGCATTTCTTACAGTTATTTTGTTTTCTTTACCTTTACTGATCTTTCCCTCAGGAGCAATGTACTATAAAAATTAGGTAAGGCCTGCTAAACAAAAGTGGACATTATCCAGTTCTACAATGCCTGAATTCAAAATATCCTAACCCAGGCCAAAATATACAATTTCTTATGGCACTTTAATTGAGGTAGGCAGCATAGGTAAAATGATTTCCAATTACTCTTTATTTGGCCCTCTAAAGGTTTAATACTCTGAGTGCACCATGGTGAGAGTCAGGATCCAATGAGGATTATGACTTCGTTTTGCAAAGTGGGAGGATAATTATGAAAGGGGTATTGGAAAGAACTAGCCTAATACCCAACTGCTGCCATATTATTGAGCATGAAAGCAAACATTTTTGCCCACCAACAAGGGATAACATTTTCAATTTTGAAAGCAGTTACACAACTTATTCACCAACTAAACACTATTGGAGGTGGGATTGAAGGTAGGGAAAAAACATAACAAAGGATCAGCCCAGAGGAACCACCACCCAAACAACGGGGTTTTGAAAGAGGAAAAACAAAATGGAGGGCAAGAATCTACAAAGAACTCAAACAAATATACAAGAAAAAAACAAACAACCCCATCAAAAAGTGGGGAAAGGATATGAACAGACATTTCTCAAAAGAAGACATCCACACCGCCAACAGACACATGAAAAAATGCTCATCATCACTGGCCATCAGAGAAATGCAA
Organism: Trachypithecus francoisi; assembly: GCF_009764315.1. Lineage (NCBI taxonomy): Eukaryota > Metazoa > Chordata > Mammalia > Primates > Cercopithecidae > Trachypithecus > Trachypithecus francoisi. The sequence goes on along the minus strand of NW_022681453.1, from coordinate 117,570,168 downwards.
ATCAAAACCACAATGAGATACCATCTCACACCAGTTCGAATGGCAATCATTAAGAAGTCAGGAAACAACAGGTGTTGGAGAGGATGTGGAGAAATAGGAACACTTTTACACTGTTGGTGGGATTGTAAACTAGTTCAACCATTATGGAAAACAGTATGGCAATTCCTCAAGGATCTAGAACTAGATGTACCATATGACCCAGCCATCCCACTACTGGGTATATACCCAAAGGATTATAAATTACTCTACTACAAAGACACATGCACACGTATGTTTATTGCGGCACTATTCACAATAGCAAAGACTTGGAATCAACCCAAATGTCCATCTGTGACAGACTGGATTAAGAAAATGTGGCACATATACACCATGGAATACTATGCAGCCATCAAAAAGGATGAGTTTGCGTCCTTTGTAGGGACATGGATGCAGCTGGAAACCATCATTCTTAGCAAACTATCACAAGAAGAGAAAACCAAACACCGCATGTTCTCACTCATAGGTGGGAACTGAACAATAAGATCACTTGGACTCGGGAAGGGGAACATCACACTCTGGGGCCTATCATGGGGGCGGGGGGAGGGAGGGATTGCATTGGGGAGTTATACATGATATAAACGTCATGCACATGTACCCTAGAACTTAAAGTATAATAAAAAAAAAAAAAAAAAAAAAAATGGAGGGAAGGAAATTATCAAAGATACATTATATTGACATTTTGCTGAACTGAAGAAACAAGACTTGAGATTGAAAGTTAATTGTATGACAAACACAATAAACAAACAAACCCCAAAATTTCATCATGAAATTTCCAAACAGCTGAGATTAAGAAAATATAATAGCACATAAACACATCTAGAAAGGAAAGCCAGATCACATACAAAGGAACAAAATCATAAAAACATATAATAGCTGATCAGCAACTACGGAAGCTAAAAAGCTGAAGAGAAATGCCTTCTGAAGAAACTCTGAAGAAAACCCATTTTCAATCTAGAATTCTATCTCTGGACATACTGATAATTGAGTGCAAAAGTAGAATAAAGATACCTGTAGACATGCATGGACTCAAAATTTTACCTCTTTCAGACATTTTCTCATGAAACTTGTAGAAGGTATATCCTACCAAAACAAAGTGGGGGGAAAGGAAGACACGGGATTCAGAAAAAGCAGAGTTATGAAGTTCCAAAGAAGAAGTCATAGATAGACAGTCAGCATTAGGGCCTAGAAAGCAACCAATTCAAATTGAAGCAAGGAAAATAAAGTTCTAGGGAAAAACAAAACTTAAGGATTATCTGACGTGTGTGGCTATATGAAGAATAATTTGGAGCATTTAGAAAAAAATAGTGACAAATACATAGAAAGCTAAACAAATGAAAATACAACATAATTATTAGGTCCTGCGAAGACAGTGGCATAGGAAAGAAAACATTGTAATACCCTACTTGGCTTGGCAGTGAATGATTATTTACATAATTATGATTATTTACATATTTATCCATAATTGTTTACATAATTAAAGACATTGTTACAATCCTTGTTTTGGAATAAAATTTATAGTAGGACTATATTATGAGATATGAGGAGAAGAAGAATGAGAAGGTATGGAAAAGAAAGCTCAATTATTGTTTATCACAACAACTTGTCAACACAAAACAACCCAAATCAATAAAGCAAGAAATACCAGCAAATATACTGGTATATGTGCTGGTAATTTTTCCTTTGCCTCTCCAAATCTATTTCTGTCCTTTCCAATGGGAAAGTGTGAGAAAGTGTGTGTAGACAGAGGGAATAAAACAAATTGAGAAATAATTTTAGGGTGAGTGAGAGGAGAATAAGTGGACCATGAGAAACTTTGATATAAAAAAATCACAGGTAGCTATATTAGGAAGGAGACAGAAACGTGACAGGAGAATCAATAAAGATGTAGAGACATTTTTAGACACAGTAGGAAAGTTGAGGTTGCTTATATTAGGTGGACTAGCTCTTTTCAGCAGAGAAAGTATTACGTAAGCTCATACCCTGAGCAGGTATGGGCTCCTATAAACCAGCCGCACTATAAACTTGAGGCCTGATTACGGAGTTATCAGCTGAGTCATCTTGGGTGGATCAAATAATCTTCTAAAATTTCAATCATTTACTACCACATAAAATGAAAATAAACGTAGCATGCTTGACTTGTAGGATTTTGTGAGAGAGAAATAATTGTTAAATTTTAAAAATTGAGATGCGCTATGCAACATTTAGTCTTCAAATGGTACATTTGTCTGCTTGGGCTGCCATAACAAAACACTATAGGCTGGATGGCTTAAACAACAGTAATTTATGTCTCACAATTCTAGAGAGTGGAAAGTCCAACATGAAAGTACCAGCCTATTTGGTTTCTGGTAAGGGTTCTCCTTCGGGCTTTTAGGTGGCCCGCTTCTCCCGGTGTACTCACATGGTAGAGAGGAAGACAGCTCTGGTGTCCCTTCCTTTTCTTATAAAAGCATCAGTCCTACTGATAAGCCTGATTCTTATGACCTCATTTAACCTCCTTATAGGCTGTACCTCCAGATACAGTCACATTGGAGGTCAGAGCTTCAACATATGAATTTTGGGGAGATACATAATATTCAATTCATACCAAATGGTTAAGAGCTTTTATCTCCAGGAGAGAAAAAGAAAAGACACACTGTGGGAGGGTAGGGGTAAAGGGTCAATCTGCTTTCAAGAAATTAGCATGTTTTGATATTAATCTATTTTGAAGAATGAAAATGTAACCCATTTTTGTTTTCTTTTGATGTTGTAGCCATTAAATAATATTGAAATACTTTCCAAAAAAAAATACCCCTCAGTTTTCAAAGGATTCTTAAAAAAACAACAACAACAAAAAAGATATTTTGGAAAACAAACAAGACTGGAGACAACTTGTATGGCAGATACTGGAATTTTAGGCTTGCCAGATAAAATACAAGACACCCTATTATATTTAAATTTCAGAATCTCAGTATGGAACCACAAAAGACCCTGAATAGCCAAAGCAATCTTGATCAAAAAGAACAAAATTGACATCAATTCACTAATAGATTTCAAAATATATTAAAAAGCTATAGTAATCAAAATAGCATGGTACTGCCATAAAACCAGACACACTGGGCAATGAAATAGAATACAGAACCCAGAAATAAACTCACATATCTATAGTCAATTGATTTTCAACAGAGGTACCAAAAACATACAATGGTGAAAGGATAGTCTTGTCAATAAATAAATGCTGGGGCCAAATACAGTGGCTCATGTCAGTAATTCTAGCACTTTGAGAAGCCAAAGTGAAAGGATTACTTGAGTTCAAGACCAGCCTAGACAACACAGTAAGACCTTGTCTCCACAAAAAATAAAAAATAATTAGCCGGGCATGGCGACACACACATGTAGTCCCAACTACTTGGGAGGTTGAGACAGAAAGATCACTTCAGCCCCGCAGTTTGAAGCTGCAGTGAGCTATGAACATGCCACTGCACTCCAGCCTGGGTGACAGAATGAGATCTTGTCTCTAAAAGAAACCAAAAAACAATGAATGAATGAATGAACGAATGAATGAATGAAGTTGGAAAAACTTGATATCCACCTGCAGAAGAATAAAATTGGACCCTTATTCCATCCCTTATACAAGAATCAACTCAAAGTGAATTAAAGATATAAACACTAGATCTGAAACTATAAAACTACTGGAAGAAAACATAGGGGAAAAGTTGCAACACATTGGTCTAGACAGTGATTTCTTGGATATGACCCCAAAAGCACAGGCAACAAAAGCAAAAATTGATCACAGGATTTCATCAAACTAAAAAGCTTCTACACAGCTAAGGAAATTAACAGAGTAAAGAGACAACCTACAGATGAGGAGAAAATATTTGCAAATCACACATTGGATAAAAGGCTGATATACAAAATATACAAGGAACTCAATCTACTCCATAACAAGAAAACAAATAACTCAATTTAAAAATGGACAAAGGACCTAAATAGAAATTTCTCAAAAGAAAGCATACAAATGGCCAAAAGATATATGAAAAATGCTCAGTATCCCTAATCATCAAAGAATTGCAAATTAAAATGACAATAAGATATCACCCCATACCTGTTAGACTGGCTGTTATCAAAAAGAGGACAGATAAGAAGAGTTAGTGAGGATGTGGAGAAAAAGAAATGCTTGTACACTGTTGGTGGGAAAGTAAATTAATATAAACATTTTGGAAAACGACATGAAGGTTCCTTTAAAAACTAAAACTAAAATTACCATATGATCCAGCAATCCCCCTTCTTGATACCCAAGGGAGTTGAAATCAGTATGTCAAAGAGATGTTTGCATTCCCATGTTCATCACAGCATTATGCACAATAGTCAAGGCTTGAAAACAACCATGACGCCCATCAAGAGATGAATGTTTAAAATGTAGTGTATATACAAAATGGAATACTATTCAGTTTTTAGAAAGCATGAAATTCCATCATTTGTGACAACATGGATGAACCTAGAAGATATGATGCGAACTGATGTAAGCCAGGCACAAAAAGACAAAATTCTGCATGATCTCACTTACATGTGGAACCTAAAACCATCAAACTCATAGAAGCAGAGAGTAGAACAGTGGTCACCAGAGCCTGTAGGTGGGTTCAAGTAAATCACTGATCAAAGAATACAAAGTTTCAGTTACACAGGAGGAGTCGGTTTTGGTGACCTATTGCACATAATAACTATAAATAATAATAATGTATTTAATGTATTGTAATATTTAAAAATAGCTAAAACAGTGAATTTTGAATGTACTAATTACAGAGAAATTACAGATATTTGAGGTGATTATGTTAATTAGCCTGATTTGATCATTCTATAATTTATACATGTATCAAAGCATCATATTGTACTTCATAAATATATACGATTATTACTTGTCAATTAAAAATAAAATTTATAAAAAATAAATAAAATTTCAGAATCTTTTTTTCTTTTGAGACAGGGTCTCACTCTGTCATTCAGGCTGTAGTACAGTAGCACAATCTCAGTTCACTGCAACCTCTGCCTCCTGGGCTCAAGTGATCCTCCCACCTCAGTCTCCCAAGTAGCTGGGACCACAAATGCCTGCCACTACCACGCCTGACTAATTTTTTGTATTTTTGGTAGACATGGGTTTCACCATGTTGCCCAGGTGGGTCTTGAACTCCTGAGCTCAAGTGATCCTCCCACCTCAGCCTCCCAACGTGTTGGGATTACAAGTGTAAGTCACTGTGCCTGGCCAAATTTCAGAACCGCATGCAACATCTGGAACATACACTAAAAAAAAATTGGTATATATATGAAATTCAAATGTAATTGGGTGTTCTGTTTTTTCATTTGCTAAATCTGGTAACACTAAAAAGTTTTCATTATAAAACTGTGGCATGGTAAAATATACACAGGCACAATACTAAAAACTCAGAAACAGGCACAACTATACAAAAGTAATTAATACTTAACCAAGTGTGGTAGCACAAGCCTGCAGTCCCAGCTAGGAACTCAGGAGCCTGAGGTGGAGGGATCAATTGTGTCCAAGAGTTCGAGTCCAGCCTGGTCAGCATAATAAGACCCTGGCTCTAAAATAAATAATAATAGCAATTAATACTTGATAATGTAGGTATTTTAAACAAGGAAAAAGTATATATAAGTTAATGTTGCTGCATATGTATTTGCTAGTTAGGAAAATAAACTTAAATGCCTACCTTATGCTAACCAAAACAATTAGTGGCACATGGAGAAAAATGCCAAATTTATTTTTTTAAGAGCCAAAAGAAAATGTTGATAAATATTTATCTGACCTTGGGGTGCAAATGATCTTTCTAAATAAAAGCAAAAAAGAAAACAACTGTAAGAGGGGGAAAAAATGAGTTTTTCCTACCTACGAATTAAACATTTGTATAAGTTTTGTAAAAATAAAAAATAAATAACAAAGTGAAAAAAATTCACCATGTATAACAAAAGGAAGATACTCCTTTTTTGGCGGGGGTGGCGTGGGGAACAGAGTCTTGCTCTGTTGCCCAGGCTGGCGCAATCTTGGCTCACTGCAACCTCCAAGGCAGACATTTTTCATGCCTAAAGAATGAGATGCCATTGTTTTCCCTGTCAAATTGGCAAAGCTAAAAATGGTAAGGTTGGGTATCCCTAATCTGAAAATCCAAAATCTGAAATGCTCCAAAGTCCAAAACATTTTGAGCATCAACATGATGCTCAAAAGAAATGCTCATTGCAGCATTTTGGATTTTCAGATTAGACATACTCAACTAGTAAGTATAATGCAAATAATCCAAAACATGAAATAATATGAAATCTGAAACACTCCGGTCTCAAGCATTTCAGATAAGGAATATTCAACCTATATTACTGAGGTTGGCAAAAGTGCTAAGAAAACAGGACCCTCATACACTGATGGAAGCATAAATTGGTATATGTAGCAAAAATATATTTCTGTAATGAAGAGTAAGAAAATATATTTTCAGATGAAGAAAAGTCAGGGGCCGGGCACGGTGGCTCAAGCCTGTAATCCCAGCACTTTGGGAGGCCGAGGCGGGCGGATCACGAGGTCAGGAGATCGAGACCATCCTGGCTAACACGGTGAAACCCCGTCTCTACTAAAAAATACAAAAAACTAGCCGGGCGAGGTGGCGGGCGCGTGTAGTCCCAGCTACTGGGGAGGCTGAGGCAGGAGAATGGCGTGAACCCGGGAGGTGGAGCTTGCAGTGAGCTGAGATCCGGCCACTGCATTCCAGCCTGGGCGACAGAACGAGACTCCGTCTCAAAAAAAAAAAAAAAAAAAAAAAAAAAAAAAAAAAAAAAAGAAAAGTCAGGAGATTTTTGTTGCCTGCAGACCTGTTCTAACGGCTTAAAAGAAACGATATTTAAAAAAACAAAACAACAACAAAAACAAAAAAACAAAAAAAACTGGGAACTTCAGGAATGAAGGAAAAGCAAAACCAAAACAAATAGCAACATCCAGATAAAATACTTTTAAAAACTATTTTCATCTTAAGTTCTTTAAAACACATATATGTTTTGCTGTTGAAAGCAAAAATTATAATATTATCTAGTAAGATTTTCAGTGCATATAGATATATTACATATGACCACTATGACATAAGGGCAGAGAGACAAAGTAACCTGTATGGTTTTAAGGCTTCTACATTTTACTTAAGTTAGTAATATATTAACCTTAAGTAGACTGTGAATGGTTAAACATGTTGTAATTCTTACAGCCACCATTAGAAAAATAATACGAAGACATATGACAAAAAGCCAATACATAAAATAAAATGGAATACTTAAAATCAATAAAATGGTAGACATAAATCCAACTATAGCAATAATAAGTATAAATGGTCTAAATGATTAAAAGACAGAGATTGTACAAGTGGGCATTACAATAAGACTCAACTATATTCTATCTACAAGATATCCACTGTAAATATAAAGACATAGGTGGATTCAAAACAAAAGAATAAAAAAAAAAAAAGAAGGAAGCTGGAGTGGCTATATTAACACCAGATAAAGTAAACTTCAGAACAACAAATACAATGGAAGATAAAGAGAGATCTTATATAATAAAAGGTCAATTCACCAAGAAGATATAACAATCCTAAATATGCATGCACCTAACAAGAGTTTCAAAATACATGAAGAAAAACTGCTATCAATGAAAGGGGAAAACATAGACAAATCTATACTGTAGGTGAAGACTTTGATACCCCTTCTCAGCAACTGATAAAACAAGTAGACAAAAAATCAGGAAGTATGTACAAGACCTGACCAGCAAACAAATTAAGCTACTGATATTTTAAAAACACTTTCCCCTTTAGCAGCAGAATACACATTCTTTTCAAATGTACATGAAGCATTCACCAAAATAGATCATATTCTGGACCACAGAATATATCTTAACAAATGTAAAAGAATTGAAATCATACAAACTATATTTTCTAACCATTAAAATTAAATTAGAAATCAATAAGAGAAAGATACCCGACAATACCAAATGCTATTAAGGATAGAAAGTACCTGGAATTCTCATTCACTGCTGGTGGGAATGCACAATGGTAGAGCCATTTTGGAAAACAGTTTGGCAGTGTCATAAAGTTAAATATGCACTTAACGTAAGACCCAGCAATCTCACACCTAGATATTCACCCAAGAGAAAAGAAAATTTATGTTCCCATAAAAACTGGTGTGGAAATGCTTACAGTGGCTTTTTTCATAAACATCAGCAATAGAAACGCCCATATGTCATTCAATTGATAAATGGATAAATTATAAGAACACTTCTCAATAAAAAAGAATAAACAACTGACACATGTAACAACATGCATGAATCTCAAATGTGTTAGGCTAAGTGAAGGAAGCCAGACTCAAAAGGCTACATAATCTGATTCCATTGATATGACACCTATAAAGCATATAAGTATAGGACTAGATAACTGAGTAGTACATGCAAGGAATTGGGGTTGACATATCAAGCAGCAGCAATTATGGAGAGTGATGGAACTGTTCCTTATCTTGATTGTGGTGATAGTTTACTGAACCGTATATTTGTCCAAACTCATAAAATGAAATACCAAAAAGTGTGAATTTTAATGCATGTAGATTTTTTAAATTAAATTTAAACGTTTGAAAACATTTGGATAAAATGAAAAGCAATGAACTTCTTCTCAAGTCACTTGAGGAGAGGTTTTTTCCCCATGTTTTCTGCTTGTGGTGAGTCATCAAAACACGGATCAAACCAAACCAATTAAGCCTGTTTGTTCTGTTACGTCTGGGTGATTTGTGGCAGAAGAAGAATATGCCAATCATCAAAATCCAGAGATAATCCTAAAGCACAATTTGAGCTTCTCTTCATAGCCTCTGCACTGACACTCAAAACCTCTTTCCAGAACTGCCAAGGAGGCGTGATTGAGTTTCAGCATCATTTCCAGGCCTCCCCAGGTGGAGCCATTAATAATCAGTGAAATGACCCAAAAAAAGAAAGCACTGAAAAGGAACACGAGTTTCAAAAATTTGCCTACACTGCAAATTTGTGAATGATTGAGAACTGAATATAAAGCCCATGGTACCATCTTCCCTGCCTCACATCCTACCGCAGCTCCAAAGCAAAAATCAAACCCATAACAATGATGTTAGGATATTGTGTAACCCTGAAGAGGTCGGGGTGAGGCTGGCTAGGTCTAGATCTCCCATCAGTCTACACAGTCAAGAACATTTGTACTCAGAACCTCTGAAAAACAGTTTCAGTTTAGACCTGTTCCCAAGCAACAACGATGATTACTTTTATCTCTTAACGTTATAGTTTAACTAATTCACTAATGATTAAGACAATTTTAAAGACCAAGTAGGCCCCACTAGCTAAATGGTTGTTGCACTTTAGTTAACGTGCAAAGGATGTCCACTGCCTGCAGTTAGCTAATAACGCATTATAATTAATAGTACTTGGGAAAAGTGTCCTGTCAGCAGGAGCCCTGAGGCTGTTTTCCTAATGCACCAAGATGATCTCCATCAGGCTTCTTCTGTTTCATCAAATAAGCAACTGGTGCTGTCCCTACCCTCATTCTTTTAATTCTAAGAATAATTTGGGTTCTAATTCCAGAAACTCACAGCACGTTCTTCATTAGAATTTCCTTGAACCGGCATGTGGGGTACTGTGATGATAAAAGTGAATAACCCCCTTCTTATTTACTCACCTCCAATTCTGCTTTGCAAAAGCACATCTATCTCAGCAGGAGGGCATCAGCAAGCAAAAACCCAGGGGAAGTCAGGGTAATGATTCATCCACCCCAGTACAGATTTCTTCATTTGCTTGCATTATCTCACACTCTTCTCATGAATAGTTCTTTTTATATAATTTTTATTTTCCTGTGTGTAGGATCTTCTTTGTCCTGCTATTCTTAACAGGTCATAAAAAGTCTATTTTGTACGTAGGAAAAATAATCTTGGATGTCACCACTTTCCTAGAATAAGAAATAGGTGATGGTTTCTGAGACCAGAGCACTTCACTGAAAGCCAAGCAGATGAGGAGCAAGTAATAGCATGACAACATGGCCAAAGACCTACCCTCGTCCCCTGCATTATTATTACTGTCAAATAAAAAACCTATGTAAAAATATTTTTTGAAAGTCAGTGCCCATCCTCAAATTCACTTTCCCATCTCTGTCATCATCCCTTGCCCACCTCACATTCCCAGGAAAGTAGTACAAGATGGATGAACAAGGTAGATGTCCTTCATTTGCACTTCCCGAAGGAAGAAAGCATCTGAATGCTGTAAATACAGAACTATGAAAAGGAAAAAAAATCAAGATAAGCTATATACAAAGTGAGACAGAATCATTTTCCTATTGGTTCTACAATTGTTATAAAATTTCATTTGATATCAACTTAGCAATTACAGACCAATAAAAAAATTAATAAATAAATAACCTTCCAATAACTTTGTATGTGAATCATCTGGTGGACAGTCTAATTGTGTAGTCTAGGCTACAGGGTAGAGTGTTCTATGAATGTGAATCAAGTCTACTTGGTTGATAAGGTTGTTCAGATCTCCTATATCCACACTGATTTTTCTATCTACTTGTCCCATCAATCACTAAGAGAGAAGTGTTGAAACCTGCAACTATAACTGTAGATTTGTCGAGTTGTATAACCTGCGCCACTGTCATACACACTCCTCCCCAACACTTTTACAATTCTAAACTCTACTATTAGTACTACCATATTTTAATGAGGAAACTGAGGCACAGAGAGGTCAAGTGAATTGTGCAAGGCCACTCAACTAGTAAATGGTAAAGCAGGATTCAAATTGAGGTAGTCTAAATCCTGCTTTACCATTTGCTAGTTGTGGAAGCCCAAGTCCATGCTCTTCACTTCCACAAAACCCTGTATCCTGACTCATCTATGAATTTCAAGAGAAGCTAAGACAAAGCCATGATTTTATTTGCTCTTTACAAGGTGTTTGTGGCACAAGCCAACTTTTAGGGGAGCTCAAACACCATCCCTCTCTCTACTCTCTCCCATCTCCACCCCCTACTCAACACAATCTCATTCACCCCTCAAGGAGCACTGATAGAGAACACCCCAAGAGTGTGTTGTTGGGAGTTGCAGCTTTTGGTCAGAAGAGGGTAAAAGCCCTTGCTTCAGTAAAAAGGTCTCTTTGGGTTAATTTCTCTCTTTCCAGCTTTTCTTGGTTCTCATCTCCCTTAGCTTTGTTCTCTTCCAGGATGATGTTGAGGACAGGTCTGAGCTCTGCCTTAGGAAGGGCTCCCCAACCCTAAAGAGGACTGGAAGGTAGAGAAAAGCCAAAACTCCTCTGAGGTTTAGCAACTCACCTGTCCTTGCTTCTTTTTGTCACCAGTGTGGTAAGACCTCAGTGGTCAAGTATGGAGTGTGGGCAATGAGGGAGGGGCAATGAAAATCTGTTTTTGGATTGGCCTTATGCTAGAAAGGCAAAAGGAGTCCTGGTTTTCACACAGTTCAGTGTAGTTCAGCAAGGCCAGGATGCCTCACAGGATTTGTGGTCAAATTTACTCAGGAATGAGCAATGCATACCCTCCTAGAATTCGGCTTCTATGTATGACTCTCTCAGGATGCCTATAATGGTGGGCTACTGGCTATCTCTGTTTTCATTAGAGATAAACTCAAACTATACTATTCTAGACAGTAATGGAAAAATCACTTTTAAATGAGAAATGTAAATCCTTGTTCTGAATATGGCAGAAGAAATATTCTGCTGTAGGCCTCAGAGATTTTTTTTTCCAGACTTGAGGGCCCTCCCTTCCTGTTTAGATTAGGGCAAAATTTGAATCCAATGCAGGGTAAGCTAAAAGTCTCAGTGAAGGCCACTGCAACTGGGTATCTTCAAAGCAAGAGATGACCCATCACTTTCTTTATTCTACTGAGGATGAACGGGAAGGTCTAAACTCCAAGCAAAGCTGATATTCAAGCACTTCGGAAGACCAGCCCCCAAAGGCAACCAGACAAGCCCAGCAAAGTGGTGTAATCTTGACACATTTACCATGATTCAGGGTCTGACCTCAGTCTTGTGGGCTCAGAAGTTATTCTTGTGGGTCCCAGAGCTGCCTGCCTCGGGGATGCAGCACATATGGCGATAAAGAACAGAAACTCCTGGACTGCTGGCGACATGGCCGAATAGGAACAGCTCCGGTCTGCAGGTCTCAGTGAAATTGATGCAGAAGGTGGGTGATTTCTGTATTTCCAACTGAGGTACCCTGTTCATCTCATTAGGACTGGTTGGACAGTGGGTTTAGCCCACAGAGGGTGAGTCAAAGCAGGGTGGGGCGTCACCTTACCTGGGAAGCGCAAGGGGTCGGGGAATTTTCTCCCCTACCCAAGGGAAGCTGTGAGGGTCTAAGCCTGAGGAACTCCAGCACAGATACTGTGCTTGTCCCACAGTCTTCACAACCTGCAGACCAGGAGATTCCCTCTGGTGCCTACCCCACCAAGACCTTGGGTTTCAAGCACAAAACTGGGCAGCCATTTGGGCAGATACTGAACTAGCTGCAAGAGTTCTTTTTTTTCCGTACCCCAGTGGCGCCTGGAATGCCAAGGAGAAAGAAGCGTCCACTGCCCTGGAAAGGGGTGCTGAAGCCAGGAAGCCAAGTGGTCTGGTTCAGCGGGACCCACCCCCAAGGAGCCCAGCAAACTAAGATCAACTGGCTTGAAATTCTTGTTGCCAGCACAGCAGTCTGAGGTCCACCCAGGACATTCAAGCTTGGTGTGGGGAAGGGCATCTACCATTGCTGAGGCTTGAGTAGGCAGGTTTACGCTCACAGTATAAATAAAGCCACCTGGAAGTTCGAACTGGGCGGAGCCCACTGCAACTCAGCAAGGCCACTGCGACCAAACTGCCTCTCTAGATTCCTCCTCTCTGGGCAGGGCATCTCCGGAAAAAAAAAAAAAAAAAAAAGGCAGCAGCCTCAGTCAGGGACTTATAGATAAAACCCCCATCTCTCTGGGACAAAGCACCTGGGGAAAGGCGTGACTGTGGGCAAAGCTTCAGCAGACTTAAACGTTCCTGCCTGACAGCTCTGAAGAGAGCAGCGGAACTCCCAGCACAGCATTCCAGCTCTGTTAAGGGTCAGACTGCCTCCTCAAGTGGGTGCCTGACCCCCATGCCTCCTGACTGGGAGACACCTCCCAGTAGTGGCCGAGAGACACCTCACACAGGAGAGCTCTGGCAGGTGCCCCTCTGGGACAAAGCTTCCAGAGGAAAAATCAGACAGCAATCTTTGCTGTTCTGCAGCCTCCACTGGTGATACCCAGGCAAACAGGGTCAGGAGTGGACCTCCAGCAAACTCCAGCAGACCTGCAGCAGAGGGGCCTGACTGTCAGAAGGAAAACTAACAAACAGAAAGGAATAGCACGTCCACTCAAAGACTCCATCTGAAGGTCACCAACATCAAAGACCAAAGGTAGATAAATCCATAAAGATGAGGAGAAACCAGAAGGCTAAACATTCCAAAAACCAGAACGCCTCTTCTCCTCCAAATTATCACAACTCCTCGCCAGCAAGGGAACAAAACTGGGTGGAGAATGAGTTTGACAAATTGACAGAAGTAGGCTTCAGAAGTAGTAAGAAACTCTTCTGAGCTAAAGGAGCATGTTCTAACGCAAAGAAAGGAAGTTAAGAACCTTGAAAAAAGGTTAGATAAATTGCTAACTAGAATAACCAGTGTAGAGAAGAATGTAAATGACCTGATGGAGCTGAAAAACACAGCACAAGAACTACATGAAGCATACACAAGTTTCTTTTTTTCTTTTTTTTTTTTTTTTTGAGACGGAGTCTCGCTCTGTCGCCCAGGCTGGAGTGCAGTGGCCGGATCTCAGCTCACTGCAAGCTCCGCCTCCCGGGTTTACGCCATTCTCCCGCCTCAGCCTCCCGAGTAGCTGGGACTACAGGCGCCCGCCACCTCGCCCGGCTAGTTTTTTGTATTTTTTTTAGTAGAGACGGGGTTTCACCATGTTAGCCAGGATGGTCTCGATCTCCTGACCTCGTGATCCGCCCGTCTCGGCCTCCCAAAGTGCTGGGATTACAGGCTTGAGCCACCGCGCCCGGCCAGCATACACAAGTTTCAATAGCCAAACTGATCAAGTGGAAGAAAGGATATCAGTGATTGAAGATCAACTTAATGAAATAAAGAGAGAAGACAAGATTAGACAAAAAAGAATAAAAAGGAACAAACAAAAGCCTCCAAGAAATAGGGGACTATGTGAAAAGACCAAATCTATGTTTGATTGGTGTCCCTGAAGGTGACAAGAATGAAACCAAGTTGGAAAACACTGTTCAGGAGATTATCCATGAGAAGTTCCCCAACCTAGCAAGACAGGCCAACTTTCAAATTCAGGAAATACAGAGAACACTACAAAGATACTCCTCGAGAAGAGCAACTCCAAGACACATAATCGTCAGATTCACCAAGGTTGAAATGAAGGAAAAAATGTTAAGGGCAGTCAGAGAAACAGGTTGGGTTACCCACAAAGGGAGGTCCATCAGACTAACAGCGGATTTCTCTGCAGAAACCCTACAAGCCAGAAAAGAGTGGGGGGCCAATATTCAACATTTTTAAAGAAAAGAATTTTCAACCCAGAATTTCATATCTAGCCAAACTAAGTTTCATAAGCGAAGGAGAAATAAAATCCTTTACAGACAAGCAAATGCTGAGAGATTCTGTCACCACCAGGCCTGCCTTATGAGAGGTCCTAAAGGAAGCACTAAACATGGAAAGGAACAACCAGAACCAGCCACTGCAAAAACATACCAAATTGTAAAGAACATTGACACTATGAAGAAACTGCATCAACTAATGGGCAAAACAACCAGCTAGCATCATAATGACAGGATCAAATTCACACATGACAATATTAACCTTAAATGTAAATAGACTAAATGCCCCAATTAACAGACACAGACTGGCAAATTGGATAAAGAGTCAAGACCCGTCAGCGTGCTGTATTTGGGAGACCCATCTCATGTGCAAAGACACACATAGGCTCAAAATAAAGGGATGGAGGAATATTTACCAAGCAAATGGAAAGCAAATAAAAGCAGGAGTTGCAATCCTAATCTCTGATAAAACAGACTAAATCAATAAAGATCAAAAGAGGGGCATTGCATAACGGTAAAGGGATCAATGCAGCAAAAAGAGCTAACTATCCTAAATATCTATGCACCCAATACAGGAGTATCCAGATTCATAAAGCAAGTTCTTAGAGACCTACAAAGAGACTTAGACTCCCACAGAATAATAGGGGGAGACTTTAACACCCCATTGTCAATATTAGAAAGATCAATGAGACAGAAAATTAACAAGGATACTCAGGACTTGAACTCAGCTCTGGACCAAGTGGACCCAATAGACATCTACAGAACTCTCCACCCCAAATCAATACAATATATATTCTTCTCAGCACTTCATCGCACTTATTCCAAAATTGAGCACATAGTTGGAAGTAAAATACTCCTCAGCAAATGCAAAAAATGGAAATCATAACAAACAATCTCTCAGACACAATGCAATCAAATTAGAACTCAGGATTAAGAAACTCACTCAAAACCGCACAACTGCTTGGAAACTGAACAACCTGCTCCTGAATGACTACTGGGTAAATAATAAAATGAAGGCAGAAATAAAGATGTTCTTTGAAACCAATAAGAAGAAAGACACAACATACCAGAACCTCTAGGACACATTTAAAGCAGTGTGTAGAGGGAAATTTACAGCACTAAATGACCACAAGAGAAAGCAGGAAAGATCTAAAATTGACACCCTAACATCACAATTAAAAGAATTAGAGAAGCAAGAGTAAACACATTCAAAAGCTAGCAGAAGAAATAACTAAGATCAGAGCACAACTGAAGGAGAAAGAGACATAAAAAACCCTTCAAAAAAATCAATGAATCCAGAAGCTGGTTTTTTGAAAAGATCAACAAAATAGTTAGAACGCTAGCCAGACTAATAAAGAAGAAAAGAGAGAAGAATCAAACAGATGCAATAAAAAATGATAAAGGGGATATCACCACTGATCCCACAGAAATACAAACTACCATCAGAGAATACTACAAATATCTCTATGCAAATAAACTAGAAAATCTAGAAGAAATGGATAAATTATTGGACACATACAACCTCCCAAGCCTTAACCAGGAAGACGTCCAATCCCTGAATAAACCAATAACAAGTTCTGAAACTGAGGCAGTAACTAATAGCCTACCAAGAAAAAAAGTCCAGGACCAGACAGATTCACAGCCGAATTCTACCAGAGGTACAAAGAGGAGCTGGTACCATTCCTTCTGAAACTATTCCAAACAACAGAAAAAGAGGGACTCCTCCCTAACTCATTTTATTAGCATCATCCATGTACCAAAACCTGGCAGAGACACAACAAAAAAAGAAAATTTCAGGCCAATAACTCTGATGAACATTGATGCAAAAATCCTCAGTAAAATACTGGCAAACCAATTCCAGCAGCACATCAAAAAGCTTATCCACCACAATCAAGTCAGCTTCATCTTTGTGATGCAAGGCTGGTTCAACATACACAAATCAATATGTAATCCATCACATAAACAGAACCAAAGACAAAAACCACATGATTATCTCAATAGATGCAGAAAAGGCCTTCAACAAAATCCAACAGCATTTCATGCTAAAAACTCCCAATAAACTAGGTATTGATGGAACATATCTCAAAATAATAAGAGCTATTTATGAAAAACCCACAGCCAGCATCATACTGAAAGGGCAAAAACTGGAAGCACTCCCTTTGAAAACTGGCACAAGACAAGGATGCCCTCTCCCACCACTCCTACTCAACATAGTATCGGACATTCTGGCCAGGACAATAAGGCAAGTGAAAGAAACAAAGGGTATTCAAATAGGAAGAGAGGAAGTCAAATTATCCCTGTTTGCAGATGACATGATTGTATATTTAGAAAACCCCATCATCTCAGCCCAAAATCCCCTTAAGCTGATAAGTAACTTCAGCAAAGTCTCAGGATACAAAATCAATATGCAAAAATCACAAGCATTCCTATACGCCAATAACAGAGAGCCAAATCATGAGTGAAGTCCCATTCACAAATGCTACAAAGAGAATAAAATACCTAGGAATACAACTTACAAGGGATGTGAAGGACCTCTTCAAGGAGAACTACAAACCACTACTAAATGAAATAAGAGGATACAAACAAATGGAAAAACTTTTCATACTCAGGAACAGAAGAATCAATATCATGAAAACTGCCATACTGCCCAAAGTAATTTATAGATTCAATGCTATCCTCATCAAGCTACCAATGACTTTCTTCACAGAATTAGAAAAAACTTCTTTAAACTTCATATGGAACCAAAAAAGAACTCGCATAGCCAAGACAATCCTGGGCAAGAAGAACAAAGCTGGAGGCATCATGCTACCTGACTTCAAACTATACTACATGGCTACAGTAACCAAAACAGCATGGTACTGGTATGAAAACAGATATATAGACCAATGGAACAGAACAGAGGCCTCAGAAATAACATCACACATCTACAATTATGTGATCTTTGACAAACCTGACACAAACAAGCAATGGGGAAAAGATTCCCTATTTAATAAATGGTGTTGGGAAAACTGGCTAGCCATATGCAGAAAACTGAAACTGGATCCCTTCCTTACACCTTATACAAAAATCAACTCGATAAATCTAAGACTTAAGCATAAGACCTAGGACCATAAAAATCCTAGAAGAAAACCTGGGCAATACCATTCAGGACATAGGCATGGGCAAAGACTTCATGTCTAAAACACCAAAAGCAATGGCAACAAAAGCCAAAATTGATAAATGGGATCTAATTAAACTAAAGAGCTTCTGCACAGCAAAAGAAACTATCCTCAGAGTGAACAGGCAACCTACAGAATGGGAGAAAAGTTTTGCAATCTATGCATCTGACAAAGGGCTAATATCCAGAATCTACAAAGAACTTAAACAAATTTACAAGAAGAAAAAAAAAAAAGCAATCCCATCAAAAAGTGGGCAAAGGATAGCAACAGACACTTCTCAAAAGAAGACATTTATGCAGCCAACAGACACATGAAAAAATGCTCATCATCACTGGTCATCAGAGAAATGCAAATCAAAACCATAATGAGATACCATCTCACACCAGTTAGAATGGCGATCATTAAAAAGTCAGGAAACGACAGATGCAGGAGAGGATGTGGAGAAACAGGAACACTTTTACACTGTTGGTGGGAGTGTAAATTAGTTCAACCATTGTGGAAGACAGTGTGGCAATTCCTCAAGGATCTAGAACTAGAAATACCATTTGACCCAGTGATCCCATTACTGGATATATACCCAAAGGATTATAAATCATTCTATTATAAAGACATGTGCACACATATGTTTATTGGGGCACTATTCACAATAGCAAAGACTTGGAATCAACCGAAATGTCCATCAATGATAGACTAGATAAAGAAAATCTGGCACATATACACCTTGGAATACTATGCAGCCATAAAAAAGGATGAGTTCATGTCCTTTGCAGGGACATGGATGAAGCTGGAAACCATCACTCTCAGCAAATAACACAGAAACAGAAAACCAAACACTGCATGTTCTCACTCATAAGTGGGAGTTGAACAATGAGAACACATGGATATGGCGGGGGAACATCATACACCAGAGCCTGTTGGGTGGTGGTGGAGGGGTAGGGAAGGGATAACATTAGGAGAAATACCTAATGTAGATGATGGGTTGATGGGTGCAGCAAACCCCCATGGCACATGTATACCTATGTAACAAAACTGCACGTTTGTTACAGAACAGAAACTCTGGAGTCAAACTACCTCTGTTTGAACCTGGGCTCTACCCTTTACTAGCTGCAAGTTACTTCACCTTCCTGTGTCTCAGTTTCTGCATTTTAAAGATGGTGATGATAATAGCAGTAGCTACCTTCTATGATTCCTATGAGAATGAAATAAGTTAATATTTGAATAGCATTAAGATCAGTGTCTGGCACATAGTTCATGCTATATGAGTGTTATTAAAAGGTTGATAAGAGACTGGTCTTAATATTGGAGTGGGAAATTATTTGACAATGAGGAAATAAAGTTGTGGAGCAAGTAGAGACTCATGTTGACCCAACCTGGTCCCAAGAGAAGACAAATCTACATGGTTCTTGGTAAACATGGAATATCAGCAAGCAAGAGGGGTTGTTATAACTTAAGTATCTAGTAGCATTAGGTTCTAAGATAGTTTCAGATTGGACAGTCTTTCTACAAATATATCAGACTATTTATGAGGCAAAAATTGTAGGCTTGAGGGGTCTATCTGGTTGCTATAAGGTTATTTTGCATATCTTTGCACTGATATACTTTAGCAGTATAATGATATAATAATATAATTTAGTAAACATTTACTCTGTCCATTATAACCATAAATATTTTCTTACTTACTCCACACAACATTCCTATAAAGCAAATGCTGTTACAGATGAGAAAGCCACAATGTAGAGAGTCCCTCTGGGATTTTTCCCTTGTAGTTTCCTTGCCTAGAACACACATCTGTCAGTCACTTGGATCACTCCTATTCATCCTTCAAGACTCAATTCTACTCTTTCCTCCTCTAGAAAGCAGGCCCCAACTATCCCTCCCTGGAGCCTCCTCTGAGCCAGGCAATCTTCCTCTCTTCCCTGTTTCTTCCCCTGCATTACCTCTACAAAGCACGCACTACATCATATTAAAATGTTCTCAGCTATCTCCTCTACTAGGCCAAGCAGTGCCTTTTTACTGCTAAATCTTTTTTCTTTCTAGAAGATGCTCAGTATTTGGCAGAAATTATTTTTTAGTAGAATGAGTAGAGTACCTGATATTGAGTAAGTGCTCAAATACTTGGGGAATCACAAATTATATGATGATAAAGGGTTCAAGTACCAAATGGGTGGCTGAACTAAGTATCCTTTAAGATCCCTTCCAATTCTGAGAATGATGACTCTGAGACTCAGGTTTGAGCCTGGCTGGCTTGAATAGATGGCACCGGCCTTCACCGGGAAAAGAAAAGTGATTTTAAGAGGAAGATAAGGAAGTCAGTTGTGAGTTTAAGTAAGTCAGAGAAACTGCCCCTTCAAAACTGGCAAACTCACTGGATGTGGTGGCAGGTGCCTGTGGTCCCAGCTACGTAGGAGGCTGAGGCAAGAGAATTCCTTAAGCCTTGGAGGTTAAGGCTGCAGTGAGTCATGATCACACCATTGCACTCCAGCCTGGGTGACAGAGTGAGAACCTGACCCCTCACCAAAAAAAAACATAAACTTATCTAAAATTGAAGAGCTGAAACATTTTCTTAAAGAAACAAAAACCCCACAGCATATTATAATGATAGCCTATACAATGCCACTTACAATTTTCCTCTGCAAATTTCTACATAGTTCCTAGGTATTATAGCAGTTTGACCTTAGAAATAATCCAACTTGAATAATAACCTCTAAGAATAAACTGTTCAGTTATATAAAACAGATAATATCTCAAAGGATATGAAAATACCATGTATGAAGAGTCAGTCACTCCCTGTGACCAAATGGGCACTGCAATAGTGGCAGTGGGCCTCTGCCAGGCTCCATTCCCAGCGTCAATGTACTGTTGACCTCTACTGATTATCCCTGTGACTTTCACCAAGCCGTCTCATTCGGTTGTCATTCTTTTCTGCTATCCAAGAGCTTCATGAATTGTAAATCAATTTAAAACTGATCAGCACATATCAACTCCCACTTAAAGTCTGTTCCAAAGCATAGTTGTTTTTCATTAGTCCAAAATATGTCAAAAACATTTTACACTAGGAAACCCGTGGTGAAAATCTCACTCAATAACAAGCATATTTATTCCACTTACACCTTGGAAACAAGCTTTAAAAAAATGTAGCCTGGTTCCTTTTGTCTTTTCAACGTCTCTTCATTGCAGGAAAAATATTTTGAGGCATCTCTGGTAGAAGACTGGTTTTGATTGCAGTGTGAGAATCTAAATTTTATCATAAATATTGATAGATTCAAGAGTAACAAAGGAGAGGGGTCCTCAATTATCTATTATATAGCCAAATTTAATCTGAGGGTGTGGGAATATTAATTCCTTTGTGGAATTCAATGCAAGATAATGTGCTCATGTTCTGATGCAAATCTGTAATTTAAAGCTGGGTTTGTCAATAGCAGTGCCTCTGTAGTACAAAATCAAAAGTTTAATGTGCCTTTGTTCATGTGTTCTCCTAATGCATTTCAGAGTCCACTTGTGGCACAGATAAGCTCTGAAATTTGCAACTGTGGATTTTATCCAGGGGACTCTCTGCCAAGTTTGGTTATTTTAGCTTATGAAAATCACTCCACCTCATAGAGAATTTTTAGGGCAGTAAAACTAGTCTACATGATACTGTACGAGTGGATACATGTCATTATACATTTGTCCAAATCTACAGAATGTACAATATCAAGAGCAAGCCCTAATTAAACTATGGGATTTGGATAACAATAATGTTTCAATGTAGGCTCATGGATTGTAGCAAATGCACCATTCTGGTGGGAAATGCTGATAATGGAGGAAGCTGTGCATGTGTGAGGGGGAGGTAAATGAAAACTCTCGGTACCTTTCTCTCAATTTTGGTGTGAACCTAAAACTGCTCTAAAAAACAGTCTGTCAAAAACAATTGCCCCTCCTGAGGCAGTTTGTTTCTCTTAAGTAGCTCTAAATGTTGGAAACTACTTCATTAAATCAACCCAAAATCTGCCTCACTGAAAATTTCTTCCATTTTTCAGGTGGGAACACCTTCCAGGTAAAAGCTAGAGGGGCCCAATTTCAGCTTAGCATAGTGAATTTCTAACAATCCAAATGTTTTAATGGACAATAAGTTCCCTGTCAACATGAGCACTGCATGAATTAAGCATATACTATGTGCCAGATACTCTTTTAAATGTTTTACCTGTAATAAATTTTCTATTGCAATAGCACCTTTATGTGGGTACTATTATTATCCCTTTATTGGACAGGTATAGTGCAAGCATCCACGACATTTCTGTCAGGATGATTTTACCTCTTCTCAGTCTTCCAAATGTTTGTTCAATCTCCTGGGAAGGCTAGTAGCTACGGAGAACACAGTTCTGGAGCCAGAGAGACCAAGGTTTGAATCTTGCCCTCACCACACTGACCAGCTTTGGAAACTTGGGTGCGTTCTCCATGCTTTTTTTTCCTCATCTGTAAATAATATATTAAAATGTAAAGTGCATGACGCATTGGCATTTTAATAAATATTCACTCATTATCTCTAGTTTCCCTCCCTAAGAAAGATGGAGTCCTTCGAGTAATGAACACAAATTATTCTGGTCACTGATAAGCACTCTCCTACTCTGAAAAATGCAGTAGCATTAATGTGTGTGGCTGCCCTAAGAGCTAATTATCCACTGGAGAGACTGGAGAGATTCCACCTCTGAGCTGTACAAAGTTGATGGCAGATCCTACTGTGGTAAAGGCAGCCCATGAGACCTTAAGAGAGCAACCAACCTGCCTCCCTTCCACTATCTTCTCTTTCCACAGGCAACAGCTGACGGACAGGCTTTCTTGGGTGCCTGATGCTTCTTTCAATCTGATCTTATAATATGCTTCCTCTTACTGTTTCCCTTACCCTTGTCCAATTAGTTCCCCAGAGTTTATAAGCCTGCCATATTGGGGTCGGGGCAAAGTAACCTGAACCCTCCACACATGCCCACTACTTAGCTCACCTGAGAGCCTTTTAACAAAGCTTACAGGCCATTTGAATTTGTATATTCAATGGTGACATTCAGGTGATAAATTCTAGCCTTGTCATTTACACTAAGGAGAGAGCAACTGGCAGTTCCTGTTTGTGTGATTGACTGTCTGCTGTTTGCAAAGTATCTATAGCTCCTACTGCCCAAATTACTGATTACTGCTTACCGCAGACAGCAGTGGCATGGCTTAGACAGTGCCAGGCCACTGAGCGTTGCTGCATACCAAGTGGCCTCTCTACCACTCTCATTTCCTAATTGCCAATGCCAACTACAGCCAAAGTACCACTTAGCTGAAGGCACCAGCATCTTTTATTTTGGCCTAGCTGCTTCAGCTAGTGCTTGGCCTAGTGCTTCAGCACTAATCTGTCATTCATTTAAGACAGTGGTTCACAACCCTATCTGTACATTAAAATCACCTGTGAAGTTAAAAAAAAAAATTACTCAGGCCCGCTCCATCCCCCAGGTATTCTGGTTTATTTGTTCTGGGATGAAACTAGTCATCGTCTTATTTTTAAAGTTCTTCAAGTGAACCTAATGTACAGGCTGGATCCAGAACCCCCAATTTAAGAACTCTGAAAGGGTATATACCAAAATATTCATACTGGGTCTATCCGGGTGGTAGAATTAAATATAAATTCTACTTCTTATTGTTCTTGTTTTATCTTTAAAAGCATGCAAGTGTTTAAATTGCATATGAAAAAGCCTTTTTTCAAAAAAGCAACCCTCAAATTAAGCATAAAATTCAATTTCTATTTTAATTAAATTAATATTTCCAATTTGAAATAAAGTTGGGGTGAACTGTGTAAGTAGTAATAAATATTTCTCTTTAAAAGTGGGATTAATGCAAACAACATATACTCCAAACGTGGGAGACTTTAACATTCTATTATGATTTCAAGAGTTATTTTAGAGTCCTCCCTATCCACAAATAGTTCTATCAGGGTCAGAAACCCTTTTCCCTACCCTTTTCACTTATCCACATCAGGGACAATGACTCATCCTCATAGACATATCCGGGCCCTCTTGGGATCCATCTCAGCATAAACATGAAGAATATAAAAGACCCCATTCTGACAAAGGTTGAGCTTAAAATCTATCACATAAGATGCTCTATATGCTAGTGGCTTGATTTGACTTATATAGATCTGGGACATATATGCCTGCCAACTGTAGGTACTGGAGTCCTCTGAAGTCCCCTACCAGGGGAAAACACTCCTTGGTGAGATGTGTATACTGAGTATTTAGGGGGATTTTATATAAATTAGCAAAATTTTAGTTTAACTACAAAATGCCTCTCACCTGCTTTCCTTCTCCCTGGGCAACTTCCTCTTTATTAAAATTGACATCATCACTTACTATCCCATAAATATGTGCTTGTTCAGCTCCCACAGCAAAGTGTCTGGCCCAAAATGCCAAAAGAGCTAAAGCTGAGAAAACCTAGCTTATGTATATATGACTTCATTTATATTTTCTGAGTGCTACTTTACTCACTTTTAACATGAGAATAAAAATACCTTCAAGGTATTTTCTGACCCTTGAAAACACAAATGATTTACTCAGGATTGCCTATCTAATAAACAATAATACTAAATATTGGACCTAGATTTCTAATTGCAGTTACCTTTCTATTTCATTACAATCTTGGTATCTACTAGATTCTTATGACTCTCCTACTTGTATTCCTGCCTCCCTTCTTTCCTGAGCATGGTAACCCCACTCCTTAACCCTCATTTTTTTCTACCTGGCTTTCTTACCTTTTCTGACCTCTAATACTATCTTCTCTTGGGGTATCATTTGGCGTTCTTGTCCACTGGTTCTATGTTAGAGCCTGAAATTCCTTCCTTCATTAATGAATGTACACAATGGAATAACATTAGGAATATAATTTCTCTCCTAAATTTTTTTTAATGTTTGCTTAATATAGGTGCTCAGAGTTAAAACTTAGGGGGAAAAAAGATAGCAAAAGAGAATATTTAAATCAATCAATCTCCAAATCTAGAAATACATCTCTGCCATCAATTTTAGTATTTTCTATATGCAAACCTTTTCTTCTATTAAAAAGCATTATATCAACAATATGGTGTATTTTTTTCCTATAATAACATTAGGGGCCTCTTTCTATGCCACTAAATATTGTTCTCGAGCACCATTTTTAATAGCTCCATAGTAATTCATTGTGTGGATATATTGGAATGTCTTTAACCAACTCTGTATTGTTGGTTAGGCTGTTTCTAATTTTAGCATTTATAAACATATGTTGTAACATATCATTCTTTTCATGTTTTTACCTAGAAGAATATATAGATCAAATGATATGCAAGAATTTAAGGGTTTTGACGGAGTAAAATTGAAAGGAAATTTTGCTTCAAATTGATGATTTTTTTTGGTAGCTGGGGCTGCTAAGCCATGAATATCCTTTATCCAGGTTCATTTCTCACTATGGTGGCCTCTCATTGCTTATCTGTGAAATGAACAGCCAGAGTAAGGCTGGCAATTGGTGGTAATTAGTCAGTACTTTTACCACTACTATAAACTACCTTTGAATAATCTTGAAATTCAATTCCACTGACCTTTAGTAAATGCCACATAGTATTAAACACAATCCAAAGACTATAAACATAAACTGCCTACCTTGAAGGTGTTTATAATTTATTGTACACACATTACTATGTAATACAAAATATTATCAGTTTGGTAAGAAAATTTAAAAGTGCTGTAGAAAGAGGAATATTTCTGAGCAAAGTGTATGGGGAAATTGTCATGAAGGAAATCATGTTTAATTTAGGCTTCAATGATGGGCAAGGTCAGATTTTGAACTGGTAATAGGCAGAAGGGCATTGGGAGTATGGAGACATACAAAGCAGAATAGTCAGAGGCGAGAAAATGTATGACATTTGTTTGGAAAAAAAAAAAAAGGACAGCAGTCAATGTTTCTCCTGAGTAGGGTTAACGCAAGGAAATAATAATAGATACACTGGGAAAAGAAGATTGGTATCAAACTGTAAATTCTGTGCTGAGGAGTGGAAACTATTTGGAGGGAAATAGGGAGCTGATGAAGGGGAGAGAAATGCTGCACAAAGGTTACTCTGTGAGCAACGTGGATCACAGTGGCATCTGGTGTTGGGAATTATCACAGCAGCTCTTTTGTGAGAAGAAAATAGGGGCCTGGAAATGGGAAAGGTTGAAGAGAAGGAAACTGAGAGACAGAAAAGGTACAGCTGAACCTCTTCAAGTTGTGTAAAATATAATAATGCAAGCAAGAGTAAAATTGGCAAATTTAAAAAGCTTGATTTATAGTCTGTGTTCCTCCCAACCAAATGTTTCCTAAATTAATATGCAACTGTCAACACAGATTGTTTGCTGTTAATTTAACTATATTTAAAAAGCTTTAGCACCACCTGGTGATGAAAACTCAGATCGACTCCAACAACCCTAAATTCCATCTTTTTTTCTGCCAAGTTTTTATTTTGAAAAAATGTCAAACATACATAAAAGTTGAAAGAATACTGTAATAATACCCTTACACCCTCATCATATTTACCAATTGTTATGTTTTGCCACATTTGCTTTAGTTCTTCCTCTATGTGTTGAACTATCTGAAAGTAAACTACAGACACTAAAACAATTCAAAAGCTGTCAGCATAAGCTTCCTAAAAGGATACCCTCTGCATAACAATACCATCTCCTTACCTGAAAAATTAATAATTTTACACCGTCATCTAATATGCAATCTATATTCAAACGTTCCAAGTTTTCATCAAAAAAAATGTTTTTAAGTTTGCATTTTTAAGGCCAGAATGTAATCAAGACTTATGCTTTGCATTTTGTTGACATGTGTCAGGGGTCTCTTTTAATCTAGAGCAATTCTCACTTTTTATTTTGGCCTTCCATAGAGACTTTTGCTGACTATCTTATCCAAGATCCACCCTATCCCCAATACTCTTCTATCTTTGCTTTTCTGCCCCCATTTTACTTAACATTTATTGACACTTAGCATTTAGCGGCTTTCCCTCTTCCTTTTTTTCTTGCCTGTCTCTTCCCACTGAAGTATCAGCTCCATGAGAAGAAGGATTTTGTTTGTTTTGTTCACTGCCCACTGCTCTATCCTCAGTACCCAGAACAGTGCCTGGCATACTGAAAGTGCTCAATAAATAATATCTGTTGAAGGAAAGCACTGACCTCTGGGAGTTTGATTATTAAATGTCTTGAAGTAATATTATTTGGGTTTTCTTTACTTTTTTTTTTTTTCTTGAGACGGAGTCTCACTCTGTTGCCTAGGCTGTAGTGCAATGGAGCAATTTTGGCTCACTACAACCTCCACCCCCGGATTCAAGCAATTCTCCTGCCTCAGCTTCCCAAGTAGCTGGGATTACAAGCATCTGCCACCACACCCAGCTAATTTTTGTATTTTTAGTAGAGACGGGGTTTCACCATCTTGTCCAAGCTGGTCTTGAACTCCTGACTTCGTGATTCACACACCTCAGCCTCCCAAAGTCCTGGGATTACAGGCATGAGCCATCATGCCTGGCCAAATAGGCATGTTTCATGCTGGTTTATTCTTTTTTGTCTCCTCTGCCTGTGTATTTTTAAGCAGCCTGCCTTCATGGTCACTAATTATTTCTTCCACTTAATCCACTTTGCTGTTGAGAGAATCTGATACTTTCTTTCATTTGTCAATTGTATTTTTTAGCTTTGGGATTTTTACTTGATTTTTAACAATTATTTCAATCTCTTTGTTACATTTATCTGATGGGATTCTAAATCTCTTCTCTGTGTTATCTTGAATTTCACTGAGGTCTTTTAAAACAGCTATTTTGAAATCTCTGTCTGAGAGGTTACATATCTCTGTCTCTCTGGGATTTGCCCTTCGTGCCTTATTTAGTTCATTTGGTGTGGTCATGTTTCCTGGATGTTTCTGATGCTTGTGGACGTTTGCTGGTGTCTGGGCGTTGAAGAGTTAGGTATGTATTCCAATCTTTGCATTCTGGGCTTGTTTACACCTGTCCTTGAGAAAGCTCTCCAAATATCCAAAGGGAATTGAAGGTGTACAGCAAATCACCATGGCCACATGTCTACCTATGTAACAAACCTGCACATTCTGCATCTGTATCCCAGAACTTACGGTAAAAATTTAAAAAAAAAAAAAAAAAGAGTATGTATATGTGTTTAAGTAAACGACCTAAAGCCAGGGAAAGAACCATCTGAAAGGATAAAGGACACAATGAGTAGAACTCACACAGGCCTGGGAACAGTGACTGTTCCCACCAGCCAGCTGTAAGAATCTCATAAATCAGGGGCATTACATAGAGTACTCAGGAAGGCATCATCTCAGTAGTGGGAAATACGTAGCTCTAGACTGAGTGCTGCTCTGGACCCACCTGAAAAACCATAAGAGCAAGACCTAAAAAAATCAAATTGTTTCTAAGTAACTTGATTGCAAGAACAACGCTCAAGAAAATTTATAGGAACATAAAAATATCCAGCACTCAACAAGTTAAAATTAACAATGTCTGACATCTCATCAAAGATCACCAGTCATGGAAAGGAGAAGGAAAATACAATACATAAAGAGACTAATCAATGAATAGAAATAAACTCAGAACTGACAAAGATGTTATAATTAGCAGAGAAAGACCTTAAAACAGCTTTTACATATGTTCACAAGGTTGAGACCTAGAAATATAAAATAGATTCAAACCAAACACAGTAACTAAGATAAAATATACAGTGGATGGAATTGACAGATTGGACATTGAAGAAATTTAGTGAATTTGAAGGAACAGCAATAGACACTATCCAAAATAAAACACATGGAGAAAAGAGAACATATTTTAAAAAGAAAAAAACATTAGTGAGTAGTACAACTTCAAGCAGCTTCACGTATGGGCATTTGGAGTTCACAAATCAGGGAGGCTACAGAAAAAAAATGACTGAGGAAATAAAGGCAAAAAACTTTTCAAATGTAATAAAACCATAAACCCACAAATTCAGAAAATTCAATGAACCCTAGGCATAGGGAACATGAAGAAAACTATACCAGGGTATATTATAATCAAATTGCACAATTATGGTAATAAAGAAAAAAATCCTAAAAGCAGCAAAGGGAAAAAAAACATGATTCATACAGAGAAAAAAAGATAAGAATGACATCAGATTTTTAGTTAGAAACAAGGTGAATTGGTAAAGCAACATCATAAAGGACTGAAATATAAAAACTCTCAACCAGAATTCTATACCTGGTGTATCAGTTTCCTAGGGCTGCCACAGCACAGTAACACAAACTGGATGGTATAAAACAACAGAAATGTATTTTCTCACAGTTCTGCAGGCCAAATTTCAAAATCAAGTCCGAAATAGAAGTGATGACGGAGTCATGCTCCTTCTGAAGCTCTAAGGAAGAATCTTATCTTCCCAGATTTCTAGTAGATGCAGACAGATTACACATAACACCAATCTCTGCTATTATCTTCACAAAGCCATCTTGTGCCTTACTTTGTGTGTGTGTGCATGAGTGTGTGTGTGTGTGTGAGAGAGAGAAACAGACAGAGAGACAGATAGAGAGTGTGTTTGTGTCTCCAAATCTCTCTCTCCTTATAAGGCACCAGTTATTGGATTTAAAGCACGTCTAATCAATATGACTTCATCTTAATTTGATTAAATCTGTAAAGACCCTATTTCCAAATAAGGCTACAGTCACAGGTGCTAGGGCTTAGGACATCCACACATCTTTTGTAGGGACATAATTCAATACATACCACCTCACAAAAATATCTTTCAAAAATGAAGATAAGTTTTTTTTTTTCTTTTTTTTTTTGAGACGGAATCTTGATCTGTCACCCAGGCTGGAGTGCAGTGGCCAGATCTCAGCTCACGGCAAGCTCCGCCTCCTGGGTCTACGTCATTCTCCTGCCTCAGCCTCTCGAGTAGCTGGGACTACAAGCGCCCGCCACCGCGCCCAGCTAGTTTTTTGTATTTTTTAGTAGAGACGGGGTTTCACCATGTTAGCCAGGATGGTCTCGATCTCCTGACCTCGTGATCCCCCCGTGTTGGCCTCCCAAAGTGCTGGGATTACAGGCTTGAGCCACCACGCCTAGCCGAAGAAGATAAGTATTTTTTTCAAAAGTACACAACTAAAAGAATCTGTCACAGCAGATCTGCACCATAAGAAATGTTCTGTATTCAAGAATGTCCTTTAGTCAGAGAGACCATCATACCAGATGGAAATCTGGATGTATATAAAGAAAGAAAGAACACAGAAATAGTAACTACATGGGTAAATAAGGCCAACTCTTTTTTTAACTGTTATTTAAATCTCTTTAAAGGTAATTTACTGTTTAAATGAAAATCATAACAATTACTGTATTGTTCATAACATACATTCAAGTAGAATCTTTGAAAAAAATAGCAGATCAGGAAGGGAAGTATCCTAGTATAAGATTAATGTATTTATATATTATATATACATATAGCATACTTTGAAAAGTAAAAGATGTATAGTATAAATTCTTAAATAATCCCTAAATTAATAAACAAGGAGTTATGGCTAATAAGCAAACAAAGGAGATTAATGGGATAATTTTTAAATACTTGATTAATCCAAAAAAGTCCAGAACAAAAGATAAGTATCCCACCCCCAGATAACGGCATTAATCCATTCATAAGAGCAGAACCATCATGACCTCATCACCTCTTAAAGGCTCCACCTCTTTATACGGTTACAGTGGCAATTAGGTTTGCAACACATAAATTTTAGGGAACACATTCAAATCAGCCCTTTAGGGAAATGGTAATCAAAACTACAATGAGATGTCACTTCACTTCCATTAGGATGGTTATTATTTAAAAAAGAAAAAAACAGAAAAATAAATATTGGCAAAGACATGGAGAAACTGGAACTCTTCTGCATTGCTGGTAGAAATGTAAAATGGTGCAGTCACCGTGGAAAATACTACGTCAATTCCTAAAAAAATTAAGCATAGAATTATGATACGATCCAGCAATTTCACTTCTGTGCATATACCCAAAAGAAGTGAAAGAAGGGCCTTGAACAGATATTTGTATTTCACACCAGCATTATTAACAATAGCTAAAAGGTGGAAGCAATTAAAGTGTCCATTAATGTGTGGACAGATAAACAGAATGGTGGTACATACATACAAAGAAATATTGTTCAGCTTTAAAAAGAAAGGAAATTTTGACACATACTACAATATGAATGAATCTTAAGGATACTCTGCTAAGTAAAATAAGCCAGATGCAAAAGTAAAAATATATGATTCCATTTACATGAGGTTCTAGAATAACTTAAATTTTGGCAAATTCATAGAGACAGAAAAGCAGAACAGAATGATAGTTACCAGGGGCTTTAGGGAGTGGAGAATGGGAAATTAATGTTTAATCATTACAGAATTTCTATCGGGGAAGAAAAAAAGTTCTAGAGATGGATGGTGATGATGATTGCACAACAATGTGAATGTACTTAATGATACAGAACTGTATACTTTAAAATGGTATATGTTTATGTTACATATATTTCACCACAATAAAAAAGCAAAGTTCAACTATATGCTGCCTACAAGAAATACATTTTAAACAAAAAGACACAAGAAGGTAAAAAGTAAAAGAATGTAAATACATATACACACTGTATTAGTCTATTCTCACATTGCTCTAAATAAATACCTGAGCCAAAAGCAATTCAACAAAAGCAAAAATTGACAAGTGGTATCTAATGAAACTGAAGAGCTTCTGCACAGCAAAAGAAACTATCTGAGTGAACAGACAACCTACAGAATGCGAGAAAACTTTTGCAATCTATTCATCTGGCAAAGGTCTAATATCCAGAATCTACAAGGAACTTAAACAAATTTACAAGAGAAAAAAGGATTAAAAAGTGGGCAAAGGACATGAACAGACACCTCTCAAAGGAAGACATACATGCCACCAACAAACATGAAAAAAAGCTCAACATCACTGATCATGAGAAAAATGTAA
This sequence comes from Trachypithecus francoisi, assembly GCF_009764315.1. Classification (NCBI taxonomy): domain Eukaryota; kingdom Metazoa; phylum Chordata; class Mammalia; order Primates; family Cercopithecidae; genus Trachypithecus; species Trachypithecus francoisi. The sequence goes on along the minus strand of NW_022681453.1, from coordinate 117,538,339 downwards.
ATCAATACCACAATGAGATACCATCTCACACCAGTCAGAATGGCTATTATTAAAAAGACATAAAACAACAGATGCTGGCGAGGTGGCCAAGAAAAAGAAATGCTTTTACACTGTTGGTAGAAATGTAAATTAGTTTAACCATTGTGAAGACAGTGTGGCCATTCCTCAAAGACCTACAGGCAGAAATACCATTTGACCCAGCAATCCCATTACTGGGCATATATGCAAAGAAACATAAATCATTCTATTATAGAGACACACACTCATGTATGTTCATTGCTGCACTATTCACAATAGCAAAGACATGGAATCAATGTAAATATCCATCAACAAGACTGGATAAAGAAAATGTGGTACATATACACCATGTAATACCACGAAGTCATAAAAAGGAACGACATAATGTCCTTTGCAGAGACATGAATAGAGTTAGAAACCATTATCTTCAGCAAACTAATGCAGGAACAGAAAACCAAACACCACATGTTTTCACTTATAAGTGGGGGCTGAATGATGAGAACACATGGACACATGGAGGGGGACAACACACACTGGGGCCTGTTGGAGGAGGGTGGTGGGGGGAGAGAGAGCATCAGGAAGCATAGCTAATGGATGCTAGGCTTAATACCTAGGTGATGGGATGATTTGTACAGCAAACCATCATGGCACACGTTTACCTATGTAACAAATCTGCACATCCTGCACATGTACCCCTGAACTTAAAATAAAAGTTGAAGAAAACAAAAAAGAAATACCTGAGACTGGGTAACTTACAAGAAGAGAGGTTTCATTGGTTCACGGTTCTGCAGGCTGTACAGGAAGCATGGAGGCATCTGCTTCTGGGGAAGCCTCAGGGAGCTTTTACCCATGACAGAAGGCAAAGTAGGAACAGGCACTTCAGGAACAAGAGAGAGGACGGGGAGGTGCCACACATTTTTAAATGATCAGATCTTGGGAGAACTCACTCATTATCACAAGGATAGCACCAACGGATGACACTAAACCATTCATGAGAAATCCACCTCCATGATCCAATCACTTCCCACCTAGCCCACCTCCAACATTCAGGATTATATTTCAACATGAGATTTGGGCAGGGACACACATCTGAACTATATCTCACACACTGACACACACACACAAACACACCGTGCTACCACCAGTAAGAAGAAAGTGGCAGTGGCTGTATTAATGTCAGAAAAAAATATAGTTTGGAGCAAAAAAGATTAAAAAGGACATTTCATAAGGACAAGAAGGTAAATTAATCAGAAATATGTAACAATCAGAAATATTTAAGCACCTAATAATGAGTGACTTTCAAAATACATGAAGCCAAAACCAATAGAAATACAAAGAGAAATAGATAAATTCATAATTATGGTTGGAGATTTCAATATCTTCTCAATAACTAATAGAACAAGTACAAAACTCAATAAGGATACAGTAGACTAAGGAAAACACTATCAATCAACTTGAGTTGATTGACATTTATAGAATACCATGCCCAATAATATGAGAATATATATTTTTCTCAAAATCTTGTGAAACATTTGCCAAGACAGACCATATTCTGAGCCATGAGATAGATCTTAATAAACCAAAAAGGATTCAAATTATACAAAATACGTTCTCAGACCACAATGGAATTTTTAAAAGTCAGTAATGGAAATATCCTTAGAAAATTCCCAAATCATTGAAAGCTAATTAAACTACTACTAAATAACTCATGAATCAAAAAAGTAAATAAAAATGGAAATTTGAAAGTATTTTAAACTAAACAAGATGAAAACACAACATATCAAATGTCATTAAACCAATACTTAACAGGAAATTTAAAGCACTCAGATATGAAAAAATAAAGGAAGGTTTCAAATCAATGAATTTCAGCTTCTACCTTAAGAAACTAGCAGCAAAAGAGCAAATAAAACCAAAGTAGGCAGGAAAAATGATATAATAAAAGTCAAAGTGGAAATTAAAGAAATAAAAAACAGAAAAGTAGAGAAAACCAAAACCGTTCTTTGAAATCAATAAAGCCTGTAGCAGATAGATCAGAAAAAAAGACAGAAATTACCAACATCAGAAATGAAACAGGTGACATCACTACAGATTCTACAAATATTAAAAGAATAATATGGGAGAAACAGGAGGGCGAGACTACAAACTAGCAAGGATAGGGTGGGGTTAGGGAGGGAAGGGAAGTAGGGGAGAGAAGCGATCGCGAGAGAAAAAAATGCAACTTCCCAAAATAAAAAGCAAAGATTGCATTAGGAGCGAACAGAGCTGCAGAAATAGATGGCAGCTTCGTCTGACTGAAACAAAGGGGCCACTGGATGTCTGTCTTCTTGGGGGGTGAGCCAGACAGACTGATAAACAGCCTCAACTGTGTTGAGGGGAGGGTTTCGCCTCCCATTTTGCCCTGCAGCAGCAGCATGGACGTGTTGGCTAGTTACAGTATATTCCAGGAGCTACAACTTGTCCATGACACCGGCTACTTCTCGGCTTTGCCATCCCTAGAGACCTGGCAGCATGAATAAGTAAATGGAAGAAAGGAAGTCCAGAAGCCTTACTTCCAGGATATCCTGGAAGATATTTACTTGTGGGAGTGAAGACCCCTGAGGGAAACACAGGATAAGAGAAAGGGTCCCATAAGGAGAACAGAGACTGAGAGAAAAGGGAATATTCCAGAAGAGATATGCCTTGAATTGGAACGCTACCTACAGACGGAGCCCAGGAGGATCTCGGAGACCTTTGGTGAGGACTTGGTCTGTTTCCTCCACGCTTCTCCCTGGTGCATTGAGGAAAGCTTCCGTCGCTTAGACCTCCTACTGCTCCCCGTGGAAGCGGCCATCTGTGAGAAGAGCTTGGCAGTGAACATCTTGCTCTCTGGGGACAAGTTGCTATCTGAGACCTGCCTCAGCCTCCAGTCACCAACTCTTCTCTAGACAGCTACACAGCTGTCAACCAGGTCGAGCTCAACACAGTGACCTCATTAATGTCCCCATCGTCCCCTGAGCTCAGCCGCCATCTGGTCAAAACCTCAAAAACTCTCTCTGCCGTGGATGGCACAGTGACGCTGAAACTAGTGGCCAAGAAGGGTGCTCTCATCTCCGTAAAGGTGGGAGGGATCACAACAGCTTCAGCAGCTATAACGGCTGCTGGGGCCGTTAAGAGTGGACAGAGCGACAGTGACCAAGGAAGGCCAGGGCTGAAGCATGTCCCTAAAACAAGAAGAGGGTTCACTGCTGTCAGTTTAACGGGTGCCAGGAAGTTTATACAAAAAGTTCCCACTTAAAGGCCCACCATAGGATTCACACAGGTGAGAAGCCTTACAGGTGCTCATGGGAGGGATGCGTGTAGCGTTTAGCACGAAGCGATGAGCTCACCAGGCACTCCAGGAAACACACAGGTGCAAAGCTCTTCAAATGCTACCGCTGCGACGGGTATTTTTCAAGGTCTGACCATCTTGCCCTCCATATGAAGAGACATATCTAAAAAACCGAAAGGCCAGAGTTGCAGTGGCATCAGCCAGTGTCTAAAGGAAATACCATGAGGCACGGGGCTGGACTTCAGGCAGGGACCCACTGCCTCGCAGAAGAAAGTTCTCACTTATAAACCTCTGTACACACATACACACACTCACATACAGACCCACACACATACACATTGTCATGCACTCAACTGTATTTAAAATATATACGTCTCTTCTTTACGCCTTGCCCTAGCTAGATGGAAGAAGATGAAGAAGGCAACCAGGTGAATTCAGCAAGGCAGACTGGCTGCTTACTTTAGCACTATTCGAATTATTTCCCACTGTTGCCAATGGAAATCAAAGAAAATGGATGTGACATCTCTGCAGGTGGATGGCACTCTGAGGGGTTTATTTCACTTGCTTCTCAGTGCAACTTGATAGGAGAATTCAGCATCTTAAAGTTGTGTATGTGTAGCACTAATGTTTCTTTTTAAATAGTTGGGGGAAAATGACCTAGAAAACCAAATTGCAGTTTGGTAGCCAAAATTAACTCTTGCTTTATTTGTCCTTTGTGTGTGAAAAGTCCTACTATTCCGTGCGTCAGACTTCCTCACAGAACTGTTGACTGGTTTTGGTTCTTCTTAGTACTACTGAGATCTTTCACGTTGATCCCAAAGGCCTTAGCAGCGGCAGACTCTGGAATAACATCTTACACCTTTCTGGCCTGCATTTCTGTAGACTTCACTCTCAAGGGAGGAGTTTTCTTTTCTTACTTTTTGACTCTTGCACACCATATGCACCAGGGATTCTGGAAACTTCTAGCATGACTGCAAAGTGGCCAAGAGAATAAAGTCCTTGACGATAAATCACAGTATATCCCTTGAGCCTCACCTTGTTGCCGGTGCTAGATTTTTTCTTTTTAATCTCTCCGTTTCTTGCTAATGAAAACTTGAAAAGCTTATTTGGAAGCTTAAGTGTTTTATCTTTTCTCCATGGACTAAACCTCTTCAGGACTCTCTCAATACCTGGATGTTCAGCTCTCACAACAGCCAATCAGATGGGACATCACAGTTCTCTCATCCTCCTTGAGGCGTAATGACCTCAGCTCATAATGATCAACCGTTGTGCTGGGTGTCATTGCTACCCCATAACCAGTTAAAGCATAGATGTCGCCAGTCTCAGAGGGTAGCTGCATATTTAACTCTGGCTTATGATGTGATAAAAAGCCAAAAGTATCACTCTTTCTAGGAGTGGGGAGACCTGAGGATGCCTCCCAAGTCTAGTGACTTCATAAAACATAATCCTATCTTCTCTCTCATGTCCACTGAGCTCCTATTCCCCCATTTGTTACAATACACAATTTAAAATGCCACTGTGGGAGTGAAGGGTTGACATTTAAGAAAAAGGTTGAGGTGTTTCTCTCATGGGTTTTCTAAAAGGAGAGACACATTTGCTTCTTTTTTTTCTTTTTTTTTTTTTGGCTAGGCCCACCATGACTTGTGACCTAGAATCCCCAGGATTAACAGAGGCCCCACACTTACTCTGCAAGCGGACTCCAAAGGAGTCTACAGTCCTTACTTTTCATACCACACACACATACACATCCAATACTGGTCACTATCTACCTGCATTCCTAGCTAGCAGGTACTGGCCTCAACTCCAAAGATTGCCTTTAAGACCATCAAGTGGCCTATGCAAGCAAGCAGGGTGGTTATTAGGACAGAGTGTATATTTTGTATATTCTGGGACCATCTCTTCAAGACACGTTTATAAAATAAAAATGGCGCTTGGTCCACACACAGTTGCTGCTCCCTCCTACCAGCTGGCTCCCCTCCTGTCCTCCTTTGACTGTTTGACTCATTGACTATTAAAATCCCACCCCATACATATTTGGGATGCAAAACTAATAAAAGAAACACAAACACATATATGACAGTAACCTTCGAGATCTGGGTTTTCAGCTTTCTGCAGCCTTTGTTTTCATTGAAATGTTGAAACTACTCATCTGAGGGCAAAGGAACCTCCTCACAAATGCTGTAGCTGCCAATTGGACACTTGGGGCATTGCGAGGTCTGGTCTCAAGAATTTCCTTTCTCCTTTTCCGTTTTTTCTATTTAGACCAAAAACAAACAAACAAAAAATAATACAAAATAACAACAAGAAAAGAAAAAACACCCTTAACACACACACACACACACACCACACACACACACACACACACACACAATCTGTCCATTTGCCAGAGGCAATTAAATGTATGTTAGTTGGAGGGTATTTTTTAAAAATCCGTTTTATTCCAAAGATTTAAAACTAGACATGACTTAAAAATTTCTAGAGCACTGCTTGCTGACAATCGCATAGTTCTCTACTACAGTTGGGTACATTTTGTGGCCAGTAAAACAGGGCATACCATGGGATTATATTTGAATGCGTGGGGCATCCTTCCCAGATGAAGGATGTGTGAGGGACCTTGAACCTCAGCTGTATTAAACTGTAGCACCTCCAGCCAGTGTACTAGATAAAACTTTGGATACCCTGAATTCTGTTGGTTCCTTTCTTTTCCTTTATGTAGCAACCTCCAGCATGAATGCATGCACACACCAGTGATGGCATTAAGCCATGGCCGCCACGATTTGCAAATTTTCTCTTCCAAGCTGGAGCTGCTCTTGCCTCTCAAAATGCTATTATTAAGGGTTTAAAATACTTAATTTAATTTTTGAACTGATGAACTGACCAATGCAAGGCTCTATTAAAAAGAAAAAAAAAGAATAATATGGAAAGATTATGAACAACTTTATGCCAATAAATCCAACAATTTCCAAATTAGTTGGAAGGCAAATTACCAAAACTCACGCAAGAAGAAGTTTAAAACTTGAATACCCTTATTATCTATTTAAAAAATCAATAATGTAGTTTAAAACCTTCCCTAAAATTCAAGGTTCAAATGACTTCACTAGTGAATTCTACCACACATTTAAGGAAGAAATAATATCTATTCTATACAAACTCTTTCAAAAAATTGAAAAGGAAGTAGTACTTCCCAATTCATTCTATGAAGCTAGCATTACCCTGACACCAAACCAGATACAGCTATTATAAAAAAACTATAGACCAGGGGTATCAATTTTTTTGCTTCCCTGGGCCACCCATAAGATGCACTAACACTAACGATAGCTGATGAGCTAAAAACAAAAACAAAAACTGCAAAAACTCATGTTTTAAGAAAGTTTACAAATTTGCATTGGGCTTCATTCAAAGCTGTTCCGGGCTGCATGCAGCCCATGGGCCATGGATTAAACAAGCTTGCTACAAACCAATATCCCTCATGAACAGAAACACAAAAATTATGAACAAAAGTTTCAACAAACTGAATCCAATATTCTTTTAAAATACACACACATACCTGGTTTTGTTGTCCTTTGCTTTATTGTGCTTTGCAGATATTGCTTTTTCTTTTACAAATTAAAGGTTTGTGACAACCTTTAGTTGAGCAAGTCTATCAGTGGCATTTTTCCCACAATATATGCTCACTTTATGCTTCTATGTCACATTTTGATAATTATCACAATATTTTCAAATTCATTGTTATTATTATATCTGTGCTACAGTTTGAATGTTTGTCCCCTCTGCCACTCATGTTGAAACATGATCCCCATTGTGGCAGTACTGAGAGCTGGACCTTTTAGAGGTGATTAGGTCACCAGGGTTCTGCTCTCACAAGTAGATTAATCCATTCATGAATTAATGGGTTACTGGATTAACTGGTTATCACAATACTGGAACTGGAGGCTTTATAGGAAGAGGAAAAAACACCTGAGGTACCACACCTAGCCTCCTCACCATGTAATGCTCGGTACCACCTTGGGACTCTGTAGAGAGTCCCTACCAGAAAGAAGACCCTCACCAGGTAAGTCCTCTCGATGTTGGATTTCTCAGCCTCCATAAATGTCAGAAATAAATTATTTCTCCTTATAAATTACCCAGTTTCAGGTATTCTGTTATAAGCAACAGAAAACAGACTAAAAGAATCTATTATGGTGATCTATGATCAGTGATTTTTAATGCTACTATGGTAATTGTTTTGAGGTATGACAAACTGCCCCCACATAAAACAGCAAACTTAGTGGATAATGACTGTGTGTACCTGACTACCCCACCAACTGGCTCCCTCCCTCTCTCCTCTCCTGCCCCCCGCCTCTCCTCCTCCCACTCTTCCCTCTACCTCTCCTCTCCGCTCTCCCCTCTTTCCTCTCTCCCTCTGTCTCCCTCCCTCCCTCCTCCACCCTCCCTCTTCCTGAGAAACAGTATTTAAATTAGGCCAATTAATAACCCTAAAATGACTTCTAACTTTTCAAGGGAAAGGAAGAGTCATACATCTCTCACTCTAAATCAAAAGCTAGAAATTACTAAATTTACTGATGAAGGCATGCCAAAAGCTGAGATAAGTCAAAAGCTAGTCCTCCTGCATCAAAAAGGTAGTCAAGTTGTGAATGCAAAGGAAATGTTCTTGAAGGAAATTAAAAGTGCTGCTCCAGTGAACACATGAATGATAAGAAAGCAAATCAGCCTCCTTGTGGATATGGGGAAAAATTTAATGGTCTAGATAGAAGACCAAACAACCCACAAAATTCCCTTTCAGACAAAGCTAATCCAGAAAAAGGCCCTACCTCTCTCAATTCTAAAAGTATAAACTAGAAAACCTAGAAAATGCATAAATCTCTGGAACATAAAACTTCCCACGATTAAACCAGAAGGAAATAGAACCCTGAACAGACCAATAATGAGTAATAAAACTGAAGCTGTAATAAAAAGTATTCCAACAAAAAAGCCCAGGACCACGTGGATTCACAGATAAATTTTACCAGATGTACAAAGAAGTCTGGTACCAATCTAGCTGAAATTATTCCAAAAGATCAAGAAGGAAGGATTCCTCCCTAACTCATTTTATGAAGCCAGTATCACCCTGATACCAAAATCAGGCAAGAACACAATAAAAGAAAACTAAGGTCAGTATCCCTGAGGAATAATAGATGCAAAAATCCTCAACAGAATACAAGCAAACTGAATCCAACAGCACATCAAAAATATAATACATCATGATTAAGTGGGTTTTATTCTAGGGATGCAAGGATGTTTAAATATACACAAATCCATAAGTGTGATTCACAACATAAACAGAATTAAAAACAAAAACTATATGATTATCTCAATAGATGCAAAGAAAGTATTCAATAATATCCAACATTCCTTCATGATTAATACCCTCAACAATCTAGGCACTGAAGGAACATACCTCAAAATAATAAAGACTATGTAGGACAAACCCACCATCAACAACATAGTGAACGGGGAAGAGTTCAAAGCATTCCCCCTAAGAACTGGAATAAGAAAAGAGTGTACATCCTCACCACTTTTATTCAACATAGTACTGGAAGTCCTAGCCAGAGCAATTAGGCAAGAGAAAGAAATAAAGTGCATCCAACTTGAAAAATAAGAAATGAAATTATCTCTGATCACTGATGACATGATCTTATACCTAGAAAACTCTAAAGACTCCTCCAAGAGACTCCTAGACTTGGGGAAAAAAAAAAGTTTCAGGACACAAAAACAACATACAAAAATCAGGAGCATTTCTATGTACCAATAATGCTCAAACTGAGAATGAAATAAAAAACTCAATTCCATTTACAATGCACACACATACACAGAGGACCTAGGAATACATTTAATCAATTAAACAAGGAGGAAGAGATCTCCACAAGGAGAACTACAAAACAATGATGAAATTAAAATGACATAAACAAATGGAAAAATATCCCATGCTCATGGATTGGAATAATCAATATTGTTAAAATGACCATACTGCCCAAAGCAATATGCAGAATCAATGCAATTCCTATCAAGTTACCAATGTCATTTTTGACAGCATTAGAAAAAAAAATCCTAAAATTCATATGGAACCAAAAAAGAGCATAAATAGCCAAAGCAATCCTAAGCAAAAAGAACAAAGCTGTAGCATCACATTACTACAAGGTTATAGTAAGCAAAACAGTATGGTACTGGTATAAAAACCATATAGATCAATGGAACAACATGAAGAACCCAGAAATAAATCCACATACCTACAACCAATTGATCTTTGATAAAACACACAGTGGGGAAAAAACATCCTATTCAAGAAATGATGCTGGAAAAATTAGCTAGCCACATGCAGAAGAATGAAACTGGACCTGCATCTCTCATCATATACAAAAATTAACTCAAGATTAAATAAAGACTTAAATGTAAGACCCTAAACTATAAAAATCCTACAAGAAACCCTATAAACACTCTTCAGGTCATTGGCCTAGGCAAATCATTTATAACGACAACATCAAAAGCAAATGCAACAAAAACAAAAATAGACAAATGGGACTATCTTAAATTAAAAAGCTTCTGCAGAGTAAAAACAATAATCAACAAAGTCAACAGACAACTTACAGAATGGGAGAAAATATTTCCAAACTGTGCATGTATCAAAGGACTAATATCCAGAATTGTCAAGGAACTCAACCATATCAACGAGAAAAAATCCCATTAAAAAGTGGGTAAAGGACATGAACAGATACTTCTCAAAGGAAGATGCATAAGTGGTCAAGAAACATGAAAAAAATGCTCAACATCACTAAGTAGAAAAATGCAAATTAAACCCATGTAATGGTTAATAATGACTGTCAACCTGATTGTATTGAAGGATGCAAAGTACTGTTCCTGGGTGTGTCTGTGAGGGTGTTGCCAAAGGAGATTAACATTTGAGTCAGTGGACTGGGAAATGCAGACCCACCCTCAATCTGGGTGGTTAAAACCTAATCAGCTGCCAGTGAGGCCAGAATACAAGCAGACAGAAGAACCTGAAAAGACCAGTCTGGCTTGGCCTCCCAGACTACATCTTTCTCCCGTGCTGATGCTTCCTACCCTTGAACATCGGACTCCAAGTTCTTCAGCTTTGAGACTCAGACTTGCTTCCTTGCTCCTCAGCTTGCAGATGACCAATTGTGGCACCTTGTGATCATGTGAGTTAACACTCCTTAATAAACTCATATATATATATATATATATATATATATATGAGATATATAACAGGATATATACGATATATAACAGGATATATACGATATATAACAGGATATATATATATATATGAGATATATAACAGGATATATATATAATCCTATTAGTTCTATCCCTCTAGAGAACCGTGACTAATACAATCTACAATGAGATGCTATCTCACACGAGTCAAAATGACTACTATTAAAAAGTCAAAAAAAAAATAGATGTTGGTATGAATGTGGAGAAAAGGGAACACATACATTACTGGTTTAAATGTAAATCAGTACAACCTCTATAGAAAACAGTATGGAGATTCCCCAAATAACTGAAGTAGAATTACCATTCAACCCAGACTACTGATACCCTGACTACTGGGTATCTACTCAAAGGAAAAAAAATCATTATATAAAAATGACACTTGCGCTCATATGTTTATTGCAGTGCTATTCACAATAGCAAAGTCATGAATCAACCTAAGTGTCCATCTACAGATGAGCAGAGAAAGCAAATGTGGTAAATATACACCATGAAATACTATGCAGCCATAAAAAAAAGAATGAAATCATGTACTTTGCAGTCCAGGATGGAGCTGGAGGCCATCCTCCTAAATAAAATAACCCAGAAACAGAAAACCAAATATATATGTTCTCATTTATAAGTGGGAGCTAAACAGTGGGTACACCTGCACATAAAGGTGAATATAATAGACACTGGGGACTCCAAAAGCGGGCAGGGAGAGATGAGTGTAAGGGTTGAGAAATTAATTTTTGGGTCCAATGTTCACTATTTGGGTTATGGGCACAATAGAAACCCAAACCTCACTATTACATCGTATATCCATGAAATAAAACTGCACATGTACCCCTTGAACCTAAAATAAAATAAATATAAATGTTCAATATATCAAAATTATCAACATAAAACCTTAGTTTTTAATTGTTTTTCTCCCTAAGGAGTTTAGGTAAAATTTACTATACTACAGTGAATTGCACATCTTTATTTTACAAACTGATGACTTTCAATAAATATATACACCCAAGTAATTCACACCTGTCAAGATACAGACTATTTCCATCACCCAAGGGAATACTCTCATGCCTCTTTCTAGACCATACACCACCCCCTCACCCAGAGAAAACAATTTTTCAGATTTTGTTCACTATAGTTTTGCCTATTCCAGATCAGATACAGTACATTACGTTATAAATTATTTTGCTTGGGTCTTTCACACATTCATGTTGTGGCTGTCAGTTTGCTTCATTTTATTGCTGAGTAGTGCTCCATTTTATGAATACAATACAGTTTGTTTGTCCAATGAAGATAAATATTGATGGACATTTGGGTTAGTTCCAGTTTTTAGCTATTATGAGTTAAGGTGCTATAAACATTCATGTACAAGCCTTTTTATACACATATGACTTATAGATATATAATTTCATTTTTGTTGGGTAAATACCTAAAATTGGCATTGTATAAGAAACTGCCAAACCTTTCCCTCAATTGGTTGTACTATTTTATAATCTCATCAGCAATGTATGAGTTATATTAATATTAATATGTCTTGATCAACATTTTATCTTTTCAGTCTTTTCATTTTAATCATCTGGTGAGTCAATAGTGTTTTTTCATTGTGATTTCACTTTTGAGTTTCTCTGATAACTAACGATATTAAGCACCTCCTGCTCTTTATTTTGTTGTTCAAAGTGTTCCAGCTTTGGCCATTGGAAGCTGTTTTTGTTTGCTTTTGTGCTCTTATAAAGCATCCTTATAAAGGCAGGTGTGTCTTTTGGTTTTTTGTTTGTTTTGAGCACTTCCTTACATTCTGTTACCACAGGATGTTCTTGGCTTATCTTGAATATTTCCTGCCCCAGTTCTGGAATCAGTCATTTCTCCAAGTCCTGATTCCTTTTATTAGAGAATGTTATTAGAAACTAGAATCTGGAGACCACATTTGCTCATTGCTACTGGGATATTGTTGCTTGTAGGCTGTCTTAGCTGACAGAGCAAGGATATGTGTATGTGTGTGTGTGTGTGTGTGTGTGTGTACTAACCTGTGCAATACATATATCTATAAACATTTCTGCTTGCAACTATCTGTAGATCTATTTAGCTAAACATAAGCTCATACATATGTCTCCAACTCTTATACAGTACCATATAGAGCATTCTAATCTTCTTTTCTGGCTTATCTGTAGATTCTCACTCCAGCAGTGAGAAAACTGGCTTGTACCCTACATCATCCATTTACTTAATTGTTCAATTCCAGTACAGATATTTAGTAGTATTAGAATTGTTAATCCATATCCTCATGGAAAACATCTTTATCAACTAGAGTACAGTGCTTATATGCAGTTCCTATTGTATTTAGCCTTATAGACTTCACTCATTTCCATAGTTATCTAGGTTGTCACCTTCCCCACCACCTTCACTGAGGTTGTTTTACATATCTGTAATACAGATTCTCTTGTCATATATGCATTCCTTCTTGGATATCCCAATCTCTTAAATGATTTTCTTAAATTGCATACATTGAGTTTCACACTAGTGTTGTAAAGTTGTATGGGTTTTGACAAATGCATGCCATGTATCTACTATGACAGTAACATATAGGATAGTTTCACAAACCTAAACTTTAACTAGTCAACTATTAAACTTTCAACTATTCAACTAAAACTAAAACTAAACTTCAACTGTTGAACTCTCCCTACATCCCCCTAAACTCTTGCTAACAACTGACTTTTACCAACTCTTTAGTTTTGTCTATTCCAAAAAGTCTTATAATCAGAATTATGTAGTATGTAGCCTTTTCAGATTGGCTTCTTTCACTTAGTATTATGCATCTAAAGCTCATCTGTACATTTTTCATGGCTTGATAGATCATCTTTCATCACTAAGATTTTACTGTATGGATATACCATCGTTGGTTTATCCATTCACCGATTTAAAAGTTATCTTGGTGGCTATATATATTTTCTTTCTTATTTTCTCCCAGTATAGCTTGGCTACTCATTTTGATAAGAAGTTTTACATTTGATTAATTTTAACGTATGTCTTCTTTTACGGTTTTTCCTTCCTATGACTTGTCTAAAAATTTTTTGCCCTCTCCCGTGATGCAAAGATATGTCCTCACATTTCCTTCTGTAAGTTTTATTTCATGTTTATGTTCACAATCTACTTTCAGTTAATATTTATTATAAGTGGTTCCTTCTATTAAAAAATCAAATTTTGTATTGTTTCTTGCTAACATATAGAAATATAATTGATTTTCCTACTGTGTCTTATACTCCCTTATTACTTCCAGAAAACTCACTTGTTAATTCCAGCCCCCTCTTCATAGATTTCTTGTCATTTACCACATAGATTAACATATCATCTATGAATAAAAGCAATTTATGTATTTATTTCTGATCTATATACTATTAATTTTTTTCTTGCCTCTTGCAATAGGTCAAATCTCCAATACAATGTTGAATAAGAGTGGTTATGGTGAATATCCTTGTCTTGTTCCTGTTCTTAAAGGGTATGACAGGCAGAATTCTAAAGATGTGCCCTAAGATTCCCATCCCCTGATTATTCAAATACTAATCTAGATACTGCTGTGTAGAGATTCTGAAGATACATTTAAGGTTACTAATAAACTAACCTTAAATTAAAGAGATTATTTTGAATTAGCTAGGTGGACCCAATGTAATTACATAAGCCCTTGAGAGTAGAAGAAGAAGGCAGAAGAGTCAATCAGATACATGCTGAAGAGGAAGTAGCAGAGAAAAGATGATGCAGAAAGGGAGTTCAGAAAGATTCAAAGTATAAGGAGGATGTAACCTGCCACTGCTGGCTTTGAAGATTGAGAAAGGGGCCATAGGAATATGAGTGGTTTCTAAAAGCTGAGAACAATCTTCAGCTGACAGTAAGCAAGGAAATAGGGACCTCAGTACCTCAAATGAATGGAACTGGAATCTGCCAACAACCTGACTGAGTTTAGAAGTAGATTCATTTGTAAAGCCGCCAGAAAACACACACACACACACACACACACACACACACACACACACAAAACCAACCAACCAAACAAACCAACAAAAAAACAGCCTTGTCAATCTTTTGAGATGGTCCTGCTGAAATCCAGAGGAGAGCACAAACTGAGCCATGCTGTGCACAAGCTTCTGACATAGAGAACTGTAAGATTAAAAAATGGATATTGTTTTAGGCAGGGTGCAGTTGCTCACGCTTATAATCCCAGCACTTTGGGAGGCCAAGGCAGGAGGATCATGAGGTCAGGAGTTCGAGACCAGCCTAGCCAACACAGTGAAACCCCATCTCTACTAAAAATAAAAAATTAGCTGGGTGTGGTGGCAGGCACCTGCAATCCCAGCTACTCAGGAGGCTGAGGCAGGAGAATCACTTGAACCCAGGAGGCAGAGGTTGCAGTGAGCCAAGATTGTACCACTGGACTCCAGCCTGGGTGACAGAGCTAGACTCTGTCTCAAAAAAAAAAAAAAAAAAAAAAACTGTATTGTTTTAAGACACCGGATCTGAAGGGGAGGTTCCAAGATGGCCGATTAGGAACAGCTCCAGTCTACAGCTCCTAGCATGAGTGACACAGAAGATGTGTGACTTCTGCATTTCCAACTGAGGTACCAGGTTCATCTCACTGGGGCTTGTTGGACAGTGGGTGCAGGACAGTGGGTGCAGCCCACGGACTATAAGCTGACGCAGGGCAAGGCATTGCCTTACCTGGGAAAGGCAAGGGGTCAGGGAATTCCCTTTCCTAGCCAAGGGAAGCTGTGACAGGCGGCACCTGGAAAATCGGGTCACTCCCACCCTAATACTGTGCTTTTCCAACGATTTTAGCAAACGGCACACCAGGAGATTATATCCCACACCTGGCTTGGAGGGTCCCACGCCCACGGAGTCTTGTTCACTGCTAACACAGCAGTCTGAGACCAAACTGCAAGGTGGCAGCAAGGCTAGGGGAGGGGCGCCCGCCATTGCTGAGGCTTGAGTAGGTAAACCAAGCAGCCAGGAAGCTCAAACTGGGTGGAGCCCACTACAGCTCAAGGAGGCCTGCCTGCCTCTATAGACTCCACCTCTGGGGGCAGCGCATAGATGAACAAAAGGCAGCAGAAACTTCTGCAGACTGAAAAGTCCCTGTCTGACAGCTTTGAAGAGAGTAGTGGTTCTCCCAGCACGGAGTTGGAGATCTGAGAATGGACAGACTGCCTCCTCACGTGGGTCCCTGACCCCCGAGTAGCCTAACTGGGAGGTACCTTCCAGTAGGGACCGACTGACACCTCATATGGCCGGTTGCCCCACTGAGACAAAGCTTCCAGAGGAACGATCAGGCAGCAACATTTACCGTTCTGCAATATTTGCAGCTCTGCAGCCTTCGCTGGTAATACCCAGGCAAACAGGGTCTGGAGTGGACCTCCAGCAAACTCCAACAGACCTGCAGCTGAGGGTTGGACTGTTAGAAGGAAAACTAACAAACAGAAAGGACATCTACACCAAAACCCCATCTGTACATCACCATCATCAAAGACCAAAGGTAGTAAAACCACAAAGATGGGGACAAACCTGAGCAGAAAAGCTGAAAATTCTAAAAATCAGAGTGCCTCTTCTCCTACAAAGGCACACAGCTCCTCGCCAGCAACGGAACAAAGTTGGATGGAGAATGACTTTGACGAGTTGAGAGAAGGCTTCAGAAGATCGGTAATAACAAACTTCTCCAAGCTAAAGGAGAATGTTTGAACCCATCACAAAGAAGCTAAAAACCTTGAAAAAAGATTGGATGAATGCCTAACTTGAACAAACAGCATAGAGAAGACCTTAAATGACCTGATGCAGCTGAAAACCATGGCACGAGAACTACGTGATGCATGCACGAGCTTCAGTAGCTGATTCGATCAACTGGAAGAAAGGGTATCAGTGATTGAAGATCAAATGAATGAAATGAAGTGAGAAGAGAAGTTTAGAGAAAAAAGAGTAAAAAGAAATGAACAAAGCCTCCGAGAAATATGGGATTATGTGAAAAGACCAAATCTACATCTGATTGGTGTACTTAAAAGTGACAAGGAGAATGGAACCAAATTGGAAAACACTCTTCAGGATATTTTCCAGGAGAACTTCCCTAACCAAGCAAGGCAGGCCAACATTCAAATTCAGGAAATACAGAGAATGCCACAAAGATACTCCTCAGGAAGAGAAACTCCAAGACACATAATTGTCAGATTCATCAAAGTTGAAATGAAGGAAAAAATGTTAAGGGCAGCCAGAGAGAAAGGTCGGGTTACCCACAAAGGGAAGCCCATCAGACTAACAGCAGATCTCTCGGCAGAAACACTACAAACCAGAAGAGAGTGGTGGCCAAAATTCAACATTCTTAAAGAAAAGAATTTTCAACCCAGAATTTCATATCCAGCCAAACTAAGTTTCATCAGTGAAGGAGAAATAAAATCCTTTACAGACAAGCAAATGCTTATAGATTTTGTCACCACCAGGCCTGCCTTACAAGAGCTCCCAAAGGAAGCACTAAACATGGAAAGGAAAAACCGGTACCTGCCACTGCAAAAACATGCCAAATTGTAAAGACCATCGTTGCTAGTTAGAAACTGCATCAACTAATGAGCAAAATAACCAGCTAACATCATAATGACAGGATCAAATTCACACATAACAATATTAATCTTAAATGTAAATGGACTAAATGCCCCAATTAAAAAGACACAGACTGGCAAATTGGATAAAGAGTCAAGACCCATCAGTGTGCTGTATTCAGGAGACCCATCTCACGTGCAGAGACACACATAGGCTCAAAATAAAGCAGTGGAGGAAGATCTACCAAGCAAATGGAAAAAAAAAACAAAATAAATAAAAGCAGGGGTTGCAATCCTAGTCTCTGATAAAACAGACTTTAAACCAGCAAAGATCAGAAGACACAAAGAAGGCCATTACATAATGGTAAAGGGATCAATGCAGCAAGAAGAGCTAACTCCTAAATATATATGCACCCAATACAGGAGCACCCAGATTCATAAAGCAAGTCCTTACAGACCTACAAAGAGACTTAGACTCCCACACAATAATAATGGGAGACTTTAACACCCCACTGTCAACATTAGACAGATCCACGAGAGAGAAAGCTAACAAAGATATCCAGGAATTGAAGTCAGCTCTGCACCAAGTGGACCTAATAGACATCTACAGAACTCTCCAACCCAAATAAATACAATATACATTCTTCTCAGCACCACATTGCACTTATTCCAAAACTGACTACACAGTAGGAAGTAAAGCACTCCTCAGCAAATGTAAAAGAACAGAAATTATAACAAACTGTCTCTCAGACCACAGTGCAATCAAACTGGAACTCAGGATTAAGAAACTCACTCAAAACTGCTCAACTACATGGAAAATGAACAATCTGCTCCTGAATGACTACTGGGTATATAACAAAATGAAGGCAGAAATAAAGGTGTTCTTTGAAACCAATGAGAACAAAGATACAACAAACCAGAATCTCTGGGACACATTTAAAGCAGTGTGTAGAGGGAAATTTATAGCACTAAATGCTCACAAGAGAAAGCAGGAAAGATCTAAAAATTAATACCCTAACATCACAATTTAAAAAACTAGAGAAGCAAGAGCAAACACACTCAAAAGCTAGCAGAAGGCAAGAAACAACTAAGATCAGAGCAGAACTGAAGAAGATAAAGACACAAAAAACCCTTCAAAAAATCAATGAATCCAGGAGCTGGTTTTCTGAAAAGATAAAAAAAATACATAGGCCGCTAGCAAGACTAATAAAGAAGAAAAGAGAGAAGAATCAATTAGACGCAATAAAAAATAATAAAGGGGATATCACCACCAATCCCACAGAGATTCAAACTAACATCAGAGAATACTATAAACACCTCTATGCAAATAAACTAGAAAATCTAGAAGAAATGGATACATTTTTGGACACATACACCCTCCCAAGACTAAACCAGGAAGAAGCTGAATCCCTGAATAGACTAATAACAGGCTCTGAAATTGAGGCAATAATTAAGAGCCTATCAACCAAAAAAAGTCCAGGATCAGACAGATTTACAGCCGAATTCTACCAGAGGTAAAAAGAGGAGCTGATACTATTCCTTCTGACACTATTCCAATCAACAGAAAAAGAGGGACTCCTCCCTAACTCATTTTATGAGGCCAGCATCATCCATGTACCAAAACCCGGCAGAGACACAACAAAAAAAGAGAAATTTAGACCAATATTCCTGATGGACATTGATGCAAAAATCCTCAATAAAATATTGGCAAATCGAATCCAGCAGCACATCAAAAAGCTTATCCACCATGATCAAATGGGCTTCATCCCTGGGATGCAAGGCTGGTTCAACATACACAAATCAATAAACATAATCCATCCTATGAACAGAACCAAAGACAAAAACCACATGATCATCTCAATAGATGCAGAAAAGACCTTCAACAAAATTCAACAGCCCTTTATGCTAAACACTCTCAGCAAATCAGGTATTGATGGAACGTATCTCAAAATAATAAGAGCTATTTATGACAAACCCACAGCCAACATCATGCTGAATGGGCAAAAACTGGAAGCATTCCCTTTGAAAACTGGCACAAGACAGGGATGCCCTCTCTCACCACTCCTATTCAACATAGTATTGGAAGTTCTGGCCAGGGCAATCAGGCAGGAGAAAGAAATAAAGGGTATTAATTTAGGAAAAGAGGAAGTCAAACTGTCCCTGTTTGCAGATGACATGATTGTATATTTAGAAAACCCCATCATCTCAGCCCAAAATCTCCTTAAGCTCATAAGCAACTTCAGCAAAGTCTCAGGATACAAAATCAATGTGTAAAAATCACAAGCATTCCTATACACCAATAATAAACAAACAGAGAGCCAAATCATGAGTGAACTCCCATTCACAATTCCTTCACAGAGAAGAAAATACCTAGGAATCCAACTTACAAGGGATGTCAAGGACCTCTTCAAGGAGAATTACAAACCACTGCTCAACGAAATAAAAGAGGACACAAACAAATGGAAGAACATTCCATGCTCATGGATAGGAATAATCAATATCGTGAAAATGGCCATACTGCCCAAGGTTATTTATAGATTCAATGCCATCCCCATCAAGCTACCAATGACTTTCTTCACAGAATTCGAAAAAACTACTTTAAAGTTCATATAGAACCAAAAAAGAGCCTGTATTGCCAAGACAATTCTAAGCCAAAAGAACAAAGCTGGAGGCATCACGCTACCTGACTTCAAACTATACTACAAGGCTACAGTAACCAAAACAGCATGATACTGGTACCAAAACACAGATATAGACAAATGGAACAGAACAGAGCCCTCATAAATAATACCACACATCTACAGCCATCCAATCTTTCACAAATCTGACAAAAACAAGAAATGGGGAAAGGATTCCCTATCTAATAAATGGTGCTGGGAAAACTGGCTGGCCATATATAGAAAGCTGGATCCCTTCCTTACACTTTATACAAAAATTAATTCAAGATGGATTAAAGACTTAAATGTTAGACCTAAAAACATAAAAACCCTAGAAGAAAACCTAGGCAATACCATTCA
The DNA here is from genome assembly GCF_009764315.1 of Trachypithecus francoisi. NCBI lineage: Eukaryota > Metazoa > Chordata > Mammalia > Primates > Cercopithecidae > Trachypithecus > Trachypithecus francoisi. The sequence continues at coordinate 117,518,168 of NW_022681453.1, read as the reverse complement.
GGACAGACATGAGCAAGGACTTCATGTCTAAAACAATAAATGCAATAGCAACAAAAGCCAAAATTGAGAAATGGGATCTAATTAAACTAAAGAGCTTCTGCACAGCAAAAGAAACTACCATCAGAGTGAACAGGCAATCTACAGAATGGGAGAACATTTTTGCAATCTACTCATCTGACAAAGGGCTAATATCCAGAATCCACAAAGAACTTAAACAAATTTACAAGAAAAAATCGAGGCTGGGCGCAGTGGCTCAAGCCTGTAATCCCAGCACCTTGGGAGGCCGAGACCGGCAGATCACGAGGTCAGGAGATCGAGACCATCCTGGCTAACACGGTGAAACCCCGTCTCTACTAAAAAATACAAAAAACTAGCAGGGCGAGGTGGTGGGCACCTGTAGTCCCAGCTACTCGGGAGGCTGAGGCAGAATGGCGTAAACCCGGGAGGCAGAACTTGCAGTGAGCTGAGATCCAGCCACTGCACTCCAGCCTGGGAGACAGAGCAAGACTCCATCTCAAAAAAAAAAAAAAAAAGAAAGAAAGAAAGAAAAAAAGGAAAAAATCGAACAACCCCATCAAAAAGTGGGCAAAGGATATGAACAGACATTTCTCAAAAGAAGACATTTATGCAGCCAATAGACACATGAAAAAATGCTCATCATCACTGGTCATCAGAGAAATGCAAATCAAAATCACAATGAGATACCATCTCACACGAGTTAGAATGGCGATCATTAAAAAGTCAGGAAACAACAGGTGCTGGAGAGGATGTGGAAAAATAGGAACACTTCTGCACTATTGGTGGGACTGTAAACTACTTCAACCACTGTGGAAGACAGTGTGGCAATTCCTCAATGATCTAGAACTAAAAATACCATTTGATCCAGCCATCCCATTACTGGGTATATACCCAAAGGATTATAAATCATGCTGCTATAAAGACACATGCATACGTATGTTTATTGCAGCACTACTCACAATAGCACAGACTTGGAACCAACCCAAATGTCCATCAATAATCGACTGGATTAAGAAAATGTGGCACAGATACACCATGGAATACTATGCAGCCATAAAAAAGGATGAGTTCGTGTCCTTTGTAGGGACATGGATGAAGCTGGAAACTATCATTCTCAGCAAACTATCGCAAGGACAGAAAACCAAACACTGCATGTTCTCACTCATAGGTGGGAACTGAACAATGAGAATTAACACTTGGACACAGGGTGGGGAACATCACACACTGGGGCCTGTTGTGGGGTGGGGGCGGGGGAGGGATAGCATTAGGAGATATACCTAATGTAAATGACGAGTTAATGGGTGCAGCACACCAACATGGCACATGTATACATATGTAACAAACCTGCACATTGTACACATGTACCCTAGAACTTAAAGTATAATAAAAATAAAAATGTAAACAAAAAAAAAGACCAAATCTGTGGCAACTTGCTATGGTCACAATAGAAAATAAATAATGGAGGGAAAGCATTCAAACTCTTACTGTATAATGTTCATTGTTGGGCTTTTTTCATAAATGCACTTTATTTCGTTACAGAAGTTCCTGTACACTCCTAGTTTGCTGAGAGTTGTTTTCAAGAATGGGTATTAGGTGTTGTCAAATGCTTTTTCTATACAGATAATCATATAATTTTTTAAACATTTTCCTGTTAATGTGGTGAATTATATTAATTTTTCTATCTCCTCTGTAGGAAAGTCATGGAAAGAAATGTAATTTTTCATAGAAAGCATACAAAGGAACAAATCTGTAATAAGACCTCCACCATGGCATGTTAGAATTACAAGTGCGGGAGTATTAATCATTATGTTTCTCCTTTTTTAATTAACAGATTTATTGAGATATAATTCCCTTACTATAAATTGCATCCTTTTAAAGTATTTTAAGTAACAAACTTGGTGATATAATTCCCTTACCATAAAACTCATCTTTTTAAAATATAATTCAATGGTTTTTAGTATATTCAGCATTGTGCAACCATCAACATTATCTAATTTCAGTAAACTGTCATCACCAAAAAAAAAAACTTTGTACCCATTACTAGTCACTCCTAAATTCTCCCTTCCACCCAAGCATTGACAACCACTAACCTATAGATTTGCCTATTCTGGGCACTTCACATAAGTGGAATTATAGAATATGCAGCCTTTTGTGACTGGCTTCTTTTATACTGTACAATTTTTCAATTCTGATCTATATATAAGTACTTCATTCCTTTTTATTCCTGAATATTCCGTTACAGAATACCACATTTCATTTATTCATCCATCAGTTGATATTTGGGTGGTTTCCACTTTTTTACTATTATGAATATGCTGTTATGAAGATCAGCATACAAGTTTTTTGATAAATGTACATTCTCAATTTTCTTAGGCATATATCAAGGTATAGAATTCCTAGGTCACATGCTGACACTAAGTTTAACATTTTGAGAAACTGACAAACTTTTCCAAAGCAGCTGCACCATTTTACAATGTATGAGAGCTCAAATTTCTTCAATCTTTGTCAGCACTTGATATTGTCTGTGTTTTTTGTTTTAGCCATCTTACTGGGTGCAAAGAAGTATCTCATTGTAGTTTTGATATGTATTCCCCAATAACTAATGATGTTAAGCATCTTTTTATTTGCCTATTGACCATCTCTATGTATTCTTTGGAGAAATGTTTATTGAAACTGTTTGCCCATTTTTTAATTGGGTTGTCTTTACTGTTGTCTTAAAACAGTTCTTTTTCTTTCTTTCTTTCTTTTTCTTTAAGATGGAGTCTTGCTCTGTGACCCAGGCTGGAGTGCAGTGGCATAATCTCAGCATATTGCAATCTCCACCACCTGCATTCAAGCGATTCTCCAGCCTCCACCTCCTGGGTTCAAGAGATTCTCCAGTCTCTGCCTCCTGAGTAGCTGGGATTACAGGAGTGCACCACCATGCCTGGGTAATTTTTGTGTTTTTAGTAGAGACGGGGTTTCACCATGTTGGCCAGGCTGGTCTCAAACTCCTGACCTCAAGTGATTCATCCGCCTCGACCTCCCAAAATGCTGGGATTACAGGTGTGAGCCACTGCGCCTGGCCCTTGTAACAGTTCTTTACATAGTCTAAATAAAAATCCCTTATCAGGTATTTTATATATTTGATATGATATGTATATATATATGAAATATTTTCTCCCTTTCAATGGGTTTTCTTTTCACTTTCTTGATGGTGTCCTTTGAGGCACAAACAATTTTGTTTCTTTAAAAAAATGACATTTATTTTAGGTTCACGTATACATGTGAAGGTTTGTTACACAGGTGAACTCATGTCACAGGGGTTTGTTATACAGATTATTTCATCACCCAGGTATGAAGCCCAGTACCCAATAGTTAACTTTTCTACCCTTCTCCCTCCTCCCATCCTCTACCCTCAAATAGACCATATCTCCATATCTGTTGTTTCCTGCTTTGTGCTTATGAGTTCGTATCATTTAGCTAAGCCTCGAGCTCCATCCATGTTCCTGCAAAAGACATGATCTCATTATTTTACAGGCTGCATAGTATTCCACGGTGTGTATGTGCCACATTTTCTCTATCCAATTTGTCATTGATGGGCATTTAGATTGATTCCATGCTTTTGTGAATAGTGCTGCAATGAATATTCACGTGTATGTATGTGTCTTTATGGTAGAATGATTTATATTCCTCTGGGTATATACCCAGTAATGGAATTGCCAAGTCAAATGGTAGTTCTGCTTTTGGCTCTTTGATGAATCACCACATTTCTTTCCACAATGGTTGAACTAATTTATACTCCCACCAACAATGTATAAGTGTTCCCTTTTCTCTGCAACCTTGCCAGCATCTGTATTTTTTTTACTTAGTAATCGCCATTCTGGCTAGTGTGACAAGGTACCTCATTGTAGTTTTGATTTGTATTTCTCTAACAAACAGTGACATTGAGCTTTTTCTCACATGTATGTTGGCTGCATGTATGTCTTCCTTTGAAAAGTGTCTGTTCATGTCCTTCGCCCAATTTTTAATGAGGTTGTTTGCTTTTCACTTGTAAATTTGTTTTAGTTCCTTATAGATGCTTGGTATTAGGCCTTTGTCAGATGCGTAGTTTGCAAATATTTTCTCCCATTCTATAGGCTGTTTACTCTGGGTTTTTTTTTTTTTTTTTGCTGTCAAAAGCTCTTTAGTTAAATTAGAGCTCATTGTTCTATTTTTACCTTTGTTGCAACTGCTCTTGGTGTCTTCGTCATGAAATTTTTCTCCATTCCTATGTCTAGAATGATACCACCTAGGTTGTCTTCCAGGGTTTTTATAGTTTTGGGTTTTACATTTAGGTCTTTAATCCATCTTGAGTTGATTCTTGCATATGGTATAAGGTGTAAGGGGTTCAGCTTCAGTCTTCCACATATGGCTAGCCAGTTATCCCAGCTTCATTAATTAAATAGGGAGTCTTATCACCATTGCTTGTTTTTGTCAGCTTTGTCAAAGATCAGACAGTAATAGGTGTGCAACTTATTTCTGGGCTCTCTATGCTGTTTCATCGCTCTATGTGCTTGTTTTTGTATCAGTACTATGCTGTTTTGGTTACTGTAGCCCTGTAGTATAGTTTGAAGTCAGGTAGCATGATGCCTACAGCTTTGTTCTTTTTCCTTAGGATTGCCTTGGCTATCCGGGCTCTTTTTTTGTTCCATATGAATTTTAAAATATTTTCAGGTTCTGTGAAGAATGTCATTGGTATTTTGATAGGAATAGCACTGAATCTGCAGACTATCTTAGGCAGTCTGGCCATTTTGATGTTTATTCTTGCTATCCATTAGCATGGGATGTTTTTCCATTTGTTTCTGTCTTCTCTGATTTTTTTGAGCAGTGTTTTATAGTTCTCTTTGTAGAGTTCTTTTGTCTCCCTAGTTGGCTGTATTCCCAGGTATTTCATTCTTTTTGAGGCCATTGTGAATAGGATTGCCTTCCTGATTTGGCTCTCGGCTGTTGTTGGTGTATAGAAATGCTAGTGATTTTTGAACAATGATTTTGTATCCTGAAGCTTTACTGAAATTGTTTATCAGATTAAGGAGCTTTTGGACCAAGACTATGGAGTTTCCTAGCTATGGAATCATGTCATCTACAAATAGGGATAGTTTGACTTCCTGTCTTCCTATTTGGATGCCCCTTATTTCTTTTCTTGCCTGATTGCTCTGGCTAGGAATTCTAATACTATATTTAATAGGAGTGGTGAGAGAGGGCATCTTTGTCTTGTACTGGTTTTAAAGGGGAGTGCTTCTAGGTTTTGCCCACCCATTATGATGCTGGCTGTGGGTTTTCATAGATAGCTCTCATTTTGAGGTATGTTCCTTCAACACCTAGTTTATTGAGAGTTTTTAAAATGAAAAGGTATTGAATTTTATCAAAAGTCTTTTCTGTATCTATTGAGACAGTCATACAGTTTTGGTCTTTAGTTCCGTTTATGTGATGAATCACATTTATTGATTTGTGTATGTTGAATGAATCTTGCATCTTGGGAATGAAGCCTACTTGACCATGGTGGATTAGCTTTTATATTTGCTCGTGGATTTAGTTTACAAGTATATTGTTGAGGATTTTTGCATCAATGTTCATCAAGGATATTGGCCTGAAGTTCTTTTTTTGTTGTGTCTCTGCCAGGTTTTGGTATCAGAATGAACCTAGCCTCATAGAATGAGTTGGGGAGGAGTCCCTCCTCCTTAGTTTTTTGGAATAGTTTCAGTAGGAATGGCATCACACATCTGATAGAATCTGGCTGTATATCCATCTGGTCCTGGGCTTTTTTTGGTTGGTAGGCTATTTATTGCAGATTCAATTTTGGAGTTCATTATTGGTCTCATAGGGAATCAATTTCTTCCTGGTTCAGTCTAGGTTTTGTAGTTTGTGTGCACAGAGGTGTTCATAGTAGTTTCTGATGGTTATTTTTATTTCTGTGGGGTCAGTGGTGACATTCCCTTTGTCATTTTTAATTGCGTTTATTTGGATCTTTTCTCTTTCTTCTTTATAGCTTGCAGCCTATCAACTTTTTCAAAAAACAAACTCCTAGATTTGTTGATCTCTTGAATGGTTATTGGTGTATTGATTTCCTTCAGTTTAGCTCTGGTTTTGGTTATTTCTTATCTTCTACTGCCTTTGGAATTGATTTGCTCTTCCTTCTCTAATTCTTTCAGTTGCGATGTTAGGTTGTTAATTTGAGATCTTTCCAACTTTTTGATGCGGACATGTGGTGCTATAAACTTCCTTCTTAACATTGCCTTAGCTGTTTCCCAGAGATTCTGGTATGTTGTATCTTTGTTCTCGTTAGTTTCAAAGAACTTCTTGATTTCTGCCTTAATTGTATTATTTATCCAAAAGTCATTCAGGAGCATGTTGTTTAATTTCCATGTAATTGCATGGTTTTGAGTGATTTTCTTAGTCTTGACTTCTACTTTTATTGCACTGTGGTCCGAGACTGTTTGGTATGATTTTGGTTCTTTTGTATGTGCTGAGATTTGTTGTATGTCCAACTATATGATCGATTTTAGAGTATGTGCCATATGCCGAGGAGAAAAATATATATCCTGTTGCTTTGGGGTGAAGAGTTCTGTAGAGGTCTGTCAGATCCATTTGGTTGAATGTTGAGTTCAGGTCCTGAATATCTTGGTTAATTTTCTGCCTGGATGATCTAATAATATCTAATACTGTCAGTGGAGTGTTTAAATCTCCCACTATTATTGTGTTGAAGTCTATGTCTCTTTCTAGGTCTCTAAGAACTTGCTTTATGAATCTTGGTGCTCCTGTGTTGGGTACATATATATTTAGGATAGTTAGGTCTTCTTGTTGAATTTAACCCTTTCCCATTATGTAATGCCCTTCTTTGTATTTTGTTTTGTTTTGTTTTTTAATCTTTGTTGGTTTAAACTCTGTCTTGTCTGAAATCAGGATTGTTTTTTTCAGTTTTCCATTTGCTTGGTAGATTTTCCTCCATCCCTTTATCTTGAGCCTACAGGTGTCATTACGTATGAGATGGGTCTCTGAAGACAGCATACCATTGGGTCTTGCTTTTTTTATTCAGCTTGCCTCTCTGTGCCTTTTAAGTGGGGCATTTAGCCCAGTTACATTCAAGGTTAATCTAAGAGTCTGTTCTTAGACTACTAATAAAGACATACCAGAGACTGGGTAATTTATAAAGAAAAAGAGGTTTAATGACTCACCATTCCACATGGCTGGGGAGGCCTCACGATCATAGTGGAAGGTGAAGGAGGAGCAAAGGTACATCTTTCATGGCAGCAGGAAAGAGTGGGTGCAGGGGAACTCTCCTTTATAATATCATCAGGTCTCATGAGATTTATTCACTATCATGAGAACAGCACAAGAAAAACCTACCCCCATGATTTAATTACCTCCCACTGGGTCCTTCTCATGACACATGGGGAATATGGGAGCTACAACTGAAGACAAGATTTGGGTGGGGACACAGAGCCAAACCATATCAATCCATCCCTGGCCCCTCCCAAATCTCAAGTCCTCACATTTCAAAACCAATCATGCCTTTCCAACAGCCCCCCACGGTCTTAGCCCATTCCAGCATTAACCCAAAAATCCAAGTTCAAAGTCTCATCTGAGACAAGGCAAGTCCCTTCTGCCTATGAGCCTGCAAAATCAAAAGCAAGTTAGTTACTTCCTAGATACAATGGGGGTTACAGGCATTGGGTAAATAAATCCATTCCAAATGGAAGAAATTGGCCAAAACAAAGGGGCTACAGGCCCCATGCAAGTCCAAAATCCAGCAGGGCAGTCAAATCTTAAAGCTCCAAAATTATCTCTTTTGACTCCAGGTCACACTGATGCAAGAGGTGAGTTCCCAAGGCCTTGGGTAGTTCCACTCCTGTGGTATTGCAGGGTACAGCCCCCTATCCTGGCTGCTTTCATGGGCTAGTGTTGAGTGCCCGTGGCTTTTCCAGGCACACGGTGCAAGCTGTTGGTGGATCTACCATTCTGGGGTCTGGAGGATGGTAGTCTCATAGCTCCTCTGGGCAGTGCCCCAGTGGGGACTCTGTGTGGAGGCTCTGACCCCACATTTCCCTTCCACACTGCCCTAGCAGAGGTTCTCCATGAGGGATCCGTCCCTGCAGCAAACTTCTGCCTGGACATTCCACACATCCTCTGAAATATAGGCAAAGGTTCCCAAACCTCAATTGTTGACTTCTGTGCACCCACAGGCTCAACACCACATGGAAGCTGCCAAGACTTAGGGCTTGCACCCTCTGAAGTCATGGATCATGTTGTACCTTGTCCCCTTTTAACCACAGCTGGAGGCTGCGATGCAGGACATCCCAAGTCCCCAGGCTGCACACAGCAGGGGTTCCCTGGGCCCAGCCCATGAAACTATTTTTTCCTCTAGGCATCAGGGCCTGTGATGAGAGGGACTGCCAAGAAGGTCTCTGACATGCCCTGGAGATATTTTTCCTACTGTCTTGATGATTAACATTCAGCTTCTCATTACTTATGCAAATTTCTGCAGTGGGCTTGAATTTCTCCCCAGAAAATAGGTTTTTCTTTCTACTGTATCATCAGGCAGCAAATTTTTCAAACTTTTCTGCTCTGCTTCCTCATGAACACTTTGCCATTTAGAAATTTCTTCCTCCAGATACTCTAAATCATCTCTCTCAGGGTCAAAGTTCCATAGATCTCTAGGGCAGCGGCAAAATGCTGCCAATCTCTTGGCTAAAGCATAATAACGGTCACCTTTGCTCCAGTTACACAACAAGTTCCTCATCTCCATCTGAGACCACCTAAGTCTGGACTTTATTGTCCATATCACTATCAGCATTTTGGTCAAGGCCATTCAACAAGTCTCTAGGAAGTTCCAAACTTTCCCACATTTCCCTATCTTTTCCTGAGCCCTCCAAACTGCCCCAGCCTCTGCCTGTTACCCAGTTCCAAAGTCACTTCCACATTTTCAGGTATCCTTATAACAGCACTCCCCTGCCCCCCACTACTGGTACCAATTTACTTGTATTAGTCTGTTCTCACACTGCTAATAAAGGTATACCTGAGAGTGGGTAATTCATAAAGAAAAAGAGGTTTAATGGACTCACAGTTTCACATGTTTGAGGAGGCCTCACAATCATGGTGGAATGGGAAGGAGGAACAAAGGCACATCTTACACGGTGGCAGGCAAGAGAGCGTGTGCAGGGGATTTGCCCTTTATAAAAACATGAGAGTTGTTCACTATTGAGAACAGCAAAAGAAAAACTCACCCCCATGATTGACGTACCTGCCACCAGGTCTCTCCCATAACACATGGGGATTATGGGAGCTACAATTCAAGATGAGATTTGGGTGGGGACACAGTCAAACCATATCAGTTAGTATTGATATGTGTGGATTTGATCCTTTCATTGTGCTGTCGGCTGATTATCGTGCTTGCTTGTTTGTGTGGATGCTGTATAGTGTCACTGCTCTGTATATTTAAGTGTGTTTTTGTTTTAGCTGGTAGTGGCCTTTCCTTTCTGTATTTACTGATCCTCTCAAGATCTCTTGTAAGGCAGCTCTGGTGGTAACAAACCCCCTCGACATTTGCTTATCTGGAAAGGATCGTATTTCTCCTTCACTTAGGAAGATTTAGTTTTAGATACCCGGGCTTTTCAGGTTTCCCAGCAAAAGCTGTAACTCTGTCAAAGAAGGAGAAGAAGGAGATTAGACCCCTCCCCCATACATATCTCAGAACTTTGGGAAGCCAGTGCAGGTGGATCACTTGAGGTCACGAGTTTGAGACCAGCCTGGACAATGTGGTGAAACTCCGTCTAAATCGAAAAAAAAAAAAAAAATTGTGTGTGTGTGTGTGTACATATACACATGTAATAGGTGCCTGCCACCACGCCCTGCTAATTTTGTGTGTATATATATATATATATACATATATACACACAAAAAAAAATTTTATATACGTGTGTGTGTGTGTGTGTGTATGTATATATACACATGATATTAGCAGGATGTGGTGGCAGGCACCTATAATCCCAGCTACTCAGGAGACTGAGGCAGGGGTATCACTTGAACCCAGGAGGCAGAAGTTGCAGTGAGCTGAGATCGCACCACTGCACTCCAGCCTGGATGACAAAGCAAGGCTCCAACTCAAATAAATAAATAAATAAATATTAAGATTTTATTTCACCTTGTGTCCATTTTGGTATGTTGTATTTTTCAAGAAATTTTATATTTTAAAATGCTTTATATTTAAAGTGTTTCTTATAGATGGCATATAGTTGGGTATTTTGTGTGATCTCTAATTTGACAATCTCAGCCTTTTGAGTGTTTAATCCATTTATATTTAATGTAATTACATATATGGCTAAACTTATCAATTTGTTATTTGTTTTCTATTTACCCCATCTGATTTGTTTATTTGTTTATACTTTCCTGCTACTTTTTTGGACATGGGGGTGGTAAATCTAATATTGTTTAGAATTCCATTTCAATTATTTCAGTTGCTTTTTAGTGATTTCTCTTTATATTGCTTTTAATGGTTATTCTAAGAACTATAATATGCATTGTTATCTAATTTTAGTCTAGTTAGAGGTAGTATTAGAAAACTTCACAAGAAATCTAAAAACCTTGCAACAATATACTTTCACTTACCTCTCATTTTTTGTGCTGGTTATCATATACATTATATCTACAAATGTAATAAACCCCAGATTACAGTATTGTTATAGTTTTTTAATCAATCACATGACTCTTAAAAAATTAGAAGAAAAATATATAATATTTTATATTTACCCATATATTTACCATTTCAGGTGTTCTTCCTACCTTCTAATAGATTTACATTTCCATCTGGAGTCTTCCTTAAATTCAACTTATAAATCTCATCATTCTACTTACAAATATAGCACAGAAGTTTAATCAATTTTAAGTGAGCTTTTAATGAATGCTTGGTCCCAATTACAAACCTAAACACTCTTAAACAGTACATATTGTATTTAAAAGTTCAATACATTGCTTTTTTTTAAAAGTACCTCAATAGTATAGTAAATAAATAAGACCTTCCCAAGTATAAACAGAGCTCTCATAAATAAAATAAATTTAAGTCATAAATGTGGCTAATCTTAAGATCTTCTAAATGTTACCATATTATTTTAAAATTTAGTGTCATTAGTCTGTTTTTTGTTGTTATACCAGAATACTTGAGACTGGGTTGTTTTTTAAAGAAAATTAATTTATTTCTTACAATTCTGGATTCTGGGAATTCCAAGGGTATGGTGCTGGCATTCAGTTGGCTTCTGGTAAGGACCTTCTTGTGTCATAACATGGTAGAGGGCATCACATGGAAAGGAAAAGAGCATGCCAAACTGACTTTTATAATAGACCCACTGTGATAACTAACCCATTCCAGTGATAACCCATTAATCGATTAATGCATTAATCCATCTTTCTGCCCTCATGACCCAATCACCTCTTAAAAGCCTCACCTCGTAATACTGTTCCATTGGGGATTAAGTTTCAGCATGAGTTTTGGAGGGAACATTCAAACCACTGCACTTAGAAAGACTTCAATTTAAAACTACAAGTTTAATCCAATCACTCAATTATACATTTTAAAATTTGGAATCTCAAGGCTTATCTTCACTTGAATATACTAAATTATCTTTAATATTACATACAACTAAAAATCAAATTTGTACCATCAATCCCGGGAGAGGATCCTATTTCTTTATTTCTATACATAACTCTGAACCTTCCTGAAGTTAAAACACATTCACCCACTAAGGAAACAACTGTATCATCTCAAACGATATGAACTTCTTTGTTTCAACGGCTGAGCCATATTTGCTATTGAGATGCCCAGAGCTGCTTGATTCCTTTCTACATAGTTTTTCCTTCTTTCTCTCAATTGTGGCAGCTCCTTCAAACTATTTCATAAAATTCCCTTTTTGCTTAACTTTTTAAAAATTTGTTTCTTTTGCTTGCAACCAAGGAACCCTAACTAATCTACCAGAGAGTTGCAGCCCATACATTATCTTGCAAATATGGTTATTAAGAATTGGATAGAGCCAAGATGGGGTAGAAGATCATTAATTCTAAGTTCAAATTACAAAAGCAGAACATAGTAGTCTGTGTTATGCAGTGGTGAAACCGCTCAACAAATTATCTTAGGCTGGAAGGCCACTGAAAATGAAGCTGTAACTGAAGGAAACTGGTAACTGCTGCCACCCAACAATTTAAAGAGTTTAAAGGATGTAAAAAGTTTTAGGACTTTGGGGGTGAGATGACAACTTCAGACAGGACCAGCTAACTTAAACCACGAGAAGTTTGTTCCCTAAATTTCACCTTAGAACAAGAAAAAAATACTGACTCAAAAGCTAAGATTTCTTTGAAACAAATTTAAGAGTTTGAATCTGTGCATTGCTGGTCTGATTTGTAAACTTTAGGCAACTGATAAGGGAAAGCTCTACAAGGAAAAATGGGGACATAGAAGTTGAAGTACTCCAAACCTCCAAATCCTCTGTAAATGCTATCAACAACACATAAATCTGACAAGGAGTGTTTCTTGTAAACAACTGTATCTGCTTTGGCCTGAGGAAACCGTCACTCCCTTGAGGAGGAAGCCATTAATTCCCTTATGCTCCACCCTTCATTGTTACTTAGGCCAGGATCCAATCCCAACGTGGAGACTGAAAGTCAAATTAAACTACCTGAAATTGAAATTAAACCATCTGAAAGTGAAAGTTTGGCCACGAAATAAGTTACAGGCATTTGTTGATTTATACGGTCAAAAATACAAAAATTATGTTGGAAACGCAGGGTGCCCAACCATAGATCAATAAAATTAAATCAGGCTTAATTTGTTGATGTAGGTATAAATGTCATTGTATATTTGTGCAGCTATGTCAGACAGTTTGCTGGTTTAGTTAATGCTATTCTAAATCCAGGGCTATTCCGTTTAAAAAGAAATCAACATGGTTGAACCTCCTTGATATAAAGCAAAGTGTGAAAGGAAAACAAATCTCACCAAGCCAAAGGGAAAAGTCAAGCTGGAAACTGTATCAAGCAAACCTGCGTCCCATTTTATTCCTAAATAAGATAGCTACAAAGATAAAAAAGATACAAACCTCCCTCACAATTTGCCCACAAGAAAATTCCTCATGGACCTCATGATCTTTACGCTAAAACAGTTCTGCTGATTTTCACCCTGGCAATGTAAATTGATGGCTTATCTTCACAGGTAAGGGACAAAAAACAGAACTCAAAGTCATCCCTCTGCTCAACTGAGACAAATACATATCTGATTGCTTCCTAGGCCCCACTGTTCATGTAAAAATGCAGATTCACGAGCCAGACTAGGGCATAAATAACTATTCCTTTAAACCCCTCTCACATGTGAATTGTATATTCAGTGAAAGGTTGATTGAAGACTCAGAAAAATGCAACCATTTGTCTTTTATCTACCTATGACCTGGAAGACCCACCGCCACCCCTAACCCCACCCCACTTTGAGTTGTCCTGTCTTTTCAGACTGAAACAACATACAACTTACATGTATTGACCAACATTTCACGTCTCCCAAAAATATATAAAATTGGCCAGGCGCAGTGGCTCATGCCTGTAATCCCACCACTTTGGGAAACCAAGGCAGGTGGATCATGAGGTCAGGAGATCGAGACCATCCTGGCTAACATGGTGAAACCCTGTCTCCACTAAAAATACAAAAAATTAGCCAGGTGTGGTGGCGGGCTCCTGTAGTCCCAGCTACTCAGGAGGCGAAGGCAGGAGAATGGTGTAAACCCAGGAGGCGGAGCTTGCAGTGAGCCAAGATCGTGCCACTGCACTCCAGCCTAGGCAACAGAGTGAGACTCCGTCTCAAAAAAAAAAAAAAATTTATAAAATCAAGCTGTACCTTGACCACCGTGGTTACATGTCATTAGGACCTCCTGAAGCTGCATCACAAGTGCATCCTTAATCTTGGCAAGATAAACATTCTAAATTGATTGAGATCTATCCCAGATACTTTTGGTTTGCAAGAGGTAGAAACAGGACTATTGAAGCAAGGCACTTTGTTAAGGGGTGAACGGAAAATGAAAGCTAGAGCAATCAGAATTCCATCTTCCCGAACTTTAACTCTTAGACTTTGTATTAACACTTGTAGGTTGTTAATTCTAATAGCATCAGATGAGACTATACAATGGTTCTTTCCACAGAAACTCTAAAGTTGCACAGTTTCTGTCCTTTCAGGCTTCCTTTCAAACCTGTAGTTATTCCATGAGTCCTATAAAGACGTGCTTTTTGCTTAAATTGGTAGGAACTGTTTTCTGTTGCTTGCAACCAAAAAACCCTAAGAAATACAATGCTCTTTCTCATTCTCCTCTTGCGCTGGTGATCCTTTAAATAGCACAGAGCTCTATTTCTCACTCCTCTTTTTTCATTATGCATTCTTCCTCTAAATATTCCACTTTCATAGCTTTAATAATCACCTATATACTGATTCATAAACATGTATCTCTACTTCAGATAGTTCCCTTTCCCATAGGAATCTTAAACTCAGTCTGCCCAAAAGTGAACTCAACTTTCCTTGCAAACCGCTTTTTCTCCTGTATTTTCTATCTCAATGAAAATTCACCACCATTCACCCAGATTTTTACACCCTAAACTGTTGAGTCTTAATTTGACTCTTTCCTCTTCTTCGTACTCTGTGCTTCCCCATTTTGACCCTTAACATTCAATTAATTATGACATTTTTTCCATTTTCCCTTGTAACTCTGCAATCTTCTCATTCATCATGTTTGTTCAACATAATTATGTCTAATTTCCTACCTCCAATATTTTCTCCTAAAAAATACTCCACATCACAACTAGAATGGTCTAAATTTTTTTTTAAAAAGGCCGGGCACAGTGGCTCATGCCTGTAATTCCAGCACTTTGGGAGGCCAAGGTGGGCGGATCACAAGGCCAGGAGATTGAGACCATCCTGACTAACATAGTGAAACCCCATCTCTACTAAAAATACAAAAAAAAAATTAGCCGGGCGTAGTGGTGGGCACCCTATAGTCCCAGCTACTCGGGAGGCTGAGGCAGGAGAGTGGCGTGAACCCGGGAGGTGGAGGTTGCGGTGAGCCGAGATCACACCACTGCACTCCAGCCTGGGCGACAGAACGAGACTCCATCTCAAAAAATAAATAAATTTTAAAAAATAAAAATTTCTTATCATTTTCTTGTACGTACTGTTCCAATGCTTCTCTATTGCCCTTGGGAAAAAGTCCAAATTCACCCATCTTTATGGTACACACCATCATACTAAGCCATTTACAGTACAAATGATGCCATGATTCTGTCACAATACAATACACCTTTGTAACCCCATTTCCTTTGCCTAAAGTGCCTTTTCTAAACTTCTCTCCATTGCTAACTTCTTTTTTTTTTTTTTTTTTGAGATGGAGTCTTGCTCTGTCGCCCAGGCTGGAGTGCAGTGGCCGGATCTCAGCTCACTGCAAGCTCCACCTCCCGGGTTCACGCCATTCTCCTGCCTCAGCCTCCCGAGTAGCTGGGACTACAGGCGCCTGCCACCTCGCCCGGCTAGATTTTTTGTATTTTTTAGTAGAGACAGGGTTTCACTGTGTTAGCCAGGATGGTCTCGATCTCCCGACCTCGTGATCCGCCCGTCTCGGCCTCCCAAAGTGCTGGGATTACAGGCTTGAGCCACCACGCCCGGCCTCCATTGCTAACTTCTATTTGTCTTTCAAATCTCAAATTGATATCCTCCCAGAGGAGCAGTTCCTGAACCTTCTAGACCTATGATGCCCAATATGATAGCCACCAACCATGCCTAGTTATTGAGCACTGAATTACAGCTACTCTGAATTTAGATGTACTGAAAGTGTAAAATACACCAGATTTTGAAGGCTTAGTATGGAAAAAAAGTCAAATATCTTAGTAATAATTTTTATATTGGTTACATATAAAATATTTTGGACATATTCAGTTAAACAGAATATACTTTTGAAATTAGTTTCCTTTTTTAACTTTATGGGTCTAAAAGAAAACTCAAAATTATATGTGGCTTGTATCAAATTTTAACTGGACACCAGCTAGCCTAGATAAGCCCCTTTTTTCAGTGCCTTATAGTTATTTCTTTACTAGCATTTGTTTTATATTTTAAAATTACTAGACTGTCTTCTGCACTAGACTGCAAGCACCTTAGGAACAAGAGGCTTTCTTGGTCAACATAGTAATACTAGAGGTAAGGCTGCTAAAGTACACACAGTCAATCTTCATTATTTTTTGATTCCATATTTGCAAATTTGCATACTTGACATAATTTACTTATAATCTCAAAATCAATACTTGCAGTGCTTTTGAAGTCATTTGTGAACATGCAGAGAGACTTGCGCCATCTAATGCACATTTAGCTGAGGTCAAACACAGTGATGCTCTCCCTTCTTGTTTCAGTTATCAAACTGTAAACCAGTATTCTTTTCAGTCTGTTTATCGCCAGGTTTTGCATTGCTGTGCTTTTTGTTGGTGATTTCACTGTACGAAATGGCCCCCAAACACTGTGCTGAAGAGCTGTCTAATGTTCCAAAACACAAGAAAGCTACAGTGTGCCTTACAGAGAGCATATGTTAGATAAGCTACCTTCAGGCATGAATTACATTGCTGTTGGCCATGAGTTTAATGTTAATGAAGCAACAATATATAGTAAATCAGGTGTCTCTAAACAGAAACACACTAAAAATCACATATTAACCAATGTTGTGGCCCAGAGGCTCAGAGGAACCTAACCCTGTATTTCCCCTAGGAGCACCGGTTTAGTATTTGCCAATTCAGTATTCTTACTGACTTCAGGAGAACTGACTGTATATATTGAATAAGTGATGCCCAGTCATTTGATTCCAAATCCAAATCTTTTGTGAATGCAGTATATGTTGGTAGGTAGAGCAGTGGCTCTGGAACCAAACTGCCTAGGTTCCAGTCTTGGTTTTCTGACTTACTAGCTTTGTATTCTGGGGCAAATTGCTTAACGTTTCTCCTTTTTCCGTAATTAAAAATGCAGGTTAAAACAGTACTGTTAACATTTGCCAGGGGCTGGGTGTAGAAGGAGGAAACTGATCACGAAAAGCCACTAGAAAACTTTTGGAATGCGGGAAATATTCCATATCTTGATCATAGCAGATGATCAAGATATGTTTTTCAAAACTCATAAAAAGAAAAGGGACAAATTTTACTTTATGTGAATAACTTAAAAAGGTTAAAAATAGAGAGCAGCAGTCACAATCAAAGGAATAATGCACATCAAAAATTTAGTACACTACCTGCCTATATAAATACTAAATACTATTAGTGATCATTCTAAAAACAATAGGGAAAAGTTAGGAGGTCTAAGGAAAAGCAGAAACACCTAATGAACCGAGATTTTAATCTGGCTCTTTCTTTTTGGGGGGTTGGGTGTGGGGAGGGGGGTTGGTCTCACTCTGTCACCCAGGTTGGAGTGCAGTGGCCTGATCTCGGCTCACTGCAATATCCACCTCCCAGGCTCAAGTGATCCTCTCACCTCAGCCTCCCGGGTAGCTGGGACCACAGGTGCATGGCACCACACGCACCTAATTTTTTGCATTTTTGGTAGAGACGAGGTTTCACCATGCTGCCCAGGCTGATCTCGAACTCCTGAGCTCAGGCAACCCACCTGCCTCAGCCTCCCAACGTGCTGGTATTACAGGTATGAGCCACTGCTGTAATGGCTCCTTCGTATATTAGCTAGAGGCTGAATTCAGTACATGAGAGGGAAGTAACTTATTGCAAAAGTTAAACTGGACATGTTTGAAAGATATGTGAAAACTGTAGAGTCATATAGGAATGTGAGGTATGGGATTATTTATGAGACAGCAACAGGAAATCAAAGTACCACATAAATGCGGGTGTGGAATGGGAAATAATTTCCTAGGTCACCTCCCCAAGAGGATACCTTGGTGAGTTGTGAAATGAAACTGTGAAGGGGGAGCACATCTTTTTTAAGAACCTTTCTATTGCAGTCTACAAGCTCTAGATCAATTTTGAAGACCATCTAAGTGTTCTAATGTGGCAGGGTTAAACCCCAAACTCTAATGAATGCCAATGCCAGGATGAAAGAAGGGATGAGGTGGCAGAACACCTCTCTGGACCCACAATGCCGTAGAAGTCAGGCACCCTTCGCCTCCACAACTTCACAACAGCCTTTGCTGTGAGAAGTGGGCTAATTCATTTCACTGCTGGCTTGTTAGGTGGCGGATGCTTCAGGAGTTCCCACTCCCGGGAGCAGCGCTGACTCTACAGGGGCAACCCGCGCCAGTCGCTGCCAAAAATCTCACCAAGGGGTGAATGGGGTCCTCAGGACCCGCGGTGCCGAGCTAGGTAATAAAATACGGCACCTGAGTTCTTCTTCAAGGACCAGGAGGAGGTTCGAACCCCAAGAAAGGCTGCAAGCTGAACCAGAAGCTCGAACCTAAAGTTCGCTTCACAGCCAGCCACACTGGCACTCGCTGAATCGGCGCGCCTCGCGAGTTCTGACAATCGTCATGTGATAACTGCCACGCACCTGATGGCAGGGGCCACTGGGTGCCTTGCTTGGTTCCCATTAAAGTCGACTGCGACCCGAACGCAACAAACCTAAGAGTTGGAAGGCGCGGGTTCCTCTGCCAGCGAGCTCAACCTCGGTATTCAGAGTGCTGAAAGTGCGCTCCACGCCGGAAGTGCACTAATCCGCAGCACGTGGGGTTGCCAGGGCGCTCTTCACGTGACTGGGCGGAGCCTCGGGAATCTGGTAGCCAATGGTAGCCCGAGAGGGCGGTGCCTGTGACGCTCCGGGGCCTATCCCGGAAATAGGGCTGAGGTGGGGGCGGGTAAGGGCGGGGAGGCTGGGGTGTGGAAAGTGTGGCGGCCCCGCCCCGTCTCTTGGAACTGCCGCGGCCGCCACCGCCGCCGCCGGCGCCGCAGCTGTAGGGGACCAGCGCGGGTACGCAGACGAAAGGCACTCTTTGCCAGCTGAAAGGTGAGGACCTGGGGAAAAGCTGGTGGGGATGGGGCCAGAGGGAGGCAGGGCCGGGGAAGGCGCCCAGAGCCAAGCGCTGACCGAGGGAAGGAAGGAAAATGGATGGGGGAACAGAGGCGAGCGCGGGACCGCAGGGGCTCAGGCCCTGGTGGGGCCGGGCAAGGCCGAGCTGAGCCGAGGATGCCGGCAGAACAGGGGGCGCGTGTGCGGCCGCGGCGGCGGCGTTGAGGGGTGGAGGGCGGGGTGCGCGCTAGCTAGCAGAGGGCCGGGTGCCGCCGGCCAGGTTCTGTTACCCCGCATCCTTCGCGGGGACGTGCGGCCTGGGCTGGATACCCCGCAGTAGGGTTCGGGGCGGCGGCCGAGTGCTGGGCGGCGCGGGAAGGTCGCCGGCTTCTGCGGTGGGGCGATAGGGGCCGCAACCTGCTGTTTCCAGCGCGGAGGAGCGCCCTGGGCGGGTGTCCCCACCCTCAGCGAGCTCCTCTGCGACTTCTCATCCCACCTCCCCAAGCAATAGCTGGAAAAGTTTGTAGAGGCCAGAGTTAGAAAGTGTCCACTAGTCTAGGGTGGGTGTTCCTTACGCGCAGAAATAACAGGCCCGTGATGCTTGGCACATAACTTGTCCGAAATGAGACGTTTTCCTGCCTACATACCCGTTGTTGAAAAGCAAACACAAACTTTTTGTGTGTAGTTCCCACGGAAAAACTACCATCTCCCCAGCCCACCATGGCGGACGAAATTGATTTCACTACTGGAGATGCCGGGGCTTCCAGCACTTACCCTATGCAGTGTTCGGCCTTGCGCAAAAACGGCTTCGTGGTGCTCAAAGGACGACCATGCAAAATAGTGGAAATGTCAACTTCCAAAACTGGAAAGCATGGTCATGCCAAGGTAAGTGCCCTTGCAGATCAGCCTTTGGCTTTGGCGTTGGGACTTTGATCATTTGTGTTCCGTTACAGATCATGAGATTTCTATACTTAAAATTTTGTAATAAGCACTGTTTTTTCCTTCCCACAATTACTGGGTGATCAGTTATTATGTTGAATACTGAAAGGTAGTATTCCCTTCTTGGGCCCTTAACAATGTTCATTAACTGGGAACTGAAACTTTCCTGAATCCTAGTGACTTAGAAGATCTATTCAGTTTACAGATGAGAAAACCTGTTCCAGCAATTCTAAGAAACCTACACTTTATTTTTCTTGTGTAATCTCATAATTGAATCACTGGACTATATTGGGTCTTGACATGTCGTGATACTGTTTAGTTGTTTACTGCCTCTTAATTTTAAGACCACTACTTTTTTTTTTAAGTAAAATCAGATGACCTTGGAAGGCGGAGAAAAAGAATCTGTCGTAATCAGCGTTGGTATTGTGCTCTTGTGTGTGTAATGAGTGATATACTTGGCAGAGATTAAACAGGTTTCCTGTTCTCCTCTGTTAGGTTCACCTTGTTGGAATTGATATTTTCACGGGCAAAAAATATGAAGATATTTGTCCTTCTACTCACAACATGGATGTTCCAAATATTAAGAGAAATGATTATCAAGTAAGCACTGATTTTCTTTAGAATGTTGCATGTTTCTTCAAGGTGCAAATACTTTGTACTATCAATAATAATTTGACAAAACCCAAGAGTAGTTTTGTAGGTTTTTCTAACCAATTATTAGGCACCACCTATCTTAGAAACTGGAGAAATAGTGATGTTTAACACTTGTACCTTTTCTAGGATTATTGCTAGTTTGCTTTTTCACATTCTTGCATTTTTTAAAAAGTCAAATACTTATTAGTGCTCCTCAGACCAAGTGACTGCATATTGCAATTAAGTCCAATGTTTAGTAAAAGTACTATTCTCTCTGTAGTAATATATTTCTTATTCTAATTTAAAACATCCCTCCTGGATGTTTTGTTTGTTTTCACTGATGAGACCTAAGACATTCAAGAAACTACTGAAATTCATGTTCCTACCAAGTTTTTGTATTAATGAATGTTAGTCAGAACCTGACATTCTTAAGTAGGGAAATAAGTTGAAAGCCATAAAAATAAAGTACACGGTCACTGAGTATGGTGAAGAAAACACAAAAACTATGTAATTGGTTAAAGTACGTTCAGTGACCATGCTGTGACCTTTTGCTAAATTATATATGTAAATTTCAAGTTTTAGTTCCAGCTATACATTTGGGTAGGTCATATTTAATGATAGCATTTTGTTGTTTGGAGTACTGATGATAAACAAATAATTGACCTTATAGAATGTGGAAGCTCAGATTACTCATAACTAAAGCTTTTCTTGAAAGTCTTCAATGTCTACATGAAGCATATCATATATCAAACTCATTTCTGCTCATTTTACGTAGTAAAACTACAAAGTTGACACTGGTATTTGTTTTATCCAACTTAAACTGATTTTTTTCTGTACCCTTTATTGTGTAAATTTTTTTAATGTTGCTATCAACTACATTTACGCAATGATTTCCTTTTGCTGTTTGTCCACATGCAAACATACTTTTTTGTAGTTTTAATCTAGTAAACACTTCTATATTTTCATTTTCTGACTTGTCATAAATGTTTTCTAGGTTGCTTTGAAGTCTTTGTAGAAATTTGAATTGTTTTGCAAGTGGGTTTTTTTAACCAGGTAGATCTGGGTTTGGATCTAGTTCTGTCACTTTCTAGTTGGATGATTTTGGACAAGTAATACAACCTTTCTGAGCCTGTCTTCTCATCTACAAAATAGGGATAATATGAGGATTAAATGAGAAAATGGACCCCATAAGAACTCCATAAGTAGATATGTACCAAAAAGTACTGTTCTGTTTCCCTCTTTTCCTATGTAAAAATTCTACTTAATCATTTCATTATTGTTGGAGCACCAAATTTGATGTGGTTCATAGTGGGTGCTCAAAAAACATTTGTTAAATATATAGTCTACTTAATCATTTCATTATTGTTGGAGCACCGAATTTGATGTGGTACATAGTAGGTGCTCAAAAAATATTTGTTAAATGTGTATGTGATTACTGAATGTGGTAAGGATAGTACAGCAGGCTAAAGCTGAGCATAGAATTTTGTCAAAATTGGGTTTCTCTTCATCTTAAAATGTGAATGCTTCAAATATTCAGTATTAATTATATTCAGTAATATTCATTCAATATAGAATGCTTTTGCCTGTTGCATGTTGCAGAAAGATGGTATCAGCAGTTCAGATAATTACTATTATACTATGATAAGGTTAGCCAGTCATTGATCGGAGCTCAAGACTTAAAGGAAAAATTTGGTTTGGGTCCTAGACTAGGATGAGGTGAATGAAGTGAGGGAGGCTCTTGCCTCAGGCACAAAATTTTAAATAGAGACAGAACTAGTAACAATGACAAGCCATATGGGAGCTCAAGGCGCAAAGAAAATTAATTCTGATCCCATCTTTATTTAAAATGTTGGTATTTTATCATAGGATTTTTGCATTATTTCTAAATTTTTAAAATATTGCATTAAAATGCTTATCTGGTCACTGAGGTTTTTTTGGTGCCTTCTTTAATTTTGCACCCAAGACAAGTGTCTTACTTCACCCTTATCCCAGCCCTTGGTATGCACACCGCACTGCAAAGTGGGTAAGAGGATGATTTAAGCCAGTCAGGCTTGGTCCTAGTCTCTACTTTGGCACTTAATAGCTGTGTGACCTTGGTTGACAAGTTACTTAACCTGTTTTGCTTTCATTTCTTTCTTTGTAAAGCAAAGATATAAATAATAATGTCTTATGGGATCATTTTGAGGTTTAATTAGTTAATACAACAATGTCTGGCATAGAAATTACTCATTATTTCTCAGCTCTTCATTTTCAAGTCAGCATAGAAAACTTATTTCTGTTAATTTTTTTAAAAAAACTAGTTCTCCAGCCTGGGCAATGTGGTGAAACCCCATCTTTACAAAATACGGGAAAAAAAAAAAATAGCCAGGCATGGTGGTGTACGCAGCTGTAGTCCCAGCAGACCCAGAGGCTGAGGTGGGAGGATCACTTGAGCCCCCGGAGGTCAAGGCTGCACTGAGCCATGATCACTCAACTGCACTCCAGCATTGGTGACAGAATGGGATGCTGTATAAAAAAAAAAAAAAGTTCTGTGAGCCTTTCTATTTATATTTATTGTGCTTTGGTGGTCTTCACTTACCTAACCAAGTGCCTTGATTAAATACCTACTCATTATTTGGCTGTGTGTAATCCTTTATATTTGCTGAATTCAATATTTTGAGTGCCAGTTTGGCAGTTGGCTAAAGAGAAATATGTATTCTGTTCATTATAATAATTAAAAAGTAAACAGGAAACAAAACATTAATATTTATAGTTTTAATTTTATGTGTTTTAAAATAAGTTCAGAATGAAAGAAAAATTGTCTCCTGACTTCTTTTTCAAGATTAGCTTGGATTAGAATTGCTTATTTACATTACTTCTCCCAAAAGTAGTTATAGATGTCTGGGACTCAGTGGTGGTATAAATTATAAACACATCCAGATATAACTTTGGGAATCCCCAAATTCATAGAGAAATGCTTATTCAGACGTTAGTACTCTCTGGAATCATATTTCTTTGGAAAGTTCTGTGTTGATATAAACCTCACCACAAGTTAAATGCCGTTTCTGCATTTACTAAAGTTTTACCTGCCATTTGAAGACCATTTTCCAGAATGAAAACTAATTACTACAGACAAATAAAGTACATATTGTGGATCTTTGGACTATTAGTGAATTGCCAAAACTGTGACTATTAAATCCTAGTATATTCTTCAAATATGTAGTATATTATTTGAATGTTGAGATACGTTAATTGAATTCAAATAAGTAGTATATCATTTGAATGTTGAGATGTGTTAATTTAATTCAAATAAGTAGTATATTATTTGAATGTTTAGATATGTTAATTGAATTCCCTGAGCTTAAAGTCTGTCTATAATTTTTACCTGTTTCATGGGAATCCTTGTGTTCTCAGATGGAAGCAGTCTTTCTTTGGAAATGGAAAACCTCTAAACCAATAGGGCCCAATATTGCAAGGACTAGAAGCAAATATTTGTTACAGGATCATTAAGGGTAATCATGAGAAGAGCCACTAACTTTAGTTCCTAGACCTGTGTATTCTGTTATGGGAAAAATAGCACCATATATTGAAATATATTGTAACCTGCCAAAAACAACACTCCAGGCCAACGAAGTACCATCCAGCATGTACCATATGTGAGTCTTCACTAGGCCGATCCACAGAGGCAAGCTGTTTTGGAATGATAGGGTACATGAACCAGCGAATTATCTGGGTGTTTCACTCCCTTGTTACTTTGCCTGTAAAATTAGTTTTCTAGTCAGAAGTGATGCATTGTGAGATACTATGACAGGAATGAGGCATTCTGTAAATTGGGATGAGATTTTAGCAGAAGCACTGCAGGCAAGAAAGGCAAATCCATATGTAGAGTAAAACTACTGCAATAAGAAAAAATTGCTGCCTGTTTCATGATGAAAGGGGTACAGTCAGGTAACCAGCTGTTCTTCTGGTGAACATATCAAGACTTCTTGTTCGGCCGGGCGCGGTGGCTCAAGCCTGTAATCCCAGCACTTTGGGAGGCCGAGACGGGTGGATCACGAGGTCAGGAGATCGAGACCATCCTGGCTAACACGGTGAAACCCCGTCTCTACTAAAAAAAAAAAAAAAAAAATAGCCAGGCGAGGTGGCGGGCGCCTGTAGTCCCAGCTACTCGGGAGGCTGAGGCAGGAGAATGGCGTAAACCCGGGAGGCGGAGCTTGCAGTGAGCTGAGATCTGGCCACTGCACTCCAGCCTGAGGGACAGAGCGAGACTCCGTCTCAACAACAACAACAACAACAACAAAAAAAAGACTCCTTGTTCATTTGTTCTATGTTCTTCTTCTGCCATATCAAGACTCTCCTGTTTCTGTGAGGTTTTCAGTAGTGGCTGTAGTCAGATTAGTATTGGTGAGAGAAAGCCTGTGTCATTGATCCCACTGAGCAAAGATGAGGGAAGCTATAAAAAGAAGCTGAGGTCAGGTGCGGTGGCTCACACCTGTAATCCCAGCACTTTGGGAGGCCAAGGCAGGCAGATCACGAGGTCAAGAGATCGAGACCATCCTGGCCAACATGGTGAAACCCCATCTCTACTAAAAATATAAAAATTAGCCGGGCATGGTGGTGCGTGCCTGTAATCCCAGCTACTCAGGAGACTAAGGCAAGAGAATCACTTGAACCCAGGAGGCGGAGGTTGCGGTGAGCTAAGATCCTGCCATTGCACTCCAGCCTGGGCGACAGAGCGAGACTCCATCTCAAAAAAAAAAAAAAAAAAAAAGGCACCTGTACGTCTCTACAAAAAATACAAAAATTAGCCAGTGTGGTGGCACGCACCTGTAACCCCAGCTACTTGGGAGGCTGAGGCAGGAGAATCACTTGAACCAGGAGGTGCAAGTTGGAGTGAGCTGAGATCACACCACTGCACTGCAGCTGGTGACAGAGTGAGACTCAGTCTCAAAAAAAAAAAAAAAAAGCTGAATGGCATTCACACATTCACAGTGAGAATCACCTTGTACACCTAATTTTTTAGAGCCTAAGCTCTACAGATTCCCTTTGGTGAGCATTCATGTGGACACATTCTTCAATTATTTGGAGAGGTCTGTCAACATACCACTTCTCCAAACCTTACTGTCAGCAGTTTTCCTATCTTGTTCTTTCTGTGTCCTTAACCTTCCAGCCAAATTGTTAGCTACAGCTGATAATCAGTGCAAATACACACTTCTGGTTCTATCTTCTTTCAGGTCCAGTGCTTGAAGTTCTTCCCAAACCCACTTTCAGGCCGA
Organism: Trachypithecus francoisi; assembly: GCF_009764315.1. Lineage (NCBI taxonomy): Eukaryota > Metazoa > Chordata > Mammalia > Primates > Cercopithecidae > Trachypithecus > Trachypithecus francoisi. The sequence continues at coordinate 117,492,317 of NW_022681453.1, read as the reverse complement.
CCCCTGAATGGTGTCTTCATATAATGCATAACCATCTAGAAACCATTGTGAATATTTTCCTTTCTCAGTCAACTGGTCATAGGCAACTCTCCATCAAGTCATTGGTATGAGTTGAGGGAGAAGTGTCAATGTGGTAAGATAAGGTGTTTTCTGAGTCTGAGCCACTTCTTATACAACTTGTTTGTACCTTTAGGTCCTTCTTAAGCTGATCTCATATACGCTACTTCCACTCAATGATGGAGAGCTGCTGTGCCTTCCCAGTTGTGTGGCTTGGTGGGTCAGATGATGGGTGGGTCAGGTGATGGTGGTGTTATTTGCTTAGGCTCTATAATAATGGTGATCAAGCATTCAGTCTCTACCAGGAACCAGCAACTCTAAGGAAGTAGCACAAGAGTGCTACACTCTGTGCTACACTCTGGGGGAAAAGAAGGAAGAAATAAAAAGGAATAGTTGTTACCTAAACAAGTCTGGTTGTTTTGAAATAGATTGAGAAAAAAAATTAAATTCAGAAATTAGAACTAAGAAGGCACCTGGCCAGGCGTGGTGGCTCACGCCTGTAATCCCAGCACTTTGGGAGGCTGAGGCGGCCAGATCACGAGATCACGAGTTCGAGACCACCAGTGAGGTGGAGGTTGCAGTGAGCTGAGATTGCGCCACTGCTCTTCAGCCTGGTGACAGAGCTAGACTCCATCTCAAAAAAAAAAAAAAGAGGAAGGCACCTGTAGGGATAATATACCTTCTCCAGCCTTCTGTTGTGTATCAGTAGTACAAATGAGGCAAAGTAGTTTCCCAATAATTCCCCCTTTTCAGTGTTCTTTCCTATTCTGACTACATCTAAGACAGAATCTGCAGTCACTAACTCTCCCCACACTCCCTTTTAGATCATGTTTTGCTTCCTTAGCTTACTGTGCCTCCCAGCACTTAGTGGTTACGGTGCTTGTTCTAGAATTCATATATACTATAGCATTTTTTGTTTCACTTTTTATTGTGGAAATTTTCAAAGTATAGTATAATGAATCCTGTGTACCTGTCACTCAGCTTCAACAATTACCAGTATGATTACTTCTGTCTCTGCAAGTTTTTGACAAAGACACTGGGTCATTTCTTCTGTAGACTTTCCCACTGTCTGGATTTTGCTAATTGCATTTCCTTGTTTTTTAACATGTTCCTCTGTCCCTTGTGTTTCCTGAAACTTGGTAGTAAGATGTAGAGTCTTGATCAGATTCAGTTCAGATTTTTATTTTCTTTCTTTCTTTCCTTTAACAGGACTACTCCATAATGTTCTATGCAGTCATTAGATAAATAAGTCTGATTGTTTCTCCTTTTGTGATATTATCAGATATGTGATCACTGTCTCAATCTATTAATTGGAGGAGACAAAATTTATGATCTGTCATTCCTTCATTTTTTTATAGCCAGAATACTTCTATAAAAAGAAACTTCCCTTCATCAATTTTTGTTTACCTTAAGAGACAGTGTGTGTGTGTGTGTAGCAGGAGTGGGTGTATTTGACTCTTCCCCTTTAAGGTACAGTTTATAAAATAAATTGGTTCCTAGCATCCACTGAAGATGACCAAATACATATTTTTTCATTATAAACTCAAGCATTTAGACATACTCGTGTTTGAATCCACTGTTGTTACTGTCCTTATTGATTCTCACATTGTTCCATCTTGGCCAATGGGAGCTTATTCAAGTTAGCTCTTGAGTCCCTTTGACATGGGCCAAATTTTAATTCTCCTTGATAGCTCCTTGCTTTTTAGTACAACAGCTTGCTCCAGGTTCATCTTACACACTTCCTGATCTGGACCTGGAATTATCCAAGGAGCCCTGGATTATTTTAGTCGGAAATAAAAAATACCACATTCTTTTTTTTTTTTTTTTTTTGAGATGGAGTCTTGCTCTGCCATCCAGGTTGGAGTGCAGTGGTGTGATCTCAGCTCACTACAACCTCCGCCTCCTGGGTTCAAGTGATTCTCCTGCCTTAGCCTCCCAAGTAGCTGGGACTCCAGATGCCATCACATCCAGCTAATTATTTTATTTTTAGTAGAGACAAGCTTTTGCCATATTGGCCAGGCTGGTCTTGAACTCCTGACCTCAAATGATCCGCCCGCCTTGGCCCAACTCTCCTGAAGTGCTAGGATTACAGGTGTGAGCCACCGCACCCGGCCAAAAATACCACATTCTGATAGCATTATAACCTCATATACTGCTCAGGAGCTTGGTACGCCTCCACATGCCTTACATCTCTAAAGTTTTTTGACCCTCACCTCTGCTGTCTCCCTGCTTGCTACTAACAATAATTACTTTCTACCAAAAGAAAAAATTGTTCAAAAACATCTAAAAGTGATCAAATCAGTAGGTTTGTTTAAAGGTAAAGGACCAGAAGAAGATACTTATAACAATTTCCTTACCATCCCCACCTTCCAACTCTATGGAGTTAGAGAGAAGATGGAAACATTTGCACAAAAATATGTTTGGGGACTTGACAGTGACACTGTTGAATTTTTTTTTCTTAAAGCTTGCAAATTACAAAGGGGGAAAGTGTAACTTTGGAGTGGAAAAATCTGGCAGATAACTACCTTAGCGTATCAAAGTTGGCATCACTCGTAATGGGACAAATTGACATTTGCCTCCTGATAGGATACTCTGAGGGCACATCATTTGTATAGTCCTTTCAAAAATGTTACCTTAATCATGAGGAAACAGTGAGACAAACACAAACTGAGGAATGATATATAAAATAGTGAACCCCCAGGAGTTTGAGACCAGTCTGGGCAACACAGGAAGACCCTGTATCTACAAAAAATAAAAATAAATTAAAAAAAAAAAAGGCATAGTGGTTGTATGCATGTGGTCCCAGTGACTCTAGAGGCTGAGGTGGGTGGATAACTTGAGCCCTGGAGGTTGAGGCTGCAGTGAGTCATGATCATGCCACCACAGTCCTGCCTGCGTGAAAGAGCAAGACCTGGTCTCACAAAAACCAAACCCCCCAAAAAACAAAAAGCTGATGCCATGAAAGTTAAGGGGTGGGGGAAACTGTTAGAATTAAGAGACTAAACTGATATAATAGCCAAATAAATACAAGGTATGACCCTGGAGTTAGGGAAATAAGTTGCTATCAAGGACAATACTGGGATAATTGGCAAATTTAAATATGTACTATATATTGAATAATAGGTTATCAGTATTAAATTCCCTGACTTTGAAAAATAAATTGTTGTTATCTAAGAGTATATCCTTGTTCTTGAGAAAAATACACTGAAGTTTTAATTGCTGAAAAGTCATGGCTGTTGCACTGAAGTATTTACTGCTGAAGAATCATGATCTTTGGAACTTACTCTCAATCGTTCTGTAAAAATATTAAGAATGTATATGATAGATGTTATATATGTTAGATGTATACATAGAGAAAATAGTGCACATGTGATTAAATGTTAACAATGGCGGTATCTAGGTAAAGGATATGGGATTTCATTGCATTATTGCAACTTTTCTATAGAACTTAAGATTTTTTAATAAATAATTCAATTTAAAAGATTGTATTGGTCCATTTTCACATTACTATAAAGAACTACCTGAAACTGGGTAACTTATAAAGAAAAGAGATTTAATTGACTCACAGTTCCACGTGGCTGGGGAGGCCTCAGGAAACTTATAATCATGGAGGAAGGTGAAGGGGAAGCAAGGCATGTTTGATACGGCAGCAGGAGAGACGGCAAGCCGGGGGGGTACTGTCAAACACTTTTAAACCATGAGATCTCATGAGAACTCACTTACTATCATGAGAACAGCATGGGGGAAACTGCCCCCATGATCCAGTCACCTTCCACCAGGTCCCTCCTTTGACATGTGGGGATTATAATTCAAGATGAAATTTGGGTGAGGACATAGAGCCAAAGCATATCATTCTGTCCCAAGCCCCTTCCAAATCTCATGTTCTCACATTTCAAAACACAATCATGCCTTCTCTACAGTTCCTGAAAGTCTTAACTCATTCCAGCATTAACCCAAAAGTCCAAGTCCAACGTCTCATCTGAAACAAGGGAAGTCCCTTCCGCCTATGAGCCTATAAAATGAAAAGCAAGTTAGTTACTTCCTAGATACAATGAGGGTACAGGCATTGGGTAAATGCTTTCATTTCAAATGGGAGAAATTGGCCAAAACAAAGGAACTACAGATCCCATACAAGTCCGAAACCTAGCAGGGCAGCCATTCAGTCTTAAAGCTCCAAAATAATCTCTTTTGACTCCATGTCTTACATCCAGGGCACACTGATCCAAAAGGTAGGCTCCCAAGGCCTTGGGCAGCTCCATCCCTGTGGCTCTGCAGGGTACAGCCTCTGCAGCTGCTTTCAGTGGCTGGTTTTGAGTGCCTGTGGCTTTTCCAGGCACATGGTGCACCGTTCTGGAATCTGGAAGATGGTGATCCCCTTCTCACAGCTCCACTAGGCAGTGTCCTAGTGGGGACTCTGTGTGGGGGATCTAACCCCACCTGTCCCTTCCACACTGCCCTAGCAGAGGTTCTCCATAAGGGCTCTGCCCCTGCAGCAGACCTCTGCCTGGACCTCCAGACATTTCATACATCCTCTGCAATCTAAGCGGAGGCTCCCAAACCTCAACTCTTACCTTCTGTGCACCTGCAGGCCCAACACCACATGGAAACCTCCAAGAATTAGGGCTCACACCCTCTGAAGCAACAGCCCAAGCTGTACCTTGGCCCCTTTTAGCCACAGCTGGAGCTGAAGTGGCTAGGATACAGGGCACTAAGTCCCAAGGCTATACAGAGCATCAGGGCCCTGGGCCTGGCCCACGAAACCATTTTTCCCTCCTAGGCCTCTGGGCTTGTGTTGGGAGGGGATGCCATGAAGATATCTGGAATGTCCAGAAACTTATTTCTGTGAATTTTTTTTTTAAAAACTAGTTCTCCAGCCTGGGCAATGTGGTGAAACCCCATCTTTACAAAATTTTCCCCATTTACAACATTTTCCCCATTGTCTTGGCTATTAATATTCAGCTCCTTGTTACTTATGGAAATTTCTGCAGCTGGCTTTAATTTCTTCCCAGAAAATGGGTTTTTCTTTTCTACTACATAGTCAGGCTGCACGTTTCAAACTTTTATGCTATTCTTCCCTTTTAAACATGAGCTCCAGCTTCAGATCATCTCTTCGTGAATGCATATGACTGTATGCTTTCAAAAAAAGCCAGGTTACCTCTTGAACACTTTGCTGCTTAGAAATTTCTTCTGCCAGATACCCTAAATATCCTAAATCATCTCTCTCAAGTTCATAGTTCCACAGATCTCTAGGGCAAGGCAAAATGCAGCCAGTCTCTTTGCTAAAGCACAGCAGAAGTGACCTTTGTTCCAATTCCCAATGAGTTCCTCATCTCCATCTGAAACCACCTCAGCCTGGACTTCATTGTCCATATCACTGTCAGCATTTTGGTCAAATTCATTCCACGGGTCTCTAGGAAGTTTCAGACTCTCCCTCATCTTTCTTTCTTCTGAGCCCTCCAAACTGTTCCAGTCTCTGCCTGACACCCAGTTCCAAAGTGGTTTCCATATTTTCAGGCATCTTTATAGCAGTGGCCCAAACTCCTGGTACCAATTTTCTGTATTAGTCCTTTTTCACACTGCTATGAAGAACTACCTGAGACTGGGTAATTTATAAAGAAAAGTTATTTAATTGAGTCACAGTTCCACATGGCTAGGGAGGCCTCGTGAACCATGGCAGAAGGCGAAGGGGAAGCAAGGCACATTTTACATGGCGGCAGGAGATAGAGCAAGTGAGGCGGGGACTGCTAAACACTTTGAAGAGAACTCACTCACTATCATGACAACAGCATTCGGGAGACTGACCCCATGATCCAGTTGCCTCCCACCAGGTTCCTCCCTCGACATGTGGGGATTACAATTCAAGATGAGATTTGGGTAGGGACACAAAGCCAAACCATATCAAAGATTAATTTGTTCTCATTATTTTTGTTTTTCATAGCTTAGTTTTATTTTTAAAAACTCTAATTGTATTTAATATAGCAATTTATTTTATAAGATGTTTAATGTTTGTAAATGCATTGTTTTACTAGATGTTTTATGATATTTATACGTTTCACATTTGAAATGTTTTATATATTTCATGCCACAGTTTGATTCTTAGCTCTTAAAAAATAAAATAACTCCATTACATACATCATTTTCAAAATATCAGTATTATTATTTGGCTTCTGTGTTTCAGTCACTAGTGGCACAGTAGGAACATTTAACTCTTGAAATAGACAAGCTCTGCTTTAGGGAATAACTAAACAGAAATCAGAAAGTTTTGCCTTGGAATGTTGTGGTTGTTTAAAAATTACACTTCAAGCTAGGTGGATTGGTGCACACCTATAGTCCCAGCTCCTGGGAAGGCTAAAGCAGAGGCTCACTTGACCCCAGGAGTTTGAGGCCAGCCTAGGCAATATAATGAGACCCCCATCTTTAACTATATATATATATTTTAAAAATTACACTTCTACCTTAACCTCCTTGCTCCTACTTCTCTACAAGCCACCGCACAAATATTTGAGGGTCTAAGAGGTTAGTTAAAATTCTTTGTTGTAGCTCTGTAGGATTTCTTATTTTTGAGATTTCTAAACATAAAAACAAATTTCCTGTAGTAGATGGAGTTTCTGTGGAGAGCCATAGTCAGTTTTGATAGGTGCTGTATGTGGAGGAGAACAATCCCAACGATATGTCTGGGTTATATCGTAGTGGTTTACAGGGGTTCAAGGGCCATTGTCTTTGATTCCTTTTGTAGATATTAGCAGCCGATATTCTGGATAATAGCGTTTTATAAAACGTGTTAGGATTCTAGGCATACTAATGGTGTACATGCTTTCATTAATGGAATAAATGAGTGGAAGTTGGTTGTTTCCTCATTCTTGTAGTAAAAGAAGTTCAGTGGTATCAAAACTGTGCTTTTTTACAGGTTGGGTTGACAACTATTTTGTTTTTTTTTTTCGCTACTGTTATCCATACACTAGTGGATTTTGTTGTTGTTGTTGTTGTTGGCTGAAGACCAAAAGTTTTCCACTTAATTTGGCTCATACTCAAATTAGAAAATGCATTGTTTGTAATAGCAAAAATAACTTTTATGCCCAGTAATGTGAAATTGGTTAAATCAGTTATAGTATGTCCATGCAGCTATGTGGTAGTTAACTAAGGTAGATTTATAATTTCTGGTTAGAAAGTATTTCTAAGACATATTATTAAGTCAAAACAGCTCACTGTAAAGTATTTACAATATCCCATTTAAAAAAAAAGCAACTATATTTATTTTGTAAACATAAATGGAATACACTGTAAAGAAACCTAAACTGTTTAATAATGCAGAGATTGGGTATGGGAAGTACCGGGAGGAGTAAACTTATACTTCCATTCTGTACATATTTTATATTTTTTATATTTTTAGCATTTTTAAATACCAAGAATATTAATGTATTACTTTGTACTTACAAGAATACCAATTGCAATTTAACTGTGTAAACATTACAAAGAAGTGGATATAATCTAATCAGCACAAATGATATAATTTCTTCTAATAGCTGATATGCATTCAAGATGGTTACCTTTCCCTGCTGACAGAAACTGGTGAAGTTCGTGAGGATCTTAAACTGCCAGAAGGTGAACTAGGCAAAGAAATAGAAGGAAAATACAATGCAGGTGAAGATGTACAGGTAAAGACTTAGAGAAGGATTGTTTTTGAAAACTATTTTGTAAAAACTTCAGCCTCAACTAGTTAACATAAAATACTACATATGGAATGTGGTTTAAAAATACTGTTAAAATGTTGAAAATGATCTCTCAGGCAGGTTTTCCATAAAACCCTTAGAGACTCATTACCAAAGAAAGTATCAAAGTTTGTTTTTGCTACATCAACATTACTCTCAAACCCAAATTTGTTCTGAAGCTCTGCAACTGACCCTGTTTTTCTCTTTTTTTTGAGATGGAGTCTCCCTCTGTCACCCAGGCTGGAGTGCAGTGCCATGATCTCGGCTCACTGCAACCTCCACATCCTGGGTTCAAGTGAGTCTCCCCTCAGCCTCCTGAGTAGCTGGGATTACAGGCACACGCCACCACATCTGGCTAATTTTTGTATTTTTAGTAGAGATTGGGTTTCAACATGTTGGCCAAGCTGGTCTCAAACTCCTGACCTCAGGTGATCTGCCCACCTTGGCCTCCCAGAAGTGCTAGGATTACAGGCCTGAACAAGGCGCCCGGCCCTGAGCTATTCTTGCAGGTAAGAAATTATGCTAGTGGAGTGTTAAAAAGTGAAGGAGATTTACTGTCTTTGTTAAAACTTTCAGAAATGTAACGTGTAATAAGTGTTCAAACATTTATAGTTATTTTTCCTTTTTCCTGGAAGTTGTCTTACAAACCACTATTTGAGAATTTCTGCTTTAGAAAACTGTAAAGAAAGTAGCTTGTTTTGGAATACCCCTTTCAGAAGTCCCTATGTACAAAATATCCACAAATACACAATATATAATGAACTAATTATATCTTCTATGTGTATTGTCTCCTGAATAACCTTTTGCCTGCTTTTTTCCTTCTAGGTGTCTGTCATGTGTGCAATGAGTGAAGAATATGCCGTAGCCATAAAACCCTGCAAATAAATGGAAACATCAGGCATGAACACTGTTTAGGTCTGAATCAACTGCAGATCTAATTTGGTTCTAAGTTGTCACCAAAGCTATAGCCTTCATAAGCAACCTCATTTCTTTTTTTAATTGTTTTCAGATTGTGCTGAGTTAGTTTTGCAAGCAATCGATAATTTTTAAAAATTATCATGTATAATTTTTTTTTTAACTTTGTAGGTATGTTTCCTATAATATTCCTGTGGTTTTCAGTATGTCAGTTCAAGAAACAAACAAGATAGCTTCGGCAGATGTGATGTCTGAGCAAATCATTCCTGTGTTTTAGTTAAATGATAAACCAGGGTTTTAAATCAAACAATGTAGCATAAAGTGGTATTGAAGTACCACATTTAAGTTGAACTACTCTGCATTAATTACAGATTTAATATTAAATGAACTGATTATATACTGGAATTGTTGCAGTTTCAGCCTGTGTAGGGCAAACACAAATCCTTAAACAAAAATCATGTTATCAAAAAGTGGCAGTTATTTTGGCGGCCACATGCAACCACGTAATTACTTTGGTCATACTATTTATCAAATTGTTAGCAAACTTGATGTAACCTTAGATGGTGGTTTTAGTCCCTTCTTATGGTTGGCAAAAGGGCACTGAACTGTTGGGTGAAAGTTAGCAAGTAAGATTATAAGGAAGACACAAAAGTCAGTGGCAAAGAGGGTTCATTAAATCTATGCATTTTTATGTGAGGACTTTGTAAGTCAGCATAAAAATGAAAAGTTGCTTTTCAGTTGTTTTTGCTTTTAACTTTGTCCCCAACGTATAAAGGGAGTGATCTGCTTTACAGGATACTATGCAATGCTTGTTTTCCAACCATGTTGAATAAATACTACTATTTATCAGTAAATACTCCTTTCCAACTTTTTTTTTCTTTTCTTTTTTTTTTTTTTTTTTGAAACTGAGTCTTACTCTGTCAGCCAGGCTGTAGTGCAGTGGTGCCATCTCAGCTCACTGCAACCTCTGCCTCCCAGATTCCAGCAATTCTCCTGCCTCAGCCTCCCAAGTAGCTGGGACTACAGGTGTGCACTACCACACCCAGCTAATTTTTTTAATATTTTTTTTTAGGAGAGACGGGGTTTCACCATGTTGTCTAGGCTGGTCTTGAGCTCCTGACCTCAGGTGATCCTTCTGCCTCAGCCTCCCAAAGTGCTGGGATTACAAGCATGAGCCACCACACCTGGCCCGTTTCCAACCATTTTTAAGTAGATTTTTTGACATTAATGTATTTATTAAACAAAAACTGAGAATTCCTTAATTGATTTGGAATTTTTGTTAATTTTATGTCCTTTTTGTTCTAAAGTGAATTGAAAGTGAATCATGGAAGCAACATTACTTTATATGAATATTATTATTTAACTTATTTTAAGTATATGCATTTTTTTCTGATTGTTTTGTGACAGTTGCTGGTGTGAAATATAACTAATAAATAATTATATAAACTGAATTATTTTAAAAGGTATTTTAGGTGACATCACTGCATTTCTATTTAATCTTTTGAGTCATATGTATATTATTTCCAGAATTTTAGACATTATCACAGGGTTTGTGAAGACCTTTGACTCAGTAACAATCATCATATTGGAGCAAAACATAGAGCAAAATCACTATCTCAGAAATACCTTAATTCTCCAAGACTGGCTCTTAGACTTCTGCCATCATGCCTTGACCTCTAAAAAGCGCTTTGTTCCTATCTTCTGAAGGAAAGTATATCATATATGATGATGTAACTGATCTAATCAGTGACTGGTAATAGCATTGGTAACAGAAGATCCCAAATTTTAGTTGCTTAATTTGTACATACTTTTAAATCTTGTCTTAGCCTCAGCAAACCCATTTGGGGAAGAAGCAAGATACTTTAAGAGAAATGCAAAGAGGAAATTTCTAAAACACAAGAAATAGTGAGGTTGTAGTTAGTCGTTTTTAGTATAACATTTTAGCATTTGCCCATCTAAAGCACAATTAAAATTAGGCTACATTCTTTCCAGTATTCTATTTAAGTACCTACTACATACTGCTCTAGTTTCTTAGTACTCTGCAATGTGTATCTTAATTCCTACTGGTTGGCACTGTAACTCATAGGAATTCCAGAAAATTATTAATCTGTGCTGCTTGCAGGTCATTCCTATGGCCCCTCTTAACCATGCTGGTGTTATGATTTAGTATTAACTCTCGATTAGCATGCCCCTGTTCTTCCTAACTTGTAAAATTTCACATATATTTTCAATTGTGTACAAATTAAGGGTGTACAAATTATAATAATGCATCTCTATCTTCATACTTTGAATGGCAAAAGCTGTTTATGCATAAATATTTTCATTTTAAGTAATATATGAAGTATAAATACTCTTGATATATAAGTATAGATTTTAAAGATATGGGACTTTATTTTCACATAAGTCAATAGATATCTCTCTAGAACAAAATGTTTCATTTAGTAAAGCTTTATAAATTATATTAAAAGGAAATAGGGAACATGTATTTTTTAACATAGAACAGAAGTGACTTCATTCTTTTTAGACATCAGCAATGTTAAAGTTGATTCCTAATATTTGTTGTACTTTTTTGTAGCAAATGTTAAAAATCATGAGTTACCATGTATAGAATGTGGACTGTCATTTTGATAGATTGTACAGTGATAAGCCATTTTTATCTGTATACATTTCACCAATTAGTAACAGGTTGAATATTTCTTTCTTTTTAGAACATTTTATTTATACTGTGAAGACTTTGTTATACCTTATTTGTTACAACATAGATCATATCATTGCTACTTTAACTTAGCATTTGCATCATAAACATAATTATGATGTTTTTTTCATGCTCCCTTCCAGGGGCTGTCAGTCACTTGAAGAAATTGTTGCTAACCAAGCTCTTGACTCTGTTTCCCTTAATGATACAAGTCTCTGTACCAGTGCTTTCTGTTAATTACCAAAACTCTCCTGCAGTCAGAGCATGATATCTATAATAGGAGACACTGCAATAAAATGATTAGGCTGTAAAATTTGGAGACACAATTTTTCATTACAACACAATTTGCCTGTGCACATGTACGCACATAGCTTTGTATGTTAGTTTTTTTTTTCCAAACTCCCAACTCTTAAAAGTATTGTCTGGTGGTGCCTCAACTGTTGGTAACTTTTTTTTTTTTTTAATTTACAACTTTTCCAGAACTTGTTTTTGTACTTTAAGGTTTCTCAATTCAATTGTTTCTAGTTGAGCTGTAATATGAATGCATTGTTCTCAGGGCTGTTTGTGCTAAAAGCTGAAGCTTCATTATTTTAAAGCCAATTGCCTGAAAATATATTGCAGAATTTTCCCAAATTGTAATACCGTGATACATGCATATAAAAAAATCCTTAATGTCAACACACTTAAACTACATGCTAAATAGTCAAGAAAAAAATGGAAACAGTGGCATCCATACAGAATCTTGCCATATTTTTTCATTTTAGAATAGAATTTGGCAGTCTCATCTTAGAATTCTATCCTTAGATTATATCCGAAAGCATTCCTTTGGCATGGACTCCAAAGATAGTTTTGGAGCCAGGCATTGATGTAGAGGTTCACCAAACATATTTAGGGATAATAGATAAATTCATAATGCTCTTTTGGATACATTGAAATGTTTACATACTGAATTCTATAATATGAACTAGGAACACATTTACTATGAGAAAATATGGCTCTTAAGTAAGCAGTGTAAGAGTGAAAATATAAGCGTATTTCCATGAACAGTATATTGTACTGATCAGCAGTTCTCATTTTAATGTCATTTAGGCATAGTATTTCACAGTTGTCAAGCCTTTTTTCTGCTAACATTCAGACAAGTAACAGGCAACAAAGATTTAAGAAAAATTTATAGCGGAAAACCTTAAAAATTGAGACAATTCAATCTATTTAATCTATTAAATTTTTTCTCTGAATTGGGTATATGGCATCATTATTTGATTTTAGCAGGGAACATTTGGATTTAGCTTATGAAACACAGATGTTCTATGGGAACATGGCTTGAAGCCAATATGTAATTTAATGTTTTTCCATTAAACAAACATCTGAACACCAACTTAGCTACCAAGTGAGGTCAAGTGCCTGAAAAGTACTGTATACATCTAATAATGTTTTCTTTCCGTAAAAGATGCATCTTATAGAATGCATACCAGGCTTTCACCTGCTAGAAACATACTTGTTGCCAGAATTTGCTATCTACCACTATTCCCCTCCTTAGAACAGGTAGAATCCTATTTTACAAAACAAAAAAGACGGGTTACTGTATTTATATGAAGTCCCTAAAACTGTTTCTTGGTATTGGTAGACTTAAGTGTATCTCAGATCAAGATTGCACTTTTTAAAAAACTCTGGACTATTTTCAGCAATGACTGAACAGCTTGTCACCCATCATAGCTGTGATCTTTTTTGAGGAGTTATTTATTGTGGTTAATACCTACTATAAATAAGCACTCTTGTGCTTGTTACAAAGCAAATGCAAATTACTAGTTCTATACTAGTATAATGAAAATGACTAGTTCTATACTATTATGTATTTTGTCCTCCTCCCCAAAAAGGAAACAGTTTAGCATTGTCTAAATCCAGTGGCACTTTTTTAGTACTACATTTTTTTCCTTAGATACAGGAGAACTATTGCTTTTACCTGCAGAGACTCAAATGTTTTCACTAAAACTTTAAAATTCTAAGATATGTAGTATGGGTATTACTAGTTGTGCATTTTACATTTCAAAAACAGTTAAAATTCAGATGTTAAGTCTTTGACTTAAAAAAACCTTAAAATGTAGATAATACCCTAACAATAATAACTTTGTTATATTATTAAAATATATTTGTCTGTTAACTTCATCAGTTGTATTAAATAAAAATAAAGTTAACTTAACAGCTTGCCCTATTCTTGTATATCTACATCTTTAAAACAATTTCATACCCGAAAATTGTATGACTTAAGTGTATGCCACCTTAAAAAAAAATCTAACTTGTTTTTATTGAGTACTTTTATATTCTAGGTCCTCACGTAGTGCCCTAGCATTATGGCTGGGACTATTCATTTCTAAATATTAGTTTGAGGTTTAGGTACAGTTTTATTTTTAAATGTTTAATGTGTGTTAAACTATATAAAATAGTCACTTGGTTCAAAATTCAGCAGGTACAAAAGACTAAAGACATTTTCCCCTCTTCATCCCCTTCCTATGTGTCCTTCCAGAGATATTTAATGTAAGAGAGGGCAATGCTACTTCCCTCACCCCTGATTTCCCAGGGTCTGAGGTGTTTCTTTCCTACAAGCTGGAGTGGCTGTTCCCTTTCCACAACATGAGTGGTGCGATAATTCCCTGAAGCAAACACTTCACCCTTTTGCCAATCCTCACCGTGTCTAATCCACACCAACTGGACATGTTCATTTCTAGGTGGCTCAGTGGTTTCTTCCTTATACACTGTACCATTCTAGAACATCCCTCTTGCTCCCTGACATGTGAGCCATGCCAGAGATACCATGGCAGTTGTCACCTTGTATCTATGATCATTACAAATACCCATAATCTACCAGATCCACAATGCAAAGTGGGGCAATAAAAGAAGTACCAGTTAAGGTCTTCTAGCCTCTATCCCCACTCCTTTTTGCCACTTGCAAATTCGGTAGCCCAGTTACCCAGAGGGAGGCATAGGAGGGAAAAAGAAGACTGAAAAGGGCTAATTATGAGTTGTCTCTCTTACAATTTACCTGCATCTTATCCTTCCCCCACCCCCCATCATTAAATCATTAAACATTCTATCCAAATAGAATGGCCTTCTATGGAACTGCATATTTGGAAACCATACTGCTTGTCTAAATTATTCACTCCACTGGGAACTTACAATATCTGTTTCCCACAATACTTGTAGTCATATCAGTTACAACCACTGGGTGTGTATTGGTTCAAAAGGACCTACCTACAAGGTTATATCAATCCATTGTCCAATTTGAGAAGTTTGATTTTTTTTTTTTCTGAATCCAGTTAAAATAATTTTTGGCTACACCCAGGGACACTTCCCAGGACCACAATGACTTGTAGTCTAGTGCCCAAGAAAGCCAAAAAGGCCCAGCAGATCCCCAACAGATTCTAATGGAGAAGTTCATCGACTAACACTCATAGTGTGTCTGCATTTTTCCTTCATAATGATGTGAGTTTCACTTAATGTGGCTGTCACTGTAGCTCATTTTAATTGCTATACAATCAATGAGGTAAATCTTTTGCACGTATATCAAATATTACCATCCTGATGTTAGAGATTTTCTTTCCAAGGCAAATAGAACTTTCACACAAAAAAAGGACATTTAGAGCATAAAGAAAACAGCAGTAGCTTCTATAAAGCAGAAATATTAAAAACACTGTGTTACCAGTCCCAAGTGAAATTAAAACTAGAAAATAAAAAGGTCTTTCTAACTAGAAATTTAAAACCTATTATGCAGTGTACAATGAAAAGGGAAATACAAAAATTAAGGAATTCCTGAAAGATAATGAAAATACTATATATCTGAATCTATGTAAAAGTATTATCAGAGGAAAATTCATTGCCCTACCATCTATATAAATAAAAATGACAGAATGAACATAATTAAATAGTAAATCAAACAGCTAGAAAAATAAACCAAAAGGAAGCACACAGGAGGAAGTAACAATAACAAAAGCAGAAATTAATGAGATGAATAAGAAAAATAGCAAATTAAATAGATTAAAATTCTAGTTATTAGAAAAATTAACAAAATAGATTGATCATTAGCTATTTAATAAACATGAAGAAAGCACAAATGCAAAAATGGGAAATGACAACAAGGAATCACTGATAATGTAGAGGAAATAAAAAAACAGAAAACTGCAAATCTATGCACATAAATTTGAAAACCTAGATGATACAATTTCTTAGGAAAATATGGTTATTAAAACTGACCTCAGTAAAGACAGAAAGCTTAAACTGTAATTTTAATAGAACTACAGAAAGTTGTCAAGAAACTGTCCCACAAAGAAACCAAACTGGGGTTGCTGTTCCCACAAAGAAACCAACCAAACAAAACGGGGTCCAAATGGTTTCACAGGAGAATTTTACCAAACTTTTAGAGACCATATGGTCCTAACGTTATGTACAATGTTTCAGAATAGGGAAAATAATCTAAATTCTTTTTACGAAGCAAGTATAACTTTGATCCTAAACCTGTTAAAAATAACAAAAAATATATTGAAGCAAAAATCCTAATATAATACTAGTTTTTAGACTCAAGCACCACATGAAGAAAGTAATACACCAGTGTCTATCAGAAATGTAAGAATGGTTCAATATTAGAAAATCTATTAATATAGCTCACTATCATAGGACATATATTAATATATTGGGAAATCTTTTCATAGCATTTACTATATTAATAGGCATAAAGGGAAAAAAGAAGGCTGGGCATGGTGCCTCACGCCTGTAATCTGAAACGGATGGATGGCTTGAGCCCAGGATTTGAGACCAACTTGGGAAACATAGCGAAACCCCGTCTCTACAAAAAAATACAATTAGCCAGGTGTGGTGGAGCGCACCAGTAGTCTCAGCTACTTAGGAGGCTGAGGTCGAATGATCACTGGAGCCCAGGGGCTGGAGGCTACAGTGAGCTGTGACTGTGCCTGCACTCCATCCTGGTTGACAAAGCAAGATCTGTTTCAAATAAACAAATAAAAAAATTGAAAAAACATGATTTTCTGCATAAATACTGAAAAAAAATTTAGGTAAAACAAGATCCATTCTTAAAAAATCTCTTTAGAAAATAGACATGTATGAATACTTATTTGATGTAAATGTATTTATGTTTATATATGTTAACATGGTACACCTAACAGCTATGTATGTGTGTGTATACATATGTATAAACATGTGCATATATATGTGTGTGTGTCTGTGCATAAAATTCCAAAAGCTAGCCTTTTCCTTGGTGGAGAAATGCTGAAGGCAGTCTCACTAAGGTCAAGAACTAGACAAGAATGCTCAATATCTTGACCCCTATTGTTTTGGAAGTATTAGCCAGTACAAGTGGACAATAGAAAATAGACGTATTAAAATTTTAAGAATAAAATAAAAAATAAGACTTTTCTGTTTTCAGATGATCTGATAGTATATCTGGAAAATCCCAGATAATCAATGATAAAGCTAACTCAAACAATAAAGTTGTCCATCAAGGTAGCAGGAAATAAAATTAACATGCAAAAATAAGTTTTATATATACAAATAATAACCAATTAGAAGACATAATGAAAGGAAAATGTTCAAAGCCTGTACAAAGAAAGCTATAAATCACTCCCAAAAGACAGAGTTGACCTGAACAAATTCCGTATTATTGGTTGATAGCTAGTTAGTAAGATGATAGTTCTACCTAATTTAATTTATAATTTTAATACAGTCTTAATAAAAATACCAAGTTTTTTAAATGAAGTTAAACAAGTTGTTAATAAAGTTCATACAGAAATAAGAACGTGCAAGAATCACTAGGAAAATATTGAAAAGACAGAGCTGAGTGGGGACTAGCATTACCAGAAATTAAAACATATTACAAAGCCTCTATATCAAAACAGTGAGGTACTGGCAAGTGAAAAGATAGGACAATGGAATAGAATAGAAAATCCAGAGTCTAAAATGCATTTCTCCAGAGAGCATTTGCCCTTTCTTCTGTCTGGTGTTAATAATACAAGAACACTTTAAACTACATACTCAGTTTGGAGCTTTTTCATGCTATCTGGGCAGAGCTAATTCAAGCTCCAAACGTGTAGGATCATGGCTTGTCATTTCTGCTCCCTAAAAATTATTTTACTTTTCCACCAGCTCAAGCATACATTTAAAAATTATTTATGAAACTATATTTTAGGCCAGGCACAATGGCTCACACCTGTAATCCCAGCATTTTGGGAGGCCAAGGTGGGCGGATCAGTTGAGGCCAAGAGTTCAAGACCAGCCTGGTCAACATGGCGAAATCCCTACTAAAAATAGAAAAATTAGCCGTGCGTGGTGGTAAGCGCCTGTAATCCCAGCTACTTGGGAGGCTGAAGCAGGAGAATTGCTTGAACCCGGGAGACAGAGGTTGCAGTGAGCTGAGATTGCACCACTGCACTCCAGCTTAGGCAATAGAGCAAGACTATGTCTCTAAAAAATAAATAAATGCATACATAAAAATAAAACTATATTTTAGCCATTCGTAAGGTTGTTACATATGGAGGAGTTTTTCTGTATTTTTTTTGCTTACTGATCCATTTACTAAGGCTTCAGCATCATATAGATCCAATGACTGAAGTTTATATTAAATACATATCTATCATCTATTACAATATCTTATATTGAAAGAGCTGGAAAGGCACACTCCCTTTCATTGTTCTAAAGTGTCTTGGCTCTTTTCAGACATTTATTGAGTCGTAATTTAGAATTAGCTGTCAACACAAGCCATAAATAACGAAATCATGTACTTTGCAGCAACATGGCTGCAGCTGGAGGCCATTATCCTAGGCGAATTAATGCAGGAACAGAAAACCAAATATTGTACTTCTCACTTATAAGTGGGAACTAAACATTGGATACTCATGGACATCATGGAATGTTCTCAACACACACAAAAATGAAAAATGTTTGAGGTGTTTAATATCCAAATTACTGTGATTTGATCATTACATATTGTATCCATGTATTAAAATATCACATTATCCCATGCAATATTATATATAGAAATATATACAATGATGATGTATCAGTAAATTTTTACAAAATAGACACTGGGACTACTAGAAGTGGGTAAGGGTTGAAAATCTAACTACTGGGTACTATTTTCACTACCTGGGTGAAGGGATCAATCGCACCACAAAGCCCACCGTCACTATATATACTCACGTAACAAAACTGCACATGTACCCTCTGAATCTAAAATAAATATTAAAATCATTTTTTTAATTAGCTGTCAAATTTTTAAAAAATAACTATGGGGTAGGCCGGGCGCGGTGGCTCAAGCCTGTAATCCCAGCACTTTGGGAGGCCGAGACGGGCGGATCATGAGGTCAGGAGATCGAGACCATGCTGGCTAACACGATGAAACCCCGTCTCTACTAAAAAAATACAAAAATCTAGCCGGGCGAGGTGGCGGACGCCTGTAGTCCCAGCTACTCGGGAGGCTGAGGCAGGAGAATGGCGGGAACCCGGGAGGCGGAGCTTGCAGTGAGCTGAGATCCAGCCACTGCACTCCAGCCCGGGCGACAGAGCGAGACTCCGTCTCAAAAAAAAAATAAAATAAAATAACTATGGGGTATTGACTAGCATTGTGTGACTATATACATGCCCACACGCGCAGTTTGGGAAGAACTGAATTATTTACAACTTTTAGTCTTCCCATCTGAATATTATTTTTTATTATATAATATAAATGTATTAATATTTTTTATTATATAATATAAATGTATTATTATTTAATACATTTCTCGTTAATATTCTTAAGTTTTGGTGGTTTTTTTTTTTGTTCTAATTGACATATTTTTCCCCCATTACAGTTTCTAATTAGTTATTTGGCGATTACTTGTTATTGTGAAACAGGTATGTTTTCATATCCTCTTTGTACAAATGGCTTAATAGTGCTTAAGGAGTTTATTGTCAAGACATGGAAGACTGCTAAAGACAAGCAAAATAAGAATCATTTCTGCCCCTCAGCTTAGGCAGCCTTTGAGGAGGAAATGCCAATGGCTCCCTTCTATCCCTTTAATGTTTGGAAAAAGAAATGTAATTATTGTGGCTCTTAAGGCAGACAACTAAAAAATCTTGTTGAGGCCGGGCGGGGTGGCTCAAGCCTGTAATCCCAGCACTTTGGGAGGCCGAGACGGGCGGATCACGAGGTCAGGAGATCGAGACCATCCTGGCTAACACGGTGGAACCTCGTCTCTACTAAAAACTACAAAAAACTAGCTGGGCTAGGTGGCGGCGCCTGTAGTCCCAGCTACCCGAGAGGCTGAGGCAGGAAAATGGCGTGAACCCGGGAGGCGGAGCTTGCAGTGAGCTGAGGTCCGGCCACAGCACTCCAGCCTGGGTGACAGAGCGAGACTCCGTCTCAAAAAAAAAAAAAAAAATCTTGTTGAAATGGATTTCTTCTAGGAATTCAGGGCCTCTCTTCAGACTCCACAAGTCATATGCTCTATTAAAGCATAGTTTCCACGATAACTACTTGCTGGCATAAAGGCCATGAACAGTTCTTACTTTCTGGGGTCATTCTTCAAATTAACAACAAAGTCCACCCCATCCCACACCCCTACCCCTAGGTATGATAATTTCATCTCCGCGAAAACGTATTACCTTCTAATCTGATGTCAATTTACAATCCTTCAAAGCTCAAAAGCTACTTTTTCCTTTTGTCAGCAAGACACTTACACCCTCGTATGTCTTGTACATACTGATAGGTCACAGCAAACATTCATTGAATTTTAACTGGGGAGCATTTTGGATGGAAATCAAGAGACCTGGCATTAACTCTAAAACCCATGATAAATTATACAAACGAATGAACAAGAAGCAAGCACTACGTGTTTTTCTCTTTAAGACAGAGTCTCACTCTGTCACGCAGGCTGGTGTGCAGTGGCAGATCTCCTCCCAAGTTTAGCAATGTTCCTGCCTCAGCCTCCCAAGTGGCTGGGAATACAGAAGCGCACCACCACCCGGGCTAATTTTTTTTTTTAATTGTTTGTAGAGACGGATTCTCCCTATGCCTATGCTGCCAAGGGTGGTCTCGAACTCCTGGGCTCAAGAGATCCTCCGGCCTCGGCCTCCCAAAGTGCTGGGATTACAGGTGTGGGCCACCACGCCCATACATATATATAAATGCTTTTTTTCCGAGGACCTGGTCCCTGAAGCACCGATTTCCCTCAACAGTCATTTAGAAAACGAGGCTCACAGACAAAACACAAACAAATAACTTTTTGGCTGGAGGATTATAACTGCAATAAAAGAGGAGATCCCAAAGCAACCAGAGACACTGTCTTGCCCTGATTGGAAAGGGGATTCCGGTGATTAGTGAAAGATGACCCCTGCATCCCTCGCGTGCGTCCGTATCCGGGAGCAGCCACTAGGTAACTGTAGGGGCCACTGAGATCAATCAGCTTGTACAGCCAGCAGCGGAAACCCGAGAGTCAGTTCAACCACTGCCACCCGCGTGCGCCTGCGGAAAGCCGATTCCCTACCGGCGTCTGGCCGCGCACTGGTTTCCTAGGTTACCGGCCTCCGCGCTCCTCCTGCTTTCTTTTCCTGGAGGCGACAATCTGACGCTCTCAGCGCGTGACGCAGCACGCTTTGGTATAAATACAGACGCTTGGTCGTAGCTTCCCTTTTGCTCGCGCGGCCGACTCGCAAGATGGCGCCGGTGAGTGGGCGATATCTTGGTGGGAGTGTTGTGCGGCAATTTAATGATTTTTGCTCTAACGAATTTTGCATCTGTCGAGTGGGGACGTCTCAGTCGAGATAAAGGGAGGGGAATAGTGGAGGCTGGGTCAGAAACACAACCAAAACGCGAGGATCCTAAATTGTTTTTCGAGACTTATGGCATCTGCCATGCGGTCTAGTGGAGTTGGAGCTGGGCTCGGAATTGGTTTAGAATGGGTGGTTTTGGACACGCGGGAAAGAGGGAGGCACAGCTGTAAATTGGCCACTGGTACTGCAATCTGAGCCATTTATTTACTGTCTTGCGCCTGATAATGCTTTTGCCACTCTGGACTGGGTAGGGGAAAGGTGAGTAATCGGGCCGGTCTGACGACCTGTGCCAGGCCAGAGGGAACTCCGAGGCGCTCAGCTCCCGCGATGGCCGACATCACAGAAGTTTCTGAGAACTCGGGAGGCTGAGGCGAGAGAATGGCGTAAACCCGGGAGGCGGAGCTTGCAGTGAGCTGAGATCCGGCCACTGCACTCCAGCCTGGGCGACAGAGCGAGACTCCGTCTCAAAAAAAAAAAAAAAAAAAAAAAAAAGAAGTTTCTGAGAACTTTCAGTTGGCGAAGAAGCTTCTCTGTGAAGTAATTTTTAGAAAAGTAAAAGCCTAGATTCCAGCAATGTGAAATGAACATGCTTCAGATATTGTACTTAAGTCGTTAGTAAGGGAACCAGTAAGATGTTAAAATGTTCCTAAGAATATCTGAAAAGATAGGTATATATGTGTAATTTACAGAAAAAGTTAGGATAAAATTGCTGGGCTAGCTACCAAGCTGGGTAATGCCCAGCATGTCCATAAACCCTACAGGGTTATCTGTTCCATTAGACAGAAATTGTTTGTGTCTCCCAAATTAACTTCTGCGCCAACTGAGTGATTTTCTTTTGGTACATGTTACCGTGCTACCTGAGAAAGCAAACTAAGGTGTAATGCTTGGTAGCCTTTTGGGTGGATCGAAATTGGAGGTTATCATCTGATAAATACTGATTTGTTTATATTACAGTGAATGTACCTGGTTACTGGCTACAGCAACATTTTGCTTATGTAGCCATATTATATGGTCTTGGTATAAAAGGTTTGGATATGGAAAATTTAAGTTCCACGGTGTTGGCTTTTCTTTTTTGTTGAGACAGAGTCTGTCCACCAGTCGGAATACAGTGGCATGATCAGACTCACTGCAGCCTCTGTTTCCTGGGTTCAAGCAATCCTCCCGACTTAACCTTCTGAATAGCTAGGATTACAAGCATGCATCACCACACCTGGCTAATTTTTGTATTTTTACTAGAGATGGGGTTTCACTATGTTGGCCAGGCTGGTCTCAAACTCCTAACCTCAAGTGATCCTCCTGCCTCAGCCTCCCAGAGTGCTGGGGCTGCGCCTGGCCTTTATTTGGTTGTTTTAAAAAAATTTTTTTTCTTTCTTTCTTTCTTTTTTTTTTTTTTTTTTACCGAAGTCCTCTTCCCTTGCCTATAACAACGTAAGAATTGAATTTCCTAGACATAGATGGATGGAATCCTAGCTCTGGCACTTAACTGTGCTTGGGCTAGGAGGTTTACTCATCTGTTTCCATCTGCAGTGGGGTGGCAGTAAAGCATGATAGTTTAAAATTGAACATCGGTGGTATGGAAAACAATGAAAGTCCATAACCTTTTGACAACTTGAACATATTAGGACTTGGTTAGAGGTTCACATCAATCCCGGGGTGGGTGGGGTTTTTTAATTTTTATTTTTGTTACATTTCTGTATATGTAACCTCACAGTACATTGTACAGATTGCATTGGTACAAACTTTAAAATTGTTTGTACCAATTGAATAAATTGTTTTATATAGCTACATAATTATTTCACATTTATGTAGCAGAAAGACAAGAAGCCCAAAAGGTCAACCTGGAAGTTTAATTTGGACCTCACTCATCCAGTAGAAGATGGAATTTTTGATTCTGGAAATTTTGTAAGTATCATTCTACTCGGCTCGTTTTTATAATCTGAGTTATTTATAGTGGTTTAAATATGTAATATTTGATAATAACCTAAGCTGTATTCCTAGGGTACCTTCCCTAGTGAATATCTAGGGTTCTCTTCCCTAGTTGTGCATTTTTTCTGTTTTAAAATAGGAACAGTTTCTACGGGAGAAGGTTAAAGTCAACGGCAAAACTGGAAATCTCGGGAATGTTGTTCACATTGAACGCTTCAAGAATAAAATCACAGTTGTTTCTGAGAAACAGTTCTCTAAAAGGTTGGTACCTTTGCAAATTTTAATAAAATTATAGTAGTTTTTGGAATATTTCATAGAATATGTAATTATTACATGTATTCTGTTTATATGCAAGAATAAATAAGAACTTACTAAAGGCCTACATAAATGGGAAATTCAGTAAATGAGTGCCAATTGCTGATTGTAGTTGTAAGTGTAATTTATTGCTAGAATATAGGGCAATTGTGTCCACGGTCCCGGTCCCGTAAATTACAGGCCCTGTAAATCCAAGTTGTATATAACCTTTAATGCTGAGTACTTTAGTATTTGAGTGTGTTGCAAGAAACATGTCTAATGTGTACATAGGAGGATTGTCTCAACTTAATGATGATACAAACCATTTCTTAAAATTTTTTAAGGTTTTAGTTATTTATTCAGGAGAGGTAGCCGATCAGAAGCAAAGTCTTAACATCTTGCTGCCAGTTTTTATTTGTTCAATTTATTCACCATATATTAAATACTTCATGGGCAGCACAGGACTGGGTAACCCAACAGTGAACCGAGCAGGCAGTTTAACCACCACCAAGAAACTTCTAGTGGAGAAGGGAGAGAGTGAAATGGAATTAATCAAGCAGTGATAAGTGCTGTAAGGGCATAAAGCTAGTTGCAAAGTTTTTGGGTAAGTTGATAAGTTGTTCAGGAAATGAAATGCAGAAGTGAGCCTTGCAATTGGGGGATAATTGTTACAGGCAGGATGAGCCAGAAGCCTGGTGGATTAAAGTAATAGTAACAAAGCCAGTGTGTCTGGGGTGTAGTGTTTTGGGAGGAATGCATGAGGTGGGAGGGTGTCTGGGGAGCAGATCTTGAAAGCCATGGGATGTGTAAGGGGAAGCAATTGTTTATTGTGGCTGAAAAAGACTAGGGTGATACATCTGGTGGAAACTGAAGATGTAAGAGCTGATTTCAGTAAGAAACGATGATGGCTTGGACTAAAGTGGTTGCAGTACATGTTAACTGAGATTATAATCACTAAGGATTCAGAGATAAAAATGTAGTAGCTGTCCTCAAGGGTCTCACAGATAATCAGATAATTACTATGAAATACAACTCTGATTACATTACACGTAGAGAGGGCCTAAGAATTTTCAGAGAAGTTGAGACTTAATGAGCATAGTAAGAATTGAACCCTATTAATAGGTTCCCTCTTGAGCCAGGGTGGGATTGGGAGTTAGGGGGCTTAATAGTGGTGAAGGGGGTGTTAACGTTTTCACATATATATATACACACACATAATATATTTGAAGAGTAAAATCATATTGCTTAAATAATTTGGCTGTGGCAGTATGACAAGAGGATGCTACCCTAACAGTCTTGCACAATGCATAGTGTGAAAGGAAGGATGAAATATTTTGGAGGAAGCTAGGTACAGAAAAGATGAAAATGATGTATATTTTTCATACAATAAACCTTTACATAGTAGGAATTGTATTTCTTAATGAAATTTATGTTTTTATTTTAAAGGTATTTGAAATACCTTACCAAGAAATACCTTAAGAAAAACAATCTTCGTGATTGGCTTCGAGTGGTTGCATCTGACAAGGAGACCTATGAACTTCGTTACTTCCAGATTAGTCAAGATGAAGATGAATCAGAGTCGGAGGACTAGGCAAAGGCTCCCCTTACAGGGCTTTGCTATCAGTGAATAAAAAATATTATACTCTTAAACTTTTATCTCATCCTTTTATTTGAGTATGCTGTTTACATGATTTTGATTTCCTTCTGATAATTTCTGTCAACAGTATTTAAATAGCTTATAGCTAGTAGAATTTTTTTCCCAGGATTTCCAAAATCTTTTATGTACTCAGGTAAAAGTAGTGTTATATAGGACATCTTTATTTTAGGCAGTCTCGTTGTGTCTCACAGGCTGGAGTGCAATGACTCAGCTTCCCAAATAGCTGGAATTACAGGTGTGTACCACCGTGCCCAACTGATTTTTTTACTTCAGTAGAGTTTGGCCATGTTGGCCAGCCTGGTTTTGAACTCCTGACCTCAAGTGATCTATCCACCTGGGCTTCCCAAAGTGCTGGGGTTATAGCTGTGAGCCTCCATGCCTGGCCAGGAAATCTTACTGTAGAACAATTTTTTATATAGCTGTATAAAATGTATATGATTGTCTTGACAGTCTCAAATATCATTTTTAGTAGTTTGTAATCTCAAGTGCTTAGAGCAGTTCTTTCATACAAGTTGCTCTGTGTTACTCTTCTGCTTCAGAATTTGCTCTTCTAGTTAGCCCAAAGACACTATGGGTGTGAGTCTTGCTGTAAACCAATGTTTAACTGCTTATTAGAAAGCCCTCACTGCCCACCTTGTAGGAACCAGAAACTCAAAACCAAATCTCAACTCAGCTACTGAATCTACTGTGGTCCTTTTCTGAAAAATTAATTCACTTGGTTGGAATCTTGTCTCAGACCATCTTCATCTCTTTCTCAAAAGCCCCTACCCCTACACTGGAATGTTGGTTGTCTATTAAAACTTAAAAGTGGATGGACCCTTTCTCCCGAATAAAGTGACCTTTGAAAGCTGTAATCGAAATAGTTTGGCAGAATCCATACTGCAGGAGATTGGGGAAGACGAGAATGATGTGCCTTTTTGTACTACTGAGCCTGATGCTGCCACTGCTTCAGGTACTTAGATGAGTCCTGATGCTAATACAATTGTATTGCCAAACGTATCTTGACACTTACAACCTAATCTATGCATTAATTGGTTTGGGGATTGCTTGAAATGATAGTTTAATTGTTTTAATGCATTTTCCTAAAAATTTAAGTGCTCCCATCATCTTTGTGCAATACCTCAGTGCAGCAACTCCTTGATTCTTGAATGACTCAACTTCCTAGCTTGGCTCTACCCCATTTTTTCTATTTTTCATGTTTTTCACAAATAGTTAACCAGGTACCTACTACTGTGCACCACTGCAGAACATTGAGGATGTATGTGATGGTGAGTAAAAACACTCAGCCTACTCTGTTGTGTTAGTATAATGAGGGAAACTGATCAAATCACATGCGAACAAATTTGCTGCTACCAAAGGGAGGGCTTAATAAAAGGAATTTCATCTGGGAAGTCAAATAAAGTTTGTGAGCACTTAGTAGAACAGGAAAGGTAGACAGTATCTGGGAAGGGGAAAGTAGGGTGTTCCAGACAGAGGGGGGAGCACTTCTGAAGTTCTCAGGGCATTGGGAGTCTGGTTGGCCAGAGTACATTCTGGACTAAATGTGATCATGAGGATAATCTGGAAAAGTAGAAGCTAGCCAATGCAGGACTGAAGTCCATGTTTTCATCTTGAGGGCAATGGGAGTAATGAAAGTAATGTGACCCGATGAGATGAGCATTTTGAAAAATATCAGACTGTATTGTGGAGAATGGACTTTTTGTTGTTTTGTTTTGTTTTTTGAGAGGGAGTCTCGCTTTGTTGCCCAGGCAGGAGTGCAGTGGCATGACCATGGCTCACTGCAACCTCCACCTCCCAGGCTCAAGGTTTTCTCCCGCCTCAGCCTTCCGAGTAGCTGAGATTACAGGCGCCTACCACTACACCTGGCTAATTTTTGTATTTTTTTAGTAGAGATGGGGTTTCACCATGTTGGCTAGGCTGGTCTTGAAATCCTGACCTCAAGTGATCCACCTGTCTCGGCCTCCCAAAGTGCTGGGATTACAGGTGTGAGCCACCGCACCGGACCTGTTCTCAGTATTTTACATGAATTGACTCATTTATCATCATAACATTCTTTTGAGATAAGTGTTAATAATATCCACATTGGCAGCTAGGGAAACTGAGGCACATAGCATTAAGTAATTCATCCAAAGTCACACAGTAAGTTATGCAACCCAAAGTTGAGAAAGAGGGTGGCTTTGGGAAATTGGGCAGGGACAATGCAAATTTTAAGGTTAAATTACATTTAGGAAGTAATGAACAATGAGGATGGGTGAAATTGCCTATGGAGAGCAAATGAGAATCAAGTATTAGCAAACACCAATTGCTTCTATTCTTTTCCTAGAGTGATCTTTCAAAAACACATCTAATATTCACATGTTTAAAATTCTTGAAAGCTAATTTAGCATTTAATATTTATTGTGTGCCAGGGGCTGGGTATCTTATGTCAAGTAAGATATTCATGCCTTTAAGGTGTTGGCAGGTTTGTTAAATAATAAAATTTATTGAGGGCTACTGCAGGCTAGGTACTGTTTTGGATACTGAAGTAAACAAAATGGAAACTCCTGCCTTCATGAAGATTACAATCCAGTAGAGGAAGACAGACAATAAAATAAATAAAGTATATGTTACATGGTGGTAAATGCTATGAAGAAAAATAAAGGAAATAGGGAATGTAGGAAGGAAGGTGTGTTGCGTCTATAAGTAGGATGCAGGAACATCCTCACTGTTCCCCTCCTCACTTTACTGCGAAAGGCTCATTTGAGTAAAGACCTAAAGGAGATACTGAATCTCACCAAGTAGATGTCTTGGGGAGAAGCATTTCAGGCATAGAGAATAGCAAGTACAAAGGCCCAAAGGCACAAGCACCCCTGGTATAATCAAAGAACAAGGAGGTCTCTGTGACCTCAGCTGACTGAATGGTGGAGAGTAGAGAGAAGTGAAATTAGAGAAGTAAAAAGAGGTATATGTGGGGTGTGGAGAGTGGGATGATGGTATATTAGTTATCGATTACACTAAAATGTAGCAACTTGAAACAAATATATCTCACAGTTCCTGAGGCTCAAGAATTGGAGGAGCTTATCTGCATAGCTCTGGTTCAGGGTTTCATGAGGTGGCAATCAAGCTGTGAGCATGTGCTGAAGTCATGGAAGAGTTAGCAAACTACTGCCTGTTTTTATAAATAAGATTTTCTGGGAACACATTATTTTGCATGTTGTGTATGATGGAAAAATTGAGTAGTTGCAATATAAACCACATGGCCTGCAAAGCTCGAACTATTTACCATCTAACCCTTTAAGAAAAAGTGACTTGACTGAAGCTGGAAGATCAGCCTCCATGCACACTGACAGGGCTGTTGGCAGGAGAATTCAGTTCTCCAGAATTCTTACTACGTGGCCTCTGTATGGCACTGCTGATGACATGACAGCTGGTTTCCCCCGGAGCAAGTGATCCAAGGAAGAGGGAGAAAGAAACCAAGATGGAAGCCACAGTGTCTATAACCGAATCTCAGAAGTAGCATGCCATCACATTTTCGTTATTTTACTGATCACATAGACTAGTCTTGGAAGAGAATAACAAATACCAGGAAGTAGGAATCATTTTTGGGGACCGTCTTGGAGGCTGGCTACCACTGAGGGGATATCAAGTAGGGAGAGTTCTGTAGGCTATTACAAGGGCATCAGCTGTTTTTCTGAGTACAGATAAAGTACTGGGGAGCTACAGATAGACTTGAACAGAGAAATATAATGATCTGATGTATTTTAGATTACAGTGAAGTATTTCGTTAGTCTATGACAAGAAGGAATGAGAATGCAGAGAATCTCTTAATCAGACTGCATTTTAAGAATGTGACTTCACAGTTGTAAAGCTGACTTTATTCTGAAGGGCTGAAAGATTCTTAGGTTTTTTTGCCTTGCACAGTCTCTGCAACAGCTGGGAAATTTTTTGTTTTGTTTTTAACTTTTTATGGTTTTTATTTATTTTTAACTTTTTATTATGAAACACTTCAATTATATATGTAAGTAGAAAAAATGTGTTTAATCTATATTCCTTCTACTCCCACATCCCCAGATTATTTTGAAGCAAGTTCCCAACATTTTATCATTTCATCTATAAACGTATGCTTATATCTCTAAATGTTAGTATCTAAAAGATAAGGACTCTTTACATATAACTACCATACCATTATCACACCTATAACAAATTAACAATAATTTCCTATGTTACCCAATGCCCACTCAGTGCTTAAATATCCCCAAATATCTGGTAATTTTTAACTTGATACAAAGCACAGTTGTAATAAGGTACACAGTTGTAATAAGGTCCACAGTTGCAATTAAATGTCTCTTAACCTCCTTTAAAAGTTTGCCCTCACTCTATCTCTCTCTACTCCGCTACCCCAATTTATTTGTTTATCACACTGGGTCATTTGTCCTGTAGAATTTTCCCAATTCAGATTTTCATAATTCCCCTCCTCACAGTGTCATTTAATGTGACCCTCTGTCCACTGTATTTCCTAAAACTTGATGACTGGATCTAGAAGTTTGATCAATATCAGATTCAAGTAATATTTTTTTACCTGAATACTTGTAAGTTCCATTGTGCGTATCTATTTTTTTTTTTTTATTATACTTTAAGTTCTAGGGTACATGTGCATAACGTGCAGGTTTGTTACATATGTATACTTATGCCATGTTGGTGTGCTGTACCCATCAACTCGTCAGCACCCATCAATTCATCATTATATAATGTATAACTCCCCAATGCATCCCTCCCTCCTCCCCCTCCCCATGATAGGCCCAGGTGTGATGTTCCCCTTCCCGAGTCCAAGTGATCTCATTGTTCAGTTCCCACCTATGAGTGAGAACATGCGGTGTTTGGTTTTCTGTTCTTATGATAGTTTGCTAAGAATGATGGTTTCCAGCTGCATCCATGTCCCACAAGGACGCAAACTCATCCTTTTATGGCTGCATAGTATTCCATGGTGTATATGTGCCACATTTTCTTAATCCAGTCTGTCACAGATGGACATTTGGGTGATTCCAAGTCTTTGCTATTGTGAATAGTGCCGCAATAAACATACGTGTGCATGTGTCTTTGTAGTAGAATAATTTATAATCCTTGGGTATATACCCAGTAGTGGGATGGCTGGGTCATATGGTACATCTAGTTCTAGATCCTTAAGGAATTGCCATACTGTTTTCCATAATGGTTGAACTAGTTTACAATCCCACCAACAGTGTAAAAGTGTTCCTATTTCTCCACATCCTCTCCAACACCTGTTGTTCCTGACTTCTTAATGATTGCCATTCTAACTGGTGTGAGATGGTATCTCATTTGTGGTTTTGATTTGCATTTCTTGATGGCCAGTGATGATGAGCATTTTTTCATGTGTCTGTTGGCTGTATGGATGTCTTCTTTGAGAAATGTCTGTTCATATCCTTTGCCCACTTTTTGATGGGGTTGTTTGTTTTTTCTTGTATATTGTTGAGTTCTTTGTAGGTTCTGGATATTAGCCCTTTGTCAGATGAGTAGGTTGCAAAAAATTTTTCCCATTCTGTAGGTTGCCTGTTCACTCTGATGGTAGTTTCTTTTGCTGTGCAAAAGCTCTTTAGTTTAATTAGATCCCATTTGTCAATTTTGGCTTTTGCTGCCGTTGCTTTTGGTGTTTTAGACATGAAGTCTTGCCCATGCCTATGTCCTGAATGTTACTACCTAGATTTCTTCTAGGGTTTTTATGATATTAGGTCTAACATTTAAGTCTCTCCACCTTGAATTAATCTTCGTATAAGGAGTAAGGAAAGGATCCAGTTTCAGCTTTCTACTTATGGCTAGCAATTTTCCCAGCACCATTTATTGATAGGGAATCCTTTCCCCATTTCTGTTTCTCTCAGGTTTGTCAAAGATCAGATGGGAGATGTGTGGTATTATTCTGAGGACTCTGTCTGTTCCATTGGTCTATATCTCTGTTGTGGTACCAGTACCATGCTGTTTTGATTACTGTAGCCTTGTAGTATAGTTTGAAGTCAGGTAGCGTGACGCCTCCGCTTTGTCCTTTTGACTTAGGATTGTCTTGGCAATGCGGGCTCTTTTTGGTTCCATATGAACTTTAAAGCAGTTTTTCCAATTCTGTGAAGAAAGTCATTGGTAGCTTGATGGGGATGGCATTGAATCTATAAATAACCTTGGGCAGTATGGCCATTTCACGATATTGATTCTTCCTATCCATGAGCATGGTATGTTCTTCCATTTGTTTGTGTCCTCTTTGTTTCACTGAGCAGTGGTTTGTAGTTCTCCTTGAAGAGGTCCTTACATCCCTTGTAAGTTGGATTCCTAGGTATTTTATTCTCTTTGAAGCAATTGTGAATGGAAGTTCATTCCTGATTGGCTCTCTGTTTGTCTGTTACTGGTGTATAAGAATGCTTGTGATTTTTGCACATTAATTTTGTATCCTGAGACTTTGCTGAAGTTGCTTATCAGCTTAAGGAGATTTTGGGCTGAGACGATGGGGTTTTCTAAATATACAATCATGTCATCTGCAAACAGGGACAATTGTGACTTCTTTTCCTAACTGGATACCCTTGATTTCTCTCTCTTGCCTGATTGCCCTAGCCAGAACTTCCAAAACTATGTTGAATAGGAGTGGTGAGAGAGGGCATCCCTGTCTTGTGCCAGTTTTCAAAGGGAATTTTTCAGTTTTTGCCCATTCAATATGATATTAGCTGTGGGTTTGTCATAAATAGCTCTTATTATTTTGAGGTACGTTCCATCAATACGAATTTATTGAGCGTTTTAGCATGAAGGGCTGTTGAATTTGTCACAAGCCTTTTCTGCATCTATTGAGATAATCATGTGGTTCTTGTCTTGGTTCTGTTTATATGCTGGATTACGTTTATTGATTTGCGAATGTTGAACCAGCCTTGCATCCCAGGGATGAAGCCCACTTGATCATGGCGGATAAGCTTTTTGATGTGCTGCTGAATCCAGTTTGCCAGTATTTTATTGAGAATTTTTGCATCGATGTTCATCAGGGATATTGGTCTAAAATTTCTTTTTGTGTGTGTCTCTGCCAGGCTTTGGTATCAAGATGATGTTGGCCTCATAAAATGAGTTAGGGAGGATTCCCTCTTTTTCTATTGATTGAATAGTTTCAGAAGGAATGGTACCAGCTCTCTTTGTACCTCTGGTAGAATTCAGCTGTGAATCCATCTGGTCCTGGACTTTTTTTGGTGGGTAGGCTATTAATTGTTGCCTCAATTTCAGAGCCTGCTATTGGTCTATTCAGGAATTCAACTTCTTCCTGATTTAGTCTTGGGAGAGTGTAAGTGTCCGGGAAATTATCCATTTCTTCTAGATTTTCTAGTTGATTTGCGTAGAGGCATTTATAGTATTCTCTGATGGTAGTTTGTATTTCTGTGGGGTCTGTGGTGATATCCCCTTTATCATTTTTTATTGCATCTATTTGATTCCTCTCTCTTTTCTTCTTTATTTGTCTTGCTAGCGGTCTGTCAATTTTGTTGATCTTTTCAAAAAACCAACTCCTGGATTCATTGATTTTTTGGAGGGTTTTGTGTCTATCTCCTTCAGTTCTGCTCTGATCTTAGTTATTCTTGCCTTCTGCTAGCTTTTGAATGTGTTTGCTCTTGCCTCTCTAGTTCTATTAATTGTGATGTTAGAGTGTCAATTTTAGATCTTTCCAGCTTCTCTTGTGGGCATTTAGTGCTATAAATTTCCCTCTACACACTGCTTTAAATGTGTCCCAGAGATCTGGTATGTTGTATCTTTGTTCTCATTGGTTTCAAAGAACATCTTTATTTCTGCTTTCATTTCGTTATGTACCCAGTAGTCATTCAGGAGCAGGTTGTTCAGTTCCATGTAGTTGAGCGGTTTTGATTGAGTTTTTAGTCCTGAGTTCTAGTTTGATTGCACTGTGGTCTGAGAGACAGTTTGTTATAATTTCTGTTCTTTGACATTTGCTGAGGAGTGCTTTACTTCCAATGATGTGGTCATTTTGGAATAAGTGCGATGTGGTGCTGAGAAGAATGTATATTCTGTTGATTGGGGTGGAGAGTTCTATAGATGTCTATTAGGTCCGCTTGGTGCAGAGATGAGTTCAATTCCTGGATATCCTTGTTAACTTTCTGTCTCGTTGATCTGTCTAATGTTGACAGTGGAGTGTTGAAGTCTCCATTATTATTGTATGGGAGTCTAAGTCTCTTTGTAGGTCTCTAAGGACTTGCTTTATGAATCTGGGTGCTCCTGTATTGGGTGCATAGATATTTAGGATAGTTAGCTCTTCCTGTTGATTGATCCCTTAACCATTATGTAATGGCCTTCTTTGTCTCTTTGATCTTTGCTGGTTTAAAGTCTGTTTTATCAGAGACTAGGATTGCAACCCCTGCTTTTTGTGTTCTCCGTTTGCTTGGTAGATCTTCCTCCATCTCTTATTTTGAGCCTATGTATGTCTCTGCATGTGAGATGGGTCTCCTGAATACAGCAGACTGATGGGTCTTGACTCTTGATCCAGTTTGCCAGTCTGTGTCTTTTAATTGGAGCATTTAGTCCATTGACATTAAGGTTATATTGTTATGTGTGAACTTGATCCTGCCATTATGATATTAACTGGTTATTTTGCTCGTTAGTTGATGCAGTTCTTCTAGCCTCGATGGTCTTTACATTTTGGCATGTTTTTGCAATGGCTGGTACGGTTGTTCCTTTCCATGTTTAGGGCTTCCTTCAGGGTCTCTTGTAAGGCAGGCCTGGTGGTGACAAAATCTCTAAGCATTTGCTTATCTGTAAAGGATTTTATTTCTCCTTCATTGATGAAACTTAGTTTGGCTGGATATGAAATCTGGGTTGAAAATTATTTTCTTTAAGAACGTTGAATATTGGCCCCCACTCTCTTCTGGCTTGTAGAGTTTCTGCCGAGAGATCTGTTGTGGTCTGATGGGCTTCCCTTTGTGGGTAACCCGACCTTTCTCTCTGGCTGCCCTTAAGATTTTTTCCTTCATTTCAACTTGGTGAATCTGGCAATTATGTGTCTTGGAGTTGCTCTTCTGGAGGTGTATCTTTGTGGCGTTCTCTGTATTTCCTGAATTTGAATGTTGGCCTGCCCTACTAGGTGGGGAAGTTCTCCAGGATGATATCCTGAAGAGGTTTTCCAACTTGGTTCCATTTTCCCCCTCACTTTCAGGCACCCCAATCAGACGTAGATTTGTCTTTTTACATAATCCCATACTTCTTGCAGGCTTTGTTCATTTCTTTTTCTTCTTTTTCTTTTGGTTTCTCTTCTCACTTCATTTCATTCATTTGATCCTCAATCGCTGATACTCTTTCTTCCAGTTGATCGAGTCGGTTACTGAAGCTTGTGCATTTGTCACGTATTTCTCGTGTCATGGTTTTCATCTCTGTCATTTTGTTTATGATCTTCTCTGCATTAATTAGTCTATCTGTCAATTCTTCCACTCTTTTTCAAGTTTTAGTTTCTTTGCGCTGGGTACGTAATCCTCCTTTAGCTCTGAGAAGTTTGATGGACTGAAGCCTTCTTCTCTCATCTCATCAAAGTCATTCTCTGACCAGCTTTGATCCGTTGCTGGCGATTGGCTGCGCTCCTTTGCAGGGGGAGATGCGCTCTTTTTTTGAATTTCCAGCTTTTCTGCCCTGCTTCTTCCCATCTTTGTGGTTTTATCTGTCTCTGGTCTTTGATGATGGGACGTACTGATGGGGTTTGGTATAGGTGTCCTTCCTGTTTGATAGTTTTCCGTCTGACAGTCAGAAGGACTGTCTGTTGGTCTATTGGAGATTGCTTGACGTCCACTCCAGACCCTGTTTGCCTGGGTATCAGCAGCAGAGTGGTTGCGAGGATAGAATATTGCTGAACAGCGAGTGTACCTGTCTGATTCTTCTTTGGAAGCTTCCTCTCAGGGGTGACTCCACCCTGTGAGTGTGGTGGGTGTCAGACTGCCCCTAGTGGGGGATGTCTCCCAGCTAGGCTACTCAGGGGTCAGGGACCCACCTGAGCAGGCAGTCTGTCCGTTCTCAGATCTCAACCTCCGCATTGGGAGATCCAGGGCTCTCCCAAAGCTGTCAGACAGAGTCGTTCGGGTCTGCACCGCCCCCGCTGCTTCCCCTATTGGACTTCAGCTGTGTGCTGTCCCAGAGGTGGAGTCTACAGAGACAGGCAGGCTTCCTTGAGCTGCTGTGAGCTCCACCCAGTTCGAGCTTCCCAGCGGCTTTGTTTACCTACTTAAGCCTCAGCAATGGCGGGCACCCCTCCCCCAGCCTCGCTGCTGCCTTGCGGATAGATCGCCGCAGACTGCTGTGTTAGCAGTGAGGGAGGCTCCGTGGGCATGGGACCCTCCCGCCAGGTGTGGGATATATCTCCTGGTGTGCCTGTTTCCTTAAAGCGCAGTATTGGGGGGGAGTTACCCGATTTTCCAGGTGTTGTGTCTCCAGTTCCCCTGGCTAGGAAAACGGATTTCCTTCCCCCTTGCGCTTCCAGGTGAGGCGATGCCTCGCCCTGCTTCAGCTCTTGCTGGTCAGGCTGCAGCAGCTGACCAGCACCGATTGTCCGGCACTCCCTAGTGAGATGACCCCAGTACCTCAGTTGAAAATGCAGAAATCACCGGTCTTCCGTGTCGCTCTCGCTGGGAGTTGGAGACTGGAGCTGTTCCTATTCGGCCATCTTGCTCCGCCCCGTGCATATCTATTAAGAAGTGTGTAATATGTAGTTTCCTCTTCTGTTGTGTTAGCAGCCATTGATGACCATTGCCTAGATCATTGTTTCCCTAAGGGTTGCCCAATGGTAATACTCTATCATTCCTTTTTCACTTAGTAACTAGAATACCCCTATAAAGAGGTACTTCTCATCAACCCTGAGGTACAGTTCTCATAAGAAAGGTAGGATAAATGCTTGCTTCTTTTCCTTTATATTATAATGTTTCTACTTAATTCCCAATCAGATATTCTCTAAAGGTGATCAGTGAGGGTTTTCTTTTTTGTTATTTGGTTTTGTTTCGGTTTCTTTGTTTTAGGATCATATCGAAGCTATGATGAAAAAGATATGTTATATTCTAATCCACTGTAGTTACTCTTACTAATATGCAAATAGTCTCATACTGAGCCAATAGGAGCCTCTTCAGGTTGGCTCTTGTATCCTTTTAACATTATCTTATTTGGATTTTATTGCTTATTTGGTTTCTGGTATAATAGGATGTGCTAGGCTCTTGCAGATTTCCTGCCTCAGATCTGAAGTCATCCATTTTTTGTTTGTTTGTTTTTTGAGACAGTCTTGCTCTCTCACGCAGGCTGAGTGCAGTGGTGCGATCTTGGCTCACTGCAACCTCTGCCTCCCAGGTTCAAGCGATTCTCCTGCCTGAGCCTCCTGAGTATCTGGGACTTCAGGCATGTGCCACCATGCCTGGCTAACTTTTGTATTTTTAGTAGAGACGTGGTTTCGCCATGTTGGCTGGGCTGGTCTTGAACTCCTGACTTCAAGTGATCTTCCTGCCTCAGCCGCCCAAAGTGCTGTGATTACAGGGGTGAGCCAGTGTGCCCAGCCAGGAGTCATCCATTTCTACAAGGAGCTCTGGACTATTTTCTAGGTGCTGGAGATGCTTGTCGTTACTGGACTGGTGTTTGTTTCTAGGCCTTTTCAGTGGACAGAGTGAAGGAATACAGTTTTGTTCTTAAGAGGAAATGATACGTTTATACAGATGCTTCCAATTCAAAATCAGGACAAAAGAGTTTTTATTTTATCAATTGTATGACCACATCTCTTTTTTTCCCATGGTGAAAGTTCCGATTCTCAATGACACCAACACAAATGCTCATTTGCTTTATCTCACAATGTACATATAACAGTCTAAATAAAATAATACCAACATAACTACCTATGATATAATGACTTTACAGCTTAAGATTGTTTTGCAGTTCTTTTTGTCCTTATGGTATATCCCACTAGAAATGAACAAAATTTCATGTTTTAAAGTCACTAGAAATGATTCATCTCTGTGTGGGTATAGCACAAGCTTGATACACAGAATCATTTGTTTCATTTTGCTTTTGATTTAAAAGTTTGCTTAAGCCCACTTTGTGTTTTATAATTCTGTAAAATATTTACAGGATTCTACAGTCCAATCTACAAAACAAAGTATATGTAGAAAAGCCTAGTTTCTCTGTTTGCCTCCTCCATTCTGTCTCATCCTTCCCCATGTAGGTGCCATTTAAAAAGAAAATTATGGTTTATCCCTCCATTGAAAAATATATATGTATCACTAGTTAAATGATAGTTTATTGTACTCACTTTTCTTCATATTGCTTCTTTTTTCACTTAATAATACTCTGGAGTTGATTGCTCCCTTGTGGATGTGCCATCATGTATTCAACAAGTTCCTTACTGATGGGCATTTGTTTCCAGATTTTTTGCTACTGTAAATAGTGCTGCAATTAAAAGCCTTGTGCACATGCCTTTTCTTATTTTTGACATTGTATCTTTAGAGTGGAGTTTTTGTTTTTGTTTTTGTTTTTGTTTTTTGAGACAGAGTCTTGCTCTATTGCCCAGGCTGGAGTGCAGTGGTACAATCTCAGCTCACTGCAACCTCCACCTCCTGGGTTCAAGCGATTCTCCTGCCTCAGCCTCCTGGGTAGCTGGGATTACAGGTGCCCACCACCATGCCCAGCTAATTTCTGTATTTTTGGTAGAGACGGGGTTTCACTATATTGGCCAGGCTGGTCTCGAACTCCTGACCTTGTGATCCACCCGCCTCAGCCTCCCAAAGTGCTGGGATTACAGGTATGAGCCACCGCGCCAGGCCCCTAGAGTGGAGCTCTAAACACGAGACTTATAGGTCAAAAGATAAATGAATGTGTAATTTCTAGATATTGCTGAATTTCTCTTTACAGGGGTTGTAGCATTTTACTCTCCCAAGCCCTCCCACCAGCAATCTATGATATCTATTTTCCTAGATTTCATAGATAACAAAATAACTTTGTCCAGTTTGAGGCTTTTTATCTGACAGGTGAGACATGGTTTTTAGGGTAATTTTACTTTGCATTGTATTTGTGAGTAAGGTTGAATGTCAATAAGGGTCATCTGCGTATCATTCTCTATGAGCTGCCTGTTTATATCTCTAATATGTATCTGTGGAATTCTTGTTTCTATTTTTAATTTTTTACTTTTAGAAGCTCCCTCTATATTAAGGCTGTTAACTCCTTGTGTGTGATGTAAATTACAATTTCTTTTTTCAGTTTCTCATTTGTCTTTTCCCCCTAGTTATGGTATTTTTGTTTTGTAACTTTTTTTTTTTGAGACAAAGTCTTGCTATGTTGCCTAGGCTGGATCATGGCTGACTGCATCCTTGACCTCGTAGGTTCAAGCCATCCTCCCATCTCAGTCTCCTGAGTAGCTGAGACAACAGGCACACACCACCATCCCTGGCTCATTTAAAAAAAAATGTGGGTAGAGATTGGGTCTTGCTGTATCGCTCAGACTGGTCTTGAATTCCTGAGTTCAAGCAATCCTCCTGCCTGAGCCTCCCAAAGTGCTATTATTACAGGTGTGAGCCACCATACCCAGCTGCTATTTTTCTTTTGTTTTATTACTAGTTTTTGTTTTGCTTTGTTGTTGTTTGGTTTTTGCTATAGAAGCATTATTTTTATTTTTATGTAATTAAATCAATTAACCTTTTTCTTATTGCCATAGTTAGAAAAGCTTTCCCCATTATCAAGTTATAGAATTCATTTATGTTTTCTGCTAGTATTTATATATTTTTATCTTTAAAAATGTGGTCTCTATTCTATTTGGAATTTATCCTGGTTTACAATTTGAGAAGTGGATCCCATTATACCTTTTTCTCATGTGACTACCCACCTATACCATTACCCCTGATGAAAAAGTTCCCAGGAAGCTTTGCTTAGCATAGGTTTTCCTGCTTACTGTCTTGAAACCCTTGTATGTGGTCATGCTGAAGGGACTGGAGTTTAGATATATAGCTTCAGTGTGTGCTCTTTTACAAGCTGGATAATTAAAATGCAAGGAAGGCCAGTTTTAAACAATGTGTTGCATTTACAAAAGGCTTTCTCTTTTCTTTTGATCCCTTAACAGCCCTTTGTGGCAGAATATTATCTTCCCATTTTTCAGATGAGAAAACCAGGTCTCAGGTTTACTGGCTTGCCCATGGTCACACCATGGCACCCACCTCTCACTCCTCACCCAGTGCTCCTCCCACACACAGGGCCATGGCACACATCCTGCCTCTCTGTTGCCTACTAGCTTTGTGACCTTGGACACATCTCTTCACCCTCTGGGCCTCAGTTTCCTCTTCTGTATATAAAGAAGTGGTTAAAAATAGGTCAGTGTTTCTCAGGCTTTAGTAACACCTGCTTCCTTTTGATAAACACAGATATTTCTCATGTTCCCTGTTACCAGTTCCAGTTGCCCCCACCCACCCCCTCCCCCTACACCCCCGTGATATGACTAATGCATAAATATCCCCACCAACCAAGGTATTTTGGGGCTTTCTATTATGAAACAAAACAAAGTAAGATTTTTGGGATAATTTTCCCACTATAAACTCATAATATTGGATATGACTTTTTTTTTTTTTTTTTGAGACGGAGCCTTGCTCTGTTGCCAGGCTGGAGTGCAGTGGCATGATCTCGGCTCACTTCTGCCTCCCGAGTTCAAGAGATTCTCCTGCCTCAGCCTCCCGAGTGGCTGGGATTATGGGATTACAGGCCCACGCCACCACACCTGGCTAATTTTTTGTATTTTAGTAGAGACAGGGTTTCACCATGTTGGCCAGGATGGTCTCGGTCTCCTGACCTCGTGATACACACAAGCTTCTTGCAAATAACATAATTCCCCCATGATAAGGCTTTTTTTTCAGTCCTAAAACCCTATGACTTAATGAGCCAAACTGGGAATCAGGATCTGTTATCTCAATTATGATTGGGAGAAAACATATCTATTTTTTTATAGATATGTATATCTATTTTTTATAGATATGTATAAAAACATATCTATAAAAACATATCTTTTTTTTATAGATATGTAAGGGAGGAAACATTGCAACTCCTCTCTCCCTATGTCTCTGAGATGGGATGGTGTGAATTACAGATTCCATACATGTCACAATTATGTGGTCAATGATTTCTGCCCTGGCAGTCCCAGTTATGGGAGATGATGGGTGAGTTATATGTATTCTCTGCACTCAAGGAAATCCCAGGTCTAACGGGGGGAGCAAATGTGGGTACAAATGACTTTAGGTAAGTGTGGTTCATGCAGTAATAGAAATATTACAAAATGCTTTAGAAGAACCTATACCATAATGAATGGGAAAAGGAATCCAAGAAGGACTCTGGAGGAGGTGGCTTAGCCTGACTTGTCTTTAAGGAAGAATGGGAATTGATGGGGCAGAAAAGAAGAGGGAGAGAATTCCAGGCTGAGGAGGAATGGTGATAGTGGCTACTACTCATTGAGGTCATCTGTTTTGGAGTCTTTACACACTACATCTCATTTAATTTCCACAGCTACCCTTCAAGTTAGCTCTTAGTCCCCTTTTACAAATCAGAAAACCAAGGACTTCGAGCGCTAAGCAGTTGGTCTATGGTCACACAGCTGGTAAGTTCCACATTGGAATTTAAATTCAGATCTGTCTGGCTTCAGTGCTCATGCTCTATAAATGCTTTCGTGTAAAAAATGTTTCTAAATTTCTCCCTGCCAAGCAATCTTTTCTCACAGTGATGCACATTCAGCTGACTCCTTAGGAGAACCAAGCCTAAGAATAATCTAGCTTTTGAAGAGAACCAAGCTTCTCTTTTCCTCTGCCGGAGAACCACAAGTACTGGCTTAACAGAGGGTTCTCTGACACACAGTTTTATTGTAATAAAGCCATCATTGGAGATGGCCTACTGCCTTCAAGAAACAGCATGGAAGATTCCTTATTTCATTACTCCTGTACTTTTCATTGAAGCACGAAACAGACTTTTCCAATGAGACTTTTTCTCTCCTGTTTCAGCTGAGACTCCAAGAACTGAGAGCAAAATTAAGGTGCCAAATATTCCCACATTCCAAGTCTATGCAGAGCTTACAAAGAGGTGCTCCAGTTCCAGTTTTCTAAGACTAAGTTCATTACCTATCTCCAGGACACATGAGAAATTGAAGACTTTTAGGCATTTGACTCATCCTTGAGAAAAACTAAGGCAAAGGCCATAGCTGGAGCAGTTTGCCTATGGGAGAGCAATGAGCGGTACATTTCCATAGCTATAAGGAGGTACAGGTGCTTCCCCTGGACCAGATGTAGTCCATGGATGTAGTGCACGAGAAAAGACCAGGCTTGGGTTGCTTTCTTGTTCGCCTAGGAGGACTGCTTGGGAGAGAAGTGGGACCCCAAACAGAAAGAGTCTGTACAGAATGGACCACAAGGGCTACAGGGGCTCAGGGGCTACAGGTAGTAAGTGAAGAGCCTGAGAAATGGCGTTGTTTATGTCACGAATGTTGCAGCAAAAGATTCTCTGTGATAAATCTTTCAGAAATCCAGAAATTTATACTTCAAGAGAAAGCAGAAGCCATGAACTTTCTTCAAGCCCAGAAAGCTACAGCACCAAACTGTAGTGGTTGAGTCAGACCTTTTCTGTCCCTTCCTTTTCTCTCCCAGACCCTGCTCATTTCAAGGCCAACCTCAGAGAAGCCAAAGGCAGCCTACTGAAGTTGAAGGAGGTACACATCTCGGAATTCCCTGGTACACAAACTAATACCACTGCCTTTTTGTTTATGATATACCATAAACATTCTGACACTTTGACAGAATTTTTGGTTTACTTGTTTTATTCCGTCTCTAGACTGTAAATACCCTGTGGCTAAAAACCAGGTTAAATTTATCTCTGTGTGCTTTTCTGGGTAAACAAATCCATATAACTACAAAAGAATCCCAAATCAGATCATTAATAACATCACCTTTCATTCATAAATGTAGAAAGGCAACCAAGGTTCACGCAAAATGAGTAGAACCAACAGTATCAAAGAAAATGATTGGAATGAACAAATTAAAACAAATCACCCAGGACAGATATGCAAATAACAGAAGAAAGTTTCCCTCTGCCCAAGAAAACCCGAATCCTCGTATTGCGAGGTAGGCCAGGTAGGATGAAGGGAAAAGCTCATAACTTCCTGAAGAAGTTTCAGTACTCCAAAGGATAAAAAGAAAATCCCAAAAGCTTCCAGAGGGAAGAAAAAACAAAACAAAACAGTTTACCTACAAAGAAATAATATTGAATTGGACCTACTAAGGGAATGCACTAAGCTTAGCAGCAGGAATGTCTGGGTCTCATCAGCCATAAGAATCCTTTCCTGTCCTTAGGCTTCCTGTCTTCTATAAATTAAGAGATTAAACCAGCAGATTTCTGTTTCTCTCTCTCTCTTGCTCTCTCTCTCGCTCTGTGTACGTATGTGTGTGTATGTGTGTGTATGTGTGTGTCTGTGTATGTATGTGTGTGTGTGTGTCTGTGAGTATGTGTGTCTGTGTGTGTGTGGATGTGTGTGTGGATATGTGGATGTGTATGTATGTGTGTGTGTGCATGTATGTGTGGATATGTGTGTCTGGATTGTGTGTGTGTGTGGATGTGTGTGGATGTGTATGTGTGGATATGTGTGTGTGTGTGGGTGGATGTGTTTGTGTGTGTATGTATGTGTGTATGTGTGTGTGTGTATGTGTGGATGTGTGTGTGTGGATGTGTGGATGTGTGTGTGTGTGGATGTGTGTGTGGATGTGTGGATGTGTGTGTGTGTGGATGTGTGTGTGGATGTGTGGATGTATGTGTGTGTGGATGTGTGTGTGTGGATGTGTGTGTGGATGTGGATGTGTGTGTGGATGTGTGAATGTGTGTGTGGATGTGTGTGTGTAGGGGGGGATGTGTGTGTGTGTGTGTGTGTGTGTTTCCAGCTCTGACC
The DNA here is from genome assembly GCF_009764315.1 of Trachypithecus francoisi. Taxonomy (NCBI): domain Eukaryota; kingdom Metazoa; phylum Chordata; class Mammalia; order Primates; family Cercopithecidae; genus Trachypithecus; species Trachypithecus francoisi. Next base: position 117,449,325 of record NW_022681453.1, on the reverse strand, counting down.
TGCTGTGAATGTTTGTTGATGTACTCCAAGGCTGACCTTTCTTTTGGAGCTTTCCTCATGAAACCCAACAGGCCACTCCATAAATTCACAACACAAACAGCTGATTTGTGTGTGTGTGTGTGTGTTTTTTTTTACTGCCATATGCTTTAAACAAGCATGTGAGTTTATTGCCTGAACACGTGCTGATTTATCAACTCAATCTTATTTCTTAAGGACAGGAATAGTGGTTTCAAGCACAGTACACTATAAATAGAAAACACAACACATGACTGCTGGATTAATCAGCAAACTTCTATGAGCCTCTGCAGTATGTCTCTTTCTCTCTCTCTCCCTCTCTCCCTTTTTTTTTTTTTTTTTTTTGCAACAGGGTCTCGCTGTCTCACCCAGGCTAGAGTGCAGATCACAGTTCACTGCAGCCTTCACTTCCTGGATTCAAGGATATTCCCACCCCAGCCTCCCAAGTAGCTGGGACTACAGGTGTGTGCCATGACACCCAGCTAATTTTTTTCCCTCTCTCTCTCTCTTTTTTTTTTGTTTTTTATTTTTGTAGAGATGAGCTCTTGCTATATCCCCCACGTTGGTCTTGAACTTGTGGGCTCAAGGATCCTCCTGCCTCAGCCTCCCAAAGTGCTGGGATTACAGGAGCGAGCCACTGTGCCCAGCCTGTATATCTCATACTATGCAAAGTCATAGGATTTTGAGAAGACCATACAGATCTTCTGCTCCAGTGTTTATCAGAGTGCATAAAACAGGACTGTAGTTCCATGTGAACATAATAAGTAGTACAGTAACAACAAAATAACACATGGGAAATAGACAGTTAAGCAAAACTAAACATTTATTTACTTTGGGACTTTTCAGGTCTTTGTGATTCTCCATACATTGGTTCCCCCAAATATGTAGCTTTCCCCAAATGTAGTGGATCATAGAGTACTTTTATTTACCAACTCAAGAAAACATATGAGTTTCTAGAGCTCACTGGTGGTTTACAAAAGATGCAGTGGGTAAAGAACATATTAAATGACACCAGGAGGATTTAATCAGCCATATCCAGAATGTGAGAGATTCTAAAACATAAATAACCAGTTTCTCCAATGACAAAGAAATAGCATTAACAGAAGAGGGTGGGCCAGTTATAGAACAAAAGAGATTTTAAGAGAAAAATTCACCATATGTAACTTGGGGACATTTTTGGAAAATGATCCAAACAAACCAAATGCAAATAGATATTTTTGAGATAAGCAAAGATAATTGAACATGAACTGGGTATTGAAAAATATAAGCATTACATATTCTAAAACCTAACTATTGTTCATTTTACTCAGTGTGATTATGATATTATTGTTATTTTTTGATTTGTTTTGCTATACATACTGAAGTAGTAAAGGTAAAATAATACCGGAATTTTCTTGTAAACATATATTGTAATGCTTTTTTCCTTGATATGAGTGTTTTGTAGGTGGGTATGTTAACTTTATTAAAAAGATATTCTTAACACTTATGATTTGTTCACTTTCTACGTGTAAGTCCTATTTCAAAAATTTTATATATATTTAAATATATATGTATATATAATGCATATAGGTGGCTTAAAAATCAGTTTCTATTGTAAAAGAGTACACAGTGAAAAGTATTCCTTCCTTTCCCTGAGGCCTACTGACCCATTTCTTCTCTCAAAGGCGATGACTATTACCAGCATTCATCTGAAGGTATTTTTATTTTATGTGTGTACAAGTATGTCTATGCAGATATATTTTGGATATAATCCATGTAAGTATGTATAGATTTTTCAATTTTTAGTAGTAACATGTTATTTTATTGTGTGTTTTACTGTGTGTTATTTGCCTGGTCACTTAGTGCTGGACATTTAGGCAGTTTACAATTTCTGTGACTCTGCATAATGCTTCACTGTCCTTGCGTATAAGTCTTTATACTCATGGATTTTTAAATGTTAATTGATGCTGCCAAATTGTCCTCCAAGATGTCTGTACTAGTTTACCTCCATTTCCACCCAGTAATATATATCACAGTGCTCAAATTCACAGTATACTGAGTCATATATAGTAATGCCCTCAAGAGGGAGGTATTTTCAAAATAAATTCAGGATAAATTGACCTTTGATTATAACTGTTCTTACTCTAATACCTTAAACAAGGAAGACACAGCTTATTTGTTTATAAAATTAGTATAGAGGAATGTCAACTTAAGTACTTCTAGAATTAAAGCTTTTCTCTTCTAAATGGTGTGAAAAATAGCTACAGTAATCAAGATTGTGTGTTGCTGGTGGAGAGACTATAAAGGGTTGGCTCAATACTATGCACAAGAAGTAGCACCAGGTGCTTTAAATATATTATCTTATTTTCTACTGATACATTTTATAAATGAAGTAATTGAGATTCAGAGTGATTAAACAGCAAAGCTGGAATTGGAACCACTTGCAATCAGTCTGATCCCGCAGCCTGTTTGTTCCACTTTTTCAAAGCAGAAAGGTATGAGCAGAGGAAATAGAGCTATAGTCCATGGCATGAGTGGAAGGGTATGGGGAACACTGGAGGAAAAGTTTGAATAATTAAAGTGGAGTGAGAGTAAGGAAGAAATTGAAACAGAGATATGTATGTCAGGGAATGAAATGATGAAGGCTGAAAGTAACACGTAAAATATATTAGTCGAAAGAGACTGATGTCTGGCGGGGGGAAAAACCCTAGGAAATTATCAAAGAAAATTAGCAAAGAGACTGGAATGGTTACCCAAGCAGGAAGAGTTGAGGGTTTGGTCTTGAGGTGAAGGAGTGGATGGATGCAAGAGAACTTGACTTCATTTGCTTAATTTTGCACATATAGAGTGCTTGCCGTGAGCCAACATGATGCTCGGGGCTAGGACTACAGCAGTGAACAAGATAGACCCACGCTCTGCTGTCACAGAGCTTACAAAAAGTACCAACAGGATTTGATGATGAAATGGAGAGAGGGGTGAAAGAAAAATGGAGATAAAATAGACTATAATTTGAACCTGGAGGTCAAATTCTCAGAAGTGAGGACAATTCATATTTCTGATTTGATGTCTTTGAGTTTTGAAATAGACATTTTCCTGCTGTATCTTCATAGATGAAAGTTTTACATAAAAGAAAGGATGGGTGAGAACACTATGATGATTATGTTTTCTTATCTGTTTCTAAGAATTGTGATTTCTTATATGTCAGAGACTCTAACATTCTAGTTACAAAATCACTTCTCTTCAGTGGGGCTTGGTTTCCTCTATCGTAAAATACATTGTCTGTCTTAAAATTCACTAGGGCCTAATCCTGGCTGCATGTTAAAGTCAGCTGGGGGATTAGAATCACCTGCACAATAAAATCTCCTGGGGGAGCTTTTACATAATACCCAAGCCCAGGACTTACCCAGACCAGTTAAATAAGAATTTATATTGGTGGTTTCAGGCAGGGGTATTTTTTAAAATTTTCCCAGATGATTCTAATACTCAGCCAGGGTAGAGAACCACAAGTTGGATAATCTCTAATGTCCTTTCCACGTCTGAAGAGGCCATGATTCTCAAGACCAGAAAATTAAACACTCTTAAGGTTACATTTCATAGATTAATAGGTTGGGAATGAGCTTAGGGTATGGGTGGCTATATGTAATAAAAATATATTTATATTAGTCTAATCCAAGGAAAAGAGATGCTCTTGAAAGAACTATAAAAATAAAAATAGCCAAGCATGATGGCTGATGCCTGTAATCCCAACACTTTGGCAAGTCGGGGCAGGAAGATCACTTGAGCCCGGGGGTTTGAGACCAGCCTGGACAACGTGGTGAAACCCCCATCACTACAAAAAATACAAAAATTAGCTGGGCATGGTGATGCGTGCTTTAGTCCCAGCTACATGGGGGGCTGAGATGGGAGGATCACTTGAGCCCAGGAGTTTGAAGCTGCAGTGAGCCATGATTGCACCACTGCACTCCAGCCTGAGCAACAGAGCAAGACCCTGTCTCTAAAATATAAAAATAAAAATATATTTACGTTAGTTCAATCCTAGGAAAAGAGCAGCTCTTGAAGGAACTTTTAGATCCTATCTGGCTGCAAAAAAAGGATAAGCACAGGGCCAGGCGCGGTGGCTCAAGCCTGTAATCCCAGCACTTTGGGAGGCCGAGAGGGGCGGATCACGAGCTCAGGAGATCGAGACCATCCTGGCTAACATGGTGAAACCCCGTCTCTACTAAAAAAATACAAAAAACTAGCCGGGCGAGGTGGCGGGCGCCTGTAGTCCCAGCTACTCGGGAGGCTGAGGCAGGAGAATGGCAGAGCTTGCAGTGAGCTGAGATCCGGCCACTGCACCCCAGCCTGGGCGACAGAGCGAGACTCCGTCTCAAAAAAAAAAAAAAAAAAAAAGGATAAGCACAGAAACACGTCCAGTATTTGTGTATGTGTGTGTATAAACTACATACACATATAATTTTATTAACACTCATAGAAATATTGGATTAATTCCTGCTGCATTATGGGCTGTAATTTGATATTTTTCCCATTAGATGGAGCTATATCTTTGTTAAGGAGACTTGTTATAAATTTCTAAAAGGGATATTTTATAGATGATGAATTTTCCAGTGAAACAGGAAAGAACCATTATTAAAATGCATGATGTAAATTGTTTTTAAAATAGCCATGTTATTTCTAACTCTTTAAATACCTTGAGTTGTTCATCTGTTTGGCTTTGTACAGGCTTTATGTCTCACATACTCTGTGGACGTAAACATACTTAATAAAACTTTGTTTTCTGTGTTTCCCTTCAAAAAGGCCCAAATCAAACTCGACTCCTGGAATAGTAGCTCTTAATAATATTTCAGTTAGGATATTTTTAGATATGAGTCTACAGTCTTTTATTTGCTGCTTCAAATCAAAAGAGGCACATTTCACAAATAAAAAAAACAGACATTAAGTTAAACTTGAATTCTACATAAATAATGTGTGTATGTGTGTGCGCCTGTGTGTGTGTTTTGTACAGACCAGTCTCCCTATTTTTCCCACGTTCATCTTGAACTCCTGGCCTCAAGTGATCCTCCTATCTCGGCTTCCCAAAGCCCTAGAATTACAGGCGTGAGCCACCACTCCTGGCCTGAATATGTATTTCTTTTTTAGTATAAATGTGTTCCGTGCAATGTTTGGGACATATACTAAAAAATTACTTGTTCCTATACCACCACCACCACCACAAAAAACAAAAACAACCACAACAATAAAAATTATTTGTTGTTTATGTGAAATTCAAATTTAACTGAGCAGTCTGTATTTTATCTTCCAACCCTATCTAAAAACCTAAGATTTTTGTAACTATTTTGTGGCAAAATGTAACCTAGAGGTGAGGCTATTTATCATGTTTACTCTGTGTGAGTGTTGATATGTATCACTGTATATTATATGTATTAATGTTTTCAATAATAGGTACTGCTCCAGATTCCACTGGGAATGTTACATAATACATGATATTTGTACCATATTGTCTTTTTAGAATAAAAAAGAAGTCCAAAATATATTTGTCTCCAATACTTTTGGAAGAGAGATTGTGGGCCTATAATAAGTTTCTAACTTTGTAAGCAAGAAAAATAAATATGCAAGAAGTTATTTCTGAGAGTGCTGTAAGAAATTTTTTAAATTTCAAAATTACTTCATTATCATTAATAGGACTGGAAATAACCATCCATTTCTTTTTTGAAAGAGTCTCCTACACATGGACATAGGGAGGGTAACATCACACACCAGGGCCTGTCAGGGAGTGGGAGACAAAGAGAGGCAGAGCATTAGGACAAATACCTAATGCATGTGGTGCTGAAAACCTAGGTGATGGGTTGATGGGTGCAGCAAACCACCATGGCACATGTATACCTATGTAACAAACCTGCGTGTTCTGCACATGTATCCCAGAACTGAAAGTTAAAAACAAAAAACAAAAAACAAAAAAAGAGTCTCTTAAGTTTTGCTATCTTCAAAGAAGTCAGGGAAAGAATGAGAGAGACAAGGCACCTATAGTCCAAACCGAAAGAACTAAAGGAGAAACCATTTTCCTCCTCCAAAGGAAAGTCACCACACCCCAAAAGATAGTTGGCCATTTTTTCTTTCCTTCAAGCAAAACACACCCTGAGAAAGAAGACTGCCCAAATTTCTTTACATTATATTCCAGAATGTTGTTACTTTGCTACTTAGGAAGTGCTTTTTTTTTTTTTTATTTTTTATTTTTTGGAGACAGAGTCTTACTCTGTCTCCCAGGCTGGAGTGTAATGGGCGATCTCAGCTCACTGCAACCTCCACCTCCCAGGTTCAAGCAATTCTCCTGACTCAGCCTCCCAAGTAGCTGGGATTACAGGCGCCCACCACCATGCCCAGCTAATTTTGTATTTTTAGTAGAGACGGGGTTTCTCCATGTTGGTCAGGCTGGTCTTGAACTCCCAACCTCAGATGATCCGCCCACCTAGGCCTCCCAAAGTGCTAGGATTACAGGCGTGAGCCACCGCGCTCGGCCCAGGAAATGCTCTCTAATTTGTCTGAAATCTGTCTGCTTTCAGTACGTGTTTAATAGAGACAATGTTGATGACCATTAAAGGACTGCTTATCAACATTCTCACAGATATGCCTTTTACTTCATTAAATACCTATTGGTTTTCTCCACAGATTTCTATTTCCAGTTTCAATCACCTCAATTCCCTTCAGAATTTTTCCATTGTAACCCTTTCTCAAACATTATTATTATTATTATAAAACAACTAGCATTTGTCTTGTATACATTAGTATATTAAAAGCATAATATATAGGATTACCTCTCTGCAGTTAATATACACCCAAGAATTATGCTCCAAAACAGTCTCAGTCTTTATAATGTGTCCACTAGGCTTTTTTCTACTAGGTCTCTTTATATCAAGTCAGTTTCTTCTAATAACTTTGAAAAATGCGTTTTCCCTAATGTTCTCTTTTTCTTTTATGAAGAAACACACAGACACACACACACACACACACACGCATGCATTTTGCCTTTATCTTCCAACTTTCTAAAATCAACTCAAAATCTTATTTTGTCAACTATTTGTGTGTGTGTGTGTGTGTGTGTGTGTCTGTCCCTTGTGTTGTCAACAAGTTTGTGGTGATCTGTCTTGTTAATTAAGAAATAATAGTAGTCCTTTGGTCACACATGTATAAAATTTATCATATCAAAAGGGAAACAGGTCTGTTTAGTGCCATTGTATGAAATGGTCTATTCATAAAGGATGTCAAAATATGTACAAAAATATATATTACATGACATAGATGCATTTAACACAGATTTGACCACAGTATATGAATAACTTTATATTTTGTTGCAAATTATAAATCTTGTAATTTTGTATTTTTAAGCTAATATTATAATGTAATCATTTTCCCAACAAACACAACTTCCAATGGGTCCCTCATGTAGATTTACCATCATTTGCTTAAATACTTCCTCTGTTGTGGAACATTTAAACTACTTTAAATTATTTACTACCATAAATAGTATGACAGTGAACATCATGTTTAGTTTTTAAGCACGTAGGGTTCTTTGGGATATATTTCCAATAATTGAATTGTGAGGTAAAAGAGTGAGGAATAATGTAAGGCTCTTGATACATAGTGAGGCATTTTTTCCCAAAAGGATTATGTCAAATTATAGTCTCGTTAGCAGTATATTCAAATGGGTCTTGCTTGCAATTGTCAGTTACCTAAATAAGATGATCCTTTTTTTAAGTTTCTCATATGACTCTCTTACTTGAGATTTTTATTTCAAGATGGCTAAGAGCATTACCCGAAAATGGCTAAATTTACCTTTGTAATGAATATATGCAGTTTGCTGAACCCAGTATTGATCTGTGGCTTTTAACGGACATAGAATTTTAAGTGCAGAGAGTTTCTGATGTTAATTCTAATCCCTCTTCATTACTGAATGGTGAAATCCATAGTGAAACTGAATCACAATGGCTGATACATTGCATGGAGGCACATGGACAGCCTTTGTGACCTTTGGAAGCAGAGAAATTGAGAGAGGACAACCTGCTAGCTCTCCCTTATTAACTTAGCATTACAGTTGCTTGTGGTAGTCACTGGATCTGATCTCAAACATCCTACTTTTCCTCTTTCTGGACAAGAGACTGCACATTCCCAACTCCCTTTAAAGGTAACTGTGGGTGTTTGGCTTGCTTTGGCCATTGAAATGTGAGAGAAAAGTGACACAGATCACTCCTGTGTGGAAACTTTAAGAGCTAGTGTATGTTTTGCCACTTTCTCTTTTCATACCTTGGTGATTGTGGAAGCACATGTTGAGATGAAGATTCCATCAGCTTGGGTCCCTAAGAGATTACAATGAGCAGAACAGCCTTGCCTACCTGCAATGGATATATAAGTGTGAGCAAGACATTAACATCTGTCATTTTAAGCTCCTGGGATTTTTTTTAAGTAGTTTGTTTATGCAGCAAAATCTAGCCCATATTGACTGATACACTCCTTACAATTCAGCTGCATATGGGAGAATGGTTTCTTTCTCCACCTAAGATGAGTCAAAACTTGTGGGTAGTCTCATTCCTGTGGATAGTTTCCTAGGAACTTCCACCTCCAGTGCCTTTACAGCCCTTTTCATCTCCAAAGAGCTTATGCCATTTTTCTTCTAGCCATAACATACCTAGATTTTGCTTTGGCAACTCCTTCCTGTGTTCAAAGGTAAGATAAAGGAATCTCTTTTTTATTTTATGCAAGGATGTAGAACAAAAGTAGGAGTGTGATGCAGGGAAGACATTGAGAGTTTATGTCAGGACTCATTTCACTAGTATTTCCCCATAACTGCGATTGACCCCCATTTTTCCTTCACTCAGGTTCATTCATTGTTATCCTTCCAAATCCCATGGTGGTTCACAACTCGGGCAAGTCATGGTTCCCTTCTTTGATAAAGAATAATAATAACGATATAGATTTCTCTCACTTTCTCTTTTTGCAGTTCTCAAGTGCAAATTTTAAACTACAGAATCTTTATTAACTGTCTTTCTACTTCCGTGGCACCACCACACAGTTTATTTGCTGCTGCATGCACCTTTATAAATGCTGGGGGTTAAGAATATTTTCATTCTATGTTACTCTGCACAAATATGATGCCTGAAAATTGATTTTTCAATGTGACTCTGATAGATGGGATAGATAGGCTGTCCTAATTTTTTTTTGAAAGAGGCAACTTCCAAAGTTGGATTTGACATTGAGATATTCTCCTTCATTATTAAAACAAAAAGACAAACAAAACTAATTCTGTTATTTCCTGTCTTGAATTATGGAAACCATCCCTGTATCTGTAGCTGCCTGAATTTTGGAAACCATCCATGTATCTATAACTGTCTGAATTTTGATGTTTGGGCATTTTGCATCCATTTATGTGAGGGTTAGACAGATGTCTTATGATTGTATGAGGAAATGACATGATATAATAGTTTAGAATGAAACTCTGAAGAGAACCTTAGCTTGTACTCGGACATTCTTTAATGCAAACTTGGGGTGGTGAAACCTATCACAAAGACTTGTTGTGAGCACTTAATGTGAATGGAATAGAGGAAAATAGCATTGTTATTTTTTACCCCCTTCACTTTCTAAAGAAGGTGTTTAATTTGCTGATAACTGGGTATATAATTATGCAGGTTGCAGGTGATAGATTGGAGAGAGGAAAAGGAATCAGTGGGGCTAGGAGCTCTATTAGGGATGAAGGGAACAAGGAAAACCCCAGCTGGCAGCAAAGTTGGAGAGTAGGGAGAGGATAGTCAGCTCTGATGAGGATGTTTGCAGCAATTTGATGAGGATACATGATGTAAGACCTCTTTTGTGTTTCGTCTTTGACATTTTTAATAAAGCCTATTTTTTAAAACCTCAAAATGCTGAGAATGATTGTGTTTCTTGGGTAAAAATGGTACAGAGGCCTAAGTTCTTACTGGCTTTAGGCTAAAACAGAGTCAGTTTGCAAAGAAGGAGTAACAGCTTCTATCCTCATTATAAATGAAAACAGTCCACTGCCTGGCAAATCAAGGAGGTCTAAAAAAATCTCTCTACATCCATTGTCTGAGAGAGAAGGAGGTGTTTTGTAAAAGGGAACAAGAGTGGACATTTATAGCATTTGAACAGTGTTATATTTGCAAAGGTCTGTGATACAGCAATTAGAGACTGAAGTAGCTGGCAATTAGCAATAAAGTTAAAGAAGACATTGTTTCTTAAAGTCTGAGATTTGGACAATTGGATACAGAAAAACTAAGGATTCAAGTACAATATAAAGAAATCAAGTGCTATCGTGAGGACTCAGACTGCCATGTGATATGGTTCATTGTGCACAGAGAGGTAGCTGTGGATGATACTGAACTAGGTTATGAGAGAATACAAAAATCTGGACAGGACCAAGGCTTCCATAGGAGTTTCTCTAACCATTTATGGTGGATCATTCTTCTGTATCCTAGGGTAAACAGTTTTGGAGGAATACAGTAGTGTTTGTAAGCTATATAGTTGTTGTTTTGCTTTGGGCTTGGCTCAAATGTTTATTAACTTTATCATAAACCATTTCTTAATGTGGGATCAGTTCTTAATCAAACTTATTAACAAAATTCTTAGAAAATACATCTAGGTACCTAATTTAGATGGATACAAGATTACATTTATGGCTAAGTTTCTGAATCCCAGAACGTACAGTAGGTAAGAAGCCATCCTCGTAAAAACCTGTCTCAAAACTCATCATTGTATCATGCCCTTGTGAATTGCACTTCCATGTGTGTTTGATAGCCCAGGATTTTCTTTTCAATACCCTTCCTCCTAGTTATAAAAGTTATAAGCACTATAAAAATAAACACTATAAAAACAATACAAAATTGTTGGTCTGAGGGTGTTGGGTTATTGTTAAGCTGAGTAACATTGTCTCCTCCCACAACCATGCTTGACTAGTTTTTTAAAAATATGAAATGGGAACGCCTAAAGAAGAAATTGAAAATCATAGTTAATCTCACCATCTAGATATAAACATTTTATACCATAGAATATTTAACATTTGGGTTTTGGAAATTAAGTTGATGAGCTCTATAAAGGACAACCCTGAAAATAAAAAATTGATCCTTAGCCAAGATTGAGATATATGTATATATATATATATATATATATATATATATATATCCTTTAGTTACTGAAGTTTACAGAGGAACCCTACAGTCTTTTTTGTTATTCCTTAAGTATGCAATGATTTCAGTATTTGGAATTGCAGAAATGAACATTTGATTTATTAAGATAATCTTTACTTGCTTGCCAAACTTGTTAACTAACAAGAAAAGTATTGACTACTCCAGGTGTTCCATCATAGCTGATTCATGTGTGTGATGAAACAGGTGAAAGTATCTATTCTCTCCCTTATTATCATGAAATAAAAAGACATCTTTTCTCCTTTTATTATACACCTTTTATTGCAAGTGTGCTGTTTATTATAGTTTTCCTTAACCTCTTTACATGTTTTCTTTATTCTGTGTGTTACTTTTCTGATTTAACTCTGAAAAATAAGGTAGAAATGAATGAAGAATGTAATTTTAAATAATTAGGACTTGATATATTGACACATCTCCTTCTTAAAAATTATTAAATTCTATGGGAAAATTAACGGAACACTAAGCCCATGAAGGAATCTGCATACATGTCTGCATTAGGGTGTTGGATATAATATTTTGGCAAGTTTGATTACAGAAAGACTTGCATAGGAAGATAAAGTTTGGTAAGGGCAATGTTTTCTCGGGATGTGTTTAACCTCCCCTAGTGGAGAGAAGGAAGTCTAGGGAAAATTCCCTAACTACTTTGATTAGTCTGTAAAATCTATCTAATTCGATGACTTCCTCTGAGCATATTTGACTTGCTAATTAGTTTTCACTTAGTTAAGCAAGAAAAAACTGGTCACCATTAAAAAAATTCTCACCCCTTACTTACTTATAAACTAGATCATCTTCATGGAGATGTTTAGAAATTAACTGAAGTGTCATTAGCATATTCCATTTCTTAGTCGACCTCACAAGACAATTCCCTGATGTAGAAAATGTGCCACTTTATTCTGAGCTAAAAAAAAAAAAAAAAAATCTATCTTTGACCAGAGTTTTTCTCACATGAATATTTTAGAACCAAGTCTTATCATTTCTAACCACAATCATCTACCAAAGAGGGAAAATTATCTGCGATTTTGAAAACATTCTTGCTGCTGCTGTGTTGAAGAAAAATGCATCTTATTAAAGCATCTTCAGCTGGCATTTTTCATGAATTGATGGACATCTGTTCAGCCTGGGTATTGTGCAGCTCAAAACACATTTATTCTCTCCGCATTCTTAAGAGGCTCTGTGCACTCTCTGAATGCCAAAGATAACATCTAGATCAGCAATTTCTCATAAATCATTGGAACACGGAACATAAAACAAGAAGAAACTAGGAATTCAATAATAAATATGGCAAGGTGCACAAACAAGAGAATTGAAACCAGATGAAAAGAAGCCTTTCAGAACAGAAGGTCAAGAGACACGTTTCCCTGCTCCCTCAGAATAATCCCTCTGATTGTGCTTTCTATTCAGCCATCAGCTGACTGCTCTGAGTTGGTTTTGGAATATTTATGTGGTGAATTTAAGGCTTTAATATACAACTGAAAACTTGGTGTAGTTTATTTTAGTTTGCTATAGGCTCCAGGCCATTATGCAATGAGGGGGTAAATAGTGTTTATTGTACTTTAAGGAGTACTGTGCCCATATGCCTTAACATAAATTCTAGATATGGGTACATAAATGTAGCTCAATGTATGACACACACACACACATACACACACACATGAAGTTACATAAAGCAATGTTGTTACCAAAAAGGGGTCCTGATCCAGACCCTAGAGGGTTCTTGGATTTCACGCAGGAAAAAATTTGGAGCGAGTACGTAGAGTAAAGTAAAAGCAAGTGTGTTAGGAAAGTAAAGGAATAAAAGAATGGCTATTCCATAGGAAGAGCAGTCCTGGGGGCTGCTGGTTGCCCATTTTTATGATTTTTTCTCAATTATACACTAAACAAGGGGCGTAGTATTCATGCCTCCCCCTTTTAGACCACATAGGGTAACTTCCTGACGTTGTCAAGGCATTTGTAAATTGTCATGGCGCTGGTGGGAGTGTAGCAGTGAGGACAACTGGAGGTCACTCTCATTACCATCTTGGTTTTGGTGGGGTTTGGCCAGCTTATTTACTGTACTCTGTTTCATCAGAAAGGTCTTCACGACATGTATCTTATGCTGACCGTCCATCTCATCCTGTGACAAAGTATGCCTTAACTTACTGGGAATGCAGCCCAGCAGGTCTTAGCCTTATTTCACTCAGCCCCTATTCAAAATGGAGTTGCTCTGATTCAAATGCCTCTGACAATGTAACTAACTTTGTTTTTAAACAAAAATGTCAGAATTTGTCAGGAGCCATGTTAGAAAGATACACATATTCCAACAATGCTGACATAACTAAATATATTATGGAAATACTGCTTTGAATCTTGAAAACTGAAGTCCATTTATTAAAATATTCTCTGTGGTGACAAATTGCCATCATTTTCAGTGAAGTTGAACTTCTGGAAACATAATCATTTGGTGACAAGTATGGTAAATAGTGTAGGTGAAATAATCTTGTTAAAAACAATGTGGAATACTTAATAATGAAAGTGGTTTTGAAAGCATTTCCAAGGACAAGTTACAAAAGGTGGCCAATGTTTTCCCACACAGTTATTCAATATGTAAGCTGAATATTGGGATTTTTTTGGACTTTGTTTTGTCTGTAACTGCCTCATTTTTCTCTTTGATTTTTAATATTTTAGTTTAAAGTGCATGAGGAGAGCCCACTTGTAAAATGAATACTAAGCAATCATTATAAACTAAATAAATTATCATATGAATAAACAATCGATTTAATACAAATCAGATTTATAAACACTTGCATGTTGTTTGTTGTTTTAAAAAATCCGAATGGTTTTGTGGCATATTTTGTGATTATATCATCTCTAAGACACTAAGTTGGTTCATTTTAGTCCTTTCCAGGTCTCCTTAAATTTAGTTTTATACCCTTGATTTTAGTTCTCTATATTAGGCTTATCAGAAATAAACCATTGCAACACAGGCAAAATCCCCTCACACCCACCTCCTTCAGTCCCCCACCGAGGATAACTTCTTCCCATGCGGGGACACATTATCCCCACCATGGACACTATTCAAAAACCGAATTCTATTTTGTAACCTAGGTTTTTCACTACACAGGTAAGCATTATCACATGTGGACCTGGCTCTATACCCAGAAAAGCAGGGTCCAAGATACTTGCCACTATTACCCAAGTTGCTCAACTGCTGTGTGCCTCAGTTTTCCTGTGGGCAAACTGTAAATTATTGTAGCTTCTAATTGATGGATTGTAAGTTTTAATGAGTTTAAAACACCGTGAAGAGCTTCTGGTAAATGGCATATCTCAATAAACATTTACTCTTACTAATATACTAAAATAAATACATAGACAGGGCATGGTGGCTCATGCCTGTAATCCCAGAACGATTGCTTGAGGCTAAGAGTTCAAGATCAGCCTGGGCAACATAGAGAGACCCTCATCACTACAAAAAAAAAAAAAAATTAGCTAGGTGTGGGCATGGTGGTGCACTCCTGTAGTCCTAGCTACTCGGGAGGCTGAGGTGGGAGGATCACTTGAGCCCAGGAATTCAAGGTTACAGTGAGTGATGATCATGCCACTACACTCCAGCCTGGGCAACACAGTGAGACCCTGTTTGTAAAAATAAAAAAGAAAAAAAAGAAAATAAATTAAATCAGTAGAATAGATATACAGAGTTAGCCTTTTAGTTGTATAATAATTCTTTTAATATAGAAATGTATGGAGAACATTCTCCCATACCTGTAAACACATATTTTATAGCAGATAGTATTTCAGTTTATGGATACACCATAATTTACTACATTAATCCACTACATTAGATATTTAGATTGTTTCTAAATTTTTGCTGTTGTAAATGATGTGACAACTTTGTTCATGATTGCTTCCTTAAAATAATTGGAATTTATGGGCAATTTTACAGCGTGGGTGTTTTTTGTGGGTTTTTTTTTTTTTTTCTTTGGTGGAGACGAGTTCTCGCAATGTAGCCCAGGCTGGTCTTGAACTCCTGGCCTCAACGATCCTCCCACTTCAGCCTCCCAAAATGCTGGGATTGCAGGTGTGAGCCACTGTGTCTGGCCTCAGGGTACATTTGTAATCCTTTTGATTTTATTTTCCAAATCAGCCATTAGAACTGAATCAACTTACAATCACATCTATAGAGACTATATTAATTTCTAGAGCTAACCATGTATATTTTAGTCTGCACATCAGCATAATTCCTCTCTACTGCTTTAATACATTAGCTTCCTCTACACATTTAACAGAGACGACTCTCACATAAAAACAGGTTTTACTAGTTCAGTCACCCAAATCATTTATATTATTGCAAATGCCTGGTTCTTTCCCATTGCCTTTGTCTTTTGTCTTGATTCCATTTCCTGTCTCGTCCCTGCTCCTTTCTCCTTACATCCTGTTGCATGTCTGTTTCTTCAGAAAGGTGCAAGCTCCCAACCTCAGGAATTTTCCTCTGATCTGCTATCACTGGAGCTCTTCGAAGTCCCTACTGCACAGAGATCTGGTCTTCTTCCTTTAAGCCAGATGAAATAAAAGATGAATACTAAAGAAGGCTTACAATGAAAGCAGAGGCAGAAAACAATAAAAGAAGAGAAACCTCTACTGTGGGGCATGATTCTAAGGTAGGGCTCATGTACGTGGAAGTTCTTTATACATTGAAACAAAAACATTAAAGAGACATCCTCAGGTGTAGAACCAAGGCATAGAACAGAGTGTAGTGAATGTTGCCATTTGCATTAAAAAACAGAGTATAAGAACATGCGTGTGTTGCTTGTTTATGCATACTACACATCTGACAGCATACCAAACACTCTGGTAGCTCTGATGACCTCAGGAAAACTGGGGGTGGAGAACAAGGATGTGAAAGGATTCTTTCCACTCCCTATCCTTTCATACAGTTTGAAGTTTTTGTTTTGTTTTGTTTTGTTTTTAGACAGAGTCTCCCTCTGTCACCAGGCTGGAGTGCAGTGGTGCGATCTCGGCTTACTGCAGCCTCCACCTCCCAGGTTCAAGAGATTCTCCTGCCCTAGCCTCCCGACTATCTGGGATGACGGGTGTGCACCACCATGCCTGGCTAATTTATTTTTTATTTTTTATTTTATAAGTAGAGATGATGTTTCATCATGTTGACCAGGCTGGTCTCAAACCCCTGACCTCAGGTGAGCCACCCACTTTGGCCTCCCAAACTGCTGGGATTACAGGCGTGAGCCACCGTGCCTGGCCTGAGTTTTGAACCATATGAATGTATTGTCTATTCAAATGTAGATAAGTAAAATATGTTAAAACTTTTCTCATTAGTGAATACTTTGTATTACTCCTTAACTTACATAATGATGCTTTTCTCTTTAGAACCCACTCCCTGTCTTTATCATAACTAAATTGTGCTATTAGCATACATAATAAAATACCTCGGGGACTAAAAGGCATTCTCCTGACAAAATTGTTAATCGTAAATTTCAATTATCCACAGCCTGAATATGACACATCTCTGTCATATAAGATCCTTCCAGGTTATCTTCATTTTCATTTTATGTTGGGTGAAGACTAAGGGTTTGGGAGGGAGGGGCAGCAATTGCTTCTAGGTTTCAAACTCAGAGGCAGGGTTGGAGGAAAAAAAAACCTAGACTTTCCTTTTTTCTTTTCTTTCTGGTTTTTTTTTTTTTTTTTTTCTTTCCAGAAGGAAGAAGTTCATTATGTTTGGATCACTCACAGCTATAGATTCTAAAAACATTTTGGCTTTTTTTTTTTGAGGTGCTTTAGTAAAATATAACCCCAAATTATTCACTTGGACAAGTGATCTTAACAGCAAGGAAAACAAACACTTTATGAAAACAGCTATAAGCCTTCTGCCTTTTATCTTTACTATTTTCTCTGAGTCTGGCATGAAACAGATACACAGCAGCCTCCACAGGGGGTTAAATAGAGAACCATCCAAACACAACAGAGTGTCGTCCAGAATTCTGATGACTTCCATTCGTTGACTCTGATGCACAATATGCCTGGCTTGGGATGCAGAGACCGTGATCCCCCTCCCAGAACAGACACTTACAGAGTGTTCCAGGAACAGCAGCTCCCTCCAGCCCCCAGCACAAGATGAACAGATCTCAGAACAAGCCTCCATCCTTTTCCTAGAGAACTGAGCATAAATAGTCCGTTCTATATCTGGCTCCAAGTCCATTTCTGTTCTGTCTTGGAGTAGAGTCTTAGCTCCCAGTTTGTTTTAGGTCAACTTTCAGCACCTACTTCGGCTCACTTGTTTGATTTACTCAGCTCTTGCTTCTGTGTATTATCAAATGTAGGGATGTAGGGAGAATCAAAGGATCCAGATACCTGCTTTTAGGAGAGATGAGAACAAAGCTGAAGGCGGAGGCATTAGTTCCTGGGTCTTCAGATCTCTGAGCAAAGGACCCACTATGGAGCCTAAATTCTGTGAGAGACCACAGTGCAGCCTGAAATTCAAAGGAGTTTTACACAAGAAAAAAAAAATTGGGAGGGGGGAGGGATTGCATTGGGGAGTTATACGTGATATAAATGATGACTTGATGGGTGCTGACGAGATGATGGGTGCAGCACACCAACATGGCACAAGTATACATATGTAACAAACCTGCACGTTATGCACATGTAGCCTAGAACTTAAAGTATAATAAAAAGTAAAAAAAAAGAAAAAATAAAAAAAAAAAGAAAATCCCTACATGATTAAAAAGAAAAAAAAATCTGTTTATTTCAATTAAGGAAGAATGCTTATACAAAGATGGACCTGCAAGGTGTGATGAAAAGTAAATCCTCGAGTCATGTTTCTGAGTCTCAAAACACAGCAGAAACAGCTACTCAAAAATGCCAATTGAATACTTGTTTTTCTGTTAATTTTCATCACTGTGTGTATAATGCAGTGAATTTTGAACTCTATTGGCATTGACTTAGGCAGTTATTAATGTTATTTAAGGAAAGTATATAAGCAATAAGATTTACAACTGGTCCATAAAATTATTTTCCAGATTAACTTTATTTCACCTGTGTGTAGTAAAATTTAATATAATGCTTCTAGAGAAGACTGTAAGTATTGCAAACTGAATCTTAAGGCAATAAAATTTCTTTACAAAAAAAAAGAAAAAAAATTACTGTGAGGACTTCTATTAAATAATAATGTTGTTTTGAATGGGGTTATGGGTAATTCCTATATTCTTCTTTGTAAGTTTTGTACTTTTCAAATTCCCTAATGTGAACTCACTACTTAGTAGGTCTGTAAGCTTACACATTACTATCACTTGGAATCTCATTTCAAAAAATCTTTAAAATGGAGACAAGAGTAAAACATTCTTAGCCCCAATGGAAGAATAAAATGAAATCATAATCATACAGTGCCTGGCATGTTGTGGTCGCTGAATAAACACTGCTTTCCTCCCCATTGTCCTCCTCTTTATGCTCCTCTTTCATTACAAAGTCAGCAGATTGAATCAGTACCAGCTGGGAGGGCTACTTCTATGAGAGAAGATCTGTTCACAATCATGGTTTTCAATGTTCAGTGCACCAGAATCACCTTGAGGGCTTGTTAAAACAGACTGCTGAACACAACACATCTATGAGAATGGCCAAAATCCAGAACACCAAATGCTGGTGAGGATGTGGAGCAACAGAAACTCTCATTTATTGCTGATGGCAATGCAAAATGGTACAGCCACTTTGGAAGACTATTTGACAAATTTTTATAAAATTAAGTGTACTCGTACCATACAATCCAGCAATCATGCTCCCTAGTATTTACCTAAAGAAGTTAAAAACTTATGTCTAGACAGAAACCTGAATATGAATATTTATAGCAGTTTTATTCATAATTGCTAAAACTTGGAAGTAACCAAGATGCCCTTCAGCAGGCGAATGGACAAATAAACTGTGGTACACGCAGACAGTGGAATATCATTCCATTCAAATGAGCTATCAGGTTGGTGCAAAAGTAATTGAGGTCTTTGACATCATTAATATGGTTAATGGCAAAACCCACAATTACTTTTGCACCAACCTAATGTTAAGCCATAAAAAGACTTGAAGAAAACTTATGTGCATATTACTAAGTGAAAGCAGCTAATCTGAAAAGGCTACAGACTATATAGTTACAAGTTAGGAAATTCTGGAAAAGACAAACTATGGAGACAGCAAAAGGATCAGTGGTTGCTAGGGGTTAAGGGGAGAGAGGGATAAGTAGGCAGAGCACAGACGAATTTCAGAGCAGTGAAGCTATTCCGTACAATACTACAATGGTGGATGCATGTCATTATACATTTGTCCAAACCCCTAGAATGTACAATAGCAAGAGTGAACCCTTAATGTAATGTATGGACTTTGGGTGATAATGATGTGTTTATGTAGGTTCATCCATTGTAACAAATGTACCACTCTGGTGGGGGATGTTGATAATGGGAGAGGCTATGCATTTGTAGGGGCAATGAGTATATAGGAAATCTCTGTACCTTCCTCTCCATTTTGCTATGAACCTAAAATTACTCTAAAACATAAAGTCTTTAGGAAATAAACTTATTTAGGAAAAGAAAAAAAGAAACCAGACTGCTAGGTCTCACCCCCAGAGTTTCTGATACAAAAGGCCTGGGGTGTGGCCTGAGAATCTGCATTTTAGTAAGTTCCCAGGAGACATTGATGCTGCTGGTCCAGCAAGCACACTTTATTGGTCCAGAGAGCACACGTGGATCTACAAGATCTATAATAAAAGTCCATTTCAAATTAGTCTAAATGTAAATATCTGGTTGCTTCTTTCTTATTTCTCTTTCCTCCCTACCTTTCTTCCTTCCTGCTACCTCCCACATTTTTATCTTCATATATGGGGATTATAGAAACCACCTATATTTCTCACCTCTGTATTTTTTGTCAACAGCTCAAGTCTCTTCTTATGTAAAGAAACCAGGAGGGAGCAACAACGTTGCTTTGTGTTAAATATCTTGTTTCATTCAGATACTAAAAAAGAGAAACAAGTATTCTCTGGGTTGTTTCTGAACTGATACTGTCGATTCAGAATAGAAAGTCTTTTTGATGACTGATGGTTAAAAAAAAAAAAATTGGAAACTCTATAGGCTCCCTGTTGCCAAATAATATTTTTGACATTTTGGGTTTGTTTAATCTTTTATCAATATAAATATTTGAAAAATATAATAGTCAGGAAAATGGCTAAGGAAAACATTTCAGATCAGTGCTTGAAAGGACAGATCAAGTTCAGTCTGAAGCCTATTAAAGCCCTCCTCGTCTTCCACTCAGCAGCACCCTGTCTTTTCTTGGGGCCCATGAGCCCACTAAAGTTGAATACCAAGTGCTGTGTTTGCTTATGTACATTTTTCTGGGAAGGTTTAGGGACTTCAGTGGATTTTCAGGGGAATTGTGACACACACAGAAAAAGATTAAGAAATACTGCCATGGGGATGTGCTTGGTCAAAAGCCACATCTTAATTTCTTGATAAAGAAGGTAAATTGCTAGCATGGGAGCATGGGGTGGTGAGAGGCCCGTTGAAAGAGGAGCGAAGCATAAACTCTACCAATGAGCTAGCAAGATACCACTGTCTCAGCGTTCTCATTGTTAAAATAGAGAAAATAAAAATGTTTTCCTAAATGAATTGTTCTCATGTTTAACGAGAGGTTCGTAAGGCCCTTAGCATAGTATCTAGCATATGGTAAATGCTAAATAAATGGCAGCCAGTAACAGTGAAGTCCTGCTTGCTGTGCTATTTGTCTTGCTGTGCTATTTGTCTTAGAAGCAAAAATCTTTGGCATATCTTTTATTCGAACTGAAGGATCAGTGGTCTCTGTGAGATAGGGGTTATTACCTTCATTTTACCAATAATGAAACTCAGGTTCATTTCCAAAAGGACTTAGGGATAGGTGTTATTTCATGTTACATTCACTTATTAGAGCCATGTTTTCTGCCAGTAAAGTTGTATCATATCATTACATACATATACCAGCATTTTACCCATTGTGCAGGGAGTATCATGATTTCCGAACACGCAGCCTCTGAAACAAATCTGAGAAGGACTGATCAAGATGAGATCTTGGAAAACAGCTTGGCAGACTCTGGGAAGCATTGATGGATAAAGATTCCTCCATGCCTTTTCATGGCCTTGTCTGGTTCTCAACTCTGTGCTCTGCCTCTGAACCACTGCCACGGTGAGGAGTAATGCTTATCCCCCTGTGTCATGCTCCCTAGGAAGTAGTTTTGTACTTAAGCAAAAACTTGGCTACGAAAGTGAAAATAGAACATATGCTCTTGCACAAAACAATAACACACACATACCACTTAAAATATTTTGTTTTTTAAAAAAAGTGAAAACAAACAGACTTCAAATTAAGATAATATTTTAACTTAACTTACCCTGTTGAGGTTGATGATAACACTCAGCAGAAATGCTTACTGTTACTCCCAGCTAATTAGTCTCCTGTGTTATTACAGTTCCTCCTCTTAGGCAAGGACCTCACAAATGGAGTAGTTAGGTCCTTGCTACTCAACATGTGGTCTGTGCCTCAGCAGGATCAGCATAACCTGGTCACTTGTTAGAAATGCAGAATCTCAGGCCCACCACAGACCCACTGAGTCTAAAATGTACATTTTAATAAAAGTTTCAGGTCAATTTATATGCACATTAACGTTCAAGAAGCATTGGTTTACGTAACCAAATACTTTCTGCTGATCACATTTTCAGGGCATGGAGACAGCTTTCTGCTTCTTGCCTTTCTTCCTTCCAGCACATGGGAGGGTCAGTACCAGAGTACCTCTCTGCTCCCTAGAATCTTCCTTCTCCTCCTCGTCCCTCCTCCTTCTCCTTCTTTCTTCTTTCTTCTTTCTTCCTTCTTCTTCTTCTTGCTCTTTCTTCTTCTTCTTCTTCTTCTGCTTCTTCTTCTTCTTCTTCTTCTTCTTCTTCCTTTTCTTCTTCTCTTCTCTCTTCTCTCTTCTTCTTTCCCTTTCTCCCTCCTCCTCCTCCTCCTTCTCCTTCTCCTCCTCCTCCTCCCTTTCCACTTTCTCCTTCTTCTTCTTCTTTTCTCTTCTTCTTCATTAGAGACGGACTCTCACTGTGTTGCCCAGGCTGGTCTTTAATTCCTGGGCTCAAGTGATCCTCCCTCCTCAGCCTCCCAAAGTGCTAAGATTAGGCTGGGTGCTGTGGCTCATGCCTGTAATCCCGGCATTTTAGGAGGCCAGATCAGGAGTTCCAGACCAGCCTGGCCCACACCGCAAAACCTTGTCTCTACTAAAAATACAAAAAATTAGCAGGGTGCGGTGGTGCACACCTGTAGTCCCAGCTATTCAGGAGGTTGAGGCAGGAGAATTGCTTGAACCCAAGAGTTGGATGTTGCAGTGAGCTGAGATCATGCCCCTGCACTCCAACCTGGGTGACAGAGTGAGACTCCATCCCCAAAATAAATAAATATACACATATATATGTGTGTGTGTGTGTATATATATATATGGTAGCAGGATTACAGGTGTGAGCCACCACACCCGGCAAACCACCTTCCTTCTCCTTTTGTGGCTTCTGGCTCACTGAAGCGTCTGAGGATGAGTCCTATGTTGATCAAAATTGATTGCCACCCTCTCCTGAAAAGCCCAGAGCCAGCAAAATCAGAAGCCAGGCAGAAGCAATTCTCCATTCCACCAAAATTCTTCTGTGCGGCCACTAATGCGTAAAGTGTAAAGGCTCTACTTCCCAATAACAGCACTCCTAGAGCAAGTTTTTAATGACTTAAAATGAAAGAACTTGTTGCTCAGGATTCTAACACATAATTAATAAGAGCATGCTGGGAAAAAAAAAAAAAGGAGAGGTTAGGAAGTGACAGGAGTAGAGAGAGATGTATTTAAAATAGAAACATTGTGGGCCTTGCTGGGGCATTGTTCTATTTATAGGTAAGCCACTTACCTAACAATTTCTGTGTGGGAAAGTGCTTTACCCAGTTCCACAGTGATGATTTTCAGAGAGCACGCTTGCATTCCAGTAGTGAATTCGAAACCCCTATTGACGAAGAGCAAGCTGACTATGTGGATCCTGGGACTGTCAATTCAATGTGTGTCCCTGTTTTAAGGGTAGCAAGGATTTGTTGTTAATCAGGTATAGTAAGAAACGCAGACACGGAGATGACTGTCCTGAAGGAAGAAGTTTTTATGCTCACAGATCCCTAGAAACATGAGTCGCGGCAGGTTGCAAAGGGCCACATAGGGAGGCATTCAGGAGGCGGAGGGAGCTGGAAAACATGGGCAAGAGCCTTGATTGTGGTTTTCACAGGAAGGACCAGGCGAGGCCGAGTAAGCAGGTTGGCGGCAAATATGAACACTTTCAGTGAGCTCTGGGGTATGGGAGCTGGGCCAAGCTGTCTTGTAGCTGGCCCTGGGGTGATTAGGGCAGGTCCCAGAGTATAAGAATCCTGAGAGAGTTCAATAAAGGAGGTGTTTGTGGATTTGGGCTCTGGATTGGTTGGTTTGTATGTAAAAGGTGTATTCACAGGCTAATTGTCTGCTTTCTCTAGTAATTAACTAACCTTGGGAGGGGCAGTCCCTCCAGGGTCAGCAAGGCCTGAAAATGTCAACACATCAGAAATATGAAAATGAATAGGTACGATTAATACCGGCCCAACTAAATGGAATGAGCCTTTGAAATCCAAGTCTGGAGAAGTTCAAGTTCTCTGTTCAAGCTGTGTCTACATACACACAATCACTTTGACCATTTTGAGGGAAGAACTAAAATTCAATTCTGTAAGCTGTTCATCTAATATACATTTATTAGTGGATAAACTGAGTAATTCATTTGCAGGGTAACTAGGGAAGGTGGCATTAGTGAGCCCTAACTTCGGGAATATAAACCATGCTCTTAGGGGTATCCAGTAAGTATCACCAAGAGAGATGAGAACTGTTGTTGCTGTTGTTATTGTTATTATTATTATTATTAAAATGGTGTCCAGACTTGGGTATAGAGCAAAAGACACAGGGAGAGAAAAAGCAGGTTGAGTCCCTGAGGGTAAAAATAAAAAAAAGAGAACCTTGTCAGGGGCCAGCCTTTGACATGAGCAGCTCTGGAATTGTGCAGCAGAAAGTCCAGCGGGATCTCCTCTCAGACTCAGGGAGGTTAAGTGATGTGACAGAGGTCACAGAGGAAGAAAAAGGCAGATCCCAACCCCAAATCCAGTTCAATGGGCTTGTTAGCCTGGAGAAATCCAGGGTAGTGTTTCTCAAACTTTAGCTGCTTCCAAATCACCCGGAGGGCTTGTTAAAACAGCGTGCTGGGCTCCAGCTCCAGTGTCTGATTCAGTAGGTCTGGAATGGGATCGGACAGTTTGCATTTCCAACTTCCTAGGCAATGCTGATGCTGCGGGTCCAGGGACCACACTTTGGGAACTCCTGCTCTATAAAATTCCGCTTCTAGATAGAGACAGTTTGGATACTGCTTTCCTAACAGGCCATTACCATATTCCTAACTCCTAAGGAGGGCTTGTCTACTGGACTATAGCAGAGAAGTACATTAATGTGTAATAGGGACAGGAATGATCAGTGTTCAAATGTCTCCTCCCTCCCGCTGTTTCTTCTCTCCCCTTCCCCTTTCTCACTGGGGACAGATTTTGGCTTAACAGTCAGCTCCCAGGTTCTTTTCTAATACGTTGAAACCTCCAACTAGGCAAAACAGAAAACAAAGGAAGCCTGAGAGGCTAAATTGCTGTAAATTAATGTTAAAAGAAAAGGAAATAGAATGATTAAAATTCCGCTTTGGTTAGGCATTGCAAAGAGCCTTGGGGGAGAATTGAGAGTAGAGTAGAGAGTAAGAGGCTCTGGAATCACTGCAGGATGTTAGGAGGAGAAGAGAGAAGAAAGGTTCAGTGGACTATGGACTAAATGTGTTTCATAGCCTTCAACAGATACAATTAGAGATTGAAGTGATTTTTACTCCTGAACTGTCTCTTTGATTGTAATACCACATGAGTCTGGGTCACATGGGTTCTAGGATCGATAAGGAACACAAAATTGGTCTTAGGGTAGAGGTGATGGCTTTATTTAAGCTCATTCTCTCCATTCCATTATGGCAAGAAAGCCAGCTAGGATGGCATTATCAAGATGCCCAAGGAAATTCAAGAGCACTGATGTTGCGTATTTAATTTTGAGTTATTTTAAAACTTCTACTATGATTCTTCTTTGTTGCCTGCAAACATTCAGTAAAAGTTTATTATATGAAACAGAAATGTCCTGGAGAATGAGAAAGAAAGTAGTGCGTCCGTATTGGGAACAAAGTGGTAATGAAGAGGATAGCAGCTGATAAGAGCAGTGATGCAAAAAGTAGAGGGGATGGAAATGAGATCAGGAGTGGAGGTTTGGAGTGAGAGGTGACAGGTGAGTGTGCAAATAATATAAAAATTATAGAAAGCACTGGGTTTCTTACAGGCTATAGTAGTTTTTTTTTTTTTTTTTTTTTTTTGAGGCGGAGTCTCGCTCTGTCGCCAGGACTGGAGTGCAGTGGCCGGATCTCAGCTCACTGCAAGCTCCGCCTCCCGGGTTTACGCCATTCTCCTGCCTCAGCCTCCCGAGTAGCTGGGACTACAGGCGCCCGCCACCTCGCCCGGCTAGTTTTTGTATTTTTAGTAGAGACGGGGTTTCACCGTGTTAGCCAGGATGGTCTCGATCTCCTGACCTCGTGATCCGCCCGTCTCGGCCTCCCAAAGTGCTGGGATTACAGGCTTGAGCCACCGCGCCCGGCCAGTTTTTTAACCATTAAACACAAAGTTGATTCCAAAAGCTGGAGAATAGTGGTACCTCTTAATGCTGGGGAAGAGAGTTGGATCCTTTATGTAATTTTTATCGGCTCTTATAACTTATTTAAATGTACATGTGATCTGTCTTGAAACAAGGGAGCTATTAAAAGTCAAGTCATCAGGAGGTGACTTCAGGATATCATGAAGAAAGATATGCAATAAAAACGTCATAAAAAAGGCTGCATTTTGTAATGTTCCTAGGTGGATTCACCTTGATCAAAGAGATTTGAACAAGGAGTTAAACATCTGGATAACAGGAAATATTTAAACAGTGTTGGTATTTTCAAAGGACCACAAAGTCTGATTTAACTTAACCAGTTGGTTTTTAGACTAAAAAATCACCTGCCTGCCTCTGAAATACTTAGAGAGCACTTTTAGCATTCAAATGCATAGCAACCTGTCACAGGAGCAATCATTTCTATTTTTTGAGGTTCGCTTTTCTATAATTTTAGGTATGCTGCCCTCATTGAATCCTACCTTTCTAGACTGTAGAATTAAAGTATGTGTCCTATTTTTATGATCTATCATACTTGTCATAGTATTATTCTCTATTATATCACTATCATATATACTATTACTATATGGCATATCACGTATATATCATAAAAATAGCCCAAATCAACAGCCCAATAAGCCTGCAATGAGCAGGCCCAGAAGATAGGAACATAGATAGCTGTCTGTGGTGTGAATTGAAAAATAGTTCTGCTAAGGTGCCCAACTTCTTTCTTAGGACAAAGGCTATTTTACTCAGGAAGGTAATACATTAGACAATTTAAGTGGGTTACATTGTAAGAGGTCTCTGATGTCACAAAATCCCAGTTCTACCATTTACTAGCTTTATATCTCCAGCCTCAGTGTTCTCATCTGTAAAATGGAGATAACTGTAGCTATTTCACAGCAGCACTGCCTGGCATCCAGTGCAGGTTCAGTAAATGTTAATGTCCTTCTCCCTTTGGTGTCTTTCTGGGTTACTCATAAGCTAACAAAGAGGGGCAGGATAGGAACACAAGGACTGATCTCATTTCCAGACTGTGAAAGAGTAGGCTAGATAGAGATGAAGGTGCTACGCAGGTAGAGTACTGACCTGTCTTTGAAACCTTTTAAATGCCAAGCATTGTCTATAGGCTACGTGAAAAAAATGCCTCACCTATTTCATTTATCAAAAGTCTGTGGATGCTGTTATGATTCCTAAAATGTAATTTTAAAAATATCCATTTTGAATATATGGTAGCTTTGGTCATTCTGTATGTTCTCAATCACTGGATGATAAAAGTATGACTACGCTAATAGATGGCATCCTCCCTCTCCACCTCCCCCGTCTTTTTAAACAAAAAAGCCACTTCTGATTGGATTAGGCTAGGACTGTCTGACCTGGACCCGGAGTCTTGTCCTAAGCTAAGGAGGCAGGCAGGATCTAGGTGGCCAGAAGACTGGGGAAGCCTTGGCTTTGGGATCGGGGATGAGAAAAAGAAAGGAGAATGTGCCCCCTTCTGCCCCCGCCCGCAATACAAATGTGTGGGGTTAGTTTGGCCTAGGCTCCCCCTAGGACAGTGAAGCAAAGTGACAGCAAATGTGCAACAACCCCAAAGCAAAGCTGGCTGTGTGAGCAAAAACCAGATTCTGCCGTAGACTGGGAGATTTGGAATCCTTCCACGGGCGGAATTGTAATTCTATT
The DNA here is from genome assembly GCF_009764315.1 of Trachypithecus francoisi. Classification (NCBI taxonomy): domain Eukaryota; kingdom Metazoa; phylum Chordata; class Mammalia; order Primates; family Cercopithecidae; genus Trachypithecus; species Trachypithecus francoisi. The sequence continues at coordinate 117,421,656 of NW_022681453.1, read as the reverse complement.
TGCTTTACCCCCTCCCACATTCTCCACTTCCTTTTGGTTTCCCCTCTGCTCATCTTTCCTTCTTTCTCAGTTCTTCATCTTTTCACACCCATGGAGAAACCTGACTCCAGTGGTGAGAAAAACTTGTGAAACAAATATTTTGCTTGTATTATAAATTGGATGTCATTTGTTTTCCATTTCCACTGACTATTTACATCTGCCTCCCTGCCTGGCTTTATTTGGAGGCGGGGTAATGTGTAGTCAAGCCTTAGTGCACGAACTAAAACAGGGGTGACTCCAGAGCAGTACAACATGATCAATTAAGATGATTGCTATTTTTCTCACACCAGTTAGAACGGCAACCATTAAAAAGTCAGGAAACAACAGGTGTTGGAGAGGATGTGGAGAAATAGGAACACTTTTACACTGTTGGTGGGATTGTAAACTAGTTCAACCATTATGGAAAACAGTATGGCAATTCCTCAAGGATCTAGAACTAGATGTACCATATGACCCAGCCATCCCACTACTGGGTATATACCCAAAGGATTATAAATTATTCTACTACAAAGACACATGCACACGTATGTTTATTGCGGCACTATTCACAATAGCAAAGACTTGGAATCAACCCAAATGTCCATCTGTGACAGACTGGATTAAGAAAATGTGGCACATATACACCATGGAATACTATGCAGCCATCAAAAAGGATGAGTTTGCATCCTTTGTAGGGACATGGATGCAGCTGGAAACCATCATTCTTAGCAAACTATCACAAGAACAGAAAACCAAACACTGCATGTTCTCACTCATAGGTGGGAACTGAACAATGAGATCACTTGGACTCGGGAAGGGGAACATCACACACTGGGGCCTATCATGGGGAGGGGGGAGGGGGGAGGGATTGCATTGGCAGTTATACATGATATAAATGATGAATTGATGGGTGCTGACGAGTTGATGGGTGCAGCACACCAACATGGCACAAGTATACATATGTAAGAAACCTGCACGTTATGCACATGTACCCTAGAACTTAAAGTATAAAAAAAAAAAAAAAGATGATTGCTATTTTAAAAACTTTCATTTTGGCTATATACCTTTTTTTTTTTTTTTGAGATGGCGTCTTACTCTGTCATCCAGGCTGGAGAGCTATGGCGCAATCTCAGCTCACTGCAACCTCCACCTCCTGGGTTCAAGCAATTTTCCTGCCTAAGCCTCCCAAGTAGCTGGGACTACAGGCACCCACTACCATGCCTGGCTAATTTTTTGTATTTTTAGTAGAGATGGAGTTTCACCAAGTTGGCCAGGCTGGTCCCGAACTCCTGACCTCAGGTCATCCACCCGCCTTGGCCTCCCATGGTGCTGGGATTACAGGCGTGAGCCACAGCACCTGGCTGGCAATATGCTTTTTAACCATTTGAAGGGTGTTTTCTGAAGACCACATGGATACAAATGGAGTCTTGCCAGCTGCAACCAACTTTGTGATGTAACAAGTTTTACAGATATATGCCATTCTTGGAACTTTGAATCCCACTGTAGATACTACTTTCTGTCTTGCTTTATTTTACTTAATATTTTGTTATGTAAATTTTCCTTGTCATAAAATTTATTCATAGAGGAAAACATCTTTTATGTTCACATTCTATGCTCCAGTGTATAAGGTAGTAACATGTATGTAATCACCCTTCATTTGTTGGATATTTAGATTAGTCCCAGTTCTTACTAATATAATCCATGCTGCGATGGCCATCTTTGTGAACAAAAGCACCACCTGCATTTGTGGCCCTTTCCATGGGACAGTCACTTGAAGTACAACTCCTTGGCCAAAGAATATGAACATTTTGTGGGCTCTTGACCCATGTTGCCAAATGGTTTTCCAGAACAGTTGCACTGTCTCTCTACTCCACACCTACTGCCCCTGCCCTGTCTCCAGTCTCCACATGAGTATTGTAAGAATAAAATGTGAAATGCTTGGTATACAGTACTTGGCAACTACTAGTGACTCCATAAATGGTAGTTGATGGTGACGTTGCTGATGGACGAGTTTATTATCACTCTTACCTCTTCCTTTTCTCACTGACTTGGTGTAGGGCCACAGTGCTTCTATAGTGCTCTAGGGTTTTCTCTATTGTACATCATCTGCATGTCCAGAATCACCCATTTATGTCCCTGTGGTGCACTGCCAAGGAACTGACTGGCTAAACTGATACATTTCTTGAAACAAGGGCCATTTTAAGATAAATGACTTACAGGTTTACCAGCTGTGGATTTTCAGTTAGTGTCTTAAAACTAAACTCAGTGGTTCTGAGCTCAGGCCATATAATAAGGTCACCTGGGAAATTTGTACACAATACTAAAGCATGGCCTTTGTTGAAGGGAGGGCCTGGACACTGGCATTTAAAAAATTCTTCCCAGGCAATTTATTTATTTATTTATTTTTATTTATTTCTTTATTTATTTTTTGAGACAGTGTCTTGCTCTGTCACCCAGGCTGGAGTGCAGTGGTGTGATCTCGGCTCACTGCAACCTGCAACCTCCGCCTCCCGGGTTCAAGCGATTCTCCTGCCTCAGCCTCTCGAGTAGCCCAAGCAATTTTTATGTAAGTGAGGAATGAGAACTGCTCCCTTAACCCAAAAGGCAAGTCATTTGGGAATTCCAGTTGCCATATGGGACCTAGTGGGGGACTTATTTAGAAGCTAGGTGTCCTTCATGGTGCTTCCCAAAGATTCAACCGTGAATACCGGATGAAACCTTAAGGGTCCGTGATACCTCGACATGTTGGCAAGTATTAACTAACGTTCTGCCTGCTTGAGAGGCCAGATACATCAATGAACTCTTTCTAGAAAAGCTCTGATTCTCTCTGTGTTTATAATAACTTTCATAATACCCCCCCGAGGAAGAAACTGAAGCTCAAAATGGTGAATTAACTTGATCTAAGTCTCTAGCAGCGAGAGACCAATTTGAGAATCACATCCGGGACTCTACATTCCATGCTCTTTCTGCCACATCATGTTGCCCTTAAAAAATTATATTCATCTTTTTGTTCTCATGTAACTGATTTTGATTTTATTTGTTTGCTATGTGGGGCTGACTTGGCTCCTCATTTTCAAAGAAGCTTGCCAATAAAAGTGCTCCCCGAACCACCAAACAAAATACAAAAATCTGTTGTATTTTGATCAGATATTACGGGTGTGTCTGAGCCATAGCCCAGGAGGAATGTGGCTGTATCTATTCATCACTTTATAAATATTGATGAAGAATGGTAAAAATGTTTTCAGGGAAACTTTATCTGAAGGAGTGTCTTGGAATGCAGCTATTTCTTTTCATGTCTTTCATATTTCTTACCCTGGCACTGAAATCCAAACACCCAAGGGTGGGCCACATCCTAGGGTTTGTTTATGACTGGGGCATCAGCAATTCTGTATTGGGTTGGCTTTGGGGGAGGGTGGCTCCAGAAATTGCCATTGGCACACCTGGTCATTGTCCCTGAGCTGTGACAAAAAATAACATGGTAGCTCCACAGAGGGAGTTCTGAGTTGCAGATCATTTTATGAACTCCCTTTATTTCAAGGATATGAGAAAAGAAAAAAATCCCATTTTGTAGCAAAGAAAACTGAGGTGAAGAAACATTGCTTAGCTTGCCTGAGGACATAGGAACACTGGCACGTGTTGGAAGGGAAGTCAGGCCTTCGGTGGTGGTTACACTGGGGGCTGCTCTGCTACTCATCATTTGCCTTTATTAGTTTCTCATTTAAAAGCTGAGGACAAAGAGTATGCACAAAGAGGTTTCTCACTTCCTTAGTTACAACAGCAAAATTGAAAACAATTTAAATGGCAAACAGTAGGAGATGGTTAAGAGAAAAAATACGGTCTGTTTATTCTATGAAATATCTAAATATTAAAAGCAATAGTTAAAAAATGGTTTGTAATGACTTGGAAAATGCTTTAGTAGAAATTATCTTTCTGCTGCTTTTTCATCTTCGGGACCTCTGAGCCCATGGTACTCAAAATATGGTCCTCCCACTGGCCAGCAACATCAACTTCGAGCTTGTGAGAAATGTAGACTCTCAGGCCCCAGCCCTGCTGAATCAGCATCTGCATTTTAGCACCATCCCCAGGTGATTCACATCACATTAATATTTGTACCTATCTGAGTAAGGAGTCTCAAATATTCAGTCCTCAGACAGCTTCTCAACTCTGAATACATCTGTGCCTTAAGTTAGTGATTCTGGTGGCATGTTAAGTTTCTTATTTCATTACTCTGGGATGTGGCCATAGGGCATGCCACTTGTGTAAGTACCTCAGATGTTTCAAAAATGCAGATGAGGTCAAGATCTACCATCTATGTCAGTGGTCCCCAAACTTTTTGGCACCGGGGACTGGTTTCATGGAAGATAATTTTTCCACGGATGGAGAGGCAGATGGGGGATTGTTTTAGGATGAAACTGTTCCACCTCAGATCATGAAGCATTAGATTCTCATAAGGAGCACACAGCCTATATCCCTCCCATGCACAGTTCACAATAGAGTTCCTGCTCTATGAAAATCTAATACCGCTGCTGATCTGACAGAAGGTGGAACTCGGGTGGTAATGTGAGCTATGGGAGTGGCTGTAAATACAGATGAAGCTTGTTTGCCACTCACCTCCTGCTGTGCGGCTCGGTTCCTAACAGGCCACAGACTGGTAAAAGGCCTCGGCCCGGGGGTTGGGGACCCCTGATCTACATGATTTCCCCTGTGATACAGTTTTAAGCAGAAAATTCATGATACCAAGTTGTTGGTTCTTTGTGTTATTAATTATGGAAAAATGCATACAGAAAAAGACTGGAAGAAAATATACCAGAATATTAATCATTGTAAAAATTGAGCTGGGCCCAATGGCTCAGGCCTGTAATCCCAGCACTTTGGAAAGTGAAGCAGGTGGATGGCTTGAGTCCAGGAATTCAAGACCAAGGTAACATGGCAAAACTCCGTCTGTACAAAAAAAGTTAGCCAGATATGGTACCGTGTCTGTAGTCCCAGCTACTCGGGAGGCTGGGATTTGGGAGGACTGCTTGAACCCGGGAGGTTGAGGCTGCAGTGAGCTGTGATTACACCACTGCACTCCAGCCTGGGCAACAGAGTGAGGCCATCCAAACAGAGAGAGAGAGGTGTTGGGGGGGGGGAGAGAGAGAGAGAGAGAGATTCTTTTGAGAAGGAGTTGGTTTCTTTATATTTTTCTTTATAGTGGTCATAAATCTCAGGCCACAGACTCAGATGTGCAAGAGATATTAACTTTATTCTTTCATACCCCAACTTAATTTCTACTTAGTTCCTCAATCTGCTTGTAGTGAAAACTTTTCAGTCAGTTAAGAGGGACCTCTGTCAAATCAAATTTTGCTCAGTCAAGCTGCCACTAACCTATGGCACCATTCTGCAAATTAGAAAAAAAGCCCCCTCCAGGAGGATGCAGCCCCACGCCAATACAAACTAGATTTCTGCCTACACCTGCTTCTTAAGCTGGGGTCCCTGTGCAGTGAATAGTCTGCATTTCTGTGTATGGTGGTTCTGGGGACAGCTAATGTAGGACCCCACTTCTTTATCCAGTGTTTCAGGTAAATTCCAGAAAGCTTTCAGGTGGCACTGGACTGAGTGGAGGGAGGCCACGGAGGGAGTAAAGTCCCTGTAGTCTTCATCACTGACATTGTCCTTACTAGTGTGCTCTGATTCCCATTAGGTCACCAACAGAATTGGTTGAACAGACTAAGCTTTTTTAGGCTGGTCTCTCTCTCAAGACTTCTAAGCCCTTCTGAGAAATAACTGGCTGCTCCATGAGCCTCCCAGGGAACAGGGAACTCCATGAGATCATCTCAGCCCCGTCTGCCGGGATAGTCTTTGCAGCCATTCCTCAAGTTGCATGGAACTTGAGGGAAGCTGCATAATGGCTGCTGCCCTCTTGAACTTCAGTCAAGTGCCCCAAAGTTTCTGCTCTTAGATATCTCAAACTTTCTTATGAGTTTTTTTGTTTTTTTTGTTTTCTTTGCCACCTCTCCCTTCTCTGAGAATGGCTGGGGGCTAGAGCAGGAATGGGTAGGACATAAAGCCCTTCCTCAGTGCTATTCTTTCCTACCCAGGGAATCTTCTGTTCCTCTGGGGCAGGCAAACTGCCTCTTACATCATTTTGTAGTCTTCAAGTCTATTGCTTATCCATGGGCTTCATGTCCTGGTCTAAGATTTACAAATCAAAACTTTGACTTAAGGCATTTCCTCTACTTTTTTCTAGTTTCACTCTTACCTGGCTTAGTGAGACATAATGTTTTTGCAGGTGGTCTGATGTATGTTATTAAAGGGAAATGCAAGGTTCACAGTGAGAACCCGATACTGGTTTTAGCTCATTCCTTGCAGGAAGCCTGATTTTCTCACTCAATTTTGTTGGTCAAAATGTAATGAAGGCTATAAAATCCAGTGCAGGATGAGAAACACGACATTCATTCCTGGGTACTGGTAGACATTCATGGAGACATTTAGGAGCAACACCTGGGGAGACAGGAGCACTTTCTTCTGCCTGACTACATCTTCCCTACTGAAATGCTGGTTTCAAGTTCACATACCCAGAGATCACTGAAAGCCAGCCACTGGGGAAGGGCTGGGGGGGGCGGTGATATAGTACAGCAGGAAACACTTCACCCGTGGGTATTCACGAACTTCCCCAGGAGTGTTTTTAGATCAGAAGACAACAGGTGAATTTCCAGGAACAGATGCTTCAGTGCTGCCACATCCGTCAACTCTCAACACCTGTTAAGTGTCTGGCCTCCCTCCTTTGGAATTTAGAACTGTGTGGTGGTCTGGTTGCAGGAATCTCGTTAAAGAGCTTCCCTTTCTGTATTAGTTTGCTAGGGCCACCATTAACAAAACACGGGAGACTGGATGGCTTAAACAACAGAAATGTGTTTTCTCACAGTTCTGGAGGCTGGAAATCCAAGATCATGGTGTAATTAGGTTGGTTTCTGGTAAGGCCTCTCTTTCTGTCTTTGTAGACAGCCACTTTATTCCTGTGTCCTCACATAACCCCTTCTCTGTGCGCACGCAAGGAAAGAACTTTCTGGTGTCTCTGTTCCTTCCTATAAGGACTCCAGTCCTTCAGATTAGAGCCCAACCCCTAGGACCTCACTTAATCTTAATTACCTCCCTAAAGGCTTGAACTCCAAATACAGTCACATTGGGAATTAGGAGTTTAACATCAGAATGGACGTGGGGACTGGGAGTGCAGTTCAGTACATTAACACTTTGCCTGACAAAAAATTTTGTGATCACCTACTACGTGTTGGGCCCTATGCCGCATGCTGGGGATAATAATTTATAAAAATGTTTCAACCCCTGCCTCAAGGAGCTCCTCCTCTAGGGACTGAGTCTGCAGCCATCGGGGGTGGGGTGCACAATGAGATGTCTGGAAATGGAGCTCTGTGGTAAGTGGGGATTCCTGTGTGGCTTTTGCTGTGATCGTATCTCAAGAAAGCAAATATTCTTTTTTTTTTTTTTTTACAGTCTTTTTTTTTTTTTTTATTATACTTTAAGTTCTAGGGTACATGTGCATGACATTTATATCATGTATAACTCCCCCATGCAATCCCTCCCTCCTCCCCCCTCCCCATGATAGGCCCCAGTGTGTGATGTTCCCCTTCCCGAGTCCAAGTGATCTCATTGTTCAGTTCCCACCTATGAGTGAGAACATGCGGTGTTTGGTTTTCTCTTCTTGTGATAGTTTGCTAAGAATGATGGTTTCCAGCTGCATCCATGTCCCTACAAAGGATGCAAACTCATCCTTTTTTATGGCTGCATAGTATTCCATGGTGTATATGTGCCACATTTTCTTAATCCAGTCTGTCACAGATGGACATTTGGGTTGATTCCAAGTCTTTGCTATTGTGAATAGTGCCGCAATAAACATACGTGTGCATGTGTCTTTGTAGTAGAGTAATTTATAATCCTTTGGGTATATACCCAGTAGTGGGATGGCTGGGTCATATGGTACATCTAGTTCTAGATCCTTGAGGAATCGCCATACTGTTTTCCATAATGGTTGAACTAGTTTACAATCCCACCAACAGTGTAAAAGTGTTCCTATTTCTCCACATCCTCTCCAACACCTGTTGTTTCCTGACTTCTTAATGATTGCCATTCTAACTGGTGTGAGATGGTATCTCATTGTAGTTTTGATTTGCATTTCTCTGATGGCGAGTGATGACGAGCATTTTTTCATGTGTCTGTTGGCTGTATGGATGTCTTCTTTTGAGAAATGTCTGTTCATATCCTTTCCCCACTTTTTGATGGGGTTGTTTGTTTTTTTCTTGTATATTTGTTTGAGTTCTTTGTAGATTCTGGATATTAGCCCTTTGTCAGATGAGTAGGTTGCAAAAATTTTCTCCCATTCTGTAGGTTGCCTGTTCACTCTGATGGTAGTTTCTTTAGCTGTGCAAAAGCTCTTTAGTTTAATTAGATCCCATGTGTCAATTTTTGCTTTTGCTGCCGTTGCTTTTGGTGTTTTAGACATGAAGTCCTTGCCCATGCCTATGTCCTGAATGGTACTACCTAGATTTTCTTCTAGGGTTTTTATGGTATTAGGTCTAACATTTAAGTCTCTAATCCATCTTGAATTAATTTTCGTATAAGGGGTAAGGAAAGGATCCAGTTTCAGCTTTCTACTTATGGCTAGCCAATTTTCCCAGCACCATTTATTAAATAGGGAATCCTTTCCCCATTTCTTGTTTCTCTCAGGTTTGTCAAAGATCAGATGGCTGTAGATGTGTGGTATTATTTCTGAGGACTCTGTTCTGTTCCATTGGTCTATATCTCTGTTGTGGTACCAGTACCATGCTGTTTTGGTTACTGTAGCCTTGTAGTATAGTTTGAAGTCAGGTAGCGTGACGCCTCCAGCTTTGTCCTTTTGACTTAGGATTGTCTTGGCAATGCGGGCTCTTTTTTGGTTCCATATGAACTTTAAAGCAGTTTTTTCCAATTCTGTGAAGAAAGTCATTGGTAGCTTGATGGGGATGGCATTAAATCTATAAATAACCTTGGGCAGTATGGCCATTTTCACGATATTGATTCTTCCTATCCATGAGCATGGTATGTTCTTCCATTTGTTTGTGTCCTCTTTAATTTCACTGAGCAGTGGTTTGTAGTTCTCCTTGAAGAGGTCCTTGACATCCCTTGTAAGCTGGATTCCTAGGTATTTGATTCTCTTTGAAGCAATTGTGAATGGAAGTTGATTCCTGATTTGGCTCTCTGCTTGTCTGTTACTGGTGTATAAGAATGCTTGTGATTTTTGCACATTAATTTTGTATCCTGAGACTTTGCTGAAGTTGCTTATCAGCTTAAGGAGATTAAAGCAAATATTCTGAGTGGGCGGTAGTAGAGCTATTTCCTTGATGTGGCAAAGTTGCATACAAAAGCCCTTAAAAGGGATCAATGAGACAAATTTCTGAGCTAGTCTGAAACAAGAACTGAGGATGAACTTTGGCGATGGGGCCAGAACTTAATTGGCAATTGGGCCAGAGCAGGATTTTGCTGGAGTCCCAAGGTTCTGTCCATTTGGGACAATCTCTCTCACATGCACCACACCATTCCCTTTACCATGCCCGCAGGTTCAAAGAGGCAGCTTTGTAGGTTTTGGTAGGTTTTGGGAGTGAGAGGCCTGGGGTGGGGGTTGCGGCAAGAGGAGACCAGCAACCCCTCTCACATTATCAGCTGTGTGGAACCAAGGAAAACCTAAGATGCGCTAAACAGAAAATGCCGAGATTATGCTTCACAGACCCAAAGACTGTTGAGCTCTTTATTAGCTGCAACAGAATCACCACATACATGGCAGTACAAAAATGTTCTTGAACTTGACACTTGAACTTGGCTACATCCCTGCTGGTAAAACTTAGTAATTAGGCAAACAGAAAGCTGGGTAGTGCAATTATGGCCATTGAACCACTAGGGGGCACTCATGGTTTCTCAGAAGAGGAGAGATGAGGTTATGGAGCTAGGGCATAGGGTGGGGCATTCAGTGTGGTATTGGAGAGGGATGTAAGTTGAAGCTGTTTTGTATGTTTGTTTTTTAGAGGGAGAGGTGTTAAAGACCTAGTTATTTCGCAAATAATATAGTATGTATTAACCTGGCCTTGACCTCTGTGAAGCTAGCAGACCCAATAGGCTAGCTGGTGGAGAGTTCTGGAGTGTGATATCCCAAACAAATAATTGTTCATTTTTAGATAACTTTCTTTCATGGGCATTAGAAAAAGGGCATGTGTTGCATCACGAGGGAGAGTGTTTTATGTACACGCACGCACGTACTAAGCAGACACACCTACTGACTTGAATACATCAACACACTGTCTGAATATTGCTTCAGGTTGGAAAACAAGTTTGCATCCAAATTGTGTCATCTTTTCAAAATACAGTGGGAGAGAAAATGCTGCCTATATTTCAGGGAGCTTTTAAGTTTCAGTGACATACCAGTCACTGAAAAGGCTGCCAAAAGCTAGACCATGAGTCATCAAGCTAGGCACACTGATCACAGGAAACACCAGGTCTCAGGCTCCAGCCATCCCCTATCCTCTTCTCTACCCCTACACAGATTTGTGACTTGTGGCCAGTACCAGAATTTGCTGTTAGTCCCCATGCTCCCAGGGCCTCCTTTCCTCTAAGGTCTTCCAGCCATTGTAACTGGCTTTCTTCCTATTTATACCTAATAGAGAATCACTGAGGGCCTTCATCTTTGTATTTGGAATTATCGGATAAGAAGATTGAAAGTATGATTGCCAGGTTCTCCCAGAGCTTCCTCCATCCAGATTTGCCACCCTCACCTCAACTGCAGGAGGTGACATTCAGAAGCAGAAGTTAGACCAAGGGCAAGGGCCCTAAAACGTTCATTGGGCAAAAGCAAGAAAGCTTGCCTGTCACTGGAGCAGGTGTTGGACTTGAAACATTCAGTGTCATTATCTCATTTAATTTTTACAACAATCTGCCAGTTTCTATTACGACCTCCATTTTACAGATAAGGAAACCTAGGACCAGAGAAGTTAAGTACCTTCATACAGATCTGGGATTTAAATTCAGGCATTCCGAGTTAAAATCGAATGTATTTTTTAGTCCTAACTACAAAGCCACTGTCTGCCAGAACTACTTGAAATCTCCTTCCCGGCCGGGCGCGGTGGCTCAAGCCTGTAATCCCAGCACTTTGGGAGGCCGAGACGGGTGGATCACGAGGTCAGGAGATCGAGACCATCCTGGCTAACACGGTGAAACCCCGTCTCTACTAAAAATACAAAAAACTAGCCGGGCGAGGTGGCGGGCGCCTGTAGTCCCAGCTACTCCGGAGGCTGAGGCGGGAGAATGGCGTGAACCCGGGAGGCGGAGCTTGCAGTGAGCTGAGATCCGGCCACTGCACTCCAGCCTGGGTGACAGAGCAAGACTCCGTCTCAAAAAAAAAAAAAAAAAAAAAAAAAAAAGAAATCTCCTTCCCTATTCTCTGTCTTCTCCTTGTAATTGAGGATCTTACATTGACAATGGTTATATGAATGATGAAGATGATAATTACAATACCAGCTAACTTTTATTGATTACTTACTATAGGCCAAGCAATGTGCTCAACACCAAACCTTTATATCTTCAATTCTCACAGGAAATCTACCATGAAGTTAGTATTTTTACTGCCATTTCATAGATGAGGCACCTGAAGGTTAGGAATGTTAAGAAATTTTCGCAATATTACACATCCAGGTAGAGCCTGGATTGGAACCTAGGTCTAACTGTCCCTAAGCCCAAGTATTTAAACCACTATGCTATACTGTGCATAGGGAGATCATTGAATTTATGGAGAAATACTCAGGGCTATAGTACTACTAATCAGATCTTTCAAAACTGAAATAATAGCAAAAAGGGGTATAGTCATGTCTTTATGTGGCATGGTATAATGATGAAGCTGGAAAAGAGTGCTTACACTCTAAAACAGGAAGCTTTCTGACCTTCCCTGCTTAGAAAAATAATGAACTCTGATTATTTCCATGTATTCTGTTCTGGAATTGGAAATTCCAGGAGTCTGGTTTTAATTCCATAGGAAATCAACCTGGACTGTTATTGTTTGTCAGGAGTCTGTTTTATCATATTAATGGCCAAGCAATGGACTTATCACTAGGGATTTAGTTCATGGATGTTTCTGTTTCAATGGATACTATCAAGTAATTAAGGTTGAGGGAATGAATGGCTACTTTATTGCTAAATGCTAACATCTGGCTATACAACGAGGAAAGAAGGAGTGGTCAGGGGAAAGTGGAAGTATGAGGAACATTGAACTTCAGTTAATAGATTTGGACACATTGAACCTGAGTAAATAGGTCTGATATATTCTCCTATTTGCAATGCTAGGGATGAAGTAGATGAGCTCCTTCTCACCAGCACCTTGAAAAGAATCAGATATTAAACCAGAACTCAGCAACTAGTCAGTACTATTGGAGTAATATTTTTAAACCCAAAGCGTTTGAGTAGTTCCCTAACAATATTTCAAAGAACAAACAAAAAGATGTGTTCATCAACAAAGGTCAGAAGTGTATCATCTGAATTCCTGCATTGTGAATAGCTCTGCTAATTGGTGAGCTGAGCATGAAGTGACTTGGATGATTAATTAAGGAGATAGGCCTTAAATAGGATGGAGGTGCATGACCCTTGTTGTGCACCTAAGGCAGCAGCCTAAGGAGGAAAACTCACTTTAATTCCCTAGGTGGCAGCAGCGAACAAGGCGTTAGAAGGCCCTGAGGCTGTGACAGCTCAGAGAAGGAGTACCTTCTAGGGGTCCAGGAGAAGCTGGATTTGCCATCTGGTTTAAGATTCTGAGGTGGGTGGTGATGGGTGTGGGAACGGGAGACAGCGTAGCACAGTGAAGAGTTAGAATCAGAAGACTGAAGTCTTCTCAGTCCAGCTCTGCCGATCCCTGGCTGTGTGGCCTCAGGACAACTGTTCTGTCAGCAACCTCCACCCACCCCCATTTCCTCCTCCCACAAATGGGGCTATGTGAGGTCATCCCTGAGTACCTTTTGTCATTATATGATTCACAATTTGATGATGCCTCTGGCATTTTCATTGCACTCTTTACAAGGAAAGAACTTGATTACCTTGGTTGGGATGTGGAGGACAGGGTTGTATGTGTGTATTCCAGAGAGATGCATTATGCTACTGTCTTTTTAACAGTGTTCTCTGTCCAGATAATATGCTGACCTTTACAAACTAGAACAATATTGTTGTCCTACATTAGCAAAGGTAGGTTTTATATGGTTGACATAAAAGGCTTGCCTATTACGCACTCTTAAGCTTATGCCTTTGCAGTCCTGCAGCTGTGGTCATAAGGGACAGAGCTTTTTAGCACTCTCTTCCAGCCAACTGAGGTTTTGGCTATGTCATGGTAGTTATAATATCTTTGTTCTTTTTACTTGGTGCCAGGCACTTTGTTAAGCCCATAATATCTCACAAACATATAGCTCTTTTATTCTACCTTCAAGTAGCTTTTAATTATCTTTGTTTAAACAAACCAATCTCTTAAACCCAATTCACCTTAATAATAACTAGTATGTACAGGGTTTATTATGTGCCAGGCATATATGTCTGTCCTGAATATGTTATTCTATTTAACCCTCAAAATAGGTCTATGGATTAATACTAGTACTTTACATTATTTGTAGATGGAAATTGAGGCCTAGAGAGTTTAAATAACTTGCCCAAGGCCACAAGACTGATACATCACAGAACCAGGGTTTGAACCCAGGAAGTCTGTCTCTAGGATCCTCCAAGACACTGCACTTGAAAAAGAGCTAGTGATTTATGCACATGGTTTCTTTTCTTCCCTACTAGATAAAATATAGGTTTTTTGGTTGTTTGTTTTTTGCTTTTTCAATTTGTTAATTTGCTACAGCGACACTGTATTAGTTCATTCTCACACTGCTATGAAGACATACCCGGGACTGGGTAATTTATAAAGACATAAGGTTTAATTGATTCACAGTTCCATATGGCTAGGGAGGCCTCAGGAAACTTATAATCATGGTGGAAGGCACCTCTTCACAGGGCAGCAAGAGAGAGAATGAGTGCTAGCAGGGGAAATTCCAGACACTTATAAAACCATCAGATCTCATGAGAACTCACTCACTATTATGAGAACAGTATGGAGGAAATCGCCCCCATGATTCAATTGCCTCCCACCGGGTCACTCCCACAACTTGTGGGGATTATGGGAATTACAATTCAAGATGAGAACTGGGTGGGGCCACAGCCAAACCCTATCAGACACTCTGATTCAATTTTGTTCTCTTCCTAGGATCTATAGTTTGGGAATGTCATCACAATAAGAAATCCCACCACCACCTCACTAAGACAATGTATCTCCCCACCAACGTTTAAAGTTTTTTTTTTTTCTTCTTTTTTTGAGACGGAGTCTCGCTGTCTCCCAGGCTGGAGTGCAGTGACACGATCTCGGCTCACTGCAAGCTCCTCCTCCCAGGTTCATGCCATTCTCCTGCCTCAGCCTCCCGAGTAGCTGGGACTACAGGTGCCCGCCACCACGACAGGCTAATATTTTTGTATTTTTAGTAGAGATGGGGTTTCACCGTGTTAGCCAGGATGGTCTCGATCTCCTGACCTCATGATCTGCCCGCCTCAGCCTCCCAAAGTGGTGGGAGCCACTGTGCCCGGCCAAAAGTTTTTTTCAAACCTATAGTAGAGGTTGAAGAGTTATTTTTTGTGTGAGTTTGTGTGTATGTGTGTGTGCATGTGATTGGAAAGGAAATAGTCACTGAAAAATGGAGAAACACCTTGATGAAAAAGAGGCAGATGCCTTTGGCAACACGTTGCAGGGTATCTGCCAGGGGAAGTTATAAGGATACACGAAAAGAGATCCATGGCTTGAATGAGTTATTTGCAGCAGGGCACAGAGACGAGAAACAGTGAAGAAGACACTGAATGGCAGGAAAGTCAACTGTGGAGTCAAAGGTACCCTCTTGAAAGAATACAGCTGGAGTCCAAGGTCACACTGCAGGAGCCCCAGTGAATTTTTCATGGCTAACTGGAGGACACTGACTGTACTTCTAAACTTTTTTTTTTTATCTTGACTATAGGATAATTGGTCTACTTTATACATGTCACTTATTTAATATTCTTTGGAGAATTTCTCTGTGGAGTTAGACTGGTATCACAAATTAGTGTCTCCATTTTTGAAATGGAGTAAATGAGGTTTGGAATGATTAAGCTACTGGTCTGCAGCTCACCACAGCTTGATGTAATCAGGAAAATAGCTCTTCATTCTGGTGGAGTTTCCTCTCCTCTCTATTCCATCTTCTTCCCTGAGTTTTAGAGCAGACTCAAGTGTTTATGTGATGTCTGTCTGGGGCCAAGGTGAGCATGGAATATGGTTTCTGTATATTTTGTTCAGTATTTATGCATCTCAGAGGTGTTCCAAATTCAGTCTCAGCCAAATTGGCCACTGGCCATTGGTTTCAGTTTCTCCAGAGGAGGAATTAACTGAATAGCCAAAGGTTTTTATTCCTCAGGAATTTAAATCACAATCTATTTTTGTTCATCAGGGAAGAAAGAAGCAAAGACTAATCTCTTAGCTGTGGGAGTTTATTACTTATATGTCACCATGTGGAGCACACTGTCCTGAGCTCAGTGATTCTTGGCAAGTCAACATAGTTTTTCTCCAGCATTGAACTGTTTAGGCTGCACCTGTTTTGACTGAAGGCTCATGCTATGTGCTTCCTCCATAGAGCCTCTCCCAGAGTTGTTCCTTGAAGGACATTGGTAAAAAATACATATTAATCACAGGAACTCCTGCAGTGCCAGAAAGGACTATAATTGGGAATAAGTGCCATTTGAGGTCTGTCCTTGCCTTCCCCAGTGTCTTATCAATACCCTAAGCCTTTGCTTGGGAGACAGAGATTGCAAGTTTTCTGTTGATTTACTGTCACCTAAATGCTTGAGGGAAAACTCTTCAGTTCTAGGGGCAATTGACCCAGCTAGGAGACATCACTTGACCTTCACCCTATATAAGATCTCTTGACTTATTCAGGGTGCTTTGAAATACTTGACAAAAGGCCGGGCATGGTGGCTTATGCCTGTAATCCCAGCACTTTGGGAGGCCGAGGCGGGTGGATCACAAGGTCAGGAGATCAAGACCATCCTGGCCAACATGGTGAAACCCCGTCTCTACTAAAAATACAAAATTCAGCTGGTCGTGGCAGCGCACACCTGTAGCCCCAGCTACTTGGGGGGCTGAGACAGGAGAATTGCTTGAACCTGGGAGGCAGAAGCTGAGCTGAGATCACGCCACTGCACTCTAGCCCGGACGACAGAGCGAGACTCCGTCTCAAAAATAAAAATAAAGAAAAAAAGAAAAAAAAATACTTGGCAATAAACCTCATCATTTTATCATTCATTATTCTGAAGTCATCGGGCTATCTCTTTCAGAAATGTACATTTCACTGGTATTATTTAAATAGGTAATAATAGGCAACACTGTTGATGTTTCTCCAGTATTTACAGTACTACAAAGCTCTTTTTATTTTTATTTTATTTTTCTATAAGTTATTGGGGTAGAGGTGGTATTTGGTTATGTAAGTTCTTTAGTGGTGATTTGTGAGATTTTGGTGCACCCATCACCCAAGCAGTATACACTTCACCATATTTGTATTCTTCCATCCCTCACCCCCTCCCACTCTTCCCCTTAAGTCCCCAAAGTTCACTGCATCATTCTTATGCCTTTCTATCCTCATAGCTTAGCTCCCACATATTAGTGAGAACATATGATATTTGGTTTTCCATTCCTGAGTTACTCCACTTAGAATAATAGTCTCCAGTCTCATCCAGGTTACTGCAAATGCTGTTAATTCATTCCTTTTTATGGCTGCATAATATTTCATCATATATATGTCATAGTTTATATACATATATATCATAGTTTCTTTATCCACTTGTTGATTGATGGGCTTTTGGGCTGTTTCCATATTTTTGCAATTGTGAATTGTGCTGCTATAAACATGCGTGTGCAAGTATCTTTTTCAAATAATGACTTCTTTTCCTCTGGGTAGCTACGCAGTAGTGGGATTGCTGGATCAAATGGTAGTTCTACTTTTAGTTCTTTAAGGAGTCTCCACACTGTTTTCCATAGTGGTTGTACTACTTTACATTCCCACCAGCAGTGTAGAAGTGTTCCCTGTTCACCGCATCCATGCCAACATCTACTGCTTTTTAATTTTTTGATTATGATTTTTGCAAGAGTAAGGTAGTATTGCATTGTGGTTTTGATTTACATTTCCCTGATTATTAGTGATGTTGAACATTTTTTCATATGTTTGTTGGCCATTTGTATATCTTCTTTTGAGAATTGTCTATTCATGTCCTCTGCCCACTTTTTGATGAGATTGTTTTTTTCTTACTAATTTGTTTGAGTTTGTGGTAAATTCTGGATATTAGTCCTTTGTCAAATGTATAGATTGTGAAGATTTTCTCCCACTCTGTGGGTTGTCTGTTTACTCTGCTGACTGTTCCTTTTGCCGTGTAAAAGCTCTTTAGTTTAATTAGGTCCAAGCTATTTATCTTTGTTTTTATTGCATTTGCTTTTAGGTTCTTGGTCATGAAATCCTTGCCTAAGCCAGTGTCTAGAAAGATTTTTCCAATGTTATCTTCTAGAATTTGTAATAGTTTCAGGTCTTAGGTTTTTTTTTTTTTTTTTTTTTTTTTTTTTTTTTTTGGGACGGAGTCTGGCTCTGTCGCCCAGGCTGGAGTGCAGTGGCCGAATCTCAGCTCACTGCAAGCTCCGCTTCCCGCGTTTACGCCATTCTCCTGCCTCAGCCTCCCTAGTAGCTGGGACTACAGGCGCCGGCCACCTCGCCCGGCCAGTTTTTTTGTATTTTTTAGTAGAGACGGGGTTTCACCGTGTTAGCCAGGATGGTCTCAATCTCCTGACCTCGTGATCCGCCCGTCTCAGCCTCCCAAAGTGCTGGGATTACAGGCTTGAGCCACCGCGCCCGGCTCAGGTCTTAGGTTTAAGTCCTTAATCCATCTGCATAAGGTGAGAGATACGAGAATCCCGTTTCATTCTCCTATATGTAGTGAAATGATCTTGTTCTACATGCATCTCATTCTGCTTTTACTTCTCGCTGGCAGAGCAAGAAGGAGGAAAATTGCTGCTTCTATGATAGAAGCACTGCAGACTGAGCCTTCGTGGAACTTTCTGTAGATTTCCTCCAGGATGAAGGGCTTAGCATATGGAGTTATAGATCTTCTGGGCTGAAGGTGACCTCAGACAAGTCTGGCTCCCTCTCATGCTGAGGAGGAGGCTGGAATCCAGAAGGTCACATGGCTGATTGATGTCTGAGCTGTCTCCTGACTCCTAATCTAGTGCTCTGGCTTTGATCTACAGACCATAGGTTTGGCACCCTTTTTCAGCTCAAAGGACCAAACAGCTTTCTTGTTCCTCAGTAAATCATCACATTTGCACTGCAAAGCTTGTTTAAAATAGAGTGGGTGATTGTCATAACAACATATAGTTAAAAAAAATGAAGTAGAAAGAAAAAGATGATGACTTTTGGGGAAGCTAGTTCAATTTTTGATAAAGAGGCCATTTTAAGTACTTTTAAAAGAAGTAGGGAAAATATTCTGTGCATTAAGCCTTTAAAGCAGAAAAGGAAAATTTAAATGTGATTTATTTGTTTATGTATGTACCTACCTTCAAGATGGTCAAAGGTTGAACTAATTTACATTTAGCTGTAGCTAAATGTAAAGAAAAAAGTCCTCTGAGATTGAATTTGAATTGAAATGGACTTTTCTGGTCACTGGGTAAGGTCTTAAAGGAAGGAAGAAAATTGTTCCCCATTCCCATTCTCTCACAGAAATTTTAGCAAGCTCTGGGTTATTCATTTGAGAAATTTTTCTTTTCTTTTTTTTTTTTTAAACATGAAAAATATTTTTTCTTTATTTTCTTTTTCTTTTTTTCTTTTTTTTTTTTAAGTATACTTTAAGTTCTAGGGTACATGTGCATAACGTGCAGGTTTCTTACATATGTATACTTGTGCCATGTTGGTGTGCTGCACCCATCAACTCGTCAGCACCCCTCAATTCATCATTATATCAGGTATAACTCCCAATGCAATCCCTCCCCCCTCCCCCCTCCCCATGATAGGCCCGGTGTGTGATGTTCCCCTTCCTGAGTCCAAGTGATCTCATTGTTCAGTTCCCACCTATGAGTGAGAACATGCGGTGTTTGGTTTTCTGTTCTTGTGATAGTTTGCTAAGAATGATGGTTTCCAGCTGCATCCATGTCCCTACAAAGGACGCAAACTCATCCTTTTTTATGGCTGCATAGTATTCCATGGTGTATATGTGCCACATTTTCTTAATCCAGTCTGTCACAGATGGACATTTGGGTTGATTCCAAGTCTTTGCTATTGTGAATAGTGCCACAATAAACATACGTGTGCATGTGTCTTTATAGCAGCATGATTTATAATCCTTTGGGTATATACCCAGTAGTGGGATGGCTGGGTCATATGGTACATCTAGTTCTAGATCCTTGAGGAATCGCCATACTGTTTTCCATAATGGTTGAACTAGTTTACAATCCCACCAACAGTGTAAAAGTGTTCCTATTTCTCCACATCCTCTCCAACACCTGTTGTTTCCTGACTTCTTAATGATTGCCATTCTAACTGGTGTGAGATGGTATCTCATTGTGGTTTTGATTTGCATTTCTCTGATGGCGAGTGATGATGAGCATTTTTTCATGTGTCTGTTGGCTGTATGAATGTCTTCTTTTGAGAAATGTCTGTTCATATCCTTTGCCCACTTTTTGATGGGGTTGTTTTTTTTTTCTTGTATATTTCTTTGAGTTCTTTGTAGATACTGGATATTAGCCCTTTGTAGATTCTGGATATTAGCCCTTTGTCAGATGAGTAGATTGCAAAAATTTTCTCCCATTCTGTAGGTTGCCTGTTCACTCCGATGGTAGTTTCTTTTGCTATGCAGAAGCTCTTTAGTTTAATTAGATCCCATTTGTCAATTTTGTCTTTTGTTGCCATTGCTTTTGGTGTTTTAGACATGAAGTCCTTGCCCATGCCTATGTCCTGAATGGTACTACCTAGTTTTCTTCTAGGGTTTTTATGGTATTAGGTCTAACATTAAGTCTCTAATCCATCTTGAATTAATTTTTGTATAAGGAGTAAGGAAAGGATCCAGTTTCAGCTTTCTACTTATGGCTAGCCAATTTTCCCAGCACCATTTATTAAATAGGGAATCCTTCCCCATTTCGTGTTCTCTCAGGTTTGTCAAAGATCAGATGGCTGTAGATTTGTGGTATTATTTCTGAGGACTCTGTTCTGTTCCATTGGTCTATATCTCTGTTGTGGTACCAGTACCATGCTGTTTTGGTTACTGTAGCCTTGTAGTATAGTTTGAAGTCAGGTAGCGTGACGCCTCCAGCTTTGTCCTTTTGACTTAGGATTGTCTTGGCAATGCAGGCTCTTTTTTGGTTCCATATGAACTTTAAAGCAGTTTTTTCCAATTCTGTGAAGAAAGTCATTGGTAGCTTGATGGGGATGGCATTGAATCTATAAATAACCTTGGGCAGTATGGCCATTTTCACGATATTGATTCTTCCTATCCATGAGCATGGTATGTTCTTCCATTTGTTTGTGTCCTCTTTGATTTCACTGAGCAGTGGTTTGTAGTTCTCCTTGAAGAGGTCCTTTACATCCTTTATAAGTTGGATTCCTAGGTATTTTATTCTCTTTGAAGCAATTGTGCATGGAAGTTCATTCATGATTTGGCTCTCTGTTTGTCTGTTACTGGTGTATAAGAATGCTTGTGATTTTTGCACATTAATTTTGTATCCTGAGACTTTGCTGAAGTTGCTTATCAGCTTAAGGAGATTTTGGGCTGAGACGATGGGGTTTTCTAAATATACAATCATGTCATCTGCAAACAGGGACAATTTGACTTCTTCTTTTCCTAACTGGATACCCTTGATTTCTTTCTCTTGCCTGATTGCCCTAGCCAGAACTTCCAACACTATGTTGAATAGGAGTGGTGAGAGAGGGCATCCCTGTCTTGTGCCAGTTTTCAAAGGGAATTTTTCCAGTTTTTGCCCATTCAGTATGATATTAGCTGTGGGTTGTCATAAATAGCTCTTATTATTTTGAGGTATGTTCCATCAATACTGAATTTATTGAGCGTTTTTAGCATGAAGGGCTGTTGAATTTTGTCAAAAGCCTTTTCTGCATCTATTGAGATAATCATGTGATTCTTGTCTTTGGTTCTGTTATATGCTGGATTACGTTTATTGATTTGCGAATGTTGAACCAGCCTTGCATCCCAGGGATGAAGCCCACTTGATCATGGTGGATAAGCTTTTTGATGTGCTGCTGAATCAGTTTGCCAGTATTTTATTGAGGATTTTTGCATCGATGTTCATCAGGGATATTGGTCTAAAATTCTCTTTTTTTGTTGTGTCTCTGCCAGGCTTTGGTACCAGGATGATGTTGGCCTCATAAAATGAGTTAGGGAGGATTCCCTCTTTTTCTATTGATTGGAATCGTTTCAGAAGGAATGGTACCAGCTCCTCCTTGTACCTCTGGTAGAATTCAGCTGTGAATCCATCTGGTCCTGGACTTTTTTTGTTTGGTAGGCTATTAATTATTGCCTCAATTTCAGAGCCTGCTATTGGTCTATTCAGGGATTCAACTTCTTCCTGGTTTAGTCTTGGAAGAGTGTAAGTGTCCAGGAAATTATCCATTTCTTCTAGATTTTCTAGTTGATTTGCGTAGAGATGTTTATAGTATTTCTGATGGTAGTTTGTATTTCTGTGGGGTCGGTGGTGATATCCCCTTTATCATTTTTTATTGCATCTATTTGATTCCTCTCTCTTTTCTTCTTTATTAGTCTTGCTAGCGGTCTGTCAATTTTGTTGATTTTTCAAAAAACCAACTCCTGGATTCATTGATTTTTTGGAGGGTTTTTTGCGTCTCTATCTCCTTCAGTTCTGCTCTGATCTTAGTTATTTTTTGCCTTCTGCTAGCTTTTGAATGTGTTGCTCTGCCTCTCTAGTTCTTTTAATTGTGATGTTAGAGTGTCAATTTAGATCTTTCCAGCTTTCTCTTGTGGGCATTTAGTGCTATAAATTTCCCTCTACACACTGCTTTAAACGTGTCCCAGAGATTCTGGTAAGTTGTATCTTTGTTCTCATTGGTTTCAAAGAACATCTTTACTTCTGCCTTCATTTCGTTATGTACCCAGTAGTCATTCAGGAACAGGTTGTTCAGTTTCCATGTAGTTGAGCGGTTTTGATTGAGTTTCTTAGTCCTGAGTTCTAGTTTGATTGCACTGTGGTCTGAGAGACAGTTTGTTATAATTTCTGTTCTTTTACATTTGCTGAGGAGTGCTTTACTTCCAAGTATGTGGTCAATTTTGGAATAAGTGCAATGTGGTGCTGAGAAGAATGTATATTCTGTTGATTAGGGGTGGAGAGTTCTATAGATGTCTGTTAGGTTCGCTTGGTGCAGAGATGAGTTCAATTCCTGGATATCCTTGTTAACTTTCTGTCTCGTTGATCGGTCTAATGTTGACAGTAGAGTGTTGAAGTCTCCCATTATTATTGTATGGGAGTCTAAGTCTCTTTGTAGGTCTCTAAGGACTTGCTTTATGAATCTGGGTGCTTCTGTATTGGGTGCATAGATATTTAGGAGAGTTAGCTCTTCCTGTTGAATTGATCCCTTAACCATTATGTAATGGCCTTCTTTGTCTCTTTTGATCTTTGATGGTTTAAAGTCTGTTTTATCAGAGACTAGGATTGCAACCCTTGCTTTTTTTTGTTCTCCATTTGCTTGGTAGATCTTCCATCCCTTTATTTTGAGCCTATATGTCTCTGCATGTGAGATGGGTCTCCTGAATACAGCAGACTGATGGGTCTTGACTCTTGATCCAGTTTGCTAGTCTGTGTCTTTTCATTGGAGCATTTAGTCCATTTACATTTAAGGTTAATATTGTTATGTGTGAACTTGATCCTGCCATTATGATATTAACTGGTTATTTTGCTCGTTAGTTGATGCAGTTTCTTCCTAGCCTCGATGGTCTTTACATTTTGGCATGTTTTTGCAATGGTTGGTACCGGTTGTTCCTTTCCATGTTTAGGGCTTCCTTCAGGGTCTCTTGTAAGGCAGGCCTGGTGGTGACAAAATCTCTAAGCATTTGCTTATCTGTAAAGGATTTTATTTCTCCTTCACTGATGAAACTTAGTTTGGTGGATATGAAATTCTGGGTTGAAAATTCTTTTCTTTAAGAACGTTGAATATTGGCCCCCACTCTCTTCTGGCTTGTAGAGTTTCTGCCGAGAGATCTGCTGTTAGTCTGATGGCTTCCCTTTGTGGGTAACCCGACCTTTCTCTCTGGCTGCCCTTAAGATTTTTTCCTTCATTTCAATTTTGGTGAATCTGGCAATTATGTGTCTTGGAGTTGCTCTTCTTGAGGAGTATCTTTGTGGCGTTCTCTGTATTTCCTGAATTTGAATGTTGGCCTGCCTTACTAGGTTGGGGAAGTTCTCCTGGATGACACTGCAGAGTGTTTTCCAACTTGGTTCCATTTTCCCCTCACTTTCAGGCACCCCAATCAGACGTAGATTTGGTCTTTTTACATAATCCCATACTTCTTGCAGGCTTTGTTCATTTCTTTTTCTTCTTTTTTCTTTTGGTTTCTCTTCTCGCTTCATTTCATTCATTTGATCCTCAATCGCTGATACACTTTCTTCCAGTTGATCGAGTCGGTTACTGAAGCTTGTGCATTTGTCACGTATTTCTCGTGTCATGGTTTTCATCTCTGTCATTTCTTTATGACCTTCTCTGCATTAATTAGTCTATCTGTCAATTCTTCCACTCTTTTTTCAAGATTTTTAGTTTCTTTGCGCTGGGTACGTAATTCCTCCTTTAGCTCTGAGAAGTTTGATGGACTGAAGCCTTCTTCTCTCATCTCGTCAAAGTCATTCTCTGACCAGCTTTGATCTGTTGCTGGCGATGGGCTGCACTCCTTTGCAGGGGGAGATGCGCTCTTATGTTTTGAATTTCCAGCTTTTCTGTCCTGCTTTTTCCCCATCTTTGTGGTTTTATCTGCCTCTGGTCTTTGATGATGGTGACGTACTGATGGGGTTTTGGTATAGGTGTCCTTCCTGTTTGATAGTTTTCCTTCTAACAGTCAGGACCCTCTGCTGTAGGTCTGCTGGAGATTGCTTGAGGTCCACTCCAGACCCTGTTTGCCTGGGTATCAGCAGCAGAGGTTGCAGAAGATAGAATATTGCTGAATAGCAAGTGTACCTGTCTGATTGCTACTTTGGAAGCTTCCTCTTAGGGGTGTACTCCACCCTGTGAGGTGTGGAGTGTCAGACTGCCCCTAGTGGGGGATGTCGCCCAGTTAGGCTCCTCAGAGGTCAGGGACCCACTTGAGCAGGCAGTCTGTCCCTTCTCAGATCTCAACCTCCGTGTTGGGAGATCCACTGCTCTCTTCAAAGCTGTCAGACAGAGTCGTTTGCGTCTGCAAAGGTTTCTGCTGCTTTTTTTGTTGTTGTTGTTTAGCTGTGCCCTGTCCCCAGAGGTGGAGTCTACAGAGACAGGCAGGTTTCCTTGAGCTGCTGTGAGCTCCACCCAGTTCGAGCTTCCCAGCGGCTTTGTTTACCTACTTAAGCCTCAGCAATGGCAGGCGCCCCTCCCCCAGCCTCGCTACTGCCTTGTGGTTAGATCGCAGACTGCTGTGTTAGCAATGAGGAGGGCTCCGTGGCCGTGGGACCCTCCCGGCCAGGTGTGGGATATATTCTCCTGGTGTGCCCGTTTGCTTAAAGTGCAGTATTGGGGTGGGAGTTACCCGATTTTCCAGGTGTTGTTGTCTCAGTTCCCCTGGCTAGGAAAAGGGATTCCCTTCCCGCTTGCGCTTCCCAGGTGAGGCGATGCCTCGCCCTGCTTCAGCTCTCACTGGTCGGGCTGCAGCAGCTGACCAGCACTGATTGTCCGGCACTCCCTAGTGAGGTGACCCCAGTACCTCAGTTGAAAATGCAGAAATCACCAGTCTTCTGTGTCGCTTGCGTTGGGAGTTGGATACTGGAGCTGTTCGTATTCGGCCATCTTGCTCCGCGCTCTCCGAGAAATTTTTCTTAGCACCATTAAAATATCAATGAGTAGACTTTAAATCTCTACTGTAATGTATGAGAGATGAAATGAATCATGTTTGGCATGCAGCTATTTTATCAAAAATAAGGAACATGTAGTTCGTTTGTGAACAAAAGACTTTAGTTTTTGCAAATTGGGATGTGAGGCAGATATTTAAAGGGCAGAGGCAGAGCTGACTCCCAAGAAAACCCTGCAAAACCTGCAAACCTTCAAAAAGTCACAAGTCCCTCGGTATAAATGTGAGGGCATTTGTCCATGTAATGTAGAAAAGAGTTCTCCTTCAGGGAACAGAATTTAAACTACAGATAGGTCACACAGAGTGAGGGCAGTGATTATTTCCCTGAGTCTTGTGATCTGCCTTTTTCTTTAAGCTGCACTCAGACTAGCAAACTGGTGGGTGAGCAGTTCCACCTTTTTTTTTTTTTTAGATGGAGTCTCGCTCTGTCACCCAGGATGGAGTGCAGTGGCACAATCTCAGCTCACTACAGCCTCTGCCTTCCGGATTCAAGCAATTTTTTACCTAGCCTCCCGAGTAGCCAGGATTACAGGCGCCTGTCACCACACCGGCAATTTTTTGTATTTTTAGTAGAGACGAGGTTTCACCATCTTGGCCAGGCTGATCTTGAACTCCTGACCTTGTGATCCACCCTCCTCAACTTCCCAAAGTGCTGGGATTACAGATGTGAGCCACCACGCTGAGCCTCCCCAGTATTTCCTGACAGGAATAGCTCACAGTGCCTAAACTATTTATGCAAACAATGTGGTTTACACTGAAAACCTGCTTTCCTTCTGGGAGTCTGGAATTTTGGCATGTGAAAACCCTGGGTACTAAGTCTCAATGAACTTTTTGGGAAGACAACATTTTATGCATGTTGTCACAACTCATTGCTGGGGGAATTAAGCATGTGCTGTGCAACTCCACTGGTAGAAGATTCTTGGAGCTTGTGCCTGGCTTCCCCAACATCACCCCATGTGTCTTTTATTTTTGCTTATCACTGTAATCAATTTTGGCCATAAGTACAACAATATGTTAAGTCATGTGAGTCCTCTTAGCAAATCATCTAAGGTGGGGGTGATCTTTGGGACACCACCCCCGTAAACAGCAGGATTAAGGGAAATAATAAAAGATGGTACAGCTTTCACTGACTGGTAAGAGAGGAATGCTAGGAAGGGGCAGGAGAAGGAAGCCATTACTAGACCTCTGTGAGAGCTGGAGCTGCAGAAAAGGGACAGTTTACAAGAACTAAAGCCCTGTGGAGAAACACAGCCACTCACCGAACACATCCCTCCCTCTCTCTTCTGGAACTCCAATTTCCTGCTGGTGCCTCCCAATAGCCACTCTACTGGAAGGCAGAGGCCAAGGGAGCCTGGATGAAGTAAGCCTCCTATGGCACAGAGTAAGAGAGAGAAGGTGAAGAATGGATCTGAGGGGGAAAATAGAGAAAAACGAGGACAAGTTTAGAAACGAATCACTTAAAAATATTGCTAAGCCAAGTTGATAAGTCAGCTTATTAATAAAAGACAATATTTTATAACATTGCATTACTCAACAACCCTGGATAGATCCTCATTGCACATACAGAATAAGGTCCAAATTATGTTGCATGGCATTCCAAAGCCCTTCTTAATCTGGCCCAAGATGCCAGCTTTAGCTCCCTCTCCACTGTCTCCTCACCCCACAGTCGTGTGCATTTTACACTCCTCATCAACAAACACCAGCATTTCTTTAATACAGCAGCATCCTCCCACCTTCGTATTCTGTTACCTCTACTTTGTACTTTGTATGTTACCTCTAGTAACCTCAGATTAGTGAAGTCTTACCAGTCCTTAGAACCCAGCTCAACTGCCATACTGCTTACAAAGTGTTTTTAAACTCCATCGTCTCCCCCAGAAAATAAACCTGCCCCATGGTACTGATCAGCCTACCGCAGGTCAGGTTTGGGTTGATGTCTGCCTTTACGAGCTCTCTTCAGTGTCCAGGGCAGAGACCATAGGTACTACCTAGGAATGCCCAACTGAGCCCCGACCTCTAAATTCTCTCACGCATTGTCTTCCTTCGTGTGGTAACCACTTCGGGTGCTAATCTGGTACTGGATGCTGCACATTGTTCACACTCAACCAATGCAGGCTCTAAACCTGTGTTTCTGCAGACCCCAGAGTAAGTGCTGGGACCCTGCCCACTGGGCCTGGAGTAACTTAGTTCCCTGCTCCCTTGGAGACTGGTACCGGGTATTGTCCATTTCCTCACTAGGTTATGACCATCTTGAAGACAGTGACTGTCAACACATTCATTTTAACACTCTCAACATTGATTAATTAGTACAGTGAATTGTGCATAGAGGGTGTTTCATACACATTACTGAATTAAATTAATTGGAATAAAAATAAATAGAATAATATCATTTTTTTTTACACTCTAATCTCTGTAACTTTTAGAAGTCAGGAAAATAGACTATTCCAGTTTCTAGTTTTAAACTTGAGAGCCCTGAGAAATAAGGGCTATGGAGATGAATCCTCTCTGAAGGAAGACCTTTTCTGTACCTTGGAGGCTTTGTCTTTGACAGACAAAATGAATCAGTCATTTTAGAAGGAGGGAAAAGTTTCTGTGATATGACTTCCCCTTCCACTTAGACAAATTAATACACAAAGTGAAAACTGGCAATTTTAATTATGAAGTCAGCTTTTTCAATTACTAAATTAAAAAAAGAAGACTTTAGAATTACTACCAAAGATTGAAAGTCATTCTGGAAACTTTTACGTGTACACGGATCTTGCTTTTTTCCTTTTCCTAAGGCTATGTAGTATAAAAACTTGATTAAAAATAAATTTTTAATATTCCAGTAAGTGGTAACCTAGCAACAAGAAGTGAGAGAGTGGAGTGAATAGATACAAACTATGGATAGACATTCCATCTGGAATTGTTTTTAAAGGCAGTTGATAAAGAATGACCATAATCAAAACTGCTGGTGGGAATGTAAACGAGTACAACCACTGTGGAAAACCATGTAGAGATTCCTTAAAGAACTAAAAGTAGAACTACCATTTGATCCAGCAATCCCACTACTGGGTATCTACCCAAAGGAAAAGAAGTCATTATATGAAAAACATACTTGCACATGCATGTTTATAGCAGCATAATTCACAATTGCAAAAATACGGAAGCAGCCCAATGCCCATCAATCAATGAGTCAGTAAAAAAATTATGGTATACCATGGAATACTACTCAGCCATAAAAAGGAATGAAATAATGGCATTTGCAGTAACCCGATGGAAATGGAGACCCTTATTCTAAGTAAAGTAACTCAGGAATGTAAAACTAAACATCGTATGTTCTCATTCATAAGTGGGAGCTCAGCTGTGAGGATGCAAAAGCACAAGAAGGATACAATGGACTTTGGGGACTCAGGGGAAAGGGTAGGAAGGGGCTGATGAGTAAAAGGCTACACATTGGGTACAGTGTACACTGCTCAGGTAATGGGTGCACCAAAATCTCAGAAATCACCACTGAAGAACTTAGTTATGTAACCAAACACCACCTGTTATCCAAAAACCTATTGAATAAAATAAATAAAAATAAAGGCAGTTGATAAGGTGATCAGATCATAAACATGGCTTATCAGGCAAAAAATTATGTTCCTGAATAAAAGATACAGTGGGGAGGAAATTTTCACTTAATTTGCCTGTGTTTTATGGCTTTATGCTCAGTTCAGATTAGGAACTTTTTAAATTAGCTATTCTGCAAGCTGGTCATTTAAATATCCCATAGGATTTTAGGAAATAAACCAGAATTTAATTCTTCTGCACATTTAGCTCTATAGTATCTGTCTAAAGAACTTCTTCTATAAGGAAAATGTATGTAAGCTTTGCCAAACAACAGACCTAATAATCTTTGTGTAGTAGTTGGGGAACAGGGCTGTTGACTCTCAATTTGTTTGCTTTAAACACAAACCAAGCATTTATCTGATTTACTTATCTTGAAATATTCCTAGAAATGGAAAGTGGGTTTATAATCCTGTGGAACCCCAGGAATAGTTTACTAAGCTATCATCACACTCTAGCTATTGAATTTGTGTAAGCCCAAATATATAATTTTTATAATAGCCTTATTGAGACAAAATTCATATATCACAAGATTCACCCTTTTTTAATGTAAAAGTCAGAGGTTTTTAGTATATATACAGAGTTGTGCAACCTTCAACATTATCTAATTTCAGAACACTTTGATCTTCCTTCAAAGAAACTACACATAAGCCATCAGTCCTGTTCTCCCCTCCACCTAATTCCTCACAACCAATAATTTGTTTTCTGTTTCTTTTTTTTTTTTTTTTTTTTTTTTGAGGCGGAGTCTCGCTCTGTCGCCCGGACTGGAGTGCAGTGGCTGGATCTCAGCTCACTGCAAGCTCCGCCTCCTGGGTTTACGCCATTCTCCTGCCTCAGCCTCCCTAGTAGCTGGGACTACAGGCGCCCGCCACCTCGCCCAGCTAGTTTTTGTATTTTTAGTAGAGACGGGGTTTCACCGTGTTAGCCAGGATGGTCTCGATCTCCTGACCTCATGATCCGCCCGTCTCGGCCTCCCAAAGTGCTGGGATTACAGGCTTGAGCCACCGCGCTCGGCCTTCTGTTTCTTTAGATTTTCCTATTCTGGACATTTCATATCAGTGGAATTAAACAGTAGGTGGCCTTTCTGTCTGGCATCTTTCAATCAGCATAATGTTTTTGAGGTTTATCCATATTGTAGCATGTGTCAGTATTTTGTCTCTTTATTGCTGAATAATGTTTTATTGTATGGATATACCATGTTTTGTTTTTCCACTCATCAGTTAATGGACACTTGGGTTGTTTTTACCTTTTGCTTTTGTGAATAGTGTTTCTGTGAACATTAGTACATACTTTTTTGTTTGAACACCTATTTTTAATTATATTGGGTATATACCC
Organism: Trachypithecus francoisi; assembly: GCF_009764315.1. Classification (NCBI taxonomy): domain Eukaryota; kingdom Metazoa; phylum Chordata; class Mammalia; order Primates; family Cercopithecidae; genus Trachypithecus; species Trachypithecus francoisi. The sequence continues at coordinate 117,391,530 of NW_022681453.1, read as the reverse complement.
AGGTGTGGAATTTCTAGGTCATATGGTAATTTTCTGTTTAACATTTGAGGAATTGCCAAACTATTGTCCAAAACTGTTGTACCATTTTATAGCAAGGTATGAGGGTTTCAATTTTTCCACATTCTCACCAACACTTGTTATTGTCTGTCCTTTTCAGTGTAGCCATCCTAGTGGATGTGAAGTGGTGTCTTATTATGGTTTAGATTTGTGTTTACCTAATGACTAATGATGATGAGCATCTTTGCATATACATAGTGGCCACTTGTGGGTCTTCTTTGGAAAGATGTCTATTCAAATTACTTGTCTACTTTTAAATAGGTCATTTGTCTCCATTATTGAGTTGTAACAGTTCTTTATATATTTTAGAAATAAGTTTCTTATTGGATATATGAATTTCAAATATTTCCTCCCATTCTTGGGTTGATCTTCATTAAAAAATAGACTATTGCTTATAGCTTTTTTAGGTTCAGAGGAAAAATGTGCAGAAATTACAGAGATGTCCCATATAACCCCTGTGCCCACACATCCACAGCTTTCCTTACTATCAACATCCCATACCAAGTGGTACATTTGTTACAATTTATAAATCTACATTGACACATTATTATCACCCAAAGTCTATAGTTTACATTAGGATTCACTCTTGGTGTTGTGCATTCTATGGGTTTGGACGAATGTATAATGACATGTATCCACCAATATAGAATATTTTCACTGACTTGAAAATCCTTTGTGCTTCACTTATTCATCCCTTCCCCCTCTCAACCCCTAGCAACCATTGATTTTGTTTTTACTGCTATCATAGTTTTCCTTTTTCAGAATATAATACAGCTGGAATCATACAGTCTGTGGCCTTTTAAGTTTTGTTTCTTTTGCCTAAAGACATGCATTTAAGTTTCCTCTATGTCTTTTCATGGCTAATAGCTCATTTCTTTTTAGCACTGAGTAATATTTCATTGTCTGTACCACAGTTTATTTGTCCATTTACATACTGAAAATCATCTTAGTTTCTACCAAGTTTTGACCATTATGAATAAAGCTGCTATAAACATCCATCTGGGTTTGTCTTTTTGTGTGTGTGTATTGACATAAGTTTTCAACCCTGATATGATTTGGCTGTGTCCCCACCCAAACCTTGTCTTGAATTGCAGTTCCCACAATCCCCACATGTCGAGGGAGGGACCCAGTGGGAGGTAATTTAAGCATAGTGGGGGTTATCCTCACACTGTTCTTGTGATAGTCAGTGAGTTCTCATGAGATATGATGGTTTTATAAAGGGGCTTTCCCTTATTTTGCTCAGCACTTCTTCTTCCTGCCACCATGTGAAGAAGGAGGTGTTTGCTTCTACTTCGGCCATGATTGTAAGTTTCTTGAGGCGTCCCCAACCATGCTGAACTATGAGTCAATTAAACCTCCTTCCTTTATAAAATACTCAGTCTTGGGTATTTCTTCTTAGCAGCATGAGAATGGACCAATACAAACCCTTTTGGATAAACATCAAGAGCACAATTGCTGGTAAAAGTATGTCTCATTATGTAAAATACTAGAAAACTGTCTTTCAAACTGACTGTACTATTTTGCATTCCAATAAGCAATGAATGAGAATTCCTGTTGCTTCACATCCTTGCCAACATTTAATGTTGTCCGTGTTTTGGGTTTTTGCCTGAATTGACTTTTCGCTTTCTTGATGTCGTCCATTGAAACACAAACGTTTTTAATTTTGATGAAGTACAATTTATCTATTTTGTTGTTATTGTGCTTTTGGTCTCCTATTTAACAAACCATTGCCTAACCTAAGATCATGAAATATAAATTTACTTCTACATTTTCCTCTAAGGCTTTTATTGCTTTAGTGGTTACATTTATGTCTATTATCCATTTTGAGTTATTTTGTATATATTGTGAGGTAGGGGTCTGACTTTACTGTTTTGTGTGTAGATATCCAGTTTTCCCAGCACCATTTATTGAAAAGACTAGTTTTTCTTTATTGAATGGTCTTGGTATCCTTATTTAAAATCAATTGATCATAAATGCAAAGATTATTTCTGAACTCTCAATTTCATTCTTATTCCAACACTGTCTTGATTATTGTACCTTTGTATTAAGTTTTACAATGATGAAGTGTGAATACTTCAACTTTGTTCTTCTTTTTCAAGATTGTTTTGGATATCCTAGGTTCTTGACATTTCCATATAGATTTTAGACTTAGGTGGTCACTCTCAACACAAGAATACACTGGTATTTTGATTAGGTATGCATTGAATCTTTACATCAATTTAGAAAAATTTGACGTAATAACAATAATTGTGTTATCTAATCCATGAATATGTTATATGTCTCTACTGATTTAGGTCTTATCCAGAATATTCAGGTATATGTAGTGTGGGGGGTGTTGGGGTTTAAGTAAGCAAAGTACAAGTAATTTATTAGGGTGGCAAAATTATTCTGTATGATATTGCAATAGTGAATACAAATTGCCAAAACTCATAGAACTTTACAACACAAAACGTAAAGGTTGTGGACATATTTTGTTACATTTGTTTCTCAATATTTTGATTTTTTGGCATGGTATTAGCAAAAGAATAGACCCATGTATCAGTCAAACAGACTGCAGGACCCAGAAATAGAGCCACACAAACATAGTCAACTGATTTTTGACAAAGAAGCAAAGGCAATACAATGGAAAAAGAATAGTCTTTCCAACAAATGGTGCTGGGACAATTGAGTGTTCATATGCAAGCAAGGAACTCAAGCACACACCTTACACTTTTCACAAACATGAACTCAAAATTCATCATAAACATAAATGCAAAATGCTAGGTATAAAACTCCTTGAAAAAAATAGGAGACAGTTTATACAGCCTTGGGTTTGGTGGTGAAGTTTTAGATACAACACCAATAATAATGCAAAAAAGAAAAAGAAAAAAAGATGAACTTTCTTAAAAAAAAAGTTCTGCTCTGCAAAATACCCATTAAGAAAATAAAAAGACAAGTCTCAGACTCATCTGATATGCACAGTACATATCAGATAAAAGATCTGCATCCAAAATATATAATTAAAAAAATCCAATTTAAAAATAGACAAAAGGCCTCATCAGACACCTCACCAGAGAAGATACATAGGTGGAAAATATGTATATATTATTTGTTATTATATGCTTCACATTATTTGTTATTAAGGAATTTCAAATTACACAACAATGAGAATTCACTGCATACCAATCAGAATAGCTTAAAAAAAAACACACAAGAAAAAAGCAGAACAAAAAAACTACTAATTGCTGGTAAGGATGCAGAGTAACAGGAGCTCTCACTCATTGCTGAGAGTGCAAATTGATACGGCAACCTTAGAAGGCAGGTTGGCTGTTGCCTACAAACTAAAAATTGTCCTACCATATGATCCAGTAACCATGCTATTAGGTATTTACGCAATGATTTGAAAATGTATGTCCATACAAAAACCTTCATGAGAATGTTTATACTAACTTTACTTATAATTTCCCCCAAACCAATGTCTTTCACAGGCAAATGAACAAACTGTGGTACATCTATTCAATGAAATATCATTTAGTGATAAAAAGGGACAAGCTAGCAAGCTACGCAAAAACATAGATAATTCTTCAATGAATATTGCTAAGTGAAAAAAGCCAGTCTGAAAAGGCTGTATATTATTTCAATTTTATGACATTATGGAAAAGGAAAAAGCTGTAGCAATGGTAAAAAGTCAGTGGTTTCCAGGGGTTCAGCAGAGGGTGGGAAGGTAGGGCTGGGGGGTTTGAACAAGTAAAGTATAGGCAAATTTTTGGGAAGGCAAAACTATTCTATGTGATACTGTAATGGTGAATGATGGTTATAAAGCATTTATCATTCCAATTTTAGTATATGTGCTGCCAAGGTGAGCATGAGCATTTATCAAAACTCATAGAAGTTTATAACACAAAAAGTAAACCTTAATGTATACAAGTTTTTAAAAATTTTAGAAAGTCAGGGATCCCAGGATGGAATATAGAGTGAAACAAAACAATCTAACTCTATTTAAGTGTAGGAAGCTACCTCATTTAAGGAGGCTACTTAGAGTGCTGATCTAAGTAACTCTGGAAATGAGTAGAGTCTGTAAAACTAAGCGTAAAATTAGCTATGCATAAGGATGGTATGCTAGTTGATAACCTTTTTCTCCCTACAGAGTTAGAGGTTAACAATTCTGAAACCAGTCTACATGTATACTGAAATTGAATAATTAAGCAAATGAATGGAAGATGATGGGATCCAGGTTTCTCACTGCTGCAATGAGAGGTTAAAAGGGAAGGAGGCGGCCGGGCGCGGTGGCTCAAGCCTGTAATCCCAGCACTTTGGGAGGCCGAGACGGGCGGATCACGAGGTCAGGAGATCGAGACCATCCTGGCTAACACGGTGAAACCCCGTCTCTACTAAAAATACAAAAAAACTAGCCGGGCAAGGTGGCGGGCGCCTGTAGTCCCAGCTACTCGGGAGGCTGAGGCAGGAGAATGGCGTAAACCCGGGAGGCGGAGCTTGCAGTGAGCTGAGATCTGGCCACTGCACTCCAGTCCGGGCGACAGAGCGAGACTCCGCCTCAAAAAAAAAAAAAAAAAAAAAAGGAAGGAAGCAAAGATGGTCCTTGTGATAATGGATTAAGTTGGAGATATCAGTATGAACTTATGTCTAGCTTAACATAGATACCCATGATTACATATAGGAATATGTGTAGATGTGTACATACACACAAGGAAGAATACACACAAGGAAATATATACACACATATATGTCTTTGCTCTGTCAGCTGAGAAGGCCTAAAAGCAATGACACCCCAATAGCAATGAACATACCTTACACCCAGATATTGGTTTCCAATAGCATTCTCCTGTAAAAGGAACTAGTTCTCCTTGGAGAAATGGCTGCTTCTAGGATTAGGGCCAGAAATACACAATATGTGCCTGGAGCATCTTGTAATGCCAGAAAGCCAAAAAATGATCAAATATAAAAACCCACAATGATGATAATATGTTAAAGGGATGCAGAAGTCAACTAAAAGAGCTCCAGTGGCCAAAGTTGGAAAAATCTGAGCAACATAAATAAAGTAGTATTGAATTATAACCCAAAGTATAAATGAATATTCATGAGTGCACACTGACATAAATAAATGATTGAACAAATCGTCTGGGAGCAGTGGCTCACACCTGTAATCCCAGCACTTTGGGAGGCCGAGGTGGGCAGATCATTTGAGGTCAGGAGCTCGAGACCAGCCTGCCCAATATGATGAAACCCCATCTCTACTAAAAATATAAAAATTAGCTGGGCGTGGTGGTGCATGCCTATAGTCCCAGCTACTTATGAGGTTGAGGCAGGAGAATCACTTGAACCCAGGAAGTGGAGGTTGCAGTGAGACAAGGTTGCGCCACTGCACTCCAGCCTGGGTGACAGAGCAAGACTCCATCTCCAAAAAATAAAAAATAAAATAAATGATTGAACAAATAATTAATTGGGAAAAAGTAGATAAATCATATCTGCAGAAGAATTGCAAATAATTCATGTACATTTTTAGTACCTAAGGAGATAGAGTAAAACTCCTTACTCCTTAAGTGCAGGTTATGTATACACATGACCTTCCAAAGAGTACAGTATGGACAGGAGCTGCGGCAGTATGGCGAGTAACTTTACAGTGGTGAAACCAGACTAATACTGCTGCAAGCCAAGTGATCAAAGTTAACATCAACAGTGATAAGTTTTATTGATATTATGTACTCTGGATATGATATAGTGAAAATGGCACTTCATGGTCTTCCCCCAAACCCATAATCCCAGTCTAATCATAAGAAAAACATTAGGCAAATTCTAACTGAGGGACATCTACAACATGCCTCACCAGTATTCCTCAGAGCTATAAAGGTCATCAAAAACAAGAAGTGTTTGAGAAACCGTCATAATTGAGGTGTTTAAGGAGACATGACTACTAAATGCAATGTATCCTGGATAGGATCCTGGAAGAGGAAAGAGGATATTAAAGAAAAACTGGGAAAATCTGAATAAAGCATGGACATTAGTAATACATCAATACGTGTGCATTAATTGTGATACATGTCCCATGGACATGGAAGTGGTCTATAATAGGAGAAATTGGATTTGGTGTATGTGGAGAATCTCTACTATCTTTGCAATAATTCTGTAACTCCACAGCTGTTCTAAAATGAAAAGTTTACGTCAAAATACTCCAGAGATTAAGTATATATAGGTACTGAACAAATAATATTAGGAGAAAATTGCTAGATTGATTATAAAACTGGTTAATATTCTACAAGGAAATAAAACAAATTCTAGGGTTATCTTTTTTACCAGACAGAAATCATCTGCAACATATTAATCTGCATATTAGGGTTTCGCAGAATCTGCCCTCTAATCAACAGCAAATACTAAGTCAAGCAAAAGTACATTCCCCTAGAGCAGAGGCTGGCAAGTTTTCCTTAATGGTTTAGACAGTAAATATTTTAGACTTGCAGGCCATTCAGTCTGTGTTGTAACTACTCAACTCTCATGTAATAGCCCCAAAGCAGCTATAGATAATACACAAACAAATGAATGTGGCTGTGTTCCTATAAAGCTTTATTTACAAAAACATGTGGCCAGACTATGAGGCAGAATTTCCTGACCTCTGCACTAGAGTATTAAATAAGCCTCAATGGGGCTGTTAGACAATACTCCAACATGACATTGAAAAGACTTGCAGTCACCTGTTTGCCTTTTCTGTAGGCTTGGATCCATTTTCCTACCAGTCCCCAGTTGATGGTCTTCTGTAGCTTGCTACTGCTGAAACAACCTCCTTTGCTCCAGCCTGTTTTATAAACATTGGTCAGACCTTTATAAATGATGTTTTATAAATTTAGTGAGACTCTATTTCTGGCCACTGTCATCCATTTGAGACTATGTCTGCAGCCAATGCTGTGTGCCTTTCCTGTGCTTCAGAGAATCCTGCCCCTAGACACAGTGATTGGGCTGTCCTTGCTTGGCCTCCCCTGCTTGGGCCTCCCCTTTACTGTACTGTCCTGCTACTAAGGTCAACTGGGACTTCACTTTTGTTCCCATCTATCTTCCATCAGAGATGTATTAGAAATCTGTCAGCAGTGGTTCTGATTTTTCACCTTTGGGAAGAGCATACTCCTGCACACATGCTTCAGTCTGTCCTTCTGGAGGGAGAAGTCGCTGCACTAAGTCTTTAAGATTTAATAGGACTTAGAGGACTTTTAGTTATGTGACATTCTTTATCCCCAACCCACCCTAACCTCTCCTTCTCAAGACAGACTGTCTAAAGTTCTCAATATATGTCTTTATAAGGTTTTAAGTAGTTCTTGGTCCTAGAGTTAAAAATACAAGCATTGTTTCCCAAGTCCATATTGGTTTTAAGGAACAGTTTTTGATTCTTGAACCCTCACTCAGAATCATTATTAGAAGACAAACCCCCTCTTGTCTTTCAGTACCCAGGGGTTTCCTGGTCTGCCTCGGGGTTCTTGGCAATTCTTTGATGAAGTTGGCCCCGCTCTCCAAGACTTGAATTTTCCTCCTTACTGTTCTCTGATCCATAGAATGGTGCTGCATTCTAATTCTGCCTAGTCTTTGCCTAGTCTTCTGATGGCAAAGAAACCCTTCTAGCTAATGTTTCTATTTGCTTATTCTATATCGTGCTACTTTCAGAGTATAACAAAATAGCTGAATAACTTATGTCGAAAAATGACTTGTCAAGTCTTCAAACTGATAGTCTTTAAACATTTGTCCAATATTTGAAAGAGGTACCAAGTGTTTGATGGAAGAAAGGAAAGTAGAGAGGGACAGCCTGAGAGATAGAGAGCACATGGTTGAGATTCTATTGTCTGGAGTAACTCAGCTCTAGCCCTGAGCTTGCAAACTCCATTCAGCAAAATAAAATCTTCACAATTAGACAGAACCACCGTTTTAAAAAGGCAGTCAGAAACACATCCTGCCCATCTGGGTCCCTTTTCCCTAAATAACTTCTGTACATTCTTCAAGACTCAATTCAGATGTTGTATGCTCCAGCTTGTACACCTCTAGAACCCTGCGTATATATACCTGACTCTTGAAATGAACTATTTATGTGTCTGTTCTCCTACACTGTGAACTCCTCAAGGACTGGGCCCAGTCTTCATTATTATTGTATCTCCTGCACTTACAATATTGTGCATGACATGTAGTTGAAGTTTAATAAGTTTTGGTTGAACTCAGTTGAATTGAACACTCATTACATTATTGAGAACTTACATATAACATTATAGTGGATCAAAATAGTTATTTCTGACTTAATTAGCATCTTTAAGACTCACTTATGTTATTATTAAATATGAATGATGATGGTAACTATGAATCCACACACTTTACGGACTGAATTAATCTCTAGCTGCAGTGTTTACAGCTAAACTTTTTATTGAGGAGCTAGCTTACTTTGGCTATGCCTTTAAAAAAAATGACAAAGGAAGAACATCTGTTTAGACTTTGATTGATCCTTCTAAGTTTCCATTTAGTGTTCTCATGCAGAAAATTACTAAATGCTACCCTGGGATTTGAAGGCATAAGTAGAGCTTACAAAGAGCCCTGTGAATTTCCCTGGAAGAAACTCATTGTTTTAAGAAAATGTGCTTCATTAACTATGATAATAGGTCAAAGAGAGACGGATATGAAAGCATTTTCATAGCAAGAGCCCTGAATTTGTGCAGATGATGCATAGATTAGGTGTGGGTATAAAACTGTTGGTGGAGGGGAAAAGGTGAGATGATGGGAAACCTGTGAGACTAAGGTAGATCTTCTCAAACGGTTTTGACTTGATCCTTAGTAAAAAAATAATTTTACATCATGATCCAGTACATACATACATGCATATGTATTATGTATAATTAAAATTTAACTTTCTTTTTTTTTTTTTTTTTTTGAGACGGAGTCTCGCTCTGTCGCCCAGGCTGGAGTGCAGTGGCCGGATCTCAGCTCACTGCAAGCTCCACCTCCCGGGTTTATGCCCTTCTCCTGCCTCAGCCTCCCAAGTAGCTGGGACTACAGGCGCCCGCCACCTCGCCCGGCTAGTTTTTTGTATTTTTTAGTACAGACGGGGTTTCACCGTGTTAGCCAGGATGGTCTTGATCTCCTGACCTCGTGATCCGCCCGTCTCGGCCTCCCAAAGTGCTGGGATTACAGGCTTGAGCCACCGCGCCCGGCCCTTAAAATTTAACTTTCATTCAACAACACTTTCATTTTACATGTTCTGTTTTAGTCTATTCTATCCCATTTTTTAAAAAAATGCTTATTTACTCTGTAAATTTATTTTACCTCCCATTAGGTTGTCAAAGTTTGCAATTATTTCCCCAATATTTTATTATGAAAATATTCAAATATATAGAAAAGCTAAAAGAATTACACAATAAACACTCATATACCCACCATTTAGTTTCAACAATTCAAACTAAATTTCGGACACTTGACTACTAAATGCTTCACATACATATTATAGAGTTCAATTTTTATGGTTCTTTTTTTATAGGTAAAATGTGTAGGTAGTGAACTGCATAAGTTTAAGTGTGTATTATAATAATTTCCTAGGGCTGCCATAACTAATTACCACAAACTGGGTGGCTTAAAACAACAGAAATTTGGCCTGGCATGGTGGCTCACACCTGTAATACTAGCACTTTGGGAGGCCGAAGCAGGTGGATCACCTGAGGTCAGGAGTTCGAGACCAGCCTGGCCAACATGGTGAAACCCTGTCTCTACTAAAAATACAAAAATTAGCTGGGCGTCATGGTGGGCACCTGTAATCTCAGCTACTTGGGAGGCTGAGGCAGGAGAATTGCTTGAACCTGGGAGGTGGAGGTTGGGGTGAGCCGATATTGCGCCATTGCACTCCAGCCTGGGTGACAAGAGTGAAACTCTGTCTGAAAAAAAACAAAACCAAAACAAATAGAAAAACAAATTTATTCTCTCCCAGTTGTACAGGCCAGAAGTCTGAAGCCAAGGTGTTGGCAAGGCTGGTTTCTCCTGGAGACTCTGAGGGATAATCTGTTCTATGCCTGTTCTCTCTCCTAGTTTCTGGTGGCTGCCCATAATTCTTAGTGATCCTTGGCTTGCAGCTGGATCACTCCAATATCTGTCTCTGTCGTCACATGGTGTTCCCCTTCAGTATCTGTATCCCTGGGGCTTTACATGGCCTCCTTGTAATGTCACCAGTCATTGGAGCTAGGGCTCACCGTAGTCCAGCATGTCCTTATCTGAATTTGATCACATCTGCAAAGACTGTGTTTCTAAATAAGATCATAGTTACAGGTACCAGAAGTTAGGACTTTAAATAACTTTTGGGAGAGCATAATTCAATCCTCAACAAAGTGCAAAACTCATTCCATGAGCTTCACAAGTACATATACCTATGTACCTGAAATTTTAATTAAGATGTAGAATATTACCTCCATCCCAGAAAGTTCCCTAGGTTACTTTCCAGTTAATTCCCTCATTCACTCCCTCCCAGACAACCGCTATCTTTATTTTTTTCACCCTAGAGTGGCTTTGCCTGTTCCAGAGCTCCATATAAAAAAAATCATACAATATGTATTCAGTGTTTTTATTCAGAATGTTTGTGAGTTCACCCATGTTGTTGCATGTATAGTAGTTCATTCCTTCTTATTGGGGAGCAATGTTTCGTTATATGAACATACCATAGTTTGTTTATCCATTATCCTATTAATGGGGATTCAGACTATTTCCAGGTTTGGGCTGTAAGAATAAAACCGCTAAGAGCACTTTTGAACAATTTTTTGGGGGAACGTATGTTTCCATTTCTCTTTGGTTTTGATTTGTTTGTTGCTTGTTTTTGTTTGGTTGGTTTTGTTTTGTTTTGAGACACAGTCTCTGTTGCCCAGGCTAGAGTGCACTGATGCGATCTAGGCACACTGCAACCTCTGCCTCCCAGGCTCAAGTGATCCTCCTGCCTCAGCCTCCTGAATAGCTGGGACTACAGGCGTGTGCCACCATGCCTGGCTAATTTTTATATTTTTTATAGAAACGGGGTTTTGCCATGTTGGCCAGGCTGGTTTCAAACTCCTGGACCCAAGCGACCCGCCTGCCTCAGCCTCCCAAAATGCTGGGGTTGCACGTGTGAGCCACCATGCCAGGCCTTCTCTTTGTTACTGTATTAGCTTACCTTTCTATTGCTGGTGCAACAAATTACCACATACTTAGCAATTTAAATCACACAAACGTATTAACTCACAATTCTGCAGGTTAGATATTCAACAGGGCTCTCACTGGGCTAAGACCAAGGTATTGGTAGGGCTGTGCTCCTTTCTGGAAGCCCTGTGGGAGAATCCATTCCCTTGTCTTTCCCAGCTTCCAATGGATGCCCACATCTTGGCTAGTGGCCTCCTTTCTCCATCTTCAAAGCCAGCAACATTGCATCTCTCTGATGTTTCTTCTGTAATTACATTGCCCTCATACCCTAATACTTTTGCCTCCCTCTTCCACTTTTAAGGACCTTGTGATTACACTGGGCCCACCCGAATAATCCAGGATAATCTCCCTAATTTAAGGTCATCTGATTAGCAAACTTAACTCCCCTTTGCTATGCAACAGAGGTCTTACGGATTAGTACATAGGCATCTTGGGATGGAGTGGGGGTGAAGGGGGCACATGGTGGCATTATGCTGCCTACCACAGATAAATAGTCAAGAGTGGAATTAATTGCTAATCATAGCGAAGATATATGTTTAACTTCTAAAAAAATTGCCCAAACTTCCCCCAAAGTGATTGTAAAATTTTATGTTCTCATCAACAATATGTGAGAGTTCTGGTTATGTTATGCCACATCCTTGTCAACATTTGCAACTGTCTGTTTTAGACATTCTAGTGAATATTAGTGATGTTTTATTGTGGCGTTAATCTGCATTTCCATGATGACTGGTGACTTTCAGCCCTATTGATTTGCATATTTTTCTTCTGCAATTTTTTTTTCAAATGTTTTGCCCAATGACAAACAACCCAGTAAAAACTTAGGGATTAGTACATAATGCCATCGTATTCCCCCTCCCCTAACCCCCCACTCCATCCCAAAATGCCTATGTACTAATCCCTAATTTTTTACTGGGTTGTCATTTTATTCCTGAATTGTGTGACTTCTTTTTATATTCCCAATAATAGTCTTCTTTTTTATATGTTTTGCTAATATCCTCTTTCAGTCTATGATTTGTCTATTCATTTTATTAGTATCTTTTGATAAACAGAAGTTTAAACATTTTTTATGATTTTTGCTTCCTGTGTCCTTTTAGAAGTTTTATAATTTTAGCTTTGATGTTTAGGGGAATGATCCACCTTGAGTTATTTTTCTGTGAATAGTGTGAGGTAGAAGTTGAACTTTCTTTCCATATGTATATTCAGTTATTCAATAATCATTTGCTGAAGAGATTTTCCTTTTCCCATTGGATTTCTTTGGTGCTTTTGTTGAAAATCCAATGACTATATGTGTATGGGTTTATTTTTGAATTATTTCTCTGTTCTATTTATCTAGTTATCTTTCCTTACATATTTGAGTAATGAACTTTTGATTACTGTGGTATATAGTAAGTCTTGAAGTCAAGTAGTGTGAGTCCTCCAATTTCATCCTTCTTATTCCATTTGGCTTCAGTCTTCTTTGCACTTCCATACAAACTTAAATATCAGTTTATTCATTTCTACCTAAAATCTGGTGGAATTATGATTCAAGATGCATGAGTCCATAAATTAATTTAGGGATGATTAACATCTCAAAATATTGAGTCTTATAACCCATGAACCTGGCATTTTCCCATTTATTTAAATCTTTAATTCCTCACATCAATGGCTTGAGTTTTTAGTGTAAAGATTATGTCCATGTTTTGTTATATTTATTTTCAAATATTACATGTATGTTTCTATATTATTGTAAATAGTATTGTTTGAAATTTTATTTTCAAATTGTTTGCTATTGTTTTGTAAAAATACAATTTATTTTTGTATATTGATTTTGTGTCCTGTGATATGGCTAAATTAACTTTTTACTTCTATTAATGTTCCTGCAGATCCTGAGTATTTTCTACATAGCAGTCATGTTATCTGTAAATAAAGATGACTCTCTTCATTCTGTTATAATTTCTATGCCTTTTAATTTTTTTTTTTTTTTTTTTTTTTTTTTTTTTTGCTTATTTTAGTGCATTGCCCAGGATTGCCAGGAGAGTATGGAACAGAAGTGGATGAATATACATGCTTATTCCTGATTTTAAAGGGAAAAGATACACTATCTCAATATTAAGTATAATATTAGTCGTAGATTTTTCTTAGATGTTCTTTATTAGATTGAAAGGTGTCTACTCCTTATTTGCTAGGTTTTAAAAAAGTTATCATGAAGGAGTGGTGAATTCTGTCAAATGTTTTCTCTGTGTCTATTTAGATGACTATGTTCTTCTCCTTTCTCCTGTTGAGATACTGAATTTGTTGATTGACTTTTGAGTGTTTAACCAAACTTAATTTCTTATAAAGCCAACTTTGTCATAATGTGTCATCCTTTTCTTATATCACTAGATTCTATTTGCTAAATTTTGTTAAGGATTTTTGTGCTATGAACAAATGATTTTGGCTTGTATTTGTGTGTGTGTGTGTGATTTCTTTTTCAGGTGTTAATTATCATTATGCTGAACTCACAAAATCAGTTTGAAAGTGTTCTCCTTCCTGAATATCATATCTATACAGCATGATTTTCTTTTAGCTTAAAGAATTTCCTCCTTAAACTACTGGGTGGGAAAAAAAAGAATTTCTTTTAGAATTTTTTTGTGGTACAGGTATGCTGGCAACTAATTCACTTTGTACTCATTTATCTTTAACAATTCTACCTTCCTCATTTCTGAAGGGTCCTTCCTTTCTCTTTCTTTTTCTTTCTTTCTTTTTTCTTTCTTTCTTTCTTTCTTTCTCTCTTTCTTTCTTCCTTCCTTCCTTTCTTTCTTTCTTTTTCTTTCCCTCCCTCCTCCCTCCCTCTCCTTCCTTCCTTCCTTCCTTCCTTCCTTCCTTCCTTCCTTCCTTCCTTCCTCCTTCCTTCCTTCCTTCCTTCCTTCTTCTCTTTCTTTCTCTCTCTTTCTTTCTCTTCTTTTCTTCTCTTTCTTTTCCCAGGGTCTCACTCTGTCAACCAGCCTGGAGTGGTATCTTGATCATGGCTCACTGAGACCTCAACCTTTCAGGCTCAAATGATTTTCCCACTTCAGCCTCCCGAATAGCTGGAGCTACAGCACTCCTGGCTAATTATTAAAATTTTTTTTGTAGAGACAGGTCTTCCTATGTTGCCCAGGCCTGGTCTGAAACTCTTGGCTCAAGCAACCCTCCCACCTTTGTCTCCTAAAGTGCTGGGATTACATGTGTGAGCCACCATGCCTGGTTCTATTTTTTTTAAATATAAAATTCTAGGTTTGCGGTTCCATTCAGTCACACTTTTACAGACATTCTACTGTCTCCTGGCCTCCACTGTTTCCAATGAGAAGTCAATGGTAATTCATATCATTGTTTCTCTGTGCATAATGAGTTGTTTTCTCTGGCTGCTTTCAAGATAATTCTCTTTACTTCACTTTCTACATTTTGACTTTGATGTGCTTAAATGTAGTATATTTTGCAACAATCCTGCTTGGATTCACTGAGCTTCTTGAATCTGTAAACTTATGCCTTTTGCCAAAATTAGAAAATAAAATAGGCCTTTGTTTCTACTAATACTTTTTTGTTCCTTTCTTTTGTTTTGGGATTCCACATGCACATATGTCAAATCAGTAATGTCATCAGGGACCTAGCTTCCTTACACTTTTCTGCTCTGCTATTCTGGCATATTCTTCACATTAACTTTCTTCATGTCTCTAAGATGTTCACCATAGGACCAGACAACATGAAGATGCAACACTCCATAAAATAAGAAGGTGTATTTCTTTTTGTACGCATGTTTTTAAGATCTAAAAGAAAAACTTTCCCAGATGCTCTTTAGTAACATTCCACACACAAACATCTCATTGGCCAGGACAAGCACAACAGTAAGTTAATCAGTGACAAGGGAAATGGGACCCCTCTGATTAGCTTAATCAATATCTATCCTTGGGAGGTCATGGAACAGAATATGATTCTCCCAGTATGAGAAAAGGATATTGGGTATGAGTTATCAGGAGACAGCAAATATTAACACCTACACTGGAGAACTCCTCAGGTGTTTCTATCACCAAGTCCTAGAGTTATGTTTCAGGAACAGGCTGTCCATACCTCTTCTCTTTAGGAGTTTTGAAGCTGCCACACTCCACTCTTCTCTGTGGTATTCCTGACTTTGGGTTCCCCAAAACCCTCAGGATGCTTGGCTTTGTATCCCTCCTGCAAATGCACAGTTTGTTTCATTATAGCATCCTTGCCTTTAGGAGATTGTAAGAAACCAAGGGGGTTAAAAATGAACTATGAAGAGGCTATGAAGCTTTAAAAAAAATTCACAGTGTTTACTCTCATGGTCTCTGAGCCACAGTTCCCAAGTTCCTTCTGACGTAATAGCTAAATATCTGCTAGATTATTGTTTTCAGCTCTCTATCTATTCCAGAATGTCCCCTGGCTGAATCCACAGAACCTTGTTCTTCAGATTCAAAGCAATGCTAAACCTTTTTTTCATGAGGGCATTATATTTGGCTAATACTTATAGAGATCCCCCGGTTGGAAAATAGCACTGGGAGGATCCTTTGACTGATAATAGTGATATGTCCCCCCACAGAGCAGCCACTTTGGGCACCTCTGCCAGTCCATGCTGGGCTTCTCCTGATTCTCTAGTGCTGTAAAGAGAAAGGCTGCTGTATTCAGACTGCCATTTAGGAACTTTCTAGAGTCTTTCTTTGCCATTGAACAGTATCTCTGAAACTTTGGGCCATTTCTTGATACTCCATCCCTAAAAATCCTCATCTCAAAATCTTTAAAATAGGCTCCCCAAGCTCAGATAGATTTTGCATCCCAAACACACACATAACAAGAAGTACATGCTTGTAGGTGTGTGTCATTATTTCTGGGTTCTGTATTCTGTTTCATTGGTCTATGTGTTTGTTTTTGTACCAGTACCATGGTGTTTTGGTTACTGTAGCCTTGTAGTATAGTTTGAAGTTGGGTAATGTGATGCCTCCAGCTCTGTTGTTTTCATTTAGGATTGTCTTGGCTATTTGGGCTATTTTTTGGTTCCATATGAATTTTAAAATAGGTTTTTTTCTAGTTCTTTGAAGAATGTTATAGTAGTTTGATAGGAATAACACTGAATCTGTAAATTGTTTTGGGCAATATGTCCAAAATATGCATTCTTTCTATCCATGAGCATGGAATATTTTTCCATTTGTTTGTCTTGCCTCTGATTTCCTTGAACAGTGTTTTGTAATTCTCATTATAGTAACCTTTCACCTTCCTGCTTAGTTGTATTCCTAGGTATTTTATTATTTTGGTGGCTATTGTAAGTGGGATTGCATTCTTGATTTGATTCTCAGCTTGGATGTTGTTGATATATAGAAATGCTACTGATTTTTGTACATCAATTTTGCATTCTGAAACTTTGCTGAAGTTATTTATCAGATCAAGGAGCTTTTGGGCTGAGACTGTGGGATTTTCTAGATATAGAATCATGTCTGAAAACAGGGATAGTTTGACTTCCTCTCTTCCTATCTAGATGCCTTTTATTTCTTTCTCTTACCTGATTTCTTTGTCCAGGACTTCAAGTACTATGTTGAATAGGAGTGGTGAGAGAGGGCATCCTTGTTCTGTGCCAGCTTTCAGTGGTGTTGCTTACAACTTTTGCCCATTTAGTATGATGTCAGCTGTGAGTTTGTCATATGTGGCTCTTATTATTTTGAAGTATGTTCCTTCATTGCCTAGTTTGTTGAGGGTTTTTAACATAAAAGTATGCTGAATTTTATTAAAAGCCCCTATTGAGATAATCATATGGTTTTTGTCTTTAGTTCTGTTTATGTGATGAATCACATTTATTGACTTGTGTATGTTAAACCAACCTTGATCCCAGGTATAAAGCCTACTTGATCATGGAGGAATAGTTTTTTGATATCCCCCTGGATTTGGTTTGCGAGTATTTTGTTGAGGATTTTTGCATCTATGTTTATCAAGGATATTGGCTTGAAGTTTGCGTGTGTGTGTGTGTGTGTGTGTGTGTCTGCCAAGTTTTGGTGTCAGGATGATGCTGAACTCACAGAATGAGTTGGGGAGGAGTCCCTCCTCCTCAATTTTTGGGAATAGTTTTGGTAAGAATGGTACCAGCATTTTTTATACATCTGGTAGAATTTGGCTGTGGACCTGTCTGGTCCTGGTTTTTTTTAGGTTGGCAGCCTATTTATTACGAATTCAATTTTGGAACTCATTATTGGTCTGTTCAGGACACAACAGTGTGAACAGGCAGAATAGTGGCTGTCTGGCCAATTCTTTCTCTCCACTCTAGAAATAAACAATACAGGGTAGAATAGATAAGAAAAGAGTAGAAGCAGAGTATGAGCACAATAATGACAAGGACTGAAGTCATGTGTGTCAGATTCAAGAACTCATGTTATATGGTAGACAGGGGATTGTTCAGAAATAAGGGAGTAGAAATCATGTCTGAAAATCCTGGTGGTTAATATTTTAATAGGGGTTTGACATCAAGCTGTTGAGGCAAACACTACTGAGTTGTGGTTCTTAGAAGTTAGGATATGAGAAAGGTTTTGGGAGTTTGGAGTCTAGGCAAGAGAGTAAGAGAAGATAGTAGATAGAGTTGTAGAGATGTATAACCTAGACACTTAGGTGAAGAAGACAAAAGAAGAAGTGGCCATTGACCCGGAGTGTATCTGGCCCAAAAGTGTGTGTCTTCTGGCCTGAATTATCCCTTCTAGGCGGTATGGAAGGTCCTGGGTCTGCAGGTGTATTCAGGGAGGTATGGTATGTCACAGAAAGGATACTGGATTAGGAAGCACCAGGTATAAACTTTAATCCTAGCTCTGTCCCGTGCAAGCTATATAGCCTTAGGGAATTCACTTAATCTCTCTGAACCTTAGTTTCTTCATTTGAAAAACTTTGATGAAAGCACTTGTCTTCTGTGAGGATAAGACAATATATAAAAAAATTACTTTGAAACTTTAAATTACTGTGCAAGTGTAAGCCATTACTATCTTACTACTGAGAGTACAGTGCCCTCTGATTAAAATAAGCAAAGAAAGGAGATAACAGAGGTATAGGGGATCTTCAAGTTCCAGACATCCAATAAAGAAGCTATCCATATGAGCCTAAATTATTTTTTAGTAATATGAAGTTATCTAAGACTTAGAGTACTAAGACAATGCAAATAGCTATCATTTTGTATAGTAGGTAGGACTTTTGACTTCAAATGACTGAAATTGGCTTCAAATGACAGAAAAAAGGGGAAGTTTGTTGACTCACAGAACAGGAGAAGGCAGAGAGGCAGCTTCATTTAAGCATGGCTCAGTTCAAGGACTTAAATGGTGTTGTAATCTGTCTCTCTTCCTTCTTAGTTGTTTCCCTCTGTATGACCTTGTTTGCCTTCACATTGCTGGCTCATCATATCAATCCAGCTTAGCAACCATAGCAGAAGGAAAAATTGACTCTCCCACTTTCCATATATTAATCCCCAAAAAAGACTTGGATGCCTCCTGCCCCAGCACCACCCTGTCCTCAATCTTTGGGTAACATGCTCACCTCTGAACAAATTGGAGCATATTTAGTTTTTACAAGTATCAGATGTGTAAAATTATAAGTAAAGGAATCTATTTTCATTAACATGTGGTCAAACCAGAAGCTCTTGTCTATCAGGAATATATCTGATAATACAATATGTACAATTATAAATGTGTCATATACTTTTTTCTTATGATAGAAATTCCATGAAATTGAATTTATTAGAATTCCTGAGTTTATAGCCTATGGTTGTGATATTTGACAGCTTTCTGAAATTTGTCACTTGTTTCAATTTTTCTTCTCTTCATTTGGCACCTACTGTGTGTCAAGTGCTTCATCGGTCGCTGGGGATATACAAGTGAACACAGCAGGCCCTTATGGTGCTTGCCTAGCGCCATACTGGGGGTCAGGTCACCCCCAGTAAAATGAGAGGGCCTCCAAAGGACTTCTCTGTGGACCTTTGGTCACCCAAAAACTGTAACTGCCACTTCACTGTATACGTTGGTTGATTTTTTAAAATCTGCAAGTCTCCCTGTAACCTAGCACTGGAAGATAGAAAAAAACAAAAGAGAGCTAGTTAACATCTATTAATAAAACAGAACAAAACAAGACAACAAAGGCAAGACTGCAATAGTAGCAGAGACTAATTTTCTGAATTTGAGGTTGGATCTTGACATTTTTGGAATTTTATTTTAGCTATTTTTATCTTAATATTATATAATGATATATTAGAACTACATAATAATGACAGTGAAATGCATAAGCTGTGAAATCCTGTGTTTCTGGATGCAGGAGGGATATTCAATGGGGTGAAACAGGTAATGTCATAAAACCCAGGCACTATTATGCTGGAGAGACATTTTAAAGGTACGGATTAGCCTGGAATTTGTCTCTTAGCTCAAAAGCCATAAGTTTATAAAACTCTCCCCACCACTACCTACAGCAACCCAGAACATATCAGAATTAAAAGCTCAAAAAGACAGTTCAGAGAAATGTTCTGCCATTTAAATAGAGACAAGACATCTTCCAAGTAGTGAGCAACTTTGGCTGGCATTTTGCAGAATGTATTAAAGAAGAATAAATCTTAAATTCTAGCATGCAATGAAGACTTAAAGAATGAACTTTAAAAATCATTGCCACCAAGAGATTTGTGAATCCTCTAAAATGGTACTGAAATCTCTGCTATAAGAAAGAAGCCATTTCAAATGCAGATGGTAAGGGTGGTAAATACCTTCAGAAAGGGAAATAATCTATAAATTTACAGTAAAGGAAAAAGAGACATTCCCTTGGCATCCTTAGTTGAGGGTTTCAACAATTCCTAGTTAAGGATTGAAGGGTTGAAAGTTATTATCAGACTCTATGCTGTCTATTATTTTTTAATGTACATACACCTAATAGGTATGTGTATGGGTATGGGTATGGATATGGACAGAGACATAGATAAATAGATACATAAATATAAACACCCATTCTGGAAGGGTTATTATTGCATACTTGATCTTTTACCTTTATGCATCAAACTTCTATACACATACACACATGGTTAAGTAATACAATAGTAAAGTATATTTAGTTTTCATTCTATTGAGTGAGTTTAGTCAATTTTACTTACCTTCTTTGTTGTCATTACAAAGTTTCAGTTTCATTACCCTCTCTGGTGAACTGAAAAGCTCTTGACATCAGATCTTGGTATAAAATTTGATTCTTCCACCTGCCAGACATGAGACATCAAGCAAATTGTATAGTCTCCAAGTTGGTAAAATAAGAAGAATAAAACTGATGCCCAAGGCTACTTTGCCCAGGATTAAAGTATGTAATATATGTAAAGCTTCTGTAACCTACAACCTTAAGGGAAACTTCCTGCTCATATTTTCTGTTCACAGGGACTAGTGTGCCATGTAGGGAACAACATGACCTCCCCTATTAGTTTTGGCCCTGGGTGGTGACCCACTCTGTGGTACCAGAGAGGAAATGACCCCAGTCCCTGGGCCTGTGTCCTCTGGGAGCAGGGGCCATCCCCATCAGCCCTCTGCATCCATGGCTGTGCCCTCAAAGTTGTTCTTCCTTTGTTTCATTTCATCACTGTCCTTTTCAGTCCAGGCTGGCAATGTTTCTACTGTTATAAAATTCTCAGAAACCTTACTGGCCTTCTGTGCAATTCATGGAAATCCAAGCCATCAGACAAGAGGTCTTTCAGACTTTTGGATAACTGTATCTCTATTCCTGGCTTCTGCTAAGATGGCTAATGGGATCCATGAGTTAAAAGCCTAATCTCTTTAGCAAAGGCTTGTCCAGACACACCCTTTGCCCTCTTTCCAGAGAACACTATCTGGTGAGGCTGAGACTTAGCCAAAGGATCAAGTGCTGGTTTCTTTTTGCTTAGCAGTTTATTCTTCAGTTTATTTCTTTCTTCTCACATTTTATTAAAAGCAATAAAGAGAAACAAGGCAGTACCTTCAATACTGTGCTTAGAAATTTCCTCAGCTAAATATCCAAGTTCATTGCTTACAAGTTCTACTTTCTAACAGAGCACAATTCAACCAAGTTATCAGCCACTTTATAACAAGGATCACCAGTCCTCCAGTTTTCAACATTTCCTCATTTCTGTCTGAGACTTTCCCAAGCACCTTTATGTTCACATTTCTAGCAACATTCTGTTCATGTGAAAAACGTATTTTCTAAGACGATAGTAACTTTCTCCACAGCTCTCCTCTTTTCTTTCTGAGCCCTCACCAGAATCTCCTTTAATGTCTATATTTCTGTATAGACATTTCTGTATTTCTGTCTTTTCAAGGAAATCCATGCCTTTTCTTTCATGCACCACAAAACTCTTCCAACCTCTATCCACTACCCAATTTCAAAGCCATTTCTAGCTTTTTAGGTATTTATTACAGCAGCACCCCAGTTCCTGATATCAACATCTGTATTAGTTTTCTAGGGTTTCCATAACAAAGTAATACAAAC
Organism: Trachypithecus francoisi; assembly: GCF_009764315.1. Taxonomy (NCBI): domain Eukaryota; kingdom Metazoa; phylum Chordata; class Mammalia; order Primates; family Cercopithecidae; genus Trachypithecus; species Trachypithecus francoisi. The sequence goes on along the minus strand of NW_022681453.1, from coordinate 117,369,849 downwards.
TGGGTGACTTAGACAACAGAAATTTATTGTTTACTGTTCTGGAGGATAGAAGTCTGAAATCAAGGCATTTACAGGGTTGCTTCCTTCTGAGGGCTGTGAGGAAAGGAGCTGTTCCAGGCCTCTCTCCTTGGCTTGTAGAGGGCTATCCTCATTGTATGTCTTTACATAGCTTTCTCTTTGTGTGCCTGCCAGTGTCCCAATTTCTTCTTCTTATAAGAATACCAGTCATATTGAATTTGGTGCCCATACTACTCTAGTATGAGCTCATCTTAATTATTTATACCTGCAATGTCCCTATTTCCAAATAAGGCCACATTCTGTGGTACTGGGGATTAGGATTTCAATATATGATTTTTTTTGGTTGCGGGGATGACACATTTTAACCCACAATATCTCCCTTACCTGGTACCAGTTGATCTATATATTACTAATTTATAGTTGGCCTATGACATTATCCAGAATGAACAAGTAACTCTTGGGTATTTAACTTGAAAAGTCTAGCATAATTCAGAAAATGACGTTATCTAGAATGAATAAGTAACTCTTGGGCATTTAACTTGAGAAGTCTAGCATAATCCAGAAAGTTTGCAGGAAGAGCTAACACTGAGAGAAACACAGAGAACTGAGTCCCTGAGGTAAACAAGGGTTCCTTAGCAAGCCAGTTATGTGGAGGCAGTAGCTCTGAGTCTTGAATAAGCTGAGATATGTGATTAGGGTAAGGATATAGGACAGGGAGAAGTAGCAAAAGGAGACACAATAAGCTACACAAGGAGAAGGGCAGACAGAGAGCAGTGGAGTTAAGTGAAGGCAGAGGACTAGATAGGTTCAGTATCACAGCCGAGGCCCCTGGAAATGACCAGGGTATGGTTCCAGGCCCCATGAGGCCGGGTCCTGCTACGGCCCTTGCTCCTGGAGTCATGATCTCTGTCTCCTTCCTAACTCCTTGCTTACTGTCCCCTCCCCAAAATAACCCCTAACACCTCCTTGAGCTAAGCCAGGTACAATACCAGGAACCCAATTAAATTAGCACCTATTCAAGGATGGAACAAAGTTGGTCCTCAACAGTGTTAGTTTCCATTCCTCTTCACCAGCTGTTAACTAGATCAAGATTCGGGTGCCCAAAGATACCAGACTAAGCAATGGCCCTTCCATGGTGGTTGGTTCATTAACCCCTCTTACTTTTATATGAGTTTTAATGAGTTAAGGCACTGTCAGATGCAGCTTCTTTCAGGAACACATTCTTCAGACTGTACATACCTTGGTACAAATATTAGGAATTGCTATGCTTAGAAACTCTTTTTTATGTTTATAAACTGAGAAGAGGAGGTCATCACAGAGCAGTGGCTTTCCTTCTCTTTAGTATGCAATAGCAAAGGTGGGAGAGGAAAAAAGATAAAACTGATGAGAGAAAAGAGATGGCTGACTGTTGCTAAGCAACCTTTGTTGGCAAAAAATCTAAAAACAAGAATCATGAGCTTGCTTGTAATTGGGCCAGTATCTTAGAGGATATTTATAATTCCTGAGAGATTTGTTTTCAGACCATTCCTTTTTTTAATTGAAGCACTTAATCACTTATTTTAGGGATGGTTGTCATAATTACATAAAATTTTACTACTTAAAGCTAATTGTGGAATGTCACTGATTGAGTTCCAAGTATTTGCAGAAGATATCTTAATTTTTTTTTTTTTTTTATGAAATAAGCATCAGAATATATGTGGTTTACATGTGAGTAGCATGGCTCTCCATATCTACAGCCAAATAATGCATCTCTCTGTAGCTGTTACAACACTGGGAATGGAAGGGCAGCACCAAAGCTTACCATTTACATAATTACAGTCTTGGATATTGAGATTAATTCATCCTGATTTGCCCAGAACTTTCCCAAGTTTAGTACTGAAAGTCATGCATCCCAGGAAGCCTCTCAGTTCTGGGCATACCAGAACAGTTGCACACCTTATCTCTGATCTTATTGTTTTACCTAAGAGGGTTAGATTGGATTTGCAATGGACCCTGGGGCTAGAGTGTTCTTGAAAGATCTTTTCTGAGCACAGCTGAACTTCATATCTTCATATGAACTTTATATCTGGGGATTCCTCTGGGCAACTAGCTAGTTTGAACTTGATGGGCTTTAATTCATTTGGTGGAGCCTCAAGAAAGAGTAGTTCAGTGGAACCCACTGGAAATCCTTGGGAGTGAGAGCGAAACCAACCTGTTTCCTTAATCTGTATTCTGGGCCCATATCTCAAGCTCAAGACTTCCAACCTCTTGTCGAACCCTAGATGCTTTATATATGTAATAGATTCCTGTCTATAACATCAGTCATTATATTAAGCAATTCCCAATGGGTATGGATGTAGTGGGGGTCTGCTATGGCAGATGGGTAGTAGTAAAGGGATGTGCAATTTGAAAGAGAAAGCCATCCTGCAGTTCTTACATGTATCCCAGGGAAGAGGCTGTTCCCACTATGGGAGCAGTCACATCCTCTCACACCAATACAGAAGCATTCTTTCAAACCACTCTGGCCATCAGAGGTTTGGGTTAGGCACAATAAATTGACCAACTACATGTCTACTTACCTCTGAGGTTCTTGGCACATGGTACCATTGACTATGTGATCAAGTGATCTGCATCCTGTGATCAGTTGCCTATGTGATCAATTGACCTGCATCCTGTTATCTAGGGCACATAATCACAAGGTAGGCTATGCATCACTGCAAACTGAATTCAATGTGGAGGGCCCAGGAAGGAGGATTCAAGGTGAATAAATAGTTAGAAAATAAGGTGGCCAGAACAGTGGTAATTTAACTTAGTAGAGATGAGACTGGACATGGCGCAATGGCTCACGCCTGTAATTCCAGCACTTTGGGAAGCTGAGGCAGGCAGATCACCGGGGGTCAAGAGTTCAAAACCAGCCTGCCCAACATGGTGAAACCCTGTCTCTACTAAAAATACAAAAATTAGCCAGGCATGGTGGCTCATGCTTGTAGTAGCAGCTACTCGGGAGGCTGAACCCAGAGAATCGCTTGAACCTGGAGGTGGAGGTTGCAGTGAGTTGAGATCATACCACTGCACTCCAGCTTGGGTGATAGGGCAAGGTTTTGTCTTAAAAAAAAAAAAAGATAAGACTGAAAGGTAATAATCAATGCTCATGTAGATAAGGATTATTTCAGGTAAGGGATAGGTTCTTTTACTGAAATAGAGCAAATAAGGGAAATTGTGAGCAATCCAAATATACCAGAGTTAGGTGGAACATCCTGACATTCAACATGTAATAATTCTATCTCATCTAGCAATACAGGGATGCTCTATACCCAGGGTTAACAAAGGATTTCCCAAGGCTTGTCCTGATAATTCTCTGTGTTAATCAGTTTATACACTGCAGGAAAGACCCTAGATGAATGTACCACCACAGGTGTCCCTAATAACAATGCCTTGAATAAATACCAAAACATTCTACAGTGATTTTTGTGTGTGTGTGAACTGATGGCTAAGAGGCTGAGAGGTGAAATAGGACTAGGCAATTAGGTTGTAAAGAGATAGAATAAAACTCAGTTGATGCCCTTAAACTCAGAATGATGCCATTCTTTCAAATGAATAGAATTATGCTTTAGGCTGGCATTAAGGAGGGACAGTGATGTTGCATATTTAACAAACGCTAAGGGAGTTATAAGTGCATTTAAATGAAAAACTTTGCAGGTGAAGAAAGATAGAAAAAAGCTGAGAGTAGAAAAATGACAAAAAGCTCTCATCATACTCTATTCTGGGAAAACAAGGGTACCAGTTTCTGGGTTGGCTTGCTTACGTAAACTAAAGCATTTCTAAAGGGTGCAACCCGTACGCTATGTTCCTTAACACGGAATGAAAGGGTGGTACTATAAATCAGGTTATAGTGGGCCAATCAAATACTCAGAATTCTAAAATTCGGAATTCAATTATTTGGGTTCAAGGGATACATTCCTACTTATATAATACTGAAGTCAACAAGGAATTGGTATGGGGCTTGGTGTAAAGTGGGGGAGGGTTGCGGAGGTTCAGAGATGGCTTTCTTATTCCATCCATCTTGTTCTCAGATCCATCCACAGACACAGGAACTTAACCCTAGACTCTTAGGGGCACCTTGTGACTAAGTCCTCAGTCAGCAGACCTCTTTTTACCTGCACTATCTTCCTTGCTCCAACCTTTTTCCCCACTACACACACACACATACACACGCGTGCATGCACACACACACATACACACACACGCACACACACACAGGCACATGTGCGCACACATACAGGCACATGCACACACACATACACACAGTCCCTCAGTCCTTTTGGGTCATTTCATGACCAGCTTTCCACTTAGTATAGCACACCAGCCATCTTCTGCTCCACAGGGACTAGGAAGTAGGGGCATGCTTCTTCTGATCCTGACCTAGGAGAGAATCCCTACAAACACATTTCCTACTAGAACAGCTACAAGTCTTACTGTGATCAATGAATGTCTGTTTCTCTCTCAACTTTAAGGCCTTCCTCCTAATTCTTATCCTCAGCCGTCACCAGAAAAGGGAAACTAGTCCTGCCACAAAAGCATTTGAGCTGTATCAACTTTAATGCTCATATCCCAGAGCAAAGTAGTGGAGACACTGATTCAGTAAACAAAGATTTGGACCAGGGAGAAATGAAGGAAGAAACAGGGGAGAGAAGATGTGAAAATAAATAAAGAAAATGAAGGAAGAGAAAAGAAAGAAAAAGGGTAATATCATTTTCTGATTTACCAGTGGAAGGAGTCTATGTCCCACAGACTGTATAACAGGATGACAGGAGTTATATTCTCTGTTCTCTCAGGACATTTGTCCTTGTGATTCCTTATCCCCAGGATGCTCTTCCAGCAGACTCTGGTTTGCTCCCTCGCTCCCCTTTTCCCCTGCTCAAGGTCAGCTTGCCAGGGAGGCCTTTCCTGACTACCTCTGACCCCTCGTCTTTATTCTTGCCCTTTATTCTTCTTGTCTAGCACTTATCACTGCATAATAAGTAGCATTACTTATTATGTTGTTACCTGTTTATTGTCTGTTTTCCCCATGCTAAAAGGCGAGCTCTGTGTGAACAGGGACTTGCTGGTCCCCAGAACAGCCATCCTTTGCAACATAGCAGAAGCTCCCTAAGTATTTGTTAAATGAAAATTAGGGTAGGGGGTTCCTCTGCGAGCTTTACAGGTGTTTTCAGGATTCACTCTATTGGTTTCAAGCAAGCAAGATGGGTGCTGCAGTATTAGGGCTATGATCAGTGGCCTTCGGCTAAAAGAATAAACATCAGAACTAACCTGGGCACTCCTTGATTTGTAGACCACCAGATGCTTCCTGGCAGACTAATTTCTTTCCTCTTGTAGTAAATGAGGAAGAACTCCTAATACGTGAGTGTGAATGACCAAGGGCGATGGCCTTTCAGACACTGTGAACCTTTAGATGGGTAGGAATTCTTGAAGGATACTAGCCAGTCGCAAACAGGTCAAAGCATCTGGGAGCTCTATTCTGTGGGCTACAACCCTCATCACTCACTCCCAACAGGCAAGAGGATGTTTTAATTCGGCTAGCTGCAACTCATTTTATCTCTGCAATAATTTGAGCAGAAAAACATCTGCTTGAAAAGAGCTTTGAGATCCTAGAATAAAAAAACAATGACCCAAGATTAAGCAAGGGGGAGTGTGGATGTGGGAGAGTCAATTAACTGAGCACTGAAACATCCCACTTGGGGTTTGGGCTCATCTTAAAAATTCTTTTCTTGTTTCATCTATTGTAATTCCCCCAGACTGCTACAGAGAACTTGCATTTTATCCAAAGTAAATATTCCAGTAGATGAAATCTAAGCAGATCACTCTAGCACTATAAAGTGGAATTCTAATGGGTTTCTCCCACGCTGAGATCTGAGACTTTGGTGGAGGTGGGGTTGGGGGAACTATAGTTTTGAAATGAACAGTATCTTCTCTCTCTAAATCAATTTTACTTTAATGGATCTACACCTCCAGACCAATCTGTTGTAGCAGGCTGAAAAACAAAAAGTTTCTTTGGAAATATTCCCCTCTCCACTACCAGATGTAGAAAATCTGATCTTATTCTAGATGTTTGTATCATTTTGTGCTTTATTTGCACATTGTGTATGCCTCTTTCACCGCTCAGTCTGCAGTATTTTTATGCCTTTTCCTTAAACTTGATAGACATCTGAGGATGACTTGGAAGCTCTCTCTCGGGAATGTCATGCCTGAGACAGACACGGCTTTCACCCAAATCAAAGACGAGTTGAACAGCTGGCAAAGAAGGTCAATAGCTTTAGAATGGCTTCATTTTGTAAATTATTTTTTAAAATTTACCCCTCTGATAGTATCAAGAAGAAAATGTAACATTTCTGTTTAAGTCCTGAGCATCCTCTTTGTGAAAAGACAGATGGCCACCAGACTGAGGCGTTTCTGCCTGAGGTCTGAGTCAGAACCCTTCCTCGAGCACCTGCTCTGTGTCCAGGATTCTGCTATACACTGGGTGTGGGGACTTCCAGGAAGGAAAGATGCGGCACAATCCTTCAGCATTCCTGAATGGCCTCTGTACAGGGGGGCTGCTCACGAATGTCCTAAAATATCTGCTCCCAAGTCAATCTTGCCTCCTTCAGTCCACTGTCCACACAGCAGCCTGAGTAGCCTTCCAGTACCAATCAGATGAGAGTCATTATCCCAGCTTTCAGACATTAAAACCCTTCAGTGTCTTGCTCTGAGTAACTTGGAATAAAGTCCAACTTTTTTTTTTTGTTTCTTTTTTTGAGATAGAGTCTTGCTTTGTCACCCAGACTGGAGTGCAGTGGTACGATCTCCACTCACTGCAACCTCCACATCCCGAGTTCAAGCGATTCTCCTGCCTCAGCCTCTTGAGTAGCTGGGACTACAGGTGCGCCCCACCATGCCTGGCTAATTTTTCGGATTTTTAGTAGAGACAGGGTTTTGCCACGTTGGCCAGGTTGGTTTCAAACTCCTGATCTCAGGTGATTTGCCCGCCTTGACCTCTCAAAGTGCTGGGATTACAGCATGAGGCACCACACCCAGCCAAAGTCCAACATTTTAAATATGACTTATTCCTTGCCTAATCTTTCCAGCTCCATCTCTTACCTCCTGCTTAGAGTTCCGGCTGTGAGCAACATTTTACCTTCCTTGAACACACCTGTCCCCTTGCGCTGAGGTTCATCTCTGAGCCTTTCCATCTGCTGTTTCACTGCCTCACATTCCCAACCTCCCTTTCCTGCCCCTCATCGCCTGGAAATCCCCATTCATCCTTAATGTCTCCAGACTAGGTCCTCTTCTATATGGTTCTACACAAGAGTCTTCAACTCAAATATGTTCAGGTGCAAGATTGATAATTCAGACAGGTGAAACTGACTCTATATGAGACAATTCAGAGTAGTGAAGAGTAGCAAATTGTAGAGTGCATTCTTCTCTAAATAGACAGTGATTGTCTCAGCTCCAGGCAAGTGTTGCCATGTGGGACTACAAGCCTACTTTTGCCATCTTTTCTTATTTTTAAAGAGACATTAGAAATCTAGATTTTTGTTGGAAATGCCTTGATGTTTAACATGCCATGTGGGCCCAGATGTGGCCTGTTGACCATCCAGTGAAATACTGATTTGCTTTAGTTGTCTTCTCTGCAGAGCTATAACTGTTTCTCAAACTGTAGTGAGCATGTCCTCAAAATGCAGAGATTTAGGTCTCACTTTCAGAGGGAGGTGGATGGGGGAGGCAGGAAGACAGGTTTGGCAGTCTGTGTTGTTCATTGTTTTACGGTGCTTACAATGCCTAGTATGGGATCTAGGGCATGGCGGGTGCTCCAAAAAATACTGGTTGAATAACAAATCCTACATTGAAGTATCAAACATGGCCCAGTTTACAAGCTGCTGCCTCTCAAATCACCAAGACTAGTTGGGAATGAGTTGAGAGGAACTGATGCCGGCTACCACTAACCCTCCCAAATTCCCTCCTATTTTTAGTTTCTGGAATTGAGGTTTATCCAGATATGGTACTGGATTAGGTGAAACCATGAGCATTTAGGGGATTATATCTTTTTCCCTGACCAACTTAGATTTTTCTAGAATCAGTTGCTGAGGAAAGAGATAAGTAGTTTCACAGACAAGACAGTGAAAATCAGAAGGTGGTCTGCTTGGCAGCCCGGGGAAGGAATTCTAGGCTCCTCCTAAGCTTTTCTCTCCTGGGTCTGGATTTCAAGGTGTCTCCATATACATGAGGGCATGTCCACCTGGGTGGTAAAAAATGTTGTCTTGCATAGACAGGCTGGAGTCCATCTGGGAAGACTCCCTGCAGTGCACTCCACACTAAAGGTGGGAAAACTATCTCTTGTAAACCAGATTATTTAGTTGTAAGCTATTCTGTGCTTATTTACTTTTAATTTTCATTACAAGGCCTTTAGCACAGTCTTGTTTAAATGTTCCAGCCTTGTTTGGAAGGGGAGACACTTCAATATAAGCAGCACCCTTTAGAATCCACCTGGTGGCAGCAGTAGAGACTGAGCAGTATGGTCCTACAGTGCTTGTTAGAAATGCATATGCATAGGCTTTCCGCCCTGCCCTAGACCTGCCTCCTTCTGGGAATGAGGCCTAAATCTCTGCATTTTGAAGACATGCTCACTACAGTTTAAAAAGCACTGCCTTGTACTTTCTCCCTAGGTTTTAGTGTTACTTTCCTAGACAAAATATTTTATTTTATTTTATTTTATTTTTTTCTTTTTTCTTTTTTTTTTATTATATTTTAAGTTCTAGGGTACATGTGCATAACGTGCAGGTTTGTTACATATGTATACTTGTGCCATGTTGGTGTGCTGCACCCATCAACTCGTCAGCACCCATCAATTCATCATTTATATCATGTATAACTCCCAATGCAATCCCTCCCCCCTCCCCCCTCCCCCCTCCCCATGATAGGCCCCAGTGTGTGATGTTCCCCTTCCCGAGTCCAAGTGATCTCATTGTTCAATTCCCACCTATGAGTGAGAATATGCGGTGTTTGGTTTTCTGTTCTTGTGATAGTTTGCTAAGAATGATGGTTTCCAGCTGCATCCATGTCCCTACAAAGGATGCAAACTCATCCTTTTTTATGGCTGCATAGTATTCCAAAGCAAAACATTCAGATATATAATTTATTACTCACCAGTAATAAACTGGAAGATCTCGAAACATTATCTCTAAAACGTAAGCACAATTTGTATATTTAAAAAAACAGCTCCTTCAGCTAGGTGTAGTGGCTCAAAGCCACATTCCCAGCACTTTCGGGGACCAAGGTGGGAGGACCGCTTGATGTCAGGAGTTTGAGACTAGCCTGGGCAACAAAGTGAGACCCTGTCTGTATGATAAATAAATAAACCCCAGCTCCACCTATAATGAGTGTAAACACTATCAAAAATGAAGTGTGCTGATATTGCTGAATGAGTATTAAGAATTATACAAATGAAGCTTCAGGACCTGATTTCCTAGTATTTTACATCAACACACATGCCAAATATAGAACTAACAGTATAAGTGATGGTGGTTATTCCAGTAGAAAATAGATGCAATGTTTAATCAACCACATCTATTAGCTGAGTCATTTAATGCATGAAGTAGAGTGGTAATTGTAAACTAATGTTATTTCCAAGACACATAATAAAAATGAATTTTAAGAAAAAATCATTTGATTAAAAACATTTCAAACCCTATTTCACTAATGTGATTTTATCTGTTAAATAAGCTTCTATGTACCATCAGTCTCCAAAGAAATACGTATTAAATTATTTTTTACAAATAAATAAATAAATAATAAATAATAAATAAATAAATAATAAAAAATAAAAAGCACTGCCTGGCCCGGTGCAGTGGCTCACGCCTGTGATCCTAACACTTTGGGAGGCCAAGGCGGGTGGATCACTTGAGGTAAGGAGTTCAAGACGAGCCTGGCCAACACGACAAAACCCCGTCTCTACAAAAATACAAAAATTAGCAGGGCATAGTGGCACATACCTGTAATCCCAGCTACTCGGGAGGCTGAGGCAGGAGAATCGCTTGAACCCAGGAGGCGGAGGTTGTGGTGAGCCGAGATTGCGCCCCTGCACTCCAGCCTGGGCAACAGAGCAACAGAGCAAGACTCTGTCACAGAAAATAAATAAATAAATAAATAGCACTGCCTAAGGAGAAGAGTAAGGGGAGGTGAATTTTTCCCTTCTTTGTGTCTACCTTGTAACCTTGAGGTTCCATTTTGTCCAGGGAGATGGCAAGTATTTTTTCTGGAGCAGAGGTAATGTTTATTTCCTGAATGTGTCACGTGGCATGATCTAATAAAGGCACACTTGGCTAAATGGTCCTAATGATTTGGACCTTTGCCCAAGGCCTCCATTTCAGCTCTGTTGCTCCCTTATGCTCTCACCTGAGACGTTGGTGGGCTTATTTTGTCAATAAAGATGTGGACCAAGACTCTGTATGTGGGACATTTCACAGTCATCCTCGTGCCTGTCTTCCTAGTAGTCAACCACAGGAACAGACTGTTCAAGTGCATAAAAAGAGACATGTAGTGACACTCAGCGGGGAAGCAGGTCTTTTCTAAATAAGCAGCTTCATTGTTTTCCTGCTCTGTGTGGTGTTTACAGCGTGGGAGGCTGACCAGCTCAGTTGACTCAGAAACAGAAAGAAAAACCAGGGAGCTGGGAGCTGGGGAGTTGGCTCAGTCCCTGACTCATTGCGTGGTCTGTGGTGAAGTCCTCCGCCACCCCCACTCCACCCTGACACCCTGTAACGAGAAGGAAACCACACTACCGTGCTCTGTAAGCTGAGGATGATAGGATCACGCATTCTGGTTATTCAAAAGCAGTCTGCAAATTCCAACATGAGATGAGTCTACTATCTGGGTGTAGAGGTAAGGAAGGGGACTCTGGACTGTTGCTGAGCCACATGTGCCATTGTTGGAAAAACGTTATTCCAGAGTCAGACCAGGTTTTAAGTCTTGGCTTTGACATTAGCCTAACTGTATGATCACGAGCAAGTCACATGACCTTACCAACCATAAGTAAGGAAACTTAATGCAAAATGTGAAATGGGTTAGGTGACGTCTGAGGTCCTCTTGATGACCCTAGCCCTGTCTAGTTCCCTCTGATCATTCAGAAGGAAATCACCTTTGCTCAGGAGCACCATTTGTTGCTCTGAATTCCTTTAAGTCCTAGGTAGTTTGGTCTTGGAATAGGTACCATAGAGCAGAATAGGCTCTATAATACCTCTTGTGTCCTTTCATATGTAATTTAAAATTAAAACAGTATGAAGCTATAAGGCAAGTGTTAGGAAGTATAGTACAATTCTCATTTTTTCCCTCAATGACTGGTTTGAAATCTTTTCTTGGAAATAGCAACCAAATTCTTTAAAAGCAATTGTTTTGGTGCCTCTGATTTGCAGGAGACAAGGATGTGTGTTTATTCAGCCTCCTGGTTAACTCAACACTGGAAAGACCATTTTCTGTCTCTGCAGGGATTCTGCTGGTAATTGAGCCTCCACTACAAAGAGGAGATAACTCTGCTCAGAGAAGAGGAATTGGGGTATGAGGTGTTAGGGAGAAAGGAATCTAGGAAAGTAAACACTCAATGATAAACTGAATCCCATGGTCCCAGCTCAGGTTCAGATCTCCAGTCCTTGTTTTGATTCAGATAGCTAGGAAGGGAGTGGTGTCTGTCTCATGGAATCTGTGATCCCTACCCTAAACCCAAGCTGGCTGATTAAAAAGGTTCTGTGCATTATTATGAGAAAATATCAGATCAGTAGTATTCTTGTCCTCATCAGGAGCCCTTTGGTCAGGTCCTTCAGGTTATGGGGCTGTCAGGTGGTACAAAGAAGAGAGTGAGGAAGGCCCTGTTGATTCACTTCAGGCCTACATCTCCAGCATGGGGCCTCTGAGTTCCCTTTCTCTTCCCATTGTCTTGCCTTTTTCTTCCCTTGAAAGTTCTGTCACCACCTGAACACAGCTCCTCTGCCTTCTGGGCTGAGACTTATCCTTTCCTCTGAAGCAGAAAGCAAACAGGAGGTCAGCCATCTGCCGAGATCTAGCCTGTGGCACATGGTCAGGAACCTCCCTCTTCATTATATTCCTAGTTTCTGCTGTTTAGGACCCAGTGGACAGAGGGTCGGGCGATCTCACCCAAGTGACTGACTCACAAAGATACTGATTTTCTGCAAAGTTTGAGGTGGTGGGCTGGGGCCAGGGAATGTGATAGGAGCCCACGCATGGAGGGCCTTTCTTGCTGAGGAGCTTAGGGGAGGACACGCTAAATAATTTTAAATAGGAACTGAAAGATCAGATGTGTGCCTTAGCAAATCACTCAGTGTTGAAAGCAGTTTATGGCAAAGTAGTCAGTGGGAGATATAATGGTGGCTGGAATGGGGGTAGTGTGAGTGGAAATGGGGAGAAGTATACCGATGCCTGAGATTTTGGAGGAAGCATTGACTAGGTGATTTACTGACTATGGAGGATTGGGAGTAAGGGAAAGAGAGAAATCTAGGTTTTTAGTTTGGACAAATGAGATGATACTGAGATCATTCACTAAACTTGGAAACACAGGTGGAGGAACTGTAATTTTGTCTGAGTGGCAGATACTGAAATGATGAGTTCGATTTGACTATATGATTCTAAGCTATCTTTGACATGTTCAAATACAGAGTCTATTAGATAGTAGTATACACTTGCCTGGAATTCAGGAAAGACATCGGAGCTGGAGAAAACCACAAGGATAGTTGAGGTTGTCCAGGGAAGGGCTGCAGAGTGACCGCAGCAGAAGTCCTAGGACTACCCTCCAGGGAGCACTCATGATAAAGGAAAGGAGAAGGAGACACCAGGGAGGGAGGAAGAGAGTCAGGAGACTTAAAGGAGGACTGCTCAATGGTGACAAGTGCGGCCAAAGGGGTAAGAAAAGGAGAAGGTGAAGTGCCCACTGAATACAGCAAGAAGGGAGTTGTTTGTGATCTTGTTAAGGGTAGTTTTAGAGGCATGGTGGGGACTGAAACCAAAATGCAGTGGGTTGAAGAAAGAGCGGAGGAGAGAGTGAAGGGATGACTATTTCGAAAAGTTTGCCTATGAAGGGGAGACAGGAGTGGCCAGGCTGGAGGGAGGCTGTGTAGAATCAAAGGATGTTTGTTTGTTGTTTTATTGTATTTTGTACTTAAGATGAGAGATTAATATAGTGATTAAAAGAAAAGAAAGAAAAATAGCCATCAAATATGTCCAAAATGAATGAATCTGAAGAGTGTTGTGCTAAAGGAAAGAAGCCAGACTCAAAAAACATGATACTGTTTGATTCTATGTGTAAGGGGTTCTAGAAAAGGCGAAACTATAGTAACGGAATGCAGATCAGTGCTTGCCAGGGCCTGGGGGTGAGAAAGGGACTAACTGCAAATGGGCAGCAGGGAGCTATTTGCGGCATTGGAAATGTTCAATACAGGCAGTTTTTGCTTTGCATGTTTTCCATATGCCCAAATTTCAGTTTATCATAGTTTAGTTGAAAAACACCAGTTCCCCAACAACATAGTTCCGAATTTCAGTTGCCATAGTTCTCTTAACTGTGAGTAATTACATAAAGTACAAATTCTGCTGCTAGCTCTTCAGTCTGCAAATTGTTGTGTAAATAACAGATGTGCACATGATCAATGACTGGCCACATCCCATCTGTGACTGACCAACGTCTATTGGTCACTGCACACCTGTTATCCATGTCACTTGCAGACAACAAAGCATATCTCTCTGTTGCCTGCTTGTGTGCCAGTGATAAAATCCATATGACATTTTACAAAAGTGAGCTAATCGAAACAGGGATTTGGCCAACAGAGATGAAATTATAACCAAGAAATGAAAAGTGATAATGCTGGACATGAAATTAGAATTGAATGTAAATGTTGTTCTAAAAGAAACAGCTGGGTGTTTGAGAGACTCTAGATCTGCAGCCAGAGGAATTTAGAAAAGGTGAGCTTATTGACATCGATGAAAAAAGTAGTTGTGATTAAAAAGATAACGATGTCCCAGAAGAAGTGAAGTTGATGTTTGTAAAAAACAGACTTCACATAAAGGGCATTCTCAGAGTGCTATTTCATGACCTTGAAAATACAAAAGATACAATGTTTGGAAGCAGATCCAGATCTAGAAAGGAGTCTGGCAATTCACCAAGGCATGGGAAAGATGCTCACTTTGTATAATAGGTTACAGGACAGTCCGGGGCGGTGGCTCATGCTTGTAATCCCAGCATTTTGGGATGCTGAGGCCGATGGATCACCTGAGGTCAGGAGTTCGAGACCAGCCTGACCAACATGGTGAAACCCATCTCTACTAAAAAAATACAAAAATTAGCTGGGCGTGGTGGCAGGTGCCTGTAATGCCAGCTACTCGGGATTGGGAGGCTGAGGCAGGAGAACTGCTTGAACCCGGGAGGCAGAGGTTGTAGTGAGCTAAGATCGTGCCATTGCACGCCAGCCTGGGTGACAGAGTGAGACTCTGTCTCAAAAAAAAAAAAAAGGTTACAGGACAAGAAGGAGGCAAGCACCGCTCCTGCTGCTCTTGAAAAGCTTTTCACAAGTAAACAAAATTCTTTATTTCTCAGTGTTTCTAATGCTTAAAATTACAGTGTACTAAATAAATATTTGCTTTCCTATTTTATTTCTCAATTCACTGACATAAGAGTGTTTTGAATGTTTTGACAAAAATGTTTGTAAGTCACAGACCAGTTGAAATTTTCCTCGTTATGTATTAACTTGGCTTTGCATGGTCTCAGATTGCATCGCCACTTTTACTATCCTGTGCTACTGTGCCAAGCAAGGACTGCCTATACCTCAATCGAGGGGTAATTATAAGACTCTCCTTGTCAAAACTCAACAAATTGTATATTTAAAACAGGTGACTTTTTGTACAAAAACTGCATCTCAATAAAACCTTTAAAGTAGCAATTATATATTGAAACTGCTATTTGACATTTTACATGTATTATCTCTAATCTTGCAGCAGTGCTGCAGGATAGTTATGATATCAATTTTTTTTTGTAATGTATCTAATAGGTACACTTCATCTTCTTTTTTTAAAATTATACTTAAGTTCTAGGGTACATGTGCACAATGTGCAGGTTTGTTACATATGTATACATGTGCCATGTTGGTGTGCTGTACCCATCAACTCATCATTTACATTAAGTATATCTCCTAATGCTATCCCTGCCCCCTACCCCCTCCCCACAATAGGACCCAGTGTGTGATGTTCCCCTTCCTGTGTCCAAGTGATCTCATTGTTCAATTCCCACCTATGAGTGAGAACATGCAGTGTTTGGTTTTCTGTTCTTGAGATAGTTTGCTGAGAATGATGGTTTCCAGCTGCATCCATGTCCCTACAAAGGACATGAACTCATCCTTTTCTTTGGCTGCATAGTATTCCATGGTGTATATGTGCCACATTTTCTTAATCCAGTCTGTCGCTGATGGACATTTGGGTTGATTCCAAGTCTTTGCTATTGTGAATAGTGCTGCAATAAACATACATGTGCATGTGTCTTTATAGCAGCATGACTTATAATCCTTTGGGTATATCCCCAGTAATGAGATGACTGGGTCAAATGGTATTTCTAGTCCTAGATCCTTGAGGAACCACCACACTGTTTTCCACAATGGTTGAACTAGTTTACAGTGCCACCAACAGTGTAAAAGTGTTCCTATTTCTCCACATCCTTTCTAGCACCTGTTGTTTCCTGATTTTTTAATGATTGCCGTTCTAACTGGTGTGAGATGGTATCTCATTGTGGTTTTGATTTGCATTTCTCTGATGGCAAGTGATGATGAGCATTTTTTCACGTGTCTGTTGGCTGTATGAATGTCTTCTTTGGAGAAGTGTCTGTTCATATCCTTTGCCCACTTTTTGATGGGGTTGTTTGTTTTTTCTTATAAACTTGATTGAGTTCTTTATAGGTTCTGGATATTAGCCCTTTGTCAGATGAGTAGATTGCAAAAATTTTCTCCTATTCTGTAGGTTGCCTATTCACTCTGATGGTAGTTTCTTTTGCTATGCAGAAGCTCTTTAGTTTAATTAGATCCCATTTGTCAATTTTGTCTTTTGTTGCCGTTGCTTTTGGTGTTTTAGACATGAAGTCCTTGCCCATGCCTATGTCCTGAATGGTATTCCCTAGGTTTTCTTCTAGGGTTTTTATGGTATTAGGTCTAACATTTAAGTCTCTAATCCATCTTGAATTAATTTTCGTATAAGGAGTAAGGAAAGGATCCAGTTTCAGCTTTCTACTTATGGCTAGCCAATTTTCCCAGCACCATTTATTAAATAGGGAATCATTTCCCCGTTTCTTGTTTTTGTCAGGTTTGCCAAAGATCAGATGGCTGTAGATGTGTAGTATTATTTCTGAGGACTCTGTTCTGTTCCATTGGTCTATATCTCTGTTGTGGTACCAGTACCATGCTGTTTTGGTTACTGTAGCCTTGTAGTATAGTTTGAAGTCAGGTAGCGTGATGCCTCCAGCTTTGATCTTTTGGCTTAGGATTGTCTTGGCAATGTGGGGGTCTTTTTCAGTTCCATATGAACTTTAAAGCAGTTTTTTTCCAATTCTGTAAAGAAAGTCATTGGTAGCTTAATGGGGATGGCACTGAATCTATAAATTACCTTGGGCAGTATGGCCATTTTCACAATATTAATTCTTCCTACCCATGAGCATGGTATGTTCTTCCATTTGTTTGTGTCCTCTTTGATTTCACTGAGCAGTGGTTTGTAGTTCTCCTTGAAGAGGTCCTTTACATCCCTTGTAAGTTGGATTCCTAGGTATTTTATTCTCTTTGAAGCTATTGTGAATGGGAGTTCATTTATGATTTGGCTCTCTGTTTGTCTGTTACTGGTGTATAAGAATGCTTGTGATTTTTGCACATTGATTTTGTATCCTGAGACTTTGCTGAAGTTGCTTATCAGCTTAAGGAGATTTTGGGCTGAGACAATGGGGTTTTCTAAATATACAATCATGTCATCTACAAACAGGGACAATTTGACTTCTTCTTTTCCTAACTGAATACCCTTGATTTCTTTCTCTTGCCTGATTGCCCTAGCCAGAACTTCCAAGACTATGTTGAATAGGAGTGGTGAGAGAGGGCATCCCCGTCTTGTGCCAGTTTTCAAAGGGAATGCTTCCAGTTTTTGCCCATTCAGTATGATATTGGCTGTGGGTTTGTCATAAATAGCTCTTATTATTTTAAGATACGGTCCATCAATACCGAATTTATTGAGAGTTTTTAGCATGAAGGGCTGCTGAATTTTGTCAAAGGCCTTTTCTGCATCTATTGAGATAATCGTGTGGTTTTTGTCTTTGGTTCTGTTTATATGCTGGATTACGTTTATTGATTAGCATATGTTGAACCAGCCTTGCATCCCAGGGATGAAGCCCACTGATCATGGTGGATAAGCTTTTTGATGTGCTGCTGGATTTGGTTTGCCAGTACTTTATTGAGGATTTTTGCATTGATGTTCATCAGGGATATTGGTCTAAAATTCTCTTTTTTTGTTGTATCTCTGCCAGGCTTTGGTATCAGGATGATGTTGGCCTCATAAAATGAGTTAGGGAGGATTCCCTCTTTTTCTATTGATTGGAATAGTTTCAGAAGGAATGGTACCAGCTCCTCCTTTTACCTCTGGTAGAATTCGACTGTGAATCTGTCTGGTCCTGGACTTTTTTTCGTTGGTAGGCTATTAATTATTGCCTCAATTTCAGAGCCTGCTATTGGTCTATTCAGGGATTCAACTTCTTCCTG
This sequence comes from Trachypithecus francoisi, assembly GCF_009764315.1. Taxonomy (NCBI): domain Eukaryota; kingdom Metazoa; phylum Chordata; class Mammalia; order Primates; family Cercopithecidae; genus Trachypithecus; species Trachypithecus francoisi. Next base: position 117,352,042 of record NW_022681453.1, on the reverse strand, counting down.
GTTTAGTTTTGGGAGAGTGTAAGTGTCCAGGAAATTATCCGTTTCTTCTAGGTTTTCCAGTTTATTTGCGTAGAGGTGTTTATAGTATTCTCTGATGGTAGTTTGTATTTCTGTGGGGTCGGTGGTGATATCCCCTTTATCATTTTTTATTGTGTCTATTTGATTCTTCTCTCTTTTCTTCTTTATTAGTCTTGCTAGCAGTCTATCAATTTTGTTGATCTTTTCAAAAAACCAGCTCCTGGATTCATTGATTTTTTGGAGGGTTTTTTGTGTCTCTATCTCCTTCAGTTCTGCTCTGATCTTAGTTATTTCTTGCCTTCTGCTAGCTTTTGAATGTGTTTGCTCTTGCTTCTCTAGTTCTTTTAATTGTGATGTTAGAGTGTCAATTTTAGATCTTTTCTGCTTTCTCTTGTGGGCATTTAGTTCTATAAATTTCCTTCTACACACTGCTTTAAATGTGTCCCAGAGATTCTGGTATGTTGTATCTTTGTTCTCATTGGTTTCAAAGAATGTCTTTATTTCTGCCTTCATTTCCTTATGTACCCAGTAGTCATTCAGGAGCAGGTTGTTCAGTTTCCGTGTAGTTGAGCAGTTTTGATTGAGTTTCTTAGTCCTGAGTTCTAGTTTGATTGTACTGTGGTCTGAGAGACAGTTTGTTATAATTTCTGTTCTTTTACATTTGCTAAGGAGTGCTTTACTTCCAAGTATGTGGTCAATTTTGGAATAAGTGCGATGTGGTGCTGAGAAGAATGTATATTCTGTTGATTTGGGGTGGAGAGTTTTGTAGATGTCTATTAGGTCCGCTTGGTGCAGAGCTGAGTTCAATTCCTGGATATCCTTGTTAACTTTCTGTCTCATTGATCTTTCTAATGTTGACAGTGGGGTGTTCAAGTCTCCCATTATTATTGTATGGGAGTCTAAGTCTGTCTGTAAGTCTCTAAGGACATGGTTTATGAATCTGGGTGCTCTTGTATTGGGTGCATATATATTTAGGATAGTTAACTCTTCCTGATGAATTGATCCCTTTACCATTATGTAATGGCCTTCTTTGTGTCTTCTGATCTTTGCTGGTTTAAAGTCTGTTTTATCAGAGACTAGGATTGCAACCCCTGCTTTTATTTATTTTGTTATTTTTCCATTTGTTTGGTAGATCTTCCTCCACTGCTATATTTTGAGCCTATGTGTGTCTCTGCACGTGAGATAGGTCTCCTGAATATAGCATACTGATGGGTCTTGACTCTTTATCCAATTTGCCAGTCTGTGTCTTTTTAATTGGGGCATTTAGTCCATTTACATTTAGGGTTAATATTGTTATGTGTGAACTTGATCCTGTCATTATGATATTAGCTGGTTATTTTGCTCGTTAGTTGGTGCAGTTTCTTCCTAGCATCGATGGTCTTTACATTTTGGCATGTTTTTGCAATGGCTGGTACCAGTTGTTCCTTTCCATGTTTAGGGCTTCCTTCAGGATCTCTTGTAGGGCAGGCCTGGTGGTAACAAAATCTATAAGCATTTGCTTGTCTGTAAAGGATTTTATTTCTCCTTCAGTTATGAAACTTAGTTTGGCTGGATATGAAATTCTGGGTTTAAAATTCTTTTCTTTAAGAATGTTGAATATTGGCCCCCACTCTCTTCTGGCTTGGAGAGTTTCTGCTGAAAGATCTGCTGTTAGTCTGATGGGCTCCACTTTGTGGGTAACCCAACCTTTCTCTCTGGCTGCCCTTAACATTTTTTCCTTCATTTCAACTTTGGTGAATCTGACAAACATATGTCTTGGAGTTGCTCTTCTCGAGGAGTATCTTTGTGGCGTTCTCTGTATTTCCTGAATTTGAATGTTGGCCTGCCTTACTAGGTTGGGGAAGTTCTCCTGGATGATATCCTGAAGAGTGTTTTCCAACTTGGTTCCATTTTCCTCGTCACTTTCAGGTACACCAATCAGATGTAGATTTGGTCTTTTCACATAATCCCATATTTCTTGGAGACTTTGTTCATTTCTTTTTACTCTTTTTTCTCTACACTTCTCTTCTCACTTCATTTCATTCATTTCATCTTCAATCGCTGATACTCTTTCTTCCAGTTGATCGAGTCGGTTACTGAAGCTTGTGCATTTGTCACGTAGTTCTCGTGTTATGGTTTTCATCTCTATCAGTTCTTTTAAGGACTTCTCTACATTGGTTATTCTGGTTAGCCATTCACCAAGTCTTTTTTCAAGGTTTTTAGTTTCTTTGCGCTGGTTACGTAGTTCCTCCTTTAGCTCTGAGAAGTTTGATCGACTGACGCCTTCTTCTCTAAACTTGTCAAAGTCATTCTCCATCCAGCTTTGTTCTGTTGCTGGCGATGAGCTGCGTTCCTTTGGAGGGGGAGATGCGCTCTGATTTTTTGAATTTCCAGCTTTTCTGCACTGCTTTTTCCCTATCTTTGTGGTTTTATCTGCCTTTGGTCTTTGATGATGGTGACATACTGATAGGGTTTTGGTGTGGGTGTCCTTTCTGTTTGTTAGTTTTCCTTCTAACAGTCAGGACTCTCAGCTGCAGGTCTGTTGGAGTTTGCTTGAGGTCCACTCCAGACCCTCTTTGCCTGGGTATCAGCAGTGGAGGCTGCAGAAGATAGAATATTGCTGAACAGCGAGTGTTGCTATCTGATTCTTGCTCTGGAAGCTTCGTCTCAGTAGCCCAGCCATGTGAGGTGTGAGGTGTTGGTCTGCACCTAGTGGGGGATGTCTCCCAGTTAGGCTACCCAGGGGTCAGGGACCCATTTGAGCAGGCAGTCTGTCTGTTCTCAGATCTTAACCTCCATGCTGGGAGATCCAGTGCTCTCTTCAAAGCTGTCAGACAGGGACATTTACCTCTGCCGAGGTTTCTGCTCCTTTTTGTTTAGCTATGCCCTGTCCCCAGAGGTGGAGTCTACAGAGGCAGGCAGGCCTCCTTGAGCTGTGGTGGGCTCCACCCAATTCGAGCTTCCCGGTGGCTTTGTTTAGCTACTTAAGCCTCAGCAATGGTGGGCGCCCCTCCCGCAGCCTCGCTGCCACCTTGCAGTTAGATCTCAGACTGCTGTGCTAGCAATGAGGGAGGCTCCCTGGGTGTGGGACCCTCTGGGCCAGGTGTGGGATATAATCTCCTGGTGTGCCGTTTGCTAAGACCCCTGGTAAAGCTCAGTATTAGGGTGGGAGTTACCTGATTTTCCAGGTGTTGTGTGTCTCAATTTCCTTTGGTTAGGAAAAGGAATTCCCTTCCCCCTTGTACTTCCCAGGTGAAGTGATGCCTCGCCCTGCTTCAGCTCTCGCTGGTCAGGCTGCATCTGTGGACCAGCGCCAACTGTCCGATACGACCCAGTGAGATGAACCCGGTACCTCAGTTGAAAATGCAAAAATCACTTGTCTTCTGTGTCGCTCTCACTGGGAGCTGGAGGCTGGAGCTGTTCCTATTCGGCCATCTTCTATGATATCAGTTTATAGATAAAAGAACAAAGGCTCAGAGAGGTGCTATGACTTTCCATGGCCATACAGCTAACAAACACCAGAGTTATGCTCTGTGCCCTCCCTACATCAGTGGTTCTCAAACTGGGCTGCTTATTAGAATCATTAGAGGAGAGAGATTTTTAAGTCCCAATGTCTAGGCTGCATCCCTAACCAGGTTGGATCACCAGGGCCTATACCTGTTGTCTTTCATCTGGCCAGCATGAGATCACATGGGGCAACATCCCACATGAAAATATATTTTAAAATCTGGGTGGAAGAATGGAGTATCTAATTTCTTTGAGTAAGAACCAGTGAAGGTGCATCACAATTGTTTTCTGTGTAGAAGCCCAAACTGCAAAGCAAACTTTACTTATACAATGTATAGTCTTGTCTAGACAAAAAAAAATGCAGGTAGAATTGAGATTTCCTTTACAATCCTTTACAATGTATGAGATTTGGGTTCTGAAAGACTTTTTAATCTCAGTTTTAACTCTGACTCTTCAATCCTCAATTTTCAAGAGTTATTGATTACCCACTATGGCATAGGCACTTGCTGAGTTTCATACACGATCTCATTAAGTCCTCACCCAGGACAACCCCATTATCCTCATTTTTCAGATGAGATTCAGATTATTTAAAGTCTAGATTTAAATCCACATCTGACTCTGAAGCCTGTACTTCTACCTGCATTATCTTATAATTACCAATAAATTGTTATTAAATAATATTGCCTAAACAAAATGTTTAGTAAGGTTCCTGGTGTATGGACATCACTTAGCAACTGTGTGTTCCCTTTTCTAAGGATCTTGTCATCAGGGTTGGAAGGGACTTCCCAAGGCCCATCAGTGGCAATGAAAAGGCAGAGGAAATCTCTGAGGAGCTTTGCAGCTCCAAGTGGGACTCTGGGCAGGAGGGGAATAAAGCAGGTGGAGTCTGTGCCTTTGATGACTAAGGGGCAAGGGCTGTGCTAGTAGGAAATGATCAAATGATGTGACTCTACATGGTGGGCTTGTACTGGGCTTCAGGAGGCTGACACCTTGGGAAGGCTATAGCGGGATGCCTGCTGAACTGTTGGAATACAAAGGACATCTGCTTGAGTCAGGTTCATTTTCCTTTGGGAAGACCTATGTGAAGCAAGTTAATGTTATGTTTGCTAATCATGAGACAAGATATTACCAGCCACAAAACACAGGTGTTAAAAGCCTAGTGGTTAAGGGCATGGGCTTTGGAGTCAGGCATACCTGAGGTTAGGTCCTGGCCTGACCACTTATTAACCATGTAACTTTGAACTTTGATTATCTTATTCATAAAAAGGAAATAAAACTGCTTACCACCTAAGTCTATTGTAATTCATAAATAAATTAATATATGTAAGGCAGCTGGCATAATGCATAGCATATAATAAGTTCTTAAGAAATAGTAGCTATTGTTATTACTGCTGAAACACAAAAGCAGTTGAGAGGAGAATACTATTTTATTTCCTGTTTCATTAGAGTACAATGACATGAGAGCTAAATTTCACAATAAATCCAAAGATATAGGATTCTTGCCTTTTTCCATATCTTTCCTTAAAGCACAACTCATGTGTGAACCTGTCTCTGATGCAATTCTTTCTTCCTTTATGTTCCTTTAGCCTGCTTTTTAATTTTTATTTTACTTGTATTATGATCCTTCACAGACTGACTGCGTTGTGTAAATATAATAATCTTGAGATCTGTTTACGCATCAAGGGGCATGTTAAGTGTCCTTTGGAGAAAGTACTGAGTTCTAGTATCCTTTTTAAAAAAGCAATAATTTAAATAACTGAACAGAAAGTTTATGTCCTGAGTGTGTGAATGCCAGTATAAATCAACCAGGTACCTCACAATTTGGAAGGGGTGACTATAAAACAATTAGAAAAAAAGGTTGATTGAAACTGGAGTAAATGCCTGGTATTAAACCTAATTCAGCCCTCCAATACACAATCTATGAAGTGAAAGGATAATAGAAAACAGTTGTGATTTGAACAGGGGTCAACAGTGTAAAGCTGTTTCTGAAATTTGTAGGTTACAGGGTCAGGCCAAAAATGAATAAAGTCATAAATATTGTGATCCTTTGGGATATGTGTACATGGGGAAATGCCAAAATATTAAGGGCAATTATTCTAAACATTGACAAATATAAAGAGGTGAAATCTAGTCAAGAAAAGTAGAAAATGAAAAAGAAAACATGAAAAACAGGAGAAAGGAAAAGGAGAAATGAAACAAGGTCAGAAAAGAAGAGTGAGTTGGCATTTTAGATGCTATGTAAACAAGAATTTCTTTTTTTTTTTTTTTTTTTTTTGAGACAGAGTCTCGCTCTGTCGCCCAGGCTGGAGTGCAGTGGCCGGATCTCAGCTCACTGCAAGCTCCGCCCCCCGGGTTTACGCCATTCTCCTGCCTCAGCCTCCCGAGTAGCTGGGACTACAGGCGTCCGCCACCTCGCCCGGCTAGATTTTTGTATTTTTTAGTAGAGACGGGGTTTCACCGCGTTAGCCGGGATGGTCTCGATCTCCTGACCTCGTGATCCGCCCGTCTCGGCCTCCCAAAGTGCTGGGATTACAGGCTTGAGCCACCGCGCCCGGCCAAGAATTTCTTAATTTAAAAGTTATTAAAAGTTTAATAAATGTTATTAAAAGTTTAATAAATGTTATTAAAAGTTTCTCAGTTAAAAGTTTGTGAAATGAATGAAACTATCTCCTGGGTTACCTCGAAAGCGACATTCAAATTTAAGGATAAACACAAAGAACTTCTTTGAGTCCTAGGAGTCCATGACGCTTGGCTTTCTGGCTTATGCCTCTGGACGCATTATTTGTTTCTAAAAATCAAAATCTTAAACCATGAAGCTTGAGTGGCTAGTGTACTTTTCAGAGGATTCAAATCAGATTTTTGGATTTCTCATTCTGTGATCATCATTCAATTACATTTGCCAAACAGCCTACAAGACCCCTTTCAGACTGGAAACAAATGGGCCAGGAGAAATAGCAACAAGGGCCCATCCTACCAACATGACCATATTTTTTCCCCAGTATGGACTTTATAGCAGGTTTCAGAGTCCTCAGAGTACAATCTGTATGCCATTGGAAAAATGTTATTCCTGTTATCCTGTTATTTCTTCATAGAAGTCCAAGGATGTATGTTTACCTGAAAGTTTTGTAATGCACTGTCTCATTCTGTGTCCAATGAGTAGCCTGGCATGGACACTGTGGCAGCCTCAGTTCCCTGGGGCAGAGCATGAGAATTGGGCAATTAACCCTGTGTAAAGAATGGGACCCGATTCAGTTCTGAAACATTAAAGGGTCAATATTTCTTGCCAGTAATAGTTCCTGCAGGATACCTTAGAAGGAAATCTTATAGAAAGGAAGTTATAGGATTGAATTCCAAACCCACTGCTTGCCAAGTTAGGATGGATAGAACCACAATGCATGCCCAGGTATATGCAGTGCCAATGACCTCATAAAGAAATCTAACTTGTTGTTTTCAACAACACCACTTAGAGTGCAATAAAGCCACCAGAGGGTCTGTGCTTCTGAAAGAATGTGTTTCCAGCTGTGACTGTTGCCACATGAAACCCTACCTGATACTAACTGAATAATATCCTGCAATCCCATTTCATAAAGCTGTTTTTTTTAAAAATTTCCTCTGTTCTTAAGAGCCTTCTGTTCTCCTGCTACCAGTCCTAGGAGTCATCCCTCCCTCTTTGTTCTCTTCATCCGTGCCTCTTGCTCTCCACCACATAGCTCTACAAATATAATTTTCCTTTACCAACAGCTCCATACTTTCACTGTACCCCGGTTAATGGTTCTAATTTCCTTTGGTGGTCTCATTACCTTCCAAATTAAGCTCCCCATTGCACGAATATTCAAGCTTAAAATGATTTGGAAATTAAGCCTGTTTTTCCACAAGGGCAAGATGCCTGTTGAAGTAACAGTGTGAGGTTGAATCGCTTTGACAAATGCCTTTTATTAACTGATTAGACTGGATTTTACTTCCTGCCTAAAGTCAGAGTCAAAGAATCTCTGAGTGTGTCCAACCATCTCTGCTTTTCTACCTGATCTGAAAATAATGGCCTAACCCTAAAGCGTTTCCCTCTGTCCCTGGTGTCTGTCTTGCTTCCCAGCTCCCTGGTAACTGGTTCAGCTTTGTGTGGTGGTGGTGAAAGTTACATTTCTATGGAGAAATGCAGCAGCACAAAGCAGAGTGGCAGAGAAGCTTTATTTAGACTTTGTTTATTGACCACATCACTTGATTTTTAGGAAGATCCTATGATTGGTATTCTGAGCATTTTCTGAGTTGCCTCATCACTGGGTCAATGGCTTTATCTACTAAAAGAAATAGAAAGGGAGATTGGTTCTGTCTCACTGAGCTTACCAGAGTGGAATCTGGCCAAACTGCTAACCACTACTGAGCTTCATTTCTCACCTGTAAAATGGAGATAAATAGTAAAACTTACACTGTGTGAAGATTAAATAAGACAATGTATGTAAAGCAAATAGCATGGTGACTGAGAGGTCAGCATAGTGCCACGAATAAGAGCATGAACTGGAGCAAGACTGTCTTCTCCAGATTCTCTCTCAGTCTTTTGCTGTCTATGTAGTTTAGGGGCAAGCCAAACAACGTGTGCCTCATTTGCCAATCTGTAGAAAGGGCGATAATAAAACTTACCTTATAGGGTTTTGTGAAGATGAAATGAATTAGTGAAAACTGCTGAGAACTATGCCTGGCACACAACCACAACAAACACTAAAAGTGCTTGCCAAAAAAAGTGTTTGCCATTATTATCAGAAAATACTGGTATTATTACAGCTATTAAAATAGGCTGTGGCCTTGAAAACGTTGTCCTGAAAAGCTGATACAATCAAAATGAAGCAATAGAAGGTTTAACCTTTGGTCATGCATAGACTAAGATGTTTTACTTACTTTTTCTTTTATTTGCCAAAGGGAAATAGAAAATTCAGAGACGATGTTGACTTGGGGAGACCTTCTGAGGAAGGAAGAAATCCCAGGCGACCTGGTTCTCTTCACATTTCTCAGGAAGCCCGCTGGTTTCAGGAAGACCTGCACAAAGGGGAAACCTGACCTCATAATTGAACAAAGCTGATTTTTAAACATGGGAAGACAGGGCTGATGGGGTGGTTATGAGGAGTATTAGTCCCCTTCAGGGAGAGAATTTGCTATGACTGAGGTCACAGGAGACAATCTCCAATATACTCATTAGCAAATTAGTATTTTGTTTATCTTTTAAAAAGAGTGAGCCGGGCACAGTGGTTCACACCTGTAATCCTAGCACTTTGGGAAGCCGAGGTGGGCGAATCATGAGGTCAAAAGATCGAGATTATTCTGGCCAACATGGTGAAACCCCGTCTCCACTAAAAGTAAAAAAATTAGCCGGGCGTGGTGGTGCACACCTGTAGTCCCAGCTACTCAAGAGGCATCGCTTTGACAAATGCCTTTTGAGCATCACTTGAACCCGGGAGGCGGACGGAGCTTGCAGTGAGCCGAGATCGCACCACTGCACTCCAGCCTGGCAACAGAGAGGGACTCCATCTCAAAAAAAAAAAAAAAGGGGGTGGAGTCAGTTCAAAAGCATGGTGGGGAATTCTATGTTGAGGCAGTGAAGTATTTGGAGAAATTGCTGAGAAGATGTGAAAGTCCACACATTTTATGCCCCTGTAAGATCCTTGCTAGAGCTTGATAGTACCCATTATTTCATTATTCCTTATGTTTTAAACTTTTGGTAGAACCTATAAGTATTATTATATACAAGATGCATCAACTATGTTATAAACATGAACAATGAAAAGCTATTTTCTTAAACCTATGTGAATCTTGTGTAGCTTTTAAGAACACGTGTCCAAAAAATAAAAAATAGAAATAAAAACGTGTCCAAAAGAACCATCACATAGAGTGGTCTGGTATAGACAGTGAATTAAGAGTCATCTGGGTTAAGTGCCTTCTAGGAAAATCACTTCTCTGAATTTTAGTTTCTGTTGCCCCTGCTTATTCCAGAGGGTTACTGTGGACACCAAATAAGGTGATGAATGTGAGAAAACACTTTTTAAATGCAAAACTCATGTTAGGAAAACATGTTATAAATGTAAATTTATAAAGATGAGATTGGGAGAAGCAGGATAAAGAGAGGGAGAAAATCAGAAAGACCTCAGTGAGCAAAAAAGGAGGATGAAATGTGGGGAAAAAATCAATTTTCAAGATATTCAGGCATAAAAGAAGGCAGTTTGGAAGTGAAAAGATACATGGTAAGTGAACAAAAACTGACAGAAGCTAAAAATAAGTCACATATCTGTAATATGGAATATTATGTGGGTATGAAAAGTTATGCTTATGAAGTATTTGAATGGCATTGAAAACACTCATCATGTTAACTAAAAACAGATACAACATTGTATGTGTGAAGAAAATGCAGCCAATTATATAAGAAAAGTATTAAAAGAGATTGGGAGGAAATATGGTAAAAATGGTTGCCTCTGAGTAGGAAGCAATTAAAGGAGGTTGTTTCTATTCTTTCTGAAAAATTACCATTTTCTTTAGTGAACACGAATCACTTTTCTATTTAAAAACTAAGTTAAACTAAATTAACAAGAAAAGAGAGGAGAAAATCTAGTCCAAGGAGATATATGAACTAGAATATCAGGAAACATCCTGAAGCTTCTTTAGTCCTGAATGTGGGATTTGTACCTGAAAGGTCAAATATAAGTGCTTTGTTACCCCCACTTACAAGTGGTTCATTGTGTACAAATTGTATACACAGTTCAATTGTACACTGCTCATGTAGTACAAGGAACTATTTATTTTGTCTTATTATTTTTCATGCATTTTATTTTTTTCCTCATGTGTTTTTTAAAATTTTAATCTATTTCAGTCGTTTTTGGGGAACAGGTGGTTTTTGGTTACATGGGTAAGTCCTCTAGTGGTGATTTCTGTCTCAGATTTTGGTGCACCTGTCCCAGAGCAGTGTACACCATACCCAATGTGTAGTCTTTTGTCCCTCACCCCCTCCCATCCTTCCCCTTGAGTCCCTGAAGTCCATTCTTAATGCATCATTCTTACGCCTTTGCATCCTCATAGCTTAGCTTCCATTTATAAGTGAGAACAGATGATATTTGCTCGTCCATTCCTGAGTTGCTACACTTAGAATAATGGACTCCAACTCCATCCAGGTTGCTGTGAATGCCATTATTTCTTCCAGGAATTATTTTAAGTGGTTTATATTGTTAGAAAAAATGTATGGGAGGCTATTGTTTTGGACTAAGCTCCTGTACTAAGTGCCACCAGACAAAACCGAAACAGAGTGGAGTCACTCCTGCTAGGTAATCAAACTATACTTATAGATGGGCCAATTTTCAAAAAGACAAAAACAAAAAAACAGGAGATTTGCAGCAATCAATCCAAAGGGCCCCAGTCAACCTGAAGCAGCACGAAAGAAGTCCCCTCTACTTTAACTCTACAAGGAAAGTAACTTTTTTTTTTTTTTTAGATGAAGTTTTGCTCTTGCCCAGGCTGGAGTGCAGTGGTGCGACTTCGGCTCACTGCAACCTCCGCCTCCTGAGTTCAAGCGATTCTCCTGCCTCAGCCTCCTGAGTAGCTGGGATTACAGGCACCCGCCACCACTGCTAATTTTTGTATTTTTAGTAGAGACAAGATTTCACCATGTTGGCCAGGCTGGTCTCGAACTCCTGACCTCAGGTGATCTGCCCACCCTGGCCTCCCAAAATGCTGAGATTACAGGTGTGAGCCACCACACCCGGCCAGGAAAGTAACTCTGAAATCACCAGTGTACCGTTGATTCCTGATTTTTGTTTTCTTCAACCTTTTCCTCCTAGAAAGTCTACCCCTCTGCTCTGATCATCAGAGAGCTTTTCTGGTTTGAAGATGGTATACTGCTCGACTCATACAAGTCAATTCGATCTTTAAATTCAATTTGTTGAGGCCAGGTGCAATGGCTCATGCCTGTAATCCCAGCACTTTGGGAGGCCAAGGCAGGCAGATCACTTGATGTCAGGAGTTCAAGACCAACCTGGCTAACATGGTGAGACCTCGTCTCTACTAAAAACCCAATCTCTACTAAAACTACAAAAATTAGCTGGGCATGGTGGCATGTGCCTGTAATTCCAGCTACTTGGGAGGGTGAGGCACGAAAATTGCTTGAACCCAGGAGGTGTGCAATGAGCTGAGATCGTACCACTGCACTCCATCCTGGGCAACAGAGTGAGACTCTGTTTCAAAAACAAATAAATAAATAAATTCAGTCTGTTGAAATTTTGTTCTTGACAATATGTAGTAATTCTTTGAATCCTCACCAAGATACCATTGTATTAGTTTGCTAGGGCTGCCATAACAAAGTACCACAAACAGTGGTTAAGACCACAGAAATTCATGATTTCACAGTTTTGGAGGCTGGAAGTCTGAAATCAAGGCGCTGGCATGGTTGGCTCCTTCTGAGAGCTGCAAGGGAAAGTTCTGTTCCAGGCCTTTCTCCTTGGCTTGTAGACAGCCCTCTCCTCCCTGCATCTTTCTGCATAGTCATCCCTCTGTGCACGTATCATTCTTCTCTTCATGTGGTGTTCTTTTTATAAGGACACCAGTCATATAGCACTAGGTCCCTACCTTACTCCAGTATAACCTCATCTTAACTAATTACATCTGCAACAACCCTATTTCCAAATGTGGTCACATTCCGAGGTACTGAGGGTTGCGGCTCCAGCATGTGAATTTTGGGGGGATGCAATTCACTCATAACACTCTTAAAGAAATTGTATCCCCTCTCCTTATTTTACAGAGGTAGAAAGTGAGGTTCAGATAAATAACTTTCTAAGATCTGAGGGCTAATAAGTGACAAAGCTTGGATTCTAATGTAGGCAGTCTGACGCTACAGCCCACATGCCGATATTCTTTTCTTGTCTTTTTTATTTTATTAACAAGCAGAATAATAAACACAACAATTTTAAAGCTGAAAGAGCAATAAGTCAAATTGCTGCTGCAGTTCACAGATGTACCTGGGATACATGCTCCCTTGTTGTGAGGCAGAATGTAGGCACAGGACTGTGCATTTTTATATATGTGTATATATATATATGATCAAGAAGAATCAGAGAACTGAAAACCACAGGAGACCAGAAAGTATCCATAACTTTTCATCAGGCAATCCCAAAGCGCTCTGCTCCTTTCCTTTTCTTTGCCTCTATATCCTCTGTGGTTCCAGTTCCAGCTGAACTTCTGACAATCCCAAATCACTCCTTCCTCTTTTTCAGTTTCTCATCATTTTCAGACTTTCTGGATATTGAAGAGACATTCAAACCAAATCTTTGAGCTCTTTCCTTCAGCTTTCCCAGGTTAACTGTAGGTTATCAGATGACAGACAGGACAGACCTTTTGTGGGAACTGAGGAAATCTCAAACCAAGCCTGTACGAGCAGCTTTCTTACTCTCCAAGCTCACAAGTACATTGAATCATTTGGACCTCTTCTGCATTTTCTCAGTCTGTGGTATTTCAGATATGATTTTTACCACTTTCTTCTCTGCTGCCACATCCACAGTTTTTTCAAAGAGGGGTTCTTCCTCTTTGACAGAGAGCTCTATGGACTTTGTTTCTTCTTCCTCTGTTTCATCTCCCAGTCCCTCTTTTTCATTTGCCTCCTCTTCAGCATGTTCTTCACAAGATATGCCTAGAGTCTATTGATAAAATCTTGCTTTATTCCCTTGGTCTCCAAACCACGAGCAAGACATTCTTGCTTTAGTCCAGCAAGCTTCAGCTTATGGAGCTCCACCATCTGGGTTGCCATCTTGTTATCCCTCTTGCAAGCTTATATTCTATAGCCTCTCTGGAAAGCAAGAGAACTACCACAGAAATAAATTCCACCCCATGGAATTCCAGTTTTCTTTTCTTTTTTACATAGCGAGTCAAGAGATTGATATGGGCTGGGAGAGCTGTGTCTGAGACTTCACTCTTGTTTGGAGAGCCTGAAAAATTACCTTCTACCCTCAAAAACCTAAAAATAAAACTACCATACAATCCAGCAATCCCATTGCTGGGTATATATCCAAAAGAAAGGAAATCAGCATCTGGAAGAGATCTCTGCACTCCCGTTTATTGCGGCACTATTCACAATAGCCAATATTTGGAAGCAACCTAAGTGTTCATCGACAGGTGACTGGATAAAGAAAAGGTGGTGTATATACACCATAGAGTACTATTCAGTCATAAAAAAGAATAAGATCCTGTCATTTGTAACAATATGCCTGGAACTGGACATCATTATGTTAATTAAGTAAACCAGGTGCAGAAAGACAAACAACATATTTTCACTCATTTGTAGGAGCTAAAAAATGAAAACAATTGAACTCATGGACACAGAGAGTAGAACAATGGTTACCAGAGGCTGGGAAGGGGAGTGGGGGCTGGGGGATGGGGATGGCTAAGGGGTACAAAAATATATTAATAGTTACAATGAGTAAGAGCTAGTGTTTGATAGCACAACAGTGTGACTGCAGTCAAAAATAATTTATTATACATTTTAAAATAACTAAGTATAGAATTGCAATGTTCATAACACAAATGATAAATGTTTAAGATGATGGATAACCTCATTTGTCCTGATGTGATTATTACACATTAGATGCCTGTATCAAAATACCTCATATACTCTATAAACACATAAACCTACTATGTCACCATAAAAATTTTGATTTTAAAAAATAAAAAATAAACTACCTTCTCAATTATTAATAGATAAGGCTGGATTCAATAAGCAAGTTTTGCCCCAGAAGTCTACCTAGATGTGTTTCATTTATACACCAAAATACTTCTTACTAGACTAGTTTCATGTACCCTGTAAAGGGCCAGGGTACAAAGCATATGGGGTTAGAGCTTCTGAAGCTTCAGAAAGTTGAGCCACTGGTGAATGAATAGAAGGAGGCATCCACAGGTATGTGATCCCACATCAAGGGCCTGGCATTGCAGCACAGCCAGTGGTGGTGATTTTGAGGCTTTCTCACATTTTCTGCATTTTATAATTATTCACCTGGTACTGCAGTTTGGCTGGGAGATCAAACGGGCCCTACCTTTCGGCATCCTGGGCTTGCTGCCTCCCTAGGAAAGATCACTGCCCCTGAGTTCACACAGACCCTCCTCCAGCAAGTTGAGAAGCTGCTTACCGAGGGCTCTGTAAGGTGAAGAAGGGAAAACCGTCTACACTGGACAGTGCAGGGTCCCCAGCACCATGGCATCCTGTTGATCCCTCAGGCCCTGGGGCCACTTCTGGGCACGGGCCCATGGGCCAAAAGGAAGACAAGAGCTCTGTGTCATGGGAATTTGCACAACCAGCCCTGTGGAAGTGTCTCACACTGACTTCAGGGCATCTTTCAGTCCCTAGCAAGTCACCATTCACTATTGATTGGTTGAATTACAAGTTTTCAATGGAATCTTAGAGTTTTAGGGCCAGGAGACACCTCTGAGATCATCCAATCTCCAAGAAAGAGTACAGGGTAGTGTGTGGCAAGATCAAGGCCAGAGGCCATGTCTCCTGATACCCCTTCCAACAGGAGGCCGGTGATGGAAAGACGCCTACTCTTGAAGGCTCCTCAGGTGGTTTGTTTCATTTGTATGAAAACAAATTTCCCCACTCAGATTTCAATGTCCTTCTTTGGCTTTCTCTGCTTGCTTCCTCGTCTATAAAATGAGACCCTAAAGCCCGTGAGTTAATATGTGTGGAGCACTTGGAATTGTTATTAACACATAGAAAACAATACATGAGATGCTGTTGCTATTATTCATATTATTATTATCATCATTGTTAATTTCCAAGGGCTGCCATAACAAAGTAACACAAACTAGGTGGCTTAAAACAACAGAGCTTTATTGTCTCTCAGTTCTGGAGGCGGGAATGCTGAAATCAAGCTGATAGAAGAGCTATGTCCCCTTCGAAGCTCTCCAAGCAATTCTCCCTTGCCCTCATCCAGCTTCTGGTAGCCCCAAGAGTTCCTTGGCTTGTGGCAGCATAATTTCAATCTCTGCCTCCATCTTCATATGGTCATCTTCCCTCTGTGTCTGTGTCTCTTCTCTTCTTACAAAGACATCAGTTTTATTTAATTCAAGATCCACCCTACTCCAGTATGTTAACTAATTATATCTGCACCCACCCTCTTCGCAAATACAATCACGTTTACTGGAACCAGGGGTTAGGACTTTAACATATCTTTTGGGATAATCCAATTCAACCCATAGTAATCATTACCATTGTCAAATTGTACTTGTTGGAATGGACATTTCCATGTAGGGTAAAATGTGTTCACTCTATTCTTGTCATAGCCCTGGATAGAGCTGCCCCAGAGCTTGCCTGTACTCATTTCAATCGAAAACTGATTTAGATGCCAGGCTTATAGAAGTTTCAGATCTGCTGGATAGAAAAAAAAAAAAAAAGAGGGATTTTAATTTGTGAAGAAATTGCAAAGACAATACATTAATGCCGCTCTCTTGTTTTTTTAAGGAAGCTATAAAGAGTTCATCAGTAGGGCAGTTTCATTAGAGCTATTTTTTTCTGACTAGTAATTTCTCAGTATTCTGAGTTTACACATCTAATTCCTCCAGAAGTTTCCCAGGGGGAGAAAAGACAACAAAACTTGAATAAAATTATGACTGTTGCACTTCATGAATACATTATTCTGGTATTGCGACTCTCCAGGACAATTTGTCCTCACAGTGTATTCAGAAGAGGGTAGGAAAAGAAAAATGCACACATACGTGTATATGTATATAAATGTTATGTATACACATATATATATATAAATAAATACATATACACATAGATATGCAAAGGATGAGTCCTTATCATAGCTCCCCAGAACTAAATGTATCATTTGTCATTGATAATATAAGCATAGGTAGAAAATGCTTCCAGTAAATTCCAAGGAAAATGAGTAATTAAGAGAAATGCTTTGATGGTGATTTGAAATCCCCACTTTTCAATGCATTTCAAGCTCTTGCCAAATGATTCAAGTATAGGTCATTTCCCCCATTTGCTCTCCATGTCACCAACATCTTTAAATATTGATTATTTCTGTGGTTACTACTCAAATCATGTCATACTACCATATTGAAAAATTAGGGAGATTTTTTCATTACCCTAATTTGTGAGCTTTGGGCTGTTTGTAATTTTTCTATGAGTCATTTTGAAACCCAGGATGCTGCTCAAGAACTCAAATAACAGTGATTTTGTATGCTATTATTCGGCTCCTTCCATACAGGGAACAGACTCTAATGTGCATCTAATTGAGTTAATATAATAAGTGCACTTTTCATGTGAGCAGTTCCCCAGTGGGTTGCTGCTTTCTCTTTGAACATGAATCACAGATTACAAAATCTATAAATAACAAAGCAAAATTTCTTATGCATCTAAAGGAGGAAAGATACCTTGTCACATCTTATTTTATATTCGAAATTCCTTTTCAGTGAAGGTAAGATATTTATTTCCTAAGTTTTTGACTAGTAGAAGGTGCCTTGGTACTTTCTTGGGGTCAAAAATAAGATAAGTGAACTAAAATGGATGACAAAGTGTCCCAAACCGGTAATGATAACGTGAACGAATTTTGAGTGTCATCCAAACGATGTTTTCAAAAGAACACAGAGGAGTTCTCATCAGAGCATTTCACGTTGATTTTTTTTTTCTTTTACATTAATGGTTTGCTCATTCCTGAATCTTGCTTGTTTAAATTGAACAAGCCATAGTGACAGGCAAGAATGACTCTATTCTCTCTCATCTTCTAAAAATGGCCTCAGGCAAAATATCATTATTTCCTCCTGTTTTCCTGATGAAATCAGATAGTCGGATGGCATCTGTTCAGGAAAGAGGGCAGCACCATGAGGTCTCTGGTGGAACCTAGCCACTCTGATTTGAATCTGTATTCACCAGGTATCTTGTAGGGCTCCAGGCAAATGCTACCAGGCTTTGCCCCACTCTCCTACTCATCACTTGACCACCATTGCCACTTTCACCAAGTTTGAAGTCCCTGGAACACCATTTGTTGATTCATTAACCAACATTTATTACACAACTGCTATGTGTCAGACACTGCTCTAGGTGATGGGGGCCCAAACACACTGTCCCTACCCTCAAGGACAAAGTCTGATTATCTCTTAATCCTTGGGAGCCCCTAGAACACTCAGGCATTAGGCCCCTAACATCCCAGCAAGCCCATTCTGGGTCCCATAGAACTAAAGAATGTGAAGATAATGAGTGTTTATTCAGATTTCTATCTCCTGATTTGGATTTGTGGGTTCAAGGGAAAGATTCCAAAGGGGGGTGGGAGTGGAAACTGACATTCCTCTGTACTTCCTGTACATAGTCTGTAGTTGGCCTTATCTGTGGGCACTGTAACTTCTAGGGATGGCTGGTGCCATTTTGACCCTGAGTTGTTTATTTTGCTCTATAGACTTAAATCTCAGCTGTGTCATCAACAACTGAGAGGAGTAGGGACTCTGACTTCTACTTCTTTGGAATCTGTATATTGTATTATACACCTGTAGGTTCTATAAACATGCTCTTGAGAGGCATATGAATGCATGCTACTGATTTGTCATCAAACTTGTCTTCAGTGTGAATGCACAGATTGGTGTTAGCAACAACTCAGAAGGGAGCTCTCCCTTTTCTTCCTAAATGACTCTAATAAACACCATCCTATCAAACCCCAGACTTCTCTTTCACACACTCAGCATATCCTGCTTATGTGTGTGGGAGCTGTAATCACTTCTGGGATAATTCAAAAATCCTGAATCAACCAAATACTAAACACAGTGATAGGCGCACAGTACAAACTTAGCAGATATTTGGAAATTGAAACCAAATGTTCTATGAGAAATCTCAGGGGGTCCTTCTGAAATTCAGTCCCTGTGAGCATGACTTGCATGAGACCCCTCTAAAACACGTTCCATCTCTGCTTTCCTTCCTCTTCCGTCCCACATTGCCCTGGAGGGTACAGGCATGCTTGGGTTGCTGCCCAATCCTGAATGACTCGGGGAGTTTACTTTCCTGGTAACATTCCCCAGCTGCCATTTAGAAATAAAAGAAAACAAACATATGGGGCCAGGAGGCCTGGCGCCAGCCAAGAGGTGGTCCTGCATATTGGCTACAGGCTGAGACTCTAGGGTCAGGTAAATCTGGTTTCAAATTCAGGCTCTCTCACTTGCCAGTTGTGTACTTGGTGGAAATTATGGAATTTCCTTAATGCTCATTTCCTGATCCATGACTAATGATAGTGCCTGTCTCATGGTTTACTGTGAGGATTAAATAACGACATTAATGGGAAGTCTTTAGCAGAGAGCCTAAGAGAGAGCACAAGCTCAAAATCAATGTTGCCCAAAAGCATTCTTCTGAGATGCTCTTTTCTTATGCTTCCTGGGATCCGTCCTGGTCTTTATGCCTCTTTGAGGCTGCTAGAATCCCTCTTCTTGAGGATTTCCTCTGCTTGGCTGCCTCTGCCACTTCTCTTTCTCACCCATTGCATCACATCAAAGATGCAGACTCTGATACATACCCTAGCCTAAAGCTCTACCTCCCATCTCCCAGGAATGGGGGCTCCCAACCAATAGCCTCCCTGACCCCAGATCACTCTCTATCAAGCTCCTCCTAGCTTGTTCAAGGCATCTCGTAGCCTGAAGCAGTTAACACAATAAAGAATAATTTTGCTTGGTTACGATTTATAAGTGTGTCTTGATTTTATAGGTATCACATGCTATAACCATAAGCTTTATGTTTGTTCTTATTTGAATAATAGCATGACAAAAATAACTCAAGTAAATGTTGCAATAGTTTCTTTGAAAGGTTCTGTGTGTTTTGTAAGTTGAAAAAGACAGGTTTAAAGGATTAAAGTTACAGCATTTCAAACCTTTTTAATGAAATGTATAACATGCTAATGTTTACTGTGTAGTATGTATGTAAATGTCTTACTTGAGTGTACATGTTTTGAGCAGAAATGGAATTGTATTTATATATTTGTACAGTGCCTACTACTGAGTTTTGCCTGTCACATGTCCTCAATATATATCCTAATCACACAGCAAATGGTTACTGAGTATCTGCCATGTGGGAAGCAATCTACAAGGCTTTGTAAGGAACACAAAGATGAGAAGGACACAGGTCTGTCCTGGGAGGACAAGTGATAGGTAACCAGCCAACTACCATAAGGGGAGGGTGATTGGTGTGGTCAGAGATAAAAATTAAATGCTGAAGGTTCAGAAAGGGAGTATGTGCTTCTGGTTAAAAGAGCTCCCTTAAACCTCATGGAAAGGGAGACATTTGAGCTGAGATTTGAAGGAGAGGTAAGATCTGGACATGCCAAGATGGAGCAGGAAGGCTTTGTAGACAGACATGACAGCTTGATCAAAGACCAGAATGCACAGAATACAAATAGAATATGGCCAGGAATCTGATTGGTGGTAGGTATGCTAAGTAGGAGAACAAGCCAGGAAAGCAGATTGGACCAAATCCTAAGGAGCTTGGCTGGAGGCTGTGAGGAGTTTTTCATGGAAAATTTTTGATTAAGTGAGCAACATAGACAAATTATTCTAGTACTTTCCATTTTCAAAGAGTAAAGAACAAATATCCTAATGAAATGTAGTCCAGAATCACAAAGATTTGAAGGATGTGATAAAATTGGAAGAATAGAGGATTTTCTGGAATTTGCTGCAAAGGTCAGACTGGGAATTTCTCAGGAGCTTCATGGCACTTAGAGCTGAAATCATACATTAGACCCTTAGCTATCCTCATCAGGTGATGTTTGCTGCTTATGTCAGTCAAGTCAGGCAACTTATGAGGCACTCAGAGTCTCACGATCCACACTCACTGATGGAACAAGTAGATATTTCTCAAAGATGAGTAAGACTCTGTTTTGTTTTTTCCTTCAAAGAGATTTCTGGGCAATAGGAGGAAGAAGACAATCACTCTGATAACAATGTTCCTTGAAAGCTTGTTTCCAAGGCAAATGACCCATGAGAATGGAGCCTGTTGAGTGAGGGGGAAGAGACTGGATGTAGAGATACCATTTAGGAGGCCAGTGCAGCCCTCTGTGAGAGGCATAGTGAGGAACTTAATGTGAGGGTCACGGGGTGGGGAGGGCGGGTGGAAAGAAGGGAAGATGGGAGCTTGAAGTGTAGAGTTAAAACAAACAGGGCTTGTCACATCATTGGATATTAGATGGGTGAGAGAGAGAAGTTCAACATGACCCTCGCATTTGTGTGTTTAAAGAGATGATGGTGCCATTGCTCCATCAGTAAGAGCATGTTGGGGAATGGGGGAGTTGATGATCCTGGAATATTTGGAGGTATCACTGTGACTAGATTATAGGTATCTTCATTCACTGGTTTGCCCAAGGGAAGGGATTGTGTGATGTTCACCTGAGTAGTCCCAGCACCCAGCACAAAGCCTGATACTGAAAAATTTCTCAATAGATACCAAAGAACTGAACTGTTGACTTGAACGGACCAGCACACAGATACCCCTGTCTGGTGCTAGGGAGAGGAGTGGACCTGCTGAGAGGTGAACTTTAAGGAGAAAGAGCATAGAGCAAAGAGGCAGAGGACAGCACCTTATACTGAGGTAGCCACACTGAATATGGGGGAAGGAAGAAAAACCCATGAAGGAAACTGAGATGAATTCTTGCAAAGGAGAAAATAACTGAGAAAAATGCAGCGTCCCAGAAACATTGAGAAGGAAAAACTTGAAGAACAAGAGTTAGAGAATGCTTTTTAAACAGGAGACTAAAACCACTAGCTGTTAAGGAAAATATGAAACAACTTAATTAATGCTAAAGTTTTCTGTCCTTCAAAAGTAACCATTAAGATAGTGAAAAGGCAAGCCACAGATTGGAGAAGATACTGACAACACAGGTAACTGACACTGAACATAATGGAGACTATATGAAGAACTACTACAAATAAATAAGAAAATGAAAGGCAGTACAAAGGATCAACAGGCAAGAGACTTGAAAAGGTACTTTGTAAATAAAGAATATCCAAATGTCCAAAATGTGTAACAGGATAGCAATTAACAATCATTGGAAAGCAAATTTAAAATATTATACATCTACCTTTATGGCTAAAATTAATAAGACAGATTATGCCAAGTTTTGGTGAGGATTTAGAACTATAGAAACTGATATACTGCTGGTGGGAATGTAAATGAAGACAAACACAACACTCTGGAGAACTGTGTAGCATTGTTTACTAAAGTGTCAGAAAACACAATCTATTCCTCAGTAATTCCACTCTTAGGCATATCTCCAGAAGAAATGTGTGCCCACACATCAAAAGACATACACAAGAATATTCAGAGCAGCACTATTCATCCTACCTCCATCTGGAAACAACGCAAATGGCCATCAACAGTAGGATGGATAAGTAAATTGTGGTATATTATGTGAAACACTGTAAGAGCAATAAAAATAACTAAACTGCATCTAAATGCAGGAAAACAAATAAATCTCACAAATATAATGTTGACTGAAAGAAGCCAGATCCAAAATAATATAACCAAACAGAATATACTGTTTGGGGCCAGGCACGGTGGCTTATGCCTGTAATCCCAGCACTTTGGGAGGCCGAGGCGGGTGGATCACCTGAGCTCAGGAGTTTGAGACCCACCTGGCCAACATGGCGAAATCCTGTCTCAACTAAACACGGCAAAACCCTGTCTCTACTAAAAATACAAAAAATTAGCCAGGCATGGTGGCGGGCACCTGTAATCCTAGCTACTTGGGAGGCCAAGGCAGGAGAATCACTTGAACTTGGGAGGGAGGTTGCAGTGAGCCGAGATCATGCTATTGCACTCCAGCCTGGGTGACAGAGTGAGACTCTGTCTCAAAAAAAAAAAAAAAAAGAATATACTGTTTGGTTCCAATTTATAGACAAAACTAAGTATTTAGGGATGCACACTAGTGGTAAAAGAGTAAGAAAAGGCAAGCAAGTAAGTGATGTAGAAACAAGGGTAGTGGTTGCCTTGAGGAGGGTAGGATGGGAACTGGAAGGGTCACAGCTGGGAGGCTGGCACTGTTTAATTTCTTGTCCTGGGAAGTGATTACATGGATAACGATCCATCAAGCTGTGTATTCATGTGGCTTGCACATTTGTATGCATATTTTATTTTAAAGCGAAAAAAAATTTTTAAAAGAAGACGATGGTAAAAAAAAAATTATAGCTATTTCAGTGTGGGGTTTAGGTGAATAATAGCAGAGGAGAGACTCTTGGCTTTATAGGTTACTTTAAATTTTCCAAAGAAAAGTTTCAGTAAGACAGGACAGAAGCTACATTTTAAGGGGTTAGGGAAGAAATTGGTTTTAAGGAAATTGAGGTCAATAGTAAAGACACGCAAAGGTTTTTTTGATAAAATGAAGGAGAAAGAAGAGGAGGCAACTTGATTGGGTAGAAAGTTTACATTTTATTTTTAAGGCTATAAGTGTCTTCAATATTAAGATAATCTGGAGAGGTAAAAAATGCAAATGATAGCAAAAGTAACTGATGGATAAGGTAAATGACATGTGACAGTATTGGCTGTCACTGAGGGGTTACTTCCTAAGTGATAAACATAAAGAAAGATCTCTCAAGGATGGAAAAACAGGGGGATCAAAGAGGAAAACTGGGGCTCAGAGGTCCCCTTCTGCTCCATGACACAGAAGGTAAGAGGTGCTAAAGTAGCCTTGGGGACCTGAGAAAGGTATACATGCCCTACGTAGACCCTAGGGTATGTAGGTGGTAACTCAAGGCTAGCTGAAGTTGGTAGGAAGAATTTGGGTGGATTTGATCAGCAAGTCTTTTGAGGTTCTCTGGCAAGTACAACAGATTGGAAATAATAAAGATGAACAGGACAGTGTCGTTTATCATCGTCCGTACATTGATGGTAAGGGCAGGCACTGCTGTAGATATATTTGCAGGGAAAGTTCAGAAAGTTGAAGAGATCAGAAAAATGATATTCCCTTGTTCTTCTAAATAAAATAACAGAGAAGATTATTTGCTGAGGGTGGAGGGATGGAGAGCTTTAAAGAAAATGAAAAAGTTTAAAGAGTCATTGAAGGCAATGAAAAGCTGATCAAAGTCAAGTTCAAGAATTGACTGACAAGGCAACACGGAGAGCCAGGCTGAGGTTTGGAGTCATGAGTGTGCTGTTGCATGAACCTGCAGGCTGTGTTTCCAAAACACCAAAGCTTCAGATTAGGTCCTGCTGCTCACCTCACAGAAAGCCAGTCACTGAGACAAGAGTATTGCCAGAGAAGAAGGCTTTAATTAGGTACTGCAGCTGAGAAGATGGGACATCAGTCTCAAATCCATCTCCCTGACCAAATAAAATCAGGAATTTATATAGCAGGGAAGAAACGTAACATGCAGAAAAACAGGAATTAGGGAGGGGTAAGGAAGAGGAGTTGGTCAACAGAAAGCAAGTGGTCAGATAGGCAATCATGATGGGTGAGGGGTCTGGAGTGTTGTCCAGATGGAGTGATCTGGTAAGTTCCAGTTCCTTGCTGCTATCTGGGAGGACTGATGTTTGGTTTCCCGAGAAAGAACTCAGATAAGACAAATGTATCTTTCTTAAGTTTTAAGACTGGAAGAGTCAAGTTTTATGTTTATTCAAAAGATATCATAGCATCAGTTCTATGGGTCAAGTGAAATCAGTTGAACGGGACAATTGGACTTGTTTCAGTTGTAGGATTTTCTCCTCAGCTTCTTGGAGAAGGAAAAATAAAACTGCAGTACTAATCCCGTACCATGTTTTGTCAGATGAATAGAGCAAGGGACAGGGTGAAGAGGTGGTGGCAAGAAATTAGAAGATACTGGCAGAAATTGGTTTAGGGTCTCACCATGGGTCCCAGAATTTGAAAGAAAAGACAAAAGAGGAATTTCTGGATAAAATGAACCTCCATAGTCGAAGAACAATGGCAAAAGAAGTAGAATCATGAGAACATTGGAAATGTTGAATATTGCAATTCGGGAGGATATTAAGATAACTGTTCCAACTAGTGACAGTTTTTAGGGTGTAAATGGATGGCTGGGGTAGAGACAAGGTCGTTAAAAGAAGTGGTCTAGGAACTGAAAGACTAAGTGATTGGATGAGCCTAATGGATGAATGTTGAAACTTTCATAGGATGATAAATGGTTTCAGATTTTATGCCAACTCAGGCTGACATTCTGGCTGCCTCAATGTAGTATTGAGAGGGATTCTGAGTCCATTTTAAGGGCCAGACAAAAAGAGTGTAGAAGTTGGGATGTAGAAGAAAACAGAATAAGGTATGACTCAGGAATTCAAAGAATGAGAGGTAGTGACTAGCTCAAGATGAATTGCAGGCATGTAATAAATATTAATCACCAAGTTGATATTCTTTTCTTTCCAGTCAGGCTATATTTCTTCTCTTATCTCTCTTCAACTAGTTACCAGCATGAACCTAAATCCCCATTCATTTTAAAGATGGCTTAAAGTCTTCCTTTGCCAGCACTTTTTGAGTTTTGTCCAATCAGAGGTCACTCAGTGGAAAACTGTACAGCAACATCCATACACACTTAAGGAATTCCAAACCATTCACATAGAACCCAAATGGTCTCTTAGGAGTGCTCCCAGGGTTGTGTAGAAGAAAAAGAAAGCAAATTGGACCTTTTACAGAAAATATACTTTTATTATCTGTGAAACTCAACTGGCCATTTAGAGTATGATTGTTCTGTACTTGGAACAGTGGAAAGATGGGCCAAGTTATAACACATTAAGCATGCATATTATTTCAATTAACACTCATGATGGCCCTGTTGATGAGATATTATCACTACCATTTATTTAACAAAGTATTTAAAATACTTTGTTATTTTAAATTAAAATTACGTCTTTCATGTAACAAAATACAGATGCATGGATAGCATAAATTAAGTCTCTTTCTCAACACATCTTATCTTACACCCTTGTCCATTTTGCTGATAGAGACAGTCCCTGTGAGATTAAAACACTTGTCAAAAGTCACATAGGGGGTGGAAGAGATAGCAATGAAAGCCAGATTTGTCTAACTAAAGACACTCTAATCTTTGTTTTATTACTTAAACCCCATTGCCTAGTACTAGTCTTTCCAGGAAGGATATTACAATGAGCAGAAAAGATAATAAGCGGAGATCATGAAGACTACTTCTTATTATTAACTAAACAGAAAGATGAAGCAATATCAAGTGATATGGTTTGGGTCTGTGTCCCCACCCAAATCTCATCCTGAATTGTAATAATCCCCAGGTGTCAAGGGTGGGACCAGGTGGAGCTAATTGAATCATGGGGGTGATTCTGTTCTCATGATAGTGAATGAGTTCTCACAAGATCTGATGCTTTTATAAGGGACTTCCCTCTTCACTTAGCACTCATTCTCTCTCCTGTGGCCCTGTGAAGAGGTGCCTTCTGCCATGATTGTAAGTTTCCTGAGTCTCCCCAGTCACATAGAACTGTGAGACAGTTAAACCTCTTTTCTTTATAAATTATCCAGTCTCAGGTATTTCTTCATAGCAGCGTGAGAACAGTCTAAGACATCAAGGAAAATGGAAACTGATACAAATTTTAAAATTCTGTTGAGACAGTCTGACCTAAGCTGGTTCTGTCTATGGTTCTGAATTTGCTTTTTATAAAAGCAAGTGACAAGAGCCAAAATATGGAATCAACTAAGTGCCCAACAATGGATGAATGGATAAAGAAAATGTGGTATACATACAGAATAGAATATTATTCAGCCATACAAAAAGAATGAAATCCTGTCATTTCTGACAACATGGATGAATCTGGAAGACATTATATTAAGCGAAATAAGCCAGATGCAAAAAGACAAATACTATATGATATCACTCATATGTGGAATCTAAAAAAAATTGAAAGGCTAGGCGTGGTGGCTCACGCCTGTAATCCCAACACTTTGGGAGGCCTAGGAGGGAGGATCACTTGAGGTCAGGAGTTCGAGACCAGCCTGGCCAAGATGACGAAACCCCCGTATCTACTAAAAATACAAAAATTAGCTAGGATGGTGGTGTGCACCTGTAATCTCAGCTACTCAGGAGGCTGAGGCACAAGATTCACTTGAACCTGGGAGGAAGAGGTTGCAGTAAGCCAAGATTGTGTCACTGCACTCTAGCCTGGGTGACAGAGTGGGACTCTGTCTCAGAAAAATAGATATCATAGAAGCAGAGAGTACATGGGAGGCTGAGGCAGGAGGATCACTTGAGCCCAGGGCTATGAGGCTGCAGTGAGCTATGATCATGCTGCTGCACTCCAGCCAGGGCAACAGAGTGAGAACTTACCTCTAGAAAAAAAAAAGAAAGAAAGAAAGAGAGCGTAAACAGTGGTTACCAGAGACTACAGAGGGAAGTGGGGAAGAATGGAGAGAGATTGGTCCGTGGTACAAAGTTATAATTAGATATAATTAATATATAATATATAATATAATTCTATTGCACAGGAGGGTGACTGTTACATAATAGCGTTTGAATATTCTCACCACAGAGAAATGATGAATGCATGAGGTGATGGATATGCTAACTACTCTGATTTTATTATTATACAACATATATATGTATTGAAACACTAAATTGCACCCCATAACTATGTACAATTACAATGTGTCAAATTTTTTTTTAAAAGCAATTGAACATGTAGTTGACTTTCACTTCAGCCAAAGATGGAGTAATAGCGACAGGACTTTCTTTCCTCCTGAACAAAATATATGAAACAACCAAGACCATGGACGTTAGCAGCATAGGACAGTAATTCCTATGGACAGTTGCCCTAGGTTACTGACTGGAGAGAATGTCCAAGCTGTGGCACTGGAAGTGGAATGTAGAAGGGCCCAGTGTTCTCTCTGAGTGGAAGAGATGAAACGGGGAGTCTGGGAAGGCCGAGTCAGCTGGAGTTCTCAGGGCAGAGTTGCAGAGAGGAAAAATCTGTATGCTCAGGGAACTCTGGAGGTCTGTGGAAGGTTACCTTTGGGTCTTTAGCTCCATACTGATTGGCACAGGAAAGATAAGAAACTATCTGAGGTTGGTACATGAACAAACCAAAAGTATTAGAGGGAACATAGCTGAGGCTCACACAGAACCAGGAATAATTTCTGATCCTAATAGCCACAGTAGAAAACCTCTTAATTTGCCGGGCATCAGATGGTATATTGAAAAGGTCTTTGCCTCAAAAGAGGAGCAAAATTAGGTCTAGAATAAATGATGCTCTGGTCTCACCTTAAAGAAAACCCTTAAAATCAAGACCCAGAAAGATCAAAGTGTTTCTAGATAACTTAATTGTTAGGACAAATCTCATGCATGTTTACAGGAATATACAAACATTCAGCACTCAACAAGGTAAAGTTGCCAATATCTAGCATCCAATCAAAAATTATCCAGCATGTAATCCCAGCACTTTGGGAGGCCGAGACGGGCTGATCACGAGGTCAGGAGATCGAGACCATCCTGGCTAACACAGTGAAACCCCGTCTCTACTAAAAAATACAAAAAAAAAAAAACCTAGCCAGGCGAGGAGGCAGACGCCTGTAGTCCCAGCTACTCGGGAGGCTGAGGCAGAAGAATGGCGTAAACCCGGGAGGCAGAGCTTGCAGCGAGCTGAGATCATGCCACTGCACTCCAGCCTGGGCGACAGAGCGAGATTCTGTCTCAAAAAAAAAATTATCCAGCATGCCTCTTCCTCAATCCATGTTTTCAGTTCTAATCAATCTGTTCCATATTATTTCCTACTGTACCTTAGATAGCAAATGTTAAATGTGTCTTTCCTCTCTGCCACTTTCTCTGAATTCTCAGCAGCTTCCACTAGGATTTTGAAACTGTATTCCTGTACCCAAAGACCTCTAGGCCTCACTGGGTTTCTCTCCACTCTCCTGCTAACGTAGCCTGAAGCCACCTTTTAGAGAGCATGCAAACAAAAACAAAAACCCAAAAGCAAACCAAAAAAAGGAATGTTGTAGGCCCCAGCAATTTCTTGGTATAATTCACTTACTAAGAACTGCTCCTTTGGGGGTGAATAATCCAGCTTCTCTGACAATTTCTATATATTATATGCCACTCAGTACAAAGTGTGGTAGTTTAATGACAGGAAGATTTGTGTTGTGAGTAATCTGAGCAAATGTCCTCAAAGCCACAAGAAGCTCAGGGTTAAAAGGCAAGAAATTGGGGAAAGTTTTCAATGTGACTCATTCAGGTAAATAAGACCACAGATATAAAATTCAAAACACATGCTCTAAAAATATCCACATCTTCACATGAAGCATGCTCTCCTTGTGTAATAAGGCATGTCTTTTAGATATTTTTCAGAAATAATCTGATTTCATTCTTGGAGAAAAGCTATTAAATTCTAAGATCTGTGCTTTGTGTGATCTCAGTCTGCTGACTAAAGCCTCAGGCAGTAATAATACATCAAAAACAAAATCGGCATTGAAAAGATTTTAAAATAGAGGGAACTACAATAATCTCTTCCTTCCTGGAGGCAGGTCTCTCAGGCTAGGGATGGAGTCACAGGATTCACCTATAAACGCTTGGTATCCTTGGGATGTCCTGTAAGGTAAGCAAACAAACAAATATCCAAGTATTTGTCAGATTCCTACCACGTGCCAGATTCTGTGTTGTGTGCCAAAGGCTTGGAATAAAATGAAGGCAAGCCCTAGCCTCTCAGTTACTGATGTTCTTATTCAAGTGGTTTCGGTTTGTCTTCCTCTGACACTTTATTCCATGTTGCCTAATAGTTCAAAAGCCCCTATGTTATAGTGAGTGCATCTTTCTGTGGGTCTCCAGAGAAGGGAAGACTGTGAGGTAAGGGAAATACAGCTTTTCCCCTCCGCCTTCTCTCTCTTCTTCCTTTTGTGCCCTTCCTGGGCTCTCTGACAAGGGCTGTTGTGGGTGGGGGAGCTCCCAGAATTTGAGGCCCTAGTTTTAAGTTCTGTTCAGATTTTCCTCTAAGTACTACTCTTCACTCTGTCTGCTCTTAACTGAGTCTCCCCACTTCCCTGGCTCTGCTTATTCTTAGAGCTCAAAGGCCCGTAGGATCACTTCTTCTGCCCCAGCCAAACTCAGCTCTCCCCTCCATTTTGATGTCTCAGAAACAACCTTCAGTCTACAGGAAACAGCGGGTTTGTTTGGCAAGCCCCAGGACACTGGGGTATGGCCTGGCAATCGGCCCCTGCTGGGCTGGGCTGTGAGTGGCATGTGGATGTGAATGCTCCTACCATGAGCGGCACTGGGCTGTGTCCTGCTCCTTCCCCTTCTTTCCTTTGTATATAGTGATCCCTGTCCCTGGAACTCTTCTCTCATTCCTGCCCACTGCCTCTATTTTCACCTAGCCAACTCCTTTCTTCAAATGTTTCCTCCTAGAGAAGTCTTTGGGGGTTAGGTAGCATTATGGACCGAAATGTTCCCTCTGCTCCCAACTCCATATATTGAAATCCTAAACCCCAGTTTTCAGAATGTGGCTTTATTTAGAGATAGGTTCTTTTCTAAGGTAGTCAAGCTAAAATGAGGTCATTAAGGTGGGCTCTAATCCAATATAACTGTTGTCCTTATAAAAAGAGAAATTTGAACACAGAGCCATGCAGAGGAAAGATGATACAAAGAGACACAGGGAAAAGACAGCCATCAACAAGCCAAGGAGTGAAGAGGCTCTCACAACCCCCAGGAGGGGCCAGCTCTGTGAACACCTTGATCTTGGACTTCTAGCCTCTAGAACTGTAAGAAAATTAATGTCGGTTGTTTAAATCACTCCACCCGTGGTATTTTATTATGGCAGCCCGAGCTATTACTCTTAGCCTCTCTGAGCTTCAGTTTCTTCGTGTATTGACTGGGGTGATAATTTCAATTTCATGGGTGGATGTGAAGATGGAATGAGATGACACGTGAACGTCCCTGGATAGATGGCCGTTCTGTGCACAGCACAGGGACAGGCAGGGCATGTCTGCACAGCAAGTGGGAACTGAACTCAATTGGGGACTTACTGATCATCAGGTGCCTGTGGGACATCCAGGAAGACACTCTAGTAGCAATGGCACATCCAGTGCTGGGCAAGTACCAAATCCATGTCAACCGAATTCCTTTGGTCAACCGAATTCCTTTATTTTCCCCGTTCCCAATTTCTCTCTCCCTCATTTTCATATGTGTAATCCAACAAGGCTGGTGTTCTCCACACCATCTTTCCACCTCCACTCTTCTCTCTACTCCTTATAACCTGTCAGCACAAACAATAAAATGTGTATCTATCTATCTATCTATCTATCTATCTATCTATCTATCTATTATCTATCTATCTGCCTCTGTTACCTGGGAAGTCATTTACTGTATGAAAAAAATAAAGATTGGAGACCCGTGGGGCATATGGAGAATGTAGAGAATGCTTGAATGGAGCAGGGCTTTCTTTGTATCACAAAGACGAGACTGTGGATGATTTGTGAGGTTTTTGATGGTACTTACCATGAGGAGACTTGGGGAGGCAATCCAACTCATTGATAAATATGAGCTACTTCCTTCAAACATTTTATACCGAAACATGTAAATAGAAATGCCTCAGGCATGAATTCTTGGCAATTTAGTTGCTTGTGGGTTTTAGAGAAACAAATTTAAGTGAATTAAATGATTATATCTGGGAAAATATACCATATTGCTTTGAAATAAGAAAAGCTCTGTCATAAGCTCAACATGTGTATGTATATGTAAATGTGTTTATGTGTGTGTATGTGCACGCACACACATACACGTGTATTTGTGTGTTTGAATAAAAAAGTAAACTGAGGGAGAGGAAGATACTTGATGTTTGTTTATATTCACTAGTCTTTTATCTCATGCTGAAATATTTTTTCTTTGGATACCTGTGGTTGTCCGATCACCACAGGTGTTAGTGAGAGCTAACAAAATGACCAGAAAGAAGAAATATAAAATTATACAGAGAAAAGCCCAGACTAGACTTTCAAATCTGACCCATTCCCTGATGTATTGCCTTCCACAGAATTATGAGCCATAGCATGTCATAACCAGGAAGGACACCACTGTCACCTGGTTCAGCTCCCTCAATCTAAGGCAAAGATGGGAAGAACAGAGAAACTAAGCAATCTGTCTAAATGACCCG